>NC_136660.1:17767837-19019920 GCF_903797595.1 Erithacus rubecula | reverse complement strand
AAAATCTTGTTTGCTAAAAATCTTATAACACTCAGCACGTTATAATTCTGAATTTTTAAAATAATTTCAAAATGTTACAATAATTTTACAGATATAAAAAAAAACTTAAAAGCCCCGAATACACAAGGGATTCTTCTTTATCAATCCTTTGGTTTTGAAAAAAAAAAAATAGAGATTGTATTTTTCCCTAGTGACCATAAAAATGAGACAGCCCAGAAATATACAGGCAGAAGAATGTATGGAATGCACCTCATCTAGATGCTTTTTGTGTTTCTTAAGCCTCCATGAACATCAGGTCTCATTTCAATGTTTCCCCTCAGGAAACAGCATGGCTTGTGCCAGAGATTTGTATCTCTCAAGAGTTTCATCTGTACCTGTCTTCAAGCAAGACAAGTACAAGGTGGGTATTTTTGGTAGGTAGCTCATGTTGTTGATAGTCAGCAGTACCTGTAGTTTCATGAATGCTTTCAGTTCTGGTGTGTTCAGTTCTGGTTTTGCAAGAAAGAATCTGTCCACCCTCTCCCATCCTACAGCTACCTGCTGTCATCCTACCTTCTGCTGTGTTTGCAGGAGCATTTTGTGTGGTCATGTGGAGCTCTGGTTGTGTTTAACTCAGGGAAAAACTCAGAAAACATCTTTTCATCCTTGAAAAGAGGGTGAAGGCCAGGAGCAGGGTCTGGCTCAGCAGATTACTGGTCTAATGAGTGCAGTACCTGAAGGTCAGGCACCAGCTCCAAGGCTGGAACTCACCACACTGATGTGGAGCTGTGCAGAAAAGGGTGACTAAATCAGCCCCTGGGAGAGACTCCAACAGGGCACCCCTGGGAGTCAGAGCCCAAGTTCACTTCTGGTGCCTGTCTGCCTACACGTGCACGGAAGGGGAATGTGCATGTAGGTTATATTTTGCAAGAACTTCCCAAAAAAGGTACAGCAAATATTTTTTGCTTGTGGTGTGATTTGACACATGACATACCACAGCAACCTTCCAGGGCACAGAATGTGATCCCACTTTGTATCTGATATAATTAAGGATGTATGACTTAAGTACCAGCTCATGGCTGTAGCCTGAAGTGATACCATTGGACTGAGATACTACATTGGCATTTTGCTTTCCATCTAGGGAATTGCAATATGTGCTAAAAATACTGTTTGGCACATGGAAATGCAGACTCTTATCTCATGCAGAGCGGGACATGGAATGTCAACCCCAGTAGAAGTCACCACAGAAGAGGGGAAGTGGACATTTTAAGGAAGCCTTCTTGTGTTGCCAGCAAGATAAGCTGAGGCTGGGTTGATATTCTTTATCCCTCTCTCCACTCTGTCCATTGCAGGATGAGGAATGATCTTTTTAGAAGTGAGTCATAGCTAAATAAAACCTGCATAGGTAATCATTTGCACCATATTAGGCATCAATTTTCCATCACACATTGTATCTATGTAGCTACTGGAGACGTTGTTTTCTTCCCTGTGTTTTTCATGGGAAGATGCATTTATTTTTAAGCTGTATTTAAAGTCACTCATCTCTAGGGAGATGTGGAGAGGATACTTGGCAGGAAAGGACCTCATCTTCTCTCCAAAGCCACTTGGTGCCCAGGCTCTCCTATCCCAACTCTGGGTGGCACACCATGACTGTGGTTTAAGAGAGCATCTAAGAGAGAAGACTTGTTCTGACAATCTTTTTAGAAAAAGTATCTAAGATCCTGTCTGAAATTATGGTTACAGAGAGGAGCATCTGCTGAGTTATTTAAATTGATACCTTCAGGTTCTATAATCATAGAATCAGCAAGGGGGGGAGCAGAGACATTTATACACTAAGTTACTTGTGAAGGACAATAAGATAATAAACAAAATGTTCTGCAGAAATAACAAATTAACCCAAGTGATTGAATTTCAGAGAGCTGTAGAGACTAGTCCTGCCTATTTTACCCATATGAGTAGTTTCATTAACAACAATCTGTTTCTTAGTAAATTGCCAGTTGTAATAAAAACAAATAACTTGTTCTTTTGTTTCTCCGCTGCCATGCATTTTAATAATTCCTGGCATACTCATTAAAACTGGTTCTTTTATACTCACAGGTCGTAAAATACTCTTGCATTACTGTTAAACCACTCCATCTCCCTTTTCTGTCTGAGCATCAATATAGCCACAGAAGAGACAGAGGAAAATAAAAACCTCCAGAACAGGTGCAAGAGCAGGATGATGCAACTGTCTGCTCCCTCTGCCCACAGGAGCAATGTGGCACCTCGGGGCTGTGAGCACGGATCCAGAAAGTGGCACTGAGTGAATTCCATGCCAAAACCTTGACAACATCTGATATGTGCAAGAGGGCCACTGAGTGCACAGAACTGCGTGTCCAGCAGAACATGACACCATGCAAACACCACTGGGGTTAGACTTGCACACACTAATCATTTATTTGCTGTAAAAACAGATGTGCCTTATAATTGCATCTAAAAGGTGCACTCGCAAAATTAACAATCCAAAACCTGTATAAAGGTTTCATGAGCTTTAAAATTAATTTGAAAAAGTTGTTCTCCATTTGCTTATGCTTCAATTTTAATGAAGTACTGAGTGACATCTGTTAGGGGTTTTAAAATATTTTTTCCTTTGTCACATTTTTATGTTTATAATGACTGCATACTATGAGGAAAAAGGGGTGACAGAGCACCAAGATTGCTTAAAAAGCATTGCTTGTTCTTTTATATTATTCATGAAGTACTTAAGGCTATTCAAGAGAATCATGATGTTTAATATGCATGTGTACAATACTTAGTTTGCAAAAACAAGTTGGCAGAATTTTGCATGGAGCTGTTGCTAACATCTCTTTCCTGGGCAATTGCACACTTAGGAATCTGTTGGCAATTTTTTTATTCTACCCATGAGAAGTGACACCCCAAAAGGATCACTTTGTGACCATTCTTGTCAGGAGCATAACTGAGAGGTGAACTGGCTCAGCACTGCAAAATCTCTGGAGGGGAAGATTTCACTCTACTGCCCCTGTGAATGGGGAATACGAACATAAAATAATATGAATTTGGATTTTTATCCACTCTTCCAAGAGCTACACTTCAGGAGCTAGTGGAGTTCTATACAGACATTATTCATCCCTTTTTCTGAAGCCCCTGAATCTGTCATGCCCAGTGCTGTTCAGAACTGGAATAGAAGGACAGATCCAAAGACAGCTGACAATCTGTGTGTGATACAACAGATCAAGGAGTGCTAATAGATGGAAATAAGGAAATAACTCTGTTATGTGCTGCTCAGCCCTTTGAAGAATTGGTAAGGTGAAGGTGAGAGAGGGTAAAAACTTACTGTTTTCTAGAAAAAAATATTGCTTCCAAACAGAAGGACAGCTCAGTCTTTTTCCTGTCTATTTGAAGATTCATCTTAACACTGATGGGTATCTAGTGAGTTTGAAGTACTTCCTCTTACACTTTGAGCATTTTTGACTTATGATTGTGGAACCCTGTTGGATGGCTACAGAGTTGTGACCTCTGGGTTAAGGAGTCCCCTTAACCTTAGGGATCTCTTCTATGGTTGAAACTGGTCCCACCAGAGTTCAGCATTACAGTGATGCTCTGCAGACAGAAATCCAGCACCTCTGTCTTTCATGTAGATTTATCAAGAGAGTAAAACAGAGACCACGATGCTGCCAGTGTCCACAGGTCATGGCTAACACATTTCAGCAGAAAAAAATCACTTGACTCTTTGTACTGCACCAAGGATAACACAGTCTCAACCCAAACAAGTAGGAATTATTAATGGTAACAGACAGCTGGAAACACAGGTCAAGGGCAGAAGAAGTCCCTGCCTCAGTAGTTTTCCATTTGCTCATGAGGCAAAGTGACCACCTGACTGTTCTCCTGGCTTGTTGTAGTCTCATGGCAAAGCACTGTGATGCACTCGGGGTTCATGTGAGCTCAGCTCACATGGCAAGTCAGACTCCAGACTCCCAGTCTGGGTGAAACTCCCCTGATGGCATTTCCTTTAGAACTGTAGCACTCTGCCCTTTGTTCTCTGCTGAATGAGCTTGGGCCCATTTAATCCAAGTCATCCTGCTTACAACCTGTTGGTATAGTGGGGCTTCTGCCTAAAGATGATTGAGAAAAAAGACAACCGAGTGATAGGAAGTGAATCCAAACTATAAGTGGTGTGAACCTTGTTTTCCTTTTCAAAGTAGAACTAAATGTATGGGATTTGATTTAAAATGAAATATACAGATAAAATGTTTCATTTTAGTAAGAAAAAATGCTGAGAATCTTTTTACTATCAAGCAGATGTGGATGACATTGGGTCGCATCACAATAGTACAATGGGAATTTTTTCAAACATTGCTACAGTATGTGCTTTTTTTTTTTTTCAATTGAAATCTCACTACTATAATACCAGCCAACTGAGAAGAATTTCTCATGTTTTGGATGGTAATAAATCTTCCACAAAGTGTTAACCAACACCTTGGGCAGTTTTTCCAGTTAATACTACTCTAGATCCCACATTACAAACTGCTGAAACAGGAGAAGGGGTTTAGGTACACATTTCAAACATTTCCTTCCTAGTTTTGGTCAACATCATGTGACTACATGAATGAAATAGCAAGGGATTCATCAATAATAATAGTAAACTACAGCTCAGGCTTTGAGGTAAAAAAGAAAACAAAACCAAAACAACTTTTCCTTCCCCACTCCCCCTCCTTATTCCCATCTAACAGTTCAACAGACTTTGTGAGAAGTCTTGGAATAATTTCTCTTTTCAATGCTTCTAATTTAAATTACTTACTGAAAATGAATATTTCATGACATTACAGGACTCTCCAAAACTTCATCTCTTTAGTGTTAATTATTCCAACAGGACTTATATGAAAAGCAAAGGCCACTTTTTTATATTGTCTGCATTAACACTATAAAACTATATTCATTTGACAGTTAAAGTTCTCATTTTTATATTTCCTCATTTTTACTTTTTAGTGTCTCCCACAGAATGTTGCACAGTTTGGTCATGGGTTTAACCCTGCAGTCAGCCTATTATGTCCTCATCAGTACAAAAGATGCAAAACTGCTAATACTTAATCCTTAGTTTTCTTCCTCTTCAAGCCAAAGCCACCTTCAATTTCCATACTGGAAATTCTCACAGCAGTACCCCTAAGCAAAGTTCTGTTTAATCCTCCAGGTAAGCTTGACTATTATCCATTGCCTGAGCAAGGAAGCAAGGTATACTTAGGCACCTACATGTTTGGAGCTAAGAAAGTTTCCACTTCAGAGTAAATAGTTTCCACTAGATCTCTCTTCTCTTGTAGTAAAAAAGAAAAACAAACAAAACACCAAAAAAAACCCCAAACAATCAAAACCCCCAAAACAAAAACAAACAAATAACAGCCCAAAATAAATCAACCCTCCATCTGCATTCCTTTGACATTCTGATGAGCACAAACAAAACAAGATAACCTCCAGAAGCACAAACTTATGTCATTTGATCAAATGGAAAGACATGCAGTACAAGCTGGAAATCTTTTCCATGTACCTTAGCTGAGGTCAGGACAACTCTGTGTATAACCTGCTGTCTGGGGTGTCAGCATTTCAGGGCCTCTTACCACAGATCTTTCATGCAACATCCACACTGAGGGAAGCAACCTGCAAGTCCAGGCTTTGCACCCTTTGAAGTTCCCTCCTTTACCCATACTCATCCTTCAGCACCCCATCTCTCTTAGGGTGCAATTTGCAATGAGTCTTCCTCTGTCCTGGCTTCTGCCTGACTCCTGAAGTCTGGCTAAGCATCCACACTGAGAACTGGAATAACAAGTGCCACTGGGAATGGACTGCAGGAGATCAGCACGGGGGCTTACAGTGGCTTCTGCCTGCCCCTCGCTGGTGAAACCCCCCAGGTGAGGCACAGAGCAATAAAACAATACCCATAAAGCAAGGCCAGTGCAGCCAGAGTGACTGAATGCTTTCAGGATGTGGCAATAATTTCTCTAGACTACTCTGTGTCATTGAGCAGCCCAGAGGTGGAGAAACGCCTCAATTTGAGGAAAGAACCAAAGTCTCAGACTTCTACTTCTCATCCTCCAACTTCTGAAGTGAATAACCTAGAAAATTTGACTTTCTAAAACTGGTAACAAGTGTGGCACTTCACTGCTCTAAATACTCCAGGCAGCTTTTCCCTCAATGCCTCCCTATGGCCTTTTGTCACCCACACTAAGTTTTCTGATGGAGAGCTAGGTGGCTTTGCATGCCCTTGCCCATTTCCACACCCAGTCTCCTGAGTACTCAGCATCCTTGTTCACAGTAATCACATGCATGAATCTAACAATGCAATTCCAGTTTTATGAAGTGCAGATTTCTGTAAAGATGGAAATATTATCACAAAAAACCCCAATGTTTATTGTCAGACCCTATAGGTTTTGACAAGTTTATTCATGTTAGATGTGGATCTTAACTAACTTCCATTCTTAGGGTATTATAAGACTCTGACCTCTTAAACATTTAATAAACATGATGAAACAATAAACTAGATGAAATGAAATGTTGTGGAATTAGTTCTGCATTTGAATTGCACTTTCATTGTGTCATTTAGCAACCAAAAGGATGAGCTTGTAAAGTGGTTCTTTTGAAACAGCCAAACAAATAAGATGATTTGGGCACACATGGTATAAGTAGGATAAAGTCTTATAAAGAAAAATCCTTCATGACATTGTGGCTGAATTAAGCCAAGGCACAATAATATCCATTTGTCCAGACAAGCTACTGGCACGATTTCTGCAACAGAGCTGAAGTGGTATCTGCAGATGGTGATTGGGGTGCAAAGTTAATGTTTTTATGCATGAAGCATCCTGGCATGTGCAGGTGATCTTCAAATGCCAAGGATTGCCTCTCTCTTTTGCATCACAAAACATCTGCAACAGTCCTACAGCATTCAACACACTCTTTATGATCAAGAGCCAGATTGTCATATTTGTGTTCACAGCTATTTTGCTTTTACCCTAGATTCCCTTCCCAAATTTTCCTTCGTCTTATCCTGCTTCTGTTGGGCTTGTAACCATATAAATTAGATGAACAATTGTATTTCTGTCAGGCCAGTCGCCCTGTTGGAACTGCCAGAATCTCACTGGGCTGGTAAATCACAGTTTGGTAGCTGCTGCCAGACATAACAAGGACATCCACTGATCTCCAGGAAGCTCTTTGGGAAGCAAGACACTGCTCAGAGGGAATATGGGTGTTTCTCAGTTGACCTGCTTGCTGGGAATATGAAAGTAAGGGAAGCAAAACCAGGAAGAAATATTAAAAAGTCCTTTTGTATAGTTTAATACTCTTTTTTGGGATTGCAAAATACAGGAATCAGGGAACATAAATATATAAATTCAACAAAAACTAGACCAATGAAAAAGATTCTGAAGCACAATGACGAAATATATATTCCAGCAAAAGCTCCATCACTATTTACTTCTCTCTATTAATACAATCATAGCTTAATCTAAGTCTGATCTAAAACTGAACTGGAAATGCAAATAGTCTGTTTTGCAACTGTTAAAACAAGTGAATGTGATGTTAAGTTCACCACAGGTTTTGTCAGCAAGTTCTTGGTCTTTTAATACCCTACATACAGGGTTTATACTCTTTTGGAGTGGGGAATTAAAAAAGTCATTAATTTGGCTTAGTTTGCCTGGGAATTACTCAGTCTGGACAATATGGAGAGCAGCATTTGAAAGACATTGTTTGCAAGGTTGTGCTGGGTGACAGCAGCATTTCCATCTGGCAAATGCCTGAAATGTGTGCTCAGTGTGGGAAAGACTGGATTCAAAGAGGAAAATAAGGTGCTATTTGCCTTATGTGGCATGTGAGAGAATTTTTGGGCAGACTCAGAATATACCAGTATTTTACAACAACAGAAAACACAGAAAGAATTCTCACTTTGCCTGCAGTGTGCAGCAAACAAGTTTCACTAATTTTTCTTCAATCAGATTTGTAACTAAAATATTCCTTGCTTTAGTGCAACTGGAATAAAGACTATTCTAAAAGCATGACCAACTGATAAGACATGAATAAAATTACTTCCATGTGTATGAGATTATAAATGGGACTTCTCTTTTCAACAAAGAACATTGTAAACAAATACACGATCCAGTTTATTAACTGGAGATTGGCTGGATTACAGTTTGGAAATAAGATACACATGTTGGCAATTATCACACTTCATTCTAGTTAGGCCTTTGAAAAACATACATCATGTGTTTTTTCCTTGGAAATTGTAGCTTTTTTAGCTTGCCTTACTAGAAGGTTCTGAAAAGTATCTTTTCAAAATGGATATACAAGTCTGATTTCTGAATCCACGTTCAAACATGAGAGGGCAGATCCAGATTCCTCAGTTAGGGAATCTGAGGTGGAAGTCAGGTTGAGGTGGAAGTTAAGAAGGTCTTCCAGCCAGCTGGGATATACCACAGAGGGGGACTGGGTGTAAATGTTCCAGTGGCTGTAGCCTGTGCCACTCAGGGTATGAGACCAAGAGAGGCATTGCCTGGTTCAACTAGAAGAACTGTGTCAGTGCATTGTTTTATTAGGGCTATTTTACATTGCAGGTTGTTCTCATGTCCTAGTTTGTAAAATGTGGCAAAACAGACTTTCCCTACTTCATATAGGTGTTATTAGGGGACTTAAACTGCTAGACTCTCAGGTAGTAGCTGCCAAAGAAAGATAGATTATCTTTTTTTTTCTTAGTGTAGCTTTGAAAGAAAGAAGCCTTTTGAACAACAGCAGCCTGGCATTCAAGGCACTCATGGCATGTCCAGGCCAAGCTCTTGTTCCCTATCAGGTAGAGTCCTTGTTTTGCCCTGGCTCTGCTGCCTGGCTAAGTGCAGGAGCCCTAAGCACTGGGCTGCTGGCCATTCTGGAGCAAGTCTCTCAGAGTGATAGACTCCTCTGACACACCACAAAACACGATCTAAGCACTCCACACGTTTTGAGAGAGCCCTGTGCTGGGATGCACTGGTTACAGTGGAGAGAAGCAAGTTAGATCACATGGAAAGGGATACAGATCTAAACCAGAGCACCACAGTCAGTCTAAATAAATGATTGGTGTTGCTCAGTTTGGACAGATGGCTGGCAAAACCTGCCAGGGGCATTTCAAAGTTAATATTCACGTGCTGTCCTACTTCTTCATGTCAAGGAAATGTATGTTAATGTTAACCCTGGCATTAATCCAATACTGGGCTCTGACATTAGAATGATATACACAGCAAGTAGGAGCATTTCTGCAGAGATTAGAGATGACTTTCTCACAAGAGATACAAGAATTTTGTGCAACAGCTGTAGGGAAAAGAAGAGGAAACCCAGGTCCAAAATCTCTCTTTCAAGCCCATTATAACTTCCAGCATGTCCAAGAAATGATGACAAAGTGTTTTTGCAGACATTTTCAGACTTGGGTGTGTTAGTCCCATCCTGGCATAGGTAACACACAGGCCTGAAAGACAGACCTAACCTCTCCTTCCTGTCATGCAGCCTAGAAAACCAATGAAGTATTGCAATAGATATGAACAACAGCACAAAGTAATCTCCTTATCTAATTGACATTACTATTGGTAGCTGACTTAGAAAGATGGGAACTTAAAGTGTCAAGTGTAGAAGATAAAGGAGCCCTGGCTTCAGCTGAGACTCTCAGACAGCAACACCCCAGGTACAGAAGTGACACAGTTCAAGCATTATTTACTTCAACCAAAACTTAGCACCTTGACAGTATGAAGGATTCCCCCAGTGAAGAAGCTATGCCAGTCCTGTCCCTCCTGCCAGCACATCAGAGACAAAGAGGCCAGGTGATGGGTTAACTTCATGTAAGGCACTTTGGGCTTCATTGAGGGTGTTGAAGACCTCAATTTTCAAACAAAGCCTGGGATAAAATTACATCAAGATGCCATACAAATCTTCAGCTGCTTTGAGCAGGCCAGTAACATGGAAAACCTTTTCTCCATGTCTTATGTTGCAGAAAACCTCAGATTATTTTTGGGTTTGGTGCTGATTCTAATGTCACTTTTAAAAACCATGAAAAAAGGAGGAGTTAAAATCAAGAACTTCATAAATCTTATTTAGAAAAAATTCTGTTTAAATTATATGAGATGAAAGCATATCCTGAAAATTCTCTAAAGGCTCTTAAAAATGCAGTAGGGGGAGAAGGATACCATCCAATTAGTCCTCTAGTCCTACCCCCAAAAAGACCACACTAAATAGCAAAATAATCAGTTAAGGACAAATCAGAAGGCATGGGGCAAAAACTCAGCAAAACCAGTATCCCCACCTCTCTCAGTGTTTCATTTCATTCTACAAGGCCAAAGATTGTTTTCTTGAAATTATAAAATGAAAGCCAACCCTGCCCTGTTTTGTTAGATAGCATGGATCTTTTAATATGAGCTATCTGTTCAGAGAAGGAGAAAATTTCAGATAAATCCTTTTAACAAGCTCTCTCTATTTTTTTTTTTTTTTTTTTTTTTTTTTTTTTTTTTTTTTTTAATCTGCAAGGCCAAATAAATGGACGAGGTGCTTATTTTTTTGGAAGAATAACAGAAGCACTGCCTCTGTGTTTGTGGCCACTGACTGGTCTCAGCAATTAGAAATTACTGCCTTGTAAATTTTCTTCCATTAGCAGCCCATTTCACGTGTTGGAGGCAGAGGTGAGCAGAGCCTCAGCCAGTGGGTTTCTGGAGTTGGCAGCCAGCAGTAGCACTATTGCTGCTATGCCTTTATTGCTGCCATGGACGTGCTGCAGCACAGATCCATCAGGGGGGAGCAGCTCATTCCTGCCCCAAAGAGCTGACCTGGCTGGCTTTGCTTCCATGTGCCCATCTTTGCTGTGTGACAAGCTAAGCCCCAAGCCAGCTCAGGCTCTATCAGCACCTGCAGAGGATTAGGTGGACAGCCCTGCACTGAGGTTTCACAGCAAGCCCAGGCAGCAGCTGTGGCCCGTGGGGAGCTGAGCTGCAGTGTCCATGGCCCCAGCAGAGATCAGCCTGCATTTGCACACCCAGGCTCTGCAGAGCAGCTCTGCCACTGGGCAGCCACAGGGCACTCAGAGGGGCTTTGGCAGCTGGATCCAGCCCCCATGTGATGGACACTCTGGATGGGACCAGACAGTAGCCAAAGTGTTACAAGTCAGTGACCAGACCTGGGGAGCTGCTCCTGAGACAGATCCTCCATCACAGCAACGCCCATGCCAAGAACTGCAGCAGGGGAAGGAGAGAAATATTTATCTTACTGCCTGGAAGGTATTCAGTCTGTGCTTCATACAGTAAGAAAGTCATTACCTCCAACAAATCCGTCCCTTTCTCCCAGACATAAAATCTGCAAAGCTGTGAAGCCAGGTGTCTGATGATGTGGAAATCACATCAGAGATGAACACCATCAAAACTTTTTAACTGCCATTCTGGAGATGCTTCCAAATTTTAAAGGGATTGTTTAGGGAAAACAGCTATGTTTCCAGGTGAGAATCAGGTTACCTAAAATAGCATTTAGAGTTTGGATGTTTAGTACAAAAATGAACAGATAGGATCATAAATCTATCTTTTGCTAGATGCCTCTCTGTATTATTTAGGGACTCTTAGATTTTAATTTTTATATTTTCTAATGCTTGACTTCCATTCTGGCAGGAATTATACTGCTGTAATTTGGTCAACTAGCACTGATTAACAAGAAACAAGGAAACAAGATTAGATGCAAACCCATTTACAGCAAAGCCTACTAACCCAAATAAACCTCAAAAATTTAATTTATGAAGCACTTTCTCTGATGCAGCTCATGCCCAGCTCCATAGGAACCACAAGAGAGTGTATTAATTCTTCTGTGAGGCCAAAGAATGCAAGTATCGGATGGAAGACACTTTATAGTGGATCTACTGTAAATCATTCACCCTCCAGCAGCTGTTTGAGACATCTTCTGGTTCTCTGACTATAATCTGTTCTTTACAGAGCAAACATGAGAATTCTCAAATCAAAATGGTTTTCTAATCAGCATCAAAAAGGCTTTAAAAAAAAACAAAACAAAAACCTTTCTCCCATACAGAGTTAAAGAAAATCTCACAACAAGTAACTGAAAACCAATATACTGCTTTTACACAGAATTTCCAAGAAAACAGGAGTAGGGAAGCAACTATAATGAATAGCCAAGGAATAGTATTTAAGAAGGATGAAATATTAGAGAGTTTTCAAGCTTATCCTAACTAAGCAGGTATCATTATAAAAGCAACTATAAAGAGCTTTTGTTAGTGTTACAAGTGTAACTAGAAGTAGAATTCTGTTATGGTAATAAAGCTGCTACTGTAAATATTTTACAATAGAGAAATAAGCTTTTTGTGGCTAATAAAAACATACATATTTAAAGAAATGGTGCATTATCCAGGTCAGCATTATGTTTCACCTCTGATTTTATTTTATTCACACCTCCTGCATGCTTCTTCCTCACCAAAAACTGTAATCCTTGAAGAGGAGGTAGTCCTGCTCTGCACAAGTGTAATAGTCTAAACACATCTCTTTTTTTTTTTTTTTTCTGCAGATTGAGAGCCTGAGAATTTAATGATTTACAGAACACCTCTGCTTGAGGCCTTCTTTCAGCTTTTATTAATTAAGAGTTCGAGTCTTTGATATAAAGTAGAATCTCTGAGAGGCCAGAGGCATTGCATTCTCAGGTATATTTAACACACAGCAATGTGATGGATGCAGTTCAGGGTCCTACCCTGCTCATGTCTTTGCTAGCACAAATTTAGAAAGTGTTAAAAGGTCTAGTGCCTATAAAAGCTAAGCAAGTTCCAACAAGCCAAGAAGAGGGAGGTGATGCATTCTCTCAGGAATCTGTCTAAGGAAGTTATGGGTGTAGCTGCTGTGCTCTTTGGCTTTGGTGAAAGTCTAGAGCAGGAAGTGTTGTGGGATGGCCCTGGCAACATTTACAGAAAAAGCAGTTCTAAAGTAAGTGGGAAATTTAGATAAGAGAAATTATATAAATCCTTAGGACAAATGAATATCCTATTGGACTGAGAGTCTAAAAGAGTAATATCTTCCCCTTGGAATTCACAGTTTATTGCAGAAAAATAAATGAAATGCTATAGCAATAAGACAATCCCCCAGAGCGATCACTGGCACTTGTCACTTGGAGAAGAAATGAGAGGACTTTTTTTTTATTCTGCTATTCTGTTATGGCTGTAACCGGAATTTAGACAACAGAAAAAGATTCTAAACCACTTGGGGAACTTGTCAACATTTTGTGATTTATACAAAATAAGTGGGACTCAATGCAGTGGGACTCCAAACCCTGTCCTCTTCACCACTGACCTCTGAGTTGCTCCTAAGGTGGTGCTGTAAAACCCTACACTTACTGCTGGCAAAAGCCATTACTGAGACACATGGTCTCAGAAAATGTTCAAAGGAATCGTGTGACTGATTTCCCTAAGAGCAGAAGTTACCCTCATTAAGTCTATTCTAGAGCAATACTGTCAGTTGTTTTTTGAGTATTCAGATAGTCCTGTTTTGTTTGCAAAATTAGAGCAGAGAACAAACAAGGGTAAATTGTCAACTTCAGCAAAACCATCTATTTGAAGCTGGAGGCAAATATCAGGATACCTTGTTACCTGAACATTTTGGGCCAGACTACATCAAACGGTGGCAATCAGAGCCAAGTTCAACACTGCCCATTGCCCATCCATTCCTTGAAACAAACTAGCTCCTTCCTGAGCTGTCCCATTGCCAGACTCCAGCACTTTCACACACAGACCTGCAGAAGTGCCCAGCTGTCCTGGAGAAACACGGGTTAAATTGGAGCTTCAGAGTCTGCAAATGGAGACCAATGCCTTCACTTACATAAAGCACAGGCTCTGATCAGTGTTGAAAAAAAGCATGTTTAGCATGCTGTGATTCTTCAGGGAAATGGGTGAATAATTTTACCTCCTTGAATCTGTTTTTTTCTGCTGCAGCAGCTTTTTAAAGGAAAGAATTTATTGGTGTAAAAAACCACTCATTCTTAATTGCCAAATAATGCCAAATGCCAGTTTCCATGTTTTGTATCTATGTTTACTTCGCAGAATCATTCAAGCCCTGGTCCAAGTAGTCTTAATAATAATTGCTTTTTAATATTAAAGTAGTCCCTCAGGAAATTCCCACATGAAAAAAACCACTGCTGACAGATTGAGAAGAGAAGAGGTTCAGGTAGAAATTCTCCCTTCTGCAGCAGCACTATAGGATTTGCTGTGAACCTAAACATGTGAGGAGTATAGCTTTCACCCACAGATGGTGTTGAACACAGTCTGTGCCTTCCCAAGATAGAAGACTGCAGATTTAGGCTCAAAGAAATGCCAACATACAGCTTAAAGAAAGGGGTTTTAGTTTATGTTAAAACAGGATAACCAGTTTGGCATGAAAAAGTGAGAGTTAGATTGGTATCCACCCATTCATCAGGCTCTGAACAAGCCAGGCAGGCGCAGGCTCAGAGGAAAAGTGCCTCATCCTAATAAGGCAGAGCTGCCTGGCAGGGACATAGCCTGGATGCCTTCCCTGTGAACTAATGCAAGCCATCGAGGAGCAGTGTCATCTTTCCATCCACAACCCCCTGTGCTCACCTCTGCAGGATTACTTGTGCTGAGTTCCACACAAATCTGCAGCCTGTGTGCTGCAGGAAAATCTCACGTTACAAGGAAAGCCACTTACCCCTGTCCCAGGTTACCCTCTGCATCTCCTCCAATGTGAAAGCCCAGGGAAAAGAAAACAGTCATCATGACTGAATAGCAAGCATTTTTTCTGCACAGGGGATATGAAATTATAGCAAGTATTTTATTTATTTTTTTTAATCTGTACTAAAATTATACTGCTTGTTTGCTTGACAAGACCTTCCTTAGTTTAGATTTAACTCAATATGACTGAATCCCTTAGAAATAAAGGATTTTAAATGGAAAACAACAGCTCAGAAGAAGCTTTTGGCTGTATGCAAACAGCCATGTTTCTGCCTCCTGCTGAGTGGAGGTGGCAAGGTGTCTGCTGAGGTAGGAGCTGCTGCTCACTTATTTTGAAGAAATGTCCTTATTGCTTGATGTATTTATAACATTCCCATCCACTAATGCATTCCAGAGAGGCAGATCTCCCTACTGATGTCAAGAGAATCAGCTGAAAACAGGTCTATAACAATTTTTGGACTTTAAAGCAAGACCTGTGGCTGTTCAGAAAGAAGGAGATTTAGCATTATGTGCACAAATAAGAGGTAATTTACAAAGAAGAGAGTAAGTATATAAAGTAAAAAAATTATTAATATAGTTTCTGCTCTTCATAGCCAAAAAAGATCCTGCAGCAAGATTTCCATCTGAATTTTTAGGATGTTTGCTTAATTAACTGCTGAAAGATGTACCTTTTGGGCCAAAACTTCATTTTGGTCTATTGGCATTGTGGACCTTTTTCATTCAGTAAGAAATATCCCATGTATTAAAATGAAAATCAACACGCAGCTACCTCTACTACATCTTACTCTTTTCTTTAAATAATTTTAAATATTGACCCAAAATATGGCAACATGTTGACATTTCATACTTTTGCAAAGCAGCAAAATTTAAGCAAGTGGGGACCTTTTCTTACCACCTGCAATAATCAAATATGGCTCTACTGGCCTCTTAATGCCCCTCCATGCCCTCCTTCCTCCTTTGTACCACAATGGGGTATTAGTGGCTAAAAAGAGAGCAATAATCTGTGGTGAGGGATGGACAATGTGCTGAGGTGCTCTTGGGTGAATAAACAGTGCAATTGAAAAGGCTTTGTTCAAACACAGACATTTATCTGTGAGCAGAACAAAGTACAAACTTACCCAACTCTCAGTTTATGAGATAGTTTGGTTTGTTTACTCATCATTGAGGCTCCCTCAACTTCAACTACAATTAATTTTCAGTTTGGAGGAGATGCTCTCATTTGTTCATCAGTTACTCAGGAAATGAATGTAACCCTAACATTCATTCAGAGAGGAGCTTCCACCCCAAACCTCCCAGTCCCTGTAAGCAGCTCCTTTAACAGCCAACTTCTGCAAAAGCACAAGGCACTCAAGAGGTGCATCAGGCCAAGCACAAACACACTTCTATAATTCTCTGCTAACAATGCAGAAAAGAAGTTGAAAGTTTGAAAGGTACTCTCAAAAGCCCTTCTAATTCCTGTACATGCACATCACCAATGAAAATGGTGACTCCTTTGGCATGTGTGCCATCTCCTACAGACACATCTGTTCTCTGCTGTGTCAGACTCCACCTGAGCAGGAGAGAAACCGGCTCTGACTAGAGAACTACAATTCACTTACAAGGTTCCTGTTTCATTTGCAAGTCTTTAATAGTTTCAAGTTCCTAGACATATGGTTTCAAGAGTGTGCAGCTTCCCCTCATGAGCTATGACTTCCACTTCAAAATGCCACATTTCACTGAGGAGACAGTAACCTGCATTCATAGACCCTGGAACAGTCATTCTGTTACAATTGTTCTCCTCAGCAGAGGAGGGGATTGAAGTACACCCAGCAAAGAGACCAAAAGTGTGAGCAAGTCTGAGGCAGTGCCACCAAGGATTGTCAGGGTGCCCTGCCAAGCCACTGTAGGTGCAGACAGTACAGAAACCCATCTGATATTTTCCAGAGAACACTTTCCACATGACTGACATCTTCTACAGTTCAAAACCAAAAAAAATGTTCATTATGTCAGCTCTCTGTCCCAAGCAGGTGGGACAAGAACACATGCTGATGCACCAGCATTTCACAGGAGAGAGAAATTGTGATTTATGGCCACCTCTGCATTTTTCTCCTTTAGATAAAGGATTTCTTCCCTCAGAATTTGTCAGCACACACCAAAGAGGAATGACGCATTTAAGAGTAGTTACTCAGCACTATGTACTCAAGCACCTACAGCTGAGAAAGCTGTTCATTTAGTAAGCTAAATTTGGAGCTTCATTCAGCTTACCCTGAAGAAATGCTCCATTGTCATCCCACTGCTTGTGCTCTTGTTCTGCATCCACAGAAAGCCTGGTGACGTAGAAGTGTCCACTCCTGGGCAAAAGAAAATGGAAGGCACTCCAAAATGCAGGCACAAGAAGTGTCTCCAAAGGGAGGGAGATCCCTCATCTCCCACATCAGTTGTAATGCAGGTTTGCTAGCCTGAACTCTTCATTCTGATTGAGAAAATAGGTCCTTCATTTCACTACTTCCTTTGCTCTGAAGTTATGTATTTCAACACTGTTGTGGTTAATAAGTTTGTCAGATAGCAATCCAGGGGCAGTGGATATATAGGTCCCTCAGGCATGTTGCATATTTTATCTCTGCCATATCACTAATTATAACCATGGTTATGATTAGAATGTTGAGATTCATGATTTTACAAGCCACTCTTTCCTTGCCTATCCTAACTTGGTTTCAGACTCCTTTCTCTGGCTCCAGCAGCAAAGAGACATCAGTGACAGGGAATGCCTGCCAACACAGCAGGAGTGAGCCAATGCTGATCCCTCTTCCTGTAACATGCCCTGGCTGAGCATGTCCAGGCTAAAACATCACTACAGCCAAATTTGCACATCCACAAAAGCAGTATTACTTTGTATCACTAGGTACTGGTAGGAACAGGACTCCTCAAAAGCTTCTTGAACAGACAACCTTTAGATTAAATGGAGGATCTGGAGGAGGCTTTTCTTATATTGAGGACCCTTCTTATATTTAGTTGCACTAGAAGTACCTAATCCCTTTAAATTCTTATAATTTCAGAGATCTGTTAGGACTCTTAAAATTAACTAATTCAGACCAAGAGACCTGGGATAATAGAAAAAAAAAAAGTGTGACAGAGAGGGAGGTAAAAAAGCATACAAGCCATCACAAAAGAGCTGTGCAGGGCTGAATACCCAATCCCAGACTCTCTTTGCCTGAATGCCTCCTAGCACTGGAGAAAACTCAATTTGACAAATAACTACTTTTTTCCACTTCCCCACCCAGGGTCCCTGAGCTGCACCACTTTATACATCCAGAGCTGCCTCAGCTGAGGGTAAGCAGGGATGCTCAGCATTCCTCTCTTCTTCAACCTGCTCTATGCCCAAAGGCTGGGCTTTAGTTCAGCCTGGTGGCAGGAAACAACCATGGGGCAGTGGGTTTCTGGTCTCAGAGATGCAGATAGATGCCATGGCACCTCCTGTCTTCCTGCAGAACAGAGAATGAGGTGGAGACCTCTCAATTACTTAATCTGATGCTTGGCTGCTTCTGCCTGTGGGCAAGAAAGCTGTGATTCTGAGCAGGATGCCTTTGTCACTGGGGGAAAACATCCTCCACGAGGCAATGCTCCTCTTCTCAGCAGCTGAAACCTGGTACAGCTCAGGGAAGCACTCACCATGCTCAGGGCAAGCAGGGAGTTCTGGTTACTCTCCCTGCTGCCAGAAGTGCTGGCAAACATTGCTGTTCAAGTGCCAAACACAATTTATCTTGGGGTCAGGAACCACAGCTCACAGCTCCCCTCTTCCTCAAGGCTGCCCTAAGCTGTAGCCCACAGCCCTGCAGCCTTGCTGTTTCTTTGTATTCATGCTTTCTCTCACTTTAATTAATTTTGGTTTGGAAGAACCTTTTCAAAAGGAGAGAAGGGTGTTCTTCCAGGATGAGTGGTTGCCTTGGAAATAGGACACGTGGATTTAAATTCTCTCGAATTGAGAAGAGAACCAAATGCAAAGCCCCTGCTTTGCCTGCAAGGGCAGTAACCACCCAGTGCCATGGGAAAGGTGCACACCTGAGACACACAGCATTCTGTAGCCCACTCCTTGAGGAAATGGACCATGGAAGTGTCCCCAGGACAGAGCCAGCACCAGCCTCCTGCAGGAAGGCTTCTCCTGAAGCTGTAGTAGGACATTTTACTCAGGTAATCATCCTAGCAACTTCTTTCTGAGCATATAGACTTTGCATGATTCTTTCCTCAGGCTTTCTGACTGCTAATCTAATATGTCAGGGAGAAAAGAAAAAAAAAACCAGTGATTTTGCCAAAATATCAGTACGGCAATAATGAGACTTTCTGGATTGAGCCAGTAGGTAGAAGTTCAAGTAAAATTATCTTATATCTGATTTAGTTGTTTTTGTTTGCTTGTTTGATTTCTGAAAAGTGCTTTTCCCCATAGCTTTTTTTCAAGCAATGTTAGCATTAGGTCTGGGTTACTTACAGCTAGTCAAAGTGCAAAAAGGTTGTCTCAGGGCAGGAGTTTTCTGAAAGAATGCCAAGAGATTCACAAGCTGGACACAGATCCCTTGCTGAGTGTTTCAGGCTACTGTGAAGGTGTCAAATGAAGACCACTTCAGGCATCCACAGCAAAGAACCAGAGAGACTGTGACCCTGCCCAACCTTTAAGCCATTCTGTCTTGTGTGCTGAAGATCAAAGGCAACAGAAATAACAATTATCATGTTACATCATGCTGTTCCAATAAACAATTGCGTGTTTTTTCCCTTCAGCTTTTCCCTGTGCTTTAAGAAAAGTGAAGTTCTAAAAACAAACCCCAAAAGACTACAAAATTTAGCTGTACATGCCCAAAAGTCAAGACTGTTATGTTTTGCTACTTTCAGTTAGTTTATACTAAGAGGATTTTTAGGAGTTCAGCATACCACTGCTGTCCTGTAATAATGTTTCACAGTGTAGTAAGAGATGCTGTCTTATTTTTTCTTGGCCCAGAGTGAATAATTCAGCACTGCATGTTTCATAGTCTGAGTCATAAATGTTGAAACTGATTACACAGAGGCATTGGAGAAGTCTCTCATTTTGCTTGCTTAAAGAACCACTGAAATTCATTGAGACATTTACAATTCCCATGAAACTCAGGCTTTTAACTTGAGGCTTTTTATTTCTCCCCACCACTGTCAGGACAGCAACTCCAAGGGCACAGTACATGTTCAGAAATCACAAAAACATTTAAACCCCCCAAAATTCTGAGAAAGGAATATATGAGGAACATTGCTTAATCTGGTTTGCTTCTAGCAGTGAACAGGTATTACCAGTACAGAGCATATCCTAATTTTCAGTGTAACCTCAGTGGCAGTCCCTGTTCTTCTGCCTACAAAGCATTTTACTATTTAATAAAGTTTCTGTTTACTGAAATTACTTTTTAACTCTCTAACACCCACTTTGGTAGCAGAAGAATGCAACTGGATCCTCCCAATGCCTTCTGTCTCAGGGCAAACAAACCCACCCTCCTTTGCCTCTCTTCTCCTCTGTCATATGCTCAGCCTCCTCCTCAGGCCCCCATTTTAATGGCTCACCTTTGAATTAATATATTTTTCAATAACAGCACTTGATTAAGAAGCTATATATTAATATATGTAAATAATATATAATATCTATAACATATTAGATAATAAATATAATACATAATAATAATATATATAATTATATTTTAATATATCTTAAAATATATGTCCCAGTCTTCCTACTGGGAGTAAGCACAAATATACCAGAATGCAGATGAAAGGCATTAAAGCCTTGTGTTTTTTTAAAAAAGATGGGATTTTGCTTCTTGCCTATGGAATCACTACTTGTGGTCCACTCTACAAGAGGCATTTGTGCCCCTGTTGAAGAGCAGCCAGAGCTGGAGTAAATCTACCACAGAGAATGCAGCAAATCCAGCATTGTTTGATGTTGTGCTTCAAAAAGGTGTAACTGACCTGACCCTTTACACCAAATCCAGCACAAAGCCAATCAGTGTTTGCCATTTTGGTGTGAAGATCAGAACTGACACTTGTTGCACTTCCCTGAGGCACCACCAGTGGAAAAGCTTCCTAACACATAACTAGAATTTAGTGAGAAGAGTGCAGCTCAAAGTAATGTGGCTGGCATGAAAAGGGCACTAGCAACAACACTCTATTCTGAAAAAAGTCAGTGGAAGACTAGAATATGTTGCCCCATCTAAACAATTGAGTTACACTGCATTCAGTAGTGCAGATCTTCATCTGCCTGTAAATACTTGGAAAACTTTTATTGCAATGCTTCATTATTTTCTGTTCTGCAAGCTGCTGGATCCCTGGGGCAGATCAAGGGAGCTGATGGAACAAGCTCAGCAGGCCATTCATTAGACCTCCTCTATGACCTGGACTGGGCAGGATTTTCTGCACAGAATGTTCCTCTTCCCCAACCTCACAGGGCAAATTAGAGTACATCCAATTAAGATACAAAGAAAACTTCAGTTTGAAGGAAATAACCTAATTCATATTTCTCTGGGACATCAGAGTGATACATCCATCTTTATTAAAGCAAACAGGATAAAGGATAAAACCACTCCACAATCCAGGGCAAGAAAACAACCCTCACTCTAAACAGAGGGTTTAAATAATATTCCTAGAAGGATTATCTTTTGAAGAATTGCCAAAATGTTCATTGGCCAGATCTGGTGCCTTCTGCCTTGTAGGAAGTAATATTTTTTTAAATGTTTTGTCTTTGTGATAATCTTAGAAAGGGCCATCACACACCTCATTATAGTATTATTGCTTATTCTGTGCTTGTTTCACACCTTGCACTCCTCCCTTTGCTGGTGTTGTATTTACAGCACTGTATTTCAGTGCTGCTCTGATCAACTGAATCCTTTAAGAACATTTGGAATCAGAATCATGGAATTGTTTAGGTTGGAAAAGTGCTTTAAGATCATCAAATCCAGCAGTTCCCCTAGCTCTGCCAACTCCACCGCTAAACTATGTCCCCAAGTGCCACATCCACACTTCTTAAATACCTCCAGGGACAGTGACTCAAAGGCTTCCCTGGTCAGTCTGTTCCAATGTTGACAGTGTTTTCCATGGAGAAATGTTTCCTAATATCCAATCTAAGCATCCCCTTGTGTGACTTGAATCCTATCACTAGTTGCCTGGGAGAAGAGGCTGATCCCCAGCTTGCCATAACCTCCTTTCAAGCAGCTGTAGAGAGCAGTAAGGTCTCCCTTGAGCCTCCTTTTTCTCCACCCCAGCTCTCTCAGCTGCTCCAGACCCTTCACCAGTTTTGCTGCACTTCTTTGGACACACTCCAGCACCTCAAAGTCTTTCTTGCAATGAGGGGCCCAAAACTGAACACAGGATTCAAGGTGCAGATTCACCAGTGCCAACTTTGGTCTATGAAAAATCACACAGTGAAATCACTCCACAGAGAGTTTTCCAGTGGGCCAGAAAACATTCGTTGTGAGATTTGGGAATTTCATGGGAGGGGAAGGGAAGGGAAGGGAAGGGAAGGGAAGGGAAGGGAAGGGAAGGGAAGGGAAGGGAAGGGAAGGGAAGGGAAGGGAAGGGAAGGGAAGGGAAGGGAAGGGAAGGGAAGGGAAGGGAAGGGAAGGGAAGGGAAGGGAAGGGAAGGGAAGGTGCTGCCAAACCCACAGTCCCTGCGGGAGCTGAGTATCTGCTCTGCAAAGCCCCGGACACTCAGCGCTGGTTTTCCTTGCTGCGTGCTTTATTACCCGTGTTAGAGAGGTGGTGGGGAGGGTTTTGCGGTGAGAACGAGCACCGCTGCTGTAAACCCCTGATACCGTGCAGCCCAAGGCCCGAGAGCGGGTCCCAGCCGCTGGTGTCCCCTCGGGCTCGGCGTGTGTCAGCCCGAGCGAGGGGCTCCGCTCGCCCCCATCATTGCTCCGCTCGCCCCGGCACCGCTCCGCTCGCTCCCATCATTGCTCCGCTCGCCCCCGGCACCGCTCCGCTCGCCCCCATCATCGCTCCGCTCGCCCCCATCATCGCTCCGCTCGCCCCCATCATTGCTCCGCTCGCCCCCGCCATTGCTCCGCTCGCCCCCGCCATCGCTCCGCTCGCCCCCATCATCGCTCCGCTCGCCCCCATCATCGCTCCGCTCGCCCCCATCATTGCTCCGCTCGCCCCCATCATTGCTCCGCTCGCCCCCATCATTGCTCCGCTCGCCCCCGCCATTGCTCCGCTCGCTCCCATCATCGCTCCGCTCGCCCCCATCATTGCTCCGCTCGCCCCCATCATCGCTCCGCTCGCCCCCGCCATTGCTCCGCTCGCCCCCATCATCGCTCCGCTCGCCCCCGGCACTGCTCCGCTCGCCCCCATCATTGCTCCGCTCGCCCCCATCATTGCTCCTCTCGCCCCCGCCATTTCTCCGCTCGCCCCCGGCACTGCTCCGCTCGCCCCCATCATCGCTCCGCTCGCCCCCATCATTGCTCCTCTCGCCCCCGCCATTGCTCCGCTCGCCCCCGGCACTGCTCCGCTCGCCCCCGGCACTGCTCCGCTCGCCCCCATCATCGCTCCGCTCGCCCCCATCATTGCTCCGCTCGCCCCTCTGCTTTGGGCTTAGCTCTGGCACGGAGCATCTCACTTGCATCAGTGCAGAGTTATTCTGTTCCACGGGCGGCCTCCCAGGCGTGAGTTTTAAAAGCTTACTTAGTGAATATCAGATTTCATATCGTTTCATCCACCGCTTTCCACGCCAGTCTCTAGGCTAAGGACTAAAGCATTAATTTAACTCCACACCAGTTTGCTGCTGATCTCCTTTCCCTTTCCCCAAGATTCCCAAATAACAAGCACTACCATTTCCCTAGCAGGCACTCCAAGCCCACAGCATCATAAAAGCCAAGTGAGGCCACGACATCTCTACAGGAACACGAGAGGAAATGAGACCCAAGACACTCATCAGCTGGTAGAAAGTAGAAACTATTTCCGTCTGCTCCTGGGTTTAAAGAATAAGCTGCCAGGACAAAAGACTGTGGAAAATGTTCTGTTGTAAAGACTCACAGTAAATGAAAGAGGTCAGCAGTGACACAGCTGCTAAAGAGACAGTAACTGCAGCTAATTGGATGGGCTGCTGCCTGGGTCTCTGAATCCTAAGGATTTGCCTGAGAAGTATTTAAAGTTTTCAGGGTCTTGCCATCCATGCGTGGTATACTGAAGTCATACAAGAAAAAGCTGTTTCTTTTCCCTTTCTTTTATTGTTAATGTCTTGAATACATCATTGTGTCCTCTTTTATTTTTTTTATTTTTTTTTTAGAAAAAGCAGGTGAAGGTAGGTAAAGGATAAGAGCTGCAAAACTCTGCACACACAACATTAATGGAAACTAAACATATTTTAGAGGTGGGCAAAATTATTTCTTTGCAAAGTTTCTCATTACAAAAGTTTTAGCACTTGGAATGGCCAGTTCCAACATTTTCTTTTTTTTTTTTTTGATTTTTTTTTTTTTGTTAATAATTAAAAAATAAAAATCCTGTTGGGGTCATTTAATCTTGTCATCTCCAATACAGCATCTATCTTCCTTTCTTAGCACATTTCTGTTCTTTTCCTGCTGGAGATAAGCTGGGGAATTTGCATGCTATTTTCTCACTGACTCATTTTCCAAATATGGCCATTTAACAAATATCTTTTCTGCAGGCAGCCATCCCCTTCAGAGCCTTCATAAAGGAAATTACTCAATCAATAAAGTTAATTTTCTCTCCCCCCTGAAGCAGCCACCCACCTCAGCAGATGCTAAGAAGCAGACTAAAACAAAACTGGAAACCTACTCAGATCCAAACATCTCTTGCCAATGTCCTCCTGTAGCTAAGGTTGAAATTAATACTTTGTCTATACTAGGAAGAAGTGCAAAGAGCAAGACTGTGTTCTGCTTCTCTAATTAGCTGACTGAAAGATTAATAAAGAGCAGTGATGAGCTCTGGTCCATTCTTGCTAAGTTTAGACTCAACCCACTTCTGTGATAAATACTGTTTTCATGTTGAACCAAATTCAAAGTTGACATGAACTTCAGTGATGTGCACAGCACAGATTACCACCATTCTGAAACTGTCCCAGTGGGACAGAAAGAACCAGTCCCACCGGCTAGTTTCATCCCAGGATGAGATCTGCACTGGAAATAAAGAAGAGACTCACCTGGAAAGCCTGAGGAAACCCTGCAACATCTGGATAATCCTTGGGACACCCTCAAAACCACTTGGGAAGGGTCTGTTTTTGCAAATCTGTGGGAATAAACAATAGCATTGATCACAGGAACGAAATGCACAACAGCACCTGCTTTGCTTCTTCTGTGTTTTGAATAAGAAAAACAAAATTTAGCATTGTATATACTAAAAAGGGGATTTTGGGATCAAATCAACTCTGCTTTACATGAACCTGATGTTCACAGAGAAAGTCCAGAGTTAAGCTGAGACAGTTCAGAATTAGGTTCTTGTGCATAAGGATGTTCAACCTCCCCGATTTGAACATGTTGGCAAAGGCAACATAGAAGTTGGCCTCAGTTTAAATTTCTGTGCCAATCACACTTGGGTAGAAGGGGCACAGATTTAGTGAGTTCACTAGCTGGTCTTAGATAAAGTTTAGAAGAAAACAGAAAAATGAGGGTTCCAATTTAATGTTTAAGAAAAAACCAAAAAATATAGGTGTCTTAGGAATATTATCAAGACAACTTACTAGCAGCTGAAGCAGAGCTCCACAGAGACAGAAGGCGCAGGGAGAAAAAGAAAATAAAAAAGCACCCAGCTAAGAAGAAGAGGATTTCATGTGTAAAAGATGCATCAGATATTTCTCAGAAATGCACTACCAATGTAGAGCATTTTTCCTTGCAGTATGTAAATTGTAAGCTATGAAAGGTGTGAAGGAACTGGGATCATCAAGTCTAAGTCCATGATATGAACTAAAACCAAAAGAGAAATACTGTGAATAATGATTACAGAAAGAATGAAAGGAAAAACTAAATACCTAGTATTTAGTAGGATTTTAGATTAATATAATGCATTCTTAACTGAGTACTGCAACTCAGGGCACTTATAGAACAGACCTACTCACATACCCAGTACACCCCTGCTGTCTGCAGCATCAAGGGTCTCACTGTCATGGGCCCAGCAGGGCACTATTTATGTTACAGGTAGCACCAGTCAAGAAACAAAATTAGCCCATCTCCCAGAGTTTATCTCCCAGGAATCTTCTGAGCAGAAAGACAGAAGGAGAGACAAATCAACTATGATCCAGTGTAGGGCTGGGGAGGGATGCTGCAGATGGTCCAGGAGCCTTCCTGTGAGTTTGTGCCACTCATTCAGGTGGGATGGCAATTTTCCACAGTATGGGCTACTGGGGGAGGATTTCCCTTGCTTTGATGTCGTGCTAATAAGGAAGGGGTTGAGTGCTAAGAGAGCTTTGCTTTCAGACCTTAGCAACTGCACGTACCTGTGGCTGCTGGTTTAGCAGCAATTTCCATCCTGCTGACACAACAAGCACTGGGGAAGCTGGTTGCAAAGAAATTAACCACTGTAATTTCAAGCAGAACTGTTGCTGTTAAAAGGACAATGACAGGTTAATGACAAACAGAGGGAAATCTTCTCTAAGGAAATCTGTTAAGTCAGTACCTGATTTGATAGGAGATCCAACCTGAAGGGATGGAAGTGGGTTAACACAATGCAGCTGGTTTCCTACATGGGGCTTCTGGTGTGGAGAGCAAGCAGAACACCCACTGCTGCTGGTAAAATCAATGGCAAAAGCTTATGACTTCACAAACCCGTGGGCTGCTTCAACTGAATTGATACTAAAAGATGGTGGGCAAAATTTTTCTGTGATTTAAACAGACATCTGTGACACATATCATATATCATGAACTTAAAATGTGGAGGTCCAGCAGATAGCAGATCCATATCTACAGCTCCAGAAGATGAGTAACTCTTTCTGTTATTGCTGGGCAGCAGAGCACCAGGTCAATTTACCCTTGTTCTACATAACTACCTGCTATAAATGCCATCAGAAGAGTCCAGCTCCAGCTGTGTCACATATGGAAAAGAACAAAGATTAAGGATATTGCTAGAAATGTTCAGCACATCAGAGACTGCAGCTGCACAGTGGTGTTTAGTGTGTCATCCTGCCTGGGCATGGACTCACTGTTTTACTAACACCAAGCTCCTAAAAATCAGGGCTGATGACAGACTGCACACAGATGGAGTTTCCAGACCTTAAGATAACTCTCCACACCTCCTCCCCAGCAAGAACATCTGATCTGCAGCAGTTGTCTCCTGCATTTAAACTCAGTTTTCACCAAAGCACTGCAAAGGTGGTTATGTTTACAGTTCAAAATCTCGACTTGGACACATCTGAGCCCAGGGGAAGGCTGCTCTGCACTGATAATTAACAGCAGTAAATTAAACACCAACTGCTTAGGGCTCAACAGGAAAAAGGCTAGATACTAATGAACATGGAGAACATCCACAAAAACATTAACAAGCTTTTTTTTTTCCTCTTTTTTTTTTTTTTCTTATTTCCTTAGCTTTTACTTTGATATTTTAAAATAAGCTATTTTTAAAGCTAATTTTAAAAAAATCTTCTTTAGTTTTTTCTATTTAATATGACATTTCCATTCACATTACCCTCTTTCTTTTGCTGTAGTTGTATTTGCCATACTTGTAGTCTCTCCAAGCCTCTGAAGTTCTCATAGTGTGAGTGGAGGAGCTTTGCCTTTTGGTCTTCCAGCATTGGGCTTTATCATTGCATTTAGAAAAATAAAATGCCAGGGGCTTTTGGAAAATTGTCAAAAGGTAATTTTTCTTTGAATGCAAAGCACAAACTCTACATGCATCCCACCCTTGACAAAAGATCTGGGTGTGGGTCAAAGCTAAACAAGCCTTGATGCATCTGATTCTGAAGAACCTGAGGAACTTCTCCTCCCATTCCTTGGGATGGACTCCTGTGCTGGCCTTGTGTCCCACCCTGGAACCTGGGTCTTGCATACATCCACATGGCTTTGCTGAGAGCAATCTGCTTGTGCTGGGTGGCTGCTCCCCAGTCTTACTCAGAATTGCTTCAGCATCTGGCTGTTACTGTCTTGCTCAGGTATTTGTGGAAGTCAGAGAAAATCTAACCACCTCCTTTTCAGAGTTTTGTAGAGGCACAAGTGGAGCCCCTTACAGTGTTTCTTGGAAGGGATCTGTGACTTTTAAGCATTTTTAATGCATCATTCATTGATCATCATTCTAAATATTGCTGATGCATGGAGACATAGGGATTCAGTTCAGCTTTGGCTTCCCAAATTAAAAATATTTATGTGCCTTATAGTCTGCTACACTAGAGGTGCTTGTACCTGTTGTACCTTTTAGAGATGAGTTCAATTGATCTTGCACTGAAGTGGAAGTGAACACATCTAAATTACAGAGTCAATGGAAATAATCATCTGGGAGGACTACATTTGGATGAATTCTCTGAGCAGCAGGTGACAACCCATGATGCTTTAGCTTTTGGGACATTTTATCTTTTCTTAGAAGCTCTTAATGGTATGAAGTACTGTCCAGTGCTCACTTTCCCACAGAAACTTTTGATCAATATTCACAATTGTGCACTCCTTACCACAGTATATTCCTTACCACCATCCTTATTCCAGTGGTTCCTTGTGGACAAATAAAAGCAGAGCAGATGATACAGCTGCTGCACAACAGGTGTTTTTCCTTCCCCATGACCTTCCCAAAGAATTTAGCAACAAGAAACCTGTGAATCCACAGGCTCAGGCACTGGGTTTCACAGCCTCAGTCTCAAGCTAATGGCCACACCAACAAGTCTCCTGTTTTCTGAACTTCTGCCTGCAGCCCTATAGAAAGGCTAAAGGATCCTTTTCTACTGTTTGCCAGGTCAGGCTCTTTGCTGAGTCTTAATGTGAGGCTGCAAACAGCAGGTGAAACCAAGTCTACACTTCCTAGTAGCAAAATGGGAGGACATTTAGAAAGCACAATTTATCTGCTGGCTATGTACTTCAACCTGACAGCAGTTAAGGATGTGGGTGATATTAAGAATGTTTATTGGTGAGAGGTCACATACATGGTATTTGTACAAATGCACATACATAGTATTTTCTATATAACCCATGGACAGACACCTTGTCCAAGGTGAAGTGTGGTATACAGGCAGTCTGGCAGTGACCTGAGCTCTGTGAGGGTTCAAAGCCCACAGCCACTGTCTCTGTGCTGCCAGTTTCCCTGCAGAGAGCTGCAAATAGCTCAAACAGTCCTGCCCCAATGCAGCTGGGGAGCTTGTGCCCAGCTGGCTGGCTCAGCACTGCTCTGTGGATGCCTGGCACACCCCTGCTTTGGTGTGCTGAGCAATTGCCTTCACATGGTCCTCTCTGTGATGTTACATCTCTGGCAATTCTTGTCCTCACCTATTGTTGTGAGAACTACCAGTGCTGAAGACTGAATTTCTTACAGTCTATTCAAATCTAGTTTTAGCCAGTCTCCTCTTGTGACTAGCAGTAGATGACATCAGGATAATTAGTCTATAGCCCTTTCCCTTAGAAAAACAAATGGCTCTCCTATCACATCCACCTTTTTCTCAAAATCTAAAAGATATTACAAGGAATAATTTAGCTTATTGTCAGCTTTTTTAAGCAGTGATTATTGGAGCTTCCCCATGCTGGGAATTGAGACTATATTAAGGATCATAGGGATAAAGCATTTTACTCCTTTTTTTTTTTTTTTTTTTTTTTTTTTTTTTTTTTTTAACCTGAGAATTTGTTTGCCACAGAATAGTGTTGGCATGGAGTAGGAGCTGCAGGCAGAAATCAGTGTTTTGAGGCTGAATGCAGATGGGAGGCAGCTCACTGTGCAGTCACTGAAAAGGTTTACTGGCATTTTCTCCAAAGTCAGGGAACAGACCTGAATACATTTAGGTGTGAATTCTGATTTCACATTACTGTTACCTTGAACACTTCTCTTGCACTTGAATTACTTTCTTGGGATGAGTTGCTCTATTCTACTTTTACCTATGGCCACGTTGCCATGGCAAAGTCACTCCTGCATGTGTATGTTTTAAATACACAACCTACAAAGCACTTTGGGTTCCTTTGAAATGGTAGACATCTATTTTCCAAGTGATTTTCTTGTTTTAAATACAACCTGTAAAACAAATGGAGAACATGCTATCAGCAGGCCAATTTGCATTTCCACAACACTAGAAATCTATGTACACATCTTTCATGTTACACATATAAGTATTTTTTCAGCACAAGCCTTTACAGGATCAGACATCTACATAACATATGTTTGGTATCATGCTGTTATTACGATGTGACATTAACACCTTGTTTTTATAGCAAGTATAGAAGATTAAACTATAGCAGCCCTGGGTCAAAAACAACAGTGCAGATTTTTTTCCTTCATAGTATCACTTCTCTAAATAAACTATATTAGCATAATGTTTGTATTTATTTTTATATAAACAAAAATTTTGATTGGCAAACATTTTTGATTTTTTATGTCTCTGAATACATTTTTTTAAAAAGTCAAATTACATGGGTAATGCTCTGAACATGCAGATTCATCCACTCAAAGTATTAGCCAGAGAGCTCTTTTATAGCAATTTTTCTGAATAATGAATAAAAACCAAGTTGCATATTGCTTACCTCAAGCAGTGTAGTAATTTGTTTTTGCCTATTTATAAGGTATTCTGGAAGCACCTTTTCAGTCTAAGAAGAAAGATTCTGGCAACCAGCAGAACGTGGAAAGAGGGGTAGGCTGACTGCTGCAAGTTACAGAACTCTTCAGCAGTACAGATCCATGCCTTTTTTGTCTCTTGTTCCAGGGATTTTGATTACCAGGGAATAACAATCTGAGCTGAACACTTGGAGAAAGGGTCTGGAAGAAGTAATTGCTGTTTAGCATTACAAAGCAATCCACACTGGAGATGAGGGCAGTACTCAGAGAAGTACAGGCTCTACTCTGGATGCTGTTCTCTTTCCCTGTTAATAGCATCAAATGCACTCCATGAGTTCTTTGTGAGTACTAAGGTGCTTTACAAATCCAACATCATGAACTAGCAAAGCATGGGAGCAGCAGTGAACTTTGCTGAGCTCACTTTTAAAGATGTTTAGAACTCCTGATGCTGGGTGTAGCACAACATGAAGAGCACACAGAGCACTCTCTCTACGTCTGCACCATTCCTGGCAGGTTGTAGGGAATAAAACCCACTTTAGAAACTAGCCAAGACAAAATGACACCACTTTGAAAAGGACATGGACAGAGAAATTAAAGGAGGAATACTGGCTAGTAACAAGTTCTGCTGGTTCTGGAGATGTAGCAGGACATAAATCTGTAGAGGTTGCCTGTGGGCAGCAAGACTGGAGGTCTTTGGGGGCATGGGACACATACATGTATAAAAGGATGACATTAAATCCAAGGCATTTAAATTGTCTGCAAAATTGGTTTTAAGTACAGCTTTTTTAAAGTTCCTCCATATCTAGAAGTGCACTTACTGTCATTATTTGTGTACTATAGGAAAGAACAGACCATTACCTATAAATAGTTTAGAAAAGATACAGTGGTTTTGAATATAAGAATGTTTTATTTCCCTGTGAGAGTTTAATGGGATAAATGCCAATGCTTTTATGAATTGTGAATGCAGCAGTCTTCTTTCCAAATGAAGATGTTGGAAGTGTGCCACTGGAACAAGGTGCTCATATTACATACTGCCAGCAAATTTCTGTTGCTTTAATGAAACCTAAATTACGAAAGCCCTTTTCTTCTGAAAAACATTACTCTTGCCTATAATGACATTGCATTGCACATTCTCCTCTAGAATAAAAGAGGAAAAAATAATTAGGGTAGAAAGCAATGTGAATCACAGTTCCAACAGGGAAATTCATGTGCTACACCCCAGTGTAAACAGCTGTTTGTATACCACCTACCTTCCTCCTTCTATAAAACATAATCCAGCTTGATGACTTATCAGGCATTTGTTACTATTCTTGTGCTTGGGGTTTTTTTCCCCACAAGGATTCTCTTTTTAGCTACCTGAAACAAGGTAATGATTTAGAATAATTTAATCACTGCATTTTAAATTGAAACCTTGCTTGAGGAAAAGTTCCCTATTTAGGAGTAGAATTTTGCACTTATATACAACTCAATTTCTGTTTAATAAATAATGTAATGACATTACGTAGGAGTTCTATGTAAAGTTTGGGTTTTTTCACTGAGTGATCTTAAGTTTCAAAAACACTTTTAGAAGGGAAAGTATTAGTTTATGATCTTTAACAAAATTGGAGGTCAAATATTCCATGTTAAGAAGGTCCAGAGAAAGCCATTGAGGCTGCACTGCTTCATCTGCACAGGTTACAGAGCAGCCAGTGGTGCCACATCTGCTCTCTGCTGTGAGCCTGTTAACAGCCAACTGCAACATAACTAACAAATCCTATTTAATCACATGAATGTGTTGCAATGTGCTACATACACCTTCACATTTTATGCTCAAGCAATATTTTTTTTTTCTGCTAACATATAGAAGGATTTTACAAAGATACAAAAATGTACTTTGTTTCAGATAATTTTAATTCAATCAGCAATCCTTTCTATTATTTCCAAATCTCAGCCACATCTCAGAGCTCATGTGGTGGTGGTTTTGCAGGTTTTGTAGGAGCATCTTAGACAAAAGGTGCAAGTTCTCTTGAATAACAGGGCTCCCTTCATTGTTTTTCTTTTAGTAATTGGAATAATTGCAGTAAAAGTATATAGTGTGAATAATGTTACTTCACACCAAGAGCTCACTTGTAAGGATATCTTCTACCTTCCAATTTGCATGCATGTTTATTTTACACTACCTGAGAGTTAAAACAGCTCAACGACATAAAAAAGGCAAATGCACAGAATAATAAATACTACTGAAACCATATTGACTCAGAAAAACATCAAAAAGGGAGAGAACAAAAAGCAGTGAAATTAGGTTAAAAAAAAAAATTGTAGAAGCTCAAGCACAAAACCTCAAGCACACAGTCACACTGTAACCCACCTGGTCATATTTTACAAATGGGGAGCCAAGTCCAGAGAACTTTAATGTCAGGCAGAACTCTGCACCTGTGAAAATTATTGGTAGCACTCTATGACATTAACTAGAATGAAATCAGGCTGTGTGAGCACCTTCTGTTTTTTCTGTAATGAATAATATTACTGCATTCTGTTTTCTACTTGCACTTCTGTGAGTTGACAGTATGCTTCCATGATTAAGATATAAAGCTAGCAAATGTTTTAATTCAAATGTTATTACAAACTAGAAAGAAGTCAGATAAAACCAGAGATTTTTTTATTGCACAAAATAAATTATATAGAAACAATGCAACAAAACAACTCGTATTGTAGGCTGCACAACAGATGTTACAACATGAATATATTTATTGCTTTGAGAAAGGAGCAATTCAGTGCTAGTAAGCAGATTAGTTATACTTCTTGCTCATCTAGATTTTTCATAAAATTAATCCAACTGGGCTAGAGGCATCTTGCAGCATACAGGTCAGGCCAAATTGTCATTTTTTATCAACCATAATAAAGGTGCTGTAAACCTTCCTGACATTAGCATGAAACACCAATTTAACATCACCAGGACTGAGCCATACAGGTAGTTTACTATTAGAAATGTCATTACATATCTGATACATTTATATACAAGATTCTAGAGGTCCATTCACAGGGTTTGTATGAGCTGTTGTTTCAAAATAAATCTTGCTTACAAATGTTGATGCAGGTTTGAACAGGCTTCACTCTACATCAAGAGGCATGACCACAGGTTTTGCCACAACCCCCCCATGTACCAGCACTTCCCATCCCTAAATGGAAAGTTGATCACTACTGCTGACTCAGTTCTAACTGCCTCATTTTTTCTAGGGCCACACTCAGATTTGAGATTAAAAAACTCCTCACATTCCTTTGGTAGAACTGAGGTGAAATTTACAGTGCTTTTTAAAGTACTTCAAAACACAACATATTTGGTTCTTCCAAAGATAAAAGCATGCAGTACTGGTATTGCACTCAGATCAAATGGATTTTAAACTGCTACTTTGTGGACCCTGAGATGTTGAGCCAAATGAATTACTACAGAAATTAGCTCTTAACAAAAATTGTAAAAATGGACAATGTTCATGTAATAAAACACATCAAATCCTGATCAACTGCAGATCTTTGTGAAGCATGAACATAAATGAGAGAATGCCATTTCAAGTGCTCATAACCTGAGTCAAATTCTCCCCCAATTTATCAAGGACACAAGTATTTATTCATTTGAGTTCCTACAAATGCATTCTACTGCTAGTGCACACACTCATTATTGCAAAACTTACTTATGAGAAGGTTAATATAATAAGAGTAAATTTAAACAATATTAGTCACCCATGAAAGGAAATTAAGTGAGGAAGTGGGAAGTCTGCCTCATTTCAAGTCTCAGCTACAAGGAAAATTAGAGAAAGTCACTCCATTGACATTGAGGTCAAGCATCAGACCCATGAAGTAGACCCCTGTAGAATCCCACAGAAATAGGTAAAGAGATTTTGGATTGTACACTAATCTGTACACAGTATTTAGTTGCCACTCTTTACTGTACTTTAATAAAATTCTCTACTGTATTTTTTCTTCCCTGAAACTGTGTTAATGCATTAAGATGAATCAAAATACAGTGTAAAGGGGGGGTTCAAATAGCTGCAAAATATTAAAAGAAGTTAATTATTCTGAATTTAAAAAATAGTATTTTACAAATTCTCAGAATCTTTAGTGATGCACTCTCATTCCATGCATGTACCCAGCAGTAGTTTCCTTTGAAGGAAGGTAAGTATTAAACTTGACTAATCTTGCATGCATTTTCATCCAGGGGACTGTTTATTAAATACTGTATGTAAAATTCTGTCATCTTGCAAAAATGTTAGTAAACATAGTAAGATTCAACTAAACAACCAGATATACCCTGAAATGCCCATTGAAACACATGCATCACAAGAAATGGCTAGCATTTTTTATACTTATTATGAAGTAGAAAAGTTATAAGGCAGGATGAAGCTAATATCAAAGATGAAAAACAGCACCACAAGCCTCTGTTTTGCAATTGCTTTCTGATTGGACACCAAATATATTATCATAGTCAGACACAATTGATTAAGGTGAGAAATGCATTTAGCCCAGCTGTACTAACTATACAGCTTCACACAGAATAAACATTCCATAAATCAACAGAAAATGCATTTGAGCACAAAAAATAAAAATATGTAAGTGATTCTCTAAGCAGCATTTTGTTTTCTTTTTTTTTCCAAAACATTAACATACATAGATATTGGACTGATTAAATATCTACAAGTGCTTTTCCTTTACAAAAATACATATATTCTTAATAGTAGGATAGACTGTCATTAACAATGACCTGTTTTTTTCACTTCAATTTGAATGATTTATAAGCTAAATTTTACAACCACAAAAAGGTTTATTTGTAATAGGATGTTATCACTTTTGACAAAAAGCTTAAAACATTTTATATTTTAAAACAAATTAGCAACTTAAGATCACAATATGTTCTATGAACTCCTAAGTACTGTGAGGGCTGCTTTATTAAAAACTGGTAACTACTGATCAAATGCAAGGAAGCATTAGAACATTATTACTGCTCACCATAGGCTCCTTTCTTTTAACTTGGATCACAGCTTATATAAGGACACTTAGGCCCCCACCCCCAAAAAATCCATTGAGAGTTACTCTATATCCTCTATTCAGTAGCCTGGAACATCCAAAAATTCAGGCTTTGCATTAATTTTAAAAAATGCAAAATACTTTCCTTTCAATAGTTAAGTCTGCAATAAGGGAAAAAATGATGCATTGCTTCATGTTTATGCTAACAAGCTTCTATTTGAGAAAAAAAAAAAAAAAAGATTAGTAAGTATTCAGAATGAAATCTTCCAGCCAGCTAGGTAATTATATTGACCTATTACTTTCCAGTTTAGTTAACCACTATCCTGGAAAAGGAAACCAAGATAATTTGGATTTTTAAAATTCTCTCTGTTTTATACTGCACAAGTAAAATAATCACTTCTTACTAATCAATGGTCTCACGTCAAGGACAGCAATGCCATTTGCTAAAAAAATAGCTATAAAAATCTGTAAAACATACTTAGTATCTTCCCATTATCCTCCAAATCTGTCCTTTCCACCCTCCAAAAATCACTGAACTATGACTAGAAACCCCAAAAGTAGCTTGGTGACTATTTTGTGCTTTGGAAGGTTTACAGGATTGACAGCACACTGAGTTTTTTTTGTTAGTTCACAGGCCAGGTATAGCAGACACATCAGTAAATGCAAGCCTTTGTGCTTTTCTTCAGGAATATGAGCAAGGACTCAGAGCTACTCTGTGTCTGTTGACTCAACCTCAATGCTATTCCTGTTGTTTCTCTCCTTTTCCAATTTGTTTTGGAAACTGCTAGGTGTGCCTAACCCTTTAGCTTGGTGACACAGACAACTACCACTGGTTCAGCTCTGCTTGATTGACTCCAGGTACCTCTTGACCATTCAGGCACTCCAGGAAAGTGTCAATGTCATATTCCAAGTCCATTTTTGGGTGGCGTTACCTTTGGTATTAATTAAATAGGTGCCTTAAAACTATTAGGCAATCAGATTATCCATAAAAATAGTTTATTTTTAAAAAACCCTTGTTTTTAAGAACAAACTAAATATCTGACAGCAAAGACTAATCTTAAATTAATAACTATGTGATATTTTTTCAGTAAAAATGGAGCATGTTTCATTTTACCACATCAAAATTCAGGAGACAACAGGAACAATATCTACCATACTTGATATAATACAAAGCTGAATTTTAAGAGTAGAATACCATTATAAAATATGTGCCTTGCACTTTGACAATAAACATCTTCATTACAACTTCATTTGTAATAAAACCCTCAGTATGTTAACTAGCAGCAAAACCATTTTACTGTGCAGCCATTTTGTATATTGTACAGTAACCTTCTCTCAACTCTTTGCTTTACACTGACTGTCATGAGGAAAAAGGAAAATGCACAGTAGCTACTTCTGCTCACCTCATCCTGTCAACTGTCAACCATGTTAGAAGTATTTCCTAAAAATACACATAAAAGTTATTTCAAAGAAAAGTACCTAATGGTTCAGAAAAACAAGCAAAGTCAAACCAATCCCTATCTTTGGTTAAAATTAATGTAACAGCAGAAACTACCACTTACAGACATCTTTCATTCCAGAATTACTCCTCCATCCTGAGCTTACAGAACTTTTGTCTCCTTCTGCAAATACAAAAGATAGCCTGGACATTTCTACCCATGTACAGAGCTCCTCCACTTCACTGCCACACTCCAGGACCACAGAGATCTAAATTGTTTCAGAGAATTATGAACAAATCTCTCATTAGAGAATGAAACAACATCCTTAGCTGTAGGGAAAGCTACCTAAATGCAAAAGATTTATGGCACACACCTTGGATGGAAGAATCTGTCAGGAATTCATTAATTAATTCATTTCCTATTGTGGAACCTAAGGTTTTAATCTGACCTACAGACTGTGTAGACAGAAGGTAGAAAAGGAAATCAATAGGTAGATCTATTTATGAAGAAAATTACTGAAAAACTGCAAGACCATCTTCTGAAGGACATTTCTGCAAGGGATGCTTCAGCTGAGGTCTGAAGGTCAGACAACCCCTATATGACAAAATTAGAGGTAAATGTGCAGTTGGAACTTCACACATTTCCTTCAGGTGAATCAATCCCCTTGTGTCTGGGAACTCATCCTGGAACCCACTCTAGTAGACTTCAATCCCTCCTCAAACAAGTGTTTTTAGCTGATATCCTTGTGGAAGCATGACCTTGCTCAAACTGGCTATAAAGGATTGAACATGCAGAACTGTGAAAACTTTGCTGAAATCCATGAGAGCTGCCTGATCAATGAAACCTGTAAGCTGACACCTCATGTGCAGTTCCACCTTTATAAGTCCTCAATGTTTTGACTTTTGGGATGGAAATTGGGTGGGGTATAGGAATGGCAAAAGATGTGTAAGAACCTAGAATTAACTGCAGGAGAGAGGATGCCTGTTTAGATACTTTAACTGAGAAAAATAATAAGTCAACAAAGCATGAAGTAAAACGAGAGGGCAATATGCAGCATGATCTATGCATTTTTGTAGAAAGTGAAGAGATGCCTTCAATCTGCCAGATTAAGTGAAGAAACTGGACCAAACTTCTAGATAAGGATGTAATTCCTAATTGCCTTTGCACTTTTCCAGGACAAAAATGGGTCTGATCAGTGAATGTAATTAACCAATATTTTATGTAGCCCCTCTATAAACAAGGCTCAATCTATTTATTTTGACACTAAAGACTGGTTTTTTGAACAGCTACCTGTTCTCTAGTATTTCTACCAGACATAGTATCTGGCTGAGCTGGATGCTCTGCCTTTTGATGCAAGTTCTCTTAAGAATGCCTTTTTTCTGGGAAGTGAATAAATACCTCTTGTCTTCAGTTATATGAATATGAATGTAACAAGATAACTCAGTGATTGGTTCAATTAAAGGACTAAGCCACAGCCTATGTTTTTTAAACAGCAGAGAAGGAAAAATTGTTTACTTCTCTCACAAAATCATGTATATCAGTTATTTATGGGAGAGATAAGATGAAACTTTGGACCATTATTTATTTTGTCTGCAGTAAGTGCCTAGCTGCTGTCTAAATAGAATGGGATCAATCTCTTTTCTCCTGCAAGATACACTAGAACTGTTTGTGATAAGAGCAGAAAAGTCAAGTCAAATTGCTGAAACCTATGGAGAAAAAAAGACCAAGATACAGAATTAAAGGGTGCCTCATACAGAAAATGGAATATTTTCAACATGAAAGTACTTATTTTAATATAATGTCTATTGAGATAGGGAAGTTTTAATTTAAATTATCTAAAAGAACACATTTCTTTTTATCCCTTTTTTCTCCATGAAAGCTTCTCAATACACTGTGCTTATGATATATTCTTGCTGAAAGTATTAAGACCACAGATAAAATTCAGAAGCAAATACTACCCTGTCAAATGAAAATAATGGGCTTAAAAAGTATTCTGTATTAGTAATCAGGCACTTCACTTTGTGTAACATTTTCAGTAAAGTCAAGATAATACTTTTGTAATTTTTTTTGCATAACTGCAAGCTAGCTGAGTATGCACAAATACTTCTTGCACTGCATACTCCTAGGACTCAAATCCCCAAAGCTTTCATATGAACAATACCTACTATAGTGATGAGTCACTTTAGTTATTGTAGCAGTCTTATTTGGTATTTCATTAAAAAAAAAGTCCCTCATAGGACTAGGCCCTTAGCTACCAGGAATGTAGTAATGCATCATGGAAGATACATGTCTTGATTAATCATCTAATTCCATATTGTTTGAGATATTACAGGATCTTGTTTCTAAATTCTAGCTTACAGCTTGTTCTGAGATAAATGCAGCAACCAGTTATGCACAACTAAGTTGTTTATGATTTTCATTAATGAGTTTTTCACTTCTAGGGAAAAAAACCCAAGCAGCACCAAATGTGCTAAATAAGGGACAGCAAGGTTAGGTAGTAGAGTGGAATTTTTTAGGTCCCTCTGCAGTTAGATACTGCTAATATGGGAAAGTCAAAGAAACACAGTGGCAGCAACACTTATTTTATATTCCTATGCTTTACAAGGATGCAGTGGTGACACTTTGTCATGGAAATGCTCAGGAAGTCTGACTTTATCCAGGCATCTACTCTAGCATGGCATATGGTGCAGTCTGAAGGGAATGCCTAGGAACTCATTTCACTTTACCTCATCTTTGGCACACAGGAATCTGCATTCTCATATTCCTATGGTGCTCAGATACTCTTAATTGGCACAAATGAATTAAATCTGCATATCTGTAGAGACATGGCACATAGGTACTATATGAGTGAAAATTTCCTGTAAAGAAGGCAATGCCTGTGTTGCACAAGCTGCCCAGATATGTATCTCACTGGCACTTTACTTTTACAAAAACTATTAAACTACAGCAGCACTCAGGCACCATGCCATCAAATCAGAAATGAATCAAGTGTAGGTGGTTAGCTCATATGCATTTAATGCCACCATTTGCAGCCAGGAACGTCGATTCAGGTCTGTCAGTATTTTCCATGCTTAAAATGAAGATCTGCCTTCTGTAATCTAGCTTTAACTTGCATCAAGAAAATACCAGGAATCAAAACCAATTGGGAAACTTCCTGGTTCTCTGAATTATGAATAAAGGAAGTTACCAAACAGTCAAAGAAAGTTTCTATTAGTTGCCATTCCAAAGCCAAGGCAAAAGAGAGCTATTCTAAGGGTCCTGTTGGTGGATGGATTAAAACTTACATGTTCCTGTTTATTAAAAACAAGTCTGTTCAAATTTTTTCAAAACAGCACACACAATTGTTGAGGAAAAAAATTGTGCCCTGAATCAAGCAGAAATTATGCTTAAGCATCCTAGCATTAGTTTTGTGATAAACTGAAATAGCTGTTTTATGTCAAGCAAATCTACAGTGAAAATTCTGGCATAAAAAACCATGAAATATATAAAAACTGTAAGGTGTAATTTGTATGTGCATGTAAATATTTACAAATAATATCCTATTTCTACTGTACAAAACAACTGTATATACTAAAGAGAAGAATTATTTTCAATCAGAAAGCATGCTCTGTTCTTCCAAGCTGCTCCATGAGGTGGACTTCTAGATATAACAAGAATCTTTCTTCCTCTAGAGACTCTGCAGAGAAGGGCCCTCCCTACAAGGAGTATCTTCTTTCTGTGAAGTAGCACATCAGAGACTGGGTGGGCAAAGGGATGTCTGCTCCCTGCAGCCAGCACCTGCACCCCTGCCTGCTTTTGGGCAAAGCAGTGCCTGTATTTGCCAGCACACTGAAGAAAGAAAGGGGCAGCAGCTTCTTCCTAAACATTTTCTTTTCCCAGTTCCACTGGCATCTGCACAATACGTGCAACCTTGACCTGTAATGGCAGGGTTCCTTAACAGGCTGCTACCAACAGCATCTTGATTTCTGCATGTCACAAGGGCTTTGGAGTGCAATGGTAGGTAGGATTCAACCCAACTACATGTGATTCCTCCAGTCATCAATGTTAGAACTCCAAGCAACATTAAAGGGGCCAGATTTAATCCACAACATGCTTATTTCTCCTACAGAACATACCACTGTACATGAACATAAACTTACCAAGGAATTACAGCCTTACACCTATCTTTTGTATTTGATCCCAAGAAAGAATTTTCACTTTGTCTATCTAAGAATGATCAGTTCACTCTACAGTAGCTTGTGAAAAATTGATTTGGTTCCTTTTTGCTGTATGCAAAAGGCATAAAGAAAGAAAACAGCTATCTACAACACTAGCAGGCATGTACTAAGTAGAAATTACATAACGTGACTGAATTTTAAGTAACTCCAGAGAATCTGATAAGAAAAAGTCAACTGACTTTTAAGCAAAAACAATGGAAGACAGAAAACATACACATTGCTATGCTCCCTGCAACATTACCAAAAAACCCAAGAAACACCCCATAGTAGAACCATTATGCTTGCAATACCTAAGGCAACAATCACTTGCACTACCAGGTCTTAGGAAAAAAAAGATGACCTGAACAATTATTTTGGTCAGACTGCTAATCTTCAGTATTGCATTACTTCTAATTTTATGGAAATAGTTTTATGACGTGACTTTAACTAATGAAAATTTCTGTAATGAATTCTAAACTCCAGATAGTCACAAGAGATACAGTATGTAATTAAAGCTATATATTATTTTTGTCTTAGCATATTATAGACCTCTATTCAACCTTAAAAGGAAGTGTTTAGTATGAAAAGTAATAATTATGAAAAATTTTGCCTTGGTCATAATTTTGTAGCAGAATTTAGTTGTTCCATAGATAATTATATTATTTTACCTTCATTTTTATGGAGGCTTTATTAGAAGAAATGTAATCTGACCAGAAGCCATTTTTCCAAAAATAGGTAGTATCCCAAATTCCAGACCTCAGGGAAACCATCGGAAAGTGCAATCACAAAGGCTGCAATGCTTTTAAGCAATATTAGCAATTTAGAAGATTTAAAATTACTATTTTGAATTATCAAGTTCTACATCTCTTGTTCAGTGTAATTAATCTTCATTCACTGCAAAAGGACTGTTGCACACTCATGAGTGAGCTATACCTGGACCCATGAGAACCTTATCAAGGAAAAGGTAGTGGCCCAACCACCACTTCTCTTCTAAATATATCTTCTATACAAAATATTGTCAAGGTATAATCCTTAGTTATTTTTACAGTACTCTATGATTTAAACAACAATATTCAGTAAAATAGTGTGTGACACTGCAACACCACATGAATGAGCACTCTGCCATTTTGCTAGTGTAATCAATATTAGGACCAGAAAAATTTTCTAACACGCAAGCAAAAATATTCCATAGGTTTGCAGTCTTGACTGTACACTTCATGATTTTGGCTATGATTTGCAGCACACTCTTAAGATACACAAATATCTTATGCACATCTCAGTAGCAGAATGGCACTTGGCTTGCTCTAATAGAAACAACAGAGATGCAACTGACAATTTTAATAAAGACAATGTCCTTATTTGCATGCTGAAATTCTGGCTGTGTCCCCCCAATCCAGGCACATCCATTCATTGTGCAATCTGTCGATGGGTAAACAAATAGTGCAGGTTCATCTCAGTGGGATCTGGCCCTTTGGTCTAACCGAAGTCAATTCTAGGTCGATACTGAAGTACCATAGGGTAAGACTGAAAACAAGCAAGGGAAAAACAACAACAAAAACAGACAAGAAAGCATGAAGACATGATTCATAAACAATACAAAGAAAATGCAATTAAAGACTACCTTAAGAATAGCCAGACCTTATCTCTAAGACAGATGTATATGACAATTTATATGAAATAATTCCATACATTTCAACAGTTAAATCCATCCCTGTAGTTCAAATCTATTAGCTATTTGTCACTGATATACAGTTTCTGTATCTGCTTTTATATATTTCAATATTTATGTTTTATTACATTTATACCTGGGAGTGCTCAAACAAGTCTTATTTCTGTGCTGCTGTGTTTGATAAAAAGCAATCTTGACATTTTATACTTTCTAAACCAAAGCATATTTACAGGTGATGTACTTTGAAATTTATATACAGAGGCTCCCTAGCTAAAGTATAAAGAAGGTCAATTTGCTGCCAGTTGGTTTTCTGAGAGATGACCTTCTCCCCCAAATCCAAACTCCTTAATCTCAGATCTAGTGATAAACTTTTATTAATTCCTACCAAGGGAAAAAAACAAAAACAAAAACAAAAGCAAATCAGCCTCTTGGATCCCTAAGTTGGATAGAACTCGTGGAATGGAAGGCAAGAGTGGATGGATTTCCCAAAAGGGCTGTAGAATATCTGGGCACTAGCTGCTCAAATTGTTGTTTCACTCAACCTTATTTTTCAGTCTGCCAGCATTTCATTTGTCTCAAGTTTTCCTCTTAACTTCATTAGCATCCTGGATATTTTCTATAGCATAAAACCCTGGCAAATCTCATTGTCTCAGCAGCTGTATGGCCTTAAATACTTCTCTGCCATACAACCAAGAAACAAAGTTAATTTAAGTTTCTTAATTCCAAATTTGGAAATATAAAGAATTATTACAGAAGCTATCCTTTCTTCATCCTTCAAATGCAACAGAGGTGAAGAAACAAAGATACAGCTTCAGAAAACTACAAAGTTAATAAACTTTCCATGCTATGATAGTGAAATATCACCAGAACTAAATTGGTCACACTTGCAGGGGATTTACAAATTGGAGTTCAGAGAAATCACAAGGCAAACCCAGAAGTATTAACAGTACCAGGAGTATTTAGCAGAGAGGACAGGGAGCACCACGTGTATTCTGCATGTGCAATTAACAAACATCTATCTGTGGTGTCATAAATTACTTGGTCTTTGATTAATTTTTTCTTTGCCCAGGACATTACTACCATATCATTTAAATGCTGTTTCACATGTTTTTTGACTTTGAGTATAAAAATTGTCTCTAAAAGTGTGCAGATCTAATTGGAAGTGCACACAGGTAAAGACAGAGAATCACTACACTGAAACTGCCAAGTAAACCAGTGAGGCTCAGTGTTTTAGCAAACAAAATCACAGAACTGTATAAACCAAGTGCACTATGCTGGGACAATTCTAATTATCGAAGGAGGCATGAGTGCAGTAGTTAACTTCCATCACTAGTGGGGAGTGACCCTCTACTACTGACTCTCAATTTTAATCAAGATGAAAATAGTATTCTGAAGTTGCAAAGTAACTTTTAGAAATCAGTTCAAATCAAAATTCTCAATGAGGAAACTGAATACTGTTTGGGAACCAGATTGGTCAGTGAAACTTTGAAATCAGCTTCAGTTTGCAGTTCTGGAGGTTTTGCTTCTAGAGATTATTCCATTTCTAATTTTAAAAATGTGAAAGGAACAGAGTTCAGAAAAATCTAACTTTTTTTATTCCATCAAAAAGGACATATGAATTCCCATAAAGAGATGAAACCACCGTAGTCTCTTAATTCACATTCTTCATTTTTGATCCCTTGCCAATGACTGCCCAATATTGCTTAGTTAGAGGAATGAGATAGGAAGAGGTAGATAATCCTTTGAGGCTGATATGGATATCAACCTACAGAGTGATATCTCTCAAAAAAATCACAAACAAAACCACAAAAACTGTCCTAAGGCAAAGACAAATTCGTAAATCCTTTGAATAAAGTTTGTGCTGCAGGAATGAAAATGCTCGGGCCTTGCTCACAGAGTTTTAGCACTTTGTAGTAAGGAATGATAAAAACTCCACAAGTGGAATTACAATGGAGGTGCTGACAGGTCCTTAATGACTGTAGTATGTACAGTCGTGAGTGCCTCTTACCTGATAGAAAGTGCCATCCTGTGAGCAGACTTGCGAAGATGAGCAGTTCTGACACCGAAACTGCGAAGGAGATGATGTTCTGATCAGATAAGAGGCATCCACAGCTGGACATACACATTACCATTTATTGATTTTTAAAAAAAAAATTTAAATGTAAAGGCTAAAATAAATCTACTTATTTAAAAACAGGCAAGACTTGTATAGTGAATAATTGGATATTTTTTCCCTTTTCTTGTCTATCTCATGTAAGGTCCACAGCTATGCCAGTAAAAGCTCTGGATTTATTACCAGCACAATGGAATTTTTAAAGGTTCATCTTCAAAATCACATTTGACTTTGAGAGAGTGATTTAAAACTACATGAAAGAGAAGATGAACACATTCCTGGCTATACTGTGTATATAAAAATAGACTTACAAACTTAACCAAGAGTTGTCAACTCTTGAATTCACTAAATGTTAAAAACTATAGTTCTGAGATTTTTGAAAATTTTTAGCGCAAATATCTTTTTATCAAGATCATAGTTACTGTCGCCTCCAATTTTATGTAGCTGCCAAAAGTCCATTTGTAGGCAAGGGCTGCAGGATGAAATGCCATGAAAAAATTCCACGATCACTGCAATTGTTGCCTCAACACTTCCTAATAGGACAGCCAATGCTAACAACAATACAAGATGGCAAACCAAACAAACATCCACTGGTTTCAAGGCAGTATTGGAAAAAAATCTAGTTAAAGCTCCCTTCCTCATGCAATACTGGGGTTTCAGCAATCACCAAATTTCAGTGCAATATTACTTCCAAATTTCTAGAATACTTGCCTATATACATTGACCCTCCCTAATTCCTATCAAAACCTATCCTTTCACCTCCAGCTTCAGATTAAGGTAAAACTTTAGGAAACTTGTGAACTGTTAACTTTACAGTGTGTTTAATCCTCTGTCTTCTCTGCCCATGCCCCAGTGCTTTTTATTCTAAGCACTAGGAAGCTTAAAACAAAAAAAGAACAGAAAAAATTAAAATTTTCTTCAGATCAGTACATTAAGGTATGTTAAATGCTTAACCCTAGCTGCACTCCAATTTAGCCTCCACTAGTCATGATAGACAAACTTCCATATACTACAAAGCAATAAAGAGTGATGACCAATCAACAGGCACACACAAACAAATGCATAAAAGAAAGAGAAGGATATGACTTCTAACCAAATAAATTAAAGATACAAGGCAGCACTAAACTCAAGTGAATATCAGTCCTGAAAAAAAATCTTTTAAAAAGTTAAATACTGCAATTCTAAAATATACACATGCAGCAAGAAAAACACATCTGGCTGTGATCTGAATATTATTGTTATAGAGCATATAAAAAAAAAAATAGATGTAGTGTATTAACAGAAACAGTAATAAAACAATTAGATTTCACCAGTAATTTTTCAGTATCACTTTCAGTTTATTCAGACTGAATAAAATAAGTTCTTACTGAAGAACTGCTGGATGCAGATTCCCCAACTATTGTAACTCAAAAGGTCACCAAAAGCAAATTTGCTGAAAAAGAACAAGGGCTTGTGTTTTCAGTTATTAAAACTCTGAGCAGAACTTGCATGTACACATTGTACATCCACTATTTTGAAGTTTCAGAATCTACACAATGTATGTGCTGCAGGGTTTCATCCATAGGGTTTTACATAAGAAACTGTGAAAACATGCAGAAGGCACTCTTAAACAGGGGTTTTTTGAAGGGTCAGAGATTACATTTGGGCCTAAGATGTGGCAGCATGTATAGTCTCTATAATCAATGTACCAAAACATCATTTATCAATAATATAACAGCATTTACGTTTTCGCCTCTTAGTCTCCATCTTGTCATATAGATGAACTCCATAGTATGATCCTTCCCCATGATTTCTCCGTTGCATAGTACATCCAGCTTAAAATATAACAGAACAAACAGTAAGACAATGGGATGCAGAATTTTAAAGTCTAAATGAACTGCTAAGTCTATCTCCAGAGTTAATCTCTCCAGTCCTATCATTATACAACAATTGCATCAGACATTTAGATCAAACCTGGATGAATACAGCATGCTGACAATATGCTATTTTGTGCACTGGTATTCAACTGGTATGTTTTCACTTTTGTGTTTTTATTTGAAGTAGCAGACAGAAGTCTGCTACCAAGGTATGAAATCACCAGTAGACAAACATTTCCTATATTTAGCTACATTGCACAGTCTCTGTTTGAAGAGAAAGCCTTGTGCTGCATTTTGAAGGCCACCTTGCTATGCTAGTGCTCTTTCAAATCCAAAGATATAAACCAGAAGGACAGTAATTTTAATTTAAAATATAGATTGTAAAGAAAATTGCAAAATCTAGTTCAAAAGTAACCATAAATTACAAGAAAAATGCACTTCAAAGTATACAGACATCCCTTAAATGAAAGCAAAAGAGAAAAACAATTATCTCAGTGTGAAAAATGTCTAGTTTAAATGTCTGTATTATAGCATCTTACTGCTGCCTGCCACTGCAAATGTTCAACAATGTTTTTATTATGAGAGCTGTAATGATTTCTCAGTTTTAGACAAAAAAAAGAGTCAACATTTTCAAGCAAGCACATTCTTTGTAACACAAGCCATTAAGGTACTGGACAGATTAAACACCAAATGACACCAAAAAGGCTGGTCAGCATGTCATGACACTGTGATAAACTCCTGTGTACAGTTATAACCTGTGCACCAAAGCTAACTCAGCCCTACCCTGACCAAAGCTGGGAGGCTGCTGCTGGTGCTAAAGGCAGCATGCCCCTCATGCAGCCTTTGGCTTCTGTAAGAGAACAGGCTGAAGAGATAGTCTGTGCTTCAGTCTAAATTCCTGTATTCCTGGAAAGAGGGAAAGCAGGTTCAAGCATGATTAAATTTCATAGAAATATATTATGTTGCAGGGAAATAAAAATGCAAACATCTTTCTTTCAAATGTACCTCATAGGAACTTGGAAGTTTTAATTTTAAGCTGAGAAACTTTTTGATAGTTCCCACGGTCACTCGAGTAGAACAGCGGATAAATTTCTTCATTAAGCCCTAAAGCAACAGCAACAAATCAGAGAAAAACATGTTAGAAATTCTGGAAAATGTGAGCAATCTTTCGTGCAAGAACAGCTGGAAATGATAATTTTTTCAACCAGTAACCAATTTTACTGCACTCTCTTCTAATTCATAATGACACCATAGATTCATTTTTGTTCACTTGTTTTCAAAATTTAAAGATGATAAAGAAGTTCCTTTGACCCATCTCTGGTTCTAAAGATATTTCTAAAAGATACAGAAGGAAGGAAAGAAAAAAGCATAACCCAGCTACCACTGAAACCACCAAAACCCCCAGAAGAATTTAAGCAATCTATGTGTTTGTCTTAGTAATGCTGGGGATCAAAAAAATGTTGCTTTTCTTAGAAGTATTAAGAACCTCCAAAGTTATATTTATAACATAAAACACAGAAAATACAAGTAGTTTCATTAGAAGAATTCTTAAATATATTTTTATTCTTCCATTTTTAATTTAATAAAACATCATTAAAATCCAAGTTGATTTTTAAAGACTTTCTTCTAGACTCAGTATGTTAGGTAATCTCCTTCAGGAATAGAAACCAAATGTCCCTAATTCTTTAGGCAGCAATTGGCAGGTATTATTCTACACATTTTGTAGACTGAAGATCTCCCCAAGGCCACAGACAACACATCAGAGTCAGAATCAGGTTTACAGCTCAGAAGATCTGGATCCCAGTCATTCAGGGTGCCACATATTTGATAAGCAGATTCATTCTGGCACATTAAAACAGTAATCCTGAAGGTATGAGCCAGCTCACCTACAGCTACCTTTATAAATACCTCTGTGGTGTGCTGTAATCTGTTGTGTAATGCAGTTATATACCATAAAGGCTGTAGACTACAAAACTGTAATCCACACACTAACAAAAATTCCACTGTCACAGACGGCTTTCTGTATAGAACCACATTTTTCACAAAATTCCAGAGATGCATTGAAATGCCTCGAAGGGAAGGACTAAATAAATATGGAAGTAGGAACAGGTCACTACATTAAGGTTTATTTTGAATGGCTCCTCTAAGATGCTATTCTGTCATCAATAACTACAGCACAGCATGTTTGCTACTCACTTTGACAACATTATCTCCTGACTGCCCGTTGTTACGTAAACAGTCCAGGCAGATTGCAATCTGTGGGTCACTCCTGTGATAGTCTTTATCTTCTTCATTTTCATCACACTCCTCATCTACTTCGGGTTTATCAGCTTTTGGACTTTCATCTGTAAAATATGAAGATCATATTTTTTAAGTATAAAGTAATTAAAAATCACATATTTAAGGAAATACAGCATTTTTATGAGCCATAATTTTTCTTCAAATTAACTTTACACAATTTTAATTCAGTGCCTTTTTAAACTGACCAATTTAAAAATCTCTGGGAACAAATTTTTACTACTGAAATTTTAAGGCAATGTGCAAGCAACAGATTTCTATGGAACAGAAAATAATTAGTTGATGGACTATAATGGGTATAAGTGTCTACTTCTGGTATGTCCAAAAATTAAAACTATGCATGCATCACAATCACTCAGACATGTAAACCTAGTGTATAGTGTGGCAGTTCAGTGACAAAAATAAATGTTTTAAAATCAACAGTGGAATAACTTATCCCAATACTTATACATTAAAGTAACATGGCTAATCAATATATATTAACTGTCACAATAATCCAGTGAAGACAAGTTCCTGTAATTTAATCAAAAGGTAAACTAAACCTTAGATTTCATCTACTTTTGACCAGATCTAAGTATGTCACTGTAAGAACTCCAGGTGTTTCTCTCCAGAAGGATTTTATAACTAAATAGCCACATATTTACTTATTTCCCCTTAAAAAAATACACAAGAAAAGAGGAAATGTCGGTGTATTTTTAGCAGAGCTTATACAAATGACATAATTGCCTATAACATGTTATCCCCTTTCACTGTGCTGTTAACATGTTCTATTGGTTCCTGGTTTAAAATTCTAACTCTTTGGAAAGGGTATATATACACCTTGTATAGTGTAGTAAGGTTTAGCAAAGGTAAGCACTCAAATGCTAAGACTAGCAAGTACATCTAAATAAGGCTGCAATGTATGTAAATAATAACCACAAAATGGAGTAAGTTTTACAGATTTATAGTACAGTATACAATAATCTTATTGTATACATTTCGGGTTTTTTTCTGTATCCCCAACATACTTATTTTGATTTAAAAGCAAGGCTGCTCTCTGTTGGAATAAAACATTATCAGAATTAACTTGAATAAGCTGCTTTCATGTTTTTCAAAAAACTTTCAGATCAAGTTCTGCTACTTTCCTGCACTTACCAGGCTTCTAAAGGAATTTAGAAGAGTTCGGATGAGAAAATAGAATGTAAACTTTAATAAACACCAAGCCATGACTAAGTTTCTTGACACAGTAATTAGTTGCCTTTGTTCAGTTTACATATTCAAGATGAGTTTTAAGCTATATTCATTACTATTCTCTCTTACAATTTTTAAGCTGTCAGTAATTATGAAAGATTTATCCCCAAGTCCTTATTAGCTATTGGCACATTTAGCTGAATGTGCATCATATGTACATTTTGCTCCCATCATCTTCCTATGAGAACTTACAGTATCAAACTACAGATTTTTTTAGTTTTTCTTTTCTGAAAGTCCAGGGAGAAAACTCTATTAATTGAGCAGGTGCAGTCCACCTCTCACAAGCATTTGTTCACTTCAGGCTGAAAGCACCAATGAATATTTTTATTCTGTACCATGGTATTTCATCATTCATCAATTCTTTTTGGTAACCACTCTCCTACAGGAGTCACCAATGCTTTATTGTTAGGGGCTTTTTCCTTCTGGTATGTGAAAATTTTAAGTACTGGGATTTTTTTGCATCTCTTAGATGCTTTGGTTAGGAACTGTGCTGTGACCTGTGGCAGGGGCCATAACTGACAGACTCTTAAACTACAGTGACAATCTGGTTGCAGGGCATGGTATTGACAACTGAAACAGTCTCTTCTAAATGAAACTATTCTCAGCAAATAATTTCTTCCCAGGCAAGATTCTAAATGCTTGTATATGGCAGAAAATAGCTTAAGTGCTCATAATTTGTCTCAATGAGCTGTCATGATTTTCAAATGTTTTATAGAGACAAAGTTCCACAGCCCCAGGCTACAGTCACTAATGGAGTTGGATACATCTGTAGCTACTCAAAAGTAATATTTGTTAGAGCCCTCCTTTCAGTCACAAAAACAGTCCAAGCTCTCACTACACTTAATAATTCACCTACACTAGGTTTATCATTCAATTAGGAGAGAAAGGTAAGAACCAGAAGAGTAAGTTGGTCAAAAGTAAGTCACATTCTATGTTTGCAGATTATCTTTTGATTCTTTCTAAGTATATAGCAGAAGACCATTTTCTAAACAGTCAAGAAGTGCCTATATCTCACAAAAATATTTTCAAAACTGAACAGGTACACACTACATAGTATACTGCAGTAAACAAATATTATTTCATCTAAACTGTTCTGCAGTTCTTAATTTATTTATATAATAGAGACAATAACATTGTCCCTAACAATGGATGCCAAATGCAAATCAATAAAACTTGTGAGAAGGAAAATGAAATGTTATGAAGTTGAAAAGAAGACATTATAAAGAAATTAATGCAGAAAAATATTATAAGATGTTTACTTGACAGTTACCCTTTACTGAAAATAGCTATTTTTAAACTTAGCAGAATCTTTCAAAAGTTCTTTAAAATTAAATCAAATAGGCTATGGTATTAAAAACCTGATATCAAATTAAAGAGGCATAAAACCAGCTGCATGTAGTCCTCACTTAGCACCTTAATACTGAGTTTCAAAGTTCATGGGTCAACTACAAAAATTAAACAAAACAAAGGAAAAAAGTACAAACAAAAAACCCAACAAAAAGAAAGAAAGAAAGAAAGAAAGAAAGAAAGAAAGAAAGAAAGAAAGAAAGAAAGAAAGAAAGAAAGAAAGAAAGAAAGAAAGAAAGAAAGAAAGAAAGAAAGAAAGAAAGAAAGAAAGAAAGAAAGAAAGAAAGAAAGAAAGAAAGAAAGAAAGAAAGAAAGAAAGAAAGAAAGAAGAAAGAAAGAAAGAAAGAAAGAAAGAAAGAAAGAAAGAAAGAAAGAAAGAAAGAAAGAAAGAAAGAAAGAAAGAAAGAAAGAAAGAAAGAAAGAAAGAAAGAAAGAGAAAGAAGCATTGTAGAATCTATATAAAACAATTATTTAGCATGTGTGGAAACTGTTTTACTACTTGTCATAACTAATTCTTGACAACCTCCTACTTAACAGATGGTCAAATTTGGTAACAGAAAGTAATTTGTAAAAACTCTGTAAAAAAATTCTGTGTCTTGCTCTGTTGAGATAATTAAGAATTCAGCTGGACAATTGTGAGAGCACTGAAAGTGAGAGCCTAGGGTAATGCCAATAAAAACAATGGTAAAACAGACAGAGTTTGTTAACCTACTGGTTGATAGATAAGCAACAGTATGTGAAGGCCCATACATTTGCACAGATTCACTACAAATTTCTGTAGTATCTTAAAATCCAGTGAAAAGAAAATGTACTCATGTGAGTGAAGAAACTGGTCTTAATAAGCAGTGTCACTTAATACACAGATGAGAGAGGGAAAAAAATCATCACCTTGTCCATTTTCTTGAGGTTTGTTTTTCTTCCAAAATTCAATCTCTCGCTGCAGTTCCTCTAGTTAATATCAAAGAACAGTAATGTGAATTTTTAAATCAACAACAGGGATATAATTAGAAATAGCCATATCCCCTCCACCAACCCAAACAATTCCCAAAATCAAATGAGAAACTCACGTTCTCGAAGTCCAGGCACCAACTTAAATATAATTTCCTCTAAGGTGTTATCCAGCCTTTCAGAGGGAAAAAATACATTTCACATTAAATGGAAACAAGCATTTTTAGTATTTTTAGTGTCTAAATAACAAAAATTTTGTATAATGAGCATTTTTCTGGTAAATAATATGTCTTGTCAAAGCCAACTGATTTTAGCTTAGGAGATAACATGCATTAAAGCTTATCTCAACCACCTCCTAAATAGATTTATCATAGAAAAAAACTAAGGAATTTATTTTTTAATGTATAAAGGTAAGAATTAAATAAAAAAGAAAAATATTATACTCTAAAATTTTTATTTTTTGAAATTACATGCAAGCAATAGTGTTAATAGAAGGAACAAACTGGAAAAGTAGTATCCAATTTTAAGGTCCAGCACATGAGTAGTAAGCATGAAAATTATAAACTCCATTATCATATTAAGTGTTGAAGTGCTTTGGTAATAAGCCTGTTATGAAAAACTGAACAGACTATTCCCTACTTACCACATCACAGACAAACCAGTCTTGGCAGGATAAAGAAGACCACAGTGCATCCATGCTGCTCTGACTTGACAGTTCTCAGTACCCAGCATAATTAATTTGAACTATTTAAATGTGCCATGTGTTGTACACCAGAGGAGAGTACACAGCACAGGCATGTCCTCTGATACCCTGATATTAGTGCCAAGACTAGTCATTATGGTCCCTTCCAGTATACACACAGAAGTTATCCCTGTTGCTGAAGCTAAAATACTTTTCTTTCCTTTTCTCTGAATTTAACCAACTCTTCTATCCATTCAGTTTATCATCTGCTTTCTAGTTCTACTTCCTCTCCTGGTCTCTTATCCTTCAGTTTCCTCTGGCTTTCATTCTGTTTCCTTTTCCTTCCTCTGCCCTTAATCTTCTCTCTAGTCAACAGAAATTCCCATTGCCCACAGCCTAAACAAAAACTCATGACAAAATTAAATACTAGGTAATACAGAGAAACTAAGTACCTTGACATTCAGAATCTGGCATATTTTAAATTGCCTTATTTTTTATCCCAATAACAATATATTATTTTACATTACATATTTGTGTACACATACACATGTGTACATGATATTAATAATACACTATAGGCCTGTTAAACATAGCTGTTCTGTCATTTGTTCAACAACAGTTGAAAAGCAGGAGTAAGACTGAATGTTTTTATTGTTGAGGAATGCCTAGAATCCATATAAATTGATAACAATTATTTTAAAATAAATACATGAGTATTCAAGGTTCTCCTTGCAGAATTTGTACTTGTACAAATTACACAAAGTTTACAATTCGACCCATTACCCAACCATCAAGTCCTGACACTAGTTCCCTGTGTCATTCATCAGCAGATACAGTCCTACCACAGGAATATTCATGTTTCAGCTACAACCACAATCCATTTTTAATTGCTTCTTCTTAAGGGCACATCAACAACAACAACAAAAATTCAGCAAGTGAAACATACCTCCCATGAAACAAAGTGACACAGAGAGCACTTTGTCACAGAAAAGAAGGAAATTTAAATTGCAGGGTGTCCGAGTGCCTGATTTCTGATAGATGACAATGTAGCTGTACCTTTGAGTATCTTGCAGCCTCCTCTCTCAGTATCTAAGGTAACTACATGGTACTGCCTTCTGTGAGCTTCCCACAGCAGAGCACTGGGAACTTGGGAGCATGGTTTAGAAACTGAATTCATTTCACACTCTTAAGAAAGCTCCAACCTTCATAATTTACTCATTAAAAGAAATGAAATAAGGACTTCAAAAGAGAACATCACTACCTTAATTAAAAATCCCTCTGTTCTTCAGAATGGTATAATACATGCTGGTTTTCTTTCATTTATTTTTGAAAATTCCCATTTAGCGCTTTTTAATTTACTTTCAGTGGCCCAAAACAACAGTCACTAGTACTGCCAAAATAGCAAAAAAATCCCGTATACTTTGCAAATTTACAATGCTAGAAACAAGAAGTGGCTTCCCATTCTAGTCAATGACTTAATTTTCTTCCAAAAACTAAACAAAAACCCCTTCTTTCTTTACAGAGGATAAATCAATATTTTCAATAGAATGAATACTTTGACAAGGGGAAGAAAAAAAATGTTCTATCTGATTTTTAAATGCAGGGAAACTAAAACTTTAGGGAAAAAATGGAATTTATTACAAGATTCTCAATTTCAGATGCATTTTTCAGTGTTCCCATAACCCACACACGGAAGCACTGACATAAAAATTTGTATTTCTGTGACCCACACCAAACCCATTCCAAAATGAAACTGCTTGAAAGAGGTGGTCTCAGTCATTTACTATGATACTTCCTGTTAATACAAAAACAAGAACATTGATATTTTAGAGACACCTCTTTCTATTCTCACATCTTCCAAATCTCCAAATCAGAACATATAGAAAGAAGATACATTTCTGCCAGCTTAATACAGTTCCTTATTTCACCTCTTCTATAATACTGAATGAGTTACAAGATCAATATTCTCTGATAATTATCAGCAAATGTCAACCAAACTAAGACTATTGCTCAGGAAAAGTTGCATGCACAGGAGTATGCTAGCAAGAGAAAAAAAAGTCTGCATTCATGGCATTATCAACATAGATCCTATGGAGTACTGATAATGCAGAATTCTGATGAATTAGGGAAAGGGAATTCTTTAACACTCTTCCTACATTTTCATTTTAGAGCTCGAAGTTGAATTTCAGATTTAATGTTGTAGTTACAACAGACCCTAAGTGCTGCCAACTAAGAGATACATGTAGAAAGCTCACATAGTAAGGAAGTTACTCAGACCTGAGTTTAGAAGTAGTTTATAAAGCTTATCTGAGAGATCTTAGTTAAAACTACTATGTGATGTTCAACACTATTTCTCAGAAAATGACTGCATTCTTTAGCAATGATGGGCTGATCTCCATGGTCAGAGTGTAAGACTTGTATTAAGTTATGCAGGCAACATCCAGGAAAGATCATTCCATTGCATGGCTCACGTGCTCTTCTGGTTATTAGTTTAGCAAATGTTTAAAGTTGGTTCATAAAATACAGCCAGGAAACTACTAACTATATCCAATTTCTTGGCAAAGAGACCAAATGACTCTAAAAGGAATTTCAGGAAATAATTGCATAGAAAATAGCTCTTCCCACATTTCTGGCTTGTGTTCTCAACCTTCCTTACCCATCTATAATTTCCTGCTCAAAGAACAGTATTTGTTTACTGAACATCTACAACATGTTTCAGAAAATCCATTTTTCTTCTCATATGAAGTGGTCCTATTAGAACAAATGAAATATTTCTAAATGCTTTTGTTTTCAGTTTATTAATAGCCTGTAGCATGTTCTGTTATGATTCACACAGCACCTCAGAAACTGACAGGAAATCAGAAAAATAATCTACACAAACCTGCTCAGTCCCACCCTTCCAAAAATATTCAGATGACAAAGACTTAGGCCAATAATACCCTTTAATGTTGCTGAATTCAATCTCTTTCACTTATCCTCTTGGTACATAACTGAAATATGGGAATGGTAGTAGACAAATGATCAGTCAAAAATCAAAGCAATGTATGACAAACTGTAACAAAACCAATGCCACCAGGAAATTATACCAAGCCTAGTAAATTCCAGATGTGAATTTATATTTTTATATTGATGTAAGAATAAGTCCTCCTAAGTTCAGAACAGTATTACAAAATAATAATACTGGGGAGTGGAGTGGAGATAGTGCTGGGAGTGAGGACAGGGTATGCCTTCATCACTCTAGGAAAACATGAAGTTCTTCACAAAATATCTCTAAAAAGGTATTTTTAATGTAAAAATTTGTTCATGAATGTCTTTTCATTAACCTTACAGCAGATTTCAACAGATTGGCAGATTTATGTCCTGAAAAACATTGTTTTTAACATGATTCATTTCTTATATGTTGCTCAAAAAAGAAAAAGTTGCCATGAGGTTAGGTATGCCCTAAATAATTTGAAAAAAAAACAACCTCTAGAATTTAATTTCATGCAAAGAATAAAAGATATCTGGTTCATTTACTTGTTTAATAGAGAGATTTTTTTTTTTAAACTTGTAAAATATAAGCACTATTTCTGTGCCTTTCCATTATGTTTCTTCCTTTTACTATATCCGAAGAAAATTAATTTAGAACGTAGTGGGAGCTGAGAAAATGACAATGTATATGGCTTAGAACAGTTAATATATGCATGATACAAATAAGCAAAACAATTATTTCCCTTTTAGGATAAAGATCTTACAGATTCCTACCTTAACATTTCTAGTGGATTGGTCTCATGCACTTGGTTGCCACACCTGGGACAGTCATTGCTGTCTTCAAAGTGCTGAACGATACAAGTCTTACAAACTAAGAGAAGAAAATAAAAAAAATAAGCCACTTAGACAAAATCTAAATAATATTGCTCAAGTATGACCAAATGATACCTGGTAGTTACTTCATGCATCAAAAATAAAAGAGTATTGTCTTAAAGTAAATAATTACAATGTGTCTTATCCCCTTCTTGTTCCTCAAAACCATAGTTAGTTCCGCTCTGCTGAGACACCAAGGTCACCAGCACAGGTTGGACAAGCACTGTTTTAAATTATCAGATATTTTTGATACTTAAAATTTTCCCAGCATCGAAACACACAATGCCTGTAGCCTGCAGCACCTTAAAGGGCAGATTCTCAGGTGTGGGCTGGGGAACTTCAGCCAGCAGAGCTCACCATCACCTCTGCTGATGTGGAAATGACTTACACACTCCACTTCTGCTCCAATGGTGTTGCTTGCAGCTGAAAATTGTGGTTTAAATACTTATTGTAAGAGAAAAGGTCACAAATTGTACACAGGTTCCAAGTGTTTCCCTTTTGACATAGAGCATTCCAGATTGTAGACTCAACATTTAATATTTGAATCATTTAATAAAAAATCAGGATCAGGACCATATTAAAACAATAAACCAACAACAATGTGAATTTAAAAACCAATCAACTGAAAGTAAACTAAACAAGGTGCTACACTACGGTTGCTTTCAAATGATTAATTACAGACTCTAGATTTTAATGTCATTAATAATGGAAGCCAAGCTTATGGGAACAAATATGCCTGCTATTATTACTGCACAACAATGTTCTGGACAGAGATAAACTCTATCCTCTTCTTATTATTAATTCACCTACACCGAAATAAGAACTGCAAATTCATCAGTAAATGGACTGAAAAAATAAATGGACTGCTGTGATTGCAATATGCTTTCTGCTGAAACACTGTAATTTTTTTCATCAGTTTCTTAAAGAAGTATGAACATCTCTAAACAAGTTGGTAAATCCTAATTAGAATACAACTCTAGGAATCTTGAACTTCCTTTAACAAACAAAGCCTGTATTTGTCTTTACCTTAGAAGGGTTATATCATATCAGCTGATGCCAATAATGCACACACATTAAACCTCCACGTAGGCGTTTCTTCCAACTGCTTTAAATCACTAAATTAAAGACATTAATTTCACAGACCAAGTTTCTCAAGGAATTGTAAAGTACCTCTTGTCAGTTGAGCTTTTCAGCTGCAGCACCTGATAGCTCATAACCCTGGTATCTATATTGTGCTGAATACACTGCTGCTGTCAGGAGAGAGTGCATGGGTTAGTGGTGGCTGATGACAATACTGATGAACCACCAGGTTAAGAGTCACTGACTGTCTCAGAAATGTCATCAGCTGGAAACCTCAGTTCAAAGAGTGTGGGGAGAAAGGTCTGAGGAGCAAGTACAATGATGAATTGGTGAAGTCTAACACAGATGCAAATTACTGTCATTTGGAAATTCAGCTGAAAGTCACTGAGGTAAGTAACAGAAGGGTTTGACTTACTCTAGACCTCTAACTTGACTTCATAGAAACTGAGCTTAAAGACAACTCTTTTTCAATGGAGTTTAATCTGCTAACTCCTATAAAAAACGAAGGAGTTAGTCTTTATTTTTTTGGTAAGCCTTTTGTCTGATATAAACAGCAAAGTCTCTATGGTGTCTTTCCAGCCTGACACAAAATTAAAATGATAAAGAATAAACCAAGTAGAAAAAATTGTATAAATGTAATTGGAACTGGTCAATATTAATTTTGGAATTGATAAGCTCAATCCATAACCTTCTCTTATCTGGAAAATGTTCAAGCTGCATGAGGCACTGAGCAACCTGAACTAGTGGAGGGTGTCCCTGACCATGGGAGGAGGGTCAGAACTAAAGGTCTTTTCCAGCCCAAACCATTCTACAATTTATTCTTTTTTTCAGACTCAGAGAATTAGCAAAAAAACTCTTCAAAAGGAGAAGGGGCTTAGTCTCAATACCAAAGTGATTTGGTTTCTTTTCTGTAAGCAATAGAATGAGCCTCCTTCTGAAAGAGTTTCCTTGCATTTTAGGAAAACTTTCTGAAATTCTCAGAATTTAATTCCCTTCACTTGCTCTCAGGATTTCTGCTTCACTCATGTCACAGAAGTTCTTGAAGTCTGTGATGAAATGACACTGCTCTTACTGCACTAATTTGTCTTGTAAAGATATTTTACACTTGTGCTTCCTAGGTTTTTTGTTTGTTTCCCAAAAGACAAAGACAAATAGGGCCTATCAGACCTATAGCTTTCATTTACATATAGAAGAAATCTGAAATTATTACTATTCAGAAGAACTCCATGCTATGGGTTAAATAACTAATACACTTATTTAAGTCAGATAATTGACTCCATAAAACCTCCCAAATACTAAATACTGTCAAACATAAAGCATGCTAATATCCACAATAATTTAATTTGAAGAAATAGTAATAAACTGTTCTATGGAAAGGAATTGAATTCCTTAGTCTGAATATATTTTCATGCTCTATTTATACCTTTTGTTTTTGAGAGGAGATGACACTCTTGGAAACCATGCACAGACCAAGACAGGACCTAATGATTAATGAAGAACTTCATTTCCAATGTAGGAAAGGTCTTTGAGTAGAATATACACACAGAAGACATCTTAAGGAACCAAGAACCTTATTCCAGTCCTATATGGATGTTTCTCTATGCCAGCAGACACACAGATCTGGATCATGTGTTTGTACAACCAGCTCAATACCATAAAAACCCCCTTGAAACTATAAATCAATACTGAAACAATCTAAAAGAACTTTTGCTTTTTCTCAGGTAGAGCTATGGTGCTATGAGGATTTGCCAACCAAAACTAAATGTGATTTACCAACAGGAATATAAGGGTAAAAGACACATATAAATTCTAGCATGCAAGAATAATGAACTGATACATGATACTCCCAGTAGGATCATCAACCAGTATTTTCCTATATGATAGGTATAATCATTCTCTTTTACTCTCAATGTAAAATACTGAATATTTTCAGGACTGTATCTTTGCAGTTTCAGAAAATGTGATGAAACCTAAATGTTGGGTGAAAAACATAGGCAAAAAGGGTATCCTTAAGTACAACTAAATGACAAATACAGTTAATTCACCACCTTAGGGAAAAAAAACAAACTCCAAATCAAAACTCTTTAATGCCTCCAGTACAGATTAACATAATAACATGGTTTCATTTGCTTAATTGCAGGTCAGGGTAGGGCAGCAAACAGGCAAAAGAAAACTGCTTAACCAAACTGTACAATTAGCAGAATTTTGAGGTATATGCTACACATGCCAGTGAAATGAGAACCTGAATGTCACAGTCGTACAATGACATTTCAGATGAGACACAATAAAAGTTAAACTCACGTAAGATGACTTTCTAAAGTCTGATAAAAGTATTTGTGTGACATATGCTAATTGGCTGGCAACCATAACAATGCTGTTTTCCAGTACAGAGATATCTGGTTCACACATTCCTTCAGATCTTTGTAATCAGATGAAAAACACACATACAAGTGCCAAGACTGTGCTGTATGCCACAAACAAACAAAAAAAGTACATATCTTATGAATATCTACATACATATGTATCCCTCCAGGTTACTGTTTAAATGTTGATTAATGAGGTACCTAAATAAAACCTCATATTGCACTTTTAAAATGAAGTATTCTACAAGATAAAGTTTAATTAGTTAATTGTGGTACAAATTTTTTGTCAGAACTCATCCTTTGAATTCTTCCACGGGCCTCCTCTCTCAAAGTTAATCACTCTGATTCAGTGAGCAAAGGACAAAGGAAGGGCACAGGATATGTACAGCTGGTGGAACATCATACCCACCTCACTGATGGCACAGAAGTGCAACAAGTCACTTGGTATGTTTACAGAAGTATTTATTATCTGCCTTAAGCCTGGCTTTAGAAGAACTTGCTTTTAAGGAAAGTATTTGCTTAAAAACAGGACAGAAAACTTCAATTCACTTAAACACCCTTTTCAGAAACTATACAAGTGGGACTACTCCACTCTTAACTACAATTACCAGACATAGTCACACTGGATTCTCTGAGAGAGAAATTCAGTATGTGATAATCAAGGAAGACTTTTTGTGTTGAAAACTATTAAAAAATAACATTTAGGCCCTGCTACATTGACTGAAGTTTCTGCAGGAGAAGGAGTCTGAAGGCAGCTCAGCTTGCTTGTCTGAAGGTGGGAAATTTTGCTGCAGTTTTTTTGGGATCTTCTGTTGACAGCCTAGGTTTTTTAGTAAAATCTGAAAACCACTCTGGTTGAAAGATTATTTGATATTGAAAATTACATCTCTGTAAAGTTCTTGCAGGGAAGGACATTTCTGAAAGTTCCTGGACTGCCTTGGTTGGCAATTTCTTAACACAAATATTAGAGAGACCATCTAGGAGAAATGTACCTTTTGATCTCCTGTTCATAAACAGGGAAAAGCTGGTGACAAATACAGCCACAGAGAGCAGCTTGCCTTGAGGTGAGTTGAGAATCTTGAGGAAGGATACACTCTTAAACAGCACAGTTAAGACTCTGAACTTCAGCAGATGGGACTTGTTTAAGCAATTGCTCACCAGATTTCCCAAGGAGACTATCACTGGAAAGAGACTTAGGAGAGCAGGCTGAGCTATACAGTCCACTGTGTGGGCAATTGTGTCAGAAGAACTGCTTAGTGCACAAGAATTGCTTAGTGCACATGGTTCCTAATTAATATGCAAAAGTAGATGATATTAAAAGTGGAAACAAGAATGGAAAAAAAATTGATATAAAATCACTACTCTGGCATTAGAGACAAAAGCAGGAAAGCCAAGACCCAGCCATAGCAAGAACTGATGAAAGACATAAGGGAATTGTCTTAAGTATGCTAGTAGCTCAAGGAAGCTTAGACAAAATATTTCTGTTAATGAATGAGGGGAAAAAGCTCAGGAACAGCTTATACAGGAATGTTTGAAGTCCTCAGGATCTTTCTGCCTTGGTAATCACAGACAGCACTTGATCCCAGATCTCCCTGCATACCAGCTTGATTTGGGAAGGATAGGGATGATCAACAACCAAGAAGCAGCAGGTTAAAGCCTACTGAGAAAGACTGGATGTATTTAAATCTACAGGCCAGGTAGGATTCACTAAGATTAAAGCTTATCACCATTATCAGGGTGATTATGAAAGGTACCCTATGACAAGAAAAGGGTAGTGTGTTATGTATTACCTTTAATAAAGAGGGGAAGGATGACCCAGAGAAATACAGCTAAACAGCCTCCTCTAACTCACTAGGAAGATGGCAGATTACATCATGTCTCTTGGAGTCAATGTCCAGCTATGTGAGTGACAAAAATGTAATCAGGAAGTGGCAATAGCCATTTGCCAAAAGCAAAGCATGTCATAGGCTGGCAGGTGATGAAATAATAGCTTTTACAATTTGAACAGCAGTTACAGGAGTGATGGAGCCCATCTTCTTGGGAGTGGCAAACAGTATCACAAAGAGCAGTGGTCACATGTTAACATTTGGCAGGACATTCAGAAAAACTAGATAAAGGCTGAGCACTGGATATGGTTATGAAGAGAGAGTGTGGAGACTCCACACTTAGAAATTCAAATGCCAACTACACAGAGACATGGTAGAGTGTTGGCAACTAACCTGCCTCCTGCATCAAGCTGGCCTATACAATCTCCAGATGTTTTCCACCAGCATTTCTACAATTGTGTAAACAGTCTGTTATTTTTTAAGATACTGAAGAATGTTCTTGAGGAAAGTTTATTTTGCAAATTTTGTAAGTGCACACTGTACTAAACAACAGAATGACTCAGGAGACAGATGATGGGACATGCCCTTTAGCTCACATCCAGCCTGCTTCCATCAGTAGTTCTTAAACATCCTTGACAACTCTGTAACAGACTAGAAAAAAAGGTCTCAGTCCATAAGACAAAACCATTCTGCTGGCAGTAGCGAAAAAGAAATGAAGTACTGAATTTACAGAATAAGTAATTTTGCAGTAACACAACCATTTCCTTTCCAACAGATAGGAAAAATTTCACTTCTGGTACCCAAGTTGCATTTAGGTTTCCCAGAGAATAGTGGAGTTATCTGTCCAACATTTTCAAAAGCCCCATCAGAAACATCTGTTACTGAAAAAGCACTCATTTCTCAGAGCAGGACTTCACTTATTTTCTAGCAATACAGGACATGTGAATTAACTGCTAATTCCCTGCTTTGGTTACTACTGATCACATTAGTTCCCCTATGATCACTGGAGAACATCTATGTCAATACATGCTTTTCATCTTGTCCAGAGTAATACACTCTACACCCAGTACCTAATGAATTTATGCTGTTTCTTCAACCATTAATATATCTTCAGATTTTGACTATTTGTACAATACTGTTTTCAGTTATGGCAATTAGTAAGTACAAGAGAAATACCAAAGGAAGTTAAAATCATTTTATTCTGTGGTACCTATTTGGATAATACTGAAGAATCATGTATGGTAACATACCTGTTTTTGAAAAAAAACCAAAACAAACCCAACAAAAATTATTAAATACTTTCTACAAGATAAGTTAGCAGAGTACCTTCCTGAATTCTGTCATCACCTTTTCCTTTGCATACATAAGATTTGCATGTCACCACTTTTTCAAGTTTTTAATTTTCCTTTCCATCATTGTAAGCTTTGTATTTCGGCAACTGTAACTAGACTTTGCTTCAAAGAAACACCTTCTTTCCTGCATTTCTAGTTAACAACCCAAATATGTGGCAGTTTTTCAGAAAGGAGACCTGTGTAACTATATGGCAGCTCAGTAAAATTCCCATGCTCTAACCCAGGAACTAGGCAGTAACAGAGCTGGCTCAGTGGAGAGCTCACAAACTACAAAAGAACAAAAGCAGCAGATGCTGCTGAGAAGAGAATGCTCCTTCTGCCATTATTGTTTTGTAATAGGAGCAAAAGTAAATAAACAAATAAATTATATAAACAAAAAGATACCACAATAAAAATATTTTTCTTAAAACTGATTTGTATTGTAACTATTTTCCCCTAACCCCAACCTTTTAGAAGTTATTAATGTTCATTAAACTTCAACCATAAAAAATTAGATAATACTGGAAGTTTTCCAGTTTCTTTAAAGGCAAAGAGAATTTAATAATGTATTTACTTCTCCCTAATAAATTTACTTCTGTTAATTACCTCAGTCTTTTCCTGATTCTTTGTCACTACTTTTCCTCTGTATTCAATAAAGAATGAAGATCCTCCTTAGAACTGCTTTTCTTGATAATGCATATACTAAAACATTTTTAACTGTCTATTATGGCAGTAGCCAAAATAAGTTCTGGTTGGGCCTTGGACCTTCTAATTCTCTCTCTTTTTAACTTCATGGTATTCTTGCAGTCCCTTCCAGGTTGACTGCCCCTTCTTCTAAATTCATAAACTCTGCTTTTCCTACTAAGTTTCAGACTTTCTGTACAGTCAGGCGGGTCATGTTCCCTGCCAGCCCATCCTTCTGCACATGGGAACAGCCTGCTTCCTGGACTCTTCTGCCCTTCAGGACCACCTCCCAAGGCACTCTGTCAACCAGGCTCTAAAATCTGCCCTCCAGAAGTTCAGGGAAGAGGTTCTTCTAAATGCCCTCCAGACTTGTCCAAAAATTGAAAACTATCTTTTCGTGCTCAAAGACATCCTGTCAAAAAAATACCCCCAACCTACTCCAGGAGCCTCCTAGATTGTCTTCTCTCTGATATTTCCAGTAGGCATCTGGTAAATTGAAGTATTCCTCTAGAACAAGTGCTAGTGACTGTGAGACTTCCCTCAGCTGCTTCTCGAATGTATCATCTGCCTCTTCACTCTGGTTAGGTGATCTGTAACAGACTCCCACCCTGCCTTGCTGGCCATCCCACCATTTCCTACCCATGAACACTCAATCATCACCATCACTGGATTCTAGACACTCAAAACACTCCCTAACATACCCTCCTACCCCTTCTTCCCTAACACCCTCCTACCCCTTCTGAAGAGTTTGATAGCCATCCACTGCACCCCTCTAGTTGTGTGAGTTATCCCACCGTATTTCTGTGATGGCAACTGTGTCATAGTTTTCCTGCTGCACAGTGGCTTCTGTTGTTTTAATTCTCTGTGTTCTTCATACAGTAGGGATGTAACACCAAATTGTAAAAATGAACAGTGCAGACAATAACTGCAAGAACAACACTGCACAGAAATGACAGGAAATGACAAGACTTTTAACTGATTTATTAAAGGCTTAAAAATGGGAAATCTACTAGAAGACATACAATTCCCCTTATTCTTCCTTTAGAAGACTTCAAATGTTATTTGGAAAGATATCAAATTCTAAAGGAGGTTCAGTGAAACTGCTGCCTATTCAGAAATAAATGTAAAAAAAGCAAATAAGCTTGTGAAAGTAAGATGACAGAGTTTGACAGGACTATTCATATGTTTAATATACTTCATACATGACAATGGTTTAGCTGTAGTAGGAGCAGAAGACAACTTAAGAAACTGTCTTTTCCTGAGAGTTCATTGAAAGAGATCTACTCCCTAAGTAAATATTTTACCACCTTTCAAATATTTCTCTGCATTGTGCCATGGGACATATTAGAGAGATGTGGGTCAGTACTGACCAAACTACTGAATCCATTGTATGCACTGTCAGCAGATGCATTAGTTCAGGTTTCAAGCATGGTTATATTGTCAAAAGAGCACACCAGACATAACGATCTCACCTGTGGTAAGACAGGCAACAGTGATGTAAGTCTGGTCTTAGAGCCAGCACAATCACCACTAGATTAGGGCAAACAAAAGGGTCTCTGTGCTCTGCCAGGTGTCCAGCAGAGCTGACATACCCTCACTGGGTCAGGTTGGAAGGGTCCCCAGTGGGTCATCTGGTCCAACCTTTCTGCTTAAGCAGGATCATCCCAGAGCACATGGCACAGACCTGCATCCAGACTGCCCTCGAATATCTCCAGTGAGGGAGCCTCCATACCCTTCTGGGCAATCTGTTCCAGTGCCTGGTCACCCATAAAATTTTTTTTCATGTTCAGGTGGAACTTCATGTGCATAATTTTCTTACCATTGCCTCTTGTTCTACTGGTTGGCACCACCAAGCAGAGCCTGGTTCCATCTTCCTGACATCCACTCTAGATATTTACACACCTTAATAAGGACAGCTCTCAGCCACTCCTTCTTGAGCCTAAACAGGCCCAGCTCCCTCAACCTTTCTTTTTAAGAGAGGCTCTCCAGATCCTTTATCAACTTAGTACTCTCTGCTGAATCTGCTCCAGGAGCATTGTATCTCTCTTGTACTGTGGAGCACAGAACTGCACACAGTTCAAGATGACCCACACTGCAGACCAACTCCAGAAGAGACTGGATTAATTCAGAATATTTAACATAAAAACTGAGTAAACAGAACTAAGCACAGTGGTCATATTAAACAAATTAACATTTTAAAAAAATATAACTTACAAAGGAGGGACTATTTTGCAAAGAACTACTTACAGGTATGGAGGCACTCCGTTACTGTAGTTGGCTTGATGAGATAGCCTTTACAGATATAGCAGGTGATATGAGGATTGAAATCTTTCACCAAGTGCTTCCTCTGAGTAGCCATTCGTGGAGCAGGAAACGCTGGCAGAGTGCTTGGGGCCAGAGAAGCAAGTCTGAGAGGCGTCGATGTCCACAGTTCACAAGAGCTGTGACGCTGCTCTGTGCAACTGGACTTCTCCAGGCATTGGATCTTAATTCCGCAGGTCCCACTGAGACATGGCTCATAACTCCCGCTCCTGTGCCGGGCGAGTCATTTTCCGACCTGCAACACACGTGGAAAAAGAGAGCTATGTGAAGCTGGCCGGACAGCGGCGATGCCCCGGAGGAGCAGTGTCGCCATGAACTTGGCAGCGGCACGGGGCTGTAATTTACATAACAGCAGCCGCCGTGCGCGGCAGCCGAGCTCCGAGGCCGCGCCCCCCGCCCCGCCGGGCCGCGGCCGCCGGCGGGACGGGCTCGGGGCCGCGGTGACAGGTGCAGGGGCCGCGGGCGCCCCGCCGCCCGCCCCGCCGGGCCCGCAGGCCGCGCCAGCCCCGCGGGGAGCAGCCCCGCGCCGCCCGGCCCCGCGGGACCGCGGCCGGAGAGGGCGGCGGCCGCCCGCCTCTGCGCCCGCTCGCCCGACTCCCGTCCCTCCCCGCCCGCACCTGCGGCGCCTCCCGCCCCCGCCGCGGCCCCGGCCGTACCTGGCGCGGCCCCGCGGCCTCGGGCGGGCGCCCGGCGAAAGAGAAAGGGAAACGCCGTGCGCCTCCCCCGCTCGGAGCGCTCCCTCCTCCCCGCCGGGCTGCCGCGGCCGGTCCCGGGGCGGGCGGGACGGGCGCGCAGGCGCTGCTCCCGGCCGAGCCCCGCTGCGCCACAGCCCGCAGCGCCGCTCGGGGCGGCGGCCGGAGCCCGGCGCGGCCCCGCTCCGCGGGCTGCCCGCGCTCCGCCGCCGGAGCGGAGCGGAGCGGCGGCGCTGCCCGCCCCAGGTGAGCGCAGCACGGCGCCCGGCCCGCGCCCTCGGCTCGGCACAACCCGCTGGGGCACCGGCGCCCTTCTTAAAAATAACTTCAGCTTCTGCCCGTGGAAGGTGGAAGTTAAACCCATGTCTCCAGCCCGCAAACGCAATCACTAAACACTGCACTAAGTTAGCCCAAATCCTGTGAAAATACGTGTGCTTTCGTCGAACCGGCACCAGCTAGCCAAGGGCTTAGCACGAGTAAAAGCTGTCTCTGTGGCTCAGTGCATCTGCTTCTCGCCCCTCCTTGTCACAGAAATCAAACATATTACCAGGTAATTATCCATAAAACTAATACTGCCTTAATTTTCCAATTGTACAATTTCTAGAAAATTTATTTTATACTGCTTTTCACAATAATGACAGAAACATAAGGAGGCATTTCCTGTATTAGCTGCAATGCCACCACATTACCTGTGACTGTTTTTGGTCTTTGCTTTTCTGTTCTGCATTTTGAAATAAATGCTTATTTTGCAGTGGCCCTCCAGTGCACTCTTCCCTTTCATCCTTGTGTAAGTGCTGCAACAGCAGAAGGCTTTAATAACTTTGGCCTGTTTCTGCCATCTAGTCCTACTGCTGTAATATTTACCAGGCAATAGATCTCCATTTACATCAATTCAATGGCTAGTCTGAGTCAGGTGCATCAAAAACTGTTACAATTAAAGTTCCAGTGCAGTGATGAATCCATGATAAATCAGACACAGAGCAATTCAACAGAATTGATTTTGGGGAATGATTTTTCCCGATAAAATGTTCACCTTATATGAGGTTCTTTCTCCACAACATGAACAAAAGTTTATATAGCTAAAAATCTTTTGAAGCAGCATAGAATCATAGAGTATCCTGAGTTGGAAGAAATCCACAAGCATCACTGAAGTCCAACTCCTGTCCCTGCACAGGAACATCCCTGAGTCACATCATGTGCCAGAAAGCACTGTCTAACTTCTTCAACTCTGTCAGGCTTGGCACTGTGATCACTTCCCTGGGGACCCTGCTGCAGTGCCCAACCCCTCTCTTGGTGAAGAACATCTTCCTAATATCCATCCTAAACCTCCCCTGACTCAGCTTCAGGCCATTCCCTTGGATCCTGTCACTGGCCACCATAGAGCAGAGATCAGTGTCTGCCCCCTTGATTCCTCTCATGAGGAAGCTGCAGATTTTATGAAGTCTCTCCTCAGTCTCCTCCAGGCAGAACAAGCCAAGTGACCCAAACCACCTGCTCCTCATAAAGCCTCCCCTGAAGGCTCCCCACCATCTTCACAGCCCTCCTTTGGACACTCACCAACAGCTTTAGATCTTTCTTACATTGAGGTGGCCAGAAGTGCCCCAGCACTCAAGGCGAGGCTGTACAGTGCAGAGCAAACAAGACAGCAGCCACCTATCCTGACTGGCAGGTGATGCTGTGCCTGATGCACCCCAGGATTCAGTATAGCTTAACAGAGTTGTGTTTTGATGGTTTAAACCTCCTACTGTTAACCATCGTTTGCAGTTTTATGCCTCAAAGCACACACTTACAAGTCACAGGCTAAAGAACACTAAACAGAGAAAGGGACAACAAGAACATCTCATGGGAATATTTTCATTAGTCACATTCAGTCAGCTTAGTAGAAGTTGACTTATTTCAGAATGTGCATAAGAGTGGCCCTGCTCAAATCTAGTTTGATGCACTTATTTTAACCTATATATATGCATTTAAAACAAGCAACTGCTTATGCTTTCCTGGCTGTTTCCAAACCACTGCATTTGGTAAGACTTTTTTAAAAACTAAACTGTATTCTAAGTGAGATTTCATAGCATAGTTTATCAAGTGTCCCATTCAAAAACATTCCCCCAACATTTTCTAAATTAATTAATCAGCTAGGCTCATGTTTACACAGTAATGGATGCACAGAATTCTATTCAAGCACACTAAAAACTCAGTTGTGTCATTTATTATACTGTGCAGGCCATGCAGTAATGCTCGCACAGCAGTTGGGATACTTGCAAACATACACAGCTGGTATTGATTCCCATAAGTCATACTGAAGTCCCTCTTTTAAGGACAAGCAGTCCCATGCCAGGTAAGTGATAGTGTACATGACAAATTCTTGCCCCATCTCTCCACAATGCAGGAACTCAGTCCTGCTGGTACCAAGTTGTATTTATGAGATGCTGACTGAAGGTGATGAAAGCTGAGGCTTTCAGCACCTTTCCAGACCATAACATAAAGAGCAAATGAGAAGCAGCAAAGAAGAAGCTCTCATTTCATTATCAGAGGAAAGTAGATCTTAAAATACTTATGCTTCACATCATCAGGAAGCAAATTATGTTAATAAATGCTTTTGAATTAATTAAAAATTCAAAGATAGTTAACTTCTACCATTGCATGCAACAGGTTTATTTAAAAATACAGGTACATATAATTGATGTGAGCATTTTGATCTACTTATAGCAGTTCAAAGATAACAAGAATAGTGTTTGAATCAAACAAGGCAGTCATTTCATATTATGAAAGAAACAGAATTAAGAAATGAACTGAGCTCATCAGAGTAAGTATGTGTCATGTATTAGTGACAGGAAACATGGTGTCCTGGTTCTCTTGCAAATATTTCCCTATCTCATCTGGGTTCTGAATTTGTTCATGGGGAAAGTCCCAGAAAATTCCTTCAGGGTCTGGCCAACTTTCCCCCATTCCCTACACCACTCAGAATTTTCCAGGCATGGCTCCTCTACCCCTCATGACATCTCAGCCCTCACTCTAGAAAGCTGCAGACCATATAAAGGAAGCTTTACTAAATAAAATAGCAGGAAAGTGGTTTCTAACATTCAGGGGTAACTGAACATTCTCAAAGGTGACATAACAGATTTAAAGAAGAAGAAGGAGGGGAAAGGCTGGGAAGTCTTATCCCCTGCTCCTGCTCTAACAAACTGGGTGCAGTTACTAATAAATCCCCCAAACAGGTTGCAGAAGTTAAGATGGAGATTAGGACAGATAAACAACAGACCATACACATTGTGAACAAACCCCAGTACCTTTGTTAACTCTCTATAAATTATAATCGCCATGCCCAGCAAAATAGCAATCCTAATCTGTGCCCTTCTTCTGTAAAAGTTACATGTTAGGGACAAAATTGGAGTTTCTGTGGGTAAGAAAACAAGTCTAGGGACCAGACAACTATTAGTAACGCAAACAGGCCTATGGACCAGAGAGATATCAGTGCCTCAAGCTGGAGAGACATTATGAATTCAAGCAGCTTGGCTACTGACTGCTTTATCCCAATACAAAGTAAGTAAAATCAAAATGCAATTAGTACAGTTTTTTTTCCATTTTCTCGAGCCCCACATTGGGTGCCAAAATATTGGTCCTGGTTTGAGACAAAATTGGGAGGCAATGTCTGAAAGGTGTCATCTCTGAAAAGGCAGATTCCAGCAGCTCCTTCCCCAACTGGTTTGAGAGAAAATCTCCTTGGAGAAAATGGAAAAAACCTGTTTATTTTCCAAGTAAAGTGTTCGCAAGCATGGAAAAATGAATAATACTAATCAATAAATCCTCTCGCTGTTCTGAATAGATGGCAAATTCAGAGAGTCCTCTGTGAGTGTGGCTCAGCTCTCGCTCAGTCTCTCTGGGGCTTGGGCTTGGCATTCAGGCCACAGTGCAGCTCTGATTGGAGTTCTGGACTGGAGAAAAGCTGAGCAGTTCCAGAAAAAAACCACCATCCAAGAAAAAACTTTTTTGACTCAGCTCACAGACTAGGAACTAGCTTACAAAGCAAAGTTGTCCTCTCTCTGTCCGTGCTGCAGATAACTCACCAAGAGAAAGGAATATGGGGGAGAAGTGAAGCTTCTGCAGACAGAACTGCCTGCCACTGCCTCTCCCTCCCTTTGCTCTTGGATCTAGTCTAAAAGGCACAGAAATCAACATCCAGCATAAGCAGATGGTGGGGATACAATACAGTACCACAAGTCACCCTAGGACACATGGTACAACAGAGACAGTGATTATAGCCCTCAAATGAGCGATGAAAATACAGCTGTCTCATTTTTCTCTGTTTCTTAAACTTTTGACTTTCTCATCAACTGACTTTTACTCAGAAGATTCTCCTCTAACACAGTGCTTACTTTTTTTAAAAAAGTAAAGTCCTTTTTCACATATATGGGCTTTCCTAACACACAGAAAATAAATGCTGCTTTCTAAGCATTGTCATCCTTGAGGAGTAGTTCCTCGAAATCCCTAAAGAACTACTGTATCATCCTGATGTGAAACAGAGTAATTACTTACATTTACATGAATAAAATGTATCTTCTTAAAGGAACAGTCAGGACACACGAGAACTTGTGAACTCCAACGATTTCATTAAAGCAGTTCTAATTCTCCTTGAAATATATCAATGTTTGATGTCAGCTCTCAAGTAAATTTCAGAGACAAAATAAACATTGGTCAATAGAGCCAAATTCTCAGCAAAAATTTTAATGAGTGAATAATTCTAACTTCGCAAGAAGATCCACATTGGTACAATGTTACATCCTTACCAAGCTACTCTGGAGTCAGTTTCTAGCCAACTCTCCAGCTACCCTCCAGTTATCCTAAGAGTTACTTGTATTTTGTAGATGGAATAATTAACACATCTGAATTGGGAAGCTAACAAAACAAACAAACCTTAGTTTTCTTGACAGAAATGGTGTAGCAATCTGAATGGCATTTAGAGAGAACCACAGTACTCACTTTCACTGCATACTGATTCTCTAGATACCTGATGAAAATGTCATTCTACACCTTTTTAAAACTTGAACACTTCACAGAATATTTTAGGTTGGAAGACACCTCTTGATATCATCTAATTTAACTTGTCTGCTCAAGCAGGGTGTCCAGGACTCTATCCAGTTGGGTTTTCACTGTTTCCACAGATGGGGCTGTACGCACTCTCTGGGCAACCTGTTCTAGTTTTGATCAACTTCATAGTAAAAAAAAATGTTTTCTTGTTATCAGATAGAATTTAATGTGTTTCAATTTGTACCCATTACCTCTTTTCCTGTCAGTGGGCACTACTGAGAACAGCTTGACTTCATCTCCATTCCCTCCCATCAAGGAATTATATGTGCTGAAAAATTCCCCTTGAGACTTTTTTTTTTTTTTTCCCAGTTGAGTAGTCCCCAAATTCTCAACTTCTCCTTATATGAACAATGCTCCAATACCTTAAACATCTTTGGGGCCCTGAGACTGGCTTCATGTCCTTCTTGTTCTGAGAACTGGACACAGCACTCCACATGTCACCACATCAGTGCTGCACCATAGAGAGGAAGATCAACCTCCCTCAAACTGCAGCCAACTTACTTAAAATTGCTGCATATTTACTCAGGTAGGAAGAAGAGATCACATATAATCACCTGGGATCTCTTCTTTCCAGTGTTAAATTCCTAATCAAGTAGAACATCATCTAGAATAGAACACTAATTGGGCTGTCAGGACCTTTGGACATCATCTGGTCTAATGCCATTGCTCAGAGCAGGTCTAATGTTAAAAGTTAACTCAGGCTGCTCAGGGCTTCATCCAAAGAAAGCCTGTGTATATGTAAGAATGGCAGTTATACAATCTCTCGAGGCAACTTGTCTCAACCCCTGACCATCCTCATTGTGAATTAATTTATTTAGGTCCAGTTGAAATCTTCCTTGCTCCATCTTGTATACTTTCCCATATATATGAATAATTTACTAGCAGCAAGTCTTTTTCATAATCTTGGGATCATGTGACATATTTCTTCGCTTTTTAGGCAGAGTAGTAATGTTGTTTATCATATAAAAAAATTGTAAGTATGCTCAGTGTGAAAACTGCCTTTGATTTGATAGGAAACAACAGGAATCAGGCTATTTTTATCCCCATCAGTTACCCATGAAAATGATCAGCAATGAGGTTTTGCATTTCAACTATGATGGTTTTTCTTCATCCTTACTGAGCTCTCTATAAGAAGCCATATATTAGCACATAATAGCACTTCTGGGATATATATAGCATTTCTTAATGCTTACTCTTCTTTTATAGCCTAAAGTAAAGTAGCAAAGCAGGTTGCAAAATGCCAACATCTGTATTATTAGGCCATTGACAAGTACGTAAACAAGAAAAATGCATTCAAGAAGCACTTCAAGAGAAAGGTAAAATTGTGTCACAAAGTGTTCCAACTGTGCTGAACTAAATTCCAGGAACTTTTAAAAAGAGAAATTGCAAAGTAAGTTCCTACAGACTTTATAATAATTGGCTGCTAGTAAAGAAGAGAGAATCAAATAAGTGATTCCAGCAAGGGAAAAATGAGCAGATCTGTATTGTTAAACATTTCCCTAGCACCCTACAATACTGGTCAGCCACAGCACACACTGTCTCTTCCCAGCTAAAAACAAGAAACAGGGTCATAGCAGTGGGAGAGGGAGATTGCCAGTGCAAGGGAAAAAAAAAAAAATCATAACTGTGAAACAAAATTGACTAGAAATTGTCACAAGCATGAAGGAGACAATTTAACTTTAGTCACTTGTATGCAGAGGTTGAAAGGAAAAAATATCTGATTTAGAATATATTATTAGCTGACCATTAAACACTGAGTGAAGATCTTGTGACCAGTTTGACATACCTCCCTGGAAACAGCAAATTTAAGAACTGTGATTATAGTCTTCAGAGGTATTGCAAGTTTAAAAACAACAACCTATCTCAGAAGAATCCAAACTTCTCAGCTAAAAGCAGCTGTAGATTTAAGAATTAAGTGTTATGGGCATATTTTAAAAAGGTATTTTCCTTCTGTTTCCTTGATTATTTTGTCTACTATTCTGGATTTTTATTTTGAAGAATAGTTTGAATAGGCATGATTACATATTTCAGACACAAACATATACAGAAACTTCCCAGAGGAAGGGAGACAAACTTATTTTACAGACCAAGTGATCTGTTCAGTTACTCCAGTGTCCAATGTGTGAACTGTGATCAGCTGATGCTTTCTGGTTTGTTTGGATTTTTTAAAGCACAGTACAGGTATAGACAGCCATGTAGCTGATTCTTCATGTAAATAACCCAACTGACATTAGGCAGAGAGTCTTTGTTATCATATAAAACTTTGTATTGTACCACAATAGGTGGGTTTTTTTTTTTAATAGGTAATTGATTTTTGATGAAATGGAGTTAGCCTTTGAAGCATCAAATTGCTCACAGGGAATGATGCAATTGCAGGAAGTTTAAAAGAAATAAAACCAAGGCTTCTGTGCCTCCATTTGCCTTTGTGCTTAGTTAAAAACCAGTACTCTGTGGTGGATCTCTGGGAAACTAAAATACTGGTGCTATCCTCAGCCTCTCCTGGTTTTATATCATGGCACACTAACTTCCACACACTTTGGTCTCCTTCACCTTTTTACAGGGTATTGGAAAAAAATATTTTGTGGTTCTTAGTATGTTCTGTCGGCTGCAATGGAGCAGACATTATTTCAGAGCTGCCTGATTGTGGAGAACCACTGGGCATGACCAAAGTAGTCTTTTACTACTTTTTACTTTTATTAAAGTCCTATGCCTTAGATAAATTACTAGCAATACTGTGTTAGTACAAAATCTAGCAAGTCTGTGTAAGTAGAGCAAGTAATGGTGGTGTGCTTTGGTAACATCTTAAAGAAGAACCATAATTTGAAAAAATCACCTTGGTTCTTAATCAGGTGTTCTCTCTGCACCATGAACGTCTTGCATCATCAGAATTACATTTTTGATCTCCAGCCATTTACTTCACTTCTGCTGTCTCTGAATTAATGGAAATCCCATTTGTGTTGCCCTTTCTATTATTATATAATCTCCAATACTTCTTAACTATTTTACCTATTGCTATCTGGTTATGTGCTTCTGCCAGTTCAGTTTCCTTTTACGCTGCTCTCTACAATAGTATCACCTGCTTATTCTGAGGTTTCCCCAAAGAAAATCTGCTCACCAATTAATGCTGCTTCAAGTCTCCCTGCTACTCCACAATGGAAAAAAATAAATCAATCAGTGATACTCAGAGCTACATTGTCAGAAAAATTCCAGTGCTCAGAGCACCTGATACAGCTGTTTTCTGCATGGGCAAGACTATGTCTCCTCTAAAGATTTCCAGGATCTGTAGGTCATAGAGCAAACACTTGGTCAATTTGATGTATCTATCTTTCCAGGGAAAAATTATTTCTATAACAGTATGAACATAGGTTTCCAATTTGCTAATCAAGTCACAATGTAGTCTATGCTTTTTCATAAGACATCCTAATGGCTACTTGCTATAATTCTATTACTTTTTAAAAAATCCTTGTTTCTGTCAGTAATATATATATATTCTCTTCCATTCCATACTGCATTGTACACACATATTATATAAAAATATCTATTATAGGTAATTTTCCACTTTTTTTCCCCCCAAATTATCAAAGCCACTTATATCAACACCTACAGCTCAGCTAAACAATAACCTGAAGTCTTGAAATAGTTTTATAATTTCATCTCTCAATTTCCATGAAATTAAAAGATAAATGAAAACAATGGAAACAAACTGTAAGAAACATCCAATGACTCCTACTAAAATTGTTACTAACAGATTTTGTTTCTTACAGTTGAAAACTGGCAGGAATGTAAATCAAATTGTATCACACATGTCAAACAGCCTCACAATTATGCAATCAACTTGCACTGCAAATTAAAAACAAGACTTGCTACTAGATCTTAAGTCAAAACAAATTTAAAATGTCAATAAGCTCAGCAAAAGCAACCCTCAACGAATCTACTCATGTCTGTTATGATGGCAGAACCAGAAAAGAGGGGCTTGAAAGGAAATAGAAAAGTAGCAACCAAACTGCCTCATCTCTTACAAGACAGATTAATGACATTCACAATGTCTTAGGGAATTGACTACTCTACTTCAATCAATTTTCAACAGGAGTTCTGTTTCCTGCTCTCTCAAGAACAAAACCTTTAACTTCATAACACAATGTTGGGTGGATTCAATTTCATTTGAACTGTACAGGACTCATTCATGGGAACTGTCACTTTGTCAGCCCATTAGAAGAGTCAGCTTCATCAGAGAAAACCTAACATAGATACCTGTGAATTGAAATTGTAAAACAGAGAATGTGTCTTCTGGATAAACTAAGAGAAAATAAGGGGCAGACCAAGATACCAAGCCTCACATCCTCCTATGATCTTTTCTGACAGCAATTTAACATATATATGTATATAGAGAGCCAAGGTCTGTGCAGCAACATGTTCCATGTGATCCTGTCCATCCAATCATATGACTACAGACACCATGGAATTTGGCCTACTGAGTCAAATTAAAAAAACCTTTCCATAAGAAAAACCTAAAATAAAAGCTTTTTAGGTATTTTAAATGTCTTTAACAGTTCACATTAACAAATGTGAGTCACTGCATATAATATGTCACTGAAAGCATTATCTTGAAATTCTAATAATTTTTATCCATGATACTAATGGTAACAATTAGCAAAACTGATACATGTAGTTGATTCTTCAGGTGAATAATGTACTAGTTTTGAGGAGAGACAAACTCAGTATTCTACCCAGAACCTATTCTCAAGTGAGCAATCAGCCCATAACTTGGCATCATCTGCCAGTTCTTCAGTGACATTAGTTTAGGAAGTTTGACTGCTGGTTTGCCCAACCTTAGTTCCATGACTGCATGACACCAAAAAGTCTGCATAAATGGTGTCAGTTATCATCACTGAGTTTTCTAAAGAAAAGATGTATAAAACAATTCTCAAGTATGCAAAATAAGTTTGACACTACTTTTGCAATTATAAAATCCTGCCTTTCAGACTCTGCCTGCATGTAAACAGCACATTCTTGGTTTACGTGTATCTAATCAGAATGAACACAAAATCAACCAAAAACTGTGAGACCTTGTCTACCATCCCTGCATCTTGAACTTCCTCTCATAGTACTTGGAAGCCTGGATTCAGCACAGTGCTAATGAGATCATGTGGCTTTTAGCTGAGTAGGCTATGGCAGTTTGGACTCCCTGTTTTTAGGGTTCTTGACAGAGCAGGGCTGAGTCTTTCTCAGAATACAAAGAATATACACAATCTTGCTTTTACAAAATCATACTGTTTGCTGAAGCTCATTTTCACATTTCAAACTTGTCCAGTCTCATCAACTAGACATGATTGTGGACTACTTTGCTACACATTTCTTTAGGAAGAAAGTGTTGGTGAGAAATGTAGCTAATACTTCAGGAGATTACATGCTTTTGGGTCTAAAGTTAATTCTTAAGCATACCAGTCAGTACAGGCAAAGCCCTTCTAGATATCAAGATATTTGAATACAACAAAAACATCTGCATTGCAAGAGTTCCAAATTCTATAGTGACTGTCAAACACTAAGAGATTCTATGAGATGAAATTTATCACAGATATAATAGCTCAGCTTCAGATTGCCAGCTGCCTTTTCACTGTATCAACACACTTGAAAAAGCACAAACATACTCTAAACATTTTTACTTGCAATATCTTTCACATTTTGTAATGAACTGAGCTCCCATAAATGCTAAATACGTTTCAAGAATAGTTTTCTAAAGCAAATGATAAACTATGCTAAAGATATCCAATTTCTGACCTTTCTATATTACTACAATCTGTATGCATTTTACTGAGTTTTTTTAGATACATAATTATGTTCTTCAGTGCTGTAACAACTTCAGGTTCTAGAGGCACAAAGCTAGAAGGTTTCACCTATCAATCCAATGGCAAATCTCACTCCATTTCCTAATCTAATACCCTTGGGAAGCTTTCAAAGGCATAATACTCTTAAAATTATTTCCCTTTATGACAAGGAATTTGGCTTATGAGAACTTGTTGATACGTGTAACACATAGTCTGCTCCTATCATCATCGTGCTGTCTATTTAATAATTCACATTTAAATACAAGGCCTCAGTTGCCACAGCTCAGTAGGAATAAAATTAAGGAGATTTACATTTTTCCTGCTGAGAAATCTGGAATTCTGTCTAGTGTTTTATCCTGTGTCTTTTAAACTTGTCAGAAACACTGGTGCCATCATAACCCTCTATCTGTCAGGAACTAATGTATGTATGTAACTGTGTCTTCCATTACTTACCAAATTTATGACAGAAACTATTGCTACAAAATATATCTAAAACGGGTAATTTCAAACACAGTCTAGCAATTCACAGTTTTACCTGATATATTTAAAATCTTCTAAATTTTCTTCATTGCATCTCTTTTTCTTAACATTTGTACCAGTGAAGCAATACTTTTGCCCTTCCTTTTTCTTTACACATCAGTGTATAGTACAAAAAACTAAAGAACAGTTGAAAACTGTCAAGAAGAGATACTGAAACTGCTTTCTTATAATCCTATTTAATGCTAGTATCACTCAGTCAATAAGGACAAGCTAATGAATTTCTGTAGAGAGACTCAATAACACTCCTGAAAACTAATGGTGTTGATACAATTAATGTGGTGCTAACAAAACCACATAACAAAGACAGCCATAAAGAAGAGAAATGGAAAATATACTGGTTTGTTGCAGATTGATTGCATCCAATCACTTTTTTGAAGAAGGAAAAAGTAACTCCATAGTTTGTCTGGATCTTAGGAACACACCTGCCCAAATCTTTACATACAATTTTTACTCAGCAAAAAAGTCATTTTTACTATGTTAGGGCAAACATCCTTGCTATGAACATGATCTCTCAATGGCATTATTGTTCAAACCACTGTCACTGATGTAAACAGGAGCCAATTTAAATGGCACTTAGTGGCCAAAGAACAATAAATTGTAACCACTTACAGGAATACTGTAATTTATTTAGCATAGACAAAATGCAATGGAGAGCCCTGCTTCTTTGATAAGTGTCTTTTTTCAAAACAGCAGAACACAGAAACATTAGTCAGAGGAGATGCAAATATTTACTATTAAAAAGTGAAAGGTACATGGTACTCTTAGCACATAATTTTCTCCTGTCTGTTTATGTTTTTATCATATAAAGTACTTGAAAGTCACTAAGGTGATTAAGGGATTGGAGCTTCTGTCATTTGAGAAGAGGCTGAGAGAACTGAGGTTGTTTAGCCTTGCTCAGAGCAGGTTCTTAGCAATGTGTATAAATACCTGATGGGGCAAGTAAATAAGACAGAGCAAGAGACTACTCTTTTCCAGTGACAGGACAAGAGGCAAGGGACACAAACTGAAACATAGGAAATCCCATCTAAACATTAGGAAGAAAAAACTACTTAGAGGATGAACAAATTTAGAATCTATCTATACAAGGACAGAGAGAGAGTGTTGGGAATGTTTAGCCTGCAGGAAAGAAGGTCAGGGCAGACCTTAGCATTTGTAAATTCTTGATGGAGAAAGGAGTAAAAAAGACTGAGAGAGAATCTTAGTGCCCAGTGAAAGGACATGGACACATATTGGAACGTGGCAAATTCCACTCAAACATCAGAAATAGGTGATTTTTACTGTGATGTTGTTGGAACACTGGAATTATTTGCCAAGTGGAGGCTCCATCACTGAAGACTTTCAAAACTAAACTGGATAAGGTCATGAGCAATCTCCTCTATTGATCTCACTTTAAGTAGATGAGGTGGAATAGATGAGCTCCAGAGGTCCTTTCCAACCTCAGTGATTCAGGGATTCTGTGAAATACTAGCTAGAATTACTCAATAGGTCAGGAATATGTTCACTTAATGCAGTTTTAGGCTACCTACAAACAGAAAGTATATAGTGTTATCCACTCCAGCTGAGTGTGACCTGAATCAGAGGTGAATGCCATGGTGAGTGCTGGGGTCTGGTCTCACACCATGACATTGGTCTCTCCTGAGAGCAATAGTTACTAGGGATACACCCAAGTCTGCACTGGCTCTGTCACCTCCTTGTCCACATTACCCTCTGGGATCCATCATGCTAAGCATCATAGTATCAACCAAACAAAAGCCACTGGGTTCTCCTAAATATCAGTACAGATTGCACAGCAGCTTTGTGTCCATTCTCATTTGCTCTATGACATGTCTAAAAATTTAAATTATGAAAAAGCTACTATTCACTAATTCAACAACAAAACTACCAGTATAGTAAGCTTCCTGCAATAGTGCAATACAGCAAAACACACAGTCCTGTTAAACTGGTTTAATGGCTGCTTTGCATGGCCCAGCTTTCCTCATTTTTCCCTTCATTCATGTTTTTTTCTATTTCCCATCTCTCTTCTGCATTCCCTTGCTTCTGTGGGTTGCTACATTTCTTAGAGGCAACAGATTTTAACTCAAAATCTGATGAACAAATTTAGCTTCCAAAGAAATAATTGTGTTTTCAAAATAGTATAGCTTTGGGGTAGAGATGTTATTCCATGTTACTCATGTAACAGGAGTCTAAATTCTTCTCAAAGAGGAAAAACTTAATGATCTCAAATTACAGAAGATATCCCTTCACAGTACAGAACTCCAATTAATCAACTAAGTTTTATATTCAGTTCACTACTTGACTTTAGAACACCTACAACCCAGTTGTCCTAGAGGACAATGACATTTCAGAATTTAGTAACTCAGGCTGGAAACAGGCTCTCTGCTAGGTGTGGTTCAGGATGAGAATGAGGGTAGCCAAATTTAGGGTCCAGGCTATGTATTATCACAATCCAACTCTAGGGAAATCTAGACAAAACTCTATAGACTCAAGCTTTAATTATGTCTATTTTTTGCTTTTCTGAAAGCACCAAGGAAATTATATACCTTGGGAATTCTGGGGCAACTGTCAACTAATATTCCCCAGTAAAAGAGCTTTGCTGAGCAAAACAGCCACAGATGTGTGCCTTTTGGTCCTCTGTGCATAAAGGAAGAGTCTGTGTGTATTTTGGGGCAGAGAGGGCCAAGGGAAGACAGAGGATGGAAAATTGTTGCCTCTACAAGAAAATAAATCAGAAGAAAATCTAAAGGTTGACTGCAGTATTTAGGAAAGGAGCAAGACAAAAGCTGTTAAAAAGAAAATAATTTGTCTTTTGAAAGGCAAAAGCAGATCCATTCTTTGAACTGGCTAACCCCATTAATAACAGAAGTGAACAGATATATCAGCATAATCTACTCACACAAGGTCCAGGGCAAGCTTGGTCCCACTTACTGAAACAACTGACAGTATTTTTATTGGTATTTAACAAAACTGGCTAGATTACATTTAGGGCAAATATAGCCAAATATATCCATTTAGCTAATACCTTCAGCTGCAGTGGAAACATACCCTTTTGAGAGTCCATCTGCTCTAAAAAGTCTCCAACATAAACTGTGTTAAGAAAAGGATGCATTACTGAGCCTGTTTTACATAAAGACTAAAATATTTCTAGCTGTTTCCTAATAAAATTTTGATATCAGCAACACAGGAAGACATGACTACCTAGGAATTAAGCCTCCAACTCTCAAATTCCAATACAATGTGGTAATCACAACATTAGTCTTCATCTGAATGTTAATTTGACATGCATTTAAAACAGACAGCTAATCTCTGAGGTGAGAGATTTCATTTTTAAAAAAATAGCCATAATGAACACTTAGCCTACATTTTGTCTCATACTGCTATTGATACCAGCTCCTGAAAATAGTCAAGATATTGGCAGATAGTTTTAGAACAGGATTGGTAAAAAATTAACTCTCAAATTTTCAGCATATGGAGGCAAGTAAAAAATTTTGCAAGAAAAAGTATTTCAAGATAAAAGCTAGATTCTTCAGAACTCCATGCCTTATATAGTATGTGTCCGTGTATTTATAGATACAAAATTTTATATGCTTGTGACTGCAACAGAACTTTGTGTTTTAATTGCATTTTTGAATTTGGTTTTAAGCAACAGCAAATGATCACTTAAGATGGCAAAGATTCAGACCCATCAACTTATCATTCATTTTCATATTAACAAACATCTCATGAACATGAATATTGCTGTTTACACAGTCTAATCCCACACAATACCATCATGACTTCCTGAAAGAAGTTATTTTTATGTCTCTATGATGTATATAAATGTACTTTTACCTCTGCTGTGATGAAGAGATTGTTTGTTAATACACATCTAGAGCTGATATGGTGTTTTACAGCTATACATGACTTATTAAAAAGGAAATAAAAATGGCAAGTTATGCTCATTTACAAAACAGCAGGTAATATTAATAATCACTGAAAGAGAAATACTGTCTCATTTTATGTTTGTAATTAACTGAAAGTATTTTTGGTTGGAAATAGAAGAACACTGTTACAGATTCACTCTGCAGTGAGGTTTAAATATAGTATCTCCATCATTGCACTGTTTGCATCATGGTTAGAAATGTGCTTGTAAACTACTCCCATTCCACACATGCACAAGTACCACAATCTCCCAGTAAGCAGGGGTGAAGACATCAAATAAAGGGTACCACCAGTGTCCATGGAGCACTGATTACTGGGAGAAGAAAGTGTCAGTCCTTTTAACTCTTGTAATTCTGATGTGAGAAAATTCCAGTGCATTATCTAATACAAGTGTGCTGGAAGCCTGTGGACTATTCAGAACTGAAGTGGTCCTCTGGTCTACTGCTCTGCTGCAACCCTCAGTCCTGAAGACACAAAGATGGCATTACAGTCCCAAGGGTGTTTTGTCATGTTTGCTTAGGTTGTGATCATTGCACAGGCAGAAACTGCTCATTTGAGACCCAAATCTCTGTTCTTTTTCTAGTCCCTTCCACACACTTCCCAAACTCAGGACGTAAGTACCTTCTACTCTGTCTAAAGTACTTCCAATACTTCATAAGCACTCAAGCAAACTCTCCACAGTGGAGTCAGTGACTCACTTCACTAGCATGTGAGCAGAGATGGGGAAAGAATAAAGTTTTCACACAATATTCAAACAATGCTATGTAAAGAAAACTACTCACATGAGGAACACTAGACTGCTTACATCCCTACACACTCTGTGTCAACAAAAATAACAGTAAACTTTTTTCTCTCTATTCCCAAAACAACACTGAGAGTAAACCTGCAAAACTCGGAAAATTCCAGCAAAAAATTCAGTTCCACCTGAGACTAATGCCAAATATAATCTTTCAGATCACATTTCTCTAAAATAAGAATGCATTATGTTAGACAGAAGTAGGCAGAAACATAAGACATTTAGTCAAAACATCCAAAAGGCTCCTGCACAAGAAAATTGATACTCTAGTTAGAGAAAGTTGAGGATTATGTAATGCACACAACTGTATAAGTAGTCTGTTTTCTGCAGTGAAAGGAATGAAACAGAGTACTTACTGACCTAAATACAAACTTTTGTCCAAGACAAACACAAATTCTTAGTTTTCAATTCTTGAGCAACTTCAATGGGATACACAAATACATACCTTGAGTATCTTTTATGTGTGGATTTCCTTCTCAGACCGAGTTAGAAATATTCATCTCCTGCACCACGTGACCTACGAAATGTGTTCAAAAACACCAAGGTTATCTGTAAAATTCTGTGCTCCTCCTTCCTGAAAAATGTAATTGAGATGTTCTTTGTGGCTTTTTAGAGCTTAAGTCTCAAATACTTAAATCCTCCTGCTAAATAGCTGTACTGGGCCTGGCTAGGACAGCATTAACTTTCTTCCCAGCAGCTCAAGTAGCCTTTTAGTTACCTGCCCAAAACAGTGCTGGCAGAACACTAAGGCTCTACCTATTGCTGAGCAGTGCTTGGTCAGCACCAAGGCCTTCTCTCTTTCTCACTCCCACCACAGTGGAGACTATGTGGGTGCAATAAATTGGGAGAGGATGCAACCAGGCAGATGATCTGAACCAACCAAGGAGATATTCCATGCCATGTTACACCACATTCAGTCATGACAAGGAATAACAGGGGGACTTAGGGATGTTGGCTGCCACTTCCTTGGAACTGGCTGTTCATCAGTCTTTCTGTGGGATGACTGTGGACAGTGATTGCCTTTGCCCCCACTTGTTTTCTTTCCTTTCTATCATCTTTCATCTATCCTTCACTTTATAAACTTTTAGTTTTTTTTTTACCTCAACCCTCAAATTTTCTTCCTTTTTCTCTTCCCTCATGAAGAGGGAAGTGACCAAATTGTGATGCTTAGCTGCCCACTGGGCTAAACCCACAAAAACAACATAATAAACAAAATGAGTGATTTCCCACCTTTCTCTTGTGCTGCCTAGTGATATATGAGTAGGTACTGGGGCTTTATGCACCCTTGTGACTAAGCCTGTATTTGTGTTACCAGCAGATGTAGGCTGTCCCATTTCTCCATGGCCAGATGCAGATGTGCATGGTATGACATGACCATCATCTCTGAGGGATGGAAAGAATGCAGGAGTGGGCTGGGTGCCAGATGAAGTACTCACCCAGGCAGCATCCAGCTCAGTTTCTAGTTTGCCTATAGGTCAATTAGCATAATCAGAATAATTTTGTGTAACACTATACATTGATTATAAGTTGTCGACATAAATGCTTTCAATGCATTTGCCCCAAACTAAACACAAAAATTCTACCAAAACACAGCCATGTACTACACATGCTTCTCACCTGGGGGAGAGGATGTGTGAAAAGACTGTGACAAACGTTAGGGACATTGCTTACTGTGCAGCTGGATGATGTTTCATTTATATGGTAATAAATTCATTATAAGAAATCATACAGATTTATGGCATAATCTCAGACAGATATTTATATGGAGTTATTAAATATTTTTGTGACAGGGAATATACTAGATACAAATGATAGTATTTTTAGGTGTCATCCCACTAAATACTTGCTGCTTTTACTGCATTCATAGAAAGGTACCATTTGTATTGCTGAATATTCTTAATGTCCTCTCACTGAGCATTAAAATGCTGTATTATCAAAAATAAAAACCACTTAGCATTAAATTTTCATACATAAATTTTACAAGTAAAATAGAAATCAAATGTACAGAGTCTAAGTTAGAAGCCATTGCAAGTAATTTTCCCTATTGACTTTAAGGGGATTTGAACCCATGCTTTTTGACTCTTAAAATAAACACTGCATCACTGTCACATATGAAAAATATTATGAATAGTGAAGAACTAGTTTAATCTAGTTTATTAAACTAGATTAAACTAGATTATTTTTTCTTAGAGCAAACTGAGAGTCTCCTAAAGGGGCTTAAAGATTGCTGTACATCTGAAGCAAAGTCTATCTTGCATACCACTGAAATATTGTACAAAGATGTCTTAAAGAATGTGGTTAATAACAGGGATATTTATTGATCATAACAAAGTATTTATTTTCTGTCAGTGGTATGAAAAATATTGCCACAATGAAGAGAAGGAGACTTAATGATAGGAATCCTGACTTCTTATGGTTCCTAAGCATATGTTAGTTTTATTTACATGACATACACCCCTGTATTATTTTAGGGAAGCTGGGCATACAATTCCACACAATATTTATTTTCTCTAACCTTATTTTAAAAATAAATATGAGCCATTCAATTGAGTCTGACTTTCTTCTTTCTGAAAGAATTCTGGAACGCTGATCTTGGACCATTCTGCACCTGAGCTAGTTTGTTTTCATTAATGGTTAAAACAACACATCTTTTCTAGGTTTATTTTTAAAGAACATAAAAATATAAATGGAGAAGGGTTTAATACAGAACAAGCAGGGAAGAGTATTTTTACAGAAAATTTCATGGCTAAGCAGATGTCTAACCTACTTTGAGACCAACATGTTATGCAAATACAGTACACAGCTCTCCCTTGTACCCCAGGGCTATCTTTTGCAGGACTAGCTGTTGCTTTACTTTCCACATACTTTTTGAATACTAGTCCTCGAAAAAGAAGATAAAAGAGCATTTAAAATTTAAATAGTCAGGTATTTTACAAGGGATCCTATCATGCCTTTATAAAGTGCTGACAAATCACACTAAACGTGCTGTACTTGAAAATGTCTCACCTGATTAATGCCATACTGCTGTCTTTTTGTTATAGATGTCCCTCTGTTCTGCTTTTTCTGAATTAGCAATCTGAATTCTGGAGAATTTCAGGTAATTGCACAAAGAATTCTCTGCCAGGACTGTGTGCAATTAAACTTCCAAAAGTTACAGCAAAGATTGACTGCAGAACATTTACTGTAATACATATCAAGTAAAAAAAGGCCAAACATCTAATCTGAGTTGCACTAAATATATTAATTTTCTCCTGAAGTTCAGAAGATTATTTTGACTAAAGCATCCTTCTTTATTTTCTATTGTAAAGAGTGATCTACAAAAATCATTAATAGTTTCAAATGTTGAAAAATTAAAAATACTTAATATTAGTCTGAATTAGTCTGCTTTTTATTACCTCGCTTTCTAAGATACAGTAATTTGATTTTCTTTTAATCAGCTAGACTGAATAATCTGGCTTTGAATATGACTTACTTTATCTCAAATATTTCCATTTAGTTAATGAAAGATAATATCAAGAGATGGCTTGATTACTATCTGAAGTGCCACCTTAGCTTTACTTTTACTAAGCTGTACCCCCAGCCATTCATGATAAAGCATGTGTGCCAAAGAATTCTATCATTCTTTTAGATTTTTTCTATACAACTTACAAGTTTTCTGCATCCTTCTTGACATGCAACTGCCAGAATCAAGTTCAGAATGAGTGGTGATCACAGCATTAACAACCACTGAATCAATGTAATTCAACAACTGCTTGATATTCCCCTTGTCCATTCATCTAAGACTACCTTCATTCTTTTTCTCCCCTTGACACTGGCAGCTGATTATACCATGACCCTTCCAAACTCCTTTAGAAGTCTGGGCTTTGTGAGGGAAGAATGAGGCACTCAGTAAATAGAACCTACAAATAGTTTCTACACAGTGATTTCTCCTTTGCTATCTAGCCTATTCTTCTATTTTATTATCTTAGATCTTAGCTCTGGAATATGCACATGGAAGTGTCTAAGGCTCCGATTTGAAGTCATCTAATGTCAGAGAGATTAACTGAATTTATATGGAATGTATCAATTTTAGATTTACTTCCATGTGATATTTTCTGCTGTTTCCCTCATGAACAACTGAACACTACAGACTTATTTCTGCAGTTTTAAATGTGGAAGGAGTTGGCAGGACATGATGCTTAGCCTTCCCCATTTACATTGTTTTGCTTCTACCTCCTTTATGATGTTTTTTTAATTTTTAATTTTAATAATTAAGCTGATTCTAACATTTGAATCAAATGTCTGTTGTAGAGAAATCATGATTATATTACTGTAAGAAAAGTGCCAGATTATGTCTCCATTTGATTTTTACCAAAGCACGGGGTTTATGCTATCTTGTTAATCTAATTTTTAAGTTTAAACTAATTTTAGTTTGTGTCATCTTGTTAATCTAATGAGTTTCTCCTCTCCCTGCTCCCTCTTCTTTCTTCTGGCTGCCCTGAACACAGAACTAACAAACTTCTGGTAGCAGCACTTTACATCAGCTGACTTTGGCACTTAGAAACAGTGAGATCATGGCTTGAATTGCAGTGCAGTGGATACTGAACAGGTGTTTCTATGAAAGAGCACTTGGAATATGGAAAACTTGCATAGAGACCTTCCAGTCTTCTGTCTTGCAATTTCAAAGACAAATGTTTTGAAATTGTACCAGAAAGTTCACCTACATAAGATTAAAAATAATCAAGCCATTTCTTTAGGATTAGGTAACTGATTCCAGTCAGTAAATTTTTGGCCTGACGAGCCTTTACACAGCACAGTTCTGGAGATAATTAAGAGGAAAAAAAAAAAAAAAAAAAGTAATTCTAGTACTATGGAAGTGAAAAAGAACAATTAAGGTTTTCTAAATTTAAATAAAATTCATTGGGTTTTGAGCATATGATTTTAAATGAAAGACCCTTTTGCTTGCTTTGTGCAAATTTGCAGGTTTAAATTTAGAATTTCTGCAATAAGTATAAAGGATTCAAATAAGTATAAAGGATTCAAAGTGGGCCCTTAAATTAGCAGCAATGCTTGCTACTGCCTTCAGTGAAAATAAAGTCAGAAATAGACCAAGGTATTTTCTAGGTGAGTAACGACAAAGCATTATTTAAATGTGTACAATATTTCATTCTTTTCAGTGTTAAAAAAATGAATTGTTAAAAAAAAAGAATTCATATCAAGTAGTATTTACAAATTATTTTCCTTCCTACATCCTAAGGAAGAAAAAATACCATACTCAAAACATTTTGAGTGGAAAAAAAAAACTAGAACTAGAAAGTTGACCTAACTTTTTGGTTAGTTTCCATATTAAAAAAAAAAAGTTTACTTACATAACTTTTCTCACATTTAAGACGCTTCATTTCATTAAAGGATGAAACATATCTTAGTGGATATCATGTACAACAGAGTAGGAGCTATGCTAGTCAGAACCCATTTAAACATAGTTTTTCTAGTACTAAAAGTCTAGTCTGGCCTGCACAGACTCAATGGGTCTATTTTACATGTTATCATCTATGCTAAGTGAGGTTTGTCTTCCAGAGCAGACAGTGACCTAAATTCCAAGGAAAATATTTAGAATTTCATACCAGAACTTGCACTCTAAATTCTTCCAACAATCCTTCTGTGATTTTTTTTCAGCATACACAGGTTTCTTCTTATTCCAAAATTTATCTTCTACTTGGATTTCGATCAGTTCCTTGTGTTTGCGAAAGAAGAAACATGCAAAGAAAAGAAAAAGAGACAGTGAAAAAACAGACCTCTGAATATGAAGTCTTGCTAACTCAGAAGTGTTGTAGAGAAAAACACAAGCATGAGACCTAAAAAGCAAATGACTGTAAGCATATGCTTACATAGACAGCAACTCCAGCCCTCCCTCCTCCCCTCAAAAGAAAATATTTAGCACAGGAATACAACTCTGAAGAAGACTCAGTCATTAAGTCCAGTAATGCCTGGTGCAGGCAATTGCAATGCAGTTCACTCCTGCAGGGACATCCTAACCATGAAGGTACTTCAAACTGGTACCCTGCACAGATCTGAACCACTGCCTTTCCTCTAGACAAGGAATACAGCCTAAGCATCTCCTCCTGCATCTGTGCATGCTCTGAACAGATAAAAACACAAGCTGTCAAAGAGGCTTTTTCAAAGGTCTTTTCCTATGGTAGCACCACACAAAAAAAGTTCTGGAGTTCCTGGTCATATTACACTGATTAATTTTGGTACATAGTGAGACAAGAGCAGCAACTGCACAGTCAGCAGTTGGATTTCCATGCCCTGTTTAACTTAAATGGAATCACTGCTTTCCTTGTATTTGGTATAGGTCCAGAGACTGAGGCCTACAGAGCTGGTGACTTCCAAGGGACTGATGCTCACAGGAACATATAATAAAATGAGTAATAGTGGAGCATCAGGTTTTTAGTCACTATTTAAAACCTGCACAGCCTGTAAAATACTTAGGAAAAAAGTGGTCAGAAAGAAGTGACTACAGTTCAGGAGTTCAATTAGGCTGTGAGATGCAGTGTAACACTTCATGTAACACCACTGGCAAGTATCTGAATGAATGGTCACAATCATTAATGCCAGTGTTCTACCACACTTACACACCACACTGAGCTACCTGATCTACTCCAACCTACAAAGAGCTCCTGCAAAACAAACTTCTGAGGCTTCGCTCAATACAGGATGCTCAGCATTGCCCATGCTTTTCTTGCCAGTAGGAAAGTACAGGAATCAACATTTAACTGTCAATTGCCACTTCCAAGGAATGAGAGGTTTTATTGCTGTGAACAATGTAAATTTCACCTACTCCAATAAGCACAACCAATAACACCCCACTTACTAATGTATAAGAGAAAGTTCTGCATTGTCCAGGTTCAAGTATTGTGGGCTTTTTTCTATTGCCCTAAACTTTCACTAGTTCTTCCCTAAACTCTGCCTTTCTTCATGCAAATTCCATATTCAGAACTCATCCATAGGATCACTGTCATAGCTTCCTAAAGAACACTTTCTTTGTTTCAATAAAGTATTTTTAATGAATTCTATTCTAATGACAAGGAAAGTTGCAAGATGGTTGTACTAACAGCAAGATGTGCCTGTGCTGGAAGCTGACTAGAAACCATACTCTAGCCAGGGTTCTGTTCAGGGTAGCACCTAATGGTGTTACCATGGCACTGAGCCACAGCTAATATGCTCTGTCCTTATATTACACTAAACATTAGTGGATATCTTCTTAGTTTTTTCAAGCTCGGGCAGCAGGAGCTTACATCTGCTTGAAAATTACACAGATGCACCTCAAAGCATAATTCCTCTAAGAAATAAAATAGCACTTTTGTACTTCCAAGCAGCACACCCAAGTACTTAATGGAAAAATATACCTGTATGACTAATGTCTCTCCCTGAACTCAATTTGTCCATTATATTCCTTTGTTTAAATACTCAACCTTTAGACAAACCAATCTCCTATACATCTCCATGAAGCCAAATTCAACGGGATTCCATACTTAAATGCAGCCTTTGAGATCACTATAATTTCAGTAAAAATTACAGTCTTCAAAAGAATTGCACACAAAAAAATCTGTCCCTTTGCACATACATGAACTTCAGCACTGGTTTTAATATTATATTTACTACCAAACAAATTAGTATAGACAGTTATGCCTTTTTTTAGTATTTTACTCCCAGGTGTTTGATAACACACTCAGTTATACCCACCCATTCCTCCAGTATTTCAGTGCTCCCCAGATAATAATAAAAGGATCTTCTCCACAACCTATTCAACAAAACAACACTGTAACCCATCATTTACAGATACAGAAAAGGGAAGTATAGAACTCTAGGTCCAAACTGTTTCAAGTACTCTCTATTTCCACACCCCTGATGTTCAAAGGTTCAACTTTTCAGGACAATCAGTACTCAGTAAACAGCTCTGTTTCACACTATTTGACTGTACTGGTGATGTCAAAACAAGGGCAAATTTGGCTACATGTGTATCACAACTGTTAAAAATGAAAGGCCATCTGTGAACTCCTGACCTACATTACCTAGCCAGCAAAAAACACGGAGTCAGTATGCAAGACAGGCAGATATTAGCCCTCCAAGGCAGTATTCAACTTCCCTGAGCTGACTGTCCTTTGTCTTCCTGCAGCATTCCTCTGTGCCCATTCTACCCTCTCCTGCAGGTGATAGGAGGGTGCTGGGGAGAAAGCCTTTTAAGAACAGAAGTGAGGAGCACTACAATGGATAAATTATGGCCACACCAACAACCTAAAATAAGAAATATCCTAACATTTTGGCCCTTTAGCTATATTACAACAGTAATTTTTATACTTCACCATTCCCAAAATACAGGAATTCTGCTGCTGAGTTACTATGGCTCCATGCAGTCTAAGCTGTCAGCAGTTTGACTTCTGCACCTGTCAAACAGACTTCACCTTTGTGAATAAACAGAATCAATACCAAGCCAGAAAGCACTGAAGTGAGGAGAGGTTCTTTGCTTGTTCTCTCTGCTGTTCAAGGAGGAACAGGAAAGGGAAAGTTCTACTCAATGACTTGGCTGCAGATACTGTCTTTGGAAAATGTCACAGGCAAACTCTCACCAACCTCACCTAAGAACATATATAAACTCTGATTATTTTTTTTAAAGGCCTATACTTAGATCTAACACTTCTATTTTTACAAGAAATGCAAAATATATGTTTATAATACAAGAGCAATAATTCAACCAAATTTGAGGTCCTGGCTCAATGAAAAGGTTACCAAAAACATTTTTACAACTTCTCCTTATCTTGTTCTTGGAATTATTTAATAACTGGCAATTTTATAAGCAATTCAAGGCAAGGTCTATAGTAACTTAGCTAAAGTAAGTGCAAAGGAGTATTTGTGGTTACTCATTCTACAGGCATATTCAATACTGGGATTATGTCAAGTGGATAAACTGCAGCTTAAGTTACAGCAGTTTTCATAAGCTAAAGCTAATGTTTCAAACTATTTGTATTTTTATGGGTTCTTCCTTTGATTCATGAGAGTCATGACACTTCCTCTGAAAACATACAGCAAAAATTACATGGTAAGTAGCTATCATCCCTTGTAAGAAATTTCAGTCAGCAATGTTATCTCGTATTACCCACCCACTCCAAAAGATGGAAACTGTAAATACAAAACTCCAATGTTTGGCAGATGTTTGCAAATATTCTTTATATTTAATATATGCTTGAGAAATCTAGGTGTAAGGCAGCTAGATGGGAGGAGTGGGGAGGATTCTCTTCTGCCAAGAAAGAAGTCAGATGCAGAGTTTGTATCACATAGTCCAGAACCACAGAACACCAAACTTGCTGCAGCATCTCTAGTCCTTGTGAGCCAAACACATTGCTAGTGCAGTAGCCCAGCACGCATCCAAGGAAAGAAGACAGGAGATTATCTTCAGTAAATATAAGAGAACTGTTTTTCACATGTATGCTGTTGTATTTATGCTATTCTGTCAATGTTACAGACAAATCAGCAAGACTTCCACTGCCAGAATGCATCCCCACTTCTTAATCCTGATCACCAAGTCAAATGTAGAAATGAGGGTTCACAGATCTTCTGGATATCAACAATAATAGACTTAACTGGAGATACTGTCTAGTGTGTCTCCAGCTAAAGCCTCCAGTGCTCTTCTGGTGGGAATGATGCATTTTCCCTCTGCCCAGGACAGAGCACTACCTCAGAATTTCTACCCACACTAATATTTATAGGTGATAACCACACTTTTCAACAAATTAGCTGTTTAATTGCTATAACTGAAACAAACTTACAACAACTCTTCCAAACTTGGACTAAACCTATAGTTAGATGAACAGATCTGATGTAACCAGTTGTACCAAGAAGAAGGGAAGCATCACTCTGGAGCTTGTTGATCCATCTGTAAGTGCATTCAATACTCTAGAGCAGCAGAAAACTTCTTCCTAGTTTCTTGGTGGCTTAATTAAACTTATTTACTAAACTAAAGTTATTTATTAAACTAAATTTATTTGGGAGTAATGACTGCCAGGGCTCAGAGAGCACTGGCCATAGCAGCAGACCTCCTTTGCTCTAAGCAGTGGTTGTAGATGTCTTCTGGAACTGCAGCTCATTGTTTGCTGCTATTGTTCAAAACCTGAAGGAGGGTTTTTATGCCCAACAGTTTTTCCCTGTTGTACTAGTGGATGTACTAAGAGCTTTACTCCTTGAGAAGCCAGGTGTAAAGAAAAGCTCCTCTGTTATAAGTCTCACTGGTTTCACAACAAATAAGCTGAAAGAGCTTCTCTGCAATTAGTGGCAATTTTGAATTGGAGGCTAATCCCATGTAAATTTGCATTTTAAATTTTCATCAATGAATACACAAAAGTTACACATTGATAGTAGAATTTAAGCACTAGCCTGTGAGAGGCACTAATTGTCACTGAGTACATTATTTCAAGTAAATCTATTTGCATTCTCTGATCACAATCCACTAAACCCCAACCCCCACTTGTACTTTTGGTAAATATGCATTTGGGATGAAAGCATAAAAATTTACTTTATCTATGATATATCAAAAGAGTTAGGATGGAAAGCTGAAAAATATTGGTTTGATTAAGCAGCTCTTCAAAATCACTTTGTATGCAGAGAAATTCTACAGCCAGAATCAACCAAGAATACTCACTCAAAATATCATTTATGTCACATAAAGGATCTTTTGTCTCTACAACTAGTACTGATGATTCTTCAAAAAAGTAAACAACAATTTTATAAAACCATGAAAGAAAGAAACATCTTTAACTTCATTCAATACACATATTGGCTATTTAGGAGATGATCTTTCATTTGAAAGAACTGTGTTTTCATTATGAAATAATCAAGAGTCTGGTTTCTTAAATATTCTGTTCTTCTTCTTAAGGAAGGAAATAAATATAATTACATTAGCTTTAATCAGTGGTGACACTTCTCTAAGAATCACTCAAGACTTTTATCTCAAGATCAACTACTTTTTTGTGGAGGAGAGAATTGCTCTCTCTGACTGATCTGATTAGTAGAAACCAACACTGAAATCTATCTCCAGAATATTTAAATTTTGGATGCCCTTACTTTAAGGTGCTTTGTTTATAGACAAAGACTTTAATAGATGTAACACAATGCAAAAAGCCAGACTGAATTACAAGGGATTCCCCAAGAGCTTGTATTCCAAACACCAAGCTGCAACAACAGGTGAGCAAAACAAGTGTGTTCCTTGCTACATCTCCACTGGTATGTTGTGTGTGGGAAGGGTTCTTTATGGTAAGAATTACTGTGGGACACAGAGTGGTTTTCCTCCTTGTGGAAGAACCTATGCTGAAGCTGAGCAAAGGGGCTACCAAAGGCATCCCTTGTTTGAGTGTGGATACCTGTTCCTCATTGCTTCATCTCCATGTGTGCCCTCTTCAAACCAATGAGCACCAACTCAACTGCCAGTGAAGACCCAGTGGGGGAAGGCAGCTCTTGAACCATTACAGACTGCAGCAACTTGAAGCTCTCTGTGATGCACCAGGCAGTGACACAACACTATCTCAAGGGAGGTGAAGATGCTCCCAATAACTGTTACTCTCATCTTTAACCTCTTTTCCTGGTCAGATCTTCTATGAAAGTAGGAATATCATGGCAAATTACCAGGCTACTTTATTTACTTTCAAATCTCAAAATATACATAAACAAATGGAAAACCAAATGATTCCATTTGGGAAAGAAATTATCAATGTACAGCAGTAAATGAACAGTTTGGCCAGCTGCTAGGAAAGCTACTGACATATGCACAAATTTCACTATTAATAATTGAACAAATGGTTTCAGCTTTAGTTAACCAGTCAAAATGATTTGTTTCACAGGTAAGAACTAATGGTGACAGCTATTGAGACCATAGTGCTTAAGTAACACCACATATCTTTCATCCCAGAAGTGACCTACACTTGAGAATGAACATTTTTTGTTTTATAAGCAATAATCAAGATAAGGACAGCAACACTTGTATTTCCCATGGACACACATTGAGACAGACACTGTCTTGTCACAGCCCAATGGAACTGGCTGCCAGTGCCACAGCTGCTCTGCTCATGACGAGCTTCAGTCTCAAAGCCTGTCAAGCTGTTACTTTTCATGGCACTACACCTACTGGAAAAAATTTAAGGATTAAAAACACATTAATCAGGAAAATAAACTTCATTGTAAAAAATATCTAAGGCACTATTCACCACCACTCAAAACAGCTACAACACTGATATAGAATTAACTTTGTTTCTTAATCTTTCAAATATTGAGTCTAATAATTAAATAAAACTTTTTCCCCAGACAACTGCGGCAAATGTTTTTTAACTGAGGATTTGGGGAAAAAACAACCCCAAGCCAAGGTGTACTTGGTGCAAAGTTTTCAACAGTTGGAGAAAGGATTTCTCTTTTCAACACCAATAGTATGTCCTTCTACAGGAAAAGATCAAAACTTTGCTTGGGACTCTTGCACTTATCTAAAAAGGATCTTTACAGCCAGAACTGCAAAAAGGAACTAATATTTTGGGTTGATTTTTTTTTCCTCATTGGATGTTCTAATTGAGATAGCTGGAAAAATATATGAAGATGCTGTTGGCACCAGTCCTTCAAAGCATAGAAAGATTATAATTGAAGATTTTTTTTTTTAATAAAAGGCAGTATAAACTTTGATATATACATATACACACACACATATCAATAGGTCATGCTAAGAACAATTCCTATGTATCCCCAACATGGCAAAAATCAAGATACAAATTTCAGAAACTTCACTTTTATGCCCATTGCTTTTCTCTAAGCAATGCAGATAAATTTCACTGCATTAACTTTTCTCTAAGTTCTTCTGTGCATCCCACAGTAATTTGCTTATCAGTCCTAAAAATGGAGCTGCACAGGAGCAACTTTAAACCAATACATTTTATCTCACTTTATTTTGCATATACTGCAGGCTTAGAATTGAAATCTATAATTTTTCATTTTCACTCTAAATCCTAGAGTGCTCATAGAGCAGGGAAAACCAGCTAGTGCAGACTGGTAAGTCCACTTGGAGTATTATTTCCTTTACTGCTTTCAGCTGAGATCTGGGCACACATAATGCCATACACACTGTACGTTTTTATCTTCTTTTTAAGGAAATTCAATAAATAAGGATGAATGCTATTTGACTGTTGCATGAAATGCATAAATAAATCAGTATTTTCCCTGTTTGTTCACTTGACCACCCAGCATACCTAAGAGATTCTCTATTACAGAACTTTCACTGTCATGTGCAGTCTTAACTTGATTAACTACAGAATTTCTGACAGGGAGATGTTAAAAGCCATGCAATGAACCCTGAAGTAATAGAGTTTTCCCACACTTAGCTGCTCCAATCCTCTAATTAATACTATAAGACACCAGTGTATAGTTCTAGACAAACAAAAATGGTAACATCCTTTGCCCCAACAGTGGCAAACACCCAAATCAATCCTTTCTGTTCCCATGTGGAGAATGACAAGAGGTAAAAACACAGGCAGTGCGATAAGGGATACCTAATACCACACAAAACAGAATAGTTTACTAGGGAAACATACAAAGACCTTCACTTGCTTTATGCTGTAAAACCACTTGGTTGTAGGTGTAAAACACTATCTCCCTGCTAGAAACAGTGACTTTGTTTCTTTACAGTGGCAGGTAAGCCAAGATAAAAAAAGAAAAATTAATCTTGTAAAATTCACGGTTCTGCCTCTGTACAGGAAGAGAAGAACATGTCTCAAAACGGTGGAGGGTGAACAATCCACTTTGGAAGCAAGTTGAAGTTGAAAGGACAACTACACATAGGATCCAGACTCTGTCCCATTTCAAACACCAACAGACAAGGCAACCAGGAACAGACGTCCATCTAGGTACAACTCCAACACATTTATTAAATCAACTGGCTTAACTTTTTAAAACACATATTAGTGTATTTTTTACTTCAACAAAGTCTATTTTTGCCTAACAAAACTAAGCAAATCAAAACCCAGATTAAAAGCATCCAGGATCTGTCCTGTTTCCAGGGTAGGGACATAGTATGAGGCTGCTTTTCAGGCATTATTACTTAAATTTTATTATTTTAAATTAACACACTTTGAACAAAGTTACTTAATTCTTACCATTGACATCCCCCTTCTGACTATTCGGCTAAAATAATGGGTAACAAGTTGCTAACTGAAAGAGGTTACCATTTAACCATTGAGCCAGAAAAACTGCAATTGAATGGTGCAAAACTTTCACAGTTCACAAACCAGCCGCAGGAAACCTGCAGGGTTTCTGAGCATTGTCTATACGTCTGACATCCCATTGCGTGTCAGAAACTGACACCAACCTTTCACTAACTACGGCACCAACTATGCCCCCTCACTGTTGTGCGTGTATGTGAGATGATTCACTTGCTTTTCTTTCAGAGAACTGATGATTCATTCAATCGTCTCCAGACCGCATTAATGTACTAAATATGCACATAAAGGAAGCAAAAATCAAGTTTTTAAACTTTTTTTTATGCTCAAACGTTTATTTATTTATTTATTTTTCTTTGAGAGGGAATAGAAGCAATCAAACATGGGAGACGAACCAGGACAGGTTAGGTTTCTGCTCAAAGGCAAGGTTTGGGGAACACACCCAACCCACGTGTAAAACGAGCAGCCGTATTCCAGCGGCGGACGGCGAAGGGAGGGGAGCTCCCGTTCCCTCCCGGCCGGGGCTGCTGCCTCTGCTCCGGCACCTGGAGCGGGCGAGGACCCGGACCGGTGCGTCCCCCCTCCGCCACACCGAGGGCTTGTGCCTCTCCTCCTCCGGTGACATCTTACATAATAAGCCGAGCTAATCACGCCGGAAGCGAGCCAAACCGCCACGGAGCATCGGCGGGGATAACTACCCGCGGGAGGAGATGCTCGGACCCGCTCCTCGCTCACTGCCCGCCCCGGCGCCTTGCTAGAAAAATCCTGGCCGGGGCGGCAGCGGCTCCCGCAGCAGCCGCCAGACGCGGAGCCCTCGCTCGTCCCCCGCCGCGCTGGGCGCCGTCTCCCCGGGAAGCCGCACGCATCGCCAACGGCACCAGCCTCTCCCGAGCGCTCCCAGCCCCGCCGCCCTGCCCGCCCGCCGCCGGCTCCCTCCTCAGCGCCGAATTGGAGGAGAAAGTTACTCGGCGGCGGCCCGGCGTCCGCCGCCGCCGCAGTTCAAGAGCAATGTCACGTTCAACAACTTGTTATGACACATGATCCCCCCCGCACGCATCCGCAGCTCGGCGGCCCCCGGCGGGCCCCTTACCTTCCCCTGCAGAGGCCACGGGCACCCGCGGGCGTGTGCGGGAGTGGGTGCGTGTGGCAGCGCGGGCGGCGCCGGCTGGGCGGGCGGGCGGGGGAGGGGAGGGCGGCGGAGCGGCGGGAACGCGCCTCGCCGGACTTGTCGGCGGGCGGGGGCGGCTGCGGGGCGGCGCGGGGAGCGGCGCGGAGGGGAGCGCGGGGGGCGGAGGAGTTCCCGGGGCTTGTTTACGCATTGCCGCCCGCCCGGTGCAGGCGCTGCACTCTCTGATTGGACACAAACTGGGGCACAGCCGGGCTCGGGCGCTGCCGCCCCGGGGGTGCCCGGCGCCGCTCGGCCGCCGGTGAAGCCCCCGCCGGGCTGCGGGGCTCGGGGCGGCCGGTGCCCCGCGGGCTCCGCCGGCACCGCCGCCCGCCCGCCCTCAGCCGCTGCCCGGCCGCCGCCCCCGCGCATGCCCAGCGCGCCGGCGGGCCCGGGACGCGCATGCGCCCTGCGCGTGCCCGCGGAGGCGGCGGGGCCGGCGCGGAGCCGCTGCCCGCTCGGTGCCAGCGCGGCCGGGGCGCTCCGCTCTGTCCGCCGGCCGTGGCGGGGCGGGACCGGCGGAGCCGCCCCGCGGGCACTGGTTATGTAACCGGGGTGGCTGTAGCGGCCCCGCGCCAGCGCCCGGGCAGGGGGGGCTGCCCCTCGGTGCTCCTGTGGCTGCGTTTGCCGAGCAGGGAGTTGGATGCGCTCCCTTCGCCCCAGGCACGGGGCCCCTCCGAGCAGCAGCAGCGGCCGCTGCACTTCCCGCCCCTTCCCCGGACAGGTGCGGCCCCAGCAAGAGCACAGCCCCGTTCAGACCCTTCTTCACCGCCCTTAGCCCATCGCGTCCCGAGCAGCTCAGAAGTTGGGGCAGGGCGCGGTGCGCAGCGAGCGGCCGCGGGCAGCGGGGCTTGCTGCCCGGAGCCGCGTTTGCACAGAAACGCCGCCCTGTTCGGTGTAGGCAAAAGGCCATCCCGGCAATGGGCATTTGCTCCTTAGTTTATTTCTGCTGGGGTGGGTGTGACTCATATCTTATCCTTGGTAATTTCCATTGAAATAAACAGTTTTAACCAAAGAAATAATCAGAACATAACACAATCATATGACATTACTTATGTACTCATTAATTCTAATTAAGCAGCTCCTTAATGTGTTCCTTTTACACTCCCATCCTACGGTCAGCAGTGGCAATAAATGCAATACTGAAATATAAGCCATGAGAGTTCTTTGCAATAGGAATCCCCACTATGCACTCTGAGTACACACCACGGGAACTTCCCTGACTCATTTCAGATGAGTAAGCTTCTCAATCAAGTTTTCCTGGCATTTGATGGTAAAGCATTCAGCTTCCTCATACTGATAATAGAATCAATAGTCCCTGTAACCTGTTCCACGTTGCTTCTTGCACAGAGTTTGGGATAAAGACCCTGGCTAGAGCCATTTCCTTGCAAGCCAAAAGAGTGGCTGGTCAGCAGTCAGGACTGCTGATATTAACTTGGAGCTGAGCATTCTCCTGCAAGTTAGCAGCTTTCCCAACTTCAACTTGCATTCTTAGATGGAGACTAGGAGTGTAGTTTTGAAAGATCAATTTTAATATATCCATGATGCTTTCCAAATAGCATTGCATTAAAAAAACCCAAAAATAATCAGATTCAGGTCACAGCACCACATTTATTTAGGCAGCAGTGAACCCTGTGAGTAGATATTCCGAGGCTTTGCTGGTCAGAGTAGTGTTGATCTTGACTGTCAGGTCAGCTGTTGGTTATAATTGTGTTTTTGATAATGAGCCAGATTGGTTTTATCACAGCAATGCATTTAACTCCATAGAGTTTATAATCAATAGGTCTCACACCATGCAGAGTATTTTTAGAGATTAAAAGAAACTTCACTGAAAAGAAACTAGACTGTCTGTACTTCAGACTATCATATCAGGCTCACTGAAAACTGAGACCAGGGTCCTGTGGGTCCTATCATTAAAACTTTTGGGGACTCTTGCAGTGTTTTTTTTTTTTTTCTGGGGTGGGGGGGGGGGGGGGTTGGTAAGTAAAACTTTTAGTCACAAGTTTTTCTTTGCTGAAAAAAGGGAAAAAAGAAAAGAAAGAAAAAATTCTGAAACACGAATGAACAGTTTCAGAGAGAGACAGTAGTTCTTTATCTGAAAAGAAAGGTCAGAAAGAGAGCAAATTCCTGTACTTGAGCATTGATTTTACTGGAACAACTGATGCCAACACTACAGTCACAGAAAAAAAAAACCAAAAACGTACTAGAAGATAAAATTATTCAAGGTATTGTTACAAGGTAGGAATGTTGCTCCCAGTGATGGTCTAGACATGGTAGGACAGAGCTCAGAGCAGATCAACTTTCTTCACTGAGAGAGCAAGGAAGGCACACATAAAGCCCCAATGCAAACACTTCAGTACTGACAGTTCTCTCACCAAATGTTCTGAGTCTACCTAAATGATGGATAGATTTCCCTTTCCAAGGTTTTCTTCACAGCCAAGAGGGCCATATATTTAAATCTAAGTACATACATATGTAACTGTAAGTTTAGATGAAAATTTATCTTCTCACATGTTTTCTTGGCTCCTAGGAGACACCAAACAGTGAGAGACTAATAAGTGAAGCACAAGAGTTGGCACTACTTGTTTTGTGTGTGGCAATGTAAAGGTCTAAAGATATAAATCCATTAAGTGGCTGTGAAAACCTGCACTATAGACTCTGTTTTTATTTTATACCTTACATGATATTGAGTTTTTAGTGTAAACAGTTTTTGCAGTTTCATGGTAGATTTTGCATACAGAAGAAAATGGTTTGCCTGATTCAACACTCAGTTCTCTAATTATCTTTCACTTCCTCTGCTGATTTTATTTCTAGTAGAGTGACAAGCCTTAAACTACTCCCTGGGGCTTTCTTCTTGATCCCAAGCTTTGTAAAATGTAGATGTTTCCCTAAGATGATGGCTTTTATTAGCTGTCAGTTAATTGTGATTAGAGCAACAGCCACATCTGGAACTCCTCTTCTGCTAATGCATCTTTGAAGAACTGGCATGAAAGTTGTACTCAAGTGTAAAATATGTGGTGGGGAAATATTTTCTAAAACTATGAAATAAGCAAAATTAAATTGTTTCATTGGTTTTCAGCAGTTGCTACATGTAGGGTTGTGAGTTAACTTTCAATTCATCCATAGATTTTGCCTGTCAAATAAGCTAAAAAACAAAATTCCAGTGAAGGGCAAGCCACAACCTTTTGGTGTATCAGGGATCTTTAGATCCCTGGCTCTCAATTTCTGACCTAATCTACATAATTCTCAGTGGGTGCCCTCCCTACTTCCTCAGAAATATTGCCAAGGTACATTTTTCCTTTTCCAAAGACTACATAGAAATTGAAAATTATGGCTTTAAAATGTCTAGCATTAATTATGCAGCTTTCTTATGACTTCTTGCCAGTGAGTGATAAATCCCTATCTCATCCAGAATGTGACTACTTTAACAGAGTACCAGGGCACTCTAAAAGTACTTCAGTTTGAAAAGAGGGCTTCATCACTTCTAACTCTCTATTTAGAACCATGATGCTATTTTAAATACTATTTTATACTATGGTTTTTTCATTCCATTTGTGCTGCTAATTAACTTGCTCTCCAAGCAAGGTTATCAGTTGTTTACTGGTCAGCAAAAGGCACCCTTGGCTTTTACTGAGCACAGCTTAGTGTTGCTATAATTACAGAGTATCTCATACCAACAGTGACACTGAAGTGTGAATTCTGCTTTTTGGTGGATATTTTCAACTTGAGCATTGTTTTATTTTTATTCTATAAATACTGAAACACCCTGACATATGAATTATGCAGCAGAAAAGAGGTGCTCTCTTGCCTTTGGACCTGACTGAGGGTTTTCATTCAGTTGCAGAGGGGAAGAGCTGTGCAACACCTGCTCAGCCTGGCTTCAGCTCCAGCAGGAATAAGAATTGCCAGATACCTGTCTTCTGTCAGCTGGAATAGCTGCCTATTTACAAAGTCACAATAGAGCCTACCACATGAAAAATCTAAGAGTTTACTTTCTCCCCGTGACAGAAGCTATTGAGATCCTTGGGTAAACAGCACATTTAATCATTTATTGGTGCATTATAAATAAGTACATAAAAAACAAATATCTTCTGTGTTGGAGCAGAGCTACAGCCACATCAGGGTTAGACCCTGAGCAGGGAATTCTGCACTCCTTCAAAGGCATCAGGAGTCTCCACAGACCTGCTCCTGTGCTTTAAGGCAAGTCACATCTACAGTTGCACTATTCCAGAAACTTTCTCTACTTCCTTCCATTTCACTACTTTTTAACTCAACCATGCTCTGTATCCTAGTATATTATGAATAATTTTGGTTATAATATCAGAGAAAGGTGTTTCCTAATTTGACTTTCATAATTTTTTGAAATATGAACTAAGGTATAATTACACCATATAAGAGATTATTACAAGATGTAATTTCACAGGCAGGATAAAATACCTGCCAATGACTATGGGCAATCTTCCTCCACAATGGAGAAGGGCACAGAGAGGTGGTCTCATAGTAATAAGCTCTATTTCACACTGAGGTGTTCTGCTCCTAGACAATTACCAGAGCAGATTTTAACAGACTCACCACTAACATTTGAGTGGGATGGCAGGACAAGACTCATACCTGTGTTCAGTAATCACAGCAGCTGTTTCTGAGCAAATCTCCCTCCTGCCAGTGAGGAAACAATCCCTTACCAGGGAATTCACAGCATAATTACTGAGTGGTGTCTTTTCACAGCCCAGAGACCACACTAGACAATCACTTTTACACTGCCAAATGGAATTAATGCAGGAAAGCAGGATGGAATAGCAAAGTCTCCAGGGACACTTTTCCTCTTTGTTTACAGATGAAGACATGACTAGTCTTCTGCACCACCCTTTTGTAGCCTGTGGTGTGCAAAACAGCTCACAAGGCAATTGAGAGAAGTAGCTGCTCATGAGGAGGAGGTGAACCTAGACACTAAATTTAGATCCCATGTATATACCCTACCATGTAAACGTTTTTAGATAATCCCAAAGGAAAATATTTACTGAATTGAATCTATTTCCTTTTGCTAGTGTCGCTTTGAGCCACTGTTGAAGTAAAAGAAAGTAGGATGACACTTCCTACTTTTTCCTTTTTTTTTAAGACCCCTAGAAATCAGGGTTTTCCCAAATTTTTACTGTGCCAACTAAAATACCTGCAATAGTTCTTGCTGGCAATTCAAACAATTAGAATAAATTATAACCAGTCAAGTTTTGTATTACACCAATTTCTAAATTAGAATTCAGAGTCCTTAGGTGACAAGTGTTTCATCTGGTATACTTTGTCACAGTCCTTGCTGGGGCATCCTAACACCTTAGTTATTATAGGGCAAATATTTCTTTAAGTTGTTATTTGTATAAAAAGAAAATGTGCGACTAAAGATTTTTAAAAGGTAGAGAAGGGAAAAATAAAGTCCTCTTACACAGCATTTATTTTCAGTCTAGTCTCTGGTTGTTGAAAACAAATAGTTTTTATGGGGTTTATATATTTAGGGCAATGTGGTTGTGGTCTGGATGTGGATAACTAGAGCTGTAGATACCGGAGTTGTTTTTTTTTTACGGTGGGATGTAACAGTACACAGAGAAAAGGGAAGAGAAAGATTTGTGTGACAAATCCATCCCACAATTCAGAGATCTTCCTTGAATTTCTTTCAAAAGAAGCAAACAAGACACAATAGAGCACTGATGGGTTGAAGAGTTCCTATGTAAGAGGGAGCTTTTCTAATCTTCAAGGATCAACCTGTCCACTACCAAATACTTAGAATGACACAGCATGCACACATAAAAAATAAAAAAATCTTTTTAGTACATAATAAAATGCACAGCATAAATCTGGGACTTTTTTCTGCCCCATCACATTAACATATTTTATACATTTTTTATCCCCTCTGCATGTACCTGATGGCACCATCACTGAGAGCACAGTAATCTTCCTTATAAACTTCCTTGCAGACAGCAGTGATCCAGAAGTTTTTTAATCCTGAATGATTTGTAAAACTACTGTAAAAGCACATGTGAGCAGTCTGAACAGCTATTGAGATCTTAAATTATCATCAGGCAATACTTTTTTTTTTTGAAAGTGAGTCAGTGAATGATTTACTTATCAGGTATTAGTATAGTAGTATATTTTCTTGGCAAATATAAAAAAGATTTTGAACCAACAGATAAGGAAGGAGAATTTGACATGTTGTTCTTTATACTTCTAATCAGAACAGTTACTAAGATACTTTTGTTTATCAAATCATGAAAATTCTCCCAGTATGTGAGAATTAAAAAAAAAAAAAAAACATGAAGAGTCTATAGCTGCAAATCCATGCAAAAGAAATCTAGTTCTCTCATAATATGATTTGTCATAGTGCTAATTTTGTGCCTGTGACCCCTTCCTGTGTGTGGCTATGTGCTAACTGTGCTCTTGCCCCCTCTGATTATTCCTTTCTTGCTCCTCCCTCTGCTCAGCTCTCTTCTGATTGGCTGGTTTTTAAGGAACAAAAATCTGAAGATTCCCTCTCTTCTCAATTTTTATGGTGTCCTAATCCCAGAGTAACACAATCACTCTGGATTTTATTTTGTGCATGTGCAGCCATGACTTAGGCCAGGGAGAATAACAGATGATAATATAATGATCATGCATGATGCTCCAATTCCTCAGGCAGTAGAACTTTAGTGGGACAAACCCTTGTGCTGAACACAAAGAAGGCTGAAGCAGAAAGGATAAATCCATTTGCTTCTGCCCCAGCAGGGCTGGTAGCAGACAACAACCAAAACACAAACAACACTTTCCAGGTTACAAATGGAAGCTTGTAACATACAGCTCTGAACTGTGTGTGTGGACAGAAATGTATATTTACAGGGCCTAAATGTGGCCCCTAACACATGTGGAATGTGTGTTTTACCCAAATCTACACATGAGGGTTTGCTTTGAAGCATCTACCACCCATGATCCTGATTAAAAATACCCCGGTACCCACAGATAGAGCAGGCAGGTTTAATCCCTCACTGTAAATTCCACTGTACTTTTCCAGGGGCTTCATGTCCTCCAAGTCTCTCTCACTCAAAATATGACTACAACTTGTCAGTAAGCTGAAACATCATTAGGGAAAGGAAGCCTGAAGGTGGACAAACTGTAGGACTATGGATTGTACTTCTTTCAAAAACCCAGCTGAATTCCAGTTAGATCTAGACTTCAGAAATGGAATACTGACCAAACAATTTCCTATAGCACTGATTAGAAGTCCAAAGTATGTTTTCTTTAAGCTGATGATAAACATACTGGTGGATATAATTGGAAGTCAAGGTTTTGGGAAAGAGCTTTAAGCAACCAAATTTACAGACATCCTTAGTGACAAATCAATGGAAGCAGGTGGACATCTTAGCTTAACATTTAATCTGTTTTCACACAGCCTAAGCTGTAAATAGGAAGAATCTACAAGATGAATTGGTGAAACTAAAAATAAAATTTACGCCCCCAAATTTTATGTAATGAAACTTTCAATATCTCATCTAAATTCCTGCCAAATTCAGGATCCATATGCACTGCTACAGAGTTAATTTGAATTTTGAATTTAAGGTGTTACTTCTTCACTGCTATATAGCATATTTGATAAAGACTGATTTGTAGTTGAAGATGTGAAATGGGAAAGTACAGGAGAACATGAGGAAGCAGACTGGAAAAATAGAAGCCATAGAGAGAGGTTTCACTCAGGTGTCTGTGTAAGTTGCCAGCTGCTCTGTCCATCAGAGGATAACTGCAGGTACCATGGCAGTGTCAAACTTTTGCATCCTCATAGGGGTTTTCATTCACAAGATTTGCAGGGGAAAGTAAAGAAGCAATGCCACTTTTCCTCATCTTGTTGCCCACAAGATCACGTGAATGAAATATGCCAATGATGTTAAATGGCATGCCAGGCTGGATGACTGTAAATCACTGCAGTTTGTTCTTCCTCTCTGTGTCCAGGTTATATTTTCTCTGCTACAACCCACCCAGCCCACACATCCTTAGTTACTGATAGATGTCACTAATTTTTAATATACTAAGCAAATGCTTTAGAGACTTGCGTAGGCCAACCAAAAGGGAAGAGAAGATTCCACAATTGCTTAGATATAGATCTTATAGTGGAAGAGCAAATAAAAACATGGATGCACAACCCAGCTGGTGAAATACACAGATATGGATAGATTTTGTCTACCTGAGATGATGTCCTCATTTACAATTTCATATCTCTATTGCAAAGCTGTAATTCAAGCATGCCTTTGGGAAAGGCAAGAAGAAAGAGCATCAGCTGCACCAATCAAGTATAAATCATAATTCACAAAGGGCATTCTTTCTTTAAAACACTATGTTACATCTAGGTATTTTCCTAAAATCAAAGAAAAGTTAGTAAAAATTCTTTAAACTTAAGAAGTCCTCACTGACAGAACTTATTTCCTGCTTGGAACTAAATTTTTATAATCTTGTTACATCACACAAAATAATCTGGTCAGACCTGGTTTAATAACTGACATACAGGTAAAGCTTTATCAACTCCATCTGTGTATAAGCAAAATTAAAAACAATAAAATAACTTTTTAAAAAGAAAAGTCAAAACAGATATTTAAGTGTTTCTATTAAATAGTGAACTATTTTCATTTCAAATAGTTTTACATATATTTTAAGACTTGCTTTGACAGATAGAGCTGAACATATTTAATTTTGCTGTGACTGCAGGACTTTGAACTTGGGGTCTCAAAAGATATAACTAGCTGGACATCTAAAATTAAAATCCTATATGATGCAGGTAAATTTCAGTTTCTGTTCAATTTTTTCAGTTGTCAAGTACCAGCCTCAAAAATGAATATTTGGCAAAATAAATAATGAAAGGTTATCTGTCTAAACGAGAGCACACCCTGGGCAGTGATAGCCTTTAGTATTTCAATGTCCCATACAACTCAGAAACATGAGTTAGGCTACCCTGATACTTATTTCATTTGGAATAAGAGTTCTTAAGCCCTTACATGGAGCCCCTCAGTGATGTATGGACACCTCCATTGTGGCCCCAGCCACAACACACCGAGGGACTGGGAGAACCTGGGAGACTTGGAATGCAAAGTCTCCCTTTTCTTCTCCCTTATGAGAACAAGTGCTGATCTTCTGTTTATTATCACTTTGACTCAGGAGGCTGGCTGGACAGCAAAGCCACTGAAGAGGGACAACTGTAGCTAGGGTGTGCTTGTGCATCATCAGATGTGCCTTTCTCTCTGAGCTGAAGGAAGCAGCGTGCTGCTGTGACAGGATCCACTTATACTGGCATTAGCTATGCTAAGCCTGCCTGATAGATAGAAAACTTCTGTCTTCAGAACAGATTTTAGGCACATTTCATCAGCCCAAGTTTAATCCTGCTGACAGCATAGCATGCCTACTTTAATGCCATCTTTCTTTTCAGGAAATTTCCCCATCTTTTCTCAGCAGCTTTTACCACAGGATTCCTCAGGGTGTGAAGGGTGAGGAATTGTTAGCAAGAGGTCACATTCCTTTGCCCACCAGATTGGATGCAAGTCCTAGACTAAAGATCGAATTATTAAAGTTAAATTATTCAGCTTCACAACTAGTGGGATTAGGTAATGCAGTGCATGTTTCTTAGTGCCTAGCCAGACTCAAAGCCAGTAGTAACTCCTAGTAGTTGTTAGAGATTATTTGTCTTCCAAGAACATCTATCCAGAACTTCCATCCACTGGCAAACATTTTCCAGTGAGGCACCAAATAAGGGCTTTTTTTTTTTTTTTCACTTTAGCTGTAAAATGCCATATAGTTAACATCTTACAGTTGTGGGGTTTTTTTCTTTTTTTTGCTTTAATGGCTTATATAATAGCTCCAGCAATTTCAGTAAGACATAGAATCTTCCTTCTCTCACAATCTCTGAATAGGCATCACTGCTGGTAGCCCACACCTCTCCTTTTCTACCCCTGCAGCAGCTTCTGATTTGTTCATCTTTGCTCTCTGCAGGGAAGATACCTCAGCTGCCTTGCATTCATTCTTCATTCAGCAAAATGTGGAACAAATGTTCAGTGACAGCCTGTTGCACACCAGTTTAATAGTGCATAAAACAGAGAGGCTACTGCAAGCAGCTTTTGGAAATTCAGCATTTTGTATTTAAAGCTACTCAGCTTTGTAGTAATGTGATGGTTCACTCTGCAGCTAGATTTCCAGAGATGTGTGGCTTTATGTATAGTAGTATTAATGTATTTTTAAGACACTTTTGGATTTTGAGTAGAATCCTTTGTAAACTACTATGACATATTTCAGATATTGTGAGAGGAGGGGTCAATAATGCAAATATCCCACTAACCTCAGCAGAGAACTTCATGCTCCATGTTCTCCAAGAAGTCAGTAAAAAAGTTTTGAAGACACAAAAAAAATCAGAAAACTCAATCAATAATCATATGTTTCTTGAATATGTATTTCTACCTAATGGAAAAGTTTTAAGTGCTTGTTTAAGCACTTCCTTACCAGAGCATATATCTTCTGACCACTAGTGAAGCAGTTTTGTTTAAGGGGAGAGGAGTTTGTATTAGAGATTAAAACTGCGACCGATTTTTCAAACTTGAAATGCAGACTTGGAAATAGAAAATTTGGGACAATGTTTCTTTTAATTCCTAGCCCCTCCCTCTGCTCTTGGTTCACTTTCCCCTTTTGAACTCTAAGCAGCCCCATTTTTTTTTTTTTTTTTCAGATTTCTCTCTCTCCCCAGCACAGGTCATGCCTCACTGTCAATTCCTTTCTCCTTATATTTCTACCCTCCTGCCATTTCTACCCTTGGAGGAGTTGTACACTTTCCCTTTGTAGCACCTGCTACACGTGGAGGAAATCTCCCCATCTCTTTCTGTCTAGCAAGTGGTTTCAGTGAGGTATGAAGAGGAGCAGCAGCACCTTTCCCAAGAGGATCTCTGGCATCCTTGTGCCTGGGTTTCTGCCCTGGCTGCTGTAAGCAGGCTGTGGGAATCCCTATTTAGCCATGTGTTCTGCCTACTACATGAAAGACTCCATTTTTTCCCAGGGCTGAAGATGGCAGTGCAAACCTATTCCTATCCTTTCCTCTTAGAAGGCTGTACTCATTTTGTCTGTCACAGGATAACTGCTTTCCCAGCAAACTTGGCTGAAGGCAAAACAATGGAGGCTCATTTCACAGCATAAAGAGCATCTCTGGGGTTGCAGGAGAACTTATTGGGTTTTTCCATTGTTCTCCTTCCTGTTGCACAGGCTTCCCATCAGCCAGTACTTCTGAGCCCAGCCAGGAGATATTATTGCAAAAGAGAAGTGGCTATTCAAGCCAAGAGCATCCTTTTACACATAATACTAAGTTTTATAAAAGCATTTGGTAATCAGGCATCATTCCCTGCCCACGTTCAATCCCTGTGAATGTTTTAAAGCATCTTTGCTCTTAGCAGAGCCTTCCTTTTCAAGTTGTACATTGAACATGAATGACATTTGAAGAATTACTTTCATATGTGGTTGGTCTCTAAGACTAATCTTCTAAGAATAAGCCAATGAAATGCAAATCTATTTCCCAACACCATATAATATGTCATCTTAATATAGATCTCTTTCCAGGCAGTATGGTTTCCCTAACAGCATAAAACAGAAAGCTGTTCTCATGCAGGGGGTTGGAAATTGTACAACACTGATGAAATAATACTATTGCTACATAGTCAAGGAGCCTCCACATTGTCACTTGCCATGAGTCCTGGTTGTTGTCTGCAGCTGGTAACAAAGCTAACCGTGCACCTCTGAAAAGTTTCAAACCACTTCTGTGTTTGCCTCCATTTGCCTCTGGCACACCAGCAATACTGTCAGAGTGATACAAGCTGCACCATCACCAGTCCTTTGAGAACATGAAGTAACTATACAGAACAAAAAGCAGTCTCAGCTCAGCTTTCAACCCTGCCTAGATTTTAGTGAGGCAAGAAAGAGGTGACAGATCTTTAAAGAGTCACCACCTGCTAAAGAAAACTAGAAAAATCCAAGTAACTCCTAGCTGAATGTTCTTACCCTTCCATCAGTACTGGAACTGGGAGGTGAGCAACATGAAAGGGAAGCATTTTCTGTGTATGACCTTTCTTACAGCAGAAGGTGAGTACAGCACTTTTCTTTCAGGTATAAAATATTGTAACTATAAACCAGCTTGTTCTCAGTTTTCCCTTCTTTTCCTCAAGAAGTAAATAATGGTAGAAACACTAACTTTTGAGTATAGAAAATAATAGGAAAAGTTCACAATTATTAGCTATGTAAATACTGTATGACATTAAAAATGTTTAATAAGAAATACCATATTTTTATAAGAAATATCACCGTGTTTTATGTAATGAAAATACATTTAACATCTCCAGATAATAAAACCCAGTTGCTGTATGCAAAATAACTGGTGGATCACCAGGATTAATTTTCCTGAGGACTATTGAAGTACTGAGCAACAGAATTAGAATTCAAACAGCAGTAATGTGCCAAAAGGATGATTACATTCACTATTTCATATCTGCAAAAATGGAGTGACAAATCACCTCCATCAAGACAAAACTGCAGAGAATGCAGCAAGGAGTCTGTATTTTTCCCTTTATTCTTACAAGAAGAACAATGGAAAGTTTGCAAAGTGCATTCTGGTCTGTCAAAAGCACTCAATGTTTGAGTCACCAAAATGCCTTGACCTGGAACGCCTACACTTTCTCTGTGTTGATTGAACTTCATTAGAGGTGAAAGAACTGCATGGTGTTACAGGAGAGGGGAGGAGGCAGCACTAACAGGCCACTTTCCAAGCAGATTTCCCAGAAATAGAGCAATTAATAAAGGGCCCTAGAAATGCTTTTCATGCACTTCTATTTATTATGTCATGAAGTGCAAACTAAAAGCTTAATGAATCATAAAACACAGCATTTTTATGATTATTTCTTCATGCCTATTCCAGATCTGTCTAAATAAACAAGGATAGTAATGTACAGGCAGAATTTGGATCTAACTTACCCTCAGCCAAGGTCACATACACAAAACAAATGGTTCTGTGAAGAGAGCTCAGGAGCCTGATTTGCTGTAGATTTTATCTGTGAGCTCAGTTCACTGGGAGCAAACTGGGTGTGCATTTAAAGTGCAGCTTTATCTGGATTTAGGATAGTCATGACAATTCTTCACATGGAATCTTTTGTGTCTTGTAGGAGCTGAATCCTTAGTAGAGACACTCTCCCTTGTTAGAGGCACTCAAAGCCTCTCTTTCCCCTTGGTAACAAAGTCCTGATTTTCATAAATAAATAAGGTAAATTGTTTGGAGACTGCTGCTGCTTTCCAATTTGTTTAAGATTTACTAGTGAGTTAAAAAGCTGCCACAGCAGGACAGACAGATGATGACCACATCCAAATCACATGATTGCATAAGCCTGTTTCCTTAGAAAACCAGAAGAGGAATCCTGAGACCCACAGAAAGGAAAACACAAAGAAGGAAAAGAGCAATTTAAGCAATATATTGACAAAACCAAAAAAGCACTTCTTATTCCTGCTCACAGCAAATCTACACACATAAAAGGAAATTGAGACAAATATTATTCACAGATTAAAAACATCTTAATGGCACATTAGTTTTGCTTTTCCTTACAGTAAACCCAATTGAACTTCACTGAGCTACTATCAAAGAATGCATGTTTCATCATCCTAATATCAATAAAGCAATATAATGCATCAAAGAAGTGTTTCCTAGTGAATGACATTTCTCACTGTAGAAGCAAAAAACCTTCAATATAATTAATTTCTCAATTTTTTTTCATAGACAAAAAGTCAGGTACAAGTCTCTGTTCAGAGAAGTAGGAGAATGAGGATTTAATCACTTGATTTTTTTTTTTTTTTTTTTTAACACTGTAAGCCATACAGTTTTGTATTAAACAGCACTTTTCACTATAAACAGGATCAAAGCAAACTTTCAGAAAACACCTCCTTGGTTCTGCTCTGGAAAATTATCTCCTTTGTTTCTTTTTCCCTCCCCATGAGCTATTTTCAGTGTTTCCACCAAGTTGTTAGTCATAACAAGTCACCAAACCTGGAGGGTATTATCTTTGCAATGAAGCAGAAACAAGTCATGGATGAGGTTCTCTCCTAACAGCTTTATCATATGAATGATACAGAAATTGTAGCACCATGGGCACACTGATGCAACTTACTTTGAACCGACAATTTAATCATATTTTATAAGAAATTATTTCTGACAAATAGTCCAAATGGGCCTCTCTTCCATGAGAAAGGACAAACTTAGATGTTGTCCTAGAAGCATTTGCACAGGTGATGGGAACAGAGCTGTATGGCACAAGGAAGACACCTCTGCCCTAAACTGAGATCTGTATCGCTAATGAAGGAATGATGGCAGCACTCGCAGCTTTACTCGCAGTTTTACACACAGCTCCCATCCCCTCTCTGGCCTGTCCCGCAGCTGTAACCCTTGCTCGGTTCCCTCCCCCGCCGTCCTTGTCCCGCGGCGCCGGGCAGCGCCCGCAGGGCTCCCGGCGCTCTCCGGCCGTGCGGGGACACGGCCCTGCCCTGGGAACAGATCACTGGGCTTTACTGAAGGTGATGCTCGACGCAAACTAATCTTCAGCTGGAGAACCCATCCGCGAAAACCTTTACAACTGCAGGAGCATCACTCGTGTGCAGCGCCGCTCCAGGGGCTCAGCTCGGGAACGCAATGCTAATCTCTAGCGCTTAAAGAGGAGGTCTTTGTGAGTACTCAGAGTGGTAGGTAGATTAGATTTGATACCATGAGAAGGGACTATAAACCCAAAGATTTTCTGAGATCTATCATCACTCAAAGGAGCAATTTACGTCGTTTCCTTGGTTCAGAATTAGCTGCACACTCTCAGAACTAATTTTTAATTCTTGAATTTACTCCTTGCAATATATGCTGTTTAAATTCAAGTGTTTCTCGTGCTTAATGGAGCACTCTCACATAAGAAATGCAGACATCATCTAACAAACACACTTGGAGTCTTATTTTTTCCTGGTGTGGGGTAACAGCAGATTTTTTTTCTTGCTAATTATTCAGGTACACATAAATAGTTGGTTGGGAAGTTCGCGTACAAAAACAAGTTAGCAAAGTGCCAAGTTCCAGGAGTAGCCTAAGTTCTCGTTATGGAGGTAGCCTTTCTCACGACAATCATGCTTTGTTTTTTTACAGACAAGCTGTACCCGTTGCCACGTGGTAGTTTTTCTGATAGCCTGCTCTCCCAGGGCAACAAAATCCCCAGCAAGCAGCAGTGACTGCTGCAATCTCTAAGAGCAGAAATAAATGCACATTCAGGACTGATCTATTAAGAGCCTTTATTTTCCTTGCCCCAGCCCATTATCTGTGTTTTGCATCAGTTACAGAAGTAACTAAACAATTCTGAAACCCGAGCAGCTGAAATTGTTTCAGTTTCTCCCCACCACGAAGGAGCTCAATCCACCTCTGGCAATTACACTGTTTTAAAAATCAAGGTTTTCATTCAACTGAGCATGTATGTTTTTCAAAATACACACACACTGGACTTGGAACAACCCAGAAATAACAAGGAATTAATGCAGACAAGAACTTTAATGCTTTCATACACATAACATTTGTAAATATCTTATCACTTCTGAATTGTTTACTCATCTCTAAATGGCAGTTTGCCAGTGGCCTCTACCTCCTGAACCTCTGTGTGTGCTAGATTCAGTACAAGCATCAGCACATGTTAACATTTCTATTTTTGCACCAAGTACTAGTTTGCAAAATGACAAATAGGCTAGCACAAACTCAATTTAATAGAGACTTGTCAAAAATCACATTTTTTGCTGGTGAGATTTTGTTGAAATCTAAATGAAGCAAAATTATTTGTCCTGTGTAGCTTTGGGGGATCAGATGTGCACTAATTAGAAGTCAGTCCCCCTTTTTTTTTCTTGAGATATTAAATATGACTGCTCAGAACTCATCTTGTTTTCTTGCTAGAAGACAATACACTTGAGACATGCTGCAATTTCCAGCTCCCTACCTCATCCCTCGTGGGTTTATCACACATGCAAATAACTGTCTACCATTATTCTACAGTACAATTTGGGTCTCCTTCTATATGGCAGGATGCAAATCCACACACCTTCCAAAAATAATAAAAAAGGCTTCTACCTTTATAATTTTTCTTTTTTGAATACTTCCTATATGCTAAGAAGACTTATTTCTAGCTCAAAATCCTATTCTGGAAAGTTTTCCCCCTGTTTTCTGTTTCCATTCAGCCATAAGAAGACAGGATTCAAATCCTTCCTTTACCAATTTCTTTTTCATCACTATACAGCAGCAGAGCTCATGGTATAATCTGCATCAAGTACTCTTCTTGATTCTGCCTTCAACGAGAGACATTTTAAGAAATGTGGAAGCAGGTATAGTTTCCTGGACTGGTTTGGCAAGACAGAGAATAAAATGGCAAAGGAAGATTTCTGCATGAATAGATCTTTATTATAAGCATTTTAGCTTTGGATCCTCTATTTCATTCTGTCCTAGGTTATAATGTAAAGATGTCCCCAAAAGTCTGTATTCTGTCACCATCTGTTGAAACCAGGCGGGGCAGTGATTCTTATCTTTGTGGGAGATATTCACTGCTAATGGGCCATCTGTTAAAAAACAGGTGGGGCAGTGTTCTCTATCTTTCCCACAACCCATCCTTCCTCTAGGAAGATATCTCCTGTTAAATGGACATTGAGTCTCAGTGCATGACTGATAAAATTAAATCATCCCATTGGGAGATGCTCCAGCCACGAGGAGGACCCAAGCCTTTCCTACCTAGATAAAAACTGAGATTTGGAACACCAAGACAGCCCTCACCCACTGTTTTCCAGAGGACAAGAGCTACCAGACCTTTCTACAGGATCACTACTTCAACAAGACCATTTCTTCTGGACTGCCACCACCACCCTAACTAGCAGGGTGTCAGGTTGTATTCGGACTCTGTCAGTGGTTTTCTTTTGTACTATTGCATACTATCCCCCCTCACACCCCCCCCCCATTAAATTTTATTTCTGACTTGGAGTCTCTTACTGGTTTTGTTTTCAAAACACTATACATTCTAATGTGATTACTAGCAGGGGTATAATCACCAAAAATGATCCAGTATGCAGCTGCATTCTTGGACAGCAGAGCCTAACTTTTAGTTGCAATAAAACAATGTTTCAGTCAGTTATTTATTGTATTTTAAACAGAGTCAGAGCAGGTAAGATGTCAATAATACTTCTTTCTGCTTTTGCCAAAAGCTGACATTGTCAGGCAGGACTGATGGGCTTTTTAACTATACCAGCTGAGCCAACAAGTGTTTGGCTCACTTTGGAAGATCCACCCAGGGACCAAACTCAAATCTAAAAAATGCACTGATTTAAAGTCCAAACATAGCCCCAAAAGTAGTACATACACAGTTATATACATAAAAATTAAACTAAAAAACCTATAAGCATATACATGTAAAAAGGTGGTTGAAACACCTCTCTGCTCTTGTTTAGCTGTGCTCATCAAAAATACTACAAGAGAACAGCTGGCTCTTAACATTATGAACAGCACAACTTTGGGCAGCCTGTATTTGTCTTAACTTTCTCAATTGTTTAAGAAATTTGACATTAAGAGACTCTTATTTGTGTGACTTCCTTCACTATTAATGGTTAGATAACCCTGATTAACAACAGAGGAAGAAGCAGAATGGATTTTACTGCCCCACCCATCTTGCTCAGATTTCGGTCTCACTCCTCCTCACCTTTCAGATAGCTCTGCCCATATCGGAGTTCCTGCTTTTTCTTTTGAAGGAGACTTAAGGAAGGGACTGTTTTGGCTGATATTGGGCAGGCAGGCATATAATCCATGCAAGTTATAGAGCAGAAGTGCAAGAAAATATTTCTTACTACCAACAAGACCAGTAACTTCACCACTGTCCAGAAAGAGAACACAGCATAACTTTTGAACTTGTCTCATATCCAGAATATGTTCCACTGCCCTCTTCAGGAGTACCAAAATGTGACTCAGCTACAGCACCAGAACCTCACATTGTTGCTTCTTACTGAAATTTGAAAGTGTGGCAGCTGTGGCCCTGATTTCAAGGTAATGACAGAAAACATTACCACTCCAGGGACTTGCAGGTGCAGTTCCACTAGAGAGAAGCACCGCCTTTAATCAGTTGTAAGAGTTGCCACGCATAAAATCATTTATTTGCCAGGTATCTCAGAATTTCCTGCTGCTTAAGGAAATATCCTCTCTATGGGGCAAGGGTAACTGTAGCACTGTAGGAAAAATGATGGGAACTGTAGGAAAAGTGATGGGTTGAAATCACACTAATAGTATGCTACCAAAACTTCTTTTAAGTCCCAGGGACTATTCTCCTTTCTTTTTCATCACAATTTGTCACTCTGGTGAGCTTGGCTTATGGTGACTTCATGAATGGAAGCTTCTGCTGACTTTGATAGGAATTGGGCCAATACAAATGTTTTTCTGCACTAAAGTCTGAAGTGCACCTCAAAGTTAAAAGTAAAGTTTTCAAATTAAGGCAAATGAGGAAAAAAAAAAAAAACCCAACAAAAACCATAGCAGAGTCTCTATTTGATGAAACTGGAAGAGTCACAAGGAGACTTCAAGCACACTTCAGTTATGATGAGGCAAAGTTTTGGGGTCTTTAGCTTAAAGGATGTGTCTCTTTCATGCAATGAGGCTGAGTCCAAGTTCTGTACAGATTTTTCTCCTAGCACCAACATTTTAGTTACCTTCCTAGAATCTGAAAATGGGGGAAAAAAATCTAAACCCTCACATTTTAACTTTTTTGGGAACTTGAAAGTGCTGAATTTTTTGATAAATATTAAGCAGCTTTTCACTGTCGTCATGAGAAGTTGGAAACAAATCTTTCACTGAGAATAAAAGTAGTAGAAGTAAAGCTCTAATTAATTTCAGGAGAGCACAGACAGTCAAGTCTGATAATTCTTCTACAGGTTCAAAAGAGAAGAAACTGAAAAAGGCTTTGAGTCATCTGTCATTTATGCTGCCCTAATATACATAGGCTACAGAACTTCTTCTGAGAGCAAACTCAGACTAAAGAAGAATTCTCAAAGCTCATTATACGGTACTTGCAAATGAGTTGAAGTGCTAAGTCTTTGATTTCTGGAGTTGCCAAACACTGGCTCAAATCCCGACCCCCTAGCACACAGCCTACATAACTGAGGAAATCAACAGGGAGACTTTTTTCCTCCCCTTAAGAGCTTGGGGCAACAATAGAGCCAATTCCAATTCATATACAGCTCTCAGACACATCTTTTCTCCACTGCAATGGCAAACACACTGATGTATCTCAGTGTCCTGCAGTGTTTCTGTCCCTGGGGAGACTCTAGTAGCTCCCTCCAGGCTGCATAGTGCTGGTCTCCCTGTACAACAGACCCAGCTTGGCTCTGCCTGGGTGTTCAGAAAGAGTTGGGAAGCTGTGCAACATATTGCACCAATCTCCAAAGAGTACCTTGTAGACAAGAAGACAACAGTGAAATACTAAAGAGTCCCCAAACTCTCAGCTCCCTGCTGCAATGCTATCAACCCAATCCTCATTACCACTGTCCAGAAGGGCAGGAGCATTTCAATAGGAATGTATTCTCTAGCCAGGCTGTGGAGTGGGCAAGCAAGAGACCTGTGCACCACAGGATTAGTTTAGAGGCAGCATTAAGCACCTTGAATTCTGAGGCTGTGGTACAGGGTAAGCCAGCTAACATTGCCATTTCATTCTTATGGTTGTTTATAGCAGGTGGGAAGGAGAGAGAATAAGAAATGCTTTCTTACAAGTGCCTTTCCAAAGTGGTGTCATCTGAACACACAGGATTAAGTCCTCTACTGACATAAACCAATTGTCTTTAAGTAGCTGCATTAGATCTGGCCCAGAGCTTCTTCAGGTCATCAGAAAATATATTATTAGTTACTTTTGGCATCACTAGGACTCCTTCATTTCACTCCCTGGAGGCAAAAACAGAGTTACATGACTGAAAATATCCTCTATGTGATTAACTCTGGGATCACTGAAAACTCAAGGTATTTCTGTTGGCTTTGTCAGATTGAACTGCTGTACAATTCAAAAGCCCAGTCAAATTTTATAATTGCACAATTAAAATAATGAGGAAAACTTTCCACAGTCTCAACAGAAAACAGTCTAAGATAATGGTTTGGGTGCTTTTCTTAATACATGGCTTGACTACATGGTTCTGCTGTTTGGGTATAACTTTTCTATTCAGATCCATAACGTTTGGGCTGCTTGCAGGGTGCTGGTAACATCATCAAGGCTATGTCTGATCACTATGCTGGGAACATACTAGATGGAAAAGGATTTATGAATGTTAAAAAACTCCAGAGGAACAGGCAGTTTACAGCCCAAGGGGGCAGAAATAATCCTTCAAGTTAATCTCTGCAGAGGACTTTGTAGACACCACATAGGACATCCATCTCCAGGGGGTTCCAAGAGGAAAGGAAGAGAGGGAGAGTGTAAGCAGTTGCAAACGTATCATCAGTAGGGCTTAAAAATACAGGCTCTCCCACTTTGTGGGGGACAAATGGCCTAGATTCCCTGTGAGCCTTTATCTCAGTGTTTTTTAGTCCTTTTTTTTTTAACTGTTAAGGCCTAATTTATTCATTTAATCCATAGTGAAGAAGATGTAGGCTCCTCAAAGGTAAATCACAATTCATTTAGTAGTGGTTTTCTGAGTTACATGAAAGACAAACTAGTCTTGGGAATTATACATAACTTTTAGTTTGATTTCAGGAGCTCTTAATATTGAGGGTCTAAGCTATCTAATTAGACTTTTGGTCAACAAACCTTTAATTTCTTCTAATGAGGATAATGTATTTAATTATTGTTGTGCTACTAGGTCAAGCCACAAATTAAGTAAAACCTCACACAGCTGGCAATCACAACATGCTCTTTCCATTTAATATAGGCATGTTAATGGTTAAGTTTGGGGGACACATTTTGCATGTTTCTTCACAATTTCTGCCTCCTTTTTCACAGCCAGAGCAAGGAAATAAAGTGCCTATTGAGCAGGGCAGTGAGTGTCCAGGAGACCTTTCAATGGGATGTTGTTATAAACTTGCCTCCAACACACCTTTCTTCTGTAGCTCCCTAGAGGGAAAATTGAGGTGATGTTATCAGGATGATCTGTATGATACTAGTCATCTGTTTTTCCTGCCTGGGAAGAAATGTATACCACCAGATACCCCTGTGGTCACAAAGAGAAGTGGATAACATCTCACTGAACTTGGACTACAGTTCTCACATCTTTTGCTGAAATAAATAGTTCATTATAGTAGTGGGTAGCCAGGTTTTCTTCTATTAAATACACAGTTGAAAAAACCACCCTCCCCTTGTCCCTACATTTAATAATTTCAAGGCACCCACTATTTCTCTTTGAGGTCATAAAACTTCTTAATAATCCATAAAGACACTTCTTTTCTGTTGCCTACAGCAGAAAATGCATCTTGTGTCATCCTCAGGCTTGGAACTCTGTGTCACACAAGGGGCAAAGCAACTCCAATTCTCTTTCCTATTGCTAATTAGAAAGGAAAATAGATTGGTTGCCAATCATTTATATCACAACTAGTGAATAAGAGGAGCTCAGGGACTATTATTTCATAAAATTAGGGAGTGGTGAATTTAAGGGTTGGTCTAGCATGGGCTAAAATTTTGACAAGGGGTTTAGAAATATAAATCATGGGCTTTAAAACTTCTTGCTCAGAGTCCTCAATTTTTAAAGACCTTATGCAGTTTGGCAGGGTCCAAAGTGCTTGGTCAAATTTGCATTTCAGGTGCTTTCCACCTAAATAAGGAGGGAGGGTCAAAACTGAAGGAAGCTGATGTGTTTGGGTTTGTTCATCAGGAAGACTGTGGGAGCAGGGATCATCACCACAGCTGATGACATAGTCAGTTTAAACTACCCAAGGCAATGAAATTATTTCCTTTAATTCTATCCATGCTGCTTTGCAACAGTTCCATATAACAGCTTTACATTCACCCTCCCTCTAACATCAATGGTAAGACACTGCTGAGTGGCCTTTCATATAATACTGAGTCCATTTAGAACTTTAAAGGATAAATTTAAACAAATAGGGCACCTGCAAGCAAAGCTTTTCCTTTTGGGCTTTGTAGTACAGAAAATCTGTTCAAAACCTTCCTCTTTCTGCTTCAGTAATTTTTAAAAAATAAGTACTGAAATATTCTGATGTGATAATATAATTTGTATTATTCTTGACTAAAATTCTGTACTAGCCCAACAGCCCAAGGTATTGTTTTGACCTTACTCATGAATGGGCAAGGCTAAAATCTGAGTATTGGAATTAAATGTACTAAATCAAGTATTCTACATCTACAGTCCAACATTGAAAGAAGCCTGTAGTTTTTTTCATATCATCTTGTCTCACAGTAATCATCAGAGCACAAAAATATTATTGAATCACTCAGTTTACAAGTTTGGCAGCCACACCAGTAAATCTGTAAAGCCTTATTGCTAAATAAAAGTTAGCACTAAGGCAAACAACCCTTTCATCACTGAGAACTACACATGCATGAACTCTTACACACACATCTGCAAGAAGAGTCCTCCAGGAAGCACCAAGCACATGAACTGGCACTGCTTTATGGATTGCACAGATGTGCAAACTGGGGACTAAGGCTCTGCTTTTCCATAAAACACCAGACTGTGCTGTGCCCAAACACTGCTTTGGGGACAAGTGAAACAGTCACAGGTAAGGAGGTCTTTATTTTCCTGAGAAGACAAATCCAAGCCAATTTCATTTAGTGTCAACTCAATGCTTTTCTTGAGCATTCCAGCTTAATCACTGATCCAAAATTCCCTCCTAGTTCAGGCAGTTCTGATTGCAAGCCACTCCTCAGCTTCTTTCTAGAAGCACAGCTTGGAGGAGCTTTGTGTTGATTGCCAATGGGAATGCTTCAGAGACTCAATCACAGGAGAAACTGCATTGATTATACAAATACCATACATCCATGCACAATTTACAGATGTAAATTTGAAATGCCTTTTTTTGGTTCTAGTTGGAGAAGCTATTTCAGCCCCATGGGTCTTCAGGACCTGGGTATTCCTCCACTACCAGTGATATCTGTAGATGGTTCAATAGAAACTAAATGCAGTAACTATATGATAATCCTTAAACAAATAAAAACCAACCCTTGAAACAGATAAACCAACTCTTCTATTTCTACCTCTTACAAAATACTTTCACTTGTGCATTTAGGGTGTGGTTGTGTGGAAGAGTGAAAGAAATTTGGGGTTGAAAGAAAAAGAATAAATGCTGGCAAACCTAAAAGAAAGCTTGAGTGACCAAGACTGAAGTTTCCTATTTAAGTCTTCTGCCTCCTACCACAGAAATTCACTGCACACTGGCTTATGCCCTGTAGCTCTTTTACTCTTGGCTGTATCAGCTGGTGCTTGGGAGAGCAAACCTGTTATTTGGAGGTGGCAGAATTCCTGATAGCTTCTGAAATTAGAAGGACTCGACTAATTAGCTTCTGAAATTAGCAGGACTTAGCAAAAGGACAGTCCCCTTTTCTCTGCAGCCTTTGTCTCTGGGGATGAGTAGGAAGTGGACATCATTTGGGCTGCTGTAAATTGATTTAAGAAGTTACCTAAAGTATTGCCTCCTTTCACTATTTTTACCCTAGGTTCAAACATGGTGTTAAAAAATAGAAGACATAACAACACAAGCTATATTCTCTATTATATGTTACCAACAGATAAACTATCACAAACAGCTAATATTTGGCATAATCTTTGCCAAAAACCTCATGTTTACAGCTTTAATATTTGTTTTCTAGCCAGATTTTGAAATATTTAATAGTCACTCTGTTGGTGACCATTCCTAGCATTAAGCTTAGATGCAAGGACAGCCACACAAAACCAGGAACAAGGTAGAATGTAGCCCTGAGTTTCTGCAACAGGAAGTTTTAGGAATGAAATGAGCTGTCACAGAAGCCTGTAATGCATCTTCCCCCTTGCTTCATTTTCACAGGGTGTCAGCACAGCTGTGATGAACTTGAGAATGATTTTACAGCAGTGATATTTTTAGGGAATTGCAGTTGGGTATTAAATTAATTCCCTGCTCCAGCCACTCCTGATTGCTTTATTTAAGGGAAGAGGCTGCTGTGAGCTCCTGTTCCAATTCTCTGCCTTGCTGTCCCACTTGTACTCCCATCTGCTGTTCTCTGTTTTACACCCTCTAATTTGTTTATTAATTTGAGGTCTGCCTAACTATTCTGAAATATTCAGTAAGGATTTTGCATACCTGTAACAACAGATGCAGTCAGAAGAGTTTTGGAATGAAAAAGCAGAATGAAGCATAAGAGTGCCATTGAAGACACTAAGTTTTTTTTCTGTAAAGACAGCACTGAAGAAGCAGCAACTGTTTTTTCTAGCACAGTTTTCCTTCACATAGCTACAGATGTCATGTGTGAAGTTTTATCTTACATGGAACTGGAAGAGAAACTCTGCATCTGTACTCTCAGTGTGGGCCATGATCCTGCAAACACTGAGTAGTCAGACTGCCAGAGCAGCCAGGCAAAGCTGCTGACCCTCCACCACAAACCAGCCCTGCTACACTTGACCATGGCACCATGGAGTGCCTGGCACAAATCAGCAGCTTCCTTCTGGCACCCTTTGCAATTCAACCATCACAAGAAGGCAGAGTAAACTCTGAGTGACTAGAATTCAGGGTAAGTGATGATACCACAATCCTGTTGCTTGCTTGAAGAGCTGTGTTTCCTGCAGGCAGCTGCAGCATCATTATTTTGAGATGCAATGACTGTCCTTTGTGCACTGGAAGATAATCACTCCCCTTACTGAAGGACAAGCCCTTTCATCTTTTTGCAATGGCCAAACAACTGCATAAGAGCAGCAAGGAAGAGAGATCATCAGCATAAACACATTAGAACAAGTTTACATCTATAATTTATTCTCCATTTGTTGACTAACTGAAAAGGCTGAACTCTAAAACAATGCACAGATGATAATGTGTAGTTATTCTCATTACTTGGGTACCTGAAATTTTCAGTCAAGAATTCATGTTGCAGTGCCCAGAGCCTTATGTGAGGGACTTGCCCAGCTGCCAGCTAAGTGATTTTCCTCAGTGAAGAAGCCTGGTTGTGTGCTCAGGTGAGAGAGAGCCCAGAGCCTGGGACAGTGTAGGTGCAGATGCACTGATGGGACTGGTGCAGCAGATGACTGTGAGATCACACAGGAAAAAAGATGTTTGCAGGGGGCAAAAGGCAGAGTCTAGGAGTCATCACAGCAGTGAAATGACTTAATTACTTTGGCAAAGCTTGCATTCTAGATTGTTTTAGTTTATACTCATCTCCATAACATATATAAAATGGAAAGAAGTGGTTGTATTGTGCTGTCACAGCAGGAGAAGATATAGAAAAATTTTTGATTTTCAGGACTGTGTTAAACCTAATTTTCAGTTGTCCATTTTCTTTTAATTTTCCACTGTGGTAATTTTCATTCATACTTGCTCATCTCCACAAGTTTGCACAGTATAGGAAGTGGAACATCTGCTTATCACTCATTTTTCTGCTCATATTTGCAGGGTTCATTCAGTGTGATGGATGAGGTAAAATCAACAAAAAAAAATTAGATTTAGTTTTAGTTTATGGAAGGAATACACCCAGCTGGCAACATCTTCCTTTCCTAAGAATGGACCACTTTGGAATACATCACCTCAGCAGACAGCCAAGAATGCATCTGTAGAAAAAACTACCTTCCTCACACTTATCTCTTTTTGCTGGGATCTTGTATCAACACTTACAGAATGATTGCCAAATATCACATGTAAATATTGTTAAATGCTCTACATTTCTTACCTCTTTAGAAGTATTTTTAATCGATAGAAGTACTTCCAATTATTCATGTTTTTTATTTTATGTCTATTGATATACTTTTCCTTGGCAGGAAAACAACTGTTATGTGCACATAAAAAAAAAGCTATTAGAAGCAATTTAGCCCCGTGAACACTTATCTAGGTATTTGTGTAGCTCCTGGCTATATGAATGTGCTCTTATGCAATAGGATTTAGTAATCTGCAAACAGATTTAACAAGTGCCAACCAAGAGTTCCCTAAGCAAACCTCCACACATGACAAGTCAAATATACAATTCAGAAATAGAAAGTCAGCATAAGGTTAGAGTTTTATGGAAACATTTTTCCACTGTTTTGTTACATAAATCCCTGAAGAGTGAAGAAACAGAGCTACTTGGTAAACAGGGATAAAAACTCTATCCTGGAATAACTCTGACTCAGGAGCTTATCTGAGACATCACATACCTGAGTTCACAATCTTACCATGTCCTATTCTGACAAGAGTTTTGAACCTGTTTCTCTTTGTCCAAGGGAAACCTCCTAATCAAACCTCCTAATCATTATCTATTTGCTGCTCTTATCTTTTGCACTCTCATAGTGTCAAGAATTTAAGGAAGAACAAGTCTCCATTAAAAGATGAGATGAGTCTTTTTTAGTGACTCAATGTTTTTGTTTGGAAAGATGATATATGAAAAAACTCAAAAACCCCCAAACCCTTCATCAGTTCTGCTTCCAGAGACTCTAAAGGACTTTGGAGCCAGGGTGTGCAGAGGGAGGATCTACTTCCCAAGGGACCCTGCACCTCCCTGCTGAAAGCCCCTGAGGTTGGCCCAGGGGCTTTTGGGGTCCAGATTAGAAATGAAGATAGGAGCAAGCCAAAGGGAAACTTCTTAGGAAGGTCTCCATGAAAAAACAGTGTGAAAACAAGATATCTAATAAGAATTTTAGTGGATATTTAAGATCTGAGGGACTGAAGAAGAAAAGCACATTCTTTATTTACAGACTCAAGTTACTTGATATCATGTGGTTTGAATGGCAGGGTGGAAGGAAGATAACATTAAGACTATATTGTAACAGAGCAAGGATCAAAAAGTGGTGAATAGCTGGGTGGCTGCTATATGAAATTTGCTCTAGGCAGAGGAGAAAATGGAAAGCAATCAAATTGAAACTGCCACATGTGCAGCAGCAGAACCCAAAAATATATGCAATAGAGGTACAAGGGGGAAAATGAGCTTAAGATAGAAGAACTTGGAATTATGATAAATTGGAAAACTAGAGTCTTATCCTCAGGATTTTAAAATGAGAGCAAAAGAAAATGAGAAATTGCAGTACCATGTCTGTTATATTTAAGAAGTAAACAAGAAAAAGCAGGGAGGAGGAAAAGCCAAGAAGTAACACATACATGTTTACATTCAGCATAAAGTTATCTTAAAGAAAAAAAAGATCAAAACCTGATAGGACTGCCCTGCAGATCATATTTTGTGGGTTTCCTAAACCTCTACATGATCTCCCACTCTGCTTTAGACTAAAGGTTGTCCCTGAGCTCCTGACTGCATTGAACTGGGCATTGAACTTCATGTCATTGCCATAAAAATTACTTTTAACTTGACCTGGAAACAAAAAAGTCTGGCTTTTACTGCATTAGGAAATACTGGGGTTGGTCCTGCAGTGATTCAGACATTGAGAGGGAGAAATTTTATTCTGTCTTACTCAGATGTATAACTTGGGACAAGAATATTAAAGTTTTTATGATCACTCTGATGAGTGCCACAAATTTAATACCACAGCTTTTCACACAACAGTATCAAGGGAGTTTTAATACAAAATCACCAATTACTGTTGGAGTCAAAGCAGAGACTCCACAATCCACACAGCAGTGTCCACTGGAAGGCTGGTGTGGGCTGCTGCTTTAACCCCCTCTGAACTGAAGGGCTCAGGCTGCCAGTGCAGCCTTCTGCAAAAGCATGAGCTGGAGCTAAAGCAATGATGTTTGTCCACATGGATATTTACTATTGAGCTGAGAAAGCATAACCTGGAGTCATAGGAAGGCTGAAGGTGTCCAGAGTGAAGCAATGCCACAGGAAGGATTGCACTCTGAAAGTGAGTGCTTGGAGCACTGAGCAGGTGTGCATCACACTTGTTCAGATTCATGATAGAAAATATATCTGCTTTTGATATGTTCATAGTATAGCAATGGGACACGTTTTATTATGGAATGATGCAGATGCAAGATAAATAATCTCAAAATATTTTCTCCTAGAGAAAATTGCCACAACATTTTCCATATTGCAAATCCTTGGATCTGAGCTCTGAAACCTGTCTCTTGAAAATTAGAGAAATTCCCAGGAAAGTTTGTCCCAGGACACATATCAGCATGGGAAGTTTTATCCTAAAGAGTTGCTTAAAGTCTTCTTATAATAAATTTTAATGGATACCTTACGCATGCCATTTCCCCACTAATTCTTCGTGGGTCAGGTGGCACAAGTTCAACACTTTCTTGCTGTATCTCTACCACCCACAGAGAGCACCTCAGTGACACTCCCATTTCTCCTACCACATCTGGTCTATGAGAGATTATCAAAACTCCTGTAATATAATGAGATTAAAAAAGGAAAGAACAGGATAAATTGTTGTGACTAAAGATATATGGGCAGCCCAAATCTGTGGTGAAGACTGAAGTATTTCCACAGTCAGTTTTCACTCTTCAAATGACCCATCCTTGTGAAGATGGATCAGTAGGTGTTACAAACATATTGAGGGGACCTTAAAACCATTTTTACATCATGAGTGGAAATCTCCTTTCTGATAGCCACTCTGCCTCCTCTCTTCTTCCCTTTCTTTCTATTTTAGATATCTGCTCATCATAGTTTTCACAGGCAAGTTTTCTTTCTATTTTTTCTCTTTTACCACACTCAAGCCTCATGTGAAAAGAGCTTGAGTGAATGCTTTCTTTCAGGACTCAGTGCCACACAGCAAACCACACTGTTGAACCTGAAGCAATGCTTGCAGGTGTGCCTTGTACAGCTAATGCCCTTGTCCCAGTCCCTCTCCATGTCCATCCAAAAACATCAAGGCAACCCTGAGAATTCTCATTTAGCTTTCAGAGTTGGATCCACTGTTACATCCTTTTTAAAATTAAATTTCTAAAAGGACTGAAGTAGACTGCTTAATGACCTAGAACCAAAGCAGAGTGATCTATGGAAATCTCTACAGCAGTGCTTTGCCTAGGTTCCTAAACCCAGTTTATCAGCTGAGCACCTTCCAGCCAGCATTAGAAAACACAGCCAAGGACTGTCACCTGCTCTTTGTTCCTATCTCTGCTTCTCACTCTCACCCCTCACTTTCCCCCAGGCTTGTGCAGCAGAGTCCCTTGCTTTGGTAGCTTTCTTCTCCCTTGAAAACATAAATCCTACTGTAGGTTTGTGCTATAGGTTGGAGGATGTGTGACTTGCTCTTGGGATATTTTTTGATGAAAGCTACAGCAATCTCTACCTTGCAGGAGAAAGTTTCACTATCTTAAAGACCATCCCAGGAAAGATTCATCTCCTTCCCAGGCTCACATGTGAAAATGCATTTACAAATGAAAGGTTTGGCTGACAGCTCACCAATACAGAGCAGTGGGCAATAGACTGAGAGTGATGAACATTTTAGACAGTATGTCCAGTGCTACTTTTGCTCAAGCTGCTACAGGCACAGCTGCCCTTGGAAAGGTCTCATGAGGTCACTCTGTGCCAGCTCTGGGTGCCCCAAGTGCTGTGAGACACAGGTGAGTTTCTCAAGAGAAGCAACAGCCACATGGGGCAGTGCTCAGGGCACAGCTCTACTGCTGCTGGAGCCCAGGGCAATGCTCATGCTGCACCAGACTGCCCCAGATGAGAGCAGACAGCAATTGCCAAGTGTGTGTGGAGGAGTTTGCTGTGCACTGTTGCATGGAACAAATATCCCCTTTGAGAGCAAAATAAGGTGTCTGCATCTGTTCCCAACACAAGCCATGATGCCCAAATTTCCCAAACACTCAGAGGAGGAGCTACTAGGATTTTCATGTTAAAAATGAGAACCTTACAGAAGCACCAGCATGTAAAACATGGGTGGGGCACAAGGACCACTCCTACCCTCCCAGAGCTGGTGTTGGAGAGGTCTTCTGTCTGCAGTGCATTGAAGCATTCTGTTCACAGCAGAACACCCACTGTCACACCAGATGACAAGGTTGAATAGCTTCTCACCCCAGAGGCTGCTAATCAAGCTCTGTTACAGTTTAGTGCTGCTCTGGGAAAACCTGAGGCATTTTCTCTAGCACACTATTAAACAGAAGTTTCTCTCCCTGTTTCACTGCTGGCTGGGATGCTGGACCTTCCTCCTCATGCTTTTCTCTCCCAAAAAGTTCTGCAGAGTCTAGCAGGGGTAGGACTTCAGTTTTTCTGCCTCGGGAAGTTATCACCAGCACACTTTCCCACTCACCATGTTGAGGACTTTCAGCACAATAGCTAAAATCTATTTTGCTCCTCAACAACATACTTTCAGCACATTTTTCTTGCATTGAGCAGTGAAGTTTTCATTTTTAAAGAGTTTCCAAGTTAAACTGATCTAGTTCCTCCCTCCCAAAGCCATCCATGATGTTTTTCTGCTTTACACAGAAGTCCCAAAGGGCACCAACTCAACTCTGCTCTTCTAAGATAGCCTTTAAGGCATCTTCCCACAGATGATTGAATCTGAACTCCAAATGTCTGCAGGCACAACCTGCAGCAGCAGATAATTAAAGTACAAGCAACACTGTATGGGTTTGAGTACAGACCTGCAGAAATTCCTGGCTTAAAGCCAGAGCTCAGTTGGCCCTGTTAAGGATGAAAGCAGAGTGCCCTCAGTGGTCAAAGCTGAGGATGGATTCAGAGACTGTTTAAAAAGTAAAGAACCAGTTTCTGGTAGGGAAATAAGAGGAGGAATACCCCCACTAAGTCACCATGAGATGACAACATCCCATAGGCACAGTCAGTATGTGAGTACTTGCATGAGACACAGCCCAGTAAGACTCAGTCCCATAACATCTTAGCTAGACCCTTGTCAGAAGGAAATCACCAATACCCTACAAGCCTCCAAGGGGTACAACCAGTTGTACCAATAGAGGGTCCCTTCCCTAGGGCCTCTGGGCAAGTTTACTTAGGAAGTGAATGCAAAACATCCCCTTTCATCTCTTCCTCTGCTCCTGGCTATAACATTTCACATGGAGCACAAGAACTTCTCTGAACTTTCTTCACCTGCAAGAATGTGGATCATGCTTCAATAAAGTCTCATGAGGATCCCAGATCTGCAGCTGAGCTCCTGCCAAAGGAGCTACCAAAAATGCCACACAGGATGCAACTTTGTGAGTACCCCCATCTTCCCATTTCTGCCACAGCCTCACCCTCCAGCCTCTGGCAAGACTCTGAATTTCCTTGTTTGCTTGTTCAGCTCCACCCTACCTGTCCCTGTCATCTGATATATTCACAACTAATTTCTGGAAGAGAGGTATCTTATTTTATAGCCTTGACACACAGACACATTGCATTGCCAGGAAGAAAACAGATGCATGGGATAAAACAAAACCAACTTCCAGCACAGGTTTTCTACAGTCATTGACTTTACTTGGAACTCACTTCCACAGAGTGCCTTCAGAGACACCAGCAAGAAGAGATCTCTACCCTGGAAGTGCTCATCTCTTCCTCCACAATATTGGCTGGCCAGGCACTGAAATGTGGGTTCACAACTCCAATATCTGAGACATGCCAGGAGAGATGACATGTGGGCAGAGGAGATGTAGCTGGTGGGAGAAGAAAGTACATGAAAATAGGCTGTATTTATTTGCTGAGAAGGAGGAGTGAGGAGAAGGCACTCAGGTCTTGTTTCAGGAGACCCCTGCTCCCAGAGTGAAACTCACTGCTTACACCAAGGTGTAAACAACCTGTGGCTGTCATCCCACTCTGGTTCAGACTCTCAACCTCCTTTGCCAGTCAGCCTGAAATAAACAATCTTATAAACAAGGACACTCTCAGATGGCCACAGAGACATTAAATATACAGAAGAGAGAACAAAAGACAGAAGAAGAGGAGGGAAAGATTGCTTCAGAAGGTGGCATTGATCTAATAAAGGCTCCAGCCTAATTCTCCTTAGAGAGGAGTCCATCCCTCACTACAATGTTTACATCAGTCCATGCAGTATCCCAGCTCATCTTTTGCCTTTTTAGAATCCATGTTAGCATCAAAATGCATGCATGCAGGGCATTAGGTTGATGCCAGACAAAGGCAAAGTGTTTTAGGGTGGATTCAGCTTCACCACACCTTCCAAGGTACCCACAGAGCCCCACTCCTCACATGCCAGCATCAAAGGGGTGAGTCTAGACTGCCCTGCCCTAGGGTATGTGCAGCCTTGCCAAGGCCATGCCCAGACTGTTTAATCCTATTAAAGCATAAGCTGGAAGTACAAGGTATTCATGGAAAGAAAATAGCTTGCTTTGTTGCTGAGCTCTAAACCCCACAGCAGCAGACACTGTGGGATAGCTCAGCATTGTTGACCTCTGCAGGCAGGCTTGCCGTTCCCAGCTCCACTGTCAGGAGAAATCCCACAGCCCTGCTCTTTGCTCCCATATGGAAACACAGATTTAGGATCCCTACTCAGGGTAAGTGCCAGTTAGAGCATACACATTTCCAAAGGGAAATTTCAAATATGAAGGTTCAGCTAATCCTTTGGGTGCTGCTTTACAGGCACACAGGGTCCATACAGAGCCACAGCCAGTTGTTACTGCTCTCCTCACTGAAAAAGCATCAGGCAGACAAATATTTGGTTGTACGAGTCAACAAGCGAATCTTTTAGAAATAGTAATTATTTAGCAAAAGGCTATAAAAAAATATCTAGGTAGACGGGCTGTGCAGACTCCTCCAGATCTCTTAATGTGTGGAAGGGGCAGGAATTCAGTAGCACATGGAGCTTATCTGCAGCATCCAGCTGAAGTGCAAGATTCAAGATTTCCAATGGTTTCAGCCATTTCCAACATTTGGTTTAATCTGCTAAACTTCTGAAAGGTGAAGAAGTTTTCCCCTTCCAAAAGTGTTTATTTTTAAGACACTTGTGCTGCAGTGCAGCACACGCTGCTGATTGCATATCACCTTACTAAGGGAAGGGATGAAATCAGCCTTGTTGCTTTTATTCATTCCACCTAAAATGAGCTGAAGCAATTCCTTCCAGTCTCATGCCATTTGGTAGGACAGAGCTGTTTGTATCCAGGTAACCAGTGCTGGCACCACAGAGCTGGCTCAGGGACACTTCTCCCCAGTGTGAAAGGGCCAAGGAAGGGGCAGACCCTCCTGAAGCAGGAACACCTGACCCTACAGAAGCCTTTCACTTGCCTGCCCCATTCCCCAGAGAAGCCTGGTGGGGGTGTCCAGACACTGGGCTGCTTTGTGGGTGCAAAGAGCTGTTCAACAACACCCCCCAAACAAACCAGCCAAAAAACAAAGAGGAAAAGACACAGGGGAACAGCAGCAAGGGGAAGACACATAGCAACGTAACCAAGAGTTAAATAGTTTTCATTCCTTCATGCTTATTTCCCTGCATGTCCAAACACTAGAGCATTGCCTCTCTGCCTTCTGATAGCAGAAAGTCTGCCCCACAGTACTAACCACAAAACCTAGTCCCTTTAAGTAACACCTTTAAGCAGCTGATCCTGCTTCCCAGCCCCTCAATCAACAAAGTCATTGTTCCCTTCCCCTTGGTGCTTGCCTCAGGTAATTGCCTATCAGGTCTTCACTCAGGGTATTAAATTCTCTCTGTTGCTGAAGAATCACCATAGATCTTTCCATACTCTCTGCATCCACTAACAGTCTACATAAAACAGAAATCCCCCATTCTCTTTACCCAAGAATGTCTTCTTTTAAAAGTGATACCTAAAAAAACCTCCCATTAATATAATTTACAACAATAACAAGAAAACAAGACAAAAAAATTACACAACACTCCCTTCACACAGCAAACTGAGTTATTTTCTTTTTTTTTTTTTTTTTTTTTTTTCAGAGCCTGCATAGTCAGTTATTTCTTAAGAAGGTGCTTTATATGCTCTCCAAGGCAGCATTCATGCTATCCCACATATCCTGGCTGTTGCTATGGAAATCACTGCTCTGTGGCTGATGTGTGAATGCAGGGCTCATTGCTGAGCAGAGGTTAAGGTGTGCGTGAGTCAAACTATCTGCTGTGCATTATTCCTCTGCAGCCTGCCTGCTGCCAGGGCACAGGAAAGGAACAATTAGTGTCTGCACAGAGGGTGCCTGGAGCAAGGGGCTGAGGAGTTGGCACTGCTGGATAGTCACAGGAAGGCTCTGGCTGCTGCCTGCAGCCAAACACAATTTAGCCATCCAGCTCATCTGCTCTGGGTGCCACAGGATACAGGTACAGGGGGTACAAAACAAGCCAGGATGTTTATAAACATTTCAGGGGGCAGTAAGTCACAATGCACCACCATGGCTACCAGGCACACAGTCCCCTGTCCTGTCTGTAGGCCTGTGGTCCCTCAGAAAATTCAATGACAAAATCAGGTTTTTGGCAAACACCTGCTGGTAGCAGAGATTAAGGAGTGCTGGAGAGCCCTCTGACTCTGGTGAAGCAGCAAGACCAAAAGGGAAAAATATCTACAAAAATCAAACTTCTTCACATGTGCTGTGTTTGGCAATCTGACTAAACATGGTTTTCTGCTCCTGACTACCTATGAATAAGCATTAAGGCAGATATTGGAGTGCTCCCAGTCAAAACACAGCTTGATGCCAGCAGGCACTTCTCAGAAAGAACTGCTGGCCTCTCCCAAGGCAGCAGAAACAGAGGAACCTGCAGTCCCCAGGACTCAGCCCTGAGCAGAGGGCACACAGGGGCAGCTGCAGAGCTCCTCTGTCCCCCCCTCCAAACACCAGCCCTTCCCTGCTGGGGGAACATTGCAAGACAAGCATCCCACAGCTCTTTCTTTCCCATTTCCCTGGGATCCTTAGCAGCAATTTTTACAGATATATTGCAGCAGGTAGGAGGTCTCAGGGCAGCCCCCGTGCCTCAATGGTTCCTTAGTTCATCTCTTCTGCAGCCTGAGGGGAGCAACTGGGATCACAGAGGGAACAAGGGTGTAGTGAACTCAGGTTGGCAGCAGGTTTTTAAGGGGGGAGAGGGTAGGGTCTTTTTGGCAAATGTTAGGTTGGCCATCTGAATAGTCAAGCCTTTTTTCTTTCAAATAAGGAAGTAAAAGGCTGTAGCAGACAAAGGCAGATCCATCCAAAGAAGCAAACAGGATTTTTTTTTCCTCTTAATCCCCCTGAAGAAATTGCTCCTGCAGAAGAGCAACAAGTGGTCCATCACACAAACCTCAGGTTTCTGTTTACATCTTACCCTCTTTCTCACTGCTCTACAGGAAACAGGTGCTATACCCAACCTCTCCTCTAAATTATCTTCTTTCCTAAACATTACAGAGCTCTTAGAAGCCAAGCAAACAACTTCAATTTCAGAATCACAAAAGTTATTGAAGTTTTTACACCACTTTTTTTTTTTTTTTTTGTCAGTCACCCTGGGGAAGGGCAGCTAGTTAAAGAACAGGTTCCAAACACCCAAACAGGAGTCTAAACTTCTACAAAACATCTCAGATCACAAAGGCAATAATCTCAAAACACAGCTCCTGTGAGGCACATTATAAATGGCAATTAAACACAGTAAACAGACTGCAGCATATCAGTGTAAACAAAGCAAGCATATCTCCCTCAACAGTAGCCCAAAATAAAGGTAACACTTACCTAATTTCAGGGCTAAAAAGGAGTCTGCTGTCACCCAAAGCTGCTCCCCTCCTGCTTGTTTCTCATGGAGATGGGCTGCCCTCCTCTCCTCTCTTATGAGCTACCTGCCAGAAGGTCAGCTGGTCCCTGGTCCTCAGCAGAAACACCTGGTTCAGCACAGCTTGCTAGCAGAGTACAGGGCTGGCTGGGATTTAAAACAAAAGAACACAGTTAATGATTCTTTGTAAAGATTATTGTAGGTTTAACTACCTGTGAGCATTTTTCTGATGAAAAAAAAACCTTACTTGATCAATGCCTCCTAATATTCTGTTAAATTCTTACACCAATTATTGAAAATACAATGATAAGCAAATAGAAGTGTTTCCAATTGCTTTAAGATGATATGGTATGAATGTGAATAAATTATGGTAAAACATGCTATCATAGAGAAATATCTTGTGATTTATGAGTTCCTACCTTATGTAGATTAATGCCCCACAATTCTGCATCCTGTAGAGAGCTCTCTTTTGTGTTGTGATATGAACACACATACTATGCCTCAAAAGCTTCCAATTACGTGGGTGGGATTTGGAGAATACAAATGACATAAAAAACTAGAGGGGTTTATTTCAGGAACAGCTCAATATGATAGAATATAGTATCAAGATTAGAGCTTATGAATTAGAGATTCACTTTCACCATCTTGTTAGACAGGGTATAAAAGAAACGCTGATGGAATAGTAGAGATACAGGAAACAGCAAAGTATACATTTAATAAAATTCATCACCAGTCCTCTTATTTTTAGTATAATGACATTCATGGTGAATCATATTGTGACTGTAATTTTAAGAAATGTGATTTTGAATGATTTTTTGGTATGATCTGTTTATGACATTCCTAGGTGCAGACACAATGCTGTTCGAGGGACTGGGAAGGATTCTTTTCATGTACATGAAAGCCAAAACCTCTATATTTAAATTCTGAACAAGTTCATGAATTTTCTAATCATTAGAGCTATTTCTCCCTTCTCAGCTGCATCATTTCATATAAACAGTTTTTTTATTGGAGTATGAATTTGAGCTAAAAAGCTCCTTAAAATATTTGATGTTCTTCCATAACAGAGTAAGTGAATTTAGAAATCCAGATCAATGAAGTGATAGATTGCATCCAATAATTTTCTAAGATAATTTTCTTCAACAAAACCCAAGTCCAACTCGGACACAAGATTATTGCAAATGCTAAAATACTGTATTTTTTTCAGGGATTGTTTCATTATAAAGTGAAAGATTAAATTAGTGCATGTCAAGAGGGAGGATGCACAACAGAGAAAGGGGAAGAGGCGTTACTGACTCAAAGTTCTGCTAACTTTTGGTTTTCCTGTGGGACAGACACTATTTTTCTGCTTCACATGAGAAAAAGTTCTCCTAGCTATGGCAAAACTACTCAAAAAAGGACTTTTACCCCTCATCTCTCTGTAAGAATTCCACTCTAATTTATGTGCCTGATGACAAAAGAAGACACAAAATACACACCCTAAAATTAAACTGCAGGGGAGAAGGAGGGTTTGCCAGCAGGATCCTGTACATCACACACTGTCTGTATGAGGCAAACCCTAAGATATCCAAAGCTCCCAGCTGTGATTAACTCCTGCAGGAGGGAAGTGACTCAGCACCAGGCAAGAGATCCAAGTGTTTTTCAGGGCGAGGCCACCTACCTACACCATAGCAAATATTGCAGTGCTTCTTTAAATTGGTTCTCTACACATAAATATGGTGCAATAAATCTCTCCTAAGAACCTCATCAGGCCAAAATGTGTGCTCTCTTGGCTGAATATCATGCAAGTTGGCTTCACTTGACCAGCAACACACCCTGAGGGTCAGATATAGGGGGGATATTTTCATCTGACTAGACTGTTAGTGAAACCAAATACTATCCATCTCTCCCTGCCACTCCCCTTTGTTGCTGGATTTGTTTTGTGAGAACAGTTGTCCTGTAAACAAGAAAGAACTCGTGTGGTTGTTTTTGTAGTTTCAAAAATAATCCCAGAACCTGTTAAAGGATGATAGCATCTAATGCAATGTGTCCTGTCCTTCCACAGGAAAAGCACTGGGTTCTAATGGTTTTTTTCTCTTACAAAGCAAAGAAAACAAATGATGTTTCCTTCTCTTCTGCCTGAGCCTTTGGCCCTGAATTCAAGTCTCTGTCTAATCTAGATTTAGAGCTGGGAAAAGACAGATAATCACCTATGATTACCAGATGCACCAATTCTACTGCTTCAGGATGCAATATGCAACCTCCCACTTCAAGAGGAAAGCTCTGGTTATATGGCTGTTGAACACAGACAAGCTGTTGTTGTGCACACAACAGAATTGCTCCAGGTATTTTCCCTAAGCCCAGCACATCCAGGATGTATATAACAGGACATATAACCAGCTGTGTCAGGAGCAAGGTCCCTGAGGGCACTGGAGCCTGCCAGAGCTGGTGCAGTGTCCTCAGCAGCACTGGTGGGTGAGGTGCATTGTGCTGCTGGTCACTGGGCAGCACTGCATCCCCACACATTACAGCAGGGTCTCTGTGCTCCCCATCTCCTCAGGCTGCTTGGGGCACCTCATCATATCTTAACAAAAAGATTTTCGTAAGATTGCAAGATTCTGGGGGTTGGAAAATTGACTGATCCATGGAAATGCTATTTCAGGTTAGTTCTACAGTGTAAATCAGTAGAAAGGCATGTTCCTCCCAGAAGACTGACTCTGCATTACTGGGAGCTCAGCTGGTAGCAGCACGGTGCTAATAATGCCAGAGCCATGGTTCAGGCCCTGCATGGGCCATTCCTGTAAGAGCTGGACCCTTGTGGGTCCCTTCCAGCTCAGAATATTCAGGGATTCTGTCATTCTGAACAAAGGCATTCCAGAGCAATCCAGCAGAAACTCATGTTGGTCGGCAGCAGTTCATCCACCTCCATGTATCAACAGAATCAATCCTGCTTGTGTTTTCTCCGGGGGATCCCCACTATCAGCACAAAAGGCACATTGCCTCTGGAAACACGAACTCCAAGCACTCTGGAAGGGATGCGCATGTCCCTTGTCCTGCTGTAACCTGCAACAGAACCTGATTCAAATGTAACCCATAGACAGGGCAACTACAGTTACACTTTCTCTCCTGCAGTGAGACACAGTGGCAGCCACTCAGTTCTGCTATATCTACAGTGTCAGAAAACAGTAACATGATACAAAGAAAGCATCAGCAGGGGCTGAACTTACTGCTCAGGGACAGCAGCTTCTGGTCTGGGAGTGCAGCTTCAGATGATGTTGGGGTGACACATCCCAGCCATAGTGGAGAATACACAATTGTCCCCATATGACATGAAAGCTGACACTGTCCACAGCACACAGTTTTAGCCATTAGACGTTTGTTATGAATATCTAGCAGCTGCAGAAGGTCTTGCATTCCCTGTGCAGACACAGCAGAAGGGGGAGTCAACAGCTGCTGAGGTTTAGTCCTCAGCCAAACCCCTACAGACATCTGACCCTTGATGTTTTCCCTGGGCTGAGGGGCTCCATGAACCTGCAGCCCCAGAGGAGGTGGTGCTGCACTTGCTCTGATCTCGGGGTGTGTTTGTAGCTCCATGTTCAGCTCCTCACAGTAGCTGACTTTGTCCACTTGTGACTGATGCTCCTGACAGTTACTTGGCTCCTCTTTCTCATGTCTATTATGACTAATAAATACATCTTGTCATTTCTGTAAAGATACTGTAAGGAGCTATTCCCTTTCATCACTTGTGCTCAAGCCATCTTAATGAGGGAGGAAGTACACTAAGATCAAAGAGAACTCTGCACTAGCTCAGCCCCGCAGAAATCTCACGGACAACTGTCCCTGCAAGATGGGAAGAGATGATTGTGGAAACTAATCTCTACTTAGAGCAAGAAGCACTTTGTGAAACTTCAGAGAAGTTTCATTTTCTCTCCTGTGAGCAGGACTGGTGTTACTAACCTGTTCTTGTCAGCTGTGACATCTTGTGGTTGAGTTTTTGTGTTTGGTTGACTTAGCAAAACACTGTCCTGCCAGTGCAAAATTGTGCATTTCAGCATGGTGGTTTGTGGTAATTTTTTTGCATCTAGGGATGGTTTCCATATGGATGCTCTGCTTCATGTGACAGTTCTTGAAGAACTGTCCCACTAGCTAACAAGATATGGCCAGGAGGACAAAAATGAGATTAATTTGCTGTGTGCTGGTCAAAGAGAGGATGAAATTGATGGTTTTCATCTTAAGGGAACTTAAGAAGAGGCAATCAGGGTCAGGTTCAGAACAACTATGGCACAGCCTTCTGTGAAGATGCTGAAGGTAGCACCTATTTGTGGTTACCAGGTTTTCAAAAGGCTAACCAACGATTTTGGGATTTCTCTTTTTAAATTATGGTGCTCCTAAATCACAATGGAATGGGTCAAGGGCTTCTTCTGTAACCTTCATCTTTGTTTTGGACATAACAGCTTCAGCCAACTGGGTTTTAGCTGCTTGAAGGTAAGAGTTGATTATTGGGGAAGCTTCCAACTCATTTATGACATCTCAGGAGACTATGGACTTTAGGCAATAGACTTCAACTCATACAAGTTATGAACTGAAACTATGCTACCTGGAAAGAGAAATAGATAAAATATTCTAAAACACACAGGGAAAATTTGCAATTTCATCCCAAAACCTTTGAATTATTTGCTTGAATTAAATGTTGGTAGTACAAAAATTTAAAATACTCATCTGTTCAGTTTTGTATTTTTAAGCTTATACTTTAAGAAAAGTCTGTAGGGACCACGTGGATTGACTCCACCCATCTGTAACTTCATAATAAACATGGAGAGATACTCAGACCAAGAGCCTGCAAGTTTCATGACTCAGTGCTGCTACATCTAGGAAAGCTGATACATGTCCCTGCCATTAGTCCTAGACAGTAACAAACATGAAAATGTTTGGAGATTTTTTCCCCCCCATTCTAAAGGCTCCAATAATACAGATAACTGAGATCTCCCTGAATGGCAAACACTCATATTAATTAATGATCATGTGAAATAAAATACACAGAAAACATACCCTTCAAAGGACTGCTCATTATTGTGTGAGTGCCTCTAACCCCAATGGAGACAAATGAAAGTTGCACTTTTAAACAAAAGAGAGAATATGTTCACCATGATGGACTGAAAAAGGCCAGCCTGGCAGAAAGTGGAATGCATAGAGGGATTTTAAGAAGGATTATAGATGTTGGTGGCAACTGCACTCAATAAATTACAGTTAGATCAAAGAAAAATAGAATGCTTTGATAAGAGATTAAAAAGTGCCCTTCTCGAATGTACAGCTGTAATTAAAAGCAAATAAAATTCTATTTTAACCCTATACTCAAGGTACTACTTCTTTTCCCCTCATTTTATTAATAAATTACTTCTGGCACCCAGGGAAAAGACAGCTTTTTCAATGTCTTCCTTCTGTTACAGCCAGCCACCAAGTAAACATGCAATCATTGTTTTCATGCATGTATCAAAAGTTCTGATGGGGCCATGGGCTTTGGGTGTAGGTGGTATAAATTTTAGAAAAACTAGGTGATGTACTGCAGCAAATACATGAAGAGGTAATCCAGACAGTAAGGCTGCTGCTTTTCTTGGGTTGACAGCTAAGTATTTACCAACTTCAAATAAAGAGAAAAGCAAAATTGGATTTGCTTTCATCTATTGTCTAGAATAATTTCCTGCCCAAGAACATAATGAGCATGTGCACTATTGCTTATACAGCTTAGAAAAAAAAAAAGTAGTTCTTTGAAAAGTCAATAGAAAATTGATCAGTAAAGTCATAAGTTATTACAAAGGTGGATATGCTTTCATCATGTTTTACTAAGTGTAAAAGTTGCCCTTTTTTGTTTTGTTGTTACCTTACAGACAGCATGGGAAGATGCATTATGACTGTTTCCCTCCAGCAGCAAAGCAAGAACCCCAACATGCATTCTTCAGTCACTGGGACCACAGAACTATTTGCAGCTTCTTGATTCAAGGCAATTCAAATCTGAGCAATTTAATGCTGCAGCTGTGTAGAAAATTTGTCCTTGGAAAAATCACCTTCACATGACTACTCTTCATTTCTAAAAAATGGTTCAGATAGTAAAAGTCAAATCTGGCATCATGGCCTTTTGTTTTTCATCCGGGAACTGCTTCATCTACACATTTTTCATTTGAAGGTTAAAAATTGCCATTTTCCCACACTAGTTTCTGGTTGTACAAACTATAAGTTGAAAGTCCTCTGCACTTGCAAAATGCTTTTAGTAGTAGACCTGACTTTCTCAATCAGCTGGTGCTGAGGGTCTGATGTTTTACTTGGGATTAATTTATTTGATTCAACTGGCTGGAGGTGTGCTGCACAGCACTGTGTTACTGTGAATGATGCTGTAATGCCTTGAGAGCTCATTCCACTGAGCACTTATTGCTGAGGAGAAGATGCTTTTGTCCTCTCATCAATAATTTATAGTTGATATCGAGTGTGGTGCTCCTCCTGCCTTAAAAACCCTTAGTTAAAAGAGCACAATTCCCAGTCTCATCAGCACTAAGCTGTACAAGTTTCCATGAAATCTGTCATGAAGCTGAGAGAAGCATGGATGCACACTGCTGGGATTCATTTCTTCAAGTTTTCCTAGAAGTGGCATTACAGGGTCTGGGAGTGAAGTCCCTGCGTTTGTGATTCTGGGATAGAGGCTGCACATGGCAGTAACCTCAAAAATCAAATGACCATTGTGGGACACAGAATACAGCTGTAGTGATCTTAGTGCTGGGTAGATGTTCAAAACACACGACAGTGCTTTATTTTGGCTCTTTTTGGAATAAATTTTTTCTCTTGCTCCTGATTTATTGACTGACTGGCTTTTGATCAAAGCAACATCTCTTCTGTCTTCCATCTGTGCAAGTCTCTAGGTCACCTGGCAGGGATTTCGGACAGGAGATGACAAATATCACACACCTCTTAAGTGAATAATTTTCCCCAAAAAGACAGGGAAAATATTTCTACTGATTTCTGTGGTCAAATACTAAAAGAGGAAAGCCCAAAGGAAATTGCAAGGATAGTCATAAATTCACCTGTACCTGGCTTAGCCTCAGCAATCTGGCATTCTGAGCCAGCACATGCAAACCTAAGAGTTCAGACTGTGATCATGTGTTTGTCCACTGACAAATAAGGCTTAAGAATACTCAAAGAGAAAACAAAAAAATTTTCCATACCTATTTGAGCTGGAATTCAAAGTTGTAGTCAGTTGGAGATGTCCAACAATTCCTTGCTTCAGGAAAGCCAGGAGCCCCAGTAGAATTTAAATATCCAATGTTTCAATATTTATTTTCCACTTTCTGCCTAAACTAATTGCAGAGAAACAATATGAGGAAAACAAAATAACTAGCCAGACTGTGCTATGTCACACAAACTGCAGTTTCTTAGCAAGGCACTGATGATTTCTCATTTCCTCCAAACTAGTTCTCTGACTCAGGCTGCTTAGTGGGAAAGCAATGCCTTTTCCCTTCCTCATCACACACCACTGTCTGAAAACATAAGGTTGCTCAACAGAATTTACTGGCCACTCACTTGAAATAAAGACAGAATCCAAGTGCCAGAGAAGGCAGTGGCCTCTCATTGCCATTCAGACAGGAACCTGCTGTGGTCACTCAGCCACAACCCTTGGCCATCTGAAAACCTGGGCACTGACAAAGACAAAGCCCTTCAGTATCTCAGTTCCTTAATTTATTTTTTTTCTCGTATCCATGTGAAGAAGTAAAGTATGTATTTGCTTTTACTTCTTCACCGTGAAATTTAGTGTTTCATTTGGATTAATGCCATCCTGTATCCTCTCTATCAATACCCTAGGGAGAGGGAAAAGAAGGATTTTCCTGCTCTTTCTATGATTTTAGAGTGAGAACAGCCTATGCCTACACTGTCTTTGCCACACAGATGGTCAAAAAAAACACACAAAAAAAGCAGTGTCCATAGCAATTTTCCCACAGGGTATGTAAATTAGATATGGGCAGAGCTTCAGGAGGAACTGGCTGGTCCTGGTCACAGCCTAGTCACCTCTAGCTCCTTTGGATAACAAAGATTTTTTGGGGAAAAGCCCTACCCCATGGTCTCCTTATCCAGCTGGCTCTGGTGTGAAGATGCCTCTGCTGAGACAAAATAGCTAAATAGCTATGGAGGAAATTTTTTGTATTTTCCTTTGTGGAATAGCAACTCCCTAAAAATAATGCCTGCAGATGAACACATTGCAGTCTGCAGACCCAGAGAAACCAACTTGGATCATTGACTCCTTTTGGCCACCTTTGCACTCCCTACACTTTCTGAACCTGAAATGAAACAGAATAGAGAAACATCATGCCAGTCTCATAACAGACTCCTGTAAAACTTCTGTGTTAAAGAAGGACACAAGGTTTTTCTCCAAATTCATCACAGACATAAATTTGTCTCTGATTATGAAACTTTAGAGGAAAAGGTGTATTTGGGGTTTTTTGCTTGCCTCCTTTTCTGTTGGTGTTTTACTTACTCTCTTCTCTAAAATAAAACTCAAACTTATTTTTTAGTATATGCTATACACCTATAATAAACTAACAAAAAAGAGAAAAAAATTCTTATCCTATTTGCAGTTGTGAAAATATCTATCCTCTATCCCCATGAGGATGACCAACACATGATGTAATGTAATTCCAAATTTGCATCAATGCTTTCTCACCCTCACTGGTATTGTTGGAATCAAAGGAGATATTTGTTAAACATAGCTTGGATAAAAATCCAATGATATATTACTGCCAAATGAATCCTTGTGAAAGGGGAGAAATTTTCAGCAAATTTGATGTGAAGCAGATTTACGCATTTACATTTTAATTGCAAAATGTTAGAAGCAAAAACAAAACCCAAAACAGTAAACTCCAAAATAAAAGCATAAAAGGATTATTTTTTTTTTCCCAGGTAATAGTGATTTTAAAGTTCTCCTCAAGCTGTTTCTAACATTATGGTGGATATGATTCCAACAAATGAGAAAGAGAGAGGCTGCCTGTGTGTGTTATGACAGAGTTGTGAATGCTACTGTTTTGCTAGGAGATTAAAAATCGATGCTTTATGAAAACATTCTCATATTTTAAAGCAAAATCCATCCAATTCTTTATCACCTTGATTTGCTGAGCCCCCTTTTATTCATAAGAAGCAGGAATCTCCCTCAGATAGAGCATCCAAAGATAGCACAGCTTCATGCCAGTAAAGCAGAGAAGCTCCTTTTCATTTTTCCTTAGCTCCCAAGATGTTTTGACTGGCTGAAAATGATGGAAGAGTTAACAAGAGGCTGGCTGACCTGACTCAGTTCTGGAAAAACAGAGGGAAGAGTTAACCAAAGCTTTATCAAGATAGAATCAGACATACATGAAATGGATGCCAATGTGTGGGGCTAGATGCAAAGCAAATATTTTTTTTTAAATGTCATTTTGCAGAATGCAGGGTCTGGTTGATAGTAGGGTTCATGTTAATGCAGTTTGCTTGGGTCTTGCCAAAGGCATTTCATTTCATGGCATATGTTGGTATGATTAAAAAGCATGCATTGTATGGAATTAAAAGGATGCACTTTGGAAGAACTAAAAGTTGGCTGACTGACAGATTGCAAAGTGGTGAGAGTAATGAGAGGAACTATTTCCAGCAGATTCCCACAAGGATCAGTTCCTGGTACAGCACAGTTTAGTATTTTCATCACATGTCCAAACAGTGATGTAAAAATCAGTCCCAAGATGCTTGGGGCCTGGAGCACTCGTGGTCTAAGACATGGCTGGGAGGGAGAGCTGGACTTGCTCAGCCTGGAGAAGACAAGGCTTCAGGGAAAGTAAAAACAGCCTAGGAGGAGCTTACAAAGAGAGCAGAGCCAGGCTCTTTACAGAGGTTTGTGAGGAATGAGACACTGTGATCATAAACTGAAACTGGGGAAGTTTTAACTATTTGTAAGGAAAAGGAAATTGCTATGAGGACAATCAGCCATTGGATCAGGATGGCCTGGGATGTTATGAAATCTCTTTCTTTGGAGGTTTTTAAGATCTGATTGGATGAAGCCTGGAACAATCTTACCTGAATTCAACTTTAACCTTGTTTTGAGCAGAAACTTGGACTGGATGGCATCCCAAAGTCTCCCCTTGGGAAGAATGTAACTTGGTTGATTCTGCCTGGAAAGGGATTTGGGAATCCTGATGGGTAACTACTTCAATATGTGCTCTAATGTAGGACTGCAGGGAAAGTCAGTGGCTGGATGTTATTTGCTCACTGCTGTCAAGAACTCCATATAAAACCTGACACCTTTGCAGAGTGGAATTCCTAAAATAGAAGCAGCCAGTTTCAAGTGGCCATCACTTCCTCAAGTACAGCCTGTGAAGGCTTGCACTGCTGCCCCATGGAGCTCTCCAGTGCCTCCTGAGCTGCTGCTTTTGCTATGGAAGTAGAGTGGTCTGGATTTTATCCTGTGCAGCATTTCAGAGAGATGTTTCCATCACCCATAACTATCTCAGTCCCTTACACTTAAAGGGAAAAAAAGGCATTGCACTACTGGGGTGAGAGGGAGTACTTAGGGGCTTTTAGGCAAAGCTTTATCATGATTCAATAACTGGAGGCTTTAAGTTAGACAATGTGAAATTCTAAATAAAAATAAAGTGTAAAAATGCCACAGCTCTCCAGGGTGAAGCTGAATTCTCCCTTGTTGCCATTTGAAAGCACTGGCCATGCTTTATGCAGAGCAAGTGGCCAGTGCTGGCTCGGGACTCAGGTGCCCAAGATTTGCAGGCAGGCACTCACTATTCTCTAAGCCCTTTTTCTTTCCTGCCCGACTTGGAGTTGTTCTGGAGTATTTCTGAACAGTAGAAACCTTTAAGACAATTCCACACTTTCACAGAAAAGCCTTTTTGCAGTAGCTGAGGGAATAATGTACATAATTTACCACACACAAATGTAGTCAGAGGTTACATGGACAGCATCAGCACAGATGTGCTGGAGCAGCAGGACCCTGAGCAATGTTGGTAACTAGAAAGGCAAGCAGCCAGGAGACAAACCCATCTGACCACAGATAACAACCCTTCTGATGTGTCTGCTGCACTGGCTTGTTAGCAGAGATCCATAAAGATGAATTATCTAGATTCACGTGCTGTAGAGATGCCACTGTGATCAAGCTCACAGCCTCAGATACATTCAAATATCTTGTTTCAAATAGAAATCATAGCTGTATATTTTTTATGTTATGTGAAATTCCCAACCCTTATGTAATTTGAAGAGACTTTTTTTAAACTTATCTGAAATGATGCAACTATTGACTAATTGAAGGTTTTAGTTTTGACACCAGAGAACTATGTTAGCCAAACCAGCAACATGCTAGGCTATGAATTCTTTGTTTCTTCAGTAACAATCTGAAAAAATGAAATTAAAATTTTTAATTTAATCTTTTAATTTAATAATTTCTTATATTTGAATTTTGTATATGACTAGCTTAATATTCCTAGGTAAAAAAGGTTTTGTGAGACTTTTTTTCCTTTGATAAGAAAATATACTTCCCTTTAGCAGTTTAAGACACAAAAATATGCATTTATAAGTAGCTTCTAATCAGATGATGTAGCAATTCCCTGATCACTTTAGAAAAAGCAGACAGATATATATTGCTATGTTGAAAAAGTTAGAACATGAGTGGTATAGTTATCAAATCATAGTTAACTCATTCCCAAAGCAGTTAATTTCTTGACAAAAATATTGAAGAGTATATGTTAGACAAATTAAAATGTTTTCTGGCTTTTATGGAAAACCAACAAGAGGAGGAAATAAATGTATTTCCTGCAATATGCAATTATATACTGCTCTGTTGCATGGGGATATATAAGGTGTGCTGGGTGCACACAGACTGCAAAATAAACAAGCCATTACACACTAACACATCACTAAACCTGTGGGATGCTAATTCTTGTGTACCTTGGTTAGGAATTCATCTTTGACTGCACCCATGTGGAGCAGTTTGCTGGCTCAGTAACCTCTTGGGTGCATGACCACTCCTCAGCACCTGATTTTTTCATACCTTTACTAATTTAGGCAGCCAGGCAGTGACATCCAAGGGCAGCATCTGTGGGTGCATGGACAGAGCCAAGGGCAGAGAGCTGGAAATGTAAGACAGAGGAGTTCAGCAGTGACACCATTGAAAACATGATGGTCACACTCTTGACGGGAGGTGCAATATCATTTTTATCACACGTGATACTTTCACTCTACCATTAATCACTTAAAAAAATTAATTACAAGCATTCTTTACTCTAGGCAGACAGTTCCATTTTGGTAGCAGGGAACAGGGTGTGCCACAGATTTCTCCCTGTCACGCTGAGCCTACTGTCCTTTCGTGTTTTCTCTGTGGAGGATTTTGGTGACAATATCCAGTTGCCTCACACCTTGCAGATGATTGCTCTGCACTTATCCTTCAGTGGAGTGGCAAGAGTTTTTCAGATTCCTGTTACATATTGCCCACTGACCATCTGCTATTACCACCTTAATGAGAAATCACTTGATGAAAGGTGATTGAGTGGTTACCATCCAGTACAAGGTTACAAGCTCATTATACTACTTCCCCCTCCAATAATCAGCAATAGTGATAAGCCAAGAGTCTTAGCTGATACAAACCAGTGCATTTCTGCTATTTCAATAGTGCTGCCTTTGTTTACATGACATTTAGCTTAAAAGCATTTACTGTTAGGTTAATTTAGATCCCAGCCTTTGGTTAAAGTGGGTTTCTGGGTGCCACTATTGTAAAATAGAAACATGGGATAATCAAGGAGTATTCTATTATTTATTATTCTTTTAGTCATCATGGATGGGATGCTTTAAAGATGAATCAACTGTGGTGTTTCTGTAGGACTTGTGAGAACTTGGTTTCTGTTTCCCCTCAGAGCACTGAGGTTTCCTGTAAAGCTACTCTGGCTCTGGATTTATGTACCATTTGCAGAGGAAGATGTATCCACTTAAAGCTTCCACTTTAGGTTTTGCTGAGTCAGTTTTATATATGAAGATGTTAAAAAAAACAAAAAAAACAAAAAAACAAACCAAACAAAAATAGGGAAAAGTAAGCTTCAAAAAATGAGTCCAGAGGAAGTTCACAGTTCCTTCAACAGTTTTTTTTTCCTAAAAGCAAACCTCTACATTTCTCTTTCTGCATCAGGTCTCTGCTCTGATGTGTTCCCACTAAACTAGAAGTATTCTATGCAGCCTGTTAGGGTCGTGGATTTCAAGACAATCTCCCAAATAAAAATCAGAGAACAGAACTGACTGAGGTAAGCTGTTAGAACACAAGAAAAAGCCAGAGCTGCCTCTTGTCATAGAGACATAGAGACAAAACTGCAGAGAAAAAAAAGCCTGGCAGTGTGATTCAGAACATACCACTAGGGGGAAATGATAGAGTTGCTGTACTTAAGTTTGGAAAAAAATGTTCTGAAAGGTTGTGTTGCTAGCACATACTCTATTTTAGTTCTGGGACTCATCCTCTAATGTCATATATATTCTGAGTGGTAAAGGAACCACCTGATGTCCAGCTTCATTTCAGGGAAAGGGAGGGCATAGGTATGATGGGCACTGGAAGACAAGTTTGGATGTACTCAAATTACTGGGAGATAGTTCAGAGGAGAGACACCTTGAAAGGTCAATGTCAGGAATGCAGCATGCTAATGATGCTAATGATATAAACAACACCCGAGATAGGTCTCCATTTGGTGAAGCACTTGTGTACATGTTGTACTTGAAGCACCTGAGCTGCTGTATTCATTTCAGCCAGGTGACCCGTGTACCTTACCAGACAGGAGTTCCAGGCATTGCACTATCACAGAACTGGTGTTTCTTGGCATTTATCCACACTCTTTGAATGCAAAGACTAGTGCATCTTCCTGTAATAAAACTGCCTTCTGCTGGTGATCATTCTCCTGATTCCAGACAGCTCTGATTCACAGCATAAGAAAAGCTTTCCCAAAGGATTCAAAGGCTCTTTTTCCCCAAAACACACACACCACCTGCATACATTTGTGTGTATCTCATTTTATCCCCAAAAATAAACAAATCACTTCTGGGCCCCTATTCTCTTATATCCAGAAGGAAAATATTGCCTGAGAAAACAGTTTTGCCCCCCCCCTTTTTTTTTCTTTTGCATAATAGGACATAATTTATTATTTGGCTTACAATCATTGACAAGGGTTCAGAAAAATACAAATCTACTGTTTTGATATCTTACACTGATTGTAACTTACCATGTCATAGGCTCTTTTAGCACCAGAGACATCATTCTGGTATAGTAATCCCTTCAGAAAACTCCTTCCAACAAATATAGAAGACTGTCATCATGATGAGAAAAGCCTTTCCCCTAAAAGTGTTTATCATCCAAGAATAAATAGAATAAATGAAAATAATGGCTTTTTGAGATTTTAGAGATAATAATCCATTTATCAGGCAGATTTTGTACATAAGCCACTCACCATTTCCATTGTCTTACAGTCATCTGAATGTCAATTAAAAAAAAAGAGAGAAGAAGATGAAGTTATAATGCTGTATCAACAGACAGCTGTCCTAGTGGGCACCGGGAGCACAGGATGCCTGGCATTGCTGAGCAGTGCAGTCACTGCCAAAGGAATGAGCTCCCATTTCAGGCTGATTCCCGTCCCGCTGGCCAGGCTGTGGGGCTCTCCCCCTTGCTCGCCCAGCTGACGCCCCTCTGCTGCCGGGACACCAGATCTGGCTCGTTAACGCGTCTGGAATGAGCCTGAGCCACGCTCAGCTGGCAGGCACAAGGGCCGTACTTGGATTCCCAGGTTGGAAGATTATCTCATTCAAGCACAGTTCTCCCAAAGATATATAAGTGCAGTGAGTGGTGGTCGCTGCAGAGCTGGGCTGAGCCCTGGGAGGTTTCAGCACAAGGGAGCACAGCCTTCCACCACCGCAAACATGACCATGATGATGAAAGTACAAGAGCTGGTAGGTGCAACCTTCTTTCATTTACTCACAATTCATTGTTTTCTACACTGCCATTAGACCAGGCAGACAGAGGACCTTTGTGGATCACTGATTTAGCAGGTTACCAGCACTGCTGGGCTCTAGGTGCAAACCCTCAGGTACTATTTACTATATTATTGTATTTTCATTTTCCTTGGGAAAGAGTCTCACCACAGGCACAACTACACAGCTGTTTGGGTTTGACATCACAGCACTAGGAAAAGATCAACCAAAATTTAGCTATTTATTTGACTTTGTCCTTGATTTTAATTTATATATATTTTTAAAAGCCAGTAATCTAATGATCACACTAAGTAATTCCAATCTAATAAGGGACTGGAAGAACATATTAATGCAGAGAAACTAAAATATTTTATAATACTAAATTAAGAGCTTAATAATAGTATTGTTTTCTAATAAGAAACTAGCAGTTCCTACAGCCACTGCTGTTTATGATGTAAGAGAATCTTGGAAAAATTAGGTCCAGATCACAAGTAATGGGACATTCCACTGCAGAATTCAGACTGTCTGGTCTAATCTGATCGAGAAACTGGGAAAGCAGGAATGATTCAGGAAAACACTGCATTTATGTTCCCAGATGGCTTTGTTAAGATACAACTGCCTAACTAATGCTGTCTTAAATTGTTTGGCAAGGTTCTCTCAGTTTCTTCTACATTAGACTCTATAACAAATACAATTTTACAAGGTAAAACAGAAAGGCAGTCTAGGCCACATGAACCACTCTCAAAATACACATCTGCCTGTACTAAGTTGAACAACTTATCTTTTTGTACACTCTTAATTGGGCACCAGAGGTATTTCTGAAAACAATTGAAAGCTGTTCTGCTGCACAGCACCACATAGCTTGTGCCATTCTGCTGTAAATGGGACTTTGGTACTGACAGCAATGGATAAAACCAGCCTTGAAATGACTCAGCAACCCAATTTAACTGCATGGGAGGTGTGCTCCAGGCAGTTGCATCCCCAGCTAACCCAGGCACAGGCAGAATGGCCTGTCCTGGCTGTCACACACTCCCAGAGGGCAGGAATGAGTGCAATCAGCCCTAGACAATCCACCATCCCAGGGGGTGGCTACTGCATTAAGAATCCACTGATCTTATTATATCATGTTTGCATTTACAGGTGACTGGGAAGAAGGTGGATGATAAGGAGACAGGCAGCTTCCTCCCTGAGGACTTCAAAAACGGAGAGTATGAAGCTGCTGTCAGATTAGAGAAGCAGGAGGACCTAAAGACCATCCCTGAGCACTCACTGACCCGAGGAGATCTGCCTTATGAGAATGAGAAAAGACTAGAAGCAGAGGTAGGTGCTTGGGTCTTCTGCTTGGATTTTTATCATCATGTGTGCACTTCCTGCTGCAGTCCTGGAAGTTCTGCCTCTCTCTAGGTTAGAAATACATGCATGGTGAGCTAGAAAAACCCTTGGGAGACCACCACAAAAGGAGGCTGGTCTGAAGTCCACTGAAGAACATGGAGACCTCCTCACCTGTGTAGCCTGTGGATGCAGGCAGTGACACTGAGGCAGAATCTAAAACACCCCCTGTGCTGCCTGACTGAAACCCTGAGAGCTGCTGCTGGCCAGGGTCACCTGCTGCTGGCTGTCAGTGAGCAATCAGAGCAGTGAGACACCTTCAGCTTGCACACCTAATGGCTGCTACCAAAAGAAACCAACTCACAAAAGATGGAACCGTGCTGTTCTGAAGCCAGAAGCCTTAATTAATATGAAAGTGTTCTTTTTATGAAAACACAGCATTACACTTACTAGCACATTTGGGAAGAACACTTACAAAGGAAACTCATACTGGTCTACAGAAAAGTACTGATTTCTGTTCCTGGAGAATTTGACAATTCTCCTTAGCTCCCTAAGAAATGATGCTTTTTCCCCCAAGAAACACAGTAGCTATAATATCTTTAATAATTTTTTTTTTTTTTGGTGAATAAGACATCAACTGGCTTAAACATTTAAAGTGATTTGGAAATGATATAGTTTAGCAGGGGGAATAAGACTTTGTTCTAAAAAATGAAGAGTGAGAAAGTCAGTCTCAGAAACATCAGAATGAAAAGTTTACTTCTTAAACTTCAACAGAGACATCATTACTGGCTACAGAGGGTTTTTTTTAGTTCCTTCAAAGCAGGTTCAGAAGAACTTTGTGGGTTTTCAGTTATCCACAGTCAGCATAATTATTTTCCATTAGGCCAATGATCTGCAGATCAAACCATAAATGCAGAGAACAATAAAAAGACGAGGTAGAAATAACTTGAATAATAATTCAGAAGACAAAAGTGCATTCACCCTTAATCACACCAAGGGACAGAATCTGTCATCTGTATTCACCCTGAGTTAGTCCTTGTTTGTGAATCTCCCTTCTGAAGTCAAGGACACCTTGTGGGATCTCAGCTCAGGCACTGCTGACACTTGCTCTTGGTGTCAGCAGGGCCCCACACTGACTTCATGCCCAGATGCTTTTTACAAGCAGGTTTGGAGAAGCCTTAAATATGTATTGAACTGCCCCATCAAGGACACAGGGCATTCTTTGTGGCTTCCCCGAATGCAGTAACACTTGCAGACTGAAATGCTAAGATCATTCTAAACTTTTTTCTTCTCTTGGGGGTATGTTTTTAAGCAAAGAGAATTAAATTCCAATAATTAAGGGGCTGCATCATTAAAAAAGTGATTAAAGAAAATCACTTGGTGGAAGCCAGTTGAAACTGCAGGAGCATTCCAGCTCTCATAAGTTCACGAGATTTTTTAAATTGTTGTGCCAGAAGAGACTGTAGTGCTGCTCTGACTCCTGGTCCAAATTCATGGCACAACATATGGTTCAAGAAGTTAGGAAGAGGCATATGAATGCTATATGAAAATATATAATAGAATACTAAAAACTACAGATGAGATAGAATTCCTCACATAGTTAGCAACTTATTGTAATGGTCAGTTAGCCCCAAAAAGAAAAGAAAACCCCCTACAAAAGAAAAAAAATTAAAACAATTTATTTCAAAGTTCATCCAATCTTAATTGAATTCAGTTGAATAATATCACACTGCTGTCCCACCACTCTGAAAGGGAGAGATGGTCACTCAGCTCAGCTTACTGACTTCCCTCATTTATTTCAGCTGAAGAAGAAGAAATTACAGGCCAGGTCAAAACTTGAAAACTTGGAGGATCTTGAAAAAATTATTGAGCTGAAGAAGAAGAAAAGATGCAAGAAAGTGAAAGTGCCTGTTTTAAAGAAACCTGAACCAGAAGTTATTGTAAGTTACTTCAAAGTACCTTATTCTGGGAAGGCATTAATGGGGGTTTGTGCCACACACATTTATGTTCTCTGTATTCTTTCCTTCAGACAGGACCTGTGGATGTTCCCACATTCTTCAAAGCTGCACTGGAAAATAAGTTGCCAGTAATTGAAAAATACCTGTCAGACAAAGGGGATCCAAATGTCTGTGATAAGGTACAGTCTTCTTCCTAATGCAAAGCCTGCTACAGAAAAGAGCAAAAATAACTTTTACCATAAGAATTTGTAGATTCCACCCTCATTAATGAAAACAAGGGATGGGGGAAAGTAAATAAATGCTGAAGTTCTGTACCTCAAGTTTTCTAGTGGCCACTGAGATCCTTCAAAATCATAATACCTCAAAGGAGTCCTTTATATTTAGAAAATGCTGTTAGTGCCCTGGAAAACCTGATTTTCTGTAAAAGGCGATCTTCCAATGCTATGGAAAAAGAGAGAAGAAATTTTTCTGCAGAACAACAGAAATAAGTGGCTGCCCTTATACTCCATAATGCATAAGCTGCCTTTTCAAAACAGTGTAGGATGTTGGATGGGAACTCAACAGGTGTCATTTCAAATCTGGATGTCATGCTGCAGATACTTCTCCCATCCTTTAAAATGCAGGATAAGCAACTCTCAGCTAGCAGGTTGCTATTAAAATTTAGCAGATTTCAGGTCTCAAAACCAGTAGCTCTTTAAAAGGAATCAGCATTGAGTATGTATTTGCCATCATCCAAGGGGGAGGAGAAGAGATTCAGAGATACCTTTGTGCCATATGTAATGTCTAACTTTGCCCTGCTTCCATTGCCAGTTCAAACGCACTGCGCTGCACAGGGCATGCTCTGAAGGACATCTGGAGGTGGTGAAAAAGTTGGTGGAAGCTGGAGCCCAGCTTGAACAGAAAGACATGGTATGCACATCCACTCACACCTCTTCCCAAAAGCTGCTTGTTGTTTTATACATGCCAGGAGAACCATTTTTAGAAGTGCTTCTTACAGAGAAGGGGCACTAAAAGACCTTACCTTTGAAGTTTATCCTTAAAATAATTTTGTTGATGTTTCAAGAGGGAGGGGCTGCTTCCCTGTGCCCGAATGGTTGTTGGAAAACACAGGGAATGCTGGCCAGCACAGTGCCACAAACAAGGAATCCCAGGGCAGGCTAAGAGAGCTGAGGTCAGGCTCCCACCTGAGCCAGGTGCTGGGACAGTGCTGTCACACACAGGTACCCAGGTCAGCAACAGGATTTCCAGGCTGTGCTCGGGAGAGCCCCCTGCTCCTCTGGAATGCTGGAAAGGGCTGAGTACCGACAGCTTCTGCAGCTGTTTCTTGCCTTCTCTGCCCTTTTCCCTTGGCTGAACAGGTGCTGCCAGCCTTGCTCCCCCTCGCTTATCCCAGCAGTGCTCGCAGAGGGTGAGGAGTGACAGGCAGAGTGGGACCATCCTGTCCTGCACAGCTCAGGGCACAGATGCTGAATCTTGCAGAGAAAAGGGGTTTAAATTAACTTACTTAAGCTGCATAACTCGGGAATTTGTTTTTTAAAGAGAACTATTCTTTCCCTTGAGCTTCATTTTCTATGCATTTTAGAACTCAAAAGGCATTGAATACAAAATATTAACTAGCATATTCCAGCCACACATCTGGCTAAAGGTAACTTCTAAGCTTAAAGAATAGACAACACACATCCTTTCTCACAGCAGGGTTGTCAAGATCTCTGTCTTTAGGAGCAATATGCAATGAATGTGAAGAGTGAGAAATTCACAGTACTGCAGAAATTTGGGCAAAATAAGAAAAGCTGTTACTAGAAGCATTTGTTTTTTACTAGAAACAATTTTTTTTTACTAGAAACTGTGATCACTGTGTGATCACAGTGAAGTGCTCTAGGTTAAATCGCATAAAATTAATTTGGGTTAATTTAGAAAATTGATCAAAATACTATTTTTGTTAAAATATTAAAATACTTTTAATTTCTTTTTCCTGTTAAAGCTTCATTCTACAGCTCTGCACTGGGCATGCCGGGGTGGCAATCTGGATGTTCTGAAATTCTTACTGGACAAAGGGATGAACATAAACGCAAGAGACAAGGTAGGTGCTTCTGGAACTCTGCAGCTTTTCAAATCGTAGATGAAAGCTGCCCCTCGCTCCGGGTAGATAATTTCTGGCAGCGGTTTTTGAGGCGGCTTTTAGCTGTGCCATGCTCTGACCGTGTCCCCGCGTCCCCAGCTGCTGAGCACGCCCCTGCATGTGGCGGTGCGCACCGGGCGCTACGAGTGCGGGGAGCAGCTCATCGCCTGCGAGGCGGACCTGAACGCCAGGGACAGGGTAAGAACCACAGAACCGCCCCTTGCCCGGCTGCACCGCGGCAGCCTGTCCCCAGCGGCCCGGGGACAGCCCTGGGCGGCGGCGGGTGGCAGGGCTGACCCTGTCCCCGTGTCCCTAGGAGGGGGACACGCCGATGCACGACGCCGTGAGGCTGAACCGCTACAAAATCATCAGGCTGCTGATCCTGCACGGAGCAAACCTGACCCTAAAGAACTGCGTAAGTAATAGCACCGAATCCGAGTGAGTTTTGAATGCTTTACAAGAGTTTCCCACCAGAGCAGTTCCATAGGTTTCCAGATCGGGAGAGACTATTTTGAACAGACTTAATTAGATCATCTCAGAGCTAATTAAAGCAGAGCTGAGACAGGGAAAGAGTAACGGGAGAGGTCAGGGAACAGAGGAAGACCCACTGCCTCTTTTAAAACCAGAACCCACTATCTGCTACTGCAACATCACACCTTTCTACGATTTAATTACTCATATCATGAAAATATGGAATAAACAGACACGCTGCACTACTCCTGGGCTTCAACCACCACTGAGACAACAAAGACCTTAGCTTGTAAGAGAAATCTCCTTTTTGTTAAGCCCACAGCTGAGAGGCAGCCCCAGCACTACACCTGGCTGGTAACCTAACTGCTGGGCAACAAACCCCTGTGGCTGAGCAGAGAGCAGTCCCACACCAGCTGTGCTCAGAGCCACTGCAGGACCAGTGCTGCTCCAGCTCTGTGACCACCTGTTAAAATACAGCACTTGACAGACCTTTTCTCCCTATCCAAACCTAGCAGCTGTAGCATTGCCAGTCAATGTTTTTGACTGACAATCAGTTAAAACGTCAGGGGACAAGGAAGAATAGTCACTGGGCTCTCTGTACTTCCTACTCTCTGCCCACCTCCCTGCAGTGTGTCTGCTCCCAGCACTACTCCTCATCAAAGTATGACAACTATGGAAGGTACAGCCCCAAAGACCAAACTTGCTCTCTCAGACTTTGCACATAAAAGTTGGCCCTACTTAATTCCTGTGCTTCATACCCTAATTAAATTCTTACCTAAATTCTGCATTAAACGGAAGAGTCTTACTGAGATTGCACCTAAAAATATTTCTAACCACTTGAAACTAGAACAAAAGGAACACCTGCATGTTCTGCTGGTCACAGCATTTGCCTAAACCCACTGAAACCCAGGGAATTTTCATCATGGGTCTGACCAGGGCTGGGACTAGCTGTGTAGAGCAAAAGTACTCTGATCTCAGGGGTGCAAGAGTAAGTCTAAGCTAGTGTGTGCAGAAGGGATTCACATCACACAGATGCACTGAACAAGCATTTAAGATAGAACAAGGACTTGGTCATCACTGGATAAAATTAAATATTCCTCTGTTTCTTTTAACCAGGAAGGGAAAACCCCTATGGATCTTGTTCTTCAGTGGCAGAATGGCACCAAAGAGATATTCAACAGCCTGAAAGACAATTCCAAAAAGAGTGCTCATCGAGGTAAATTCTGAAGAGAGAAACCAAACCACGCTCCTTTTGCTGCTTTGAAATGCTTCCCACAAACCTGGATGAAAATGTCCTTGAACATCTATTGAAAATATATGGCACTGGATTATTTGAGGTGCTTTCACTGAAAACTGCAAGAAACCTGCAAAGAAATTATTTTAAAAGACAGGTTGAGTGTTAAAATTCCACTAGCTCTAAAATGGCTTTATTTATTATTTATTATTTATTTATTTATTTAAAAGTAATTTTTAATTATGCTCACTATTTAAGCTTTTTATAGATGCAATTGGTTTAAATGAAATTTTTACCAGCAACATAAATCCTTTTTGTCTTAAATGGCATTTTCAGCTATATTAGCAACTTTCCTCAAGCCTTCCAATAGCTCTAAATAGCAAATACTTGCAACTGTTGCTGTGTCTCACGACTAAAATAACCTGTGAATTGAGTGGCAGTATGTGGAAGAGCAATGGGAGAAGGTATACTGAGGTGCCAAGTGGATTTAATGAAGTAGTTGAGTAATGGTGTTTACTCAGGGTTTGGCAATTGTGGTTGATAATGAGCCCAAGGACAGATCTCCAACCACCATGTGCCTTTTGGACTGAAGGATTCAGATATAATGTTGTGAGGGTGAGAGGAGATTGTATTAGGGAAGTGATTTTTTAAAAAACTAGACTACTACAAGTATGATGATAGAAGGATGCAAAATCAGATTATGTATATTTGTAAATTTGTACTGCTTTTTCTGTACATTTTGAACTGATCAATTTCAGATTAAATTAACAGAGTGGTTCTTTTTACTTGCTGGAGTGGTGAGCATGCATGGGGTAATTTTGTCTCTCTAAAAGAAGTTCACATAGTGTCTGCTGTAAAATTCTTAAAAATCACCACCCTCATTGTAAAAGACTTTTTCCTTGTATCCTAACTAAATCCACCCTTTTTTAGTTTAAACCCATTACCTCTGGTCCTATCACAATAGGCTGTGATGAAAATTCTGGAGAAATCTTTCTTATAAGTCCCCTTTAAACACTGAAAGGTCCCAGTAAGATGGCCCTGGAGCCTTCTACTCTCCAGGCTGAACAACCCCAGCTCTCTCAGCACTTCCACACAGAAGTGCTCCATCCTTCTTACCAGCTTTGTGGCCCTTTCTGGACACACTCCAACAGCTCCATGTTCTTCGTGTGCTGAGGACTCCAGAGCTGGATATAGCAGAGCAGAGGGGTATTTAGATGCTGCATTCATTTAAATTCCTAATTATCCATTGGGTGGCCTGATAGACAAATATGCCAGAGGCTCTCACACTCCTCACCAATCCATGTCAGCTGGCTTTAGAGTCTGGCCAAAGCAATGTGTTGGGCAATATCCTGAGGGGAAGTCAGAAGTGGGTAGCATGAACAGTTATTCCTGGAATGCAAATTTTGGAGTGAATTTACACAAAAGCCAGAGAAGCAAGCAAAATAATCACCTATTCTGTCTGCAGGCAGCTCTCCTAGACTGAGGCCAACAGCTTCAGACAGATGAGACTTTTCTCACACAAACATGGTAACTCACAAGTGTCACCTTGCCAGCCACAGGCCTGATTTGTGCACACCTTCTTCTCCATGGAAATTATGGCACACCTCCACTTGCTGCCCTTCACTGCAAACCATGACTTCCCTGCTTGTTTCTGCCCAATCACCCGGACAGGGGGAGCAAGCCTTGCAGGAAACAGCAGTGACATCAGTGCTGGCCATCTCAGCCTGTTTGTCACCTAACCCAGCAGCTGCTCAATTGTTCAGGCACCCAAGTGGCCACTGCAGTGTGCTTCAGGAAACTGGGGGAGAAGAACATTTTCAACCAGCTCCTGAAGCATTGTACCTAATAAAGGGCAAAGATCCAGAGTTTAATTTTTACAGTCAAATAAGTAGCAAGAAGGATCTCAAGCATTCAAAGCCTCCTTCCATATGTTAGTTAACAAGAACTTCTGTCATGCTCAAGGTAGGTTATTATCTGGCCAAGGCAGGATTAACATGTTATTCAGAAAACTGCAACAAACACATTTTGCTGCTTCTCTGGTTAGAGCATCATTTTAGATGTGAGTCCACTAATGAAAAACTACTTTATGCATATATACATATGTATATATACATACATAAACACATATATATATAAAAACTCCCCAATGCCTATAATAAAATGGAGTCAAGTCACAAAGTCAGCAAGTAATAACATACATGAAACATATTTCATATTTGTTGAATGAAGCTAAAGCTGTTAAATCTATGAGAACTTCATTAATTCTGCTCAATCCAGTTACTAAGAGCTCAGAAATGACCCACTGCAGGATTTCTGCAGTATATTTTACATGTTACAACTTCCACTTTTCAACTTGCAGTAGGCACTGGAACACTCACAGAAAAAAGGGCTCAACAGTATCTCCATACAGTATCTCCATGATTTTTATGTTCATTTAATGAAAAGAAAAATTTCAGTCAACTTTTGGAAGAGCTCTGAAAAAGCTCTGCTGATTATATCTGTTTGACTGTTTTTTTTTGGCAGCCAGATTAGGTTTGCTGAGGTATTAAAAGGAAGGAAAACAGAAAAGCAAGAGGCAGCAAAATGAACATGTGCATAAATAACAATTCCAGAGCAGGAAGTAAAGAAGGAAATAGTGCAGTAAAGATGATGTGAGGTGGGGGCTGCTCAGGCCTAGGTGAGACAGCTCCTACACCGCAACAATCCTTGCTGAGCACACATTGTAACCTCAGTGTAACCTTGGACTCTTCCTCCCAACTCTGGCAAACATCTCACAGTACTGTTTGGTTTTAAGTGCTGAGGACACAGATATGTCTCTGGCAAGTCAGGTCAGTCACTCCTACTGTAACCCAAATCCAAAATACCTCCTAGCAACTGACACATCCTGGGATCTTCATTATACCATTGATCACAAAACTGAATAGGAAGCAAATTTTTTTACTGTATTATTATTCTTCTTCTTCACAGGCCACTTGAAGGTAAGCTAAATCTACTGGCTTGCAGTTGTACAGAGATGTGTTTAAAACCTGAGAAACCAGAAGAGCTAGACTATGAAGGCGTGTGTTCTTAGACAAGTTTTTAATACAAAAGGAATGCACGTGTACAAGAGGAAATTTCCATGTCAGAAATGTTCTGTTGAGTTTGCATTGACTCCAGAGTCAGTCTCCTGACCTTGGCCAGAAGCCCAGCACGACCTTTCAGATGTGGTGAATACCATTCAGCAGCCTCATGCACACAGTTTTCCTCACTTGAATGCTGGAAGAAAAATTCTTCTGCAGGCTAAGCAAGGTAGTAAGGGAAAATTAGGTTGGTTGGAGGAAGACTCAACACTGGCTAAAGAAGAGATGGAGGCTTCTGTTGACATCTGGTTCAGTCCTTAAACTTGAGTCTTAGCTTTTTTGCAGGCTGGCACTGCTGTTTCTTCCTCCTCAACCTTGCGAGGCTTCTTCACCGTGTACACTACACCACAGGCACTCTTTCGAGTTTCTGGAAAACACAAGCAGAAGCTGCAGTACCAGTACCTCAAATACTCAAATAAATGCATTTAAGGCACACTCAGTTCAAGAGTTTGTGTCCCAAACCACAGCTGGACATGTTGAGCAACCAGCCAGTCAACACACATAGCAGGGAAGCAACCTGCAAGGGCAGGAGCTCAGGATTCACTGCATTACAGAAATGTCAGGGGGAATACAATGGTGGGTGTAGAATTAGAGCAAACCAAGCAAAACCAAGGTCTGCAGGGGCTGAGGAGCTGCAGAGACACTAAACCATAGGAAACCAGGCTTAGTCAGTTCAATAATCACAGAAGGACACATTCTTGGAAGCACTGACAAAAGCATTTCAGAGCCAAACATACTGTTCTTAAATACTAAAAAATGCTTTCACATGCCCCAGGATTCTTAGACTATGTGGGCACAACTGTATTGGCACAGGAATCCCTACATACCAAGGAAGTGATTTCATGGTATTGAAGAATTTTATTTACTGAACTCTCAACATTACCATGAAATACTGGTGTGTGATGCTACCAAATCCTGACATTTGCCAAATAAGCTACTGAGCATGATCATCCAATTTTATAATTACTAGTGGGAAGCTTCTCTGCAAAATTTAAGTTGGAAGAGATTCCCTACAAATACTCCATTAGCAGAGAGGTTCTGCAAGAACCTTGATGCAATATATTGACTTATTCTGGGCTAATATCCTCTCTGGGACAAGGGAAATGACACTTGCTATTTAATTTCACAGAAAGACAGATGACAGACTTGAGAAATCCCATATAAATCTGACAAACTCTTTATCTCTGTGTAGATGAGCAGCAGGTAGAAGGAGAACCTGTTGATTTTGCCATGAGTTTGAAATGAGCCATGTTGAAGAGTGAGTCAGAAACAAACCACATACTAAAGCATCAGAAAGGGACAAGACTAAGGTTGTTTCTGCACACACACTGCAAAAAGGCAAATGCAAAACACATGCCTACCCATTTTTTTTAAGTCAATCACTTAGTTTCTGTCAGTGTCACCATGATAAGCATTCAAACCTTTCTGAAATGGGATAGTTTCACTATGAAGCACAGCAGGCAGGTCCCTATTTTGGTTCAACCATTTATGACTCATTAATGTGGTTGAGACACTCCTCCAGCACAGACAGCACCATCAGTTCAGTTACTGATTTGACAGCATGGTAACAAGGGAAAATAAAACAGCTTTGCCACACAAGCTCCTCTTGGACAAAGAAGCTAAAACCCTGATCTGACTTGCCCAGTAGGGTCTCAGACCTTCTGGAGAATATGCATCAACAAGAACTTAGTTCAACAAATGCACAAAATTTGAGGAGCTCACAAGCACTCACCTCCATGCAGCATGGCTGCTCTGCAATTGGTGGACACAGCTGCCTTTGCTTCACCTTCTGACAGGCCAAACAGCAAACCTCTGTCACTGCTGCTCAGGATCAAAACACAGGAAGCAACAAACAGAACAGGGAAAGCTCTCTGCAGAGAGGTTTGCTTACTCTACAAATAACTAGGAATTAGCAAAGCTGTAACTCAAAGTGACATTTTGCATAAGGTCACCCAGAAGCAAAGAAATGAGGCACCCAGTTCTGGCTGCAGTTCCCTTGCAGCCCTCCTAGAAAGCTCCTGGCAACGCTGCTTCTTTCCAGACAAGAAGCTGTACTTTAGAAAATAAGTCTTTCAACACAGGAACATTCTAGATATGAATAATCAAGCAAAAGATTGCCCCATGGAAAATTTCCGTTTTGGGGATAGGTCACTGTTTGATACAAAAACATTATGCTGAGGTTTCCAGCCACTTTAGCAGGGATGACACCACATTAGCTATGTTAATTTGGGTTAAGCCTGACTGTTCATTTTAAGAGGGAAGAAAAAGTTGTGCATAAAATCCTTCCAGGCCACACAGCCTCCCACATGGTTCTCATGACTCAGAGCACACTCCTTCCCTACCAGGGACAGGCCAGATATGTGCTGCTGGGGTGAGGAAAGCAATGAAAATGCATCTGAACTCCTAAAAGAGGGAAGAAAAGACACTCTCCTTTGTTTCTAGAGCACAATCACTTACTGAACCTTACATGTGTAACTAAGGACTGGAAAATTCAGAACAGGAATAGTTACTGCTCAGATAGAAACTTTTGATTTTACATAAAGACAATTTTATAGCTTCTGCTACCAAAAATGTGGCACTTTGGAGACACTAAGTAATAGTCTCTTGTTTGGTTTATAGTATCCATAGATTTTTATGGATTGTATTAATTTCTCCATTTATACCCACACAACATGAATGCACATCACAACAAAACATTCCTGTAGCTGAAAAGTGATTTCTCATGCCACCCCATGACCAAGATCTGTTGCTCCTTCCACACACACTCAGAGCCCTGATTCACCAAAGGGGTCACCAACAAATTCCACTGTATAAAGTTCAAGGACTGTAAAGGATGAAAATAATTTCAAAACCACTTTAATCTCTCCAATGTTACTACTAGCTGCTGCCTTTGACTTTGGGAAAGGATACAGATTAGCCACATCATAAGGACCTCGGAGCTCCAGAGGCTAAAACAAGACAAAGAGGTTTGGATAGGTGAATGTCTTTGCTGTCAGGCTGACAGTGTGAGCAGGCTGGCCAAGGCTACCAGCTAGGCAAGATTAAATGCTATATAATAGCAAGCTACTGAAGATAATAGGAAATCAAGCAAATACTACTATTTTGGTGAACGGGGTCTCCATCTGGGAGAAAACTGTCATGGAAAATACCACAGCAGCAGGAAACAAAAAAAAAAACCCCAAACCCAACAAAACAAAACAAACAATAAAAAAAAAAAAATCCCAAAACCCACAATACAATTCTTTGGTAATGGCAACCATATTTGAACTTACAACTTTTATATGTTTAATGTGTAATTAAAGAAGTATTTTCACCCACACATAAATCTTTAAATTGTTGTGACTTTAAAAAAAAAAATCTGGGACTTACCCTTTCAGCTGCACTAGATATAACTATGTTCTGGAAAAAAAAAGAGAACAAACATTCACCTGTCAGACAGACCCAAGAAATGAAAAAAAAAAAAAGAAAATCAGCAAGATGCAAAAACTTTATGAGCATTAGCTGAGTTCAGGCTTAGAGCCCAATTAAACATCAGAGTACCTGATGCCCTCAGAAGAAGTAAACTCTATCAGAGTGGGAACTTAATTTGGGGACATGATAATTATTGCCCTGTTCCCTACACAGAGGCACAGGTACAAGTCCTCTCTTGCAATTACAGGAGATGAATAAATACATCACATTTTAGAGGGACAGGCTAAGCAGTAGAAGTGTCCAGAGTGATGGCATTAAGCAATAAACGATCAGCCTGTATCTCTCACAGTGGACTTCAAAGCACCCTGAAGAGTAAATAAAAATACAGAGCAGCAGGCACTGAGTTAAGAATTGTACCCTTTATTTACACCAGGTGAAAAAGGCCCACACAAACAACTCATCCTGAGCTGTAACAGAAATGGATTTAGGAATCCAGGATCCCCCAGAAGCAGCTTACACATAGTGCCTTGAGACAGTTTGGTGCTCCCAAATTTTCAGCCTGGACTGTTGCAGTAGAACTCAATGCTAGCATTCACATTAGCCTTGCCCATAATCATCACACTGGTTCAGGAAATGTATCTACACTTAGCTAGTGACAGACACTTTGTGCCACACACTTGCCTCAACACTGGCATCCCTATGAAAAACACCAGGCAGAGAAATTGTTCTCCCTTCTCTCCCCAAAGGTTTCTGCAGAATAGGTATGTGACTACCCAGGGGCTGACAGATCCCACAGCTCAGCTGCCAGAGCTCTTTTGATGCTAAGCTCCAAGGATGCTCACCTAGGGGGAGCCTGTTTAGCTCAGCTGGTAACTGCAGCAGCCAAACCTCCTTGCACCTTTTATTGTACTGAACAAAAGGCTTTGGGAATTCCTCCTTGAGTGGGTGAGAATTAGAATTGTGCTGAGGCAGATTTTCCCTCTCTGATGTCAGCACCACCAACACACCACTGCCATCTCTGGTTTCAAGGTGGAGCTTTAGATCCCTTCCCCACATTGCTTTGCTTCTCCTGACACTGCCCCAGCACAAAGAGCTGAGCAGGCACTGGAGGAAAATGCCCTGTGTGCAGCTGGAACACAACAGCTGAAAGACCTAGGTAAAAATGATTGTACATTCATGCTGGGCCCAAGGTTTCCTCATGTGCTGAGGAGGAGAGGATGGGACAGATGACTCTGCCTCACCATAAGGAAAGCCAGAAGCAGAAGCAACATATACATCAAAGTGACTTAACAGCACAGATCCTGGTGCCTAGGAGGCTGCTCCTTCTGAATAGCTCGCTTTTAAAATGGCTACACTACAGATCCCAAAGGTGCATTTGAGCCTAAGTGAAAGAGCTTGCTGGGAAAACTCAAGTCTCCTGCTCCAAACTGTAGCAACTAATGCCTGTCACCCAGGCTCAGAGAAGCTCCCAGAACAGTTGTATGAGATATTTCAAACCAGCACGGGATTGTGGATTGCTGCTGTGCAATGGAGATACACTCTGCCTGGTTCAAAGGCAACTGGCATTTCATTTTCATAGGGGATGGGTAAGATGGAGGAAGAAAAGCATTGCTGGTAAGTGAAGGAGAGGCAGGCAAAGGGAAATCCAAGGCAAAAGCTAAAGGCAAATCTGAAAGGCAAAACACAATCTCCCCCAGGTAAAGCAGACAGCAGCTGTTCAGTACACTGCTCCAGGCAGCCTCCAACTCAGTTACCAAAGCAGGGGAGGTGAGGGACTGTGGCTATACACACCTTTTGTCTGGCAAGGCAGGGAAGTTTCTCCTTCATTCCCTGCATATCTTAATGTTTTAAAGACACTGCTCAATGCCAGCTCTGACAACTCAAGTAAATTTCTGAAGGTTTCTCTGCCCTGCTATAATAGAGGAGGAATAAAAGGACCCAAAAGGTACTACAGGATCAGCATCTACATGCTACAGAACACGAGAGTTGCATGCCAGGTGCCAATGGAAGCGGCCTGTGGTCCAGCCATCCCATGTTTCATTTCAACAAGGGCCTTTACCTCACTGACAGAAGCAAACTCTCAGTAAGGGCTAATAACCATCAATGCTGGTGTACAACCTACTGTGTCTGGAGGCAAAGAACAAAGACAAGCTAGCAGCCCTCTTCCAGTGCACAAGATGTCATGTGAAGCTTCCAGGCACAGAAGAAACACTAGACTGACAGATGCAGAAGAAAAGGGCACCATGCACAGACTGAGTGCCTGAGCATCTCACTTGCCCTGTCCATGACATCAACTCAACTGGTGCTCTCCAGTTTATCAATAACCATGTAAGAAGCACATCCTGAACTGCACAGCAGAAAGAGGAGCAACGTCAAAAAGGGAATTCCAAAGGAAAGGGGTATGGTGTGTGTAGAAGTCATGTCTAAGTCAGTACTTCATGTCATTAACTACCAGAGTTGGGCTTCTCAAGATAGGCTGTGCAAATACTTCTTCTGTAGTACCAAGGAAACTAATCTGACCCACTCTGCTGTTCTTTAAAAGCTGCCATGCTTGAGGAGAACTGAGGTAATGATGGATCTACTTTTAATTTACCTTCCAAGCTCTACATCCCACCTCAGACTTTCCAAATCCAGCTTCTGTGGACTAGCTACATGTGGCAGAGGCCATTTACAATACAGAAGGGGGAGCTACAATTTCTGTTAACTTTGGTATGTATTATGATATGATCCCCTATGAAAATGCATGGCCTGAGAGGACACAGCATAACAGACAGCTTAACCTCATAGCCTGAGAGGAGGTAAGTTATGAAAGCCATGGGTTACAGGCATCTCAAAGTTACTTCTTCCTTGGGTTTCACTAGCATGGAAGAATGCAGTTCATCTGACTGCAGCAAAGCCTGGGCTGACAGCCTGCTAGCTGTTGGGTCTATTTTGGACACAGAGAATTTACTAATCTTCTAACAAAACAAAGTTTCTATTTTTTTTTCCTTATTGCTTTCTAGCCCCCCTATACAAAGTATACAGTCTAAAGAGGTTTTAGTCAATGAGAAATATGAAATGGAGGATTTTAAAGAAATATATTAATTTCAGTACTGGTGCAAACCTTACCTCCCACCTGTGTTTTGGGAACTGCATACCATAACAACACATGGGTTGTTCTGGGAAAAGAATCTAAGAGCTTGACAGCTTAAGAAGAAAGCATGCAGTGATGCAAGACTGGAAGTATCTGGAGCTACAATTATTGTGTCCTTGTGTTAGTAGGCCAAGATTTAGTCACAGCTTCAGATGTCCCAGCATCAAACTCAGTTAAAATGGCTCAGTCTGTACAACTCCAGAGGAATTTGATTTTATTACCTTGTTTTTACTTTGAGAGCTTACCTTTCCTTTGCAGATCTGCATCAGGCTGATGGCATTTGAAATTGTGTATCTTCTCATTGTAGAGTCTTTGATGGCAGGAGTGTAAAGAAGTTCAAAGTAAATGCCTCGATCTATTGCCTTCACATGAAAGAGAGTGATCAAAAATCAAAAGGAGAGAAGCCTAAGTCTCTAACAACTGCTGTCTATTATTGATGTAGCTTACTCTCAGTTTAACTGTGTCACATATGAAAAAATTAAGGCAGAATTGTTGCAGTAAGAGCATAGCACAGCATGACAGGAGATTGGGGGAAGGCTTCACTGTACACCAGATACTTGTGCATAAATCTTGGATGATAGATAAATGAGGTTTAATAAACAAATACCAAACACTTATTTGTTGCAATTGGCTATCACTAATATAATACACATTATCACAGAGTTGAGGAGACAGATAACCACTAATGGTTATCTGCTTTCTTTAAACTTCAAGAACCCTACTCCTCTAGTCCCACGCCCTGCTGTAAGAAAGATCACCACTTCCCTCAGTAGCTGTGTATTGCAGATGAAGAATTCCTCCTTGCATAAAAGCAGCAATGAGGACTCTTCTCCTGTCTCACAGCATACTCTGCTGTTTGTGACAGTGCTAAATAACAGTGACTCACAAAAGAGGTTTCAAATAGTAATACTGATTATATTTTCAGCTGCTTTGACATCCTTTGCTATCTGTCAAAGTGCCTCACCAAAAGCCTAGCATTCTTGTTTTTGCAAACACAGAAAGGTTAAGCAACTTGCACACAATGTGCCAGAGATAAAGACACAATGTAAAGCCAGGAGTTCTTTGTTCCACGGCAATCCTACATTTGCCTGAAATGATACTCTACATTTACACAATGCTATTAAAATATGCTGCAATGGTAATACTGTAAGAGAGCCCAGTAACTGAGTACAGCTGGAATTAATCCAGCTCCCACCCATGCATGACCTCTGCATGCAAGCACAAGAGAAGCTATATATGCATCAAATGCTTTACACAGAACTGGCCTGATAGTGCAAACAAGAGAGGCCTGAATTTATCAAAACCAAACAGGTGATGGTAATGCAACAATTTCCAGTCAAGGTGATTTTTAACCTCATCCCTACCACTTCAGCTGCCTGCCCATCTCTTTGGCATTGTAACAACCAAAACTGCCTGCCTCAGGAAGCACAGACCAGTCCAACAGACAGACTGCCTTGAAGTTGGGAGTGTGGAAGATCAGAAGTAGCTTGCAAGGAAAATGTCTACCAACACAGGGCTCTGAGACCCACACAGCTCCTTACCTGGACCAGCTGCTGGAGTTTTAGGCAGCTAGGATACTTTCATACAGTGCTTCATACTAAACTGTTATTCCAAATGAAATGTATTATTTTATTCCAATGTATTAGTTTTACTCTGTCTCAAAATTAACTATAATTAATTAATTAATTATAATTATAATAAATTAATTTTGAATTTTCATTCTAGGTCACACTTTCTAAGAAAAGGAAATAGGATTACTAGACAATTCCAAATTTAAATTTTTGAGTACTAAGTTCTATATCAGCCAAGAATGCCCATGTGGAATGAACCTTTACATATCTTCAGAGGAGAAAACAAGTTCCCCTAAGAGCAGATTAAGTTTTCTGGCAAATTACCAACAGCAGAACTATATTTGATCCACACTGATAGTCATCTTGGGTCCCACAGCACATATTTAGCAATGCTACATTTGGTTAATATAACAAGACATTCTTTTGTCCAAGTATGGATTCAATACAGTTGTCTTTCAAGTAACCAGCACCACATCCTTCTCCCAAATTAACACAGCCATTCACATTTCCTGTCTTTTAAATCAAAGGGCTGTTTATCTATTTCAACACAGCTATCCCATTTCTGGCTTGGGAAGGACCTTAATCAGTAATCACACCATATCTCCCTGCTTAGCAGCACAGTGGTTTCATTTCCACTCCTTGGGAACACCACTTCTGCCTTCTTAAGTGGGGACAGGAAGAGAAAAAGAAAGAACATACATCACTGTGTATTAAATGCTGCAGTGGAGGTGCTGAAGTGAAGGACATTTGAAACAACACTATACATTATGCAAGAAAATAAAAGAACCACTTGGATAGGAGTGGTGGGAGGAAAGCAGTAGGGAATTTGACTCAAATTCTGTATTTAATGTCAGTCTAACAGCAAGAAAACAATTTAGATGTAAATTTACCATATTCACAGGGGGCCTTCTGAAGTAGAATGGCAGCTTTTCAGTTACATTTATGCAGACCAGATCCACATCTAATGTTGTACAAGCAATCTACAGCAAAGAAATAGGAACAGATTGTTAGACATGCCAAAAATGCATAACCAACTAGTTAATTATTAGTGCAACAAGGTACACTAATATTGTCCTTCATTTCTTAATGCAACAAATGCCTCTCCAGGGTGAGTCCAGTTTTAAAATTAAGAGGTACTATGCCTTGCATGTATGCCAATAAAACAGCAGCATTTGAGACTTAAAACACAAGTCTTCCTCTTCTTAGAGAACTAATTTTCCAATAAAATAATGGCCAACCCCAAAGCAATACCTATTTCATTGTTTTTATCTGACAGAGGACATGCAGAAGCAATGCTGGCTTTTGACAAAAGAACTCACAGATAATAAAGGCCAACCCCAGTTTACAAAGGGAAGAGCCCAGGAACCATCATGCTCTGCGTCCAGTGCAGCACCTGTTTGTTTTCAGGATTAATTACTTTTACCAGAAGCAATAAAGAATGAAAAAAAAAGCAGAATGTGACTGTTACTGGTGGAGCTGCATGCCCAATACTGGAGACCAATCCAAAGAGCCTCCCTTTCCTGGCAGGATGGAGAATCTGCAGCTTCACCTGACAGCCACACCTCTGGCAGAGTCTGGAGACAACATTGAAGGCTACAGTTTAAGAGTTTAGCTTTGAATTCAACCACAATTTACAGGTTGTATTAAGAGATGGAGGGAATGAGCAAGGGGCAGAGACTCATCACACTGAGATACAGGGAAAATTAAAGGCACCTAAAAGGGAGTCCTTGATTTACACTCATCTCAAGCACCCAAGGTAGGAATTATATATGCCTACTCTGTAAGGATGATTACACAAGGCCAGACTAATATCTGTAAGCAGTGGTGTAACAAAGAAGGTAAGATAGGCTGAGGAAGTTGAAAAAGAATTTTCTGTGTGCAGCAGAACTCTCTGAACTCAGAAACCTGCCAGGAACTGCTCCAAATACACCTGGGCCAGGTGCCAACCATTCATCCCTCCTCCCACCAGCACAAAAACAGTGGGGCTGGGGGAGCCCCAGGGGTAAGGGCTGCTCTAACACAAGGCACACTGCTGCCTGGCAAACTGATCTTCTACCAGTTTGTTCACATGGAATTTGGATGGAGATGAGAGCAGACACTCAGCTTTAGGAATGTTTCTTAGCTGTTGATAGCACTCTCTCTCCCAGACAAGACAGCCACAGTACACATGCAGGCAAACCACAAGGTTTTTGAAGCTGAAGTGTCTCTGCCAGGACACTTAAGACTAAACTTTTTGTTCATGCCCTACCTTTATCTTTATCCTCCATTAGGCAGGACATGGGATGCCTATGGAATCTATGGCATAGAATTAGACTTGCATGAAGAAGTTCAGCCCTACTACAGTTCACTTCCCTCCTTTTCTTACACGAGGTACAAACTACTACACAGAGGTGATTTATGGGAACCTGCACAGAACAAATAGCTCTGAATCACAGCCTAGAGAACACGTCAGTGAGGACATAAAACATTCAGGAAGAGATAATGCTAAAAAATAAGGAAAGCAACAATAGACATCAGACACATGCAAGTTGCCCTATGTGAAGAGAAATCAGCTCCAGAAACACTAGAAAACTCTTTACCATTTTGCACATTAAACACTGTGGAAGAGGGAGTGACTCAAAAGCCAGGATATCTACAGGATTCCAATGACATGAACATTTCAGAAAAATATGTCCAAGGAAAAGCAAATTGCAAGTCATGTTTTCCCATGAAGAATTCCTGCACTGTATGAAAAACTGGAGAGCAGATTTCTCCAGAATTCTAACATTCAGCATAGCATTGGCTCCCAGAAAAGTCAGATATGCAGACATATCTGCCTGCTGAAAAGATCTGAAGTGCAACAACTTCACCCAGAAAATGACATGCAGCAAGTTGCACAACCCAGCAGCTGCCTGGCAGCTTTGTGGGCAAGAGCCCCATCTGCTGGGAAACTTCAGCCAGCCATTACTAAATACATCTGCCACTGTCTGGATGCTCTGAAGCAAGCTTTGGCAAATGTTTTAGGAATAAACATTGAAATCTGATTTTGCACTACATTTTCAGACTTACATATGTAAGTTATTTTAGATACTGGTGATGTGCTAAGTGCTTATGAACAGCAGACAGAGCTAACTAGTACCATTAAAACAGTCAGAAATCTTAGAAAGCAGAATTTTTAAAAGGCAGCAAGTACAGACTCTATTACCTGCATGCAGTGGGTACTCCTGCTACAGCCCAAAACAATCTTTTTAGGAGACTTAAACAAGGAGCCCATTCAATTGGTAAACATGGCTTCCTCATCCCCTTAAGGATATAAATTATTTGAAAATTTAAGCACATCTTTTAGTACATATCACTGCCACACTCAGTCACAAAAGAGCTTCCCTGGCTTGTGACAAAAGGGCACAAACTAGTTTTGGGCGATGCTAAAATTGGAGTATCTTAATGTATGTCATGTAATTTTTTCACAAAAACATGAAAAATCTTGTTCTATGGAGAAAATACAAGTGTCAAAATGTTAATAAAGATTATTGTCTTGAGGTAATGTTGAGTTACCAAAAGCCAATAGGAAGTTAATTTGTCATGCAAGACCCACTCTGGAAGGCTTTATTCTTAATAATGAAATATCCATGAGCTGAAAGAACCAAACTGTATGCACTGAAATCCCTCGTGTAGTGCCCCTTTCACCAGACTCCCTGTGTGATACCTCTGTGAAACTGAACCAGCTCTCCACAGAGTGAGACATTCTAAAATCTAAACACAAGACAACCATACAAACCCACCCTGAATGTGAAAATGTAAGGATAAGTCTTTCACCTCATGCAGTTTGCAAGAAACACGCTTGGGTTCCATCCCCAGCTCAAGTGCTGCCAGCATGGAAGCAATGAAGATAATCTCACTGACAATCCTGCTTCTTTCCTCACACCCTGTCCATCACCTGCCAGAGTGTCAGTTTAACCAGGCACTGTCTGTCCTGGCCTGCCAGAGCACAGCCACCCGCGTGGCTGGCTGCTGAATCACACTGGGAAAGTGGATCTGCTGAAAAGGAACTTGGCAAAAACTCTGGCTACTGCTCAGCCAAAAGCTGGCTCCTCAAAGCAAGCTAAGCAAGCTAAGCAAGCAAGCAGCCTCAGCAGCAAAGCAGACAGGCACCTGCAGAAATGAGTGGCTGTTAACACCAGTTTAAATGCCAACACAGCTGGACATCCAACTCCAGTAGGAGTCATGACATAGCTGAAAATAAACAATAATAACCCTTAAGTGAGAGAACACCCTTTTCCCAAAAAAACAACACAGAACACTACTGCTGATTACCTAGTTTCAGGTGCTTGTTTAAACACATGATAAACTGACTGAGCTCACTTGAGAAGTGAGATTTTATACTATTGCCATAGATCAAATGAAAGAAGTGGAGAGTGGCCCTCAAAAAATATTTTAAACCATTTGCCTCTGTCACACCCCAAGTGTCCTAAAATCTTGCAAGTGAAATAAAATTCAGAAATTAGCTTCATTTAGTGGTAACTCTTATAATTAATGCTTGAATTCTGCTGAAAAATTCTTTAAAGTTCATGTACTTCGACAGCCTCTTGGCCTTGTACTTTACTTGGACAAGTCTTGAAATAGGAGGGGAAATAACATAGAAAAACAAAATAGAAGAATACAATTTTAATGTGGCAAAACAGGTACTCAGCAGTACTAGAAAGTGACTTGAACTTATTTAAAATAAACAACCACCAGACTCAGTTTTAAAGTGAGAAACTCTCTTTGAAAGTAAATTCTTCAAAGGAACTTGTTTTTTTCACACTGCTTTAAACTGCATGCCTGCCTGCTGCCTGTCAGGGCTAACAGAGATGAAACTCTTCTATCTACTCACCCAATTCAGACTTAATGTTTATTATTTACAAGCTTACAACAGGTCAGACATCACAATTTTGGGTTTTGTAAGAAAAAGTCTGAGAAAAACTTAACTTGTTTAAAGGTCCTCCACCCAATCAGAACATTGACATCAGCTGTTATAAAGCATTTAAGAACAACTTAAAAATGTGAAGGACATGGAGGTGAACAGCTATCAGGTAACTCACAGAACTACGTTAGTTCTACTTTAAAATCATCCCTATTATATTAGGGAACAGGAATAATTAGTTCAAACAGAAGATCAAAAGCACATTTTAGGGAAGTTGTCAAGAGTTTGAGAAGTTAAAGATGAAGATAGAAGTTTTCTACATGATGATAGTACACATATACTGATGGGAAAAAATGATGTTTTCTCTCTTCACTAGAGTACAAGGCACACAAAGGCAACCACAGTATAGGGGCATACAAGTCCATTCATCAGGTAGGTGAGGTAGATGTTTCAGACTTCAACCTGTAACCAAGAGTCTTGCAGCCTCCTGCAAATCCTCCCAAACCCCTCAGCCTATCAACTGGCCAGACAGCCTATAATGTTTAACTCCATGAGGTCTTTATAAAATAGGAAATAAAATCAAAACAAAGCATGTACTTAAAATAGCACAAGACCCCAAAGGTTACTGAATAAGCATTACTGATGAGATGATTGTACTTACATGGAACAGTTTCTCAGTTTTTGGAAATACTGCTATGATGTCATATAACCTTATATTTGCAGATGTTGACCTCTGTAAAAGGAGCAAACAATTACTACCTTGAATTCTGACAGATGTAAAAGCAATGCACAATAAACACAACCAAAACATTGAGAAGAAAAATGCTTTTTCCCTGTCAAGTACTAAAAGCCAATAATAATCCAATTACACAGCAGGTTTCTTCAGTAAAGTCATCCATTCTCAGTTTGAGGCTTGTCTCACTCATCTACTAAGACACACTTTTTGCTTTGATCTTGTAGCCCAAAAGCACAACCAGACACAAGGCTTGCCCATGGCCTTCTGTTTTATGCACAGTAGTCCAGAAACCAAGGAACAGAATGTTGTTCCATATTGACAAATGATCAACAAAAGCCATATCCAGTCTTATAAATCTGCATCTCCTCATGATCAAATTATTTGTTATAGATGCAATCTCAGAAATCACTGCTGAGTGCCCTATAAATTCCAGAATGTTGTCCCCATAGAATTTCCAAAGTTTCATTCATTCACTGAGAAAAGGAAATAGAAGTTGCAAAACTGATTGCTGAGTATACTTACCAAGAGATTACAGTGGGAAGGATCAGAAACAATAAGTGTCAGCCGTGTCAAGACTCTAATTCTTTTAGATGTCCCCTACAGAAAAAACAATAACAAAAAATTTTAAAACTCAAAGCAAAAATTTGTGTTAATTTCTACCCAAATTGCTATAAAAAGAAAATGGTGCCATGCTTATAGTCTTGCTATACTAATTTTCTAAAGTAGTTACACTTCCCTAATTTACATTACCTCTTTGATATTATATCTGTCCTTACAAAGAATGACTTACTATACTTCTCTGGGGAAGAATGAATAGAAAAGAAAAAAAAAAAGAAGAAAAACAATCATGCAGAAAAGTTGAGTATGTTTTACTGCTACGATTCCCCAGGCACACCACAACTGCAAGGAAAAGAAGTTCTTGAATTAATCAATGCCAGTGACCCAAAACACAGTCTTTTATTTCTTTATATCCAAATTATATATCTCCCCATCAAAACCACAAAGTAATTTCCAAAACTTCAATTTCAAGAATTGTACTGTAATTGTTCAACTACAAGCAGATTCAAAATTCAGACAAAGCAATTTCTTTAATAATTTCTAAAATAATGAATAAAGCCTACCTGATGTGAGTGTACCATTCTTCCAATGCTTGGTGTTTAAACCATGAAATAATGGACAAATGTATCTTTTACGATTAACACTTCATACACAAAATCACATATACAAACACACAAAGGTAAAAAAAGGTAACTCAGAATAACAACAGATATATATAGAATGTAACTAGACATACTTGTACAATAGGTAAAGATGGAAACAGCTCTGAAGGGGATACTGGTTTGATGATTTCCTTGAAAGAGAAGAGAACAAAGTTATTAAAAATGTCATGGGTTAGGTTTGCATGCAAACAAAAACCGTGTTCCAATCTTAAGAAGAAATTTACCATCCTAAGAAAATTATTTTTGTGGGACAGTACATGAAACATATTACAAATTAATCCCAGGGCAGTTCCACAGAAAAATGGGAGTTTTGTTAGGAATAGAGAGGTTTTACTTGTTCTAGATGTGAATTCTGCAGCTAAAGCTATCAAGAAATATGCAATAAGGCAGCAGGTTTATTAAATAAAACACAGTAAGAACAAATAACCCCAAGAAAAATTACCTGTTTCTTTTCTTTAAAATCGATAACATGATTAAGTGCAACTGCAGAATATCCCACTGAAAAACACACAGTAAGAATATTTTGTCCAGTGAACAAAAAGGAAACAAATCCAATGAGAAAAATGTAAAATACTCATTACTTAAATGTCTTAAAGTTAATAATCATGTGCATGTTTAGATTTCACAGTGTTTTTTAAGATGACTGGCTTACCCAAAAGTGCTTTAATATAGGAAAAAAAAAATCTGTTTGGCTTTTAACACAGCCCTGACAACTCTTAAGGGAAGATCTTTATGAATACGAATACTTAGGCTTGGTGTCCCCAAAGGTGTGGCCTAGTTTGGCTCTGTTTATGACTTTCTTTACTGAGAACTGCTAAAGAGATTCAGGGCACTTGATAAAACTGCAGACAACGCAGAGCTGGGACAGACACAGAGAAGGCAAAGGGAGCAATTCAGGGCGATGCGGAGGAGAAGGGGTGGCTCAAAGGGCTCGGAGCAGGGTGACAGACCCGCCAGGGCCATTTAAACCACCCGCCACAAACAGCAGGCGGCTGTACCACAGCTCCGCAGGAAAACATCCGGTCCGTGCCAAATGCAGGCGGAAAAACGTGTCCACGATGGGAAAACCAGCTCTCACACCGGGGTACGCGGGCACAGACGGGGCTGCAAGGCGCACCAGGAGCTTCCCCTGCGCCCCAGGCCGGGCAGACCCGGCCCTGGGCCCGCCAGAGCTGCGGGCTGAGCCGAGAGCGCCCACAGCGGGGTCGGACCGCGGGAAGGGAAGGGAAGGGAAGGGAAGGGAAGGGAAGGGAAGGGAAGGGAAGGGAAGGGAAGGGAAGGGAAGGGAAGGGAAGGGAAGGGAAGGGAAGGGAAGGCTCGTCCCGGGAGTCCGGCCGTGCCCACCCCAGCCCGCTGTGCCCCCGAGCCAGGGGAGCCGCCGCCCGCGTCCCGCTGCCCTCCCGGCTGGGGCCGGCCCGCCCTCCCCTGCTCGGTCCCGCCGCCCTCGCCGCTCGCAGGACTCACGGTGCGCCGCGGCCTCCAGCAGGCTCTGCAGGGACTTCTTGTCCGGCCCATGCGGCAGGTTCAGGTCGGCGAAGCCGGCCATGCTCTCGCCGCGGCGGGCGGGCCCAGCCCGGGCCCGGCAGCGGCTCCGCCCCTCCCGCCCGCGGCAGCCTGGGGCCTGTAGTCCCGCCGGGCCTGCCGTCCCGCCCTCACGGCTCGGAGCCTCGCCCCGGGCTGGGGGAGCTCGCTCAGCTCTCAGCGGGGGCCCTGAGGAGATCCCCGGTTCGTTCGGGCTCTGAGGCCGTCCCCGGCTCCGCCGCTCGCCGCAGCCCAGGCTCGCCGGCCGCTCCGAGCCGCCGGGTGCCGGCAGGGGGAGCGGTAGCCCCGCTCCAGCCGCCTGCTTATCCCGTTACACTGCTTCGGCTCCGTCTGAACCCTGCCAGTAAAAACCAAAAACAATCGTTTCTATTTGTAGTTTTGTCGTTATTCTCTCTCCTACAAAGCCCCGAGCTGCCATGTCGATGATATTTACTGACACGGAAAAGGCCTGAGAAATTCTCACAAACAATTACAGCCAGATTAAAATTCACTGTGTAGCACTGCCACAAAAAAAGCACAAATGTTGTTCTACCACCGATAAATAGCACAGAATATGTAAAATACAAATGGAAATTCTCAGTAGGAGTTTTTTAGTGACTTAGAGCCGCTGCTGAAGGCAGCAGGTCTGCAATTTCTGTCCAACTTCAGGTGGCCAGACCAGGGATCCTTCACTTTGTCTATCTTCAGACTGGGCTAAATTCTCACCAGGGGAAGTCTGTGGAGTATCTGGAGCCCTGAACTCTTAATAAGGCAAAAATGCTTCAACCAATGCCAAGGCTGCTGCCAAAGCCTGAACATCCCTCCAGACAGAGTCTGACCTTGGTGCAGCCTGTCCCAGCTGTGCACACAGGACTGGTGGGGACCTGGGACTCATTCCTACCAGAGATCACTTAGTTAACAAAGCATGGCTCAGATATAACAGCGTGGTTTTGGCATGTTTCCAAACTTACAAATACCTGGGATGGTGGCAGCAGAGAAGACACTTGTAGGCTGCAGTCACTGGACCAGGAGTTGAAGCAGCTTTGAGGGTCAGTAGAAAACAGCTCCCACATCTGTATGGCAGGAAAAAAACACATCACTCTGAAAGAGGCAAAAACCCTCAATTTGTAAACCATCTTAATTCATGCCACATCTATGGCAGCATTTTCTTGACAATATTAGGTCCAGGTATTTCAATGAAGGATCTCTGTTTTAGTCCATCTGCATCTGTAAGGTGCTTGCCTGTTGCATCAGATCAGCCTGCTTCTCTGCCAGCCATTTGAACAAGCACCACAGCCTGAATGTTATTGCCAAGGTTTTTCTTCGATGTGAAAATGGAACAGCTTGAGATATTATTCCAGGTTTTCTTTGGCTCAGTGTTTAATGTAACTTAATTTTTTCTTAACGAATGTAAAAAGTGATCCAGAAGCCTGTATCAGTTATTTCTGAATGGCCCTACTGCAGCAGTGTTCAGAGATACCAGAGGATTAAACAGCCTTTATGTTTGGCAATATACAAGCAAAAGAAACCTTTCTTTGAGGTCCTTAAAATGTAAACAGATCATCATGCAGAAGATCTGCAGAATTCTATTTGCTGTAATGGTGTAAGAATCTGAAGCACTTTTAGTACCAGGTATCAAGAATCATTACTCAGAACAGTGCATTGTTTCCTATGTTATTATTCAGATATTACTGCTTCTATTTATGCCATCCCCAGCGGTCTGCCTAGAACTTCCTTATGGTCCTCACTGTTCAGCTGCAAGCTTCTAACGTGCTTGGTTTCACTGCTGGCCTGAAGTTTTCCTTGGTGAAAACAGATCTCCTCACTCCAAGTGTTTCTTTCTCGATACACTTAGACCTCAAGACAGTCCTTTCAGTAAATTTTAATGCAGAAACCATCACAATTCTTCTAATAGGTTTCCAATGGGCAGCCCATGATAGCAACTGTTAGGTTGTTTCACTTTAGTTCTGCATTTGGTACTTTAAGGGTGCTAAGATTTTATTTATTACTATCTGCCTCAGCAACTCAACAACATGAATGTCACAATTACTTCTATCATAACCTCATAACCTCAATAAGCTCCTGTGTAAAGGTACAGATGGAGTTTTCAGTTGGGAGCTCTCATTTTGAGTGATACAGAATTTTAAGCATAAATGTCATCGTAATTGCTCATTTTCTTTTCAGATGCCAGCTTGCTGTTGTTAGCATTTGCTGGTTCCCAAAAAAGAGAAGACATAATTTCATATTTAAGTTGCACAGATGCAAGTATTTATTTTGACAATGATAAGAAATGCCAAATATGGGAATTGTTACCTCTCTGTTTTAGTGCCACAGAGTGATGATGATTTATCTTTACAAAGACAAGAAAAGGCAGAAAAGAAAAGTGCAGCTGCAACATATTTGCTAGAAATTAGACAAGAGTGTTATTTGCTAAACAGTACATGCTGGGAATAAAAATTGAGGTTTCAATAATACCTCTAACCAATCTCTGATAAAATATTCTGAATGTTTTGACATATTGCCTTCCCCAAGGCATGAGAAATATATACCTATACTTTATTTATTCTTCCCAACAGTTGGTCCTCACTAATCTTATATTGATTTCTAAGAAAAAAGGAAAAGGAAAAGGAGGAGAAGGACAAGGGAAAGGGAAAGGGAAAGGGAAAGGGAAAGGGAAAGGGAAAGGAAAAGGAAAAGGAAAAGGAAAAGGAAAAGGAAAAGGAAAAGGAAAAGGAAAAGGAAAAGGAAAAGGAAAAGGAAAAGGAAAAGGAGAAGGAAAAGGAAGGAAAAGGAAAAGGAAAAGGAAAAGGAAAAGGAAAAGGAAAAGGAAAAGGAAAGGAAAGGAAAGGAAAGGAAAGGAAAGGAAAGGAAAGGAAAGGAAAGGAAAGGAAAGGAAAGGAAAGGAAAGGAAAGGAAAGGAAAGGAAAAAAAAATAGGACAGACAAATGAAGACAACAGTTCAAGAAAATATGTTCTCTTAGGCAAGGAAGGACAAAAAAAGGGGGTGATAAGAAAGAACAAAAGAATGAGAAACATTTATGATGTGTTTATTTACTGCATTGTATACTCATGTTACCTTCCTGCTACGTATACAATATTGAATTATTTCAGCAGGGAAATGTAGCACTGCCTTCAACCTTTTAAGCTAAGCTGAGCAGGGCTATTGTTTCCTAGAGGCAGCTGTGTGAGGGAAGGTGTCACCATGCTGGGCTGTCAGCGTTTTCTCCTCTGCAGCTGAAGCTCTTGCACTGCTTTCCTTGACCCATTTCAGTCAGGATCCTCCAAGGTAGCACGGATCTGTTGTCTGCAAGCAGTAAGTCCTCCAGGGAGGGATGAATGATACAGGATTTAGAGCCAGGTTTTTCAACACAAACACTTTGATAGATACAGTCTGGCCCCACTAAATCAACATGTGCTTTGGAAACTGTATTTCCTTGGCTAGCCTAATGACCTGTCTCACCTTATCTCACTAACAGGGGGGCAAATAATTAATACCAATACCCACTGCTATAGTATACATTTAGTATGAATATCAAAGGCTAAAGATGTTGTGTGATTAGCAGTGTTTTTGGAGGAGGGGAAAAAATTAAACAAAAGAGTTAACTACTTTGGGAGAGGGGGAAAAATCAAGCAAAAAGGTCTCTTGCATTTTTTTTTTTCATCATCTGAATGTTTTCTATATAACAATAATAAAATACCAAAGGTGAGATTTGCAAATAAAGTACATTATCAAATATTAACAAAATAGATTAACTTCACCAAGTGTAGAAAGAATGGGGATGAAGGACTTAGCACAGAATTGGAGGTATATGGATATATAAAGAGGCTTTTATGCATAGAGAGCCTTAATTACTGAAAGGACAGGATTTTACTAAGCCCAGCCAGAAGAATGATTTGGTGATATTTTTTGAAGCCTAATGGAAGGTGAAAAAGTAATTTCTTGGGTAGAGAACAAATGTCAGCTTGTTATTCGTCACACCTAATTGGACATTGTTTCACTTCTGTATGCTGTCTGGAAGAACATGTTAGAATTTTTAAATAAGATCACTGAAGACAAAAGTGGGATGTACCCTTTGAAAGATTGAGTCTGACTTTCATGTATTGTTATTTTAAGTACCTAGAATAGATGTTGTCTCATGGAATGATGGATTCTCTATGCTTTTCCAGACACTGGCCATTTGAAACCATGTAAACCCTCCTGGAAAGCACCTCACCAGATTCAGCCCATCCTGGGAATCTGGAAGTTGTTTTAGGTGTGTCCTAGTAAAAAGCTTTCAAGGAACATATTTTAGAGAGGTGTCAGCTGCTCTGTCTTGCCAGGGTTTTCCACATCTTCTCCACAATGGTACATAAATCCCTTTCTATAATGGTACATAAATTGACTTAAATTGCTTTGTTTCTTCAAAGATAAGATTTCAATAAATTCAAAGAATGGTAACTTGGCCTTTGAGAAGGAAAGAAATCAGATGATTAACTTGGAATGAACTTCCAGGGAATTTAAGGCCCAGAACAAAAGACAAGGCTCAGTCCTACTTTTGGGTTGGAATGGGTAGGAGTACACACAAATGATGCTGTGTATCATCCACTGAGAACATTTAGAGTCACATCCCAGAAGTGTATTGAAAAGCTGTCAAGAAGAATGACTGATTTAATGAACCATGTTAACACATTTGCAGGAAGCACCAGATTATAATTTGCTCTGCCTTAGTGACATTTTAAGCAATTGAAAAACTGCTTTTTCTGTGAGTATTAAACTGTACAAATTTATCATCTTTTGTGGTAAGAATCTATTTTGAACAAAATTTACTAAGTTCCTAACTGCTTAGCTGTACTTCAGACACTATTTTTAAAAAATATGTTCAACCAATAAGGAAACATTCTTTCTCCAAGTTTTGCCTTAATGTTATAATTTAGATATAACCTTGCCATTTCTAAAGACCCTTTCTAGTATTTACTTAACTGAGGACGACAAAAGATTTGATTTATCACCAGATGGGGTAACTCACCTGAAGCTCAAGGCTCATGAACACATTTTGGGTGGTTAAACAGGGATTTTTATTTTGTGATTTTATTGCTTTTGTTGTGATTGGATGCAATAAAGCAACTAACAAACTGTAGGAAAACACTTGACTGAACAGGAAAATGCTTTCAACTTGGTTATGGTCAAGGATCTGCCCAACAAGATTTCATCCTTATTATTGCTTATTTTATTGTCTTAGTCCAATCAAGATGGGGTGGTAGGGAAGGGCAACAATTGAATTACCAAACCCTGCATTTCTGACCCTGGAAAACTCTGCCTGTGCTGAATCTGTGTCAGACACAGCTGAGCCCAACCTCTCAGTCCCATACATGCTCATATGTACATATGGCCCTATGCTGAGTCCTGCATTGTGGAAAGCCCATCTTCCAACAGGAAGAAGATGGAGAAAGCAGGAGATGCTGGCAGAATGAATGATTACATTAAAACCAAGACATTCTGTGAGTCAAGTATGGAGGCCTCAGTTGCTATGGATTTGTTTCACTAGTTTGTAGGGTTGTCAGCTGGTGGTTTTGGGGTTCCCCCCCCCAATAACTGAAACTTTTTAGGTTTGTCTTAAAGCAGATTTTTAAGTTGGTATAATGTGGACCATCCTACAGCCTTTCTCACTACTGAGCCGCACAAACAGTTCCCTGTCCCCTGAACACTTAAATAAAACTTGCTATGTTGTTGCAAGATAACGCCTCATTTAAATCTCATGGTTATTGATACTCCTGCAGCCAACGCTTCTCATTTCCCCTCCTTCTTTGGTTCATCTGGTTTCTGTCTCGTGTTGAAAATGTGAGGGACACTGAGGAGCAGTTGTTTCTTGTTTTCAGTCCTTACTGTCTGGCATGCTACTATACGAAGGGGTGTGATCTTCCGCTGGCATCCCATGGGTAATTCACAATTTCAAAGATTGATTTTCACCCCATTTGGAGGCAAGAATAGGGCTTAAAGAATTGAGAAAGCTAGTGAATCCCAGAAATTGGCTTGTATCTAAGTGTTCAGGGGACCTATAGGAAAAGCAGGTGATTCAAACAATGGCAGTTTGTTTTAGCTTTCCTAAAGTAATTACACATGGAACACTGAGTAAATTCAAAACCAGAGTATAAAAATATTAATAAAAGAGAAAATATAGGTGATGATGTTCAAACCAACTTAATACGAAGAAGAATCTGCAAGCTTGGATACACAGAGAAGTGTTTCAGTGCTGGCCGTGCTGTTGGAGATAAAAAAAGAGCGGCCACTATCAACTCTCCAAGCAGCAGCGGGGTTCCGCCGGCCCGAATGGTTCTGCACGGACGTGCCCCAGCGCTGAGCCGGAGCCGGCAAACCCAGAGAATCGTAGCCCGCTCCGGCCGGGGCAGCTCAGCCTGCGGCCACCCTCCCGCAGCTTCCCGGGTGAGACCTGGCTACATACGTACACATATACACATACATTACTCATACACATATACACAGGTATACAGGGGGTTCCCGGAGCGCCCCTCGCTCGGAGAAGGAGAAGCCGCAGGAGGCACCGGCTCCCTGGACTGCGGGGAAGGGGCGCAGCCCCACCTGCAGCTCAGAGGGCAGGAGGGAGAGGGAGGCGGAGCGGTTCCCATCCCGTCGCCTGTCGCCTCCGGAGAGCAGCCGCGGGCGGAGCGGGCGATGGGCGCGGGTGGGAGGGAGCGGCCGCCACCTCCGCCGCCCCTCCGCCCGCGGGCCGGGGGCGATAGCGCCGTGCCCACCCGCGGCCACCCGGGATGCGCCGGGGGCGAGCTCGGCCGCCCCGGGGGAAGTTGAAGGCCGGGCCCCCACGGACCGCTCGGCCGGCTGCGAGGGGGCGGGCGGCGCCGGGAGCCCGAGGAGGAGCCCGAGCATCCCGGCGCCGGAGACAGCCGGAGAACGGGCGGCGAGGCTTCATGGGCTGCCCACGCCAACATGGTGCTCGCCCTCAACGGCAGCCACCTCCCCGGTAACCTCCGGCCGCTGGTGCTGGAGGAGCCGCGGGCGCTGGGCGGCGGCAGGATGATCGGCGGCTCCTGGCCCCCGCGCAGCCTGGCGAGGCTCGGCCCGTCGCCCCCCCCGTCGGCGCTGCCCACGGCGAGCCCCCTCCCCGCCAACGACTCGCAGTGCGGGGAGCAGATCCTCAGCTACGGCAGCGCGGAGAAAGTTCTCATCGGGGCCGTGCTCTGCCTCATCACCCTGCTGACCATCGCCGGCAACTGCCTGGTGGTGATCTCCGTCTGCTTCGTGAAGAAGCTGCGGCAGCCCTCCAACTACCTGATCGTCTCGCTGGCCCTGGCCGATCTCTCGGTGGCCCTGGCCGTCATGCCCTTCGTCAGCGTCACCGACCTTATCGGCGGCGAGTGGATCTTCGGCCGCCTCTTCTGCAACGTCTTCATCGCCATGGATGTCATGTGCTGCACGGCCTCCATCATGACCCTGTGTGTGATAAGTATCGACAGGTGAGACAGCCCGGCGCCCCGAGGCTTGCCCCGGCCTCCCGCCGCTCCGGGGGACCCGCTGCCTGCTCCGCCGGGTCCCTCGGAAGGAGCCGCGCTGAGGGCGGGCAGCAGGCGAGCGCCAGCCCCGCCGCTCTGCTCGGAGGAGCCGCCGGAGCAGGGTGAGCTGCCGCCGCTGCCAGCCCCGGTGCCCGGCTGTCCCTCCGGGTAGCTTCCTTGCTCTCACTCGGGGCAGGGTGTCAAAGCCAAACCGGACCTAAGCTGCCAGCGTTTACCATGGCTCTGTGCGAGTAATAGGGCATTTCCAGCTGCTTTAATGTCTCTAAACTGCTTTATACCACAGGTATAAAGCTGATTCTTTCAAAGCTGGTGACAGTGCAACTTCACTGCAGTGGAGCTTTACCAGACCAGAGAAAGTGCAGTAATTATAGCTTACTAAGGTTCTACCTTTATTCTAGGACAGCACAATTTCATTGTTGACAAATGTTTTGTTTGAAAGAAAAATTACTTTCAGACGTTTGCTTTTAAAAAATTTTCATCTGCTGTCTTAAAAAAACAGGTTATGCTCATTGACATTTAGCTTCTTCCAAAAGATAAAATCACTGGGACAACAAGGAGGTGTGTACACTCTGCAGAAGAGTATCTGAGGTGTTCAGTTCTGATGTAAAAACCATACAAGAGCCCACATTTGTCTGTGTCAGTGCTCTGCTCTGCAGAGCAAGGCTGAGAGATTCCTTTTTTCCATGCAAGTTCTATTCTGAAGTAAGTTGCAGCCTGTAGGTTCCCTTTTCCACAGCCTAAATTCTGTGTCAAGAATTTGAACAGCTAGAAGGTAACTTTTCATTACAGCTCCACACAATTGGCTGAAATTGAAAAACTTCATAACTAGATTGTAGAAGTAGTTTGCACACTCTGATATCCAACAGCAGCTTTCACTGTTTACTTCATAAAGTTTCAAGAAAAGCTCTGTATTAGGCATCTGCAAAGCAACAGTCTTTCAAAAGAGATTCTTGCAGTAAATGGAGGTTGTTTCGTACCAGGGAACATCACAGTTTGTATTAATTTCAGAACTTTAATTTCTGTTCAAGCATCCTCTGCTCCAGTACTTTTTGTTTGTGACTTCTATTTTGGCCAGCTGTTATCTGAATGCTGTGAAGCATCTTGTAGCAATGAAATTCACATGCACACCTTGACAGTATCAAATGGTTTGTGGTTTTGGTGGTTTTTGTTTGTTTTTTTTTTAATTTGCTGTTACATTGACATTTGCTTGATTTAAACTTATCTAAGTTAAATTTTAAACTTAATTCCTGTATTGCAAGAGAATATGAATAGGCTTCCAATTCCAAAGGTATTGGGAAATACCTTCTCAATGTTATTCTCTGCTTTTCTGTACTATTTTTAGGTAGTGAAGATAGGTGATTTCATTTTTACACTCTCTTCCCCTGAACTATTTATATTCTTTGATTGCTCTTAGCTATATCTCTGAGCTCTCCATCTCCATTTCTACTAACCTTTTGAAAACAGTTTAGCATATTAAGCTTTCTTTAGGATGTGTGATGATTCACACTGTAGCACTGGGCTTTCCTATTTCTTGGTTTAACATTTGAGGTCACTGCTGTGTGCTGAGCACCAGCTTTGACTGAACTGGTCACACTGATGACTGCATCTCTTACTGTCTTATCTCAGTTCTCCCTCCACTCCCCTCTCCCCCTAAAATACTAACAAGGGATGCATATCTGTATTGAGAAAGAATATAACCTCTTGTAAGTGTCTGATTTTCACCAGCTTGTGCTGATTTAAACTAGAATTATTCTCTTGTCTGCGTTCTCACTTCTTCCACTGAATGTTTATTGAACACCATCTTTCCATAATTCATTATACTGTTGTCTACTACCTACTTGAAATTAAAATTCCGTTACTTTGATGCTTAACCTCTGTCACCCAAATTCATTATAGACTTGAGATAGTAGAAATATCATAAATAATTGGGATATCAAAAATATCAGGAGACAAGCCAGCAATTCATTAACAAAATGTCTCTACTACTTGGCAATAAAGAACTAAAAAATCTCCATGATTTGTAATCCTATTTAAAAATAATTAAAAATAATCTTAAAAAATAATCTTATACTGTAACACTGCTAAACCAGGCCAAAGATTAGTTGTGGATATTAAGAAATCTTTGAATAGTACATATGTACAAAATATGCAAACCAGGGAGGCATTATGAAAATCAAATGTGAATGATGAAATATTGCCTGTGTAGCATTGATGGTTATGGTGCTGTCATATCATCAGTTGTTCTTACATGCATGTAGTTAGGAAATCCTTGAATGATCACTGAGGAAAATTTCTCTCTGAAAGCACATACCTCCAGTTGAAGTGCTGTTAGTGGTACAAGAGCTGCAAGTCACAATGTATACAGTGCATTAGAGAGTCAGATGGTTTCACAAGGTCTGTTTTTCCAAGGCTTTGGTGAAAGCACTTCCAAGTTTTCTGGTATGTAGGCGGGGAAGATTACCAATGATACCTCCTTTACTAGTCTTACTATCTCAGGGTGAATAATACAAATACAAGACCAGGAAATTTCAATCAGAAGTTCCAGAAACAGAGAAAGTGAATGAAATTCACTGTCCTTCAAGTTGGGCACTATCCCCAGAGGTACTTAGATGTACTTAAATCTTAATGATCCTGAGGTTACATGGGAGACATTTGTTTAGAAGAAGAGTTAAGACAGGACAAAGAAGCATTTTTGAAATACAATTAGGAATTGCACTGTCACATGGCTCTTTAGGAAACCTTTGTTGTGATCCAGTAACATTTCTCCTGAAGCAAAAGATAAGGCTGATGCAGGCAGTGCAGAGAGAACAAATAGATTGACTATTTTAAAATTTGTTAAATTCCTACATTTTTTCCTGAAGCAGATATGAGAATTGGATAAATAGTTGAAAGAATATTACTACTGAATTAATTTTAAAGAACCAAATTTGTTACAAATCATTTGGTAGGGTTTGTAAAGAGAAGTAATACCTTTTATTAAACAAACAATTAAGTTAGTAAAACAGAGGCTTTAAGGAGCTACCAAGAGGGATAAAATGGGTAAATTGAAAAGGCTTTTTCATTTTTTTTATCTTGCACAAATATGTGCTACTCAGTTTATGCCACTGAGAGCTGTAAAATACCAGCAGCTGGTGAGCCTATTGCTCACAGAGAGATTTTGCAGCACAGCCCTCAGTGGTGGATGTGTTTTTTAGCTGCATATATCAGCTTCTGAAGGAAGCCTATTAGCATGGGGTATACAAATGGGCTGGTTTCATTCTGTTGGAAAACCTTGTATGTTTTTCCTAGTTAGACACACCAAGCACCTCTTGTACTTTTAAAGTTGCTTCTATTCTAAGTTGTATGAATAATAAAGGTGCAAAGTAGATATTAATGTTTTGTTATGGGGATAACTAACTTTGCACAGGGTGCACAAGGAAGCAGCTAGGATGGAAAGGTTTGATTATCCACAAAGATCTAAATTTGCAGATATCATGTGCCAATGTCCTTGAAGTTACCAAGATTTTTACTATTATGCTTTTCTTCAGATCATATATTTTCTTTTGTTTCACAGCATAAAAACCTTCACAGATTTTTATCAGGGTGACCTGGGATGAACATATTTTTAGGCACCTCTATCTTATTTAAGCCCCCACTTTGGAAGGCTATCTGCTTACAGGCAAGTCTTTCAGAACTAAAACAGATATGATGGAGAGATAAGAGTATTTCTGCCTTTTCAAATTTTGTAAGGATTAAACAGGCAAGACAACTTGATACTCAGTCAGTGATTACCTTTGCTATTCCCTCCATCCATGATATGAGGATTAACTCTGTAGAAGGGTAGGAGCTATAGAGACTTTCACAGGATAACTGAACAGTGCTCTTCTTTAAAAATTTTCTATTAGTGTGCTTGGATTTTTTTTTTCTTTTGCTCTTAAGGCTTAACTTTTCTGGTTCTGAATTAAATAGATTATATCACACCACAATTCCTTTACATTCTTTATATGTAAGAGTGAGAAAACATTCAGAGTGAATTATGAGGGATGGATACAAACCACACCTTAGTGGGGAATGAACAAATAAAGATAATTAGTTGTATTTGAACTGGTGTTGTTTTCATGCTGATTCATCATGCTGTTCTGACCCAAGATAGATACAGAAATGCTGTTTTGGAGAGTATCCACAGGATAACTGCATAAGTAACAATTTTTAATTCAATTTAAAAATAGTTCTTTGGCTGAGAAAGTGATAAAGAACCATAACTACTCAGATACAGTTGAAGAATTATAACACTTTCCCCACACCCACACAAGTAATGAAACAGTATTTTTAGGAAGTTTTCCAATCTGTATCTTGGCCAACAATTCACGAGTATTCCAGGCTTCCATTAAATTGATGAGGATTTAGAATTTCTATGCAAATAAGTGGGCCTTTTTGTTTATCCTGAGATTTTTATAAAGAAGTCTCAACTCTCTCTCCCTGCCTGTGCTGCCATGCTCCAAGTATGAGTACTTGTGCTCCTCCTTAGAATGTGGCAGTCCCAAAAGTTCACTGACTTCTTGAGTCTTCATTCCATGTCTAGGAATTGTGCAGACCTCAAATTAACTCAAAGAAGGAATTTGGAACAAAATTTAAATAAAGATGTAAGCATTTTCAATAGAATCCAGATGTCTAAGTTCTACCTACATTCCAAGATGATAACATGGCCTGAAAACTGTCAGCAATTTGCTAAACCTAAGGGTAGCTAGCTGTCCTGTCTGACTTCCTATTTGGTATGAAGAGTTTTTCTGCCTCAGTGTCATGGCTGGAAAAGGCAGCAGTCTGTTATGCCAACCCTGCTCAGACCATTCATAAAATCCATGGAGAACAGACATACAGAAATAGCTATGAAAAAAATCCTCTATGTAATATGTTTTGGATCTAGAATAAACATGGACAGCCACCAGTAGTGCCACTCATAAGATTTTTTCTTCTCTCTCTCTATATATATTTACAAAGAAATAACTTAGAAATGAGGTAAAACCTAAAAGGAACTATAGGAAAAGTGTGTGATTAAGTTATTGCAGTTAAGGTCTATACTGCAGAAGAAAGTTTTGAGATCAGTATGGCAGCTAATTGCTAACAACAGGCACTCTCACAAGAGCCATTTTTTTTCAATTTTTTGCCTGATAAACAACAGTATACTTTCTGAGCCTGTAAATAGCTTGTTTAGCTTATGAAAGACACAGACAGCATCGATAAACTAAACTAAAGTGAGAAAGAACAGAAGTCTTACTTCTTTCCATGCAGTTTTTCTAATGCAGTCTGTTGAAAGAATGTTCCTTAAGCTGATGTAGTTTCTTTTTTGAAGAGAATTTATTGCAGAACACTTATGCAATCTCCATTTTTATTTATGTTGAGAAAAAGGTACAATATATATTTTTGGTGCAAAATTCAGAGATGAAGTTCAATTGGAAGTTGGATGCATTAAGTTGTATTAGGCAGTGCAATGTTTATTTGCCACTGAGAACCCACTCCTAAAGAGTAAATTAATCTGGGGGGGTTTGTTACATAAAAATGATCCCATTTCTTTAGGTACCTTTGTGTGACATCCTTGGGTGAAGTTCAATTGGAAGTTGGATGCATTAAGTTGTATTAGGCAGTGCAATGTTTATTTGCCACTGAGAACCCACTCCTAAAGAGTAAATTAATCTGGGGGGGTTTGTTACATAAAAATGATCCCATTTCTTTAGGTACCTTTGTGTGACATCCTTGGGTGTTGTTTTCTGTGTCACAGGCAGCCTGAAATTGATTCAGTTAGTAACAGAGTAACTAGTTTTAACCACAGGTATTGTTTCATTATGTCTTTGCAGAGACATTATGCCTCATGAACACACTACCAGTTGCACAATAAACAGGGGGGAATTAACAAATAAAAGATATTTTATAAAACAGATGGACTATTCAGTGAAAACTTGACAGAGGAAAAAAACTATTAACATCAAAAATGAGTGGAAGTTTTGTCCTTTTGCAGAGGAAAAAGGTGTAAGATCTGAAGTTTGCTGGGTGTCTTGTGTCTGCACCATAGAGGCTGACAAAGTTTGGGAAGCTTAAAGATGTTACAGAAAGGAAATCTCTAGGTTGGATATTCTCTTGCTGTTCCACACTGGATGCATTTAAGCAGTGTTGCTGCAAGGGAGTCAAAGTGTGGAGATGCAAGATAACCTAGAGGTGGCAGTGCAAAGGGAAATGCAATTGCTAATTTTTCAAGGAGCATGAATGGGGAGTTATAGTTCAGTGAGTAGCAGGAGATTTGAGATTAAATCAGATTTACCTGAATGCCTTTTCTTAAAACTGGATGTTGTATTTCCCCCCCACATTTGAAACTATCTTCTGTTTGCTCCTACCAGGGTTTAACACTGGATGAGTTTTCAGAAGTGATTTTGGGGTCTCTAATTCTTGGGGGTTCATCCAGACATTTCAAAGGAGCCTGATAAGTCAGAGGTAAGGGAACATTAATTTGCATTTTTGCTAAGCAGGGCACTCTGGAAGCATTTAAGAAGTGATTTCTTTCCTATCAAGCTCACAAAAATAGTTTCTATAAGTAAGGTTGGATGTGCTTCAAGATTGACAGCAAAAATGCAATTTTTAGAAACACTTCTCTTAGTTTTTGAAGGGAGCTTTCAAAATTATATCTCAATATAAATCACAAAAATGCAAATGAATATCACACTGGCATGATGTGTAGTGTAACCTGATTACACTGGTAGCAAAATACATTTTCCTAGTGATTTTCTTGAACTGGGTGAGTATCATAGAATGAAACATCAAAGCTTTTGTAGTTTTGTACACTGAAACAAGATAGCTGTATCAGTAGTAGCATTCTCACATAAGAGTCTAGAAGAACAGAAATTAGTCAGAGAATGTTTTCACTTTCCTGAATTAATTTTCTCTGAAAATTATTTCCAAAGCTCCCTGAAAATTTTATAAAGTATCTAATTCATTTTAAAGAAACACGGTATTATTTTTTGATATTGTCTTTGAGTTTGAAATATATAATTGGAAATATTTGTGGCAACTTTTGAAACTTTCTTCATCTGCAGTTGATAAGTACATATGGCACTGTCTGTCAGCTACAAACACCTCTTTTTTTTTTTCCTCTCAATATATAACACACAGATCTGGTCCTTCCTCTGTGGACCAGAAAGTCTAAAGAAAGCTGGCCATTGTAGGTTTTGTGTGAAAATTTATTTGAGAGCTTGAGAAACAGTTGAGTTTGTTCAGGTGCAGCTGTCAGAAGAAAGACTGGGGAGCAAAATCACAGGTTCTGATAACTGCATGTCCAAAGCACAAGTATCATGAAGCAGTGCTCACTGCAGTTTTGTTTTAATGGTCACTACTGTCTGCAAGGTGAGGATGATTTCTTTCACCTGGAAAGCTTATAAGTTTTAGTTTTATTTGTTGTACAGGATGGTCATCTACTTCTAAAGGATTGAATAGTTTAATTCTTCCTATATATACTAAAAAGAGGCAAAAAACAGCTGACATTTTTTGAATGATCTCTTACTGCAATTTTTCATTTTCAAAAGATTCCAGGACTAAATATGTCATGGTGGAAATTTGTTTTTATTCTGTCTGAACTAACATAGCAAAATTAAAAAGTGAACATCATTGATTTTCTTTTTGTACCTTATTGTTCATTCAAAGCTTTGTATTGCAACCTAGATTATCTGATACATCTGTGTGGTTCTGTACATACTGGCATATGTGCAAATCTGGTAATGATTCACTTCAAACAATAAACGTTTGTTAGAATGGGCTTTGGGTGATGCACAGACAAGAATGAATTCTCTAGTTGTGCTGAACAGAGATGTGTGTGGAAATCAAATCAGTACTGAGCATATTCTTCCTATCATGGCCTTTGCTATCAAAGGGAAGCTAGCACAAGACACCACTGAAGGGGGGTTATTTCAACACTGATTGCTCTTTCACTGCTAATTGCCATTATAGTTCAAAAAACAAACCAAAACACAAAGCCAAGAGGGATATTATAAAAAAACTTTCTTAAGGGTGAAGTCTATTCTTAGAAGTACATTGTGTCTTGAAGAGAAAATTGGCAGCAGAGTTCTTTCCTGAGATGTGTCAAGGAAAAGGGTGGGATTTTTGCACAGTTAAACACCTAAACCTGAGTTTTTTAGCTTGTAGAAGTTTAAAGTATAACCACAAGGAAAGTTTGTAATCTGACAAAAATTCATTTTTGTGCACACTTCTTATGTCTCTTAATGAGATTGTGGGAAGTGGAGGCAGAGCCATATAAAGGATAACATTTCTCTCACACTGGAAATTATTTGTCCTGCATGGTGTGGCAGGTTGAGAGCCAAACTGCACCTTGCCACGTATTGACAGAAAAACTGTCAATAAAAAACTGGAAAAACTGGGACCAAGGGAGAATGGCCAGAGCTTATTGTGTCCCAGACATTCACCAAGTTGGGTAAAACCAGAGCTGGCTGCAAAGGCTTGCCTGCAAGAACACTATTTTTGTGGCAGACTTATGTACAAACTTCTGACTTTTTATTTTTTGGCTGAAAATTCTCTAGTTTTTTGGGAAGAGATTGTGTTTGGAGATCCAGGCAAACACATCATGAGGTTTCTTCCCAATAAGCTGGCACGGAGCTGTGCCACCTTCACTGCCACTGAGTAACACTGATGCCCTTGGTGGCATTCCAGTCATAATTTCTTGTCAACCACACAAGTATCTGTAGTCAGAAATATGGCCTATTGCTGCTGCAAGTGAAATTGGGCCACCAATAAAGATCTTTAAGTACCTTATTTATAAACTGTTTGCTTTTCATGAGATGTGTTGGATACTGGGGACAATGTATTTCAACATATGGTTTGTAGATCTCTAGAGAGGGACACAAAAAGTAACTAAAAAAATACCAAATTGTGGCAGTAGTGTCTGCTCACTAGAGGACTGCTCCCATGTGAGAAAACATAGGAATTTTTTAATGAAAGTAAAGAATAGTGCCCTAGAAGATTTATTCTGCTAACAGGTGTTGGTTCAGAAATTGTCAATCAGTATAATACAAGAAGGCAAAAAGGGAAGGCATAATACAGATAACAGGAGTATATGCTGTTATCTACACTTATTGTAGAATTTACAATGTAGCTGTCATCATGAATATAAACCATGAAAACATGTGATGTCATGAAATATTTCAAATGTACCATTTGGTGGAACAATTTTCTGTAAGGAGTTCTCCATGTGGATGGTTAAATTTTGTTTATTTGCTGTAGAGGTTGACATTTAGTAAACAGGTGAAATATTAAATCCCTGAACAAAGAGTTTGTTCTCTGGCCAGAAATTGCTTGGAAATATTTATACCCATGACCCAAAGGAACTGCTGACAAGATGCAAATCTTTAATAGTCTAATAAGATGTTTTGATGCTAAAAATGGTAGAGCTTTGGCTGAAAAGACTTTTGAATTGTTATGTACTGCAGTTTCCTTTTTACCCTAAATATCTGCATTTGAAGACCCACTACTTATCACAAGCAGTTTTAGCAACAATACTGATTGTTGTGGCTCAAGAGTGTATTGTCCCATTTAAGAAAGCTATTTTTGCAAAATGAATATGGTCATTAAAAGAACACAATACTATTTAAAAAATAACTGAAAATAAAATAGCATAGTGGACCATTTGTCTATAAATTAAACAACACAAGAAGGAGCTTAACATTTTCAAAGCCTATTATCTAACACAAAGCTTCTGCAGTGCTACTGAGCTGTTGAAATTCAGGATCTTGTCAAATTTCTGAAACACCTGCAGCTTGCAGTGAGCTGCCTGAGATGCCCATAGGCCAGCTGTGCTGATTGAGCCCACACTGATGCCAGCTAAATTCAAATGCTCCTAAATTTAAATGAATGTTTGAAGTTCTCAGTTTATGATATGTTTTTATGTTTTTTGATAACAAAAGCTGTTATCATTGGAAATTGTAGTCACAGAAATAAACCCTAGGTATTTTACTTTTTATCCACACAGAGTTGTTGCCACCATATTTCAGAACCTTAGAGTTACCAACTTGTTTCTAAGGAGAAAAAAAAAAAGCAAAGGAAAGACATTCACTGAGAGGTGGGAAGAAGGGCTTCTTTCTGCTGATCCCACTTGTTCCACTGCTTTTGTGTGTGGTGTAGCATCTGTAAAATGAATATAAAAGAGAGTTCTGTGATCCTTGATAATCTTCACATCCTGCTATCTTTAAAGGTTGTGGAGGAGGAGATGATCTATCATCAGCTGTATTTCTGTTTCAGCATAAATGTATAATTCTAAATTCTGAGGAGCTTGAAATGGTGTTATGAAGGTATTGTGACAACACAATCACACATTCAGCTGGAAAATGGGTATTTGTGAAAAATCAATAGCTGAATGTGTCCTCAAATTTTGTCATTCTTCACAGAAAGCCCAGGGGAAGAGAGCCAGAAACTCTTTTCTTGACAAGAAAAAAGCAAGAGGTTCATTTTGTAGAAAGAATGTTTTTATGCCTGTGAAGTTGGTGGTAGCAGTTTGTGTTGAAATGTGTTCTATATTTTAAAAATATTTAGTATTGCAGATTTTGCATGATTTTAAAAATAAATAAAAATATGAAGGATGTTGCTGAAAAAAAGAATACACTGTAGTGGAAATTTGTTGTGGGCAGGCTTATGTTCTTCTAGACAAAGAGGACAAGCTGTCCTGGCTGATCTTTCCCCAGCTTTCCTGTCTAGTGCTCTCTAAACTCACTTGCAGCTACCTTTACAAAGGCAGACATATTAAATGGGGAGTATGGATTTCTAGATTTGGATTAAATGTTGCTGGTGCAAGCTGAGAAAAGCCACTGATGTGGAACCACAGCCTGGCAGGTCTGAGCAAGACCCAGGAGGTTCAAAGTTCATTAGAGTGGAGGATTTGTTAGTTAGAAAGAAATAGTGTTCATTTGGCCATTACTATCTTCATTCTGAAGACTGCTGGCAAAAGTGAATATATATATTGTGACAAATGAATAACTAAATACTGAGGTTGGGAAAGGCTGAGCATACAGTTTTACTGGCTGCAGTTTGGGTTTTGCTGCAGTTACTTCCCATCACTAGATCTTTCTTTCCTTCATATTTCTCCTTCAGTTAAAAAGCAACTGGGGCTCTGTATTTAGAGATTCTGAGTGACTGCAAAGGGATGAAATATTTATGAGGTAATATTAAATTCCTGAAAGTTTTCTATTTCCCATTTACATAGGAGAGCTCAACATGACCAATTTATTTATTGATACTAAATTCCAGAATATCACTTAATGAGATATTTTGTGAGGAAAATGACAGCAGGCAGGAGAATTACATGTGAAGGGTGAGCTCAAGACGGGGTGTTTAAGCATGCTGTAAGTGAATATGTTATTTAAAATGAGTGCTAAGGAAATAAATAACATATGGTAGAGAAATGTGATAGCTACAGTAAACCTTACATTCATTGGCATGAAAGATGATAAGACATGATAACCTCATTCTGTACCACATACTGAGCAGAAAATACACTGCTAAAATATCAAATTACACAAAATAGCTGTTTATACAAGTGACAGAGGAGGAATCACCTTATTATCCAATGATAAGTCACTGAACCAAAAGTTTCTGCTGGAAAGGACTGTCAACAGCAGTTTTCTAAAAGGTTCTTGAATTGTAGACTCAGAATTTGATCTAATCTCCTGCCTTCCTTCCTTGATAGCTTCCCCTCATGCTGTGCTCTCCAGTCCACAGCCTCTGCTTCCAAAACTGGGTATGATTTTTCCTGTGTTAAGACTTATTCATACTAGGAAGTGAGAAATTATTTTACTACTCTAGGGAAAGCAACTTCAGTGTGCATCTTTAAAAAAACAGCTAGATAAACACTACACAAGATGCTTTGTATATCCCAAAGTTTTTGAAGGAATATCCTTAATTAAACCTGCCTTAGACTTGGATTTTCCTGTGTGTGTTACACAGTTTATTGATATAGTTTGTTTTTTGTCTGGCTAAGTTTGGGCAAACAAGTAAAGCTTGGTGTCATCATTTATAATTTTCACATACCTGGTCCACTGGAAGACAGCAAAACTTTTGTGTAATTAAAAAAAAAAAATTCAGGTCTGCCTTCAGGCCAATACAACCAATGGACAAAGCCAAAAATGTCCAAGTATATTATGTCTGTACTGAGATTCACCCTTAATGACTGTACAGGTGTTTTTAGGGCTGTTGCAAAATTACTGTCATGAAGAAGCAAAGAGGAAATTTGGACCTGGTCTTTCCAGCATTTTTCCTGTCTCTTCAGAGAGAGGAAAAGAGAGAAGGGGGAGGACAGAAGAAGTATTCTAGAGGGGGTTGTTCCTTAAGTGCTTTATCTGGAGATATTATGTTTAAAGTGTTTGTATTCCAGGAAGGAAGAGAAGGGATGTAAATATCAGCACATTGAAATAGCTATTCCCTGAGGATACTTTGTTTTAATATAGTGGTATTAGCAGTTCAGTGGGCTGTGGTTTTTCATTTCATTCATCACTTACACTATGGAAATTTCTGAAATGTTTAATATAATTGCACTGGAGACATCATGATGATTTTCGAGTTAAAGTTGTGGGAGGCTTTCATTTTGAAATACTATTATAACTTTCAAAATAATTCCTTTTCAGCTGATGTTTAGTGTCAATCCAAGAGTGACTCATGTAGTGAGGTTGGAGATAATCACCTTAGCCATTTCTGCTTTATGGTAGTCTGATGACTGATTAAAAAAAAAAAAAAAAAAAGACAGTTTTTCATAGCTCTGAAATAGAGCCTCCACACATTCTTTGACAATTCCCCTGGGTGTGAGGGACAATAGGGTTGAGATGGGGAGAACACAAAAGGAAAATGAGGATTTTCGAGTTCCTATCTACAAAACATATTATTTTGCAACCTTTTTTGTTTGTTTCTTGAGAAGCTGCCTCTGGTGAGAAGAGTAGGGATTTCATCTGGGCTGGTGCTTCAAGAAGCCAGATTTTTAAAGGGCAGAATAAGTCCCCTGCAGCACTGTTAAGCAATATTTCAATTGAGCTGCTGTTCCTCAGCAGCTTTCAGGCTGTGTGCACTCATGCTCAAGGTCTCTGCTGCTCCTGGGGCTCACTGGCTGCACCACCTCCCTCCTGTCTTGCCACATCTTTACCCAGATTCCTTTTCCCTTTTCAGAATCACCCAGTTCTCCCCTAACATACAAAAGGCTACAAGAGATAAAACTCTTTCCTAGCTTCTTCCAACCTATTTTCCTGCTTGTTCAATTGCTAATGAATGTTGCATCACAATCAGACAGAAATAAACAATAAAGAATGTAATTCCTCTTTAATTCTTTTACCAGAAAGGAGCTTTCCTATCTTATTTCTCCCAGATAGTATCAGAAGGTTAAATACCTTCTCTGACCTCTCAAAAAGAGGCCAGGCATGTTCTAATAACTTAATAAAATTAAATACTGCATCATACACATAAAGATGAACATGAATGTAAAAAACCCATGTAATTAGAGACTCTGTTAGGTATAACAGTTCACATGGGGCAAATGAACTGCATTTGTTTCTATGGATCTACAAGATTTTGAGATAATAAAAGATAGATTTGTTCTCAGTGTGGAACAAATTAAACTGTAAATAGAAATAGTGTTTTCTGATATAAATCTCCTTATTGAAGATAGCAAAAGTCTGCCATATTTGAAGATGTTTCAGTTTTCCTTTTTCTCCTTGATTGATAAAATGACTTAACAATTACTCTGAGTGATACCACGGGGTATGAAGCTTTATTCACAAGCTTCTGCACTTGTGAAGCAGCTTGTGTGTGTATTATGATGAATTTCATGATAAAATTTTCAGTAAATTAGGAATTTGTTAAAAAGTCTGGGAAGTCGTTCTCTAGCGAATATTCCTAAAATGTTACTAGTATGTTGTGTAAATCATACTTTATTCTATATTTTGATTAATGTAACTTTTTGCTTAAAAAAAAAAGATAAATTTAGGAAAAACATTTTTACTCTCTTCTCACTTCTTCCACAAAAATAAATATATCTGTGTTAAATAAAGGAGCTTGCAAACCTGGGAGGGGGTGTGTGTGTGTGAAAAGGCAGAAGTGGGTAGTATGTCCCTAACAGAGTCATGCATTTTCTTTTAGAAAAACATGAAATTATTTTTTATTTTACCTCATCCTTCTACGTTGTTGAACAGTGTAAAGAAAAATGATTCTTCCTACGTGTGACTTGCCTGGATTTGGAGAGCTTTTGAAGTGTTACAAATTATCTATCAAGAAGTGGGCTGAAAAACCACTTTTGAGCTCTGTATATAATTAATCCTGCTGCTCTCAGTAAGCAAACCACACTTGTATACAGGAAACAAGTGATGATGAAACCCACAAAGTTGGAGTTCAGGCATTTTGAAAAAAATTAAAAATAGTAAGTCTTCCATTACAGAATGCAACTTAATTCTAAATAATTTGTGTCCAAAACCTTTTCAGTTTTCAAATGTATCTATTTCAAGGAGTCTGGTGAATGATTAAAGGGGCTGAAATCCACCTCCCTCCTTATATCTCCCACATTAATGCCTCTGGTGATGGTAGAAAAGGGAAAATACACAGGTACAGTTTTCTTCAAAGAGAGGTAATAAAAGCATGTAGTCTATAATTTAGAATGTGTATGAGGGTAATTGCAAAACACTGAGTAGGAAATGAATATCTAATATTCAGGCAGTGCTGCAAAGTAAACATCAGCAACTACACGTTGGCACCTTCTATAATTTGTAAATATATAAAGTGTATAATTTGCAGTGGAAAATAAAGGCTACTGAGCTGGTTTGTCAAGAAACTGAGAACAAGATGTGACAGGTGATAAATGCTCTGACAGCCACGCAGGGTGAAAATGAAAGGGAAAGAGTGAGTGCAGGTGAAAGAATTTTTCTAGGATCTGAAAGTAAAGAGCAATATGGCTTCAGAATTACAAATAAAGCAATGGAAGCTGAATGGAAAGATGTTACACATATTCTGGCCACATGGGTGTTATTTCTTAGAAAGAGAACAGAATGCATCCTCCTATCTATGGGATGGATGTCTAAGATTAGTAGAGAAAAATAAAGAAGGAAAAATACAGAGCTGACAGAGAAGGAGAAATAAGACATCAAGAAGGTGAAATAAAAATGAGTGAAATAAAAGTAGAAAAAATGATCTTAAATAAATAAGAAAAATATGAAGCTGTAAAATTATGCAATATGAAAGGGAGAAAGCCCAGGAAAGCACAGAGAGACTAAAGAAATGTAAGAGAGGAGAAATCAACCTTCTACTATGCAAATTACATTCCTTTAGAATGAAGATATTTAATTTTGATTGACTTAATCCTCCCCCACTGCCAGGAAAGCCTACACTTCATGAGTTCATAAAAAATAATCCCCTACAGTGATTTTTGAAAAAAAGAAAAATCAAGTCAGAACTTTTACAATGTAGAATAAATTCAATAGGTACCCACTATAGCAGTGGAAATGAAGGTCATCCTATAATAAAGAGAATTTGAGAAAATACATTTCACTAAGAAAAGAAAGGGGAATGATGTAAAGTGTTGACCTTACTGAAAAAAAAAAAAAGTATTTCCTTCTCATTCTTCCAAATAGCAAAGTTAACATGTCACCATTCAATGATAAGAATAATGTTGAAATTTTATGAAATGTGAAGCATAAGCCTCTAGAAGAATAGATATCAAAACATATTTAAGGTCTTTTATATTTGTGCATTCACCATCAGCTGAAAAGGATGAAGTGGAGCTTTCTAGGATTTCTAGCAATTAAGGTTTGGGAGCTGACCACTGGGCTGACTTTTATAAACTGTGTACTAATTCACAGCATAGGAAAGATGCAACATTTATCTAGATAGAGCATAGAACTAATAAAAATCTTTTTCTCTCCATTGATTATTGTTTTGATTTTGTTAGTTCTGCAGTCTCACTGTACCATTGCATGATATTTTATGTTCAGGTTTTTAAGTGACCCAATTAATATTCTGGAAAGTTTTGCATATACATTGAAATTAGTAACTTTGATAATTTCTGCTAAGGAGAAAAGTATTTTACTGCCTCTGAAATATCCTCCTCTTCCCAGGCAATAACTGGCAGTGACCATGATGTGATTATGAGGCCAGTCTGTATTGCAGAAAGGTAAAATGCTGTTGTACAATAATTAACAAGATAATTGTCATTATAGCACCACAGCTGGGCACTGCAGTGCTCATATCCCCTATTTAGATCTTTTTATGTTTCTGTTCTTTTACTTCTGTCTCAATTACTTAAGTATGTGATGGGATTAGTGTTTCCCTGATCAGTTTGTATACCTTGCTTTATTTAAAAGGAAGTCTGAGAGACAGAGCATCTCTTGCATTGTGCAAACACATAATCTTTGGAAAGAAAACAGTATTTGCTAGGTGTTTTGACATAGCCATAGCAGAAAGAATAGCTTTGGTATTTGTTTCAACTTGCCACATTTACATTTGAAGGAAAGGAAAGGAAGTTATTTAGATGCATTACTATACTTGGGAGAATATTTTTGAATGCTGGATAGATTTTAGGAATGGCATTTTGTTCCTATTCTTGTGAAGCATCTCTTAATGTTGAGCTGAACCAAATAGAAAAAAAAATATGAGAGATGATAAGAGAATCATAGTCAACGAAGAAAAGCCAATAGATCAGCATAATTCTTGAGAATAAGTTATTCTTGCAGGTGAAATACAGGATGGGATTCCATAGATGTGGGTTTGCAAAGAAATCCAGCATGGAGATCAGCATTGTTGTGTCTTTGTAATAAAGCAGTTTTATGACCCTTAAAATAAAACAGTAGGAGAACTGAGAGAACCTCACATTAAGCACAACACCTAATCAAGTGGTAAGTGATAACAAAACAACAGTATGTTGCAATTCCTGGCAGAAATAACTGCAATACACAAATGTATCATTGCCAGTATAATCCTTCTAGTCTTATTCCATAGCAATCCAATCTGCTTCATAAAATCATAGTCAGGCAGTGAAAGAGCTGGTTTGATTCTGGAATCTGTTAGATCAAATCAGTGAACTCTGAGACATAAACGTGGACTAACTAGAATGGAATTAAAGTCTATAAAGTACATGGAGACCAGAGACAAAGGAATTACATGTGTGGTACAATAGTTGCATAACTGCTGCTGATGTCATGATGCATTCAATTTATTATTAAATTGGGCAGGAAGCTTCAAAACTATTTTAATTCTTTTAACTGTACAGGTTTTGGTTGCTCTATGACTTTACTCACAATGACAAGCAAGTCCTTTTACTCTTTATCTTTTAGCCATATAATGGAGGTAGGGAAGAAAGATTTAGGACACATGATCTCAAATTGGACCATCCTGTTACTATTTTCTTTCTATTGTTTAAGTCAATGTAGTGTGAAGTCTTAGGTCGTTTGCTGGATATTTCAAAACGTGTGAAGACTAGACCCATCTGCCTATCTGATCTACAGTTAAAGTGATAACAGAATTTTTTTTTTTAGCCCTGTAGGATAAAAACTATTTTATGTGGTCATTGTAATGGGTTCATAGCAGAAAGCCAGAATGAAAAAGCCCACAAACTGAAGGAGCAGACCTATATAGTTATATAGAGCTATATATTTATAATGGTTTTACATTAAATTGTCTATGACAATTTCTTGTCATTAAATGCTAACCATTTAGAGATACTGGGGAAGAATTCTGTGTCACAGGGAATCAGATTTTTGTGAAGTAAAAGGAAGGATTTTCTATTGTTGGTGTTCATTGTGGCAAATGGCAATTGTGTGCAATGGCTGGTGAGAGGAGGGAATGCTTTACCCACTCCCAGGTTTGAACAGAGCTCCAGAAAGAGGATGGGGTAATTTTTCCTCCCCAGAGCTGGGCACACTATGTGTGCCTCACCCCTGAATGGGACTGCAGCAGAAGAACCAGCTTCCAGACCCCAGTGAGGAGACACTGAAGAAATCCTAAAAAACCAACCCAGAATAGGGATGTGCTCATGTGTGTCTATACACATACATGTAACAAAATGTTTACTCTGCCCTTCACCACGTGCCATCTTTTTGTTCTCTGCTATTTGCTTTGAGCTCTCCAAGCAAGGCTCTGTTTTCCACTTATGTGATGCAGTAGAGAAGTGTTCTCATCACCCTTTTTTGCTGTATCCATTAAACAGCAGTGCCATATTCTTCCTTCTCAGTGTTTTGCACTCACTCAGCACCCTTGGAATGGCAGCTGTGTGTGTTGTGCCTCTTGCAGGGCTGCCCAACTGGTACAGCATCAGTGCTGAATGGAAAATGCTGTGACCAGTTTGGGAGAAATGAAGGCCATTCATCTGCCTTGGGGGAGTAAACTGGATCAGACCTCACTGTGCTGGGTGAACCATGGAGAGATGCCCTGTCTGGCAGAACCAGAGTCAAGAAATTCAGAGCAGGAAGAATACAAAATAGCATTGCCCTTCTTCTAAATGTGAGAATTGAGGCACAGTTTCTTTTCTACCAAGATTAAAATGAACATCTGTGGCATGTGAAAGAAATAAATCTCAGAATACCAAGTCTGAGACACTTCTTTCATGTGGGGGATAGCTGAGACACATGAAATGGGCTTTTTAGGGACTCTGACTTCATTCTTTCCCAGTAATAAGACCTCAAGGTGTTACTTGCACTAGAATATGTTAAATTCAGCTGATTTACCTTAAGTATTTTTTATTAAAATACTAGTTTAAGATTAAGCATTACAAAGCATATTTTTCCACTGTTTTTGACACAATATTTTTGAAGTTCATGAATCTATTAAGGCCTGAACACTCTCTAGTGTATTAGGCAACAGTAGTGATTTACATTATTTTGACGTTGCAAATGAGTTTTCAAGGGTAATGGATTTCATATAGAGAGATTAAAACATAACATTCCTCCATTTGTGCCTGCTGACTTCTTCCCTATCATACTACATTTAGCAAAATGAATAAGGCAGAAATTATGCTGGTGTATTTTTATGTTAATTAGCATATTTTAATTTCAAATAGCATTTCTGAAGAAAAGATACACTCCTAAAAAAGTGATGCCAGGGCAAAACTAATGAATTTTCATTCTTTTCAGTATACTTACACTTTCATGAATTCTTTTTGTTATATTCTGGTGCATGAGAATGCATCAGTAGGCACTCAGAATATGCAACCCACAGATCTGATTTTTACAGAAATCCAGCTTAACTACATAGCTACATAATAAAGTTCACCTCAAAAGTGTGTTATTTTTAGTGACCAGTTGGGTAGTAGCTCTACAAGTGCATACTTCAGGAAGGCAGATAAGGATTTTTTTAAGAACAACACATTGTAAATGACAAGAAGTCTTTGTGCTCAAAGGATGTGTTTAACTGTTTTGTACCTAAATCGGGCTATTCTTAGACAAATTTTAAGGGTAGGTCACTCTTTTAAGGGTAGATCCCCAAAGTCTGAAGCTGAGAGCTCCGCCTTGCTGAAGCTGCATTGCTTAAAGCAGTGTGATGTATACTTTAATTAGTTAAAATGAAATTTCACTGCACTAACTCTTCTATATCTTGGAGCACCTTGGAAAATCCTTGGCTCCTTTGGAATGAAAATGGTTTTGGCCATGGTGCTACAGAACAGAAATCTCCATGGTCTGGAGGCTGATGGCCATGGCTGCTATATTCTGACTATATTCTAGTGCTGGTGGTGAGGGGCACAAGGAGCAGCCCTTTGCAACAGCACAGTCCATGGATTGCACTGCTCTGATCCCAATTCCAATAAGAATTCCCAGTTCATGGCCCCTCCAGGCACAGATCCACTGGCCAGATACTGACCTGCTGTAATTTGCTTGTGCATTCTGTCAAGAACAGAGCACAATAAACCATTTCTGTCCTTTGTGTAACTCTTTTCATAGCAGCAGTATAAAACCAATGACATGGTTGAGCAGGATTGTTGATACTCATCAGACCAGATCATTGAATGATGTTTCTTTTACTTCCATAACTGTAGCACACCTGGGTGCTTGTATAAAGCAAGAGCACTGGCCATGATTTACTGCACTGCAGTAAAATCAACAATGCAGCATTCCACAGAGCCAGGCAAATCTCATATTGGATGTGCTAGGGGAATAGACAGAGAAAACATGCTCCCCAAAAACGTTTTTAATCATATTGCTATAATTCTTGTTGACACTACAGAACTTTCACTATAGGACTGGAAAGCTCTTGAAACCAAAACATTATTCAGAAATTGATTAGAAATAACTTCTTCTACAAGTAAAAAAATAAGTCACAATGATTTTATCTAAATTCTTTTGGAGGAAGTGAAAAAGAACAATTTGAGAAGTTAACAGTAGCTCATAGGTAAATTCCAGTTGAGCAGAAGCCAAAATTGAAACCAAAAATCTTAGGCCTATATAAACGCATCTGATTTCACCTAAGAGAAAATTCCCATTGTTAGAAAGGAAATACAGAAATTTTCTATAGTCAAAACTAAATTCAAACTTAGGATATTCTTATCCAGCTATATAGAGCCATAGTAATAATTCTGTAATTAGAAAAAGATACTTAGTTTATAGCACTGTAAATTAGGAAATATAAAAGTTGTCAACAGACTGAAGGTTTTTTTTCTATTCAAAACTGACCCATTATAAACATTATTCTTGTCTGTAAAAATGGGTTTTTTCCTATGTCTTCTTGAATTGGGACAGATTTTTATTTTGTATAGTAAAAGTTTGGACATTGAGAAAACCATATTTTCTTTCTAATTAAGTGATGATAAAAATAATTATTTTAGTACTGAAATATTTTACTCCTGGTATAAATTGCATGCCTGAAACATGAAGGAAAGAAAGAAAACTCATCAGCTCAGTGGCAGGGTTCTTCCTAATTGTTGAATACATAGGAGTGAAGGTAGATGCTTGTTGTAACCATCCACTCAGTACAAAAAGTGATAGGCTTTGTGGAATGAGTATTCTTCTATACTCCAAGATTTCTAAAGGCAGCAAAATAAAATTTAGGTTTCAGAATTTCCTTAAAGGTCAAAATGTGCTTTATCTGCCTGAAGATTGAACCAATGCATAGAAATCACAGCCTGTTATGGTCAATGGGAGATTTCCTTCTGGAATAAAAGACTTTTATAGAGAATGTTAACTCTATAAATTTTAGCATGAAAGGCACATGAATTAACAAGTTGGAAGTACATGCAAAGAGAGGACTGAAAATTATGAAACAGAAAACTCAGCCACAGATTTTGGTCTAGGGCAAACTACGTGACATAACTTTTAGCTGTTAACCCCTGCCCTCTGTAGTAACCCTGTGTTATCATTCCAGGTACCTGGGAATAACCAGACCCCTCACCTACCCTGTAAGGCAGAATGGGAAGTGTATGGCCAAGATGATCCTGTGTGTCTGGCTTTTATCTGCCTCCATCACCATTCCCCCTCTCTTCGGCTGGGCCCAGAATGTAAATGATGAAAAGGTTTGTCTCATCAGCCAAGACTTTGGCTACACTATCTACTCCACAGCAGTTGCATTTTACATTCCAATGTCGGTGATGCTTTTCATGTACTATCAGATTTACAAAGCTGCCAGGAGGAGTGCTGCTAAACACAAGTTCACTGGATTTCCCCGTCTGGAAGAAATAGAAGGGATTTCTGTGAATGGACTCGTAAAACTGCACAAGGAATCTGAAGAATGTACTAACTTTTCACGACTCCTAAAGCACGACAAGAAAAACATTTCCATCTTTAAAAGAGAACAGAAAGCTGCCACCACCCTTGGGATTATTGTTGGGGCTTTCACAGTCTGCTGGCTGCCCTTTTTCCTCCTCTCCACTGCAAGGCCCTTCATCTGTGGTACAGCATGCAGCTGCATCCCACTGTGGGTGGAGAGGACATTTCTGTGGCTGGGCTATGCAAACTCTCTCATTAACCCTTTTATTTATGCCTTCTTCAACCGGGACCTGAGGACCACCTACCGCAACCTGCTGCAGTGCAGATACAGGAACATCAACCGCAAGCTCTCAGCCGCGGGCATGCACGAGGCCCTGAAGCTTGCAGAAAAGCCAGAGTTTGTTCTGTAAGCTCACTCATCCTCTACTGGGATAGTTTGGTGTTCTATCATGTTAGATTTTTCCCCCACAGGTTCAAAAGAAGTGTTGTAGGAAGAGCAGGCTGCTTGTCAAGGCAGACATCAAGAAACAAGGGAGAGCACAGCAGTCCTAATCAGCCTGGAAAAACAACACCACCACCCAAAGAGTTTGGGTGTAAGAGGAATAAAGGATGAAAGTGAAATGTGGTGCAGGATGTTTGAGCTGTTAGTCAGGAAAAAGCAAAGTTGGCCTAACCCATTTGTTTGGCCCAAAAAATGTTTAGTAAGTCTGAATGTTGGATGCACCTTGTGTCCCAGAGATTGTTTTCCTTAATAAAGACCTCAGAATGGTGAAAAGTTAATTTCCTTCCACTTTAGTATTACAGAAATAAATCATTAAAGAAGCTGAATCAAAGAACTTCTATTGCTTAGAAATATTCTTTATTATAAAACCCCATATGTTCATTAAATATTAATTTACTGGATTGCCTGGAAATGAGCTATGTTGCAAAATTTAATATTGCCTTTGCACAGCAACTCTGGCACTGAAAGAATATGTTACACTTTCAATGTGAGTTTAAGAGTTTGAGTAAAGTCACAGGGACCAGCATCTTCACTGCATACAGCCATGCAGCACAGTTAGCTGCAGTGCTGCTGCAAATCACACCAGGTAATCTTGTGCTATATTTCTGACATAACAAATGTGCCTGATTGCAGTTTATTTCAGGATCTGTCTGGTCTTTGTCCATCTCTTCATTCTTTAATTCTCTTGGCTTTCTCAGCTGAGCACTTCTCTAATCTAGATGGAGACTGTCTGTGCTCAAGTAATTTGTGCTGATGTATGACTAGTCCTTGCTCCACTTCAGTAGTTAATTTACTGTCTATTTGAAAGTTCTTCTGCTTTTTGGGATTTCTTTCTCTTCTGAAGTCAGTAAGGAAAAAATAAACATAAGATCTTATGACTTCAGAGACATCTGGACTTTATCCTTAAAAACTGATTTTAATCATCACTTGTGCGTAAAGAGATTTAAAGCTTTTTTGCGTGTATGAATAAAGATAATTTACTTTTTCTGGTTCTAGCTTTTTCTACCACCATTGCAGTTTGTCCAAGTATGTGATCCTACTTCTCCTGACTTTGGTAACAGATCTCTTTGATCAGTGTAGCAGGGCCAAATAGTAAAACAGCGTTCCTTTTAAAACTTAATAATTAACATATTGATTATATTAATGTATTACTAGCAATGTATTAATATAGCACACAGTGGTTGTTTAAGGCACTTTTATAATGACAGAAAATACTAATAAAACAACTCATAAGATCAAGATGGGTTCTTTGGCCCGAGTTTGCCCTGCATACCATGTTCCAGCTGAAGCAGAGGGTGAGGGTACATTAGTGAACAAAGACTGCTTCAGAGCTCGAGCTGCTTTCTCAGCTATCAGGACATCAGTGAGGAGACATTCATTATCAAATTGCCTCAGCATCAGATCACACTTCAGGCTGACTTCTGTCCCCACTTTCTCAAGTCTGAAACCAAAATGACTTAAATGAGCTCAGTGATGTTAATTTGGGCTAAGCAGGGAGCAGCCTGTGCCAGAGCCCTCATTCCCAGCACAGAGATGTAATTGCAAACACTGCAGCCTCTAACTGGCACACAGACAGGACCTGCACTGATGTGCTGGGCTATGTGCACTGAAACATGCTGGAGTAGTTTTAGATGCATTCATACACTACAGTAGGGAGTACATTTTGACCCCATTTTCAGAATAGAATTATAGAGTAAGAGGCTGTATTCCAGCTTCAAAATTGTTTTCTGAAGAAGTTTCAAATTTATTTGGGACAGTCCTATTTCTTTTAAATGTTCCAATATTATGTACAAGAAGAGATTTGAGCCCAGAACAGCCACGAGCTCTGGAGTGTGGAGTAGAGCTCATGTAAACTCAAGTATATTTTCCATATTCTTGAAATTGCTGTTGTTTCTTTATTACTTATCAGAGTAGCTTTTTGTTTGCTTGATTGCTCTCAGCATAAGTGAAAAGTTTTCAAGACCTTCTGTAAGTTTTGGGGGGTTTTTGTGTGTAAGGATATACATGGGAATATACTAATAAATGTATCTGGGAAGACTCCAAAAGGAACTATAAAACTCTGAAGGTGATTTTAGAATTCTGGACAAAAGGTTCAGTGTTCTTATTTTGCAGGAAAGCCTGAGAAGCTGTGTTTCCTCCAAATAAGATTTTTCTTTTTTTTTTTTTTTTCTTTTTTAAAAAAATGAAATATGTGTCTTGTGAGTCAGAAATTGACATTTGCTCAGCTGTCACTAAAGGCAATTGCTTTCCTCTGGGAAAACATCCTGCAGGAGTCCAGCTTTCCTCTACCATCTGTTTCAGGTAATGAGAGCCCAGGAAAGAATAAGAGTTGTTATGGTGTGTACACCAATCCTTGAAGTTTCTGGAGATAGACATCCATATTTGATCTCTGGATATGTTTAGAAAGAAAAGAGAAACAAAGAAAAAAACCCAAAACACAAACTAGTACAAAGTTTCTTCATACAGCCAAACCAAAATACAGACAAATGGAAGGTGTTTTAAGCAGAGCTGCATTTGAGAGGAAAAGTAAAGGATTTGAGAAGATTGGAAGAATGTCCCATTGCCCAAGCACACAGAGAAGAAAATGTTTTCAGAGAGAATTGTAATGGAAAGAGGCTTTAAGAACAAGAAGGAAATAATTGTTTGGGTTCATGAGCAGAAAATGTCACTTTTTGAAAAAAGATATGTAGAACTGCATCACAATATCTAACTGCAGCAGTGGCATTTTTTCACTCAGATAATTCACTACACATCTGACAAGGGAGTAATACAAGAATGGGTAATGAAAAGTTTCTGTCAACATGTGCTTTTAGCAAACCCAAGAAGAAACTGCACTTGTGGTCTCTGTGTTCTTACTTGTGTTTCCAGAGGAAAGCCAGAAGGGTGAATCAGATAGATGGGGTTGTGAAAAACATAAAATAAAAAATAAAATACTCCAGGAACCATCCATAGCACAGGCAAGCCATCACAGCACTAAGAGAAGAGGGAGAAATTGTACTCCCCCTGCCAGCTCAGCACTGTTTTGGAGAGGCAGACTGTGGTAGGAACCTCATTGCCAGCCCTTTCCCCAGCTTCCAGCACCTACCAGCCTGTACCTCTAATGCTGTAACACTGTACTGGCACTTCCCAAACTCCTCTGGTTAGCAAGAGTCTTACTGGGAAGAAATAGGAATAGCAGAGTAGCCAAATGTGTGACTGGATGTTAATATCTTATTATTGTTATTCCTTCATTGCTTCACATTTCAGCTTCATAAAAAGAAAAGCAATGTCTTTCATGCTCTGTTCAGAGCTAGCACCACCTGCAGAAAGAGTGTCAAAGTGGCAAATAAATCTCCACTGCAATGAGACATAAAGAAGGGAATTACTTCAAATTAAATTATCAAATTAATACTATAAATAAATGCAGACAAAATCTACTCACTCTTTGCCTGTGCTTCCTGGCAGGAAAACAGATTTCCAGGCAACCATTGCTCCAAACACTGCAGCATTATTAAAAGAACATTATTGAGTTAAGTTTTTGGGTTACTGACCAAGATGCTGCAGTTACAGAACTGGAAGGTGTTAGAAGCAATGACTTTGGTTTTTGTGCTTTCCCCTGTGTAATTTTCATATGATTTTTCTAATCTTTCAGGAAAAAATCTATTTAAATTACAGTATTTTCAGAAAAAGTGCAAGATCAATGTGTCATCAAATCCTCTTCACAGTTTGCTTAAGAAGTTGTTTTTGTCTTTTAAAATGTTTCCCAGGAAGACACAGAGACAGAGAAAGGAGAAAATTAAGAGACTTGGGGAATGGTTTTAATATGCAAAATTATGAATATCCTGGAATAGAGGAGACTCTTATTTCAAATGCTGAGAAGGGATTGTGAGGACTAGATTGTTTTGTTTTTTTTTTTTTAAAAGAAGGGCTTAAGCAAGTAAATTTTAGAATAGCTTGAGAAACATTGAATCAGAGAAATGATCTTTAAAATTTGCAAGGAATACAAACTTAGGTCCCTCTTCATTGTTTTTAATCTTCTAAGGTTGTTATTGCCAGTAAAGAGGGGGTTCAGCATGAATCTGAAGTGAATTATATTTTCTATATCCACTTTCTAAACATTTTCCCCAACAGGCCTGTCATTCCCCACACCCAAAATTCAGCTGCTCTCCTATTTTGCCAAACCCCTTCTCATGCAGGGATAGCACCAAAAGGACAGAATGGCTTTTATTTGCTGAAAACTGAGAAGATGCTTATGATTCCCAGATTCATTTCTCAGTGTTGCAAGCTAAAAAAACTCTCATTGAGCCATTTCTAGAAGCTATTAATATATGGTGATTGCTGAAGATAATATTTTGATGATTTGTGTAACTTTGCAACTTTACTGATTGAAATTATAATTTCTCATTTGTTATCTTTCACATAGAGCTAGTCAAGTTACTTCAGAAAAAAAAAAAAATGCACACAATGTATCAAAGTTTCCAGAAGACATCATGCAGTTTTATAAACCAACATACCAGACTGAATAAATATTTTGCCTTTAGTTTTCTGTCTGCTCAGTCAAAACCAACGAGATTTCATTAATTCTGTAGTTGTGTGGTCTTGCTAATTCCAGAAAACTGTGTTTACAGTATACTTATTTTTACCTTTTGCAAGAGAAGAGAAAGTAAGCCACTGAAGTATGCTTCTGGATAAACTCATTATTGCCTCAAAAAACTTGGCACCTTTGGCTAAACTAACCAGGTCTGTGTTAAAACAACAGGGATTCTCAGTCAAATCTACCATCCTGAAGATACTTGCAAGGGAAATACAAAATTAGGCAAATTAAATGAACATTTACTTCCCAACTATAGTTACAAAATCTGAAAAATCCGTAAATTTTATTTCTGTCTTCGAAGAAAGCAATAAATGCAGTGAGTGAAAATCATGCTAAGGACCTTTCACTTGTCATTACATGAAAAATCAAACCAGAAGTTCAATTAGACACATAAAGTTTGTGCTGCAAGATAATATATATCTTTTTAGTGTTAGCATGCTCTTTCTGAAATAATCATATTTCAGCCCAGAAAAGAGAAAAGCAACATTTTCTAGGGCAAATTATATAAAATCCAGAATTTTATTCTGGCTTTAAAAGAAAATCTACAATTGCCTGAAACATAGCATTTAAAATATCTTTATCTTTCCCTTATATCTAGTTTTCAACTTGAATACAATTACCAACCTTCCTTTAATTTGGATCATTTTTTTGCCAAGATATATTTTCATGTAATAAAGTATTTGAAAGAAGTGAGAATGCAAGTTTGTCTGTAAAAATGTCTGCTCTTGATACAATTAGAGACATGAATAATTCCATGGTTTCAAGAGAAAAATTATAAAAAGTTATGAAAAGACAAAACAGTGCCTTGCTGCAAGTCTGGAGAGGGATGCCCTGAGCCCTGCCTTGTGATCTTGCAGATGTTCCTGTTACATCTCACTCTGGTTTCTGTACCAGAGGGGTTCTTCCCTTCACCCAGCTTGAGGAGAGAGGCAGGAATTTGTATATTCCATGCAGTATTTTGCAGAAATTCTTTCCCTATAAACAATTTTATGAAAGCAAGGAAGAAGTGTTCATTATTGTGCTGGCTCTTTTCTCTCTCACTGGTGAGGTCTCCATGGACAGTGACAGTGGAGCTTTGTGCTGCCACCAGGCCAAATGCAGGGCTTAATAAAGTCACCTTTATTTAATTTAGGGCTTTTGACTCTGAATTGTGTAAAACAGACTGAGAACTCCCTCAATTCTCATAACCACCTGAAATATGATGAGTACAAAGGACTGAAAGCCCTAGAATGCTCCACTTTCCCCCAGCTTCCTCATTTGTGTGGGATTTTAGAGAATTATCTCAATAGACATGATCTAATTGCCTCTTGAGAAATGTTTCCATTTATTTCAGTGGTATATTTGGTCAGAGCTTTTAGTTGCTCCAGGATATTTCTCATCTAATTCATTCCCTTTTTTAAAAACAGGAGAAGTCCTGATTTCTCCAGGGAAAAAGAGTCATGACCAAATGTGCTTCAAAGCAGCCAGAAAAAATCAAGCCAGAACAGGAAGAAGAAAAATGAAGAGTTGGCTTCTGAAGAAGTGGATAGATTTATGAAATGTACTTCATCTTCCTTTGATGGGAATGTGCTAAAAATATTCCATGAGCTCAATGCATTACGTTAAATATATTTCTATTGGAAGTACTCACATCTTGTTTGTTATGGAGGAAAAAGCTGTTACTTACAAATGAAAGTTTCCTGCCTGAGAAAGCCAAATTATTTCAGCAATAAGTTTGTGGGGTGGGTAGAGTGCCACTAAAACTCAAAGATCAAGCATTGTATGGATTTACAGCACATTAAATTATGTAGAAGAACATTTGTATGTTTACCATGCTCGTGGATCCTGACACTGGTACTCATATTCAGGGATTGTCAGTGATACTGAATGTATTTTACTGTACTAAAAAAAAAAAAAAAAAAAAAAAGAGGTTTTCAGGCAAATGCTGTCTCTGTGGATGCTTTCAGAGCTTGTGTTCAAGAGATGTTGTACACCTGCAATGGGACTGAGAATGACAACAATAAAAGACCAATTTTTGTTTAAGATTGTTTAAGATTTCTGTTGTATTAAGTAAATGTCTGTTACTTGTTAACATACATGTGGCTGGTTCTCCCAGACTTTTGTAAAAGCTGCTTTCATTTATGCAATGATGAAAGTTAAGGGGCAAAATTAGAATGCACATGTATCACACCACAGCTAATTTACAAACATGATTGCTTTGCTTTATGTAATTTTCATGATCTGCCAATTTATAAAATTCTTTCATTTCAACTCAAATATGTATAAAAGGCTGGAGAATTTCCACAGAACGTTGCTTTTTGTCTTACTTATTTCTAGCTAGAAAGAGATTTTTTAATTTTTTTTTTTGAAAATGTGTTTAAGAAGTGTTATTTCTTGTTATAATTAAAACAGATCCCTTTGGCATGGCAAAACCTAAATAGGTGAGTATAAATGACCATTTTCCCCAGGGAAAACTGATTCAAGGTGTTGTTCCTTAAGCAAAACTCAACCTCTTTATTTTAAGCTTTTAATATTCATTTCCCTCCAGAGTTTCTGAACTATGCAGGGTTATACAATGCACAATGCAAAAGCACATCCCATTCCCAAAGTCTGTCTTCTTTAGGGTACACCTCAATGAGCACTTGCCTTATTCCCATAACTGTGGTATTTATGGTAACTTAATCCCTTACTTGCAGTTTGACCAAAATGCTGCTGGCAAATCATCCAGTGGCTACATTTACATTGGGGCTATGTTTTCTTTTGTTTTAAGATAAAATTTCACCATAGCTGCCTAAATAAAGAGTCAGACATACCAGAGCAGGCTAATTAATTTCTTATTGGCAAGGGATCAGCATGGGAAGCAAATCACATATATGTTAAGTCTATGTAAAACCAAGAACAGAGAGCCTAATCCTTCTTCTACACATAATCCTGACACCCTAAAATATTCCTGTGGTTACATGGGAGCACCAAATGGCAGATTTTCATTTCACTAGGTCAACAAGGCTCATTTCACTGTTTTACTGATATAAGTACTCACTGTGAACTCTGCATCTGAAACAAAATGAATCTTACAGTTTATTTTTCAAAGGGAATGACACATAAATGCTTTTTACTTGGTTAGCCTGATGTATTTAACAGGAAACAGGACAGTTATTGTCAATGGCCAGTGACCAGCTCTGGCTGCATTATATGAGAATACATCCAGAGGAACTCAGCTGAAGGCAAAGTTACATTGGCAGACATTATAACTGAACCTGGTGAGAAAGGGAGATGATAGGTCCATAAATATAAGAATAAAAAAGAAAAAAAAAAAAAAAAGGAGGGGAGGGGTTTATTTTTTTTAAAAGCAACCCAAGCCTTAAAATGAAGGGCAGTGACCATAATAAGAAAATCATTTGCAAGGTTTATGGTCTCAGTTGCATGTCCCTATCACAAAGGCAATGAAACAATTTTACTTTGATGAATTATACTGTCATTTTCCTTGTTCCTGATGCTGTGTCGAAACCTTAACTTGAAGTGAAATGGAAAAATTATATTCTATATCAATATTTTAAAGGATAAATAAAAATACCCAAATAAAAAGCAGCTAAGAGTAAAATTTTTCTTTGGAAATTTAGGGGCTTTTAATATCATTATTTTAAGCTTAATAGAAAATGTGCCATTTAAGAGAAACTTAATAGAGGGGAAAAAGAGAAAGAGCTTTTAGCTGCTAGGGAGCTACAATTCTAGGCAGATATATCTATACATGGATATAACACACACTTATGTCCCTTGTATTCTAGGGTGTCACTGCCTCATGAAAAAAGGTAGTGAATTTATTACTACCTGATAAACACTGGTTTATTTTACTACCTATTACATTCCCAGAATCTCATAGAAATTGTGAGGATATTTCAGGACAGGTTGTGGAATCACAGACCTATAAAGTTGCAGCTCTACGTATTTCTGCATGAGAAGTTTTTCACCCTGGAGTTTTCAGACACACAGAGAACTTTAGAAACTACACAATTCTGATATTTTTCCATATGAGATGAAAGTCACTGTTTTCCCTGCTGTAACTCAGGTCTGTGAGCACTCTACAAACTTAAAGCCTTTTCCTGGCTGTCCCTTTGATTCTACTGTAAAGTTCTTACTAAATTATGTAGCTTTATCAATCTGACAAATTGCTCAATCTCCTGTAGACCTGAGCAAAAAATATATTCAGTGATAAAAGAAAACAGTTGTTATTATCATAATATACACTGATAAAGTTATATGAAAGCACAAAAATCATATCTATATATACTATGTAAACAGTCAGATAGTCTCAATTTTGATAGACAAAAGTGAATTCTATATATATTATTTCAATATATTTCATATATTAATTCTATATATTATTATTCTATAAATTATTTCAGGGAGTTTTAATATGCAAAATTCACCAGAAGATTGAGATGGAACTCCATTTTAGGTCATATATTTTACTTGGACAAGGTCTGGTAAAACAAAGATGGGTAACATAAGAGACCCTTTCCCCCTGAGAGCTTCCCAAGAAATACAAATATGATGAAATTAAACTCTTCATGTTCTAAGAGGCCTGTGCTGAAAACATTGAGTATCTTTTGCTGTAATATGAGTCTTATGTGTAATAAAAAGAGCTGCTGTCACTTGCATTGCAAATTATTCAAATTTATACAGCAGACTAATTTAGCAGAAAAGGAAATAGGGTTCTTCTGTATTAGGTAACGAGTTATATTATACTTTAAAAATGTATAAGCCTAGAGGAATATTAAAATGTTAATTTGGATAGTATTTAAAAGGTAATTACTTTTATACAATAAAGTAAGAAGTCTACTGAATACTAATCCCTGTGCCATATGCTTTTTTTGAACTAATGCAACATTAAATAGAGAATCCATTTGTTTAAGTGATTTTAATTTAGATACATGGAAGACATTATCATCTACAAAAATGTCTGGGTTTTTTCAGCTCAGCAAATGTAAAATACTTCCTGTATTAAATTCAGTGTTGAAGAAAGTACCTACACTTGTTGGATGATGCTGAACTGAAAGAATGAGATTTTTAATGACTCTCCTGAAGAAAATGTGGTTTGGTTGCTCAGCTCAAGTGCTGCTACAAAGAGCACTGGCAGGGCCATACAGAGCAGCTTGAGACTGACTGCTCCTAAACAAAAGCTGATTTCATCTGTTCAAGCCTTTTGAAGGGAAGGGTGAATATTAAAAAAAAAATATTAGCATTTCAGTCCAGAGAGGACTGCATATTTTGTCCAATTTCTTGAATTATATAATCTAACCTCTTGTCTGTGATAATCTTTTCAATGCACAGAAAGCATCCATTTTGGGACATCCTCAGAAAATTATATTCAGGTGCTTTATAATGTATTTCATCCATGCTAGTGGTTTTTTTTTTCATTATTATTATTTTTAAATCTGTTAAATCAATGCTTATGTCTTTAGCCAGAATCTTTCTCTATGGTTCACTACCTATATGAATTATTTTGTTAAAAATACCACTAATTTAGGTTGGATATTTAGCCAAATAGAAATTATTTCCAGCTGAATCAAAAAATCCAATAATGCTCTTTAATTTCTAATAAAGCCAGAGATGACATTTTGATTTTTTAAATATATTATAAAAGATTTTTAGAAAACAAGGTGTTTTGAAACTGCTCTCAGAAAATCAGTTTTTCATGTAACCATTTCAGTTGTTCTGAGCACATCCCTGCTCAGTAAGCTTGATTCTCCTCAAGCTGGATTTCTGTCTTAATCTATCTTAATTTCTTAGTTTTTAGCAAGAATATGAAGCCCTTTTGGAAATTATTTCTGATCAAGTCCCAGCCAGTGCATATTAACCCTGTAAGAGTCCTTCACATGGTGAAACTCAGGTTGATCTATGCTGAAAATGAGAAATGTTAAGAACCTCTCTGCTCTCCTAGGTCATTTACATATGCCCACTCTGTATTCATTAGTTTGACATTTACTGCTCTTATTCTGTCAGCAGAAAGATGACTTGATTTTCACTCTTGCTATTACAATGTGACAGGTATAATAGCACTATGAACAGTGCAATAGATTCACAGAGTGAATAAAATATTACTTCTGAGGAGTAATTGCTGGTAGGAAAATAAATTTTAATAATAACTTACAACTGGTTGGCAATTAACGAAATATAATTATTTTACTAATTTTCATGATTTATAGATGAATCATTAGAGACAAACCCCCAACAAAAAGCTTATCTTTCATCTAAAACATTATGAAGATAATGATATGGTGAGTGATCATTTTCTGGAAAAGGATAGCAAAAGCAAAAAGCAAGCAAAGAGAAAAGCAGTAGAAAAATTTTTGCCTGTTTCAAATCACTAAGAGCTCTGATGCTGGTAAAACTTGCTTTCAAATTTAAATGTGATAAAGTGAAACAAAGCTCTTGTTTTATGTAGATGTGACAAAACCCCGTGATTTTTGAGCAGAAATATGGCATATCTAATAAAAAATTACCCTGAGGCAGAAGTTTTGTGGGATTGAATGAAATATTTCTGGAAGTGTGATGCAGTAAAGCCCTACCTGGCTGCCATCACAGTCTGGGAACCTCTGACCCAGCACTCCTGTTTGTCCCTAAGGGTCTGCAGGGCACAGGGGCTGCAGAGACAGAGCCAGAGGCAGCCCATGTGAGCAGCTCTCCAGGAGCCTGGACTGTGCACCCACAGCTCTGCACAGCACTGGCCACCTCCTTTCAGAGATGCTTGTGGCTGCATCTGTGTTTCCTATAAAGTCCTCAATCACTCAGCACATGGAAAACCTATGAGCAAGGCTGAAATCAAATCCACAACCCCCTTACCTGGAGGCTGAGAGTATCAGCAGGCTGCTCCAGGTGACAAAAACTCTGCCTGACCCTTCTGGGGAAGAGCCTTTGCAGAAAGCCATTCATTATTAATTGAACTGAAGGAACACATGACTTCATAGCCTAATGCTAATTTACATCTAAGGGGCTCTTTATCCACTGAATGTATTGTAAAAGTACAGTCAAAGTTGTGGATAAAATTCTGGGAGCAGAAAACAGGACTCAAGTTTTTACTGTTTCCCAGATGAGCTTTATATCATCATACAGATCATTATGCACAACCTGAAAAATATAATTTATTGCTGTCCTAGGGAGGGCTTCAGACAGAGGCACTTCTCAGCCATAACATACTGATCTGATGTTACCTGCTGCAGTGGGGGCTGATGAAGGACATTTGACATCTTAACACTTGGCAATTGGAATTTGTGAGAATTTGGACAAGCTCCATTATTTGGATTTGTCCTAATGAGTTTATTGCTGGTTCCCAGCTATCCACAAAAGCTCAGATGGCAAAAATACTTTCACTTTCACAAATGAAGCTAAAAAACATGCCTGTTGCATATAATAAACTAATATTTTACATACTACAAGCTTGGATTTGGCAAGGGAAGGCTATGTAACACTCAAAAAAAAACCCCCCAACCAACCAAAATGAAACAATGAAAACCTGAGAATTTAACACTACTTTTATAATGCACAATGTCTTATTCTCCTGCTCAATATGACTTTTCTGAGTGAAAGATCTTCAGACCATTGAGCATAAAAGCTTTTGTATCAAGGCAAGTTTTAAACTGTTATTCAGAATTATTCTGTTGCCACAAAGGTACATTCTAGCCTTTATAATGGTCCCTTTAGAATTGCCCCACAGAGCTGGCAGGGCAAAATTGTTGTTTGCTAAATTATCACCTAGAAGAGCTGGTGAATAGATTAACATACTCTCTATTTCTATGAATTGACCTACCTAATTTACTGGTTAAACAGGACAGCAGATTGCAGAAGAAATATAACCTGAATGAGCACCAAAAATATATTTCTCTTTATCTGCTATAGCTCCATAAACTGCAACTCATATAGATAAATCCTTTTCCATTTAGACTTCAAGCTCTTATCTTCATGTTACAGTCTGTAGAGCCTAAACTGTGATTTAGTGAACAAAGTAGTAGAAAAGACTGACTAGTTCTGATAAAACACAGAGAAAGATTAAGCCTTTATTGGAGAAAATGGTCCTGAGATTACTTGGACACAAACTCATAGGAGTATCTCTGTCCTCCAACTGACATTTGATAATATTTCAACCTTTCTAATTTATAGTACAGATCTTGCTTCTTGGCTAGCAAAAGCTTTGAGAGGAACTGGAAGACATTGACCCTTTGTGGATTATAGTGGAAACAAGCAGCTCTGCCTCTGGCTGGTGCCAAAGATCACTGGCTAATTTGGATCCATGTGGTCCCTTGAAACAAATTTTTTCCAGTAGTTGTTTATTTGAAGATGGAGGATTAAGAGAAGCCAGAATACATATATATTTTTTTTAATACGTATTTTTCCCCAGCCCACAACTAGCTCAAGCTGATGGTCCTGTGACTAATAAAACATCCTGTGGTTGCACAGTTGAGTCTGAGTGCACCTCCCTGTTTCCTTTACACCAGGTCAGTAATTAGCAAATTTTGGTGTATTTTTACTGAAAGTTTACAAAGGTCAGAAAAGTTTCTTTTCCTATATTTTCTTGGTCTTCGATGATGATTATCAGAAAAAAAAAAAAACCAAAACAAACAAACAAAAAAAACCAAAACACCAAAACAAAAAACTTTCATAAAATTGCTTTCTCTATTGGTTTATTTTAAAAACCAGCAGTTAGATGATTTTTTAGGTGTTGTGCAATACTGGTAAACTGAAAATCTCTAAAAGTCTTTTTACTCAAGATTTAAACCAGCAAACAATAAACAAAGTTAACAGACCAGTTTTAGTCTTTTCATGTACTTCCTGCTGTGTTTGAGAAGGACTAATTCTCATTAATTAGAAGTTGATACATAACAAGTTCACAGATAATTTTTTTTTTAAGTAAGTCTTTACAGCAAACTTGATACTTGCCTTTGCTCACCAAAAGAATATGATGCAATGTTAAAGAAGTTACATAATTTAATGCATATATAACTCAAAATCTTAAAATTTAAGTATTGTAACAGGTGAATGAAATTTCTAATTAAATATTAACAAATCCAAGCTACAGGATACAGCTGTTTTATCTGGTGATATGCACTCAGCTGTTTTTAGAATGGCAACTGAAATTTAATGGATTTGAAGAAAAAGAAATAATTGATTTGTTAAGTAATACAAAGAAAAAGGAATTTTGAGTGTTTTGCATTTCAAAAACTTTTATACAATAATAAAACATTTAATAACCTATGGTAACAGGACCTGTATTTGAATGACCTGAATAAAAATTTTCTCCTTCCCTCCATTCCTTCAGAAATGATTAGTAACAAATAATTGCACAATTTATCTATGAGTTCAAAGAGGAAATAAAGCTTTCCTAGTTTTACAGTGAATTCAGCTGAGAACACTAAAAGCAGGGCCTCTTATCTGACACCATATTTACTAAAAGCTGGTCTGGCAGTTAAAACCACAGTGGAGTCAAATTTGTAATTTGGTACTTCAGCTAAATCAATAATATGACCCTTGAGCTTTGATCTTAGATCAATGGATTTTTAGGAAGCAACTTTAAAAAAAAAAAAATCAGCAAATATTTTTTTCTCTTTAATCTTTTTACATGCATCAGTTCACTTTAGAAAACCTTCCATTTGTAGTTCAAAGTGTTAAGTTATTCAGGTTTTTCATTTAACCTGCAGCATAACATTCATTTATATAGTTAAATTATTTTAAATATTAACTTAAAATCCAATGTTTAAAAATAAACTAATTCGTATACATTAATTCTATCAGTATAATTATAATAAAAGTGGTAGTCTGAAATATTTTTTTCAATATTTGAGAAAGGATATAGAAGCAAGAAGACAAAGAAAAACAGAAAGCCCATATTATATTTAGCTGTTTAGGCAGGAATGACTATGAAATGTCCTAATTTACAGCCTGTCAGCAGGAGACAGCCATAAACTGTAATCTGATTTTTACATTTCTCCTAGGAAAGTTTTTCTGTAAAGAAACAGTTTCTAACCAAGGTGACAAGCTGGTGTATTTCTATTAGCACATTCCCACAGAAGTTCCACTATTAGATGTATTTGAAGGCAGCTTGCATGTGCTGAAATTAAACAGTCTCAAAGTATTTCAGATAAACAACTTTTTTGTTTGTTTTTGTAAACTGCAGGTACAGTCTGCTCTTCTCACAGAAGTGTTAGTGATATTTCACTGCTAAGTGATTAGTTCAGATGAAAGGCCTTTAGATCTTTGAAATTAAGAATTTCTATGTCAAGAATGCTGATTTAGACAAAAAGTTATTCAGATTATGAGAATACATCTAATGAATGACCAACTCTTGGCATTTTGTGACCTGGTGCACTATTTCAGATGAAGAAAAATTTCACTATTTTCACAAATACTTTATAAAAATTCTGGAATTTCTAAATAACTCTCCACTTAATTAATAATTTCAACAAGCCCTCTGGGGGCAATATCCCACTTTAGGCAATTTTGAAGATTCTGCTGCTTTCCTTTACCCAGCATTCAAATCTTTCTGTCACTACACCCACACCTCCAAGACCTCAACATATTATATTTAAATTTCTCTTTCTAAAACCTTGACTCTACCAACCTTTTTGTTCCCTGTTCAATACAATGCCACTAAAACAATTTTTGTAGATCATCTTTGCTCCACCATCTGATCCCTGTGCTGGTTGTCCCAAAAAGGCACATAAATGGAACTGTAATGCTGCAGTGTCTAAAGAGACACATTAACATTAATTAATAGGAAATACTACAGAAAGATTACTTTAATGTTTATCTCCTCTCATTGTCATTCAGCTTAGGGCATAGTTAACTTGCAAGAGAGGCTTTATGTTCCTATCTACAATGCTTCATTAGAATTTAGTTTTGAAATTAAAAATTTAGCTACATAGAAAAAGTTGCACAGAATAAACATTTTATCCATTGTGCTAAAACTTAACCCTTGCTTGTGATTCTTCTGTGCTACATTGATCTGTGCTGAAATGCCCAACACTCACTGGCACCAGAACACTGACAAGCCTAAGGAGAAAAATAGTGCACTGATAATGGATGTGATGCTGAATAGAAAACAGTCCAGAAGAGAAAATTTAATACTAATATTAGTCTACTAATTAAACCACCATTTAAAATTATTTATTCTTGTTCCGTTCAGTAAAAAATAAATTAAAAAGGGCAACATTTAAGAAGTTAGAAGTTTAATTAAGAGCTTTAAATAAAGCAGTAGTATTTATTCTGGTACATATTTTACAAGAACAGTACAGTGCTAGTAAAGCTGCCAAGTTTAAAAGGGTTACATTTGGTTCTTTGGCTTAATTTACGTGCATTTATGTGAATATCACCAAGGGATGCTTTTTCTTCCTAAAGCAGGATTTCAACTTTTTAAATCAAAAGAACACAATAACCCTGTTACCCTGTGCTAGCTGTGTTTTCAGGAATTACTGACTAATGCAAATAGCAATATACACCCCATTACTATTTAAACAACCAGCATCTGTCAAACAGAGGAAATCTACATTGAAAAACTAGATGACAGTCACCAGAAGACATATTTTTATCATATAACCAGTAGTTTTTGTTTCCCTGATGCCTCTACTTGAGGGATAAAATGTTACAAATCAAACAAGATATGCTATTTGCATCCAAATTCATTTGAGTTCCAGAGTGTGATAATTTCAAGAGTCCCACAGCTGGAGGAAGGGATGCCCAGCACATCCCTAATGACTGACACCCAGTGCATCCCTAATAACCCAGCACATCCCTAATGACTGACACCCAGCTCTGGACAGAGCCCATGGCTGATGGAATCTCTGCTGGGGGCTGCCACAGGCAGCTCTAGAACCACAAGAACCATTTTTTCATTGCAGTTACAACTATTTCTTAGGTGTCAGCAGGTGTCTGTTCCCAGAGCCAGCAGCCCTGTCAGAGGGGCTCACGTGCTGGACCATGAAATCCACAAGAATTACTTACTGTGGAGTTAATTGCAGCAACAACAAAAGCAGGGAGGCAGAGTTTTATGCATAATCCATATGCAGCGCATCTAAAATTAATCCAGCAACAAAAAGTACAGATGGAAAGGGCCCAACTGTTGCTATTCTGATGCTGACAGCTTTCAGAAGAATATTAGCACTTGGTAAAAAAAAAAAAAAAAAAAAAAAAAAAATACTGGCTCTTTTAATTGGAAAACATTTTCAGGCACAATCCGAATCTGCTGCAATGTGCTAAAGGTGAATAAACTGTGGTTTTTCAGTGCAGAACACATGGCTGGCTTCCACCTGAGGAAGGTGCACCACTAAAACTGCAAGTATGTAACATGCCACAGCTTCGATTTTTTCCAGTATAGATTAAAATATTGGGAAATTTGAGGCCATACCAAGCACTAGTGCTATCCTGCTCTGTTCAGCCAACCTTACTAACTGCTGCTTTGGCAAGTAAAAAATGTGAGTGGTTGGCAGAGCCAGTGACAGAATTATATGCTGGTCCCTCTGCCTCAAATCCATGCAAGACATAGAAAATATTGGTTGTTTGTCAGGCACTCACATCAAATTGACACAATGCTTAGAGCTTACATTTGTTTAATACATTAGAGCTCCACTACAAACTCTGCTCCACATATCCCCCCAATCCCTTTCCATAACCTGAAAGTGAGGAGAACTTGTATGTGCTAATCCTGACAGGAAGGAATGAGAGCTACCTTTTTCTCTTCTCCATGAATCCTTAACATTACTCCTGCTTGTTCAAATATTTGAATTCAGCAATGTTGCTGTGGTATCTCTTGAGTAATACAGCTGGGTGCCTTCTGATGGTATCCTGACTGTGCCAAAATCTTCATGCACATTATGTGTCCATGCACATGGCAAAGGAAGTGAGACAATGGAAGTGGGAATGACTTTCTGAGCATTTATCAGCAACGTGGGCCACAAAAACCCCTGAGATGTGAAGAAAGCAAAATACAACTCCTACAGGTGTTACCTCAGCACTCCACTCAGCTACTCCACTTGCAGAATCAGAGGAGCCTACTGCATGTACAAGAAGCAGCCCTTGATGGGGGAAAGAATAACCAGAAAAATGCAGTTTGTCCAGCACTACAAAGAAAGGGCTGGTCACTTACTGGAGGTGCTCTGCCTGCCACACAGAAACCTGCAGCAAGGGAGGTGCAGCTTGCTTCTCTCTGGCTTGGAGAGTGCACAGTCAGATTGTGGTGTCTTTCAGGGAGGCTGCCATCCACTCTGCTGTGTTTCACCAAAAAGTCCTGAACTTGGGAGGAACTGAGTCATTTGGACTGTATTTCATCTCCTTCATGCTTGGGAAACTCAGCTGAAGTCTAATTCCTTAAGCAAGCCTAGTCCTTCTCAATATGTATATTCCTAAATCCCATCTCAATTTGCATATATATTGCTCGACTGAATAATTTGCTAGCAGTAGCAACCAAAGTTAATATGAAAAGGCTGCAATTGAATAATTTGTTTTCCTTTTGTGCTGCTTTATTATGACTAGTACTGGTGTATAAATCACAAATCACTACATGGCCTACAGATACCATACACACCCACAGTAAGCCATACATAGTTTGAACATATTTTTCACAGGCAACAGACTGCTTATCTTAGAGACCTCTGCCCTCCATAGAAAGTCTGACCTCACATGTTGTAAATCACTGAAATTTCAAAACAAAGCTCATTTACAATGATCTACACTATTATGTTCGAGATGCTCCTATAGTAAGAAACTTCATTGATATTTTTACACTCAGCAAAAGAAAAATATTCTAGCAAAATGACTTTTTTTAGTATATTTTATTATCTGGGAATTACTTCAAGTGAATAAATGTCGAGGAGCTTAATTAATTTATCATTCTGCAATTAGTTTGATTTTGTAAAGATTTCTAAATCATCCCTACAGGGATTTGCCCAGGCAACAGTAATTCAACTTTTGGTTCAGGGCAAACCAAAATAACAGACATTATCAGGATAAAAAAATTAATGGACAAAATGAGAGTTGGACACTTCAGAAATATCTGGACAAAATATAAAAGTTTATTTAAGGGACTATTACCCTACTTTTGCAGATCTGCTCATCATTTTTTTTGCCTCTAAACAGAGGCTGTGGAATACATTCTACCAAATGGTTCTGTTTTTAAATTGTTGCAAGAAATGTCTTTCAAGCAACCTTCTTTGGATAAGAAAGTCTTCATTTAAGCAAATAGTAATTATAATAATTTTATACAAAGCAGGTATTCTGCTCAAAATGTATGACCACTTCTTTAGATTGACATAAAAAAAGCTACATTTTTCTATTTGGTCTCTCAAGTCCAAAATTTTAAGTGAAAATTGCAGCATCTCCAATGCCTTTAAAGGCTGTGTCTATGAATGAGCACCAGCCCTCAAACACACAGATCCTAGGCAAGACAATTATGCAATGTTATTACCTGAATCCTGATCTGAGAGGTTGGCATTAAAAACAAATTACTCTCAAAGTAAATTCTTTCAGAAAGAGTCAACAATCTGCAATAAAGCAACTTCTTTGTCTGCAAAATGAAGTCACAAAAAAAAAGGTGTTCTGGCAACATAATGGTATTTCCAGCTTAAATCTGTATCCATAGAAGACAAACATGGTTGCAATTTCTGAAAAGAATCTAGACTGCCTTAATGCAAAGCCATATGCATCATGTAAATAGAGATTTAACCTGTTCATCTAACACCATTTATTTTTTTCCAGTTGTGGATACACAGAAATGCTTTTTTAAGTGTCTGAAAGAGACAGAAAGCATGAGCATGGCTCTGAAGCTCACTGATGAGGGCTCTCTTCCAGAAGCAAAGTGCTGGTTTATGGTTTATTTTCTAGTGTTTATTTTCTAAAGAAGTACTCAAGGAACTAGAACCAGTGACTCTTGACTCCAAGGTTCATGCCCTACCTGCTGTTCTGTAATGTTTGGATCTGACCTGAATTCACTTCTAGGCTACTGAATGATTTTCTACTTAAGAGAATTGAGCAGAAGGTGGAAAAGGAGGTGTTTCCCCCTTGTTATGTGACCTGGTCCATCAGAACAGTGCTCTCAGAGATTGAAAAGAGGATTTTCATTCTCTCAGATTTACTTAAGAATTGAACTTTCCTTTTCTACATGAAGGCTCTGTAATTCCACATTAATGGATTTTGGGATAGGGAGGCAAGAAAGGGGATGGATGCTATTCCATACTGTTTTCAGACAAATCCAGTTCTGCCAGCAGAGCTTGGAAGTATTTTTTGAGAATGATGCATAGAGAGATTTGCAAGACCTGAAAACTACACTACACATTAAAAACATTTCGTAGAAATCAGGTAAAAATGTTAATAACTTGCAAGGCATTTTGATTTGGGAAGGGGGAGTTCCATGAGACATGCATAGAATTGCTGTTAATGAATCAAAACACTGCTAGAAAAGTTCCACTTAAATGAAGCTCCAGAGCATTAAATTAGCTCTCAGAGGCTCCCACTGACATCCCTGGGTCAGCTTCCCATGAAATGCAATGTCCTCTGCAATATATTGAACTGTCAAATAAAAGTCAATGTATCACTTTCCCTAAGGTTCAGAACTTCTCTTCTTAAAATATTAAGTAGATAAATGTGATTAAACTCCATTTGAGAGGCAGATCAAAGATAAGGGATGCTTTAACAAACAACTCTAGCAAATGTGAGCTCTGCTAAGTGGAAAGGTTTATAGCTCAGAGCTCAAAGATGAGCTATTATTTTTCTCATTTCATCAGCTGTACTGAGTATTTCTGTCAATCCTGCAGACCTCAGGAGGGACTAGTAGATCTAGCCCTGACATTTTTCTAATTTCTTTTGTATGGTTTTATTGTTAAAAGCTTATTTGCAATCAGGAGTCAAAAGACAGCAATCAAGAGAATGAGCTCAGAGCACAATGCTGGTTGTGATTTTATTCCCACAGAGATTGCAGTGAACACTGGTAATCAGATGTTCTTGGGGGCAGCAACCAAAGAGAAAACTATGCATTTATGTAAGAAATTACAAAAGTGTTATTTTAAACTGAACTTAAATAACTATTTGCAAGAATAAGCTCAAGCAATCAATCCACGTAGGAGACAACTGCAGAAAGGCTAATCTGTAACCACATTACACATCAAAGTCCTTCAAAACAATCCTAAATCACACAATTGTCTCTGTTTCCTGTGCTAATTCACCCAAAACTCTTAGAGGTTTTATCAGCTCTCCTGTGCTCCCTGTGGCTGCCAGGGAGGCTCCAGGTAAGGCAAGTCAATCCTTGTGGTGCCTGGAGCCAGCAGCCTCAACCTTGAGCATCCACAGGACCAGAAAACAGGAGTTTCCTTCATGCCAGAGCAGCTCAGGGAAATGAGCAGAGCTACTCCAGAAGCAGATAATTTAACCTGCTTAAATTCCATATGCACTGTGTTATAACAGGAACTCTTGAGACCTCGTGAACTCAGAAAAAGACTTGGAGTTTATTTGTGAGTCTTGAATGCATCTGTTTTTGGAGGAATGAGGATTAGTAGCATTGAGTTTGAGAAAACACAATATGTTTTATTGTCTTTATTTATTCTGTGGTTGGTGATGCATGTGTGGGGGTGTGTGGTTACATACCCAGGTTTATTTTCTACAAACTATAGAAATGTTGCAATTAAATTATTTGTATTTCTTCCACAGCCATAAGTTATGTCAACCCCTGGCCAATAAAAAAAAAAGAAAAAAAGAATGTTTATTTTTTGGCCTAGAAACACAGGGCTTTGAGGTTCATAGCTGAAATCATGGTTAATCATGAGTCTCAAATCCTGCCCTTCTGTAAAAGGCTGGACCAGAAAAAACTCCTTTGGCTTAATGACAAGCTCAGTTTGGGCAATTTGAGGTGAACAAACAGAATAAAGTCTTGCCCTGGGATGTGCCACATGGTTGAACAAGATATTGTTATCTGCTTATTGGGAAGGAACGAGCCCATATTCATAAAAACAAAACACCAGCCAAACAAATGCAAACCCCTGAAATCCTGAGAGCAGCTCTGGCTTTTCCCAAGCTCTGAATTCATCAAAGAGCCATGAATCAGCAGAGCCCTATCACAGCTCTTGAGAACCAACCAAAATATGCTCACTAATCTGAAGTGCCTGTTTGACAGCTCTAGATCCAAAGGGAATCCAGCTCTTGTGAAAAAGTAATCAAAAAAGTCATAGTCCAGGGGTTACTGAGTGTTATCTTGAGTGTATAATTCACATAAATAGGTGACTAAATAAACCCCACAGTGTGGAAATAGATACAAGACAATGTTTAAAAATTATTAGGAAATAATTTTTTTAAAATTATGAAGTGCTGAAAAAATCTAATCCTGGTTTATCTTTATGAAAGAATATACTAGCTGCATCATTCCTTTCAATAACTTGAAATTTTCAACTAAACAAACACAGTCTCTGTTTTCCCTTTCTGTTCTCTTGCTTTTTTTTTTTTGTAGTAAAAAACCCCAACCAAACACACAGAATCCCCACATCATTTGGGAACAAAAACTCAACCCCCAGAGCACAGCTGGCAATATGCAGTCCTCTAATGCCTTTGTTCAACAGTGACAAATCTGAGAGGTGCAGTTTGACTTGTGCTTATTCTATACAACACTGTTTCTTAGCCAGCCAGATATTATCATGTGGAAAATGTGCCTATAGGAGCCTCAGATGAAGTCTTTCCTTCCACAGCCATGACTTAAAACATTTATGTTTTGCAAATGTATACAAGTTTAAGTGTCTCTATATCTACAAACTAGTGCAGAAGACTTTTCTACATGCTTAAGAAAAGGCAAATTCTGTGTGCCAAATACCTTCTCTGCTCCATCTTTCATTTCTGCTCCCTTTGGGAATAAGGGCTGAGATTTACTCTTTATTAATCAGCAATAGACTTGTACCCTTTAAACTGTTAGTGATAGCCATCATTCATTCAGCCTGCAGATAAAAGATTTCTAAAATAGCAGTAAAACTGGCAATATCTCACCCATGGATCTGAAAAAGCAAGCAAGAAGAAATAGGAAATTTAGAGCAAATGCTCTTGCAGGAGGTTTCAAAACATTCTCCACAGATATTCCTGTAATAGAAAAGCCCATCTGCTCCATACAAAGCTAATGAAATCACTTGGCATAATATGTCTTTATGCCCTCCTCATTGCCCAAGAATTCCTTCTCAAATGATAAAGAGCCATTTATAAGGTAAAGTTGGTGTCCATTTCAAATAAATTACCTTAGTAGATAAATTCTATTAAGATCTTAAATACTTGCAAAATTTTCTCATTTTAAATATTAGCAAAGAAGGGAAGTTAATAGTTATTTATCATGAGATCCAGGTCATTATGAAAACAGATCCATTAACAAGGATAATAGTTTCTTTTTTAGCCTAGATGAAGGCAATTTATGAGTGCTAGGAAATTTTGCAGATTGCCTGTGGGTAGAGCTTGGCATCTATGTAATTATGTGGGATCTCTGCAGGCATTTAAAGGCCAATTGACTGCTTTTAAATCATCTCTTTAAACTGGTGACAACTAGGATATAAAGGTTTTGTGGCCAAATGAAGGAATAGTGTTGCCAATTCTGGCCCAGCAATTCACAAGCCTTGAAAGTTCGTATTTTATAAGGTATGTATTAAGAATTAATCATAAAATTGATGTTGAAAAAAACTAATTTTAAAAGAAATGAAAATATTCTGGAGCCATTGGAGAAAAATTTGAGCCAGTGAATGCTTTAATTATAGGAAGTAAGTCACAAAGCTTGCCTGGTTACAGGGATCAGATCCAGGAAAAGAACATTTTCTTGGCCCATTCTTCATGTATTTCTTCGTGCATGCCTGCCACTATTAGCATTCTGGCTATCTGTCAGCAGGGAATTACTGTGCATACAACTGTCAATCTGCTCATAATTTCAGACTTCCCACACACACTCTGTAACACATGCACTGAATCATTCCCAGCATCCAGGTTTACTGCCTATTGTATTTTAAAGACAGTAGAAGCCATTTCCTTCCTTCCTCCATAGAGTTCATATTACATATAATAGAGAGATATGTATCTCCCTGTCACCTCTGGATTACAGTAAGGTTATGTATTATAAGGTTTCTACTTTGGTTCAGTTCTCAATTCCTACATAACAACTGACCTGTGTATTTTCTTATGGTTGCTAACAATACCTTTGGTTGCATACATTAATTAAAGGGTATTAAGGTATGACTCAAGCAGATTTTCAGTTAAAGTTGTTCTGAATGAGCTGTTCAGTGCACTAACAAGTAGAGTTGCTGATTTTCTCATCAGGAAGGAGACCATTTCTGACTGACCATTTCTTCTGGTTTTTGCACAGCTGGAGTCACAGCATTTAGCATTGCACAGGGACACTGAAGGGCAGAGTTTAACTGCTAGACATGCACACCACTCAGACCTTCTGCATCCTCCTGACATTCTCCTGCTTTTGACCAGCAGTCCCAGGCTGAGGGCACAGTGGAGAAGCCACTGACCCACAGATGCTGCAGAGTGGACCAAGTGCAAACCAGAACAGGTATACATGATGCCAAAAGAGGGGGAAAAACAATCCCTTGAGGACAGACTCCCAGAAAGGTTCTCATTAACTGTATCAGACACTGTTCTTCCCTGCAGTTTTCTGTGCTCTCTTATGAGCTGCATCAATTAATGTCTTTTGGGCATTACAAATCTGATGCAACCAGAATATTTTCCACCAAAAAGTCAGTAGAATAAACTCTTACAGAAGAGATTTTTTTTTTCTTCACAGGAAATTGCAAATGCCTGTGTTACTTTTGATTAGAGGGTGAAACATAGTTCTCAGCATTTGGAGGAATGAATAACTACAGTACTCTCTGCTGTAAGAAGGAAAAAAAATCTGGTTACTAATAATTGCAAGTAAAATATAGTTTATTTCACTGTAATTTATAGAAGAAATGCCCTTATCTTATGCAAAGCAAAAAATTTGTTTTTACTTTTATTGGAGTGCTATATTTTCAGTTACTCCCATTGATCTAGTAGTCATTTAATCAGAGAATTACAGATTTGCAGGCAACAGTACTAAACTGTTGCATGAATTCAACTTGCCTTGCTCCCTACAGATTTTTGTTTATCTTGTTTTTTTAAAGCCCCTAATTATGAGGTTTTTTTATCTCTCTTAGGCAAGGTATTCCTATGCCTAACTGCACTCAGAGCCATAGAAACAACAGGTTATGTTTACATTGTCATTTCTGTCTGGTTCCTTTCATCAGTTGTACAACAAGGTGGAGATTACTACAAAGAATCTCATCCTAAAAATTCAGGTAATGAGCTTGTTTGTCTCCTAAGAAACAAAACCCCTCCTATTACCAAAGTGGTACTTTTCACCATTACACTTCATAATTTGCAAAAAACCTCACTGCAACCAAGCTGGATTTATCAACATGGGCAATAGCAGTGTAGCAGGTGTTTACAGAAGTCAAGAGCATAAATTAAACAGAGCTCCAAGGTAAGAGAATTCACTCAAGCTCAGAAACACACATTGATTTAAAACACCTCAACAACTCACTCAGATTATTCCTTCAGCAGTGATATTAAAACAGCAAATCTTTTAAAGGAATTGAAGATCATATTTGCCCACTGTTGCAGACACTATTGCATCTGCTAATGCACCCTTCATTTCTAATCAACCTCTCTATATCATGTTTCCAATTCCTACTGGAAACACTTGGCCAAAATATTAGATAGTTGAAAAAATACATAAATGCTGAAAAAAAAAATCAGAAAAGATGCCTAGATTGTAAAATGAAGTTAGAATTTATCTCCCTACCCATTAGAAAACTTTACTGAATCACTGCCCTAGATGAAACAGATACTGAACAGTGACAGTATTAATTTAATTGGAAAATAATACAAGTTTTCAAATAAACAAGTATTTCCCCTCCCCCAGTTCAGTTTCAGTAGCAATGAGATGCTCTCCAGTACTGGTTTTGCAGGTGAGGACAAATTTCTTAACTTATCATATTGTCTGTAAAAACAGCTTTAGAACAGTGTAAAATTTTAAAATATATTACAGATTAACAGTCTCTTCATAAAATCATGACAATTTCCTGACATGAATTGATCACAAATCATTTTGAGGCAAAGGCATTTCTTTAATGGGAAACTGGCAGGAGCAGGTTCATATCTCTAAAGGAGCAGGAATTTTGACTATTGAATTGTAACTGTACTCTGGGCAAAAAAAATAACCCTTAAATTATAGTATTACCTACTATAAATTGTGGGATAATCCTGAATTAGTCAAAATTATGATTTTTTTTTTTAAATGGAAAGAAGGTCTTCAAATTTACTTTTATTTTCCCCCTCTGTAGATGTAAATCATACCTGAGCTTTTTTATTTAGCAGGCAAAGGACAAAAATAATTATTCAGATTTTTTTTGTTTTAGTGAATAATTGTGTTAAATACTTATATCACTAACACATTTCTGCAGCAGCAAGTAATCCACTGTCCCTAGAAAATGTTGTTACATGTTTGATATTAAATAAACTTAAATTGTATACTGAGAAACATTAGTAACTCACACAGTAAGGTTTCTTGCATGTAAATTTTTGAGTTCTGAGACACATGGCTCTTCTGAATATTCTGAATACTGTGGATGGTGAGGGGGAGCAGCCAAAATTCCTCCTCCTGGGCAGAAACAGCTGCAGGTTTTACATGCTGGGCACATCCAGCTCCCTGGGTCTGCACATCTGTACCAAAGCCAGAGTTTCTGCCCCAGAACAGAATGTCCTCTGAAGGAAACCCCTTGCTGTAAGGGCCAGGCTGTGCTCATTGCACAGCTCTAGGTCCACACAGATAAATCCTGCAGGTCTGAGGGACAAGAGCCCACTTCAACTAAGTGAATGCAAATAAATTGTACACATTAAACCCTGTTTTCCTCTCAAGTATTACATACATACATTTTTAGCTACACAAGGCCACCACTCACATGACCAAAAATAAACATCACAGCAGGTAACTCAGGAGATAAACCAAACCTGTTGCATGGGACACACATGATTTTATTTCATTGCTTTCATGTGCAAGGAGCTCACAATCCACCAGGCTGACTGGAAGCAGCCAACATTGTTTGGTAATTAGTAAAACAAAGGCATTCTTTTCCCAAGCTGCATTCTGTAATTAGAAACCAGTATTCCATTTAATTGAATTGTCAAACACTTTCGTTCAGTAACTCTTAATATATTTTTAAGTATTCATTATTGGAATAGAATTCCCAGAAAACCTAGCAGTAACATGAGCATATTGTCTCCTAATGACATTTTATGAGATGGCATAAAGTAGTTTAGAATACATCTTTCCCAAGTCATCTTAGAACAGCATCTGACATTGAAAATATCAACAATGTCCTTGCTACTTGCTATATGACTGCTCATTTGTGGTAATTAATAACACAATTATGATAATTTTTGCTATGCTGGTTATGAAGTAAATAAACCAATATTTTAAGCAAAGCTGTGAGAAACCAACAGAGCTGGGAACAAGGCAATAAAAATCAGAGCTTGACTAGTTGATCATGTGCCTTAAACTTGATAGCCAGAAACCAATTCTTTCACCATTACAGGATCTTTCTAAAATACTTACTAATCTTTATTTTGGCAAAAATAAGCCTGTTCACATTCAAATCTAGTATTCAGGGGTTTTTTTATGGCTTCCATTATACTTTACCCCTTAATTATCTACTTAAATTAAATACTACATGGGCTCAGATTCATATGACTACCACAGGCCCCAAGACACAAAATCATTACACTAACTACTTTGCTATTTTATCACCGTGAATTGTCTCAGTGAAATGAAGGTGTAGGTCACATGCTATATCATCCTGAAATACAGTTGCATATGACCAGAGAGATTCTGTTTTCTCTTGGTATCACCTGGCAGAGAATTCAAACAATCCCATAGGGCACATACCATGTTATGCTGTTATTATATGCTACAACATCAGTGAATGATTCACTCAATAGTTTTATGCATGACACCCATAACAGAGTTAAGCTGCAGTTTTAAGTATTACATTTAAGTTGTAGCACACATTCTATAGTTCTAAAGAGTTTAAAGCCAGAAGAACTATCATATAGACCTTGTTCAATCTCCCATGTAATACAGTTTTCCCTGTTCAAAATCCACTGCTCAATTGATTTTTTTTCTCCAAAGAGCTTGGAGCTACATCCTATAAAACAGTGACATGCCTGAAGTGGAACTGTGCAGTTTCTGTAGAAGCATGCTTGGAAAATACAATGGTGGCAGAGAGATCAGAACAGCTTCATTTTGATGAAGTATGTTGATTTTATTTTCAGAGTCAGGAAAGGCTTTTAAACTTTCATCATTCTTATTTGCACTTCTCTAAAGCTTTATTTCTGGGGATGTCTTCAAGAAATGCTTCAGCCTTGGCAGGGCTGGGCAGCTGGACCAAATCAGAACCAGCTCCTTTTCAGTGGCTCTATGAGTGAAATTTTATTTCTATGAGAAAACCCAAATTAATAAAATCAGGTACTGAGGTTATCACAAAAAAAAGTCATTTGACTAAGAAAGACTGGAAATAAGACCAGAAAATTAACTGATTTAGAATAGGGTGAGCAGAGAGTCTTATCTGGACAGCAGCCATATTAAAGAAGAGATTAAATGATAAAACAAGTCTTATTAAACCTACAGTTTAAAATGTAACATGGAGGCAAAAAAATCAGAATGGTATTCATGAAAGTTTCAGGAAGACATCAATGCCATATAATCTTCTGTAAATAGCTCATTTTAATATACTTATTTTATTTATGATTTCTCCATTAGTTGAAAACAAAACAAACCCAAATTAAAGAAGTATTTTATGAAAATTTAATCTATTTGAAGTCTTCAGCTATGCTTTCATAGTTAAACGACCAGTAGAGGTAGAAGAAAAAAGTAATTATATGCATATGAAAGAGAAAAGATATAAGCCAAAAGAAAGGAAAATGACAAGTAAAAAGATGAAATAAGAGGAAAAAATCAGTGAGATTAGTTATATTTCATTAGTTAGCTGGATGACAAAAGGCCTGTATCAGCACAATTGAAAGTCTCTTTCAGCTCAAATTTCACTACAATTTTACTACTGAAAATCAAGGCAAACATAGTCTCAGACAACCTTGAAACACCAGTAAACACAAATCAGAAAGATTGTTACACTGGCTGATTATCCTACCCAGAAAACCTTAAAAATAATTTCTTAGGCTCATTTCAGATATTTCTGCTCCATTTCTGTGTGCACCTTTCCAAGACATTCAGAGTTCTGCCTGCTCACAAACCTCACACACAGCTGAGGCTGGTACCTGCAGAAACCCTGGGCTAAAATGTGGCCATGCAGAAAAGCTGCACTGGGGATTCCATCCCCAGGAGAATCATTTGGGCAGCAGAAAGGCAGCTCTGGTGAATGAGAACATCCAGAGTCCACCCTTTAACAGGAGGTATTTCGGGAGATGTCAGGTGCCATGACTGACTGGTATTTGCTAAGATGAGGACTGATCCTAAAATGAGAATTTGGAATACATAACAATGAGAAAATGGCATGTAAAGAGGTTTTAAGACTTATGATGTGGGGAAAAAAAAAAGCTATTTAAAAAGGTAATACTGGATAGTTCTGCTTTCTTCATAAACTTTGAATGAGAACTCAAGGAGCTTTGGTGTATCTGGATCTTCTGAACTGAATGAGCAATGCATAGACATCAATCATTTGCCACCTGCTCCAGAAAAGACCAAGCATGGAAAAACTGAGCAAATAGAAGATGCTTAATAACATTTGACAGATCTGCTCCAGGCATTTACTGCTATTTTCTTGCAAACACAAGCCCTGCAGAGTAACCCAGTCTTGTTGCTGCATTTTTGATGTCCATTATTTATTTCCCCCACTTGTTCTGTGGTAGCACACTCAGTTCAGGGATGTTTTACATATACTGAAATAGAGGTAGCAAAAATGTCCATTGTGCCAGAATACTCCACATTTTTCTGTACCATAACTGCCTGAAAACCAGAAAAGTGGAATCTGGGAGTAATAACACCTATAACTAGCATAGTTTATTTTCTTTCTGGAAACAGTCATAGCATATTTGTAGATGAATATTCCTGGTTTATATAGCAACAGATTTTTCTGTGGGTATTTTAATTTTTTTTTTTTTTTTCTGTTGAAGAAGACAAGTTTTGCTATTTAAATCAGAATTCAAAGCCTGTTAGACTTTTTAAAATATTAATTAAACTACTGAAAATGACAGAGGGATGAATTAAAAGCAGATCATTCTGCCAAATGCCTTGATATAGAGCTACTCTTGCTGCAGAATGCAAACTCAGTGGGGAAAAATTACTTAATCATGAATAAATTTGAGCATTAGAGATGCTGAAATGCAAGAAAGAATGCTGCAAAGCAGCTACCATGATGTTGTTATGACAGCAGGAACTTATGGGCAGCAAATAGGCATTTATTTCCTCACCACTTTTCAAAAAATTCCCAAGAGCCAACCATTATTTAACTACTTCCTAAATGTGGTTTTACCAAGCATTAACCTCTGAAGTTATGCACAGTGCAATGAATTGATGCTCTTCAGCAACCACACTAAACCAAATGTCTATCACTAAAACATTGTTTTAAATAACAACTTGAGTAGAATTTATCAGGCTAGGTTTGCTAGCTAGGAATTATGCTCAATCAACTAACTCTGGAAAAAACTGGAACACCTCACTTCTCATTTTCCAGATGCATTTTGCATGTGCTGAGTGCTGTGGTGTTTCTTTTAGGAATATGCATGGGAAAAGCTTTGCCTCTGCAGGGCCATTATCTGCCTGAAGATGCAGACAGCTAGCTAGGGGGATTTTCAGGTGCTTGAGTGTCTTTAGGCAAGTAATGAGCTCTGAAAAGCCTGCTTAAGCATTTTATTGCTTACTTTTTATTCTGCAGGGTCAGCTTCATCCATGCTTCAAATTAATTTTCCTCTCCTTTTCCCAGCTTTTTTTCCCCGTCTGGTTTCATACACAGATTTCTCCAGAAAAGACCAAAACAAATGCCACATTGGTAGAATAACTCATTTCAGGATTACTCACTCATGCTCCCAACAGCATTTTCCAAAACAGTATTTATAGCTACTGAAACCACCAAACACATAGAAACTGTCAGCTTTAGATGCTTTGGATGCTTTTTATTATTTTGTGTATAGAAATTCAACTCTGATGCAAACAATATAGCACCTCATAGCTAAAAAAGATGCCCAGCTATTAGCATTCCCATTCTCATGGGCAGTGCCTTAGAGAACCCTCCCTCTGATTTCAGCATTCACAGCAGAGTGCCCTAAGAAGCCTGGGGTAGGATTCACACCCTGCAACACTGAAGAATCAGTATCCTTTTAAAGTTGTTGATTTCAGAAGAGAAAAAGTTGGTCTTAGGGCCAAAACATCCACAAAGTCTTCCTTTTCCACAGACCCCTACTAGAATTTGGTTCTCTGCATTGTTTGTACGCTGCCACTCTGGTTATTTATGCCAGGCTTCTTTTTGTAGAGTTCAAATATATTAATTTTTCCCTCCTGAAACCTGTTTTTTCCTAAGTAAGCTATAATTTTTCTGCTGCAGCTTCAGCAGCATCTTTTTCTGGCTTTCTATCTGAAAGAGATCTAATAACTTGTACTAAAATCTATCTCTGGTTGCCTTTGGAAAACTACTGAGTAAGTTTATTAGTGTGCAGAAAACTGTACAAGGATACACGAAGGAAAATTCTCTATTGCTCTTACACATGAAATTTGGCACACAATTTATGGGCCAGCTCAGCAAATCCCACCAAAGGCAACTGAGCCTTCCAGTGCCATGGCACATCAAAGTTACACATCCTAGGGAGCAAATAGGATATTCAGGAAATTCCTCCTTCTCCTTTTAGCTTCACAGGCAGACCCACTCTACAAAATATTCCTATCTGTAGAGTAAAAATAAAAAGAGCAGAAATATTTTAAGGTCAGTGGCAGAAATTTGATCTACAGGCAATTTTCATAGCTCAGAGCTTGGGTTCATGTTGGAGGAGCTCCTTTGGTGGAGAAACAGCCTGTGCTGAATTCCTGCCCTGCTGCAATTAGACTGCTTTTGGGAATTAAACTTGCTTTAGGTATGTCCATATAATTCCACAGCTTTGTAGGGCAGTGTCACAAAATTTAATTGCAGCCAAAGTAGATGACAAGCTAAATATTTCTGCCAAAGTTATTTAACAGAATTTTTAAATATTATAAAGATTTAATGCTACTTTCTGTTTACTATATTGCATTATCATGAGATAGTAACAAGAACAGTAACCTGGTTTTTGATTACCTCTCCTTCAGCAGCTTCTTTCTGTACTCCTGCTCTGCATGAAGGTACTGATATGAATGGCAGTCCATGTAATATGCATTTTATGATACATCATAAGAATGCACAAAACCCTTTTATTGTGAACTTATTACTTTAAAAAAGCTCACAGTGCAAAGTGAATTAAAAAATTATTAAATAGTTATAATATTTTTTTCTTCATTTTATTAACAGGGCAACATTAGCAGAGTAGCAGCACAATCTAGCTGTAATAGAAAAATATATATATTGGAAATTCTCTCAAAATCCCATAGTCTTCCATGTAACACCCTATTTTAAGGTGAAAATAATAGCAAATAAGAATCACAGATTTCCCTGAGGTTTATCTCTTGCTATCCACCATTAGAGTGAACAGTGGCATCACTCAGAATTTGGTACAAACACAGAGGGAACTGACAGGGTGCTGCTGTCTCAGCCATGCCAAACACCAACCTCTGCCTCAGTGCTGCACAGGGACTTTCAGTGTCAGACAACGTTTAAGGCAAAATTAGGATGCAATCAGCAAAATAAGATAAATTGCAAATGAGATAAATTATATAGGAGTAAACAGAAAACTCTATTGAAATTAAATCATATTAAAAAACAATTATTGCTTTTAAAACAGAAAGGAATCCTTCTAAACTCTGTTCAACTAATTTCCCCTTTCTATAAATACAGCACGTTCAGTTTCCTGAGCATTACATCAAACACACACACAGGAAATCAAGGTGAAGGTAAAAACAGAAAGAAAAAACAAGTATGTACCAGGCAAAGACAAAAATACTCTCTCCCTGACAGTAGAGGCAGAACTGTAAGAAAAATATAAGACAGAATTAGTAATGAAATGGGCAGAGTATGTTTCAAAGAACTTTGCTCTTTGTAGTCAGATAGAATTCTGAGCCCAAGAACTGCTATATCATGTTTTCTGGTATAACTAAAATTTAATTAGTGTCAAGTTACAGTCTCTTGAAATTTGTCTCTTCCACATTAAACACAGTTTATATAAGGTGAACATTTCAGCCATTTTTGGCAAGCTATTGAAATTTTTCAAGAACATTTTCTAGACAAAACAAAACAAAGGTTTCTAAAAAGAATAAGAAAGCATTGTACCAGTTACATGACAAACAAGAAATGGAACAATCATTATGTTCAAATGTAAACCAAACAGTGATTTTGAAGCAAGGCTCAGGGGCATGCAGCATCCTGTCTGCCAGGATGACAGGCTCTTTGCTTTCCAGTCACAATGCCAGTGAATATTGAGCTGGGACAGAGAAACAGATCAAATACAATGAGGGACAACATTTACTTGCTGGATTTGTAAATATTATTCTATTACCACTGCTCAACTGCCTGTTAAAATTTCAGAGACCGTGTTAAATGACCTGGGGGTTTGCAAACAAAACAAAATGCCATTTATCCACATAGCATAGGCTACAGCTGCATCAGGAAATCCATTTGCCAAAGGTATTACTGCAAGCAATTCTGAATAATAATAGGATGCCAGTACAGATTATACTGGGCCCATAGGGAAGAATCATTTACTGACTTTCATATATCTCTGACAAAACTCTGTCAGTCTTTCATAAATCCTGTTCAAAATAAACATTGTCTGACATTGTTTCACTGTACCACATCAGGCACCTTGTATTTGAAATACCAGCTATGCCTCTGGATATGTAATTTTTGAGGAAAAGGATTTCTTTTTTTTCCATTTAGTTTTTCCAAGAGCACATTCTGTATTATTCCAATAATATGAAGGGAAGACACATTCTATATAATATAGACATATAGACTATATAGACACAGTCTATATAATTTTTAAATTAAGAAGAACATCTGGCTCAGAAATACTGAACATTTTGAAAAGCAGTTAAAATACTGTTAGGCTATAACAATTTTATTGAATTTTTTTACTTGGTGCCATTAATGTGTTTAAATTTTTTCTTTAATGCAAGCCATTCCCTTATCATGTTGAAAAAAAAAAAAAAAAACCAAAAACCAAAAAGGGCAAATCTGTAGAAAACAGCTGCAAAATTCAATGATTAAAAGCAACTTTACAGAATTTACAAGATTTTTGAGAAGAATATCTGAACCTCACAATCAAAGGAAAAGGAAACACAAGGTTTAATTTTGCAAATTTGCAAATTTGGTAGGATTTTACTAGCGTTTTTGCTTTATCATTAGAATTTATTTGATTTAATGACTGGAAATAAAGTTATTGCTTAGAAGGATACATCTGGCTTTAAAGATGTATGTGTACTGAATTAAGAGTGACTTTTTCAACTACTGTGCAGCTCTGCTGCCTAAAAAATATTTCCAGGATTTCAAGAGTTGGAGATGTCCTTTGTGCATTTTTAAAAGAGTGAAAAGCATCTCCCATCTCATTTTTGCATTTTGATAGTTGTGGTAGAGCTGTTTAAAATCAAACTCCCAGTCCATTTTCACAGCAGGTAGTTACAGTCTGCAGCCACCATGGGTCACTCAATTGAGAGTTTTTTTTGGTGTTTCACGGCCAGCCAATGTAAAGCCAATAAAAGGAGTTTAGGGCATTCTCCCTCCCTACTGTGAAAATGAGCCACATTTTGTTTGTTAAGTAATGAATCTTAGTCCTTAACCAGGAAAGGAGTGCAAGCTAGACTTTCCTTTTATTAAAGGAAATATTAACAGGATGAAACACTTTCCCATATTAACATAAAATTTCAATTTTGAGGAAACTTCACAACATATGTTTTTTAGCAGGTTTGAGCAAGAATGCTCTTGAAATCTAGATAACTTTCACAGATCATGACAAAAACGTGTTAATTATTTGGAGCAGCAGATACTGAGATTCAATAGCATGGGCATCCTACATCTTTTGCCATGTCAAGGATTATGTTGTCATCTCCACAGTAAAACACACCCTTGGGGTTTTGCAGTAGTTACAGAGGGCACGAGGAAAAAAGGCTTTGCAGATCTCTAAGGTTTCTAACTGCAACAGTAAACAGAAAATTTTGCTGCTGATACACTCATATTCAGGTAAAGAGCAAAGTGGAAAGAATATGCAACATCTGCAGAGGAGCTTGAACAACTAGTCTTGGTGAATTTCAAACACTGCATTAGGAAAAATGAGAAGGGAAAATATGCACTCACAACAACTGCTGTTCAGGTATTTTCCCACTTGATTTATTAATATCATTTTTGATATTAATACCTGCTGAGGATTTGCTGCAATGATGGCTCTTAGACACACACTTTAGACTGGTATTGAGTGCTGCCTTTGCTCCTGAGTTAATCAGCATCATTCCAAATAAGAAATATCACTTAAAGGTCTAAACTAAGCTGTCAGTGCCTTAAGAACTGCATTGTAATAGTGGACAGATACTTAAGGACCCTCATTTAAAGAAATATATCATGGAAACATAGTGGAGTTTCTTTTCTTTCTTTTAGATAGATCTGTCACATGGCATTTTGAATTTGCTTCATGAAATATTGAATGTGAAATAGATAAGCTACATCTTTCCTGTTCATAGTCTGAATAAGAATTACCTTCAAATCAGATGTCTAATGGACTCCTGAATATACTTTGATATTTCACTGTCAAAATTATAGTGAAAAGCAGAGAAACATAGCACCATCAATCTTTTTTGACAGAAAATTGTGTGAGACAGATTAAAATTAATTGTGTTTTGTAGAGTATCATGTCAATATTCTCTCTGAATGCATAATTTGAGGTATGCAGCTGTTTTCATTTAGTTTGAAACAAGGCAGAAAAAGCTTTGAAGAAGAGAGAAAAGAAGAGAAAAGAAAGTGTCTTATAATTTACAGCCTTAGTTCTTCAACAAGACTGGTGGATTTTCACCCTGAGGTAGGAATCCACTGACTGACTAGCACTGTAGGTTGAATGATTTCTCTGTGCTGAAGCATTCAGTCATTTTTTCCTCTGAAAAACATTGTTTTCTGCTGAAGAATGAAAAAGTCACAAATTGTGGTAGAAGTGGATCTGCTTCTAAGAATTTAAATTTAGAGTGCCTGATTAACAGAGTTCTTTTGACCTATTTCCCTCATGAAACAAAACCACTAATTTACATTACTGTGCATTACTAAAACAGAAGAAAAGATGTAACAAAGGAGAAAGTAATAATAAGGCATGAAAAGGGAGTGAAAGAACTGTTTTAATAGAGACTTTCTGATTTCACTGCTATTTGTGAATCTCAGGAAACAACTTTTAGTGAGAAGATTTGTCAGTGGAAGAAAAAAAAAAAGCAAGAAAGCCCTCAGGTGATGCTTTGTGCAAGCAGGATGCAGGCAGCAGTGCAAAGATGTGTCCAGAAGAATTTGACATTTTCCATTTTGCATCCAGGCACAAGGAGAATCACAAGGATTAGCAGAACCAGCAATGTCACAGCAATGAGATTTTGAGCAAAGCTTTGCAGCCATCAGTGTTGGAATACCTTGGGGAATACCTTGCAAACATTGCTCCTGAAGTACAGCTTGGAGTATTCTGGCAAAATTCCCCTCCTGACAAGCCTTGCCCAGAGCAGAGTTTAAGCCTGCTCTGCTCCAGCTGAGTGGATTAACAAGAATTTTAGGATCAGGTGATAACTGCAGGATGTCACTTGAGTTGCAAAGGATGAAATCTACACAGGAGCAATGAAAACAGCTGGAACTAGAGTGGCTTATTTGTGATGCTGAATTCACAAAGCCAAGCAGGGAAACATTCAACTTCTGACACATGATAAATTGTTATTGAGTATAGAAAATAAAAAGAACTCCAGAAACCTGCAAGAGGAATTAAAAAACTTGGAACTCTTCAGAATCCAAGAATATGACCTTGTAAGACAGTTGATACTGCACAAGAATTTTCAGATATTTTTTCCAAATTTCTTAAGGAACTTTACAGTCTCTAAAGATGCAGTATTTTTAATAATGCATTTGAAAGTGGCAGTGGAAACCTTAATGTTGAACAGGAATAGTATGTGAGGGCTTAATCTAGGGGGATTGTGTGTCTCTTTTTTCCTGTTTATGAAGTAATCTCTTCAATGTAATGAATTAACCTTTGGTCTTAATGATAATGTTTAAGACACACTCCTCTTTGCTCTCCTTTTTAGAGGAAGTTTAGTTATGACCCCTACTGAAAAAACATGTATTTCTGCAGAACCCTTCTATTGCAGAGCATACAGAAAACTGTAATTTCTCTTGTTATTTTGCAGTGGACAGACTGCAGAGGAAGTTGAGGCAGTTTCCCAGTTAGAGAGTCAAATCAAAGTGGTCCAGGTGGTCCTGCACAGATCAAGTTTATCACCTCCAGAAAATTCCATGGTTTTACATGGGCGGCTTTACAACATGTAGAGGCTGAAGGGGATAAGCAAACGAGGGGAAGAGGAGGAGGCCACTGGGAGACACTTACAGCATCCACTGCATAACATGAAACTCGATTTTATGGAGCAACATAAAGATGAAGTGGTGTAATCTGGTGTTTGTGCTTACTCCCCTGCCAGCACTCTTCAAATATTTGCCATGCATAATGGAGACATACATAAACTCACAACTAATGGATTCACACAGAAAAACTTGAATTTTAGCTGTGTAATAATATATATTTCACAACTACACATTAATCCCCCATACACTTATATTATGTATTCAGTATGGCTTCTGACAAGGATTTTAGAAAGGATTAAGTTCTCTCATCAATCAAAAGTCCAGCAATGCCTGTGTCTTGCAGAGATAAGAGTAATGATTGCTTATCATGCACTGGAAATATTTTTTGCACAGTACTATTTGAATAAATTAAATAAATTCAATCAACTTTTAAAAGCCAAAGTTATTTTGCATAAGCTTGTCATCATATCTGTGTTCATCAATACAAATAAAATTACAATGGCACATTGAGGGGGCAAGGATACTAGCAAAAAAGTGAGTGTGTATTCACACCTAAATAGACAAGGACATACAGACTATATTTGCATGTATAGATTTTATACAGTGTATATATATATATATATATATATTCATGTGTGTGCATCTTCAACAGAGTATTATGTCTATCCTTACACAGATATTCAGCCAGATCAGAAGAAAATGATTTTACCATTTTGCTTCCTATTCTGAGCAATTAGATTCCAATGGAATCCAATTTATATTCCATTTAAAGGTTTTATCAAATCTGTTCTAATTCTGGAAGACTGTGAAAGCTGGCAGCATCTGCAAGATACAAAGCAGTATTTTCTCAAATAGCAATTAAGTTTCTAAAAGGAAAAGGTAAATATTTTATATTTTCACTAGAAGTTATCAAGAGGCTTAAATCAAAACAAACATTTTCTTGGCAGATCCCCAGGCTGGGAGGGGATGACCCACCCCCAAAGGGGCCAAGTTTTGAATTCTCTGTTTTGAGTAGAAGCTAAGAGGTGACTCTGCTCAGGATTAGTGCACAGTGTAGAGTTTCAAAAAGTTTCATTTCTCATCCATCTCTGCCCTGCAGGGAAAATGCATGTTGTTCCATTTCTCCTGAGCTGGCAGGTACACACTTGGAGATATTTGTCTGGAAAACCTTTAAATTGCACTGCTTCTTTACACTTTGTAAACATGGCTAACCAATGCTGCTAGAAGCTCTGATCACCATTTAAAACACTTACAGAAGACACATTGCAATGCCCAGATGAAAATACATAACCTGGGACCAACATAAACATAACAGATAATGATTTAATATGCAGCATCCAAACAGCCACACCACCACTGCCAACTCATCCCCCAAGATAAAAGGAAAAGTGTGAGATGAGATAAAATGAAAAGAATTGGCCCAGCTGTTATGGCCATTTAATTCTTAATGCCATAAAAATATGAGAATTGTAGCAATGTACCATTGGCTATGGAGCAATTTTAAACTTTTTTTTTTTAATAAAATTGTGCATAAAAACTTACAAAAGCCAGCACATGATTGTTTTCTAAATGGGCATATTTTATCTTAGTTAAATTAATGGAACTCTTACCACTGGCATCAAAACAAGTAGATCTAGATCAGTGTGCTGAAAACTATTATTACAGAAAAATTCACACAAAGTGCTAGGCTTTGCATAATGTATTATACCCAGATGGAAGGCTACTGGGAAAACATCAGGGAAAAATCTAACACTAGAAAACACAACTACTAAAAACACTTATAAAAGTGGGGTAAATTTCAGTAAATGTTTCATTGTTTCTGTTATACCTCAACTTCAACATAAAACACACTAAATAATTATTGTTTATAAGCATTTTAAACCTCACTCTTGTAGCATTGTAATGACAAGTCACATGAGTGAAAGTGGCATTGCATCTTTGACCTTGGAAATTTTGTTTCACCAAGCTATTTAGAATGCAGATCACCTGAAGCCAGATTACTTCATTAATTTTAACCTGGTCACTGACATCAGCAGGGCTAAGCTTAAATCCATGTGTTTATGATTAAATTGCTTTCCCTGAGGCATATATAAAATTTTGCATACTTTGTATTTGGATAACTGCTGGTAAAATCCTGGAATAAGAACTGCAAATGGATCTGCACACTGCCCAGTGATATGAAGGTCTCATCCTGGGTGAACATTCACCTTTTATTCTCTAGTTTTCTAATAAAACTGATTAACAATGTAAATTAATTGCAAAAACAATCACATTCAAAAAAAAAAAAAATCATCACTTTCTTCCCTCAATACACAAAACAGTATTTACCAGGACAATAAAATATCTTTCATTAGCTTAAAAATCATGGCAGCATTCTAGGAGAAATTAATGACTTTCAAGATGAAGCACATATTTTGAATTTGAGTTGCTGACACTCAGATCACTTCAGACCTTCAAAGATACCTCCCATTAATTTTCTTAAAATGTGAGTAGATAAGCAGGCAGATTGGAAGCCAAGAGAACCTGCTTACTGAAGAGCAAGCAGCAAAATAATTAAATAAGATCCCCAGAGGTTATGGTGTTAAAATAAAGCAGAATATCTCTTGCCCTCACCCAATTTATAAATATTGCTAGATAAAGGGCAGGAACTCTTTTTGCCTAAAGCAAAAGCTACAGCAAGCCTTGCTGAGAAGGCAGCATTGTTCTCAAGAGGGACTTTCAGCACTGGAACTAGTGCTACCTAAAAGATGCTGCTGGTAAAGTCTCTGACAGAAGTATTTCTGTACTGCTCAAAATCATGTGGCTCTGCTCACTGCCCAGATTTTACATTCAAAAAAAAAATGTTTCCCCCCTTTCCTGTGCTCTATAAACCTACTGTGTCCCATTCTGCATGATAGCAGCTACCCTGTCAGCTGTAATGTCACCAAATTCAGGTTCTGGCCTTTTCCCCAGAAGGGATCCAGGATGGAAAGGAGCAGGTTATCATTTGCCTGCAAACTCCAGCTCCAGCTTGCAGGGTGATGAGGGAATCTTGCCAGTGTGTGCTCTACAGACAGGATGGTCAGCCCTGTCCTGCCCTACTGTGCTCCATGGGATTCTCATTCAGCTCCTCAGGGCTTCAGACATTCTCTTCTGCTAGATAAGAAAATTAATGCACTTCACAGCTCCCAACCAAGCCAGCACCAGGACACCAACTTGATAAAAAAATCACGTAATTTATAGCTGAATTCACTCCAATACCTGCTCCAAAATCAGGCAAACACATTGAGCACATCCATTCCTGAAGCACCTTGGAGTAATTGGCATTATTTATCTTTAGTGCTCCAGGATCAAGACTTGACACCCATGTTCTCCAGGGACCCATTTCCTGAGTTTGCTGAGCACCTGCAGTAGCTCTTGGACCACTAGATCAGATATTTTTTCACTTCTTTCCTCAATTAAGCTAATAGCAAGTTTTGCTTAGAGCTGCTGGCACAAGGTATAATTACAATGACAAAACAATTTTAGAAAGTTGCTGTAGCTGTATTGTGTGAGGTTAGCAAATTAGTTATCTCACAAATCAGAGTGCCCATCAAGTATAAGCATTTCTGGATTTTCTGCAGTAATTACCATTTTGTTCTTGCAGCAATTTTTTCCAAATATAAAAACTTGTCAGAGGTATTGCAATTATTAACATCAGGGGGTTACTTGAGTGCATTTCCTCCTGACTTATCATAGGAAATGAGTAGTGAAAGTGTGAAAAAAACAAATTAACTACTTATAATGGCAACAATAGAGACATACCATCTTTCACTGTCTATTTCAAGCAAAGACTTCAGAAATACACCTTGAAACATTCAAAATTCAGTCTTGTGAACACTGTATGTTTAGCTGGACATTAATACATTATCAAAAGTAAAATAATTCCAGAGAAACCAACGTGTTGCAAATCTTCACAGACCAAGTCTCACCTGAAGCAAAGTAAAACCATTAGCAGCTTTCCAGTCTAATCTGTATTTTACTAATCTCCAGTTCTGCAGACTGTGCTGCTCTGTTCTTTCCCACCAGTTCCAGGTACAGCTTCACTCCCAAGCAGGTTCACTTATGAAAGGCCGTCCTTACCCAAAATCTGGATTGCATGAATTTGTTATTGGCAGCATGAAATCCATGTTAGAGTGTTTAAACCTGTTTCAGCGTATTTAAGCAGAGGATTCAGAGCAAGATTATTTTTTGATATTCATCCTGTATTATTATATAGATAAACAGACTCTGTATTTACCTCAAAATGCAGCAAATATATGTGGTTAAAGAGTTATTCTGTGGAAGTCCCTTTTCAACAGCATGTTCAAGATTTAATCAATGGGGAGAACACTAAAATATGAGCCAATTTTTGCCAAAGCAGTTGATCTTGGGAGAATGCAGCCATTGAAAGTTGAGAAATAATTTGCTTTTTGAAAAACAGTGGAATGAAATCCTAAAAACAGGGGCTGATTTCCTTTCTTATTTAGTGAAGAGCCTGCATACAGAGAATATTCTAATGGATGTCCATCACTAACAGGGAATGTAGCACAGTAATTGGCAGAACTGCTGTAGCAGTTTGGATTCACAGCCCTCTCTGCACATGGGCAGTTTGGCCAAAGGCTGCCCAGGGTGCTGCAGTCACTGCCAGACCAACACTGTGCCCATTCTGACCCAGCTCTGCTCTCACTGCTGCACCAGGGTCAAGCCTGAGCCTTTTATCCACAGCTCTGGTGATAAGACACTAATTAATTAATGCAGCTCTGCATAGATTATCAAACTGCTGCCTTTCCAGCATTGCCATTTTCAGGCATCTGATGGAGCATTTTGGGGTTTGTTTGTAAAATGCAAATCCAGGATGTGTGCTATACTGGACATAATGCAACATGTGGGAGTCTTGGACCTGGTTTCATTGTGCATATCCACAGGAATATTCTATTCTCTGCTTTGTTGCCTCAGTATCAGCTCTGGTGAATGGTTTACAAAGAACAGATGATATAAGTGCTTACTGATATAGCACATCACACATTTGCAGATTTACCCATTTCTTCATAAATTCTTTCTTCTACTTTCACCATGCTGCAGCTATTTTCGCTTTGAAATTTTAACCTGCCTAGTTTTTTCCACCTCCATAGGAGACAGAAGATAACTGTCTCCTGTCATAAAGCAGAAATCAATAACCATGCCATTCCAGATGGATTCATGATGATGGTCTTCAATAGCACATTGGACATGGTGATTTAACAGTCTCCCTTGGCTGGTAAATGAAGGGCTTTCCTTTTGTTTCTTAGAGCTTTTCTCAGTGCTTAATAAAATTACTCCTGTTGTAATTATTTGTATATATGTTTATATATATAATGTTGTCATTATTTGTATATATAGAGAGAAGGTTAATCCCTTTTTACCTTTCACTTGCCTGAAAGCTTTAGTTCCATAGACCAAAATTGTATTTCTGTCTTTGGACAAATTCAGCATCAATTCCTTCACCCTTTCTTCATAAGACATTTCCTGGAAGTTCCATGTAGCCTTTGCCTTTCTCAACAGCACAACACTGTAGGCAGCTCTTCCACCCTTCATCCTCTGTAACTCTCTGTCCCTCTGCACAAGTCCCATCAGCCAGATAACCCCTGCTTCAACTCAGGCAGATGAAACAAAAGGAGTAGAACAGTTTATGGAATCACTTGCCTATCAAATCTCAGCTGCACATATATGGCTTTTTACAACTATTAGGTGAAGTTAGGAGAAGTTTACAGATCAGTTTAAAAGTGAACAGATCTGAAATCTACAGAACCCAGCTTCCTCATAGAAGGCTAAATAATTAAGATCTTGGAGAAGAGCATGCACACACAGCTCTCAGTGTATAATATTTGCAGATATTAAACATGTGGAAAAACCAAACTCCAGATAAATTTGTGCAACAAACCTTTCTAGAAGATGTGGCTTCAAAAAAATTTTTTTTGCTTTTTATATGAGAGCACAGTTTCCATTAAGTCTGAGGAAAGAGTTTGTAAACATATCTGTGCTTTGTGTTATTGAAATCAACACTTCCTTAATATTTTCATGTGAAAACACAGCTTAACAGAAAATTCACTGGCTGAGGAAAAAAAAAAAAAAAAGGAACAGGATCTTTTCTACAAAGAAAATGTGGATATCATTACATCTCTGCTGTTTTTTACAGCACTGCTCTAGTCAGCATAAGAACCAATAGAAAGTTGGAGATGGACTGGATCTTTGAGCTAGACCTCAAAATGTGTTAGCAATAGATGTTATTATTACATTTGAAGGTGTATTCTGCCTCCTGCCTGTCAGCTGCTAGGGAAGGTACTGGGCTGTTTGCTGAACATCCTTTCCCCTTGTCTCCTGCAGTGCCTATATGTGTTTGTTTCAATAAGAGTAATCAAGGACAAAAGTAAACAGCATTTTCTGCTTTATGTAGAGAAAACAGAGCCATTGTGAGATTGTCATAAATCAAAGTATTTAGTAGCAAAACAGCAGCTGGGGAAAAATGCATACACACAGACACAAATATTCAATTCCAAATAAAAAATAGGTCGTTCTGCCACGAGTACAAGTCATAAGGAAATTCTGATTTGTATCGAGTTGATCAGCAGGAGTTTACATTAAATACATCTGAATAAGTTTTGTGCAAATTGGAAATACTGAAAGTATTGAAGGAAATGTATTGAGGTGAGTCTATAAAAGTATCTCAGTATAATTAAGCAAAATGCAAGAACGATTTTTGGAGATCTTAACACATGAGGGAGAAACATTCTAAAGAGATTCTTTTTCTGGCCAAAGAAAACAACAATCATTATTTCATTCTGTTTTTTAGGCACACAGGATAGATTTTGACAAACAGGCATCCCGAATTAATTTGGTCAAGTGTAGCAGAGCTAAGGGAACACAGCATGGTTTAAATGCATTGCACTAACTAGCAGAAGCATCCTCTTCAGTTTTGTTTTTCAGTCAGCTGCAGAAACTGTGTTAACTGGAAATGATGCCCAAGCCTGTCAGATGTCACCCAGAGGGGAAAAAAAGCAAGAGAAAAGTCACTAATGCCTGTAGCCTTTTGTTTAGTCAAACAAGTGAATTACCCTGAGATAAGTATCAGTGAGCCAGGCTTTGGCAATTTATCCTTTGCATTCTCATACTGTGCTAAAAACTGTGCTGAAAATCAGGTAAAAGCTAAAATCCCCCTTTGCAGAGGGTTTCAGCTTTGCACTGATAATAGTTATTAACTCCTCAGGCTATGCAGCATTTGCCAGAGTAATGCTACCACTGCCTCACTCACTGCTGGCTTCAATACATGCTTCAAAAGGCAACATCTGTTCTGCCCCGTGGATACACCAAAAATGCTTTTATATTCAAAATTCCTAAGTACTGCCCCTAAAACTTTTTCTTTGGAGAGAACAACAAGGGATATAAAAAATTATGTGCATCAATACAAACTTATCTAGTCGATCAACTAAAAAGGAATATAAACTATTTTTAACCGTATTGGTTATTAAATATTTCCATGATTGTTGATATTTACTTCTGCAACATAAACTAGTCCTTTCATATCAAAGTCTAGATACTTCTAGGTAGCTACTTAGAAACTACTTTAAGTTTTCAATTTTTTTCTGGATGTATTTAAATTCTTGGTCTGTTTGAAGGATCACTAGGAGGAAGAAGAGAGCAATGACAAAAGGAGAAAATGTTTTCACATACCAAGCATGCTCAAAGTTTAAACTAATCAGTGTTTCCCCAGTGGGATACATCAGACTGCCCATGTTAGATTACCCTGGATGTGCCAAGTTCACACTCATTGCATTTCAAAATAACAATTTTAAAGAAGCATCCTCTTCATACACACATTGTTAATGATTCATGAATATCCACTGGGTTGCTTTACAGCTCACTGTTTTTTATGCCTCTGCAGGCAGTGGTAAGTTCAGATAATAGACAATATGCTGAGGCATAGAGCTCCTGGCACTGAGCAGCTATTGTTCCAAATTGGCCATAAAACTCCAATAGACATAAAACATTCAGAATTAATTTTGTTTCATGTTTTTTCTTATTCTGCCATTTCAACTTGAAATTAGTCTCTGAAAACATTTCCAAAACCCACACGAAAAAGTGAAGAGCTGTAAAAATGTCTGATAAGCTGAAGGTCAATTGTGCTCATCACTTCCTGATTTTGCTTCTGTCCACTCAGTTTACCCTGCACACTGAATAGTGACAGTTTTGGAAGGGCTGCAATGAGAAAAAATTCAGACAGCAAATACAAATCAATAAAATTGAGGGGCTGTAAGAAGCAGAGAATCTTCAGGATAATTCTGAAAACAGGGAGCTTTCTGCTCTCCATTCCACTACAAGCACACACAACACACTAAAAGATAAACATATCTGTCCAACAAGGTCTAGCTGAAGATAGGTTCATGACTATGAGAGAAATAGTTCCATAAGCCATTGTAGGGAATTTATGTACTTGAAAACACATAACTTACACAAAGCAGCATTTAAGGAGCAAAACAGTGCACCCAATTTCAGCCACCTGGAGGCAAAAGAAGTGAAGCATCACTTTGACCCTGGTTATTCATATGGTTCATCCATTTTAAATATCTGTGTCTCCTGAACTGCAGGACAGGCAGTCCAAGAAGGATCATGATTTGGAAGAGCCAGTCCACAAAGTTTGCAAAATCACCATATATTTGGGGATGTAACCTCAGTGGTAACTCAGTTTGGTGCTGGTTTTCAGGCATCAGTCCTGCATACAGCTACAGGCACACAACTGCTCCTGTACCATCTGTACAGCCACATCTCATTTCTGTGTGCAGAAAAACAAGAAAATGCAGATATGAAGACATGGACAGGGCTGGGTCCTGGCTATTGAAACTCATCTGCATGATCATGTTCATTATCACAGTCATTATTAACATGGTGAACATGCCACATGAACTCAGACATTTGCATTAGTCTAGAGCTTTCTGTACCTAGACAAATTTAAATTATTGCTCATCTTCCTTCTACTTCAGGGAATTTAAAGGCACCTGCCTGCCTTTTTCTGGAGAGGAGAAATATTAAAATTCATTCAGTTTTTCTAAGAGGCAACAAGTGGTAGCAAATATAACCAATAATAGCTTGGGCTACACACTTCCATTAGCACTGAAGAGATGTTGCCATTTGAGGTTTTGGCCAACATACTTTCCACAAAGTTATTAGTCACTGATGTCTTAGGCACATAATTATTATTTTCAATATTTATCCTATTTAAGCCCTGAGTATCAAAATAAGGAGACCTGATGTCATAAACCAAAAACTTTCCCCAAATACATTTGTTTTTCCATATGCACTTTGCTTAGATTTTAAAATTTTAAAATATTTTAATAATCTAAAGGTAGCTGATATTTCCAGAAATCTTGCTAAGCTTTTCCAGTGAGGATACTCTTAACACATCAGAATTTGCAAACTGTCTCAGACAAACATGTAGGATTTTTAGTAAACAGGTCTGTGAGATTTTGACATTCATGTGTATTTATATGTGTGTGTTCATCATATGCACAAAGATGGAAATTACAGTAATAAAAGTTATATATTTATTGCATATAAATTAAATAGTTATAAAATACTGTACTATCTTAGCCAGGCATTGCTTCATAACATGTAAAGGATTCAAAAACTGGTGAAGACATTAAGAAAATTTAGAAATTCCTTGGGTGACCTAAGCTAGTAGTAGTCATAGGTCACCTTTGCAGCCTTGGGTCATTCTGGCAGTAACTCAGAATGCTTTAAAGTGGTTTTGGATGTGTCTCAATTGGAGCCACTCTTCACATTCCCCTGCCACCTTAACTCCTTCAGCAGCCATTCAGAAGGCTGTGTGCAGAACTGACACTAAAGACAGGTAATGAAAAGGTTGGAGAAGGGATGAGGGTCTGCTTCTGTTCATTGGGCATCACTGCTTGTGCTGATGGATAGCAAGTAAGAGGAAAATACACTTTTGGGAGACACTTGTGAGTTTTTAAGGACACCAGTGAAGTCATTCTTCCTGCATTAGAGAGCTTGCCTTTTTTAGCACAGTATAATTCCACTTGCTTTAATATCAACAGCAAATCCAACATTCTGCATTGTTAACACAGCAATTACACGTTGCAGTTGGTAAAGCAGGCTGTCATCATCTGAGCTCTGTGCCATCTGCAGGGTCACCAGGGAGCAGGGGGACTGAGCTCTGAGCAAACCAAGAGCACCTTTTGCCAAGCCATTCCTGGTGCCTTGCACTGGAAACAACTCCTGCCAATCAAAATATATCCATGAGTGTGCATTCACTTAAGAAATGAATTATTCATACTTTGAGCATTCATTTTTCCAGACGCTTTGTCTCTTCTCATCTAGGATGGATAGAAGCAGCCTCAACTCCCAAGTGAAACACAGCCTTGCACATAGTTTATTTACCATTAGGAATAACAAAAGAATAAGATTTTTGAAATGATCTGCATGATTTAGGAACAGAAACCACATCTGAATTGAAACAGGCACACAGAGCCTGGAACAATTATATATTCCGGGTTATCATGTGCCTTGTCAAAAACAGTTCTGGGAAATAATAATACATCAGAAAAAGTTATGCCCCACCTTGAATCCCTCCCCAGCTTGGCAATCTTCATGTCAGTAACCAAAAATTAACATGCTGAGAAGTTTTGAATCCCGCTGTAAGACAGTTTGACATTTCTGTATTTTTTAATAATCACAAGAAAAATTATCATCACAGCTACTTCCCAGTAGGATAAATCAATTAGAAACTAAAAATATAAAATCAGATTCAGAATTTATCAACCGATGCCTCTGTGAAACCCACACATTGCAGCATCAGCTGTTATTATGCATGTTCTGGTAAAGCAGCTAGATTTCTCTGCATATGCTTCAGCTGACAATACAGCTTCTTTATGTCCTCCTATACAAGTTCTGCACAAGACTAAAAAAAATTACACTGAATAGCTTTCAGCTGGAAAATTCTCTGATGTGTGAAGAAAACATTGTTCAACCTTAGCTGGCCCTAGTTCACAACAAAATTTATAATTCAGATTTTTAAAAATGTTGCTATGACTGCATCTCATCAGAGCAAGAAGAGAAATCTGTTATGACACCCTTGGGCATTGCCACTGGAGATTTATGCCTTATCTAAAGGCCATTACAGCATAGGAACCATCACCTTCTACTGAAGACTGAATACTGCAATAAATCGATCTTGGAGCCACCAAAGTGACTTAGAAATTTTGAGGTATAGGAACAGCTACAGTTTGAACTATCTGCAATGAAGAAGTACAGTTTGTACTTACAAAATAATTATGCACAAGGATTCTCTGCCCCAGATTATTTCCAACTGATTAACATCAGCAAAACTACTCTCACTTTTCAAGCTTTACTGCAGACCATGTAATTATTTTATTCATCCCAATAAATTCTGGGCTCTTCTAAAATACTGCAAAACATTTCAACTCTGAATGTGCAGCTTAAACCAATACCAGGAATTATCACTACAAATTAAGTGCTTGTGAAAGCAATATTTCAGAACCAGGAAGGTTGGAATTACATTACACAAAGAGCTCTATACTGGGACAGGAATATGCAATATTAAATTGAGGGGAATATAAAAAGTGGCAGAGGCTTACTTAGTAAAAATAAACCACCAAGAAGAAACCAAGCTATGGTAATAACAGTTTTGTCTGCATACTTGCAGCTTCATTAGGAGTTGAGTGAGCACAACAATATTGCTCATGATTTACAGTTTCCCCTAGGGAGCAGAAATTAAAGACTAGAGCATCATCATTCTCCCAGTGTCATTCACATGTGCAGATAATTCTCTTGGCTGAAGGGATAACTGTTCCTGCAGAACTCACTGCAGCAGTTTCATGTAAGGATGTCTGCTGACCTCTTGCACTCCCCACTGATTCTCAGTGAGTTTGTCCTAAGAACAAATTTTGCAGCTCAAGGCCAAGAAAGAGAGAAAATCTGTATCTCTTACACACAAAAGCCCTGCAAAACAGAGCTTGCACTGTTTTCAAGGAAGAATATTTCAACCTTTACAAAGCTGTGTGAATAAAATTTCTGCATATGGATTTCCTTTTCCGGAATGCTAATGTGATTAAAGTTCCTTAAAAAAAAAAAAAAAAAAAAAAAAGCACCACCCCCAAAAACCCCAAGCAAACAAACTCACATTATATAAAAGGAGTAAGCTGAGTCAAGAGAGGTTTAGATTAGCTACTATGACAATTTTCTTTTCCCAGAGGGTGGTTGGACACTGGAACAGGATCCACAGGGAAGAGCAGCCAAGTCTGGCAGAGCTGAAGAAGCTTTTGGACAGCTGTATGGTGTGATCCTGTCCTGTGCAGGGCCAGGAGCTGGACTTCTATGATTTTTGTTGCTCCTTCCAGCCCAGGACTGGATTCATCTCACCACCAGTCCCATTTCTCAGTCTGCCTTCTATCAGACTCAAATCACTTTTACAACCTGCTGGAAGGGAGCTGATGACTGCAGCACACTCTGCCTGTGTTATCCATGGCTGCCTGCTCTTGGAGACAGCCTTGGGGAACTGCAGGAACTCTGCTCTGAGCCCACAGTGGCACACCAAGAGCAAAATGCTTTCATTTAAGCAGTTATCATCCTAGAAATCTTTCTGCTCAACGACTCCCTTGAATACCAGAGGTGCTAGCTGAAATGCTTTAACCTGATGGTTTCACTCTAAGAAAAATTGTTCAGTTTGTAATGGAGGGGGAAAAAGGACCACTATAATGGATGAATAGATGGTGATTATTCTTTGATTTTTTTTCTTTTTTTTTTTTTTTTTTATTAAGGGGTTTATAGAAGTGAGATGAGTACTTTAGAAAGTTGAGGGTGCTAAGAGCATCTGATCAAGTTCCCAAATACAAACTTCTTGATTGCAGACTTACTCTTTGTGTTAACAAGAGTCAACCAAAGGCAATGTTCAGAAAGCATTCAGTTATAATGTGATAGAAAATAAACAGTGAGTAAAACTTAGCCACCTCAGTCTTCCAATATATTCACTAACAGTGACATTTCTCATAACATTTGCTCCACCAGCACAGGGCTCACTGTCCCAATAAATAGCTTTTGTGTTCCTAATCTTTCTTTGGCACCATATTCAGACAAGTAAGGATGCTCAGTTATTATAAAGAAAGGACTTTAGTCTTTGCTAGAAAATAATCATTATATTAAACATTTTCTCAACATCCAAATCAAGAATAAGGAATATAACAAGGCAAGTGCCAAAGCAGCATGAAATACCAATGAAGTTTTTTAAAAAAAATTCCTTTGAAGTTATTGACTGTTATTTTATTGTGTATCTAAATCTAAATTGTTCATTGACCTTGTCTGGTCCAGGTACAGATATATTAAGAATATCCATGTAAGTAATTGTTTGGTGAATTTTTATCACTGGCAACTTTGATGAGGAGAGATTACTGGGGAGACCTAAAAAGAGGTGGGGGAGATGCTCTGGAAATATAGGAAGCCATTAGATATTTTCATAGATTACCTTTTACATTGTAAATAAAGTACTCACAATGCAGTACCACAGGAAAATCACATTACAGCCAGATCCACAAACTCCATTAATTAAGGCAGTCATTACTTGACATTAGTAGTCTCTTTTCAGAGAAATAAATACTTAGATAATGGATGAAAACAGCCTTAAATTACACTGAAGGCTTTTTTAATAGAGCTGTGATTTGCAATAGTAATTAAATTTTAAAGAAAAACACGCTACATTTTACAACTAGATGGCACTGTCCAAATAAACTGCTCTGTTCATGTTCATTTATCTGCTCATTAGACTGACTTTTCTGTTTAAGCAATTAGTTATATTTAAAATAACAATTGCCAATCTTCACAAGAAGAATTTAAAATAGAGGTTTTTTGGTAAAAGGAGATGCTTTGCTAAAACAAAGCCTCAAACAAATTTCCTCTTATTTCAAGTACTGACGGAAATTCCAGCCTGACAAGACTCAATGGCAAAATTCCCAGGTGACTCAGGCAAATATGGGGTTTGATTCATGATGCCAGCATTCATTAGTGGGATTATATAAGTTTCCCCAAACTTTGGCTTCTTCTAGTATTTCTCCCCACCACACTAGCACAAATAAATAGTTATAATACAACATGCAGAGCAAGGAAAGGATCAATATTGTTCACAGTGGAGTCTGATCATGTTCTCTCCAGCAGAGGTAGGCAAGGGTTCCAGGTACTTCACTGGCAGCAATTCCCTGTGTTATGGGAACTGGTTGTTAGCAAGAGAGAAGACAACATTAACAAAAGAACCACGAGAGAGTCAATTTTCAAAAACCTTCAGGCAGTGGTTTGTACAATGGGATGGGAATAAAGAAAAGCTGGCACTTCTGAAAGGGCTGACATTAGCTCATGTTACAGGTATTTTTGAAAAAAAGATTTTCTGTTATTTTACATGCTTTGCTTCTATGTTATTTACATATGCATTTATGGATCATTTAAATTATTGCCTAGTGAGTAATACAGCAGATATAAAGGAGAGCATTTGGTACCTACACACAGGACTTGGGAGAGCATTCAAGAGTAGATAGTGCTCCCCAGAGACAGACTGGATGGCTTGTTTTTTGTCCATCCTGTTGAACTGGGAATTTATACATCCTTTATTACCTTCCAACTTATATGCTTCAAACCACAAAATGCACATGAGAGAACTTGTCTCATGTATTACAACTACTGACATGCTAAAAATTTAACTCCAGTTCAAATATTAAACATTAAAAAAAAAAAAATCAGCACAAAGCCTATACAGGTAAATGATGGTCTCAATCTGTGTTGCTTAACTTCATTTCCTGACACAAGCCTGCTGCAGAGATGCACAAACCAGGTTCCCAGAACAAGAGGCAAACAAATGGGCTTTGTTAACAGCCCTGACTTTGAGGTACAGGGAGAAACCCCTGCAGCAGCAGGGAAGAGCCCATTGCTTATAGTCACTACCCTTGCAGGAGAACACAGGGGCAAAGTGCACCTAATTCAGGAGATGAAGCAAGCAGGAAAAAACATGCAAGGGGTTATGCTGGTGCTGTTATAACTGTATGACAAATTCATTTGCTCCACAAATAGGTATTTGTCAATTTTGAGCAGGCAACCCTCGCTCACCATAACCCTGCACTGATCACTGCCAGTAACAAGCTCCCCAAAAACAGGGGGCTGTTTTTTCCAAAGAAGAAGCCAGGAGCAGTGCTATCCCCAGGTACATGAGGTCCCTTGAGTGAGGCAGTCATGCATTATTGATAGAGGTACAAGCTCAGTTCCTTCCTGCATTTGGCTGGATTTTGTCCCACACTTTGCTTATCCTAGAAGTGCCCTGAATGCAGGAATGCAGTGAGGTGTCCTGGCAAAGTATCCTTTCAGTATCAATGCTTTGCCTTTATGCTTGCTTACCTTCTCCAAACATACACAATATAGTTTAACGAGAAATGTTTCTCCTGTACACAAGCCAAGATAGAGAAAAAAAATCAAATAAGTAATAAAATTACTGGAGCAGAGAATAAAAGCTCTGTGTCCTAGCTGGAGAGCACATCCTTGCCAGCAGGCTGCAAAGCTGTTTTTTTCTGGTTCCATCTGATTGCCTATTTAATTTTTTGTACAAGATGGGACAGGTCTAACTGGAAGGCAGGGCATCCTCCCAGGCAGTGAAAGAACACGATTTCAAGTCTCCCACTTGTCAGGTAGTCACCTTCACCAGGAGATTATTATAAAACAGAGCAGCCTGTTCCTCCAGCATAACAAACACAGATCTTAGTTGTCTTTTCTTGCAGATGCAACAACATAAATTGTACCACATGTTATGAAACGTGGTTTTCACACCAGCTCTGGGCACATACGTAGGTTGATTAAAATCTGTTTTGAGTGACTGTCTCTGATTCCTTTTTCTTCATCCACAACAGACCTAGGGGTGGTGATAGGATTGGAAAATACATTGATTTATCCCCATGGACTCACAGTACCTAAACAGATTCCCCAGTTGGGTCTGCTGAGGTCTCCCAGGAGAGCAGGGAGCCAAGGACTCCAAGAGCAGTGAATACAATTCCATGTGAAAGAAGGGGCACGAGCCTGAGAGCTAAAGTTCTGTCCACACAGAGGCTACACAAAGGCTCAAAGGAACAGCTTGCCCTCTACCAGACAAATCACATCACTCTGCTTTGGTCCACTAATCCTTTCACAAACCACATTCTTTCTGATGCAAACAAAGTGAATGTTTTAGGGGAATTTTGCTAGAAGTATCCATAAACCAAATACTTCAAAATATTATGCAGATTGCAAAATTACTTGCATTTTGATTGACTAATCAACTTCTTGGAAAAGAACCCTCTATATACTATGATTACTGTCTTGATTGGAATTCAGCTTTGCCAACCTCCTCTATTTTAGCAATTCCATACATTTATTTTCATTAACAAAGACTCTGGAGCTTTTTGTTCTGTCATGATTGCTGTGATTTTTTTTTCTCCTTAAAAATCAGTTTAAAAAAAAGTATTGTCCAAGATCAGTAAAACTTTTATGTGATTGTGTTTGAAATGAAACATGGTCATATTGAGACTGACAACTCCTGCAACACATTCACAGTTTGGAAAGCATCTGAAAGATTTTATTTGAGTGAATTTTCACTCCAAGCTTCCTTCTGCTTACAGCCTGATTCTGAAGCTCAGCTGAGGCTCTTTGGCTCAGCTCTTCTCAGAAAGAAAAGTGTGTTAATGTAGAAGTGTTATTTTCAAATGACTCTCTCTCCTTCTTGGAAAGCAGACAAAGCTAATGAAGGATAAATTTCAGGGTTCCCCCCTCCCTTCCTTTTTTAAAGGGAAATGCTGACAAACACAGGCAAATATATAAAAAACATGGATCACTGTAAAAAAATAAACATATAATCAGATCAAATATTTCTGTGTCACTTGTTTAAAGTCATACTCTAAATGCTTCATTTTGTGTACCACAGCCACACTACACTGTTGAGGTAGAAAGACAGCAGTTAGAAAGTTACATTCCAGGAGAATTCAAAAGGGAAAATATACACATGTAATGAAAAATTAATTAAATAAAAGCTGGGGAAAAAAATTAGAAAAATACTCCATTCTCAGCAATTTGAACTATTACACATGACACTGAACAAATTAGTCAGAATTAAAATGACATTTTTTGTTTCAAAAGAGCTTTTATAAAACATCTCAACCATCTGTTATCATTATGTGATCACTTAAGCTGTAGAAAACCCTTCCAGAATAGTTTTGCTACATGGAAGTGAACTCCTAGGTGGTATTTTAATTTTTAAAGAATATCTGGATTCTATCAGGAATTAAATTGTCACTGAATTAATTTATGTTTGTTTTTTTGTTTGTTTCCTTTGCTTTTAGTTTCACTACTAACACTTCAGTCTTTTCCCTTCCAGAAACTGAGGAAAGTTTTCATAACATTTGCACAACAAGTCTGCAAAAGACAGTGGCAAATTGAGTACAAAAAGCCTTTTTGGATGACATCAATAATGACATGGAACAAAGCAGCCAAGAATGCAAACAGAACACTGATTGTGGAAGTGTAACTTGTGTGAACAAAATGACAGACTTGTATTTATTAACACTTTTCTACACTTGGAGTTTTAGCAGAATAGTTATCCCAGAATAACAGCTTTGACTGAAACCAAAGTGACTGCTCCAGAATAATTACTAAGCAGGTTTCTTCAGCATTGGAACTAGTTTAGAATGATAAAGGAAATGCAAGATTAAAGTTTATTTTCTTTTTAATGCACTGAATGCATTTGCACATCTCCCAGTGCATGATCCCCCCATGCTACCACAGCCTAATTCTCTCCTAAAATGCACTATGGTCAGAGGCATGGACTCTGCAGAACACATCAACAAATATCAGACTATCCATGCTTAATTTAGAATTTCAGAAATATTTAAGCAGAAATATAATCCTACTTAATAAATGTACAGAGCCAGCAGAGCTTCTCTTGTGTCCTCACTGAGGTCTTGAACAACTTTTAATATAAATATTCGTGTTCCAGTCTAGTTGTACTAGGCAGGCAGGTTATTTCAGGCTTCAAGGCCAGGCTGAATTTGTCTGGGGCACTGGTGAAAGCCAGCTGGCAATCTCCCTTCTCTATTGTTGTGCTTCCTTTTGCAGCTCCTCTTTACAGAGAGGGATTTAAAAAAAAATAAAAAATAAAAAAATAAAAAGCATACTCATTGTCTGATCAAGTATTTTGCCTTTGCTTCCCTCCAAAGCAGTGAATTAGAAAATAATTGAGCTCAGTGCCACTGGAACAGACCAACACTATCACCCAGCAGTGTCCTGAGTAACTGGGGCCACTGCTGCTTAAAACAGAAATAAACACAGGCAGAGCATACATAAATGCTTGAGCATCTCTCTGGTTTTGTGTGCCCATTTGTTTGGTTCACATGTGAGGCTGCTCCTGCTCTCAGAAAATTTCCTCCAGGTGGAACCTACACATTTTAGAGGTGCAGCCCTGGAGAGGTGTGAAGTACTGTGCAGTTGGGGGACAAAAACAGAAACAGATCTCCCAGCAACAAAAGTAGAAATAATCTGCAGTTATGCCAGGTCAAAATTCAAAACAGAAAAGCAACAAGAGATACTTTATTTCTGTAGTCTCTATGGAAATAATTGAACACTGCCATAGAAAATACATTCTCAGAAAAGCAGCAACAACATTGGAAAACTAAAAAGCTCATAAGAAAACATTTATCTGATTAAGCATAGCTATGCAAAGTAGTTTAAAATTTTACAACTAGAGACAAATCAAACTAATTTGGAGAGTCGGGGGTATTCTGTTTAGAGGGAAAACTCATGATTGGGGTCAGCACAGTAAAGATTCACATTTTATCCCATTTTCCCCTTCTCACACTCACTTAACTTCATTGCAGTTCTCTTTAAAGGTAAACTTCTATTCAAGTGCAACTACATTTTTGCTGCCTTTTACTGATGCTTTCCATTTCTACTCCAAGAGTGGCAAGGCATCAACCACAAACAGAACTCTATTGGGCAAGGCACCACAGACAGAACAGCAGGAAATATCTGAGTGCTCCCAGTACAGCATAAGGGAGGAATAGGATGGAAAGAAAGGAACCCAGAGCAACAAATACAATGAAAAATGACACATACAACACTGGAGTTTGCTAGGGGCTAGGTTTGGCTGAGAGGTATGATAGTCATGGGAAATAAATACAACTGGGTGGAAATGGGGAAACACAAAGTGAAGCCAAGGTGAAATGTTCAACTCCTGGCAATTCTTCAGCTCATAAACATATGGGCTGTAAAACTGCAAATAGTAACTATAAAACTTGATTGCATACAGAAGCTAAATCTCAGTTGATGCAGAGTTCACATTACTCTCACCTCACTCCACAGCTATGTGAGCCCACCTCTGCCAGAGTCTGCTGATGTGTCTGTTCACAGCATCTATGATTGCTTGGTGAATTTATTCAAACTGGGAATCTTTGAAAAACAATTTAAACATCAATGTAGCAATTATTTTTGCTAGAGCTTTCACAAATTTTTCCCTTATGGAGACTGTTTTCTTATCTGAAGTGAACTGCCTGCCTCTCACTGTTACAGCTGTAGAACTGTAAACAGATTATAGCCTGTAGTACTAAACAGAGATAAAGAATCAAATTCTGAGACCCCAAACATTGTTTTGCTGTCTTTGCTGAGAAAAATACAAAATAAAATAAAGAATGAAAATTAAAAACCCTACACACACACACCAGCTAGAGAATAGAAATCATGATTAAAGTATTTTTCTATGCCAATTTTAAGGCTTGAATGAGAATGGTAAAAAATTCTTCCTGCAATCAACCTGCTATTCTACAGCTCCCTGTGAAGGGACTAGAATAATCCAACTAGTTTCACATCTGTGAGCAAGACCTGCTTGCCTGCATTAGCCTTTCCTCAGAAGTAACAGTTACCAGACAAGTCAGGAAAAAGTCATATAAGGACATAAGTTTTGCTCTGCCTACTTGGTGCATAAATTATTCTTCATGTTTTGTGCTTCCTATTTCAATGGAATGACATCTACATGAAGTTACTGTCCACTTTTTCAAAGGAGGGAAGTTCTACAATTTAGCAGGATTAACTGCTTTTCAAACACAGGCACAAAAATGGGTAAGAGGCCAGATCATTTTCATGCAGAGCACACTGAAACTGGAGTATAAATCAAGGAAGCAAAACAGTAAGTCAAGTAGCAAGGTACTTTTTGAACCAAAGAAATAATTTGAGAGACCAGATTTGCAACAGCTAACTCTGAAGTTTACTGCTCTTTAAATAAACTAGATTTGCCCAGGTGCACAAACTCAACTGAACCCTTCAGAGTTACTATTTTGCTGTTTGCTTTGGTGTTGGGTTGTTTTGGGTTTTATTTCCACTGCTATTTTTACATATGCATTATTCAAGTGCCATTAAAATGCCAAAGATATATATCCATGTTGAAATCCTCTAAGACTACGAGTGCAAAAAGTCAATTTCTTCACAATCAAAAGCATGAACAAATGGTGTTCCAAATGCCTCAGTTGAATCTGGCTTAATCAAAAAACTCACTCAGCAAAAGCCCTATGTAATAGGGTTTAAGGTTATCAATTAATTTCACAGTGAGACTCAGAAAAATTACACTTGAACCAGAAAAGGAAGAATAATTTTCCAGTGAGCTGCGTGGAACAGCACATACCCAGACCAGATATCCAGGCATGACCAAGTGATATTTGCTATTATAATCCCATCTCCTTAGAGACAGTCCCAATAGAGCAGAAAATAACTTATTCCAAGTTAATCTTATTTAGGCAACACAGGTTAAAGTTAACTGCTAATTAATCTCCCAAGAACCTTCCTTCTTCTGCTCCATGAATTGATAATCCATCATCATTTATGATTTTTCATTCAAACAAATTAAAAGCTTATTACAAACCAGGGGGAAATACTTCATGTCAGATTTTTCCAGGGCTGCATGACCAAAAATGTAGATTATGAAATTAAAACTTCTCATTCAATTTTTCAGTTTTGTAATTTTTTTTGAGGTTTTTTTCCCGATGATTTTATAAAAGTTTAAAGTCAGCCATTTTCAAGCTTGTCATACTCTTGCCTTGCCACACACCAATTACTTAGAAAATGTTTAAAATTTGATAATTTACTAAAGTTATAATACACAATAATTATGATAGATTAAATTCAAATTAATTGTCTTGTTGTTTTAAACAGTATTACTACTGATTATATCTATTTTTAGATGCTCTGGTGTTCAATCCAAAGCTGAGCTTAAAATCATCTTGATGAACACCTGCTGTTACTTTTTATATATTCATTTTGCAAATTGCAAAGCCTTATACACATGGGCAGCTTTTGTCCTCAGAGGAAAAGCAACCAGCCCCACAAAGTCTTCATTTACATCAGAAGGCACAGTTGAAGAGTGCTTTATTGTAAAAGAAAAAAAAAAAAAAACCCAGAGTGAAGTAAAATAAACAAAACCACCACACTAAACACCACACATTGACCAGAAATACCAATCAAAGCACCCCAAAACTGACTGGCAAATGTCTACCCAGGACAAACACATAATTAGTCTTCAAATCCAAAGGTGGAAAATACACCCCTGCATTGAAGTAAGATTTCTGTTCATCAGTGAATTAGGTCCCAGAAAAAAAAAAGAAAAAAAAATAGTCTATAGACTATAATTCCCTTTATTTTTCTTTTCAAATTCTTTATATAGATTTGACTCATTTTCCCAATATGTTTCCGAAACACTTTCTCCTGAATTGTTGGAAGGGGTACAATTTTGAAACCATTTGTTCAACTTAGCTGTGTAAATCTATTGTATTTCATTGGTTATTTTCAGCAGCAGAACTATTCTGTGTTTGTCTTCATAACTCCAGATAAGAGGCTGGGAAGTGTTTGGCAAAGCATATTTGTCAAGATGATGACAAGCATAGCATGATGGTTTTCCTTCTCCCAACTCTTGAGCATTAATCTGATATCAGAGTTAAAGAAAACCCTAAGTGTATTTCCCATTCACTTCCAAAGGAACAATTTAATTTCCTAAAAACATTGTGAGCCATCAAGTTTAACTCAGAGGGTGCATCCTGACACTTTCCAGATGACTGTAGTCATCTGACACTAGGAAATCTGAGGTGGTAAATGTGTCATTCTATTTCTTCACAAACTGTTTAGAAAATTCAGAGTTAAAAAAGATACCTATGTCAAAACAGCTATTAAAAGCAGGATAGCATTGCAGCAGCTTTGAAAATTATTTCAGTGGGTTACAACTTTCTGTAATCATAAAGCTGCAAATTTTTCCCTTGCAGCATTGAGAGCTGCTCTCCAATAGCCACAGGCTGCATTTGGAGGGGGTAAGAAGAAACTCAGAGGTGACTTTGCTGCTGCCATCCACAGCAGTGCACATCTGCATTTACTGTTCCAGCAGAACAGCTGACATCTAACCTGTAGGCTATAAACTATAAACACTACCCCACACTCATGGCAGGCCCAGTGTTCTGTGCCCCATAGAATACAAATGGCATCACACCCTATTCCTGAATGATTGATGGAAGAGAAAGACAACAATAAAAACAAAACAAAACAAAAAAGACCAAAATTCACCACAAAAACCTCATGCCACAAGACAGGTAGAAAGATATATTTTTTTTCTTTTTTCTTAAAAGATAAGTTCATTGTAGACAACCAACAGCAGCAGTCACAAACTTCCCTGTATTTCTTCATGGAGAAAAACTTCAGAGACCTTTGATCTCTTGTGATATTAATCACAAAAAACAAAGGCAGAAAGATTTAAGGCAAGACTTAAACTTCCATGTTTTAACACTCACTCTGAGTAGGTTCTCTTGGAATGGTTCTGTGTTTGGGTTCTTAATACAGCCAACCAAAATCAGGAGATTAAAGCAGAAATAATTTCACTGCCTTCTGAAAACGTGTATTTCCAGGTCAACTTTAAGTACAAATACTGGAAAAGTGAAACTAGTAAGTTTGTCACATTCTTCTGTGTTTACAGCTATTGTTTCCAAGGAAACATAAAACCGTCCAGGTAAATAATAATAAGCTCTCACTCAGAGCTACCAAAGTGCAACAAGGGAGAGTGAGCAATGGCAGAATAAAAGCAGCTTATTTCATGGAATCACAGAATATGCTGGGTGGGAGACAAGCCTCACCAAGAGACAAATAAAGGAGAACAGGAGGAGAGAGGTGGAAGAACAGATGACTGAACCCAGTAACTAAAAAGGCAAAGGAAATGACTTAATGTGAAAAATATGGCTGGCTCAGAGGCAAAACAATAACACTGATCCCAAATAGCAATTGTATGACCATTTCTACCTTCCATGGGTTCCACAAATTTGCTGAAGGCAGGCAGGAGAATATTGGCAAACCCTCTATTATAAGATGGAGTGCTGAGACATCCAATACTTCCTGTTGTACATGGAGGTCCACTGGTTGAATTTTTTCTTTTTCATGCTTAACTTTCTATGTGCTTGTTTTAAAGTAGTCTCTGTAACTAGAAAACTTAATAAAAGCTGAGCCCTAATATCTGTGTCATATGCTTGGAAAAAAAGGTCCATTTTCCCTACAGAAGAGACATTACTGCCCTCAACTCAAGCAGGACAAAGAGGTACACCATCCCCTTTAATTTCTCAGGGGACTCAGAGGTTTGACCACTACCCCAAAAAGACTCTTTTCCCCCCTTATTATTAGTATTCTGGCTCATACCTATTCACATTACAATCTTATCAGACTGAGAGCCAGCTGGCTCTGGACTTGTCTGAAGCAGAAAAAAATCTGTAGTAGCTTCCTATTACCTCAGAGTGATTACTCACACAAATTTTGGCCCTAGTACTTTACTCATCTTTGATAGTATTCCACCAGTTTTCATGCATGTGGTCTGCTTGTCCTTGAAGTGATAGAGTTGTATCAAAGAGTTAACTCTCACTGCCAGGATTTAAGATTTAAAATAATGAGAGGTGTAGGAGGGAGATGAAAAGAAAGGGAGTCTGGAACAGCAATATGACAAATGCTTTAGAACATCTTAGTGCAATTGATACTTAATTATTAAAAATAGATAACACAACAACTTATTTGCATTGCTACTTTTTATAGGTATGCACAAAAATGGAAGTTTGTGGTATGATTTTATGACTTATTTATTGAGTCACAGAGCCTCTCTAATAAGTACTTTAGAACAAGCTAAAAGAACAAAGTAAATGACTATTCACATATGGTAATTATGCAAGTTGGCTCTTTGTGTTATTATCTCCTACACAAAGATGAAGCAGAGGTGGTGAAAATTTCTGTTAAGTTAAGAATGGAAAACATTGACAAAGTGGCAAAATGTTGAAATTTCTGCATGCTGAGTATCACATCTTGGTGCCAACAGTGTCACATCCCCACAGTCTCTTGACAGGGCATTGGCAGCACAGGAGCAGCATTCCCCATTCAACTGGGGCAGTGTTGTGGACCAAATTACTCTGAGGTAAGAGATTTAAAATGGATATTTTTAGGGTTTTTGTTTGGTTTTTTCCCTGTTCCTGTCTTCCTCAGAGAAGTTGAAAACAGAGCTCAGCAAGAAATGTACAAACCTACCAACCTGCTGAAAATGGACACAAAGCCACAGGCTGAGTCAGAACTGTGTTTGCAGTGTTACTTTTTCAGTTTGTGGGTCTTGCAGAGTAAACAGCAATAATTTTATTGGCATGACAAAGGCACAAGTCATTACAGAGCTAAAGAAAAAAAAAAAAAAAGACAAGACTGCAGTGATTCATCTTACAAGTAGTACAAATTGTTTCATTTGCTATCTAAATAGCATAAAAATTACACACAGTAGTAATAATTCATCATTTACAGTCTCCTGACTGGGGCTGGCATTCCCATCCTTGCCATGGCATTGGAACAGTGGATTTAAAGGTGAGTTTCAGACTGAAACACAGGACTGTGAGCAATGTTCAGTACAGGAAAGATGGTATAAATTAGCAAAGATAGAATAGAAATTCCAGGGCAAAAGAAAATTGAACCATCATATTATAAACAGATATTATTTGGCTGATAGAGCTGCTCTTACTAAACAGGGCTGAAATCCAGAGTTGTGATAGAAAGTTTCTTAATTGAAAGGTTGATGTGAGTCAAGTTAATACATTACACAATTATACAGAGCATCCTTCACAGAAAGAGGAGATAAATATCACTGCAGAATCCCTTGATATGACACGTCTGGAGCCCAAATAATTATAAGAAAACACTTTCTACTGGCAGGCAAAGCAGCATCTCCTCACACATGCCAGAGTCCTAAGTTTAAGAATGCCTGGAAATAACAGAACAGAATATTGGTGAGACAAACACCCAAGGAAATGAGCTCTGGACACTGGTAGGTATCATGGGATCATAATTTTTCCTAACTCTGCAGCCTCAGCCCTTCAGCTTCCTCCCTTTTCTCACCTCATCACTTTTTCCTGATATGCACAGGATCTTAAGCAGAAGTCCCTTAAGGGTATGGGGTAAAGCTATTCCTGGCAGGAAACAAAAAGGATTACTCACTTTAATAAGACCAAAATTCCACTTTGTTTAAGAAGAGTTAATAAAAAACTTATCAAATAAAACCCAGTTGAAACCCTGTGGTGATTGAGCTTAATGCTAGAGTAATCATTGCATAAACTACTCTTGTGCAAAATTGCCAGCTATTTTAGCCACAATCCAAATTTTATTGGGAGTTATTTTTTACTTTAGCAGTTTTCATGGTAAACCCCAAATTATGATTACTTTTTAGAACTAGTTAAATTATTATACTTGAGTACAAGGTGGTTTCATTTTCTTTTAGATTACATTTCATTAATGTAAATGAAGATCAGCTGTGTTGCTTACACCAGAATCATCAGGGAACATAACATCACTTGGAAGAGAGCAGAAAGAGTAACTGAAGTTTTGGCCTCTAGATCAGAAACATATTAAGATGATAAAACTCAGTTTTGAGAGTTAAATTTAAGGGGAAGAACAAATGTTCAATGAGTAAGTCTTTAGAGGCATTACAGAGCTGTCACACCCCAAAAACTGGCAGCTCAAACCTCTCAGTAGAGTGGTGATGCTGCAGGAGGAGAGGGGGAAGAATCTCTGTGGTTCTTCCACAGACTAATGCACATGTGCTGTCAACTCTGATGTGGAGAGGACCAGGAGATTATGGTGAGACAAGCAGGAGAAAGCAATCCCCTCTTCCCCTCTGCATTGTTTCTCCTCATTTGGAAAGCTCCAGACTTGCTCCATTTTAAATCTTTACTATCTGGCCACCACCAGCTGCTTGGCATTCTAGCTCCCTGTATCTCACACAGATGATAAACTTTACAGCTTTTTCTTCAGTTTTATTGCAAATGGTGCTAGCAATGAGAAATGAGTGCCCTTACACAGCAGTAATTGGCAGATAGAGTCAAGAAAGGGGTTACTGACATGGATATGAGCAACTCCATCCCAAGAGGAAATGCAATCAATATAATTCCATTTCCTAAACTTAATTAGATAAATTTTGTGTTTAGCAAGAATATTTTAAAAGTGCACCTGTTTAAATCTCACCAACAATCCCCAGCAAAACCACAGGTACATGAGATGCACACACTGTGATAATCACAAAGTTAAAGTTCTGGGTCTTTTTCCACCCCACCAGCACACTTGAAGACACCTTTATTTATCCCATCAGCTGTTTTAGCACTCCTGTCACACACATTTAGATGCATATGGGTATCCTGGTGAAGAGGAAAGGACACAGCAGAGAGCTCAGGCTAACTGCAATGTTAAAAATTATCCAAGCCAAACCATAAACACTAATGCTAGGAATCAATTAGGAGTATAAATGATAAGTAGAAACAGTAAGGTGAAGTATCCTTTAGAATTAGAGCTGTGAGCACTGCAGTTACCTAGGCAACATCTGCTGCTCCTTCTATTTAGCATTTCATCCATGTACAGGGACAGGAAAAATAAATGAGTTTTCAGAAATTATTCAGGTCCTGTTAATTAAAGCCATAATATAGGTGTGACTACATGTCTGCAAGTAAGGTGCTGTAGTAAGGAGCAAATGTCAGATTTTACACATGAAAATATGATTTTAAAAACCTAAAAAATTATTTCATCCATTAAGAATGACAAAATGTTTAAATTAATGTCTGTGCCAAAATAGGCATCACAATTATTTCAATGCAGTGAATAAAATTTTAATGATTTATGTCTTGTATGTCTAAATCCAGTTAGTGAATGAGTTTTATTCATGTCAGCATTTTAGATTTCCCTGAAGACAAAGAAAACTCAAAACAAGAAGTAAAATTCCTGTATCACAAATGCCTGTTAAGAGCATTGAGGAGCTTGTCAAATTGATGGGGACTACTCAGCTTAAAAATCCAATGGAGCTTGCAATGAAATATTTCAGAGTTAATGGAAGAGTTAAATCAATCACCTCTTATAACTTGTGTAATGGAGTACTCCAGGCAGAGAAATAATATGATTGAATTTGGTTCTTTCAACACTAATATTTACTACTGTTAAAATCTTCAGTCTAAAAAGAAAATCCTCAAAGGCAAATTTGTATCCAGAGAGATAAATTGCTGCATTAACTGAAATTCACCACTTTGCTCTTGATGCAAAACGAAAATAGCAGTTGTCAGATTGGAGCAAAGAATAAAATGACATTTATGAGACATTAATCTTTACAAGATGTTAAATTCCTTGTAAAAATCTCAAGAAAAATAAAGGAATTAGTCAGACTATCATTTTCTCAAGAAATGAGAGTGACTGAGATAATTGGATCATGTAACATACTGAGGACATAATTCTTGAGGAAGTTTGGTGAGTTAGTGAGGTTCAGTAAGGACAGCTGACCTGCCATGGTAAAGCAATAAAAATGAAAATCAGAAGGCTTTTGTTACCTGTTAATTTTGCCTTTTTTACTTGCAACCTGGTCTTAAGCAACAACCTGTGACCCTGAAGAGAATATGAATTGGACAGTGTCTAGGCTTTTGGAGCCAAGTGAGAGAAAGGTTTGACTACATAAACTTCTAGAAAAATCACCCTAATTATGTGGGAAACAGAAGCAGATAATTCCACTGACACTAAAAATGGATAAAAACTTGTCTCATAGCTATACTGGTCATATCAACCTTTTGACTGATCACTGCACTTAAGCTAAATCCCAGATAATAAATTTCATTGTCTAAAGTTTAATTATTTAGAATATTCAAATTAAAGCCTATTAAAATCTTCACCCAATTACTATGAACTGGTTTTATTTTGCCATTACAAAGAGATGACTCACCTATCCTTTTCAACTCTTCGAGAAGTTACATACTTTGTTGCTACCTAAATGCACATTATAGTTTTGAAACTGCCTTGTAACTGTTTTCCAGGAGTCCTGTTCCAGTTTGCTGAAAGTTTAATCATTTTTCTTTTTGATATTTTGAGTGCTTGGGGTAGCCTTTTCTCACCAGGTCTGCTTTTTCACTTGAGACCTTTTGTTAAGAATTTTTCTCTAGCAATGCTGTCACCCCTAGCCACAGTTCTGTGTGAGAAGAAACTGATGGCTTTAACAGTGAACTGGAGAGTGGAGGTCAAGAGGAACAATTTTCCCAAGTGACCAAAATCCTGTGCACAAGGAAACCTGAGCCAGGTGGTGAAGGTGTCACAGCTGACAGCACAACCACCCCTCCCAAGCACAGCTGTGTCTAAGGACAGATGTTTGGTACCTTTCCTAAACTTCCTTGCTACTCTGCTTTGTCCCCCTTCAAAAAGTTCTTCAAAAGCCTCCAGAAGTTCTGTCATGCCAGCCTCCATGGTGATTTCCAGAAAACTTAGTGCTCCAGCTCGGAAAATTTGTTAACATTTCAGAGACACAAGTTACATCTGTGCTGACCAAATGCCAGCTCTCAAATTGCAGCTGCATCTAAAATGCTTTGTGCTTACACAGAAAGTTGTTTGGCCCTTGAGAATAAAGCAGGCAGCCCTCAGGACCAGCCAGGCATAGTTCACATTACAATGTGCTGTGGCCATTAAATAAAACTGTAATTGTCACAGCAGAGAAGTGGTGTCAGTCTCCAGTTAGAGACAAATGTGCATGAGTAAGGTGGGATATTTATGAATCACATAAAACCCACATTCTGACCTTTGCATTTTAAACTCACACAGAGCAATGATTTACTGGATGTATTTTCTTTCCAAAAGTGTTTAAGATTCACACTTTTGAGGGGAAAGAAACTAGTTTTAAAGTTATCTAAATGGCTTTATTAACTAAAAATTAAGGGCACCAAGTGATTTTTAGTAGTATTCCAGAATAGAAAGCTAAGCTATGCGTGAGTAGAAAAAACACATTCCCTCTCTGAACTCTGGTCTCTTTAAGCAACAGCTGACATTTCTACTGCCCACATCCCCCCAGCCACAGAAATAAGCCTCTGTACAATAAACTTCCAAGTCCTGTTGGTTCCCACAGTGCCATCAGCCCACTTTATAGTAATTACCTGTCATTACACCTGAAGTCCCACTGATCTCCCTTTAACCACTGCACAAGATCTACAGGAGGCTCCACCTCCCCATCTCTGCAGTGAGGAGCTGCAGCAGATGCTCAAGCAAAACCAGCTGGGTCTGGTATCCAAGCACACTAGCACAAAGGCAGTAAGCTGAGACCCTAAAGCACCGCATTTTATCTCACAGCACTGCCATACACCCCAACTGACTGACAGCACAGTTACACCCAATGCAAACAGAATTACTTGGAGGCATCCTCTTTGGCTACCAACACCTGCAGGGAGTGTAGGTAAAGTTGTGCCAATCCCTGTATAAGTTTGTGTTTTCATATGTTTGGTTCTTGATGAAACCAGTATTGGGAATAAATTTAAGCTTTTACTAAACCATTACTGCATTTAATTTAATTAAGACTTAAAATAGGTATAAACATACAACAAGGCCTTTTATAATCACATTTAGATAGAAACCAACTGTTCTGCTGTCAGAGTCAGTTCTGTCTCTCCACAGCATTTCAGGGAACATGCTGCTTCTCATGGCTGTACTTCCACCTCTTTGTGCCACTTAATATCTCAGACAGGTTCTGCTTTAGCCACCTGCTGCAAGTACCATGCACAGGTGTCCCAAATGAAACACAGCTAAGATCAGAATCCAACCAGGAACACCTGATTTTATACTGTCAGGGCCCATACTGACATAAACCAGACCTACAGAAAGCAATCATGCTTTATTGAACCCAGCTGCCCTTCCCTCCTCTCCCAACACCAAAAGGCTTTGATTCCAGTTCTTAGTTGTTTGTTCTTTTGAAATTTAGTTCTTATGACAATTAATGAAACATTGTGAGAGGAATCATACCCCTCACAAAAATTCAGTATGTTCTGGCTAACAACTTACTTCATACTGTCACATTCCAAGGAAGCCTGTTGTTACTCCCAGCCTGGACTGCTTGCAATGAGAGTCAAAAGAATTACAAAATCAAGCAGGTTTGACAGAACTCTTAACAGAAAACCACACTCAAAGGCAGGTGTGGAATCTCAAATCCTCCAAACTATTTAGGTGTTATGCAGTGGTTTCTGCTCTGCTTCTCTAGGAAAGCATTTGCTTTCAGGTGTGTTCTTACAATTTGTTTTTCTTTCACAAGACATGAAGTGATTTGTCTGTTCAAACTCACCACAAGGTGGTTCAGCAAAACAAAAGATTTCCACTTGCAATTAAGTGAGAAAAAGCATAACAAAAACTTCTGTTTGATATTTGGTTACATTCAAATGTTTTATGCCTTAACAGAACCATAACATTTACCTACACATTTATTTAAAAATCTGCCAGCTAAAACACAGATAAAAACAACATATTGCACTTGTGAAAACCCGAAGATTAACACAAACTTAATGGGATTCTTAGTCAAGTATTCACTTCCCCAGCACTGAACACACAGCCCAACACACCAGAAAAAGCACAATCTTTTCAACTGCTGCAGAAATAACTGTTCTTTAAAACATTTACTTCAGTTCTTATGCAAGCACAGCACTCTTTGAAGTGAAATAAAGTATTACAAAACACAGGCTAAATCAAGATCAGAAAATCTGAAAAATCTTTAGTATTTTTATCTCTTCCTGCACCACAGAAGATAAAGCCTACATCAGAAGTTTTCAACAACCTGTCTGACAAACAGCAGAAACACTTTGCACATGAGAAAAAGTATTAACCTCTTTAGATTTAATAAAAGATGGAAAAAAAGAACACGAACACAAACAGCTCTTACCTATCAAGGAACTGAAGCTACAGGATTTTGCTGCATGTCTTGAGCAGGCAGAGCTCCAAACTTGTGCCCAGTAGTGCAGACCAGCAGCTGCTCCTCAGTCTTCCTTTCCCAACCTCCTTCCAGGTACTTCCCCACCACAATCCCTTCTCCCCAGCCCCAGAAAACATCTCTGCCTGCTGCTTTCAGCTGTCCTTAATACAGCTCAGATCAGGCATGACCACCAAAGCCTGGACAGCTCCTCAGGCAGCAGATTACCCCAGCAGAGACCCCTGTGAGCTCTCACACCTTGAATCAATTTACCCCAGTAAATAATTCTGCTGAGAGTCAACAAGAAGTAGTAGACCCTAGCTCTTATATTTCCCCCTTGAAATTTGTGATGTGAAAGTTTTTTTCAACCTTATATGATTTTTCTGTAGTCAAATATATAAACAGAAAGACTCCACCTAAATCACACACACCTAAATCTTTTAATATACTGCACTTTAGGTAGGTACCATGTCCAGGCCTGGCCTTCTGGAGCTGATTTAAACTGCACTTTTCTGGGTGTTGATGAGGCTCCTTTTCACACCAATCTGCAAATTCCTCTAGTCCTTATTACTCCCACTCAGGGATTGCTGAGTAGGATTGTTTCTAAACATTTTCACATCACAGAACATCTTCTGTGGGTTTTTACCTCATCTTGTGGAGCACATGAAACATCACCCTGTGCTGTCCTGTGGAGACATTGCAGGTAACAGGAACACAGCTACTGGCAGCCTTTGCCATTCCCCTGCTCCAGGTTTGAAGGGAGCTGGGGCCAGAAGGGTTCATAAGGATATTGACTGGTCCCTTTGCAGTCCCAGATTTCTTTAAAATTGTTTAGAAGAGGTTAGAGTATTTAATTGAGCCTACAAAGCTGTTTTATTTTTGTTTGGGTTTTTTTGGGTTTTGTTTGTTTGTTTGTTTTTGTTAAAACATCTTATTTTCAGGAAGGCCTGACCACATCATGCAGTGAGTTTACCTGTTCCTGGAGATGTGCTAGAAACACTTGAGCTTTCTAAGTCTAAAAAGTGATGGCTGTTCTCCCATTTGAGTTGTTTTGATCTCTGCACTCTTAAACATGTCCTGAACTTGTCATTAAAAAACAAATAATTGTGTCTGATCTACCACCCTGCAAAGGCACTCAGAAACACATATTCCAGAAACATTCCTCCCTTCTGTGATCATGAACATCCAGCATTTCTGCTTGATGCTGAACTTTGCATCAGATTGCAGTTAACACACATCTCAGCTGAATGGGCTCAGCTCTGTGATTCACCTCTCAGCATAACTTAACAACAAAAAGCTGTAAAATATTTCATATACTTTTGTCATATTTTTAAATAATACCCAGGGTGGTTTCAGCACTGGTTTTTACAGCTTCATTGGAAATACTGCTGGTTTATGACTTTTGTGGATCTGCCAGTCCACACATAATTTCTCCTAGGTTTTGCTCTTCCAGTGCTATATATTTTTGGATGTTTGTTTGTTTGGGTTTGTTGTTTTGTTTTAGTTTCTGTCAAGTAACACAGTGAAGTCCCTGGATTCTTAGAAATTGCTTTGAGAATCATTACTGAATAGCATCTCTTGCTGTGTTTACAGTCCATAGGAGAAAGCCTCTTTATCAGAATGTTGTCTCATAGAAAACACATGGGTGTATTAGGATATTGTAAAATCCATAAATGAGAGGCATCTATAAACTCCTACACTGAAACATTCAGCAGCTTAGAGCTGCTACCTCTTGAAGTGTCACTTAGGGCTGAAATTATACTGTGAGCCCTACAAGCACTTTATTAAAGGACTTTTTACCCAGTGATGATTTTGGCTTCTCGACAAAGGAAAACTACCCAATGCACAAGGACAGAGTTTAATTTCTGTGCCTAACACACTGATCAGAAGTTACCCACCCCCCAGCAAGGACCACACAAGCATGGTGAGATCAGGCTGCCTTGAGGGAGATTAGACCTTGGCACCACAAATAAGCCAGGACAGCTTCTCCTGGCACACCAACGTGCTCTGACACCAGACCCTGGTGAGACACATTTTGGGAGATTGTCTCTCAGCTGAACAGCAGCTGCTAGGCTGATCAGAGACTGAATTCAGGGTTGATGTTTCCTCTGCTTGGAGAATTGTGTAACAGATGATGTCTGATATAAGGTGCCAAATGCTTCTGTAAATTGCCATGTTTCCCATCTTTGATAGGTTTCACTGATAAGAAATGCAATGCTAATTGGTTTACATTACAGATACACCCACAGAAGAGTTGGTAATCCTTGGTGCTCAGATCAGAGCCAGAATGTGACTGACTTCTGTGCCCTCAGCCCTGCTCAAGATGATGGGAAGAACTCATATCTCCCCTTCCTGCCTGGAAAGGTATAAGCACCATTTAGAGAATTTCCTCACTGCCAGGCAAGACTTTCTGTGCCCTTCAGAGAAAGATACACTGCAACAGGCTAAATCCTCAAGGAATCAGCGTGGAAAACACAGAATAAAACCAACAGAATTTGTCTTCTGCAAATCCAGAAACACTCAAGGGACTGTTTGAAGAAGAAGCAGCAAAACCAATTTCACACTATGGGAAAAAAAATCATGCACTGCTTGTGTCTTCAAACAGCCATTCATTTTCATAAAAGATCTGTCTACTGTTCCTTGCATTTATGTGTAGTTTGAATTGTACTTTGCCTGTTTAAATTAAATATGAGGGAAATTTCACTTAATTCTCTGATCCCCATTTCCAAATTACCAAGACCCTATGAGATATAGAGACAACACTGACAAGAAAAATACAGTTTACAATAGGCCACCTTGGAGTGGATGAAATAAGTGTTTTTCATTTCCCTGCACATATAGACATATGTATTACAATGACAAGATACTTAACCAGCTTTTGTAATCATCTTTGCCCAAACACTCCATGAGACAGTCTCCATAGTTCTGATGTTGAGGCCAGCAGAATTCCACACTAGGAATATCACATGAACATTTACTTTCTCGCTCCCATAGGGGCCTCCCTTCTGTGGCATGTTTAAATCTAATTGTTTTCCCAAAAAAAGCCCCCCAAAACCCCAACATCTGTCCCTGGAATTGTTGACATAAGGCAAACTTAGTTTCAGGATTCTCAAATTCAGTGGTAAACAATAAAATATCATAAAATGGGAGTTCTGGATGTTAATAAACCCACAAAAACAAAACCTAAAACATTACATTTGGGAGGAAACTTTTCAAACTCTATGGAAATTTTAACACGTAGTTACAGTCCCTTTCTAACCATTTACATCTGATTTTGAGGTCAGGCTGCTTTTCCCTGTCCTCCATAACTTAGAGGGGAATTCTCTTGAAGATCCAATTATAGCATATAGTGTAGTAGCTATAATTAAATGAGAAGGAATTTGATCTGTGCTCAACGACATTGGGTTTTTTAAAGGGTTTGTGACTAATTGGTTTAACTGAGAACAGATGTAAAATTATGCTAACGAATCAGACAGAGCAAAGATTTGGCTACCATAATCGAATTTGGAGTTTAAAAGTCTTTTTCTTCCCCAATACACATGCACATGCATTTTATTTTGTTTGCTGGATTTATTTTATACCAAAACATCCTGAAAAATAAAAATTAATTCCATAAAACCTGATTTTAGAGAAAATTTCAATAAATCTTACCCAGAAACTGAAACTGCCTCAGATTAACTCTTTTGGAGATGTACACACTTTCCAAGTATTCTTTGTTGCACTTGTTAATGGAAATCAGGAAACTGAACTCTGTGAAGGCGAAAGTTTAGCTGAGATTTGGGATGCTCCTAGATTTTTCAAAGAAGACCTGATGTGGGGTTTTTTCCTAAGGGCTTTATTAGATAAAATACAATACTGTCAAAGACAACAAATGATGCTAAACTACACCACACTTCCTATCTATTTTTTGACCCAAAGACAGATTTTTCCCTATTTTTTATAAGTTTTCTAAGGGAAAAATATTTACCAAGGCGCACACCTCAGCACACATCAGGTTATAAAGGAATACATAAACTGTGTGAAGACAGAGATAAAGTAAGCTGCCAATCCTTTACCAGTGTAGGGCTCTGCATCAAAATATTGTGCATCACTTAAAACAAGCTGCCAAAGGGGAGGTCAGAGGCCTGAGATGGAGGCAGAGCCATATGAGCCTTTGTGGAGCAGTTTGGCAGAGTGAAGAGATCAAGGACCACGTTAGGGGCAGTTGTGACCTGCATGAGCACTGTTCCACAGGCACCAGGATATTTGCTTTTCAGGTCCTCAACCTGAGTAAAGCAGCAACCATCAGTCTGGGGAGAGGGGACAGTGCTTGGCTTAGCCCCTGAGCAAGGCACAGAAGGTGCTTCCATTGTCCTTCCACACCCCCAGCTGGTGGCTGGAGCAAGCAAGGAGAAGGAACCTGTCACCAGGACTAAAAGGGGTATTTGTCCCATCCCCAAACACTGTAAGAGAGCAACTCCTCAGCCCAGAGATGACAGGCAGTGCCCGCAAGAGTTTCCTTGCTCTTAGATACTTCATCTAAAGGAAAAACTGCATTTGAAAGAAAGGCTTTCCATTGCAGAATTTAGTGCAATTTCTCTCTTTTTACACTGGTGAAGGAAGCACAAGAGAAAACTCTTGATTTATGGCCAGTGTAAATCCCTGAAGGGACCAGTGATGGGCTGCACAGAAACTAATTTGTCTGGGAGCCTCAGTAGAGTTTGCTAAACACTGGGAGATTATCAGTTCTCACTTAGCCTGGAGACAAGAGTGTGTCTTCAGCACTGGTAAATACTCAGGGACTATCAGCTGCTGACTGCTTGCTGTGTGTTTCACAGAACTGTTGAGATTATCTCCATGGGGAGGCCAGAGGGACAGAAGCTTGAACTGTATGAATTCTGAGGTTTCAACATGCTGCAGGGACTGAGCAAACCACAGGTCCAAAAATACACTGAAACTTCTCCCCAACACAGAGTTATAAAGGGCAGTATAAATACTGTACTCAAACAATAAACTGCCTGGAGCTGTTCAGAAGTGTCCTTTATCACAAATCTAAAGTTCTCATTGTTTCATAGTTACATTCCTGTGTTTGCAGTGCTCCTATATCAGTGTTTACCTGAGGATTGTAAGTGTACATGCTGTTGTGCACTTCCACCTCCAAAAGAGTATTACAGCTCCAAGTACACCAGAAGCATACCAGCTCTTCAGAAACATTGATATATTAACCATTTCTGCACTGAGAATTACTTTAACATCCTGTTAGGATTCTTTTCCGTAGTTCCAACTCTTCCCATTACACCTGAGATGCTAAGGGCACTATTAGTCATTTACCACAAAGAAGTTAAGAGCTAAAAGTTTTATTGCCTTTTTTATGTGAAACTGGTACTGAAATTCTAGTGCAAGTCAACTCAGATATCTAGATAGAGACATACAGACAGAAAAATAAACCCAGGAATTTAAATTAAGCAAAAAGTGAAAGGGCAGGCATAATGGGACAGCCTTATAATAGCTTTTCAGGGCAATATTCTTCCCACAACATTTGATAGCATGCTAACAAAAGTCTGGTAACATCAGAGGGACATGCTAGTTTTCACTGAAGATATGACTGATACAGGGAGATCCCCACATTCCTCCTCACCTCTGGCTTTTTCATCCTCTTTTCACTTCATACCATTTGTTCCCCCCAAAAATTGGAGGAATTTGGCTGGATGTGCCTCCTAGTAAAGTGGTCTCCGTGAAACCCCAGCCCTAGTTCAAAAAGCAGAGCACACACACCAGACACTAGAAAACACACCCACCATCCATCCATCTGTCCATCCATCTGTCCATCCATTGCTCCATCCGTCCATTGCTCCATCCGTCCATTGCTCCATCCATCCATCCATCCATCCATCCATCCATCCATCCATCCATCCATCCATCCATCCATCCATCCATCCATCCATCCCTGCACCCACTGTCGTGCCCCTGTGTTCTCAAATCACCTGTGGGCCCTGCACACCTGAGCTCACTCCCTAAATCAGCAGAACTCCTCTTCTGCAGCAGTGCCCACAGCAGCCCAGAGATGAAACCTCTTCAGTCGGAGGGACAAACCAGGATTTGCTCTGGAGGAGACCCTGCAGCTGCTGAGACATCCATAGCTTGTTCTGTGCTCTGTGTTTGAAAGCAGAAACAAGAAGCTTGTAATGCTGCTCCATCACTTGTCTTCAGCTGTTCACTGAGGTGGAATATTGTGGATAAAGACTGACATTAGAAAGACAAGTGAGTGGAACTATAATTAATAGAATAACCTTTCTCTGTCCTAGAGGAGTCTGATGACAGCATTTCCTGACAATTGATCTTTTTTTCTGATGAAAAATTTACCTTAAGTTTTATGTGCCAACACGGGAAAACTACAGGTGGAGCACATCTTGCAACAATTCTTTTTTATTCTCTCTACAGAGCAAAATAATGCTCCAGTTTACACAAAGTAAAAATCCATCTCTTGATAGAGAGAATTTTTATGATCATTTATGTATTTTATTTACTGTTATTTATCCTTGGAGAGCCTGAAGTCTCATAGTTAAAAGCAGATGAAAATTACTCTGTTAGCTTTTTCCTTACAAGCACATAAATCTTATTACATATAGCAAATATTTGTCTCTAGAGAAAACAGATTTAAACTTCCCCTGAGATTATAAAAGCTCTACTACAGCAAGAAGCTACACAGAGCCAAAATGACATCTAAGCCTACCCCAGTCCCCTGTGAAGTGACCATTTCTCAGTCCCTCCAGGTTTGGCCAGTGCCCCAATTGTACCAAAAGGCAAGACATTGCCTCAGAGGAAAAAACCCTGAGCCTACTCACCCTTCCTAGCCCAGTGTGTGAGACACAGGATTACAATACCCTGAGAAGAAACTGCGGGCAGCCACCTCCAAATCATCCTCCAGCCAGAGCCAGTCAGCAGCTGGGGAGACAGGTGGAGCTGGGGCAGGATGGTGGAGCTGGGGCGGGATGATGCAGCTGGGGCAGGAAGGTGGAGCTGGGGCAGGAAGGTGGAGCTGGGGCAGGATGGTGGAGCTGGGGCAGGATGGTGGAGCTGGGGCAGGATGGTGGAGCTGGGATAGGATGGTGCAGCTGGGGCAGGATGGTGCAGCTGGGATAGGATGGTGGAGCTGGGGCAGGATGGTGCAGCTGGGGCAGGATGGTGCAGCTGGGATAGGATGGTGGAGCTGGGGCAGGATGGTGCAGCTGGGGCAGGATGGTGCAGCTGGGATAGGATGGTGCAGCTAGGATAGGATGGTGCAGCTGGGATAGGATGGTGGAGCTGGGGCAGGATGGTGGAGCTGGGGCAGGATGGTGGAGCTGGGGCAGGATGGTGCAGCTGGGATAGGATGGTGGAGCTGGGGCAGGATGGTGGAGCTGGGGCAGGATGGTGCAGCTGGGATAGGATGGTGGAGCTGGGGCAGGATGGTGGAGCTGGGGCAGGATGGTGCAGCTGGGATAGGATGGTGGAGCTGGGGCAGGATGGTGGAGCTGGGATAGGATGGTGCAGCTGGGGCAGGATGGTGCAGCTGGGGCAGGATGGTGCAGCTGGGATAGGATGGTGGAGCTGGGGCAGGATGGTGCAGCTGGGGCAGGATGGTGCAGCTGGGATAGGATGGTGCAGCTGGGATAGGATGGTGGAGCTGGGGCAGGATGGTGGAGCTGGGGCAGGATGGTGCAGCTGGGATAGGATGGTGGAGCTGGGGCAGGATGGTGGAGCTGGGGCAGGATGGTGCAGCTGGGGCAGGATGGTGCAGCTGGGATAGGATGGTGGAGCTGGGGCAGGATGGTGGAGCTGGGGCAGGATGGTGCAGCTGGGATAGGATGGTGGAGCTGGGGCAGGATGGTGGAGCTGGGGCAGGATGGTGCAGCTGGGATAGGATGGTGGAGCTGGGGCAGGATGGTGGAGCTGGGATAGGATGGTGCAGCTGGGGCAGGATGGTGCAGCTGGGGCAGGATGGTGCAGCTGGGATAGGATGGTGGAGCTGGGGCAGGATGGTGCAGCTGGGGCAGGATGGTGCAGCTGGGATAGGATGGTGCAGCTGGGATAGGATGGTGGAGCTGGGGCAGGATGGTGGAGCTGGGGCAGGATGGTGCAGCTGGGGCAGGATGGTGCAGCTGGGATAGGATGGTGCAGCTGGGGCGGGATGGTGCAGCTGGGGAAGGATGGTGCAGCTGGGATAGGATGGTGGAGCTGGGGTAGGATGGTGGAGCTGGAGTGGGATGGTGGAGCTGGAGTGGGATGGTGGCCAGAAGAACCCCCCACACACTGGGAATAACAAAAGGAGAGCACAGGAAATGAGCAGACATCTAGAAAATATGATCTATCAAGAAATCCTGAACATCACAGAGCACAAAAGATGATTTTTAAATGCATTGAAGTAGCTATAAAGGGGTTATATCCTGTGAGGACAGAACAAGGAATAATGAGCTGATATTGCAGCAAAGAGATCCAGAGGACAGAGATACCTGAGGGTGAAGAGTTCTTGGACTACATTTCCAGAAGAGTCTGGACTCTGGTTCTGAAGGGCTTTGATACCAAATTGGAGAGCTAATCCTTGAAAAACACATCTGATCCAACATGATTCCAGTCTCTTATTCCTATAGCTTTTTCTTTTTTTTTTTTTTTTTCTTTATTCAAGACCTTTTGACTCCACCCAGTAATCCTTTCCCTAACTTTTCATGGAGGTAACCCACCCCATTTTTACCTTAATTTTTTGTTGTAAAGCTTACTGAAACAGTCAAAATAAAATTTAAAAAAAAATGTATATGAAAGACATTTGAAGTCAGCAAGATCAAAACAAATGTGAAATGTTTATGCCTGGATGTTTTCTGAAGTTTGTGTCATTTAAAAGGGAAAAATAAATCTCACAGAGATATGCAATGTAGGGCATTTTCTGAGGATTGTTTCCCACAAAAGTTGACTGCCACTACTGTTGAAACTAAAAATTAGCTTATCCTTTCCAGAGATGTGCTACTGTTTTGTGATTTTGTTGTACCCTTCGACCAGAGAGAACACCTGACAGCCTGCAGACACTGCTAATTCCTATTACAGGAAAATTACATCACCAACTCTAGGAAGTCTTTTTGCTGATGGGCAACTTAGATAAATACAGTCTCAGATTTATAGCTTCACATTCTTATCTTTCCTCCCTTCATGGATAAATTCATGGCTTTTAGGGAATTTTTTTTACAGAATATAGAGCAAACAGGGGAGAAGTGGGAATTCAGATTTCTGCCATGCTGGTTTTTTGTTCTCACTGGCTGCTGTGAGGCTCTGTGAGGTTTCTCTCATCCTAAAGGCACTGACCCATAACTGTATGCAAGAGAAGGTTGATGCTAAATTGTGGAGACAAACTTGCAGAACTGCTTTTTGTCAAAGGTTTGTGATGTTCTCTAGGGGAAGTAGGCTAGAAATGTGGCAGTTTTGCTTAATTTGTTTGGTTTTCATCCCTTCATTATTTGGAGTTCTACAAAGAAGCACTGCAGAGACCAAGCACCCATCAATGAAAAACTACTTAAAATATCTGAGATAGGCTAAGCTTTATTCTCCTCCTGGTTTGAGGCTCTGCTCTTCAATAGCAGCTGCCAGCAGCTTCTCGACTCCCTGCTTAACTTTTTCAGTTAAAATCACTTTTTCAGTCTGTCAATGAATCTCTGATAACACCAGCAAGTAATTCAGTATTTCAGGAGCCTTTTTTTGATCAGCTTCCATGAAACCAGAACTTTTTGTTATTTTGGCATACTCCAAGCCACACATTTTTTACTTTTCATTCAGAACTCATAGGCTATTTGTCCTAAAGTATTTTCTTCTTACTACAGTCCCTCATGAAACCCCAGGGATAAATTCTGCTTGCAGACAAAAGTCCACAGAAGCCAACCCAATCACATAAAATTGCACTGAAGGACAGATTTTGGCAGACTGTGAGAAGTCAGTCAGGACAGCTGGAACAATATAGCAGCTAAAACAGACATTTTATTTACCACTAAGGCAAATGGTTCCAATTTGATTTACAAATTAAATCAATTTCCAGGCTGGGACAGAATTTCCTAACAAAAAGGAATGTATGTTCCCAACACAAGAGTGTTCCCAACACTGTAGTCTCTGCTTTAGTCCTTAGTGTATGTATGTATGAATGGCAGCAGTGGGAAGAAAATTTGTGAGGTATGAAAGAATGATTCCATTATCAAAAGTTGTACAATTGCTACATCCTCATATCAGTATTCCCTGCCAAGCCAGGGGGCTTGGCTGATATCCAAGTATCTAGGGTAGTAGTACTTGGATATCCAGGTACAGAGAACAAGAGGCAACAGGCAGAAACCAATGTACAGGCTGTTCCACCTGAATAGGAAAAAACCCTTTTTTACTTTCAGGTGACCATGCCCTAGAACAGATTGTCCAGAAAGGGTGTGCAGTCCCTCTCACTGGGGATGTTCAAAAACCATCTGGACAAAACCCTGTGCTATGTACTCTGGAATGACCCTGCTTGAGCAGGGAGGTTGGACACAATGCATGGCCCACTGTGGTCCTTTCCAACCTGATCTTTTCTTTTTAGTATTTCCAGTGACTTTAGTTAATGCAAAAACCTGACAGCAACCAGGAGAAAAATATGTCAAAAGAAAGAAAAAGTAAAAGGTAGTTTTGAAATTCTCTGCCTACTCTTTAAATTTAATTCTGTGCTGTGCATGTGGTAATAAATTAATCAGCTTTCAGTCATTTGTGTGTTGACATTAAAAAAAAACCAACTTTTTAAGCACTCATTGGATCTGGAACCCAGTTTTTGAATTAAACAATAAGATAATTGTGTTAACTAAGAGAATCTTCAAAATCTCAAGCATGTTAAAAAAAAAAGAGAGGTGTTATTATGCTTTAGTAATAAGATCTCTCCCAGTAAAGTGAAAAACAAAACCAAAATTGATATTTTGATTCTGCACGTAGGCTGGGAGAAAAGGAGTGAAGAAAAATAATGTTAGATCAAAAGGGAACTGAGAATATTCAGCCTATTGCAACTAGCAAAATGGACCTTCAAGTGCTGTTTTACTGTAGATGATATTTTATTGAACTGCGAAATCAAAATACTGATAAAGAACATAAATCTTTATGAGAGAACGGATAAACAGCAGAATAGCACCGTCTCTATTTCAAATGCTATGACATACTAGAAAACAAGCAAGAGAGGAAAAGAAGAAAGGGCAGAGAAGATGTCCACTAAGACTTGTTTGCTTCCAGATGGCACAGTTTCAGCACTTTACAGGAGCAGAAGAACCTCAGCATGGAGCCAGTCAGCCCCTGCAGAGATTTCTGGAGCCAGTCAGGAAGCATCAGCCCAGGCTGAGATGTGTGCTGGTGACACAGTGCACCTGCACCAGGACAGCTCCAGCAGGCAGAGGCTCAGCTCAGCCATGCCATTATTGACATCAGTCAGGCTCAGGGGTCCAGGGCTCTGCTGCTCCTCTGAGCAGGGGCTGCTTGGGGGCACAAGCTCAGCAGCACAGCCACAGCCTGGCTGAATGGGCACTGGCCCTCTGGTGCTCCAAAATCAGCCCTGTGATCTCACCAACCAAAGGGTCACCTGGCAAAACTTCAGGTGCTGACCACGCTCCAGCTGATTCAATTTACACTTTCACTAGCAGTTATAATGCTAAGCAATGAGGTGAGAAAGGTCATTTTACTCAGCTTTTTGAAACTTTCTTTGCAACTAAAAATGAAACTTCAACATAGTTGTGGATTAAATATTATAAATTTGTTTTAATCAAGCAGGACATTTAATTCCTGTAAATCACAAATAATAAGCAAATATGGCTTGCATGAAGTATGGCTTGCATATCTTTTACTGGAACACAGATTTCTACCTCCCACAAGACTGAAATGTTTAAGTTATGAAGAACTTAGTATTTTGGCAATATCTGTATAACAGACATTTCTTTCATCAGTTATGTTTATTGCATTAGTAAACAAGAGTTATTCCTTAAGGGAAATTCAACTCCAGGATTCATCTTTCAAAAGCTGTCATGAGACGCAAAGAGACTGACTGTATTTAGTATTTAATTTTTTATTACTTATTTACATCACTAGAGTCTGACTATGTTTATGAAATTCAATCTATAAGGAAAAGAAGACTTACTTTGTGTGAGACTGTCCAAGTGTTTTCCTGCTGGGAGATCAGGGTTCCAGCTTTGTCTAAGCAGTGTCTGCAGGACTCAGCATTTCACTGGGTGTTTTTTTAAAAGCAAGAAGATTAACAGTCAATATTAGTGGTGAGAACATCTATCTGATCATCTTAACGTTATCAATAGATGCTAGTGGAAATAGATACCCCGTGGTATTTCACACATGGACATTACATGCTAAGAAAGATTAAAGAAATTAAGCTCAAAGCATTATCTCCAGATTTTTTTTTTCCCAAACAGTTGAAAACTGGAAAACAAAGATCATTCAAATTTATTATTTGGATAATATGTTTCAGCTACATAAACCACTTGGAAAGAAAGACATCCAGAACATCTTGCTCACAGAGTTTCCACAAAACCTTCACTTCCCTAATTTTAAAATCATTCTTTGAACCACCTGAAGCAAGCACCAGGACTGTTTCTTGGTGACTGCAGAAAGCCCAGCACTCTGGAATCCAAATGCTGGGTGATTCTCACTTCAGAACAGGAAAACTTAAAAGGGTGACAAAAAGATAGAATTTTTCTCCTGACCTCTCATCACAATTAAGGGAAGTGAAGCATTTCCTGGGACATTCAACAGGCACAGCTGTGTTCTTTTCCTAAGGGGAGCACATCTTATTCAAGTACCCACATGAGCATCACATTTAATGCTACCAGATCAGGACTAGTGATATTCCTCCCTGCCAAAAGAGGAATAAGTGACTTTTTCAAATACCTTCAAGCACAGAAGTGTCTCTGTAAAACCACTTTCCTCAGAAATTCAGTCACTGCCTCTATTTCAAAACGCAGAAAACCTCAAAGCATGATTCCTTCAAAGCCACTTTTCAAAGGCTTCCCTATTACAGAAGCAGCATGCTCCTTCTGTAGAGAGTAAAGGAATGGACCTTTTTATATCTTCTCAGAATATCTCTTCCTCATGAACATCTTAAATCCCAGACACAGAGATAGAACATGTCCAAATCATCATGGTGATAAAGCCAGAGCTTCTTGGGGGGAGGAAGGGAGAATGTCAACCTGTGCAGCAGCATCTCAACAATCACTGAAACCTCCTTTCGCACAGACAATCATAAAAGGTTTCTTCCAATATGGAAAGACTTGGACTGTGATTACAATAGTTCTTTCAGAGAAAGAAGTTGTGACCTCATATGTTGAGCAAAGCCTGAGACCTCCAAACATTTCTTGCAATTAGATGCAAAATCTCAATTCCAATGAAATCATGATCTAAATAATTCATCAAAACCTGAAAATTAACATAATGTTAAATGTTAAAAGGCTGATGTATCTGAGAGTTAATACAGGTAATTTTATTCCAATTATAGGCAATAGAGAGCTCATTGACTTTGTAGAAATGACAAGTTAGCCAGTTTATCTGTTCCTTAGCCAGCTACTTTGCAGTGCTCACAGCCTGGCTCTGCTGAGGGCACTGCAGCAGCCCAGAGGGCTGAAGAGACAGAGGAGCCAGGACTGTTGCTTGCTAGGAACTTCTACTAACAAAAGAGCAGTGCTGAAATGAATTTGTGTAGTAATAGTGCCTCTTGCCCTCATCACCTCACAAAGAGTCAGGCTTGATGGAACTCACTGACTACACGGTGTCTCAAAAAATCACCAATGACTTTGTATGATACCCTACAGTCACAGCAGTTAAATGTCAGAGGGTGTCAGACTGAAAACTGCTGTTAAATATTCAATTACTCTTTTAAGTGAAGGAACTTATCTTCCCTGCTGGTTGTACATTATGAAAATGCACACAAATAAGTCTCATAATCAGCAAACACCGACCTTTTAAAAAGGTCAATTTAGTCGCAGCAGAGCAAAAGTAAATAAACTATTGGGAGGAGCAGAGGTGTTACATAGTGGAAACAAGTAATTAGGCTGTTCTCATGACAAAAATGCTGTTACCACAAAAACCCCTAAAAATCAGCTATTCTGTGATATAATGACATAAATATTAGATATAGGTGATATCCAACTAGCATGTCTTGTTCTAGATTGTTCACTACTATGCCCCTGCCTCCAATGTCACATAGTCAATAACTTTCAGATTTCTGGAATGGGAAAATCCGCTTAAGTAATTCACAGAGTGCAGTTAATCAGAGTCAGTTTCAATGGCCTTGTGATCATTTCAAGTTACAGTGTTTGATTTTGCAATCTGGTCCTGAGTCACACTGCTATCTACTGGAAGCATTTGTCCAGGTCTCATTGACACTGGAAGGAGATAACAGCTTTTATCTGATTAGATGCTTTTTTTTCTAGGTACTTTTCCCTCCCATGTTAGTATTATTTTCCTCCTTTCCAGTGCTATCGTAAAATCTAATCAAAATAAGTAACATAGGATAGATGCAGCACACACTTTTCACAGTTGAATAAAACATTGATGCATTCCCTTAGAGTATTCATACTTTTGAAACCAGCTTTTCACAGAGTTCAGTGTTATATTGTAACTCTTATATGTGAAACAGGTTTTAAAAACCCCGGTATGACTAATTTCAAATGCATCTGTTTCTATAAATTCCTTGGTTTAGTACTTGTGTAGCTGCCTGTGTCTCCTGGGAACATGATTCTATGATCCCTCTTGAGATTGGTACTAATTTCCACATTGGCATCTGCATGCAGATGTGCCTGATAAACACCGAGCAGTTAAATTTAATCAGATATTTAAATATAAATATGAAACTTCTGTCTTTTTTTCTTTTTTTTTTTTTTCTTTTTCCCCCAATTCTTTTTCCTTAGAACAGAAAAACCTCGATATCAAAAGCCTACAGGCAAGGAAAAACTAATTTGTACAGCAACTGTGACTCTCTTTTCTTTAGGAAATAAAACTGTATTCTACTGCCAGCTGCTTTTAAGGTTCCTGTCAAACACTCTCAAGTAACTCACTCATGTCAGCTTACTTCCATGCTTCTATTCTTTAAGAAATTGAATCTGTAGGAGACTGCACGGGGACGTGTTGCCAGCCAAGAACCTTTCAACTGGTTCAACTGACTATGGTGCTGAAAAGTGTTAAAGGTCGCTGAAGGGGAGGATTAGAATTGGGTGTTTTGCACAGAGCCGGTGCAATCATTTATGGCATTGCTTTAAGGCACAGCACACGGCAGAGCAGAAGCAATTTAAGGGATATTGACCAAAATCTCTGTGCCGATCGCTGCGTGCGTGGGCAGGCGGAGCGGGGGAACAGATCCGGAGGGCGAGCACTGGGGCAAGAGGATATAGCCCAGAAGCTCCTTTCGGGAATGTCGGCTCGGTGGGATGGGAGGGGGTGAGCACAGAGCAAGCCGAGCCGCAGCCCCTCGGCCGCTCCCCGTGCCGCGGTGTCCCGGCGCCACCTCCCGGGGGCTGCGCAGAGCCGCGGCCGCCTCCGGCTGAAGCGCTTCTGTTTGCCTCTCACAGCGCCAACCGCCTGCAAATACCTGCCTTACTGACAGAAAGCTGTCCTATTACCGACAGAACATCCCAAAAATATGCTGCTCCTTTTTTCACTTTAAGTTAAAGTCAACCACTCTTCATCAGCTCTCTGATCAAATGGTGCCCTCTTCCTCCTCAATTTAAAGGCTTGACCTCTATGAAGTAGCATCTTCATATTTCTCTTCCAGAAGCCTTTAGTTTGTAACTGGATTGCCATAAGGATGATGAAATAACAATTAAAAAAAGCATTCAGCAAAAAGGAGCTGAGGTTGAGGCAAGCAATTTTTCGAATATCTTAGAAAAATTTAAGGATACACAAGTATCCACTCAAAGTCAAGGTAGATAGGCTGTCTGGAAAAAAGAAATTTAAACCATTCCACACAGGCATAGCTCTTACTGCAAAATAAGTAAGTCATGAACACTACCAAAGGCACTGTTCCTAGTAAACAAAAAGTTTCACACATAAGGTTTTTTGAATTTCTTAATTTTAATGGAGTCAGAATAATTCTATACAACTATATACAGATTTTGTAGCATGACTAAATATCTGTTGCTTCCTACATACAACCAGCTGGAATAATACAACGGGAATAACTCCAAGCTAAGATATAGAAACACTTTTACAAGCTTATTTTGCTATTCTTGACCGCAGCCGTCGCTTGATGATTAGATGATCACTTTCTTTCTCTTTTTGTTCTACAAGGATCTGAAAAAGATGGATTAAAAGACAATTATTCAGCATTTCTTCAGAGACAAATTACATCCACTTTCTAGACCTGTGTGCCCAACAGAAAAGTTTTTCCCAGAATCTGTTTCCAGAGTTATACTTGAGTCACTCTGGCGAAATTTAGTCATTCACTGAGAGGGTGGTGAGTCAGTGGAACAGGCTGGCCAGGGAAGTGGTGAAAACACCATCCCTGGAAGTGTTCAAAAAATGTGTGGATGTGGCCCTTGGGGATATGGTTTTGTAGAGTTAACTCAGTGGTGTTAAGTTAACAGTTGGGCTCAATGGCCTTGGAGACTTTTCCAACCTTAATAATTCTATAAATCTTTTTCAGGGGTCCTCAGGATAGACAGACAATCTTAGTGCATCATAATAAGTAACACATTCCATAAACATACAAAATCCCATTTTTGCTGGAACAAGTATCAAAGTCCAAAGAAAAATATCATCTGAATGTAGCTCTCACTTCTAGTCTCTAATATTCATTTTCTGATACAGGAAGTGTTCAGAAAACATTTAAGCTTAGATTTCTCTAGCTTTCTCTGACTTCCACAGGATTCAGTCTTTCACCCTTGCATTCACTTCCAAGCTTCATAGCTCATTTTTTTGCTCAGCACTTCTGTCATTTTCTTCTTCCTCCTATGGACAGCATTTTGGGTTCTGCTGCATCTATTTATACAATTTACAGGAAATTCAATAGGCTACTTTAGTATGGGCAAATGCTTACTATAGCAGAGGGAAGAAAGGATGAACAGAACAAAGAGATGTACTTCCAACAGAGCAGAAGAATGCTCAGCACTACAGTTACTGCCTAAACCATAAAGCTGGATTTCTGAAACAATACATGAAAAGCTGGCCTGCAAGACTCTTAGACTAGTTTAGACAGAATTAAAACACATCCAGAAGGCTAATAGACTGTGCTTTGAAAAGCATGGATGTATCCACATGCTATTATGTCCAAATATCACCTGGGCATAAAAGGAATAGAAAAATACCTTTGGTGCTCACCTGTAAAGTTAATTGTATGTGCAGACCTTTATTGTGTTTCAATCATGCAATTCCAAATCTGTGGATGCCTTACTGGTCTCTAATTCTATCTCCCTTTATGCTACACTTAAATGAACTGCAGCTACTGGAAAAACAAATTAAGACTTCACTGCTGTAACAGAGAAAAAGCTGCACACACCACAACTAAGGTATCTGTGAATCCAGATGTGAAGCTATCTCCAAAGTAAACAGTAGAAAGAAAAGACCAAGAGGAATGGTTAGAGAGAATAAATATATAAGTTGGTATTTTCAAACCTCTTCTGCAACTCAATTAGACTTGTCTTTTTTTACCTAATAGTTAGTTTTAAGATGACAGCAAAACATTACAGTGGGTAAGAAAGGAATCTTAATCACTTACTGAAGTTCCAGGGATATCCAGAGGGCAAGAGATGTCAGTTGAATACAGCCTTCTCTTAGCTCGTTTTGGCCTGAGTTCATTTTCTTTGACATTTTCTGGTTCTGCAGACTTGGGAGAGCTTATTGTCTCAATAAGCTTCTTTGCTAGAAGACAAATTTTATTATAAATACATGTGACAGTTTTGTGAGCCTAAAATTCATGATTAAAGTAGGTTTTATTAAAACAGTTTAAAAATTAAACCAGTGTAAACAAAAGTCCAAATAGAAAAATTCAGAAGTGGTATTTGATTACCAGTATCCTGTAGCTGGAAGCAGTTTTCTGTATCTTCAGGTGCAAAAGCTTAAAGAACACATTAAATATTTAAATTAATGTGCTTTTATAGCATTTAAATTAAACTATGTACTATTTAAATAGCACCTTAAAAATCAATTAGGATTCAGATCTCACTTAAAAACTGTTAAGTTGAAAAACAGTCTAAACTTTTGTGCTGACATAAGCACAGTGTACAGTCAACTTTTTCTAAACCTTTTTATGGTTTTATGAAACTAGTACTAGCTCTATAAGGAAAAGAGTATATGGAGTAGAAAAAAATTTAAAATAAGAAAAAGGCAATATTGTTATACAAAGAATGAAACCATACAGGACATGGTAATAAAGGTTGCAAAACAAAACTCATTTGCTCAAATTAAGTATTCAAAATAAGTAGTCAAATTTTAAGTGGCCTGACTTTGGCTTCCAGTGATAATAATAAGTACTGTCCTACTGGAACTAATATGACAAACATAGAAATTTTTAAAAATTTCAGTTATCTAGACTGTATTATGTCAGATAATTTAAAATTATCTTGTCCTATAGCAGGACAAGCTTTCAAGTTGGTACAGGAGCTTATTTTAACTGCCCACCAAAATGACCAACTTTGTTTTAAACAAATAATAGTGTCTTTTAGAATTAAATACTGGTGATTCCTTGTTCCCTCTGCTAATTTTAATTTTCCTTTAAAAGCACAGTCACAGTAACCCAGAGATCACTCTTACTGTAGGAAAGAATAAAAACATATCCTTCCATGGAAAGTCCAAGCAATTAATCTTCCCCAAGGCTATCCCTAAACTTAACAAAATCCATTAATTGCTCTATATTCAGTTTAATGAAGCCTTCCAAGTATTTTCGTAAGTCACTGGCTTTCTCATTCTATAGAATTAATGAACATTAAAAAACATTAACAAAGTTTCCACAGCAACAAGGGATTGCTGTGAACAAGGTAAGATGTGGAGTTTGGATTCTACCCTTGATTTTTTTTAGAGCAGCACAACACGCTTCTAATACTGCCTTCAGATGTAAGTAAGTACAGAGTAACTCCAGCATTTTGGGCTTAACAGTTACCATTGCCTTTATGATAAATATGCACATGTTTCACACTGCATCTTCCATTCCACCTAGTTTATATTTCTCACTTAACCTAAGTTTTAGAATAATGTGGTCCTCACAACCAATATAACCTTTTCTTCTCTGCTATTCTACAACAGCCAGAGAACAGGAAATAAGCCTTAGAGTGTACAAACCTTTAGAGTGAATAATAGTAGGAGAACTCTGGAAAAAATCACCAATTTTCTGTAGTGTTCCATCCGTCTTAGCTGACTTTTTATTTAGAGTAGAATTTTGCCTTCTTAAGGGGTATTCTTTTCTAAGAGATTGTGAAGTAGCCATCTGTACAGAAATACAGGATCATTGTTTAAGCTGAAAATTGACTTAATCCTCAAGTTTCATTTCCTTTTTTTGTATTTCAATGTTATTTTCAAGCTGACACACAGAGTTTCACTACTGACACCATTTGTTCAATTTAGTAATAATATCACTACAGCAAGTGGTGTAGACAACCTCATTTTACACCTAGAAGAAAGAAAATCGCTGACGTTTCACAGAATACATTTAAGAGTATGAGTCATACAGGAAACAAAGGGGTTTGTTTAAAAGGCAGATTCAGAATTATGTTTTACTAGACAAGCTAATTATATTGTATTAATTATAAAGAAAAGAATTGATGGGGAAAATGAATCTCTTGTTCACCCTCTGAACCTGCCCAGGTTACTACTATGGCCTAAAACAATCTTTTCATAATTGCTATATATATAGATAAAGTTTAGTTTTACTTCAAAGGCATTGCCTAGAACATCACACTTTATTAGAATTCTCAAACTAGTCTTTTTAACTACTCAATATGAAACATTCTTCCCCTTTGAATCACTGCACACTGCAGCTGGGACACTACACCTTCTTGGTAAATACAGACCTTTTTGCTTATAGAGTTTAGTAGAAAGACACAGTGAATATTAAAGAATCCCACTGAAACACACAGACACTTCTGGCATAAGAATATTTGCCCTTTACACAAGTCTACTTTTTCAGAAAAGGCTAAACTGATTAAAAATTGGAACAAAATCAAACCATTTTTTTGTTGCTTGTAGAAGGTGATTCAGCCATAGCAGGTTTTGCATTTTTCTTGTTCTCACTCTTCACAAAATCCTAAAGAAAATTAGAAGAAATTATAATTGATACCAATGCTTAAACCAAATGACATGATTTTATAGAACTGATCTGTAGTCCCACAACCAGAGCTGGAGACAGCAAGAAACGGTGCTATCTGGAAGAGAGAAATGAAAAGGTAAAGAGAAAGTGCTAATGAGGCACAAGGAGACAGAGTCTGGATCAACTGAAGTCTATGACCTTATTCAATACAGGCCAGAGATCCACCACTTATGAGGGGATGAGGTTTAATTAACACCCTACATATATCCCTGGGATCTCATGAGAAAATAAGAAGTTAGAGTTTTAATAAATGATCAGAGAAATAAACTGAAAAGCTGCACAACAGATTTTGTCAGTTGGTCGAGTTCATACCTCAGTTATCTCTACACTCTTCCTTTTCCTTCTTAACTTGAGCATTTTAACTGTAACTGGTGCGGTGCTGCCCTGGTGCTTCACCTCCATCTTATGGGGCTGCAGAGGTGTGAACTGGATTTCCATCTCTGGTTTTGGGAACCGACTTGTTTTTCCATCTTCTGTGGACACTTCAGTAGAGTCAAGGACAATTTCGGAATGGTCCTGCAAGTATATGGAAATTGTGAGAAAACAAGATGAGTAAGTGTTCTATTTTCCAGCTGTCAGCTTTCAAATCACTTACAACAGAAGTTAAGAAATCAACTACAGCAGAGTTAAAACTTTATTATCTAAAACCATTTTTGTTAAATTTTGAACTTTTTTTTATCTATGATGACAGAATTTTCCTTACTGAACTCAGCCTGATAGTTTGTTTCCAAGTAATTTTTCCTCAAGGGCAGACACTCAGTGATTGTCTCCATCTTAACTCTGCTGCTCCTTAGGAACTAGGCAGAAATAGCAGCTTTTGTGAGAAAAGTAAAATAGTTCTGTAGCTTATCTTTAGGGAGCTCTCTTCTCCCTCTAGAGAATTCTAGGTGTTCCTCCTTACATCAGTTCACCCTCAAGGATGAATCTCCTTCCTCTTAAAAAGGAAAATGACGAAAGCTCAAGGAAAGCCAAAAGGTAGTTCTCCAACAGGCCTGTTGGGATTCTGAAAGGGAATCCCACCCAGAATCCCAGCAGCACTGCTTTCTCAGGAATGGAACAGACTAATAAATTTGCCAAAGAACAGTCAGTGTCATTAGCTAACAAACCTACATATGAATTTCCTACAGTGGAAAGAAGCAAACCCCAGTCTGCCCTGCTATTGGTTGCACATTTAAAGGGGTTTATATGTTTTCCCAGATAACTTATGTAATAATCAGCCACTTCATACGCATCACTGAAAGGTAAGTTTTCAAGAGCACATGGCTGAAGTCAGATATAATTATTAATATGATTATACTACACAGCTTTTGTTTCTGCTTTTATATACACATCAAATACTGGTGTGGTTTTGTTTTAAATAGGATGCAAGATACTGTTTTGTTCTTGTGAGCCCCCATATGGGCTGGTTAATCACAATCATCTCTCTATGCAATAGATGACATCATGAAAGTGGTTTGAGTTGAAATCCCCTTAACACTGACAAAATCAAACTCAGATGACACTACAAAGATGTCTCTGAAATCTCTAGAATCTGGACTAGTTAACTAGTTTTTGCCTCTGATGTAAAGGTTCTATAATGTATAGAGAGGTAATTTAATTACAATACTTTTTTTCTGAGAGTGTGACAGAACGAATAGGAACTCAGAACTGAAGACAGAGGTAAAGCACAAATAAGTTTTGGAAGATTTCCAGAGCTAAATACAGAAATATATACTGAAAAAACCCAACAGAATTAGTAACATATCCTTAATACATAAACAAACATACATCTTTGTTTACAGACTGATCAATTTTATCTTGTCCTTCTTCAGGTAAAGGTATTTCTGCCAAAGACTGAGGACTTTCATGGTTAATCTGTTTAGTTTCCTTTATAAAGTCATCTTTCTCTGCCGGCTGTTTTTTTAGATCTTCTACGTCAGTTTCCTTATCCTAAAAAACAGCAAAAAATGCCACAAGTTTCAGCACTGTCAAAAGAAAGTAATATATATCGCAAGCATCATGATGACTGCTTGGTCATATCAGTTTTATAACTGCAGGCTAAACCAGTCAGGTGTCCAATACAAAGCCAATAATTTAATGCCTCTATGTACTGTGAAGAAAAGTCTTATAAGAATCTGAGGAAACAATGCAAAACTTTTAAATTGACTATACTTATTTAGAATTCTAAGTTCACCTCCCATTTGCTCATGAAGTTCTTGGTGCTGTGAAAAAGACAACAAATGGGAGAGTTGTTTCAGACATCCAGTCCAAATTCATAAGAGTGTTTACATGAACTACTAAATATTTTCAAATTCCAATTACTACTACAAATTCAGTTGCAAACAAACAAAGCTTTTCTTTTTAAAGCTTCAAATGGTTTCAATATGATAGTGTTTAAAAACAAAAAATAGAGCCAGAATGCAAAGAGCAACTGTAGTATTTTGCAGAACTAATGCGTAACAGAAAACCCTAAAAAATAACACAGAAGAGAAAATTGACCTTTTCTGAAGCCATTAGTGCAGCCTGTTTCAGCCTTTCTATTTCTTTATCTTTTTGTATGGTGCTAGAAGCCAAAGTCTTGAGCTGTACTTCCAAAGCTTCTACTAGCTCATCTCTTTCTTCACGCCACTTTTGAAGATTGCTGTCTTTCTCTACCAGCTGTGCAGCAAGTCTTTCCTAAATATTAAAAAAGGTAGGTTAGAATAGAACACCACTTCTACACATTATCTGAACTGTTCTAGCTTTGTTTTACACAGTTAGTACTATTTTATAGCTTTAGGAAACTTAAGAGCTTATGCAGAACTTATAAAGCTCACATAGAACTAGTTTCAGTACAAATATGCACAAGTAAGCCGTATTTCAACTAGAAAATCTGTATTTATATTCTTTGTGAAGAGAAATTTCTTTTTGAGAACCACAGCTCCTGATTGCTCACTTGAAGATTTTATTAATTACAATTCTCAGGCAAGATAAAAGGAGTAGTAAGCTTCTAACATCCTCCTGTACTGATTGCAGGTCCACAAAGGCATTGCTAACTTCTTCTAGATGCAAATGCAGTTTCAAATTGCACAGGTTCATATAATAATTTCATCTGATTAAAAAATTACAACCTTGATGCCGTCCAGTGAACAAGATGCCTTACTTAAAAACTATTAGTTTCCCCAATGCTAGCATTACCAGGAGCATACTGACCAAGTATTTTCCAAAGTAAGCTTTCTTAGCTTTTAAGGAGCAATTCATTTAAGTGTTTTTTTACACACAATATAAAATTTGAAGACTTCATAGTGCAGTGGTAGTGATGGAACAGGAAGGAACAGGCATGTTAACTTCCATTATTTGCTAAGATATTTTTAAGATCTTCCTATTCTTCCTTTTACATTTAGAGAACATCTCAACTAGCCTTGTCATGCGAGATAGTAAGGGAACTGACAAAAGGCAGCAACTCTCAAGTGCCCCAATGTTCAACACTTGACATGTGATTTACTCTGTACTAGAGACACTACAGAGACACTGCTGAGACAAAATCACTTACAATTTCTGCTTGTTGCTTTACATGATGTTCTCTATCCTCCACAAACTTTCTCATTTCCCTGTTGCGATGGTTCTCAGCTTCTTTTACTTGATTTATGAGTCCCATTTTTTCCTCGAGCCACTTTTTTCTATCATTTTGATACTTGGCCTCATTTTCCTAATTTGATGAAACCAGAAATAAAACAGTAAGTAGAGAGTGGAAAAAAAAATAATCTCAAATTCCAAATACCATTGAGTGGATTAATTTCAAAAACATAACAGAAACAGTAGCACAGTTTTACTCTAGCATACTCCCAGGTACAACTATTATACTCATTTGTTCTTCTGTATTGCTAAAAATTGTTGATTTCCAGCATTTCTTATTCAGACTAGCACATCTTCACAGAATGCAGGTTTGTTGTTTTTTTTTTTTTTCCCTGAAAGCATTCTGGGTCAATCACAGATACAAACACCAAAAGTCATGATAAACAGATACTGCTACCTTACAAATCCCCAAGTTTAAAGGACATGTTAGAAAACTAATCTCTGCTTCCAGAGTGAAAGGGAAACAATGTGGTACAGTTTGAATGGTAGGCAGAGACAGCATGTACCTAGGAATGTCACTTCAATCCACAGCAACTTTGTCTCCTTTTCTATCACAATCAAACCTCTTGTCAGACATCCTACTACCTAAGAGACAGGAAGCACCTGTAAAGCTGCTTAGAAAAGAAGTATACTTTCTAATCCGAGGAGAGTTAGAGCAAAGACCTCAGCCTTACAAGGAAGGGCTTACAGGCCATGCAGAAAGCACAAGATCTTGAGAGTTTGATTTAGCAACTGACAGGAGAGATCCCTGGAAGTGATATCAGCAGCTGGATTAAGACATCAGTAAGAGGAAAGCAGCTATAGAAGCCCTGTGCATAGCAGTAGCATAATGTAGGGCAGGGTGCACTCCATTATGGAGCATCAGTGATTCCCTATGGAAAAGATGCTTCAAAGGAGGTTTCCTTTAGCAGGGTAATAACTTGCCACATCATGCCCTAGGCACTTCAAGACAGTGACACACAAAAAACTTACACTCCTAAATGGATGTTATGGCCTTACATTTAAGTATGAATTATATCTTTATGTTTTACCTTCAGTTCTTCTTGCAGCTTTATTAATTCCTCATTTTCATTTATGGTTTTCTCCTCATTTTTGCTGTCACTATTGCACTGGTTGTTCAGCTTTCTATATTTCTGCTTCCATGCCTCCAGTTCTAGGCAGAATACAAAATAAGTTTACATAATGTATAATTTTAAACATGTATTTGAAGATGTTCCCATCCTTCCACTAAAGTTGCTTGGATTTATCAGCTATGATCACAGACAACAGAAGCCTTTTAGGAAATTGCTGTTTGTTATGTGAAAATACCATCTAATTAGCACTTGAGAAGTAAAACCAGCAATGTAAAGCAGCTATTACAATATATATCCAAAATAATTTTCCTTCCCTGCTCCCTTTCCATGGAGAGATTACCCAAAACTAATCTGTTGGTCTCTTCTAATTTGGCTTCAAGCACTTGATCTTGCTCAATCTGAGTCTGTTCTTGTTCTTCTAATGTCATCCTCATGTCTTCAATTATTTTTTCCTTTGCACACAGATCTGAAAATTCGAAAATTAATTTACAGATGAGCCTCCTTCTAGCTCCCACCACTCTCTCCCAAAGTGCCTTAATTACAAGTCATTTCTCCATTCCCTGAGATCAAAAACTCTATCACAAGGAAATCGGGCATCTATACTGAACTATCCACATCCCAAATTCTTAAGTGATTCTATCCTCACTTAGATGCATCTTTTGGTATTAAATATCAGACTTTGGCTTGTATGGCTATGATGAACTAACGACTTTTTAACCACTAACTGCTTATCAAATCCACAGAAACTTTGTGCTAACACACAGAATAGTGTGCTAGTTCATGCTTTTGCTAAAATGGACAACTGAAACAAAGCCAAGTAAATTCCCATATTGACTAAATGAACACTAACACTTTCTCATATTTCTTAATCTGACAATTTCCTTGCTTAAAAATATATCTAATAACAATTCAATAAAAATTACTTTCTGACATTGAGATTTTAATGCCCCGGTTGGAGTGTCTTGGTACTCTAAATGAGAAATACATGAGACTTTCCAAATTTGTTATTGACATGATCACTCACTATGTTGTCATTGCACACACCCAAAAACTGGAACAATAATAGTTCTGACCTTTTTGTGTTTTCTCATACTGTTTGGATATTTCTTCCAGCTTTTCTGTATTCAACTGCTCCTAAATAACACATTGAAAGCAAATTAAAGAAGTTAGAACATGCTGAAAGAAACAGATCTACATACACATTTCTTTTTTAATAAATAATAAGTACAGAATCTAAGTACAGACTTTAAGACAAATAGTTCCAACTAGTAAGTTCTTCATATAGTGTAAGGTATCATTCCAGCTGTTTAAAAAATACAAAGAGACATTACTACTAATGTATCTAAGTGTCACTAATCAGAAACTCTGTAGGTACTAGTATTTATTTACTAGACTGATTGTCAAAGTGTTTTAAACAAGACCTGCAAGAGAATTTCTTTAAACATTTTACATTCATCTGTTAAAACTAATTTCAGCTGGCTATTCTTATTTCTAACCCAGCTTCTCCAGTTGCAAGCTTTCCCCAGTTGCTTGGAAAATTTGCCCCATTAGTTGGTTAGTTAAAAAAAAATTAAGAGCAAGCAACATTTTATAATACAAAATACCTTTTTAAGTTGCAGGATTGTGCGCTGTTTCAACTCTAATTCTTCACCACACTGCTTTTTGACTTTCTCAAGTTCATCAACTTGTTTCCTCAGGGACTTCTCCTGAGTTTGCATTGTACACACCTGCAACAAGACAGCAAGCAAAACTTACATTTAGTTATATGCCTTTTACAATCTCTGTAAGTTATCTAGATTACCAACTCATTAAATTAGAGTTAAATTTTTGCAAGCATCTTCATTAAATTTCAGGGACTGGTAGTGCACAAGCAAAGATACACAATAAGGCTATTTTGAGTAATACATTTACAGTATCTCTTTTAACATCCATGCATTGAGATTGTGAAAACAGGTTTAAATAACAGAAGCCCAAAACTTGCAGAAGAAGCATTTTGCCTATGGTTACCAACCTCTTTTTGTACTTGCTGAATTTGTTTCTTGGCATCAGAAAATTTCTCTTTCAAATCTGTGTATTCTTCCTCTTTCCTCTGCAAATCTTTTTTCAAACTTTGTACAAGGGCAGAGCTTTCAGAAAGATCTTTACGTAGCCTTGGGTTAGAAATTAGGAGACATAAATAACATTAGTCTTACATATTAGCTCAGTCTCTTTGTTGGTTTTATTTGCAAAGAGAATCTCAGCTCTATCAGATCAATGATAAGCTTTATAATTTTACACTTGGATTTCAATGTCTTACTATATGTGAAGTAACAAACTGCTCAGATTCACTTCTGAAAACTAAACTATTAAAAAATACTATCTTTTTAAGCATAGTAGAGCAACCATTTTTTTCATTTGGCAACCTTACAAACTAGAAAATCCAGGGTTAAAATCAAGTAAGTTTAAAGTCGATAACTACATTCCAGTTCTTGCAAGTATCAAGATAAACAAAAAGAAAAGTGGAAAAAACCAATAACATTGCAATAAATCTTGCCATCACAAATTCTGCAAAGTAAAGAACAAGTTTGATGGGTTTACTTTTAAGCGACCACATTTACTTCAAACAATTTCCAGTAAGACATCTTGGACTTTTAAACTAACTAAAGGAAGATTTTTCAGGTCCTACAAATGACAATACATCATAAGGCCTCACAAAAAGAAATCCTTTCAAAGCTTCACCAGCACAGGGTTGGGGATCATCAGACCCTGATACTAAACTGTACTTTGGAATATGTGCAGTACTCAGAGATAGGGCACTAAAGAAACCATAGTCAGGAGAAAGGCCACATAGTATCTTAAAGCTATTTTTACATAATGGCAATTTCCTTACCATATAGCAAATATAATCTCTCACATGCACTTAATCTCCTATTCCTTACAGATTTAAAAAGTAGAGGGTGCTGAGGAAAGCTCAACCCTCTACACCCATTATTCCTTCAAGTCTTATAGTAGACTGTTGACCTAGAATGCTGTTGCCAAAAGCATCTATTTACTCCCTAGGCTTTCCCCCACTCCTTTTCTTCTTTTCCTTTTACCATTTAGTCCTTCCCAACTAAAAGGTGTCCTACTTTTATACAAGTTACAGGATATAATACTGCAGTATGTCATTCTTTCAGAAAAGGTCTGCAACAAAACTGCTAGAAATCCCCAAATGATTTATTTCATTGTATGTTCCTGCACAATAGTTCCATGTGATTTAGATGTATATTTTTGCAAGGATATACAAACAGGTGAGGAAAACATATTCAGCAGTATATGCGAAAATAAAATTTGAGTAGCATATAGAAACTTCTCAAAGAAGCAGTTTGGTTAATCTAGTTTATAAACATGCAAATGTGGCATGTCAAAATAAATATTGATATAAGGGAGTTTTAAATTAATTATTATTAAGATTATTATTTAACTTTTATTCTTAAAGAATTAGGAGTAATGTCATAATTTACTTACAGTTCCATAGACTGTATTAGCTCATACTCATTTTTCTCCTTTTCCTGAAGAGCACATTTCATGGTCTCCAAACTACTCATCAGTTGCACAACTTCATCCTTCAAGTTTGCTTCTCGGTCACTGAGTTCTTTCAGTTTTGTGTCTACACTGGTAGATTTCTCTTGCAGGGCTACTGTGTTACTTTCTAGATTTAAAATAGTAAATTCTTTTGCTTTTAGTTCTTCTTCTAACTCTTTCATCCTGTCATCTTTAGTCCTAAATCCCTCCAACAGGCATTCAAGATCTCTTATTTCTCCCTCGTAGCTGGTAATTTTCTCCTGAAACTGTGCAATTATTCTCTGATTTTCTGCAGCCTGTTTTTCCAAATCCTGGGTTTTCTTCTGCATTTGTTCTTGTAACTGATTCATAAGATCTTTTTCCTTTACAGACTGTTGATTTTGATTTGTAGTCTCATTTAATTTTATTTTTAGTTGATTATTGCAATTCTCACTATCATGAAGTCTCTTCTCCAGGTCTTCAACTTGCTGAAGCAGTTGTTGAATCCGATGACTTTTTTGTGAGGAAGCTTTAATCATAATTTTGCATTCTTCCCAAATGCTTTCAATACTATGGTGAAAGGAGCTCTCCTGTCTCAGATCTGCTGCAGAAGCAGTTTGGAACTGCATGGATAGAGGACCCATTTGAGCTGTCTCTGGTTCATCTTTTTGAGGGTCTAAAGAATCTTTTAAATCAACTAAATCAATATCCACAGCATAAGATTCTGAGTGACATTTATACAACTCATCTACCTGGGACTGCATTGTTTTAATTTGTGACACTTTGTCAATTATATTTTGTTTAGCAACTGTTACTTCATTATTCAGCTGAATAATCTTTTCCTCTTGTTCCTTATTTATAGTTTTCTGTTTGTCCAATTCAGAAACAGTCTTTTGGTATTCAGCTTGACATTGTTGAAGTTCTCCACTTAAGACAGAAGCCTTTTCTTCAGAAGCAGATAGTTTGAGATGCAAGTTTGTTATCTGTTGATTTAAGTCTTCTTTTTCATTTTTTTCTCTTTGGCATTGTTCTTCAAGTGCAGCTATTTGACCTTCCAAGGTTTCAGTTCTTTCCATTAGTGCTCGTATTTCCATGTAGATCTCAGAATTATCAGTTTTCTTCAGATCAAGACAGCAGTTTTCCCAACTCTCTCTCTTATCTCCTAAAAAAAAATCTAAAACAACATCAAGAAGAAATAAATCCCCATAGAGCTCAGGTTAATTAAAATCAACAAGTCACTAGCAACATGAAATTGTAGTTGCTGTGTGGAAAACTAGCAGCACATAAAAGTCACACTCTCATAGCACTTTAGAGTCTTGGAAGTTCTTAGAATCCTCTGAGGCATTTTATATGCATTAAAATGCCTCTTGGGCTTCTAAGCATAACTTGCAGAAAGAGTTGTTTAGAAGACTTAAAAAAAAGTTTGCCACAGTTTTATTCCAACCTTCTATTCTGCCTCACTAGCAGAAAAGTCTAGTTAATTTCACTAGTATTTTAACCCCTATGAGCTCGGTAACATTTACAGTGGTAACCAGCTTCTACCTCCACTGATTCAACAATCCCTTTAAACAGAGCCAGCAATTATCCATCCTCCATTTAGGGGAGCAATGGTGCCATACACCTTTCTGAGAAGTTTCATGCATGCTCTACATCACCTTACTTTAAAAACAAACCTAAAAATCCAGCACAAGGTTGTTTGTTTGTTTTTTTTCTTTGTGACTGGAATCTTCCTCTCTTCTGTATTCAATAGGTTTCTTAAACCAGATAAAAGGAAAACTATTAATGCCTACACCTAATACATTGCATATAAAATTCTCCAAGAAACACTAGCAACATGCCATTCCAAACAAAATGTCCATGTTTATTAACTTAAGATTGTTTTCCTAAAGTAATGAGGCATTTTAACTAAAATTACATGTATTTCATCACCTTCAAAACTTACTGCAGCTGCATTTCACACTAGTGTTTTAGAATCCAGTTGTGTCCCTTCAGTAACATGCATGATATATCTTACTATTAAATCAAGTCTGACTATCTCTAAGGATTAGATTATTACAACTATGCACTACAGGGAGATAGTATGGATTCTTGTGAGTGCTGCACCTACAGTAAGGTAGAGTTAGTCATTTCCCTTTAGGACCATTAAGCACAGGTGTGCTGCAGGGAAACATCCCTGAACAGATCCAACAAGTTGTACAGTCAATTTGAGTTGCTAACAAAAGGTCATTCTAAAGCATTAGCAATAGTGCTTTTGTTTTTGAAAGTTGACAGAACACTTTCCTCCTGCTTGTGCTTCTGCTAGCTCAACCACAAGAGCAGCCTTCTATAATAAGGCATATCAGATCATATTTTTAAATCCTACAATGTTAAAAATTTTGGATCTGGAAATGGTTCTCTAAAAGTCCAGTTGTGTAGTCCTAAGAAAACAGATCAGACAAAATATTGCATATTCCTCTCCCTGGACTGGAGTTTTGCAAGCTTCACTAAAAGCAAGAGGTGCTGAGGTATCTTAACACAGGGTGTGTCAAAGTCTTAGCTTCAAATGACACTTGCATTTGTACAAACAACAGAAATGCCCTACTGATCAGCTGACCTAGTCTATTATTTTTACCTCTTTTTGCTACTACTGGCAGGGCTAGCCATTTTCTATGGACCTTTCTTTACACTGAAGAACTGAGACAACACAACACTGCTTAAGGCTTTCAGAATCCATATATGCACCTGTTGGCTATTAGCTTATTCTCAGGTTGCAGGTGTAGTTAGATTATCTGCCTCTCCCACCTTCTAGGGACCAAGTTCAATACCCTCTGCATGAAGTGCTTTGTTAATGGAATCACAGAAGATCCTGAGTTTGAAGAGACCTTCAAGGATCATCAAGAGCAGGGTTGCCCTCCAGCCTCTCACTCCCCAGTCTGTACCTAAAGCCAGGGTTACCCTGTCCCAGGTACAGAATCAGGCACTTATCTTTGTTAACTTCATAGGGTTGGTGACTGCCCAGCTGTGTAATTTGTCTAGATCTCTCTGCAGGGCTTCCCAGCCTTCAAGGAAGTCAACAGCTATCCTTAGCAAACCCAGGATAGTTTTGGTTCTGCATCCAAGTGGTTTATGAAGATATTGAAGAGAACTGGGCCCATTATAGAGAGCTGGGGAGCCCCACTAGTGCCTGAACACCAGCCTGATGTTACCCCATTTACTAGAATGCACCATAAACTTAAAACTGATCTACTACAGTGAATGCTCCCTTGTTCTTTCACTGCACAATGTAATGAATGATAGTTCAACATTGTTTATTCACTGTATCCTCATTTTTCTGTGATCCTGTGAATTTGATAATTCTCCTCGTACAGAAAGGAAAGGCTTCTCACCTTCCTTTAGTGTATGCTTCCCATAGTTCTGTGAGAAACCAAAGCCAAGCTGGGTACTGAAGTTACAAATACCATCTTGCACAAGTCCCATGCAGTTCAGTCTCACTTACTAATAGATTTTATTCACCTAATAAGCTCACAGATAAAGCAAGAAAAGCAAAAAGACTGAAAATGCAAGAATGAGAGCTGTACTAAAGACACCATTCCTGGACTTAAACTTTCCACTTGAATGGGAGTAAATTAATTTTTCTTTTGGCAGCACTGTCCCCTTGACCAGAGCTGGTGTGTTCACAGCGTGCACACAGAATGAAATGTCAAGACTCACAGCACATACTGTATGACTGAACAATCAGTAAATCATTGACACCTTTGATGCTTGCTTAGGAAATTTTCAAAAACTTGAACAGAAGATGCTACTTTCTCAGAAGTCCAGCAACAAAAAATTCAGTACAACAATAGTTAAGACATTGCCTAAGAACAACAGCTGGGTATGCAGGTACATACACAGATAAGAAAAAGCATCAGAAAGGAAAGAGTCTAAAAACTAACTTTTATTTAAGTTATTTAGGAGTAAACAATATGGGGCTCTCTGCAAAAGAGACATTTAGAGAACAGTTACTTCCTTTTAAAACTTAACATGGTAGATTTCCTCTTCAGAGCATAATGTTTATGCTTCCCAGCTTTTTCTTCTGTTCTGGAATAGTAAAACTCTTTTTGAAGACCCACTGTTGAGTGATGGTAGAAATTGTACCTTTCTTTACAGGTGGCTCTTCTTCTGCAGTAGGCTGATTTTCCAAGCACCGTTTTCTTCCCACTTCCAATACAGTTTCCTCACAATCTTTGAGCTGGCTGCTTTCAGTCACTTTCTTAGAGTTCTTTTCTGCTAATTTTCTCTTAATGGTAGTCAGAGTGTTCTCCTGAGTTAAAATAGGAACAATTGCTTTCAAGTTGTACAAACCGAGCACTTAAAAATCTTAGTAGCTTTTTCTATACAAATATTTTTAGAAAACCTTAAGGGTAAGGTACATAGGGGAAAAGTCAGTGACAGATCAGTTAGATAAAGAGCTCCTACAACTTCAGATACTAAGAAACACAATGCTTTTGTATTATACAGGAATCAGAGCAAGAGACTGGAAAACTAGAAAACATAAGACTTTCATTAAGAGGATTTAGTTTATCATCTGAGAACAATTCCCAACATCAAGAATTAATGAAATTCCCAATTCTTTAAAAGCACACACAGCCTGTTCTACAAATTCATCACTTTCTGATCATGGTTGGTAGAATTGGAAGCTTTAACAGCCTTTAGCAAACCCACAAATCATTTTTGCCATGACACATTTGATGCAGTTTCAAAGCCTAGTCAGTTCTGCCATACATGCTTTAGATATTTACTTGACTAAGTTATTTACTTGCAAGATGATTACAAGTGGCAAGGCATGTGGTTGTCAAGGACCAATTATTCATCTGTAAGTACTTGATTAAAAAACACAATAGACTATAGAGTTGAGGTTTGGAGTCATGTTTAAAATGTCATGCCAGTGTCTCAGGGAACCACTGGACAGTTAAAGCCTTGCTCTTGGAAGGAGCAGTAATAGTAAGTCATCACACTCCACTCACTCTTGGAGCATTCATAATATTGACAAGCAGCTAAGGCAAAGAGAACACAAGACATAGTTTGGCCAAAGCTTTGAGTTTACACCTTGAGTGTAAGAGAAATGCATCAGAATGCTGACTAAGTTTCACTTAAAATGTTCTCAGAACTACTTCAGATTACTGAACATCAGGCTCAAAAAACTCCAAAACCAAAAAACCTCAAACTGTTTTGATTTTTTTTTACCTGCATACATTTAGCCATGCTACCTTCCAGCATGCAGCAGGTATCATTAGACTATACAATTCCAAGTTTTATTAATCACATCAAAAGCAGAGAAGCCCATGCCATAGCTTCTTAATTCAAACTTGGCTCAACACATTCACATTAACACTCCTCCCTTGAAAGTGTGCAAGCATGTTGGTGGTGGGTGGAATACACTGGTTTTTTTTTTCCTAATTTACACAACTGTCTTTTCTTACATTTTAAATTCTAACTGCAACTAAAATTGACCTTTGTGGCAACAAAAACTCATTTTCTTCCTCTTTTATTCAGACAGTGATGCACTTGGTCTATTCCCAGTTTTAAGTCCTCACACAGTTTGAGGTCTTTAATTTTTTTAAAATGGCTTTCAGTCTCATCTAGAGTCCTTCAATAACTTCATATCAGTACTTCTGAAAGTCTCATTATTTGCATACACCCCTGCTAACATTTTGCTGTGGCTTTAGTTTCAACACCACCTGATGTGCTACCATTTGAAGTAAACAGCAATTATTTAAAGAAAATTCCAATTTTCCAAAGTCAAGTCCATTATAAGCACATATTAAGGTTTTTTTATATAAAGGCAATTAAGATATCTAAGACTTACATAGTCTTTTATGGTTTCTTCTGAACGGGTTATCTGACCTTGTAGTGTCATGATAATTGCATCTTTTTGCTTCATAATATCAATCAGTTCTTGAATCCTTTCATTTTGTATATTCATTTTCTTGAAAAAGAAAAAAAAAGTTCAGTATTAAATTGAACTCTACCATGCTTTTTAGAAGCAAGATTGGTTAATTTATGCTTGATATTAAAAAAAAACAAAACAAAACAAAACTAGAAGCATAGTCTACTAGCATTTCAAACTATTGGGATTTTGTATTAAAGCAAATAATTTTGCACAAGATTTCTTTTTTTTAAAAAAGTTACCTCAGTTGCTTCTTTAAGTTGCTCAGCAGACTCATCCAATTTAATCCTCTGTATTTCAAAACCTGTAACAGGAAACAAGGTTACATCACATTATACTCAATAATCCATGTCTGCATCTTCTGGTATATCAGTAGTGTTTGAAAACATTTATTTTCAAGTTGACTTCTACAGGACATTTCAAAAGTTGTTTATGTTTCCTAGACTGGACAATTGGGTCTTGCAAGCCATTCAAAATACAGATCATATCACAAGACCTCTGCTGAGATCATTATGAGGTGTTGCTAGTTTTTCCTCCATCAGAGTTCCACATGATGCCTGAAAACACTGCATCAGCAAAATGTGAAGTACAGGGAGTACAATACAACAAAAAAATCAAGAACTTTGATGTTTTATACTACAATTCTTAGGTCTGCAATCGACCATTTTCAGTGTTATCTTAAAAATGAAATAAGCAAGGCCTGTAGAATTGTTTAACCTGAACATACACAAAACAAAGGATTTCCACCATTATACATATGATTTGGCTACACAGTGCTAATCAGTAAGATTATTATTCCTATTTTACAGTACTCAGTAATTTTTTGTGTCTGTCTTTCACATCACACTTAGACCCAGCTTACCTTTGGTTTTCTTTTCCAGCTCTTCTTTGGTCTCATCTAGTTCAGCAGTTATTTTTGCCAGCTGTTTTTCAAGACAATCTATAGTTTCCTGTGGATCCTCCAAGGACACAATGTATTGGTGTGCTGCTTCTGCCTGATTTTTGATATCAGTGATATCATTTTGCAGAGAATCAATAACACCCCCAAAATCAACATAGGCACCTGTGTTTGTGCTGTTTTCTTCATTCTGAAAGAATTTATATTAATTCCAAAATGGCAAATAATTACACAAAAGCCATTTTTTCAACAGAAACCATGGAAGATCATTAGGAATTCTAATATGTAAGTGGAATTCTAACTTCAAAACCATCTTGTGGGTTCATATGCACTGACTGCCAGTTTCTGTCTGCCTTCATACACCAGTTTCCAGTATCAATCTAGAGCTGTTTTATTTTAATAACATAATGACCCCTCACTACATTCTCCCTTATATCTCCACAAAAACATCCCCTCCAAGTTTGCTGTAAAAGTTAGCATATTTTATACCTATGAGAATACTGAATGAACAGAGCAAACAGTCAGTTTTAGGAATACATCTGAAATCTTCATATAAGAGGAAAAGTTTGTGAGGTCAAAACTCTGTGGTCACTTATCATAGTAAGTTATACCCTAAAGAGTAACTTCACACCTTGCCTCTCTGTTTATTTAAAAAAAAAAAAAAAAAAAAAGTTTCAAACTCTCAGGAGACAGACTCAAGTTAAGAGTCTGATTATAGCTTAAGTGGATAAATAATTCTCATTACTTCAGTTGTAGCTACTACTGCTCTAAGAGAGAAGTCTCTGCAACTGCTCCACCACATCTATATGTGGGACCCAAGAAGTCAGTCTCAAGATTTTAAATAGGCACTAATAGCAATAGATTTTATAGCATAAAAACCTACAGATTTCCTCCCAATTTCTTTGTATAGAATAATTGTCACTTCATGTCAGAGAAATGCAGAAAACCCCAAAAATTCCTGAATCCAAAGGCTCAGCAACATCATCTATTAAGTAAGATAAATATATCTTGCTTAAAGCAATTGTTACATTGTGTGCTATTTCTTGAAATCACCCTTGGTATCACAACAGTTAGTTAGTAAAAGGGACATTAAGGGCAGACAGATAAAAATACCAGAGATCCAGCTTGATCACTGCAAGGACAATCTTGTGATTTACTTCTTTCATCTGCATTTTTACTGTAACTATTTACAAGTTCCTTGAAGATTTCCAGGCGTTTTTCAGAATTTTCTTCAAGATGTGCTCGTTCTCGAGAAAGGCACTCTCTAGAGTAGAAAAAAAGTCAAGTCAGCTAAAAGGTAGCCATGACAGAGGCTAAAAAGTTATTAGCACAGTTGCCTACAAACCAAGATTCTTGCTTCTTTATTTTGGTACAACATAACAATACACTAAACAATGCTCCTACCTTAAAGCAGAAGTACATTTCACACATGCCAGAAGAGTAAGAGGGATAGAAGTACACGTTATGGAAAGCACTTAACCAAAGACATTCTTTCTAAGCTGCTTGAGACAGAATATGTTTGGAGTATCACCAAAACAAAGAACATAAAAGCCTTTTCTAAAGAGCATTTTTCCTGAACTCAAAATCCAAACAGGAACTAACATATTAACTGATGCAGTAGAAGATCAGATCCAGCAGAAGATTGTGGTGTCTTACAACCAAGAGAGACTCAAGAAAGAAGTAAATTTACTTTCACTTTCTTAACAAGTAACTTTGAAAACTTAAAGCCAGCTTACTTGAAATCTACTTCCCGCTGAGCAAAATAATCTGTAAATTCTTGCATCACTTCTTCACGAATTTTCATTTCCAGCAGTAACTTATTTTTCTTTTCAGTAATAAGTTTGTTCCTCAGCTCTTCTACCAGATTCACCAGCATCTAGAATTACAATTAGGATTATGCTTTTCATAAAGAAATCCCAGAAGTGAGCTTTTTTTTCCCCTCACTCCTCAAACACTACAACACTTTACCCTGCAGCTGGAAAAAGTTTTTCCAGGTCTTTTATTAGCTTACTCATAAACTGAAGGATTTTTGAGTAGATTGCACTACCTCTTTGGTACTAACACAGCAATTTAGGTTTGTACAGAGTGGGTATTTCCAAAGAGCACAAAGTTTATAACAAACATTCCTAATGTTATCTTTAATGACAGGCTTAAGAGCCACAGAATTTGGCCTTTTATTTTCCATATGTCCCCTTTCAGGTATTAATGAAACCTCCAGGAAATGGTCTCTAGTCCTCTGTTCTCCTACTCCTGGTCTTCCCCAGAAATGACTAAAATTGCTGTTTCTTAAAGAACAGTGTCTTGTGTATAAATTAACAAAGGAACAATCTTGTGTTGCTAAAAACCAGGCAAAATCTTCTGTATATTGACCATAGGATGCCAAAAGAGGAGAAAGCCAAATCTGAAATTCTTACTGCGTAGTTTGCACTTTGACACAATCCAAAGATTTCCTACAATAAGCACCAAGGCATAAGTAATCCCACCTGTAGCTCCAAACACTGGATTTGGGTAGGATAAGGTGATGATGGGGGAAGCAAAAAAAAAAAAAACCAAAATAAAACCAAACAAAAAAAAAAAAAAAAAAAAAAAAAAACAAAAAAAAAAAAAAAACAAAAAAGAGAAAAAAAAAAAAAAAAAAAAAAAAAAAAAAAAAAAAAAGCAAGATAGAGGAAACCAGAAGAGTACATTGCTTCAAGGCCCCATGCTATACTAATTTGTAAAGTAGCAGCCCTGGCACATACCATGTACTTTTCTTTTGCAATAACGACTTCGTTTTCTGCATTTTCCTGCACTGCTTCTTCTCTTGACATACTGGGCTGTTCCTCTACCTCATCATCATCTTCATACACATCTTCCAAAGTTCTGTCCCATAGGATAGTAGCTCTTTTCCTTGGGATTGGCATTCTACTAACATTAAGCAGTGATGAGTCTCCTGCTGATTTCTGGCCAAATGACAGATCTTGAGGAAGAATAGATGTGTCCATAACCAAAATCTACCCAGAAAAAAATTCAAGAACAAAAAGTTATTGGCATTTTTTAAGCTCCACTGGTACTTTGAAGACCTCCTGCACTCTCATATAGGTCTCTTGAGCAGAGCACTCTTCCAGCTTATCTATCCATCCTCTGTTCAGAGTCACTACTTGGACCAGTATCCAGCTTGAGTAGAATTTGTCACCTTATAGCTTAACCCTTCTTTGGATCCCAAGAACACCAGGTTTCACTAACTGATAACCTACAAGAGGCAGATTGCTCATTTCCTGTACTATAAGGTTCCAGGTACATTACACAAACATCATACAACATCTATTTCTTTAACAGCTCTATAACCATTACAGCCTGCTCCTTTTGGTATTGCACTTAACCTGCCCCAACTCCAAAGGCATGGACTTAACTGTCAACAAAACTTATCCATGGCTTCCATTAAAGCTACAGCATCAATCCTCCACTAACATCTTCTAACTTTGCCAAAGTTACATCACTGCACTTACTCCTGCTCTGCTTCCACCTTCCTACTGAAACCTCTGTGAACGTAAAGACTTTTCACACTCTTTGGTGTTCAATCTGTTTTATCACTACTTCAGATAAGCAATATTCCAAGTTGAGATAGCAGTAGTATATGGGACAGATAGAAGTGAGAGCATATTGTATCAGCAGCAGAAATTTACTCAGATCTCAGGAAAATTCTTCCAAAGATAAGTCTCTTATTACACTGGAGGTTTCATAGGAATCACAAATTTTCAGTAGATGCTTCCACCCCTACACTCCAAAAAAAAAAAAAAAAAAAAAACCACAAAAAAACCCCAAAACGTCCCAATAAAGTATTTTTAAAAGCCCTAGGAGATGAAGCTCAGTCTGGTGTAATTAGAAATATGATTACAGTATAAAACAAAAATCCAGTAACTAAATTAATATTCCTGAAAGTGAGTGAATCTGTTCTTTTTAAAGCAAATCAAAGTTATTGATCAACAAGATATAGACTACACCACACTTACTTTTTGTGCAATGGCTGAGAACTTTAGCACATTGAGTGTTTCCTCATATGCTGAAGCACATTTGCTGATGTTTACTATCATGTACACCTTCCCTTTTCCACTGAAAAAGCCTTGAAGAAAATGAGTGAGCTTACTTTCCCGAAAGGGTATGTGCTGCTGCAACCTTTAAAAGACAAAAGAACAGATGACCAGAAGTTTAGTAAATTTCAGTCAGTGTAAGAACTATCCAGCCTGAAGACTTGAAAGTTCCACTCTTACTATGGCACTTGACAAGGGTGCTTTAAACATAAATTTTAAATTTCAATTTTTTCCAAAGCTTCTTTGATAAGCCAAGTTCAGAACAAGTAACATCACTAGCATCTGTGACAGCATGTTTAAAGTATGCTATAATTTAAATGATTTAATTAAAAAGCAAAACAAAGCAAGTTTAAAGGTAACTTCAATACATCAACAAAACCACAGTATAGACATCAGAAATCTGTACTTTTCTTCCTACCAAAAACTTAAGTGTTACTATATATATTTTAAACAACATCTTTTAATCACTGTAGGCAATATCTAAAAACCACAACCAGCTGGTAACTCATAAAAGGACTTACTTTGACTGCTGACAGTTCTTGAGTGCATTAAGACACTTGCCTAGAGTCAGGAGAGAGGTATTTATATTTCCACTCTCTTTCAATCTGTCACCCTCATTGCGGGTCTTGGTATATCTTTCAGAACCAGCAAGATCACACAATGACAACCTGAAAGCAGACAAAGAAAAATCACTGTAATTACCTTTAAGAGGCACAAATTATCCACTTTTAGAAATTATCACTTTTCCTCATCCTTCTCAAGTTTGCTTCCCTAATCAAATTTCCCACTATTTTCTGATAAAAATTTGCTCTACCTGCTTCCTATCCCACCCCACCCACTGTTCAACTCTTCCTTTTGGGGACTTGCACATTTCAGGAGTAAAGAAGTCTGGCAGAACCTTGTGCTGAGCAGAGGTGACAAGACAGAACAGCACTGACACCTGATGCCTTGAGGGAGAGGAACAAGTACTGTATGAGGCTGGAAGTGGGGAGCCACCATACATGCAGGAGGCTCTGCCAGTGAGCACTGGGTGCAGTGCCAACACGTCAACATGGAAGGCCATTAACAACTGCATCACAAGAGACAGACTGTTCTGAACTTACTCATTGACTCGGGTCACCCTTGGTGTTCCTGAATCTTCAACTTTTAGTACTTTAACTGTGAATATGCTGTGACTAAAAGGAGAAATTGAAATCAGCAGAGAAGTGAAAGTAGATCAATACTTTCAACATACTTTTAGTCTCCACAACATCTGTTCAAAATGTTGCTTGATCTGTCAATATATCTAAGCATCACACAATCAGATACAAACTTTCAGAGATCTCCATGTAGGCATGCATTTTGCATTTTCCTCTGATATATAGATGGAATAAAGTTAAGTATATTTGTACAGTATTTGATAAAGTACTGTGAGCTTTGATATATGTTCACCCTACTAAAGGATTGAATCACTGTGGCTTAAACCATTGTGTCACACACACTGCTAAAGGACACCAAAACTGAAACCTAAGAACCTAGACCTTGTAAAAGCCTCTTCTCTTCCTAAAAACCATAAGCCATGTTTTAGTTTCTCCTTCCTCCCGCTCACCATCCTATGCCCAATGCTCTTCAAAATGTTTCTTACCTTCTGCTGGAGCAATTATTTAATTTCGTGCTTGCAATACTCTGGTGTTTCAACCCCAATTTGAGAAGTCGAAAAGCTTCTTTAGAGTCTGAAACCTGAACCCACTGCAGATCTTCAGGAAGAACAAATACAATAATTTTTAAGATAACATCACCAAAGTAAGTATTCTTGGGAAAACATGCATAGCAAGGACACTACATTTACTTGAGGCATAGAAGCATTTTACTACACCTGCTTCAGACAGATGTGATGACAGATCAAATGCCTCCTCTCATAGAAAAGGGTAAGTACATAACATTTCATCATTCTGTTAGCACATTAAATGTTCCATTCAAATTTCACAAGCAAGCTTAGCCCAAGCAGACAAGTCAAAAAAGTAAGGTGTAAGGTGAGCAGAAAGCCCTGTAGTCATATTCAGCAAGGCAGAACCTTACCTTCTATATCCTAAAATTAAGAACAGCTTATTCAATTTATACCACAGTCAAGGAGGGGAAAGGGAGGACAGGGAAGTCATATAGATATCTTTCAGGGCCATCAACTTAACTGAAAAAAACCAGAAGAATTTTGCCTGCAATATGATAACCATATGTCTGAAATATGCTTCTCTACAGAGAATACTGAAAAAAATCCCAGAAACAACAATCTAAAAAACTGTTGAGTCAATTATAAGTACAGTTAAGAACTACAGGCCTCTTAAAAAAAAAAGGAAAAAATTAAAACTTAAATTTGTCAATTGTTTCCAATATTTCTCCCATTTCAAAGAAATATCAGTGCAGTGAAGTGCAGAAGCTTTTAACAGTTCCAGTCAAGAGTAAAGATAAAACAGGATTAAAGGTAGAGATACTTCTATGTATGTAGATTACTATAGTAATTTTGTTATTGATTCTTCTAATCTAAAGATCATTTCAGGCAAACCAAACTTTTCAAATTACATTTGGCAATTTGCAATGTATTCTACTCACCTTTTACAAAAGGATATCCCTTGATGTCTTGAGCGAGGCGCAGTGTTTTCCTTTTCTTCTCATTTGATGCAGGAATTAACAGATCATAAAAGCATTCATTGTAAATCTCGAAAAATGAAATCCAAACAGAAAACTTGATGTAATTGGTTGCAGTTGTGATAGATTGCTCTGAGTCTGTTGAGATATCTTCCAAATCTGCCAAGTACAAAATATTACAAACCAATATAAACCTAGTAAAGTGAGTTTCGTTAAAAAAATAATTAGTAAGTAAAAATTGATACAACGAACCACCCAAAAACCACTCAAAATCTAAAATTCATTCCAAAAAATCCATTGAAGGTCCCAACCCATTTCTTAAATATCTGGAAGTCATACGGTTAACTTACATATTTGCAAGAGACAATCACTCTACTACTTCCTTTCCCACTTCTAAATTCTATCAACCATATAAAGCTTGGTTAGAATTAGTCAAATCTGTTCAACATCTTTAGAAGACAAAACTAAACTGACAAGATACTTGATTTTGACTTTTTAAAGTAAACCTAGTATTTAGATAGTTTTTTAAATGCTAGAATCAAGTTTAGATAATTACACAGAAGTACTCTAAAAGCCTGTCAGGATATCACCAGGACCCACAGGATAAGTGGAATTACTTTTTCTTTGCTATAACTTCAGCCCATTTAATGCCAGATATTCTTCTAACCATTCCATCCTCCTGTTTTCTGCCCACATTATTTGCTCACTATCCAATTCACAGGCATATAAAACTGATAAGAAGGAATTTTATTAACATAGGCCAGAAGTCAGTTATTGATCTCAATAAGGCTTATTTGCCAGCTTTACCTGCAAAACTTTCATATAAAACATACCCTGAGAATCTATAGGTGCTTTGTTGCTAGTGTTAATCTGGTGGTCTACCTGCAAAACAAAACAAAAAATAGACTGTTAACAGTACAAGTTATTTCTCATACCTCTACTGTGTTACTAGAAGGGAATACAGATGGTTGCAATATGCCAATGCAAAGATCCTGGTTACACACCAGGTCTAGTTCAGTGCACCTGTACACTGCTATTGACAGGGCTGTTCTTGCCTCATACTCACCCCTGCCACTTCCCTTCCATCAGTACAAAACCATTTCAGCATGCTGACTTGGAAACAGTCTAGCCACAGAAAACCAGAGAGGTAGGAACCCCTCATACAAACAGGGCGATTCAAGTAAATTTCAGGACTCCAGTTACAGTTTATAGTAAATGCAAGAAACCTTGAATTTTTCTATTATTGGTATTTTGCTAATATTGTTTCATATTTTCCTAGCTTGCTTGGCTAACCCTTGGAAACAGAGGTAAATGTAGAACAATCATTCACTTAAAAACTGAAATAAGGAACTTATTGCTTCATGATACATGTTTGAAATAAATTATATAATTCAAGTAAAGTCCAGGTTTTAGTAAGAGAAAGACAATTTTCTTTTGCTATTTAAAAAAAAAAAAAAAAAAAGTAAACCAAGTACCTATAGTTAGAGCTTAGGGGCTTCATACACACCCTCCATTCCCAAGCCATAGTTTTGGTTAGTTGGGTTTTTTCAGACACAGAACTGAAAGTGGAAGTGCCTGAAGACATGAAATCAATCTACTAAAAAAAGTATGCTTAAGAGAATTAACATGAAATAAAAAATCTGGTATGGTTTGGTTCAGGCTTTTTTAGTGTTCGGCCAAGGGTATATTCAATAATAAATTTTTCAAATAAAAACTTTAGGTAATAGGCTTTACACATATAAAACACCTACACAAACCTCTGTTGCAGCAGATGCAAACTTTGCCAGCAAATTTTTAGGTTTAAGTGTTCTTCTTATAAACAGTGCCAGAAACTAGAAGGTGCATTCAAACACACACAAAAGGTTTTTCTGAAGTCCCTTCTGAAGGCAGACAGAGCTAGATTGAACTTACTCCTGTGCTTCTGAAGTGAAGTGACAGAATTTTGCTGCCACCTACCTTCCACACTGGAGCCCAGTTAACCAATAGATAAAAATCAAGGCAACAGATACATACATTCCTTTTTCCTTTCAACACTAGCTATTACAGCCTTGCATACCACAAGGGAAATGCAATTCTTTTTGTGAAAAAAGTACCTTACTAGTTCCAAATCCTCGTATATGCTCAGTTTTATTTTACATTATTTCACTCATTTCAGAATTAGAAGACAAGAAAAAGGTATGGTTATATAAAATACAAATTCCCCATAATTGTAATTGGACTAAATAGCTCCAGAATTTCAGTCAGCTCCTAAAACTGGAGTGTATTTCTGGAGTGCTCAACAGTGAATTGTAAGAAAAAAGCCTAGCAGAAACCCATCTTTAATTCCAACCTTCAAGTCCACTAGCTCTATAACCCTGATTCTTCAAACAGATTTCTGCTTCCTTTAAGGATATTTGTCAAACTGAAAGGGCAATAACCTCAAAACTATAAATTTCTTTCAAGTACCCTGAAAGACAGTAGGTTCTTTAAAGGATCAGACCTACTAGCCTCCTCACAGATAAAGAGGGGACTATTTACATTCAGTTCTTATTAAGCATCAGTTATCCCAGAGGATAAATTATAAAGGTACCCAATCTACAAAGAAAAAAAAAAAAAAAAAAAAAAAAAAAAACTTAGTGTATATATCTGTGAAGTATTGAGCCACAAGACAAAAATCCCCAGGAACAGGGTTCATCAGCACTATTGCTCACTTTGCTGCTAATCTGAATGCTTGGCTGCCAGCAAATAGACACATCCAAGGTTAAATACAGCCAGCCTCTTCCCACTGCAAAGAACATGGAGCTATCTAAAGATGCACATGCTCATCAATATAGAAAGAAGTGCTCCTCTACCTCTTTTATTAGACGAAGTAATGAATTTTTAATAGCAGTTTCTTCTCTCACTTGGTTTTCAGTCAGCTTTATATAATCTCTACACCGATAGGGTTTGAGATCCATTGCTGTGTATAGCCTTCCTTGAATACTTTTAAACAACATATCCATAGTCCTTGGTAGAATACCAGCATTATCTTCTGTCCCTGAAGGAACATACAAAAGAAAAATCCAGTTATTACAAGGTATACAGATAAATGAGGACAGAAAGATAACAAATCTCAAAACATACATGAAAAGTTTGAAGACAACATACAACAAGAAGTGGAGTTTGCTTTGTATTCTCAAGGTAGCAGAAATATCACTAGAGATTTTTGAAAGGTATTTGGCCTTCAGGAACAGTTCATGCTCTATATCAGTAATGGGTATAACAAAACAAAAACGGTTAAAAGTATTTTGCATAACTTTAGCCTTAAGGAAAGCAAATAAAAAACCCATGGCCAACAGACATTTGGTAAAGATTGGCAATTTTTCAACTGCATTTCACAAACAGCCTTCACTGTCTCAAGGAAGTAATCTTGAAATAAAACTCATGAATGATCTCTTAGCTGCTCTTAGTCCTATAGTAATGAGGTAGAACCTCCAAAACAGTTTCTGAACACCTTGCAAAGACTCATCCCTTTCCCTGTCCCAGACCCTTTCCTCTCAATATATTGCTTCTGTACCTAAAAGACAAGGAGTCAAATAAAAGCCTCAGAGCTCCCCTAATCTTTCTGGATCCGAATGCAAGTTTAAAAAGGGTTCACTTACATTTGATTTCTAAAACAGAGAAAATAAAAGTGTGGAAGAACTACCATCCTGTCTCAGGCTGATAACTTCTGCTTTTGAGACAGATGGACACTTAATAATTACAGCACTAGCTGTATCACCTAAGTCAGAACTTACAAAAAATTTGGTTGGCATTCACACCTCTAGCTAGTAGCCAAATACCACATTAAACTCAAGTACTCTTGCATTACATTTGTTTCTCCTCTCTAATAGTCTTTTGTTTATTGCAAGGCCCATTGTAATTCAACATAACAGAAAAAAAGGAACAGTACTGGGAGGAAAAGTCCTAAAAACCTGCTTCATCCTTCACTTAGGTCATTTGCCATTGACTGAATACAGGTTTCCATGTAATGTTAAAGTGCAGTAACAGAAGAGTAAATCATGGCACCCAATAGGCAACATTCTGCCCTGTCAATTTTAATCAAAGTACTAAAAATATAATATCATGAAAAAACTTCTAGCCTTAAAAGTGTCAATCAAAAATTCTTGAAAACCCACACAATATACCCCAAACTAGTCTGATACCTGGAAAGGCTGAGCTGGAACAGAGACCAGACAGAGCAAAATGAATAAAAGTATGTATTTCTTGAAAGGATATGCCTTGGGTGGTACAAGAGCCTGGCTGGGGATACATCCAAACCAAAACCAAGATGGATCCTGGTCAAGAGTTTTTACACTTTTATAAGTTTTGGTTCATCTCCATGTTGGGGTCAATTATCCAACCATGGCCCCACACCATGAAGTCTCAGCCCCCTGGCTTGCTCCCTTTTCCTCATCATTATTTCTGCTTTTTGGGTACCAGTTGCCCTTGATTCTCAAGTTAGAAAGGAATTGTTTTGTCAAACTACCCTGTGAAGAGACCTTACTAACATATAACATGAAGTTTCATGGTTACACACTAAGCAGCAGAGAATCTGCTAACATAATACATAACAGCTAAAACCCAAGGCACCGGTCAAGCACAGGAGACTGTGCACATGAAGAATTGTTGTGGTTTTGGGATTCATCTTTATTAGGAGAGGAAAGAACATCCCATTCTTGCCCCAGACAAATGATAACTCAAAGTACTGGCAGTAGTCTTTAATTAAAATCCAGCAGAAGATTGCTTAGAAAAGAATGTCAATTCAATAAAAATTAGTTTCAAGTGACACACAACTCGCTGTCCTTCAACTATTTCTTTGTATAAAATACCTGGTATTGCACCCAGAAACTGTTTCAATGTGAATCAAATCACCTCATTTGTTAAAATGCTTTGAAAAATAACAGAAGAATGACACCTTCTGACCAGAAAGGATATAAAACTTTTAACTCCCCTTCATCCCTGGGGTACAAGACACTTGGAGAAAAATAGGAAGATCACATATACCTGGCTGAAATTATAGAGCCTTCCAAAGTAATATGACTGTGTTTAGGTTAACTCAGGTAGTGACTGTCTGTTGGCAGTTAAATTTGTTATGGAAGGAGACCTTTTGAAGACTATTAGAGAAGCAAATGGATAGAGACTTCATTTTAAATGAAGGAAGAAGTTATGTTTCTGCTAGAACTAATTCTTACTTAAAAAATAAAAAGTCTTGCAAGAAGAACTAATTTGTGCTTTTACCTTGGAAGGTGTAAGTTTTCCCAGCATTTGTTACACCATATGTAAAAACAAGACGATTATATCCATCTAGGAAATCTTGCACTGGTTGCTTCATGGTACCTTCAAAGAACTCTTCTTGGGTTGTTTCAGGTCCAAACACCTAAGTATTACCAATAAATATTTATACTTTGAGTAATTATTGGAGACTTTTAAAGAATCTTTTAAATTCTCTTAGTTTATAATGTTAAAGACTATAAAGGTAAAAAATGCAGTGTGTTCAATAATGTAAGTTAAAACAAACTATACCAGAAATAATTTAAAAAGAAGACCACTCATTTACTTGTGAAAAAGTGAACCTCTGTAACATTGGTCCTGAAGTTTTTTCACTTAGTCGATTCAAAAAGTGTTGGGGGGGCTTCAGTATGATATTTGTTGAGTCTTCAAGTGAAACACAGTCCTATTAAAAGGAAACAAACAATGCAGGCATGAAGAGATTCAAAAGAGTTCAGCTTATAGGAAAGCCAAACAAACAAACCCCCTCACAAAACAAATGCTAATTATTTTTAAATTAAATGAATGCCACACCTGTGATCCATTTTCTCTTTCCAATGACGTAAATGGCCTGATACGGAGGCAAACTTGTATGTGCTCCTTAGACTCCAAACTGCTCCTCTTTAAAAAGAAATTAAAACAGTTAGAAATTTGATTATTTTCTTGATAATTAGCACATGAAACCAGTTTTATTTCATCAGGCTGTTTTAAACAGACTTATATAGTAACATGGTAAGCAAAACTTCTTCACTAGATCAGCTTTTACAAGTGCTTAGGCCCATGCAGAAGCTTGCTAGGGTAAGTTAATCTTGCAGCACATTTAGGCAAACACTGCATTCAGGTCAACAAAAACATTCCATGAACCGTCAATCAGCCTCATTCATAGAAAACTGAAGTGCCCCACAGGGCATCATTGCAGTGCCACACAACTTAGTCTAAATCCTATGTACTTCCTTCAAACTAAAAAATAACAAAGAAGCTTTTTACCTTCTCTGTAAAATTCTGACTATTCTTACCTATGAAAGGACTAAGATTATGTTTTGGAAAATAAATATCCAAACAGTGAAGTTTTCTTACCTGGCTTGTGTCCGAGCATGAAGAAACCAAAGAAAATTCAGAGGAAAGATCTGTTTTAATATCTTCAACATTTACTGGTCCTCCTGGAGATGGCTCAGTGCTAACAATATAGGATGGTCTATAAAACTTCTCATTATCCCAATTCAGTTCCATTCTGCAGGAGAAAATAAAACTATTTTGTGTTTTCTAATCATGTAACATAGAGATTCTGAAGTCCCTTGGGAGATGAGTCAATTTGAAACTGGTAATTGCAATTTCTTCATGGAAAAAGTTTTCTTCATCCTATTCATAATTTACATAGCAAGTTTTCTGATGGCTGAAGAAGGGGTCTGCATCATGCATTGAGAACAGCCACTCTTCTTTAAAAGAAAAGTAAATGTTTACCAGGGTAAAGCTTCACATATATACACAGCACAAGCTTGCCAAAAAGCAGTCTAACAAGAAAGATAAAACTTAAAAAAAAATCTAATTCCACATCACTTCATGATCCCATTATAGATTCCATTTAGAATGTCATGGTTATCTCTGCAGAACTTGACAAATACTTGGTGTTATAAAGATAACAGTGTTAACTTAATACAAGACAGTTCAGAGACATTCCAAAGACTAACAGATAATTTAAAGCCATTAAAGGGGCACTACTATACTAAAAAGCTCATGCCAGAGTACAAGTTAAAGCATTGCTTTTTAGCAATTTTACACTCAGCAATTAATTTATTAATATAGAAATTTTTGTACCTTTCACAAATTGAGCAGTGAAATTTTGCTACAGAAACACAGCTTGAACAAAGACTGACCTTTGAATAAGCTGTGTCTGGAAAGAAACATACCTGTGCTGTCACGATCTGGAAGTCTTATTCATCAGCCACAGTGCAAAAATCTTATCAATCCTTTACAGGAAACGTATTTGTTAGATGACTGGCATTTTAGTTGCTTTAAATCTAAGCTTAAAGTGTGATCTGTCAAGATTATGCTCTCACTCTATCTTTTTCCTTAAGAAGCAAAAGACAAGCGTTAAGCTGTGTACACAGTCAGAACTGTAAGTATTTGCACAGCTCAGCAGTTAGAAGGGTGCAGGTCAAGTTGAGTCACACAGCTCTGCAAGTACCGCAGCTATTCTGGTGTGAGCAGCTATATTGAAGGCACTACAAGGCACTCGTGTCCTGGGATGCATTATTATAACCTGCTAACCTTGGCAACAGAATTTAGAGCTGTGGACATCCTAAAAGGAGGGGAACCCCAGAGGCTCACACAGCCACAGCACACACACAGCAAAAGGTACAGAGAGCTCCAAACCACACTGTAAGGCTGGCGGTTACATAAAAGCTAAAGCACCAGCTCTAACAACTAAAATAAATAAATAAATAAATAAATAAATAAATAAATAAATAAATAAATAAAAAGTCCCCTCTCTGCAGGTATCAACCTTTCACTTTCAGTAAGGCTGGCGGTTACATAAAAGCTAAGGCACCAGCTCTAACAACTAAAATAAATAAATAAATAAATAAATAAATAAATAAATAGTTTCCTCTCTGCAGGTATCAACCTTTCACTTTCAGGCTTTATTTAGGCCATTTTCCTGTCCTTACGGGACACAACCGCAGCTGCTTCGGCAGCAGCACAGCCCCAAGCAGGAGTTACCCAGGCCCGGTAGGCCCCATCTAAAACCCCTCAAAGCCCACAGCCCCTCCCGCGTAACCGGGATGGCAGCGGGCTGAGGCGGGGGGGAGCGGCCGTCGCCACAGAGACAACCCACACGGCTTCACTGCCCCACGACCCCTGTGCCGGCGCAGGCCCGGTGCCCCACCGGCGCCGCTCGCTCACCCGCCCGGCCCGGCCCGGCCGCTCCTGGCCTCACCTCCGTCCGGCCGCGGCTTCTTTTCGAATCCGACCAATGGCAGCGCACGGCGCCGCGCGGCCTCCTGGGAGGACGGCGCCGAGCGGCGCAGGGCCCGACGGGAAGTGTAGTCCCGGAGGGGCGGGGCCGCCTGCCCCGGTTTGCCCTCAGGCGGCGGCCGCGCCCCGCTGGCTCGGAGCGCCCGCGGGCCACGGCTGTGCTGGGGCTGTGGTGGCGGGCATTGTGGTGCCACCGCCGCGCGGGGCCGCCAGCGCCCGGCCCGTGGCCGCAGCAGGATCTCGGCTGCGGGGGGAAGGCGCCCTGGCCCCGCCGGGCCTGGCCGCCGCAGCCTGCAGCGCCCGGGCTTCGCTTCTCTCAGGTGCGGCAGAAGGACGAGTGTAAGTTGAGCTTGTCGGAGCTCTGGGTGATTACAGGCCTTTTGCTGTTTGTTTATAAACAGAATAATCGTTGTTTGCAGGTGGTGAGTGAGAGAGGCCAGTGACCTGCTCCATGCCTTGCACCAGAACTGGGATCAGCTGAATTGGGAAATTCCCGTTTTAAGATCGGGATGTGCTTGTGCCTTACCCTGGGTTCAGTCCTGACAAATGACAGATGTGGAAGACACTTAGTACGGTGCCTTTGTTTAAAACCTTCCCCAGGCAGAATTTGTTCCTGAGTGCCAGATTTACATGATGGGCACGTAACTTTTTAATCAGCAATGAAAGAAATTCTTTGGCTTTATTTTGCCAATGAGATCATCATTTTCTGGAATGTCAGGATGTGGAAATGTACAGAATTTAGTAACAAACGTCACCATGAGTTTCTCTTTAGAATTAGACAGGATTTTTTTCAGCTGTAATAAGAAACGTGTGCCAGTTTTGAATTGAAATAAAAGGACAAGTAACTTGAAAATAGTTAGTATCTGCCAAAACCAAATTTTAATTTTTCTGCTTGAAGAAAAGACTGCCAGCGAAAGCAAGCAATTCTGTAAAGGAATAATTCTAAACAGATTTTATATCAGCTGCTTTCGTGAGGTTGTCTTTAACATTAAATTCTATCTTTCTTTAAACAGAAGCTGTGTCATATCAGTAAAAGAGGTATATTAGAAGATTTCAGTTTGGTTGCAGGCCACTTTGTAAGAGTTGGTCTGTTTTAACAGCAGAAAATGATACAATGTTGAATTTGAAATTGTTTGCTAGTAAAACTGAAAAGTTCTTGAAATCATGCTTGTAAGACTCTGGCTAACCTTTTAATTTTTTTTTTTTTTTTGTTTTTATCCTAAACAGAATACAAACTACTGAACTTACCTAATGCCAAATCACCTTTTTCATACCGGGAGAGGACTAAGAATGACTCTCAAAATAAAGGAAAAAAAAATGTTCCTGGGAAAAAACATGAAAGTTCTTGTCTACTACTTGTTGGAGAGGAAAACTGAGGATCTTGGAATACTTTACAAGGTATATTCCTAAAAACTTTGGGGTCTATGTCCTGCAGAAAATTATTCCTATTAAGTAGGGGCATCACAAAGCTCCTTGTACAGGCAATATTTTGATTTTTGAATTTTAGATTTCTGAAACTGTTTTTATGATACTGCACGTGCTGCTAAATTAAATTAGAATCTCAAAGGACTCCCATCAGGATACTGAAAGGGCAAACGAAACCACAATCTGACATGTGTTCCCAGCTTCACACAAACCATGATAAAGAAAGCATTAGGTCAGCATGACCAATCCAACCTGCTTTGGAGTGGGAGATGGTGAAACTCCATCTATGTAAATAAGCTTTATGGCTGTCTTTCAAAATGTTCTTCTTAAAATGGTTTGTGCAAGGACACCAGTTGCAACAAAAATATCTTCTGTTAAAACAGCATGCAGTAACTCGTTCACCCCTGAAATTTGATTATGTTTCTTTTTAAATTCTTTATAACTTGTGTAGCACAATTGGTACTCACTAAAGGAAAATATTTTTATTAAGGACTTGTTGGAACTGTTACCATTACCCTTCGAAGCTTATGTTCCTTGTATCTGAGACAGGATTCAAAAGCTGTGGGTATTCTACTCGTGACAGTGATGAGATGATGCCCTATGAGACAGCACATCTCAGCTTGCTGTCAGAAGTAGACACAGACAGCACTCCCCAGCATCCTTCAGCACATCTGAGTAGCAGCCAAACCAGAACTGGCTTCAATTACTTTGTACTCAGTTCACCTTCCCCAGGGAATTAACCAAGTACTTGAGTTTCCTCTCGTCACTCTTGGTTCTGCTGTGTTTCCCCATATCCTGACAGTGCTGCCTTTCATCCTGGGTGCAGGCCAAGTCCTTCTGCAGGGGTCATTTGGAGCTGACTGGCAAGAGCACTCCTGTTCCTTGTCACAGAGATGTATTGGAGGAAAGTGGTGCATTGTGTAATCCTCCTGCCATGCCAGCCCTGTTGAATTCCTATCTTTCAGGGCTGTGTGTGTCATTTATCCTGTTACTTGCACAGTCTGGTGAATGCATTTCAAACTTCCTTTAATTTGATCCTGTACCCTCATTGCCCTACTCTCATCTGTTGCCTTCAGGCTTCTAATGCACATACAGCTGATTTTTTGCACTCATAACTTCACAGGCTGTTTCACCTTTTTTTTTTTTTTTTTTTTTTCCTTGAGCAATGTAGGTTAGTTTCCATTTATCATCTATTTTAAGCAGTGAGCTACTTCTTCACCCTCTTGGGTGCTCCCTGGCTTGGCAGGCTTTGCCCTGGAGGACAGGTGGCTTTGGGACATGGGTGGTGATGAAGAAGAGCAGTTGGCTGAAAGCATCAGGCCCCCCTCTCTGGGGGAGACAGGAGCTTTCTGTCCTCAGTCTGCAAATACTGCTGCTGTTTTATAGCTAATTTTGTTAAGTGACTAATTGTGGGGTTTCAGTTAGGATAGGAGGAAACCTCCTGAAAAGAGCTCATGGATAGTTTTGAGGCTATTCCTTTGAGGTGCTCTAGGAATATAAAATACTGTTTGGAAAATGAATCATAGGCTCACTGGCAAAAAGGGGCTTTCAGGAGCGTATTCAAACTTGAGAGAGCCAGTCAGGAGCCTGGAAAGGAAGGAAGGGACACTGATGGGCAGGTGGAGGCACCTGTAACACCAGGTGCTGGGCTTAGGCCTTAATGCTTGTCCTCTGGACACTGCCATGCTTGTGCTTCTCCTTGCAGTGAGGCCACCTGGTCCCATGCTGGTGTTTTGTGTAAGGAAAATATGCTACATGTGCTCAGCATACCATTTTTAAATCTTCATGTGATAATCTGTGTATGGCAAACAGAGGATTACTTCTTCACCAAGAGCTGTGTTGCTTCAGATAGGAGCAGATTTGAAATACATTTTCTGATATGTGTTTCTTCTGCTTTGCATAATTCAAGACTTTGTCTTTGGAAAGAGTGCAGTAGAGACAAAAAAAGCTATTGCTCTGTCTTCCTGTTCTCTTCCCACCCTCTGGAATTTGTTCTGTCCCTTATTGAATTGTTGCATAATTCTCTGATGAACTAAAGAGATCATTTCATCTGTAACCAACCTTTAAATCTTGTAATTAAGCCAGAAACTTCCAATTGTTCTCTGTAATGCTTTAAAACAAATAATCACTGCTTTGAAGGTCAGATCTTGCATTTTGAAATGAGAACCTTCTACCTCTCATAAATGGTAAGGACTGTTTTCACATTGTGACACAGGTATTTATCCTGTAAATGTGTCATCTGTTTTGTCTTACTGAAAGTCATATGGTGAATAGTGTAGTTAGTTTTTAGGGGTTTAAGATATGGTGTATTCAATAGTAAAACTATAGTTAATATAATAATATGTAATAGAATCATAAATAAGAATATAATTAATGAAATATGCAGTCAGGAGTTTTATTCTATGAAATTCTGTGTATTTTTATGAGAAAAGGTGACTACCCTTGAACTGTGTGCTGTGTGATGCACAAGGGTGTATAGATGGCTTTTCTATAACTGAATATAGTTTGTGGGGCATTTGTGTTGTGCCTCAGTAAATGAGCATCAGCCCAGCTAGACAGTTGTAGGTCACAAAAACAAGGCATTTTTGAGTTACTGATATTCACATAATTGGAAATCTTGACAGATAATCCATGAGCAGGAAGACTGATGGCTGATACTGAATAGTTGGTTAATATTCTTTCCTCCTAGTCACCTCAGACACCTCAGGACATACTCTTAGAAATGGCTCTACAGGTGGAATAATACATTGAATACTGTATTTAGAGTAAATCTGGATGAGTTTTGGCACTACTTTCCTATAGTCTGGGTCTTGCATCTTAGTTTTCCTGTGGATTTCAAGTTCTTATAACCTGTTGTCATAAAAATTGAGTTGTGTTGTTGATACAGAAGATACAGTCCAGAAACACTGGCTACTTCAGGAGATTTTTTTTTTTTTTATGTATGTTGCTTATATTTCATGAAGGGTATTTGAACTGTGCATCCAAATTTTGTTTGGTTTCTTTAAGTGCTTCCTGCTTTTTTTGTTTCTTTTTTAAAAATTATTTCCAAATCTGTGCCTAAGTTCTGCAAAGATTTGCATCATGTCTTTTTACCTTCCAAGTCTGAGCCCAGGTATGTTGCCACTTTTTTGTAAACATGATGTTAGCTATTTTATTTGCAGACAGTGTGCTAGCTCCAGGTTAAGGGTTGGAGGTGCATTCCAGATCTTACTAGTAAAACTTTATTTCTCCCCATGTGTTATTGATTCTTTTTCAATCATCTGCTGAGCTGTGTAAATACCAACAAGGGTAACTATAATTTGAAGGTAAAATGTTAGAGTTGGCTTTTCTTAAAATGAAACATATGTTTGAGTTTTATTGCAATTGAGGCTTCAGAAATTTTATTTCACTTCTAGGCTGCTTGTGGAAATTCTTTATGGTGTAAGAAATTGAAGCTTTAATCCTTAGTATTACTTTTTGAAGAATATTGCTAGGGTGGTTTTTTGTGGTTTTTTGTGGTTTTGTTTGTTTGTTTGTATGTTTTTTTGTAGTGCTATGTAAAATTCAATCTCTAAATACCTGTCTAATGGTCCCAGAACCTTCAGAACAGCCCAAGAAAATTTTACCAAGGACATTTTGTAAAAAGTTACATTCTCAATTTTTACTCTATCATCTTACTTAACCAGATAAATAAATTGGAACATGAATTCAATACATATCTAAAGTAATGCAATTCTGAAATAGGGAAACTGGCCAAGATATCTCTAAATATATATCAGATACATAGCTTTTAGGTGAAGAAGCTGAAAGAATTCCAGTAAAGGGGTGTGTGTGTGTACAAACATCTGTAAGTTCTCTGTAGAAGCCAGAGGACTGGCTAATGCTGTGTCTCAGAAATATAAGGTGCCTCAAAAAGAAGTGGATCAAGAGCAAGAAGTTCACTGCTCAAATAACATGGGCTAAATCCAAGGAGCAGGCTATGTTATAGTGTAGTATTACTCATCTTGCTGTGTCTGACACCCAAGACAGAGTTTCTTTTATTCTTGCCAAATGTCAACCATCTGTCTTGATCTCAGGAATGAGTGCCATTCCTGACATGATGTACCTTTCCTTGGAATGTCATCCTGGCTTTGGGCACTCAGGACTTATGCTCTAACTCACGTGAAGATGTGATTGGAGCAGGAAAGTCACACCACTGACCTTCAGATGTTTTAACTTGGGCTTCCTGTACACCATGTGTTGAAACACCCAGAATGGATTCAGGTCTATGTTAAATTCTTGTTCTGGAAAGGGACTTAAACTACATAGTACAGCTAAGCTATGTAATTATCACCCAGATTACCCTTTGGAGGAACCTTGCTTTTTTCACTAGCCTTTTAGCTTAGATACCAAAATTAATGTCTAGTTTTGGGTAACATGGTTATCCTACAGCATGATAAAAGGGTGAGGAATGAACATTGAGAAAACCAATTTCTTAACCAGTGACATACCTTCAAAGAACTGCAAAATTATTATTTGGCAGTAGCAAATGGCCAGGGCTTACATTTTACTGTATTACCAGCTGGGCATTGGCCATCCTGGAGGAAAAACAAACAGTAGGCAGAGAGCTTAATACATGCTGGACACCTACCCTGTATAGAACAAAATCATAGTCCTGAATAGCAGAGCCTGTGTTTGTGCCATGCAATTGGACTACAATGGTCCTTGCAGTCCTTGAAGAGAAACACAATCTTCTTCACTCAAAGTGGAGCAGCAGGTAAAGGGCTGTGAAAACTCATGAAGTCTTGGTTACTTTTCAAAGGGTGGATTAATGAGCAGCTAACTTCTTTTTGACACATTCTTATGCCACCATTTTTAGCCAAATCAGCCAGTAGATCGGTGTGGCCAAACAGCTACTGGGGCAGAAGAAGGGCAGGCAGGAGGGCAGGGCTGCTTCTCCTGTGTTAGGCAGTCTTGGATTGGCTACTGTTTGTAAAGTTGCGTTTTTTGGCAATTCTTCAGCAAGGACTCGAATATGCAGGTGCCTGCCTGGACTGCAGCCTTTGAGCATATCCAGACTTGCAGAGTTAGAGAGTGTTTCCAAAGGTAGTTTAACATCTTGTTCTCAGATTGATGCTGCCCTGCCTGATGTTGTCACAACATGCTGCAGCCAAGGATAAGCAGTGTTTTGAAACAGGTCAGGCTTCCTTACTGAAACTTTGCTCACAGCTGAAATCTGAAGAAACTGAAAGGCTGAGTGCTAGTAAATACTGGCTGATCTCACCCTCAGTAGTCAGAATAAACCCTCTTTTGCAAAAATTGAGGTAAATAATGAAATTCCATTGTTGCTAATTCATTCAGTTTTGTGCATCTGAATTTTCCTGTCTTGTTTAAACAAATTATAGGATCTGACTGCAGTTTCAGTCAGGTGCTTTGTATAGTGTTGCCAAGTACTGTCATGCTGCCTCACTTCATTGTATATGTGGATGCACTGAAGAACACACACATGTTTAAAAATTACAGTGAGATCCTTCTGTGTGAAAGGCATTATAAAAAAAAGATAATAATTTCAACATTTGATTCAGTTATTCTATATAAAGCACATTTTGGCATTATGAAAAGAACCAAAACATTTAACAGTTATGGGGGAAGAAAGGAGTCCATTTTATTTTAAAGGATAATATTAGTATAAATTTAAAAATGAGTCATACTCTAACTAATTTCTAACTTGGTGACTCATGCTCTTGGCAAACTAATTATCCAGGACAAGTGACTCAGAAATAGATGCTGTAGTTATATGGCTCTTGCAGTTACAACTAAACATGAGGTGTGATTTTGGGTATAATAAATGTATCTATACCCAAAATTATGCCACAGTACTGGTTGAGGGTGTATTATGCATACAGATTTCTTTAATCTGATGTGTTTTTGTCCTTGTCAGGTAGGATGGTGTAGCTGGTTTTGGGTATCTAAAGCAGTCATGGCCACCAAGAATCTCAGAGGTGTGTTTGGTTAAGGAAAATCTAATCAGGGGTGTATTTGGTCAAGGAAAATCTAATCTGGTGTGTATTTCTTTCTGTCCAGGAATGGTGATTTGTTAAAGTCTTATCACAAGAGCATTTCTCTGATTGAAATTTTCACTTCAGATTCTTGAAAAGTTGTTTGATGAATATTATTGATCATATTGATCTGGAGATGATGGGAAGATTCATTCTGTATTTGCTTGGAATGAATGTAGTACCAGGCTGTTAGCTGTAATCCTCTGTTTTGTTTCTTTTTCTTTCCATGCTACTGCTCCATGGCTGCAGTCTGCAAAGTACTATCACAATGCAGGTCTGCTCTGATGAAATCACAACTAGTGCTGATGCCTGCCTATGATGGGAAGAGAATCCAGACTATCAACCTGGGATTTCTGGCCTCTTAATAGGCAAGTCTGATGCTCATCTTTCCCTTTCCCCTCATTGGCTCCCTTTGTTTCTGTTTTTCCTCTGTATTATGAACCCATATTGAAGTTCAATGTCACTGTTTCCTGGGAACCCAGTTTCATTTGGGTGTACATACAGTCTAAAGAAGTCACATGTCACCTCCATGGTGGGAGCTCATCATGCAGTGAAAATAGAAAACAATTTTGTTTTAGTAGTTCTGAATGATTTTCAGCTGAAGCAATGAAAAGGAAAGTCAGGCATATTTAAGTGAAATGTTCATGTTTCCCAACTATGATTTTTAAATTGAGAATTTATAGTAACATTAGAAATTACTCACTGCAGATACCTATACAGCCTTATTCTCAGAAAGCAGGCTATTCATTAGAGTAGCTGAAGTGATTCCTGTAGGAGAATGTCTTAAGCAAGCTGCATTGAATAGTAGTTTGTATTCTCTTTCTTTTGTTTGGTTGTAAGTATAGTGAAGAGCAGATGAAATAATTAATGACGCAGAGAATAACACAAATCATGTCAAACAAGGCCTTCAAACACTGTGCTTTGAGGTCAATTACCTGTGTGCATGGAACTTTGATCACACTGGTAGTGGCCAGATGACAGAACTTGGGTGGATATACACACAAAGATAAATAGGCAGCTTTTCACTGAATTTTCAAGCAGAACAAGAAACGTCAGTGAAGTGAAAATGGGTGTTTCTAATATGCTCAAAGAACTTCAACAAAGGAAGCTAATACTGATTAATTAATTTGCTGAAACTGCAAGCAAGGGGATTTGTTTGTTTGTTATTTAAACTTAAATGGATCCTGTTTCCAATAAGCAGCATGAAGGAGGAGTATTTCCAGGGCACTGCCATTCCAAATGGAAGACAGCGTGTTCTCTGCCTGCTGAAATGTAAGTTTGACTGCTAATCACCCTGCCTAAAGCACTGCTAGATTAATAGCCAGCTTTCCTGAGAATACAGTTTCTGGGGAACTGAAGCTGTTTTCCTGTTTTTTTAAAGAAGAAAATTAAGATATTCTTATTTTTTTCAAGTAGAAGTCTTTCAGGTTTCCCTTTCAGCACTGACCCTGCCTAGACAAATGAGTTAAAAATCTGAGAATGACTCTGAAAGTCTGCTGCTAAATTTTTCAGTTAAGAGGCATGGAACATTTACATTTCTGGTTTGGGTGAAACTGATCCAAATGGAGCTTTCATTTGGGAAGTGAAACCTGTCTTCAAGTCCTTTCTCAGCTTTCTTGCTACTTTTTATTTTAGCAATATTACTTCTTTTCTTTAAATGGGAGGTGAGAAGAACAGTTATTCACAGTTTGTAAAGGGTTTGAAGATCTGTGTGCACAGAGCACTATGTAGGTGAAAATTATTTAAATTCAGAACTGTGTTTTGTCTTCTTCCTTTTTTCCTTATGTTACTCTAGATTTGATTATGAGCAGATTGACTTCAGACACAGCATAAACTTGGTTGGTGATTAAGGGTGGTGAATTTTGGGATTTTTGTTTTAATCACAGACTTTCTAGTTCACTGAAATTAGGGTTCCAGTCTGATTTCTCTCTGCAGGAAAGATAAGCTCTTTTTTCTTAATGTTTTCATTAATTGTTTGTCTTTGTTCCTATGAAAATACTACGATGAGTCCATCACTGGTGTTCTTTGCATTTGCTTCAAAATATGGGAATGAATCTGCTCTAAAAATGACTTTATCTGTGTATGTCTGTATGTATTCTGGGAGGATCTAAGGTCTGAAAACTGTTAATGATAAGGAGGTCATAAATCAGACACCTTTTTTTCTGTTTAGAGTTTTAGGTCACACATAACAATTTCAGCTTGTATCAGATTGCAGTTGTGCCTGTGAATGAAGACTAATGCCATATTTGTGGGCATTATGTTATGTGCAGTCCATGACCACTGGTGCCTCAAAACCATTGCATCAGTGTTTCTTTATCTGATGTGGTATGTGTACCTTCCTTTCTGATCCTTTCTCATGCTTGTTCTCAATCTTTTTCTTTTTTTTTTTTTTTTTTTTTTTTCCCTCTCTCTCTCTCTGTGTATGTATGTTTTAGGTTTTTGTTTGGTTGGTTTTGGGTTTTGGTTTGGTTCCCCCTTCTAAAAGGAAATGGAATGAAGATAACATACATGTCTCCTCTGGTATATTAATTAAATTTTATAAATTAAGAAAAAGCAAATCAGTTGGTGCTTACTACTTTGAGAGCAGTCAGGAAAAAGGAATGATGGATAGATGTCTTTGTTGTATCAGTTCTGTTTTCAGTTGAAATGCAAAGGTTTCATAAACAGAAAAAAAAAGTATCTTTGTTTCCTGTTTCACAGGAGATATACAATGCTTTTGTTTTCTCATTCCATGTGGGAGATTACTGACACCAAAAGAAATGGTAGCTGCTTTAGCTGACATTCATGTCAAAATTAGGATAAATACAATAAATTTGGTTAGCAATGTTCACGAGATCAAGGAGTCTGATTTACCATTTTGGGTTGAAAAGAACAATAAATGTGTATAATCAGAACTTTATATATGAGTGTTAAAGTAACGTCCCAGGGTGTTAAACCAGATGCTTCAAGTGCAAAATCTTTTGTGCTCCATGGTACTTGGCATATGTTGCTTAGACACTTCCATGTTAATAATTGATCCAAATAACTTGTTTTGATCACCCATATGGTATCTTTGAGTCTTAAATTCCCATTAGACCAAGCGTATGTTTGTATTAGATGTGTTTTATTACTAGAAAACAAATATTTTGGTGACACTAAGATCCCTGCAGTGAAGTACTAATTGATTCCTATGCAGGAGAGACTCTGAAAGTTGCTTTCAGTCGTAGGGGTTTTCTTCACAATGTATCTAATGATAAAACAAAAGTCTCTACTTAGAGTTCTGGTATTCTTTTTTAGTAAATACATAGTTTGTATTGACCTCGTGAAACCTCTGAATTGGCCTCCTGAATGTAATAAAATGCACAGCACAGAACATATTTACTTTAAGATAAAGTCACTAGTTCCAGAAATATTCAGAAGATATCACTATAGCAAATCCACTCTATGTTAGCATAAGATTGTTTCCCTTCTTTATTACTCAGTAGTTGGAGCATTTAAGGACAAATTTGTCATTTGTAACATAGCTCCTTCCTACACAAAACTTTGATTCTTTGCAAACATGGATTAAAAAGCTATTTTTAAAAATATTTGCATTTGTGTATTATTGTCTGTAGTTTCAACTTTAACTCAAAAGGACCTACTAAATGTTTTTTTAACCTAAACAGATCTTTGGTTTATCTGTCTGAAAGCACATACTCTACTAAATTTTTAGCTCCAGCTGAGTTGTGATGTTTGGACTTTAACCCTGTGCTTAAAGGTTCATTCACACATATGCTTCCATGCTACTGGAGAAATACAAAAGGTGTGGTGTGCTTCCATTTTACACTAATTCCCATCTCTGGGCTAGTTCAAAAGAAGGAAAATTAAACATCTGTGTCCTTTCTAGGCTCTGATGGACACTATGTGTTGCCTCCTGAGTTAGATGAGTAAGCCAGTTTTGTCTGCATTAGAGGTATGTGTGTGCAGCTAGAGTAGTTTAAAGAAATGCCTTTTTATCTCTTCCAAACACAGGCATAGGAAGTCAGGTTCTCTGTTGGTACCTGATTCATTATCATGAATATCCATGTAAATTTCATGTCAGCATTTAAGCTCTGGGAGTACAGACCAATGCTGGTTAAAAGTCTCTTGTACAGCTGACTGTTGATAGGAGAACCAGTTTCTCCTCTGTAGATGTGGTGGTGCTGAATAGAGGTAGTCTTTTGTACTTGGCAGCCATTCATTCTTTCAAAGTGCTTGTTTTGAAACTATCACTTACCTCCTGATTGCATTGTGAAGGACCACACGAAAGTGCTGAGTTGCAAAAAAAGTGTAGACATTCAGCTGAGCAAAACCAGTATGTATACATACATGAGGATAATTGTCTGTGGGGGAGCAGTCAGCAAAGGCTATTGTTTTCTCTACTAAGTGCTCTGCCACTTGTTGCAAGAATTTATTCTCTTTTATGATGATGAACATTATTTCTCAATCAGTGGATTGTGAACTTGCCTGTTTTACAATCACATTTTGTATATTTAAGTTCGATAGTTAAAAGATAAGCAGTAGTACACTGAGCCAAATACTTGGGTAAAAGGTAGACTTTATGGGGCAAAGGAGAGTGCATTGGAAATGAGTTTTTTAGCTTTTTTACATAGCTAAGAGTTTGAATCCATTACCTGTTCATTTTCTTTTTTAAAAAGTTCTCTGCAGAATAGAAACTATGGGATGGGGAAAAAAAAAAAAAGATTATTCGCCTCCAACAGATGCTTTATCTTCACTGTCTGGTACTTGTAAGAAAAAATCAAGGACCCTAAATGCTACTAATTTGGGGAGTTTTATTTGAAATATCTGAACTAAGGTACTTAATTTTTTGGTTTTTTCCCCATAAGAAGAGCACCAACAGCTCTTTAACTGCCAGGGTTCAGTTAAAGTTGGAGAGAGTAGATGTAAAATAAGTTACTGCCTAGTTGGACATAGAGGTATTAGCAGGGAAGCCTTTAGGGAGAAAAGATTATCACTGCTTTGTGACTGCTGCATGCTTTTTTTTTTTTTCAGTTGGGATGAAAGACAGCAACCACAATCCCTAATCTCATCTCAGAACTGCCAGAGGAGAACTCTAGAAACCACTTGGAGCACTGCAAAATCTGGCCACAGGCAAGATGGTAAGACCAGCCTACCCCTGTGTACCCTTCTGACTCATTGCCTAGTCTTGGCTTCCCTAGTCTTGTTGTTAGATGGGTAAGTTAAGTCTGTTTCACAGGCAGAAAGTGATTATACAAGGGGAAACAGAGGAGAGATTTACATTAGATGTTGTTAGGAAGAAATTCTCTACTCAGAGGATAGTGGGGCACTGAAAAAGGCTGTCCAGACAAATTGTGAGTGCCCCATTCTTGGGAGTGTTCCAGGCCAGATTGGGTGGGGCCCTGAGCAACCTGATCTGATGGGTGGCATCCCTTTGCATGGCAGGGGGCTTGGAAATAACTGGTATTGAAGGTCCCTTCCACCCCAAACAATTCTGTGTCCTAGTTCAGACAGCATTCCAGGTAGTATTCATGCTGCCTTGCCTGGCCACTGGGCTTGGCACTTGGGCCAGGAGATGTATCTATGCCCCATTTGTCATCAACAAAGAGAAAGAACATTCCTCCTCAGGGCTGTTCAGACTGCCAAAGCAACATTCCTGCTTAGACAGAATGCCTTTTTCCATGTTTCTTTTGATGAAAGTGAGGGGGAGATGAGCTTCTCCTCCATGCAGGGCTTTTCTTCTTATCATCAGCAGTTTTTCTTTTAAGTGCCACAGAAGGCATAATTGAAAGAAGCCTGTACTAATAGGTGGGTGAAAGGGGAAGGAACTGATGGGTCTCAATATCATCTTTCTTGGCCTCAATCTGACAAAGATTTAGGCATATGACTAAATTTATGCCATTCATTTCCTCTGTCATCTGCAATCAGTTTCCCCTCTCAGATGCTTTAGTGTTTAGGGAAGCAGAATTCTCATCTGAGCTAGCTGTTGTGGTAGTAAGACTTAGTTTTCCTGAGTCACTCCAATAATCCCAGAGGTCTTTATGTCCATTTTTAAATACTCTTGACATTGCAATTTCCAGATAAGAATTTTACTCAGTTTTAGAGCTGTTTTGTCCCATTTGATTTACTAATCTGTCACTTGTCATTATATAGTTATGCTTGACTGTTGATCTTTTAGCCCTGCAACTTATGAGAAAAAGATCTTGAAAGAAACGTGTCTGCCAAAGGTCCTTCTGCATGCACCAAAGCAGTTATGTTTTTTTTCCAATTCTGAAGAGAAATTGAGAATAAATACCAGACTCTTAGACTTGGCACTTTCTATTTGATATGTGCAATGTGTGAATATACCTAAAACAAATCAACAGTATCTTTTTTTTTTTTTTTTTTGTGAAGAATGTTCTAAATAGTTGATTTATTTTGCTTTGCTAGATGTGCTTTATTTCAGAGGAAAAATTGAGTAAGAACTAGTACAACTGACCTGCAGTATCGAAACTGGATAAACATGGACATAATTTGAATAGAAATATAAATAGGAATGGCAGAGTACCAGCAACTGCTTGAATATAAATTCTCAGGCAGGTATAGGAGAATTCTCTCTCCTTACATTATTTACATTGCAGTCTGTGTAGTTTGAGAAGGATATGTACATGTGTCTTGTTACCACTTCTCTCCAAAATGTGACCAAACCTTTGTAGCTGGTTGGCTTTGAACTAGAGTAACACCACTGGTACTCTTTTTTGTTGTTGTTTTTGGATAACAGACTTACACGTGGTCTGCACTTGTTTGATACTTACTTTAGCTTAGCCTTAGACCACAGATTTAGGAGTCCCATGGAATGAAGGAGGGAGGTACAACCCTCAGAGGTTCCTAAAAAATTTCAAGCCAGATTGTCTGATGACAATATACCTGAAAGGGTGGTGTATTTTCTTTGTTTGTTTTTTTCCAGTTCCATTGCTTTTGAAACTGTAACATCTGGACCACAGCACTTTTGATCCATGGCAAAGTATCCTAACTGCAAGGGAGTCAGTAGTTTGCTGAAACTGACAGACTTGCCCTCTGTGTTTATAAACAAATAAAAAGAGGTGGGAGAAAGCTGAGTGTCTGAAACACAGGCAGGTATGGAATAATCCATGAAGTGTTTGCTGTACAAATGTGTAATATGCAGTGAGTTGGTATAGCAGACTTGTTCAGTGATCTAACATCATCTGTGTCCTGGATTGTTCAGCATACAATGTGTTTGTAGTCCTTTTCCCATCAGATTGATGGTTTACAGTGAGATACATAGAAAATATTTTAAAATATAAACTAGAAGCTTCCACCTGCTTCACTTGAAGAAGAAAGACAGAAATACTGAGTAAATGTTAATTTTGAAAGAACTGAAATCATTCTTGACTTCATTTGTCAATATTGCTCCTAGATTCTATTGAGATTGTCTTACAAGTTTAACTGAAAACTGAACTGGCAAACCTTGTTTAGAAAGCTAGGGTAAAAGAAAGAGGAAAAATTTACTTTAATTGCACTGAGGTGTTAGAAACTTTGCTCGTAATACATGCCATGACTTCATTGACAAATTTTATATGTTCCAGTCCACTTCTGTGGCATAATTGTGCAAAATTAACAGCAAAATGTTAGGGAAATACTTAATTAGAAATAAAGAATTGGAAGGAACTTCAGAAAGGTGCCTTCTCCTTGCTTTAAGTCTGGATCAGTTCTACTTAAGCTGTTCATCCACAGATATTTAGCTTCCCTAAGAATTTGCCAGCAATGAACAGTCAGGTCTTCTGGTTCAGACTAACACTTGTCTAACTTCATGCTAGGAAATGTCTGCCTCCAGTGTAAAGTAGATTTCCCTTCCTGCAGTTGCCACTTATGAATTTTCTTACTTCTTAACAACTGTGATAATTTCCTTTGCTGCTACCTGTTCCAGCATGTGTACCCCTTCAAATCTTTCATTTCATAGACTAAAACTTGATGTTTTCATTTCATTGTTAGTCATTCCAAAAGATTTAGAATCCTAAAATTGGACACAGTACTTGAGTACAGTATTCCAGTGAGTCAGTGGAAAGACTATTCTGCTACCAGCAGGATATTTAAGTGTGCAGTTAAAGGTGCTCTTGCTTTTTTTGGAGTAAGGTAAAAAGTTTCCACCTTTCAGCTGAGATACAGTAACTGCTTGTGTGTCTGATCCCAGGAAATGCAGAGAAAAACAGGTTTGATCTCCTGTTCCATATCAGGCTGGCTGTATGTGCAGTTAGTTTCTGTGTCAGGGACTGGAAGGGACAGCTCTTACCAGCTGGGGACAGTAGCAGCAAGGATTCCTCATGCCCTAAGAGGTTAGACTTGACAATTTTGTAAAGTGTACCTAGCCAGCTGTCTAGATTTGACATCAAATGAAATAAAGGTCTGTGCCAGTCCAGACAGCAGCCTTCTGCTTTGTAGTTTAAACATAATCAGGTAAGCTAGGGACTACTCAAGGAATTTCAGTTTTGGAAGCACTGAGCCACATGTAGGAGTAAATGTTTGTAGCCTGTCTTCCTTCTTACCCTCTTCAGGGCAATCACTTTCAGGCTGGCAATTACAATGCTTATGCATAGGAAAATTAAGAAAATTCCCAAGTATTTTAATAATCTTCAGAATATTATTTGCAGGCTTTTAAGAAGAAAATTTTACTTTGTTCTCAAACACTCTTTCTTCATTTTCCCAACTTGGTGTGCCTGTTTTTTCCGTTGCTTGCTCTCAGTTACCTAAATGTAATTGTTCTGGTCCCAGTCACGAAGTGGAAGAATGGCACATTAGCACTCCTGAAGCCATTTCTTAATGCAGTATCTCTTTCTGGAGACAGTTATTTTAGTTCTTCATTCTTTGTAATGTTCTACCATGGAGGCCCCATTTGCTGTACTAATTCTGGGTGTAGGAAGGAGCCGCTACGAGACCTGTTTTTACTTTAAGAACAACCACGCATATAGTGACTGGCAGTTTGTATAAAGAAATGACCTTCATGTGCAGAGCAAAATTCAATTAGTGTTTCCTTTCAAGTATGCACAACACCACAGCATAATTCACCCCGTTTTATTTTAATTCCACTCGATATTTGATATATTCAATTCAGAAAATGCTTTTTTACACTTGGGTGTCTCAGCGGTCAGAGAATAAATCACAGTCACAAGATTATCAGTGCTGTGCAGGGAAAGCCAGGATACTAAAAAAGCATGAGGTCAAACACATTCAAGGTCACACTGGTCCCTCTAAGCTGTTGCGTGACACGTGACAACGTAGGAAAAAACTTGAACGTTCCTCCCGATGTGTAAATAACTTAGTGTGAGCTGCAAGGCATAGCTGGGTGCACACGCACCGCGGCCTCCGAGACACGGACACCTGGGTCACATGAGCGTGCGCCAGGCTACGCCGAAGCGAAAATAACCTGGCGGCCGGTGCCAGGGCAGGCTGCTCAGTGTGCAGCGGCGAGCGGGGTGGCAGGGCCGGGACACTCCGCACTCGCACCGGGGGCAGCGCGGTGCCCGTGCCCCGCCGGCCCGGCCCGCCCGCGCTCCCGCGCCGCTGGCGGAGGCCCGCAGGTGCGGGGCGCGGCGCCGGGAGCGCGCACGCTGCCCGGGCGGGGGGGTCGCCGCGTCCCCGGCGAGGGCGGCGGCCGCCCCTCTGCAGCGCGCTGCGGGCAGGACGCCTGCGCCGTGCGGGGGGGCGGGCGCCGCATCCCAGCGCTCGGGGCTGCGGGCACGGGCGCCGGCATGAGCGGAGGCTTCGCCGCGCCCAGCCGGACCTGAGCCGGGAGACAAAGGGGAGAAACCGCCGCCATGGGCGAGCAGCTCCGCGCCCAGCCCGCCACTCCGGCGGGGCCGCCGCCCGCCGCCGCCTCCTGCTCGCTGCTCGGCGGGCTGCTGCAGAACGGCTTCCACCCCTCGGGGCCGCCGCTCAGCAACGGCGGCTGCGGGGAGCCGCCGCACCCGCTGCTGCTGCGCCCGGAGCTGCCGCCGCTCAACCACGGCTCCCCCGCCAAGAAATGCCGGCTGCGCCGGAGGATGGACTCGGGCCGGCGGCACAGGCCACGTAAGTGATGAGCGCGGCGGCTCCGGGGAGCGGCGCCGGCCCTGCCCGGCCCGGCCCGGTGTCGGGCGGCCGCGGGTCCCGCGCCGCCCCCCTCCCTGCGGAGCGCCGCCCGGCCGCGGCTGACGGCCGCCCGGCTCCGCGCCGCGGGCGTTCCGCCCCCCAGCGCCGGCTGCCGGGCGGGCGGAGCGAGGGCCCCGTGCCGGCCAATGCGGCGGCGCCGCCCGGGCACGGCCCCGCTCCCGCGTGGGCCGGGCCCGCCTGCGCCAATGGGGCGGCGGCGGGCGGGGAGCGGCGGCCCGGCACAAACGCGGGCGGGCGGCGGGCGGCCGCTCCTTGCCGAGCGCGCGTCGGGCGGTGCCACGGTCCTGCCCGTCTCGCCGCCTCCCCGCCGCACGCATGAAGCTCATAGTGCCCAAGAAACACTGTGAGTAACGCCGGGCCGCCCTGGAGCGTGGGAAGGCTCCGCTGGTTAATGTGCGCTCCTTTTGCGAGCGTTGTTAGAATGAAGGAAAAAGCCTGGGAACCCGGAGCAAGTTATTCTGTCTGGCGGGGAAAGATATTTGTAAATAGCTTAGATTTGTAATATGCTTTTCATTTAGGAAGTGTTCGTGAGCCGGCTGTCTTATTTCAGGTTTGGTTTTAAGGCTGAGACTCAAACGTTCTATTTGTTAATTCTGTATTTCCTTCATTCTCTGTGGTTTATTGCTTAGTAGTTTTGCTTTCAGTAGGTATGGAGGTACTGAATAATTCCATGGTAAACTCTGCAAGTAACAAAATCTTGGGGAAAAAGTACTCCGTTTCTTTCCACTCTCACTTCACTAGCCCCTCACATAAACCCACAAAAGTTTGCTCCTTTGTTACAAGTTCAGCGTGTTCCAATCGGGTAATAGCAATAGTCAGGATCACTGCTGCCTGCTGCCAAAACTTAAAGATGTTTCTACTCAGTAGGAAGTAATGTGCATTCAGCTACTCTGGGTTTTGTTGTTTTTTTTTTTTTTTTCTCTTCTTTGTCTTGAAGTGATTATTTAAAAATCTTTCTGGTTAAACAGATCAAAATATTCAGAAGCAACCTTGAAGAGCTGCACCTTTCACTGGACTGTTTATTGGCCAGTGCCTTTCCTGGCTTTTTCAATGCTTTTGGTGAACTTCTCAATGCCACTTTCCCTTAGAATGTTCTCTGATTGATTAATCATGTAGTGTTGCAGTACCCATTGGTAGTTAATTTAGTCCTCTATCAAATTTAACCTATCAGTGACCAAGTTGTTTTCTGTCACAAACTGTTTTTGTGGTCTTTGTGCTGCTTCACATTTTCTTCATGAACAAAACCTGCAGAACTTTTTCTGGCTTACATTTTGATTTAGTGTAACTAACAAGAGTCAGCACTTGCATATCAAACTCTCTAAAATAGTAAAAACTATTTTGAAGCAAAAATAAAGCTTTTAGGGATTCGTGTAATCGCTTGATTAAGAAAAAATGAGAGCTTTGGAATTTCCATCCCATCTTGAAGGAAGAAAGAGCCCATCAGAGTGAAAACTGAAGGTGACTGACTATATTGCTCAAGATGAATGACAACTGAATCTTCAGATGTGGGGTTTTATTGAAATGAGTCTTCAATAAAAACAGCAGCTGAGGGAAGTGCTTTATAGAACTATTTTGTGGGCAATTTATTTGCTGATTAAAATACACAAATACTTGCTGATAGGTTTTTTAATATATATATAGTTTATTTTGTACAAGAAAGAGTTTAAAATTTTGTATTAGTCATACAGGAAATAATGGTAGCACTTTGTCACCATTTAAAAAACTCATTGCATTATTACTCAAATTGTCCTGGTACTGCATACCTTTCCACTGCATCCTCCTCTGGTGAATACTACACAGTACCATTTTTACTGGTTTGTTAAGTGCTTTTAGTCCTGTCCTTTGCATATGCTTGCTCTTTTCTTAAGGACAGATTGCAAAATGAAGTGCAGTTGCCACATGGCATGTGAGACCAGTATTGATTGCAGAGTTTGCTTTGTGTGGTGGTGAAGATAATGAGATAATTGGCATTTCCCAATATTGCAACAAATGAAACCTATCTTTCTGCAGCAATTATCCTTTAAACTCTTATTTTCTTGATTGTTTTTACTTTCTGACAAAGTGAGGTAGAATTTTATGTTCACAAGTTCTTTTTCCCCTCTCAGATAAGCCTGTGGTGAGAGAGGACTGGCCCATACAGCCTCTGCTGGGAACCATGTCTTTGCTTTCTTTTTCCTTAGTTTGACTAGATGGGTTGTCAGGGATATTAGGCTTGTGTCAGTTTTCTTTTTCTTCAGAAATCAGTTTGTGGTAATATAACTACATTTGTGTGAATGGTCACACCTGTTTAATTTGCTTTTGAACCTTTTTCTGGAGTTGGTGGTAACTTTTGGGTTTTATCTGTTTGTTTTTCTGGTGAGGAAGAAGACATTCAATAAGCTGTTGCTACCAAAGATGAACTGGAAGGCTTCACCTGATTTTTGTGCATAATTTAGCTCTAGCTTTTTAATGTTTGAGGAAACTTTCATTACTAAGCAGATATAATTAATTTTTTGAGCTACATATTCTAATTTAATTCAAATAAAAAAAAATGCTTCCATTTTATTTTGTTTTATAACTGTGTAAAACAGGAAGAGGTAATTGAAAAATATATGTAAGCTATTATCCCTTTATCTTTTCAATAAAAATCAGCTTTCAGAAGCTGTAAGAATACTATGCCATCTTCTGCACGTGTTGTTTTGATGTTTTTTTTCTCCTGTTGCTATTTTTGGCTCTCTCACCTCTCCTGGACCCAATTAACACAGAAAGTTCTAAATCATCAAAGTGTCAAGCAATGAAAATGAAATATAAATGAAGTAATAAGATTTCAACATATGTGTGTTCAGAAAGAAAGGCAGCTGAAACTAAGATATTTAATCTGAGACACCTAAAACAGTTTTGGCAAAAGAAGAAACTGCTGCAAACTGGTCAGGAATAAATCCAGGGCTCAGGTAGAGAGAAAAATGTTTTAACCAGCAGGATTCAAGCACAAATCTCTTTCTGAACGTTGAGGAATAAAAAGGTTGAGCTAACCTATGTGGTGATTGTTTAAATGTATGAAAAGCTTTACTCTTGTTGTCTTCTTTAATGAGGGTAAATGTCACTTGATGACCCAGAAGTTCTCTCATTCTTGCTTCCCCTGAGCTCTTGTCTGCGAGGAGAATGTTGTGATTTGATATTTACTTTCCACATGCCCTCATTTTATTGTATGTTAAGATTTTAAAAAATCCAATGTGCTGAAATCTAAATATAATAATGCCTTGTAGGAATAGCCTGGTACTCCAGAGTTAATGCAGAAACTAGGTAAAATGTATTATGGAATTTCTCATGAGTGAACCTTTGCCCCAGATCCACAGCTGTTGGTGTGCATCAGATTACCTACTTATGCAATGCTGTAGATACCTTCTGTTTGCATTGTCACATGCTTCTGCAGCTAAATTTTGGACTAGTAAAGATTTTTATCTCATGGTAACAAACCTCTAAGTAGTTGGCACAGTTTATTAACATAAAGAGAATTAATTTTTTTAAGAAGATAAGTAGAATCTTTGATTTGTGCTGGACTTTTAAGAACACATGATGCATCTTGATGCTTTCTGTATTGGTTCTATGGGACCTAAAACAAGATTTTACAGTTTTTTGACTTACTGCTGTGTAGTAATGCAGTAGAGTAGTTCTGGTTTTGCCACTGTTAAAAATGCAACTGATCCAATAGGTATGTTGCATACCTACTGAAAAGAGAAAAATCAACCCATGAGCCTTATCAGACAATTTTAATTAAGAAGTGCATTTTTTTTACATTATGAGAACATTTCTGCAACTTATCTGGTGTCTTTACAACTCAGCAAATCACAAAGTTTTGACTGTGTTCAGTCTGAGGCATGGGTGGGATGGATTTTACTTTCCCCTCCTTGCTTTCCTGGCTTTTCATAATTCAGGGACACTTATTCAGGTTCTCAATGAAATGCTGGACTCTCAGTTTAAAATAACCAGCAGAAAACCTCAAACACTACTTTCCCCCAAAAAAACCAAACAAATAAAAAAGGACTCCACAATTTTCTCCCCGTTTTCCCTCAAGTCTGTGGAAAACTTACCTACACAAACAGTCAGGCTCTGTTAATTTTGGTGGACTCTGAATCATCTTTCTCTATTCACAGAGGCAGCAAACCCCAGGAGCACCTTCAGTCTGTGTGCAGCTTCCATTAGCACTGGGAAAGTTGAAGTGGATAGGTGCCAGCTGGAGTGGATTATATATAGATAGGGAAAAGAACTGATGGTAGGTCAGTGGTGCATTTTGATTTGGAGCACACTGATAGTAACAAAAGATACAATTAACACATTTTAAAATAATCACTGGAATACAGAAGTGTTACAGAAGTGTTTCTACTCTCAGTCCATTTGTACAGAAGTTACATGAATTTCAGTGTGACTTGTTAGAAACTTTGAGACTTGGTTTTTTTCTTAACTTGTCAACCAGTCAAGATGGTTGTTGAATTATAGCAAGTAATTCCAACAGAGAGCTGGTATTAGAAGCTGAGAAGAAAACTAAGCTGTTTTTCTGCATAACTGAAATATCTGGTTTTGTTGACTGGTGTTGAGCCCTTTATTTCAGCTGAAGAAAACTGCTGGTGTTCTAAAAGCAAAGTTCCTTTCTTTCTGCAGCAGTCCATTTGGCTCACAACAAAATGAAAGGAACTTAGATTCACAGAGAGAATAAACAAAAAAAGAAAGTGCCCTGGTATTTCTGCTCACTTTATAAATGCAAGCATTATGTGAAGCTATCCAAAGAACTATGCAGAGCTGAAGAAACTTCAGTGTAGTTGTTTTTTAGAGTACTTATTCTTTGTGAATGATTTGGTTATAACTCCTCAAAATGTTAAGATACAAAATGAAAGGTCTTGGCAGTCATTTATGGATAATTCTCAGCTGTTAGTATTTAACACTTCTGTTGCTGGGCTTGTGTTTGATAGGAGGATGGAACACTTCTTCCCTCTCTCCAAAGATGAAATCTGTACTGTGGCTTTAAAACAGTGGTTGGTGCAGGTAGGGTGTAGCAGGTTTTGAGCCCTTAATGAAAAATAGTGGAAATCGGCTTATACTTATCTGGTTCTGTATTGCATAGTCCAACCATGCTGCTTTTAAAATTGGGCTTCCTGCTTACACAGTTAAAATACATCTGAGGAGGAGACTTACTGTTCCAGTGGGACAGGTAATTAAAGTTCTCAGTAGCATTAATAAAGATTTGTGTAAATCACTAATGGGATTGGCATCCTGAGCTCCACTGCATTAGAATGTGCAGTGTGGACCAGCCAGCTTTCACATAAATATTCACTTTGTACTTTCACAAGTGTTTGGGTTGCAGGTTAGTCTATAACATATTTTTCTTCTTTAAAATAATGCCTGTTTTAAAAACACTTGTTTTGAATTCTTCGCATTTCAGGGAACTCTCATGCATCTGCATAGGATGATGTATCTTCCCAAACCTCAAATTAGACTTAAATTCACTGTCTTTGTGCAGCTTGTACAGCATGGGAAAATAATTAGACCTTACCACAGATAGCAGCTATTTTGTTGGAGTTTATGCATTATGCCTGCCTTGTCCATGGGGAAAATGGGAGGAGAAACTGATGATTCCATTTCTTGGCATACAGCAATGGAGTGAAATAACTGTTTTAAATGACTGACATTTAAGGATTGCTTTGGCCAGGGAGAGCATATTAAAAATTGGGAAATTTAGACTTTCAAATTATTCAGCCAGTTGATGCTGAGACATTTGTGGTAAGAAAAAAGACACTAAACCTCTTTCAGCCTGAAGCTGAGTAACTTAATAGTGATCTGTGATCACATGAGGAAGGACAGAGTGATAAGTACCTCCTATGCTTATTAAAGCGTTTGCCTCAAGTTATTTACTTTTAGGTTCACTGGCAGAAAAATCAGCTGTGCATATGGTATTTATGGTTTCAAGTTTGTAACAACACTAAGTTAAGATGCTGTAGCTGGTAGAATAATTTTTCTAGCAAGTCCACCTGATTTTCCCTAAAAAGCTGGAAGGTGACTGTGTGACTGCTATTTTAGGAGTGTATCTTAGATGTTAATCATGTACTCAGTACTTTTATTTTTTGTAAGAAACATTGCTAGCTCCCTCCATCTGCAGTACCTATGTATAAATTTTGTATTCTCAATTCTTACTGCTTCATAAAGTTACCTGGTTTACTATTTAAAAGGTGTGCATATATATATATATATGTATAAGTGGAGCAGGTAGACATGCTTGATTCAGTTATTATATTCTGCTAGGTGTTCTCCATAGTAACTTTTTCTTGCTATTGACAAAACAAAGATTTTGGAGGACTTAGGCCAGATGTGGCAAGCAGGGAAGCAAATAGTGGCATTTCCTATATAATTATGTGATAGGCTAACACATATGCCAGCAAAGGGAGTCTGTGCTCAAAGGTTGGGTCTGTCAGTGGTGAGTACTGAGCATAAGCCAGCTCACTTTTGGCTACTTTGTACAAGTGTTGCAGTCCAACAGAGCTGCTGGTTCTGGTGGGTTGGAGTCTGGAGGCCTCTGCATAATGGGAGCTCTGTATTGCTGCTCTCCAGACACAGCCTTGTGACCGTGGAAATTCTGACTGAGCTTGGAAAGGCAATAGATGTTACGCACTGGGAATATGACTTGAGAAATCTTGTTCTCCTGTTTGTTTGGTTGTTTCTTCCTCCTCCTCCTCCCCTTAATTCTTAGCAGAATTGGAGCCAATTGTGTGAAACACCATTTTGTTTCATTTCTCACCCATTGGTGCCGATTGGGTGAAATGCAGTAAATATGCTCTGTCAAGAGGTGGTGACTGAAGAATAAAATTATTTCCTGGGGAAAAAAAAGTTTTCATTTTATTAAAACCTGCTTCTTCAGATAAGAATATTTTGAGATTTTCTTTATTCTTTTTCTTAACTGAGGCTTGTATGAAGGCTTGACCTAGAGGTGTGTTTTAAATCACATGAATTGGATGTAAGTGACCCCCAGTTTTCAGAAGATACTGCTACTCTGACTGCACTGAATTGTCATTCAGCTAATGATTTAAGTGATTTGTCTAGCCTATATATGTATAGTGACTTTCTCTTTTTTCCTCCCTAAACCTCTTGTTCTTAGCATTCCCATGGTTTGGAATGGATATCGGTGGAACGTTGGTTAAACTGGTCTACTTTGAACCTAAGGACATTACTGCAGAGGAGGAACAGGAGGAGGTGGAAAACCTGAAAAGCATTAGGAAATACTTGACCTCCAATACAGCCTATGGTAAAACTGGCATTCGTGATGTCCACCTGGAACTGAAAAATCTGACCATGTGTGGACGCAAAGGAAACCTGCACTTCATCCGCTTTCCCAGCTGTGCCATGCACAGGTTCATTCAGATGGGGAGTGAAAAGAACTTCTCCAGTTTGCACACTACACTCTGCGCCACGGGAGGTGGAGCTTACAAGTTTGAGGAAGACTTTAGAACGGTATGTGAACAGTTCACCTGGGTTCAGTGGGAAGTGCTTTGGGAAAACAACATGAGAGCCCATCTACTAAAACTTGCTGGGAGAATAACTGATTTTTTTAGTCCATCTTTACTGATTAGGAGCAACAGAATCAATTCACATTTGTTAATTGGTGACATTGCTGAGAACGTGGAGGAGGGAGGGAAGGGTATTTTGCTTGCTGGGTATTTGACTGAAGTATTGCTGTGCAGCATGTTTTCAGTTTTTAGAGTACAGTTGTGATGATCTGATTCTTCATAATCAACTATTAGGGTATTTTATGACAACCTAGAAGCATGCCACAATATGTACTCTCAAACTGGTTATCTGTTGGAAACCAGATCCGAAACCATACAGGCTGGAGATTTGATTTGGCTTCCCTTCCCTTTGTATTCACCTTCAAACAGACTGAAGTCAAGAGTCTGGAAGACCAGCCATGGAGCATGGAGGAGAAACAGTGTGTGGGAGCATAATAATTTCCAGCTAGCTTTTAATTTCAATTCTGCGAGTGTGCCATTTAAAGAAAGGCAGTTCATGAGATAAGTGGGTCTCAGGTCTCCAAGGATTTTAAAACAGCCTTTGCAGGGAACTCCAGAAGCTGATGTAAATGTGAAGTTTTGCACTAGAGTACTCTTCAAAAATTGGTTGTGGTCCAGAAGCATGGAAGAGCTGTTGTACAAGCTGTGTTGAAGAGAAAAAGCATTCAGGAGGCAGTTGTCTGTTGTGCATCCATCTGTATTGGGACATATCTTCATTTATTTTCTGTGTAAAAGAGACTAATCTGATTGCCCCCAACCAGTGTCACTAAGACTAATATGAATTATTTACTTGACTGGTGAGTCTGGTACTTCTGTCCCTAACTTTTGACCTGATCTTGAGGCTGAGGGATAGCTGCTGGGTATGGCAGGTTACAGCTGCTTCTCTGTCTCTGCTTCAGTCTGGGGAGCTCTCATACTGAATCACCAACTGCTGTTGACTGCAGTCCTTGGCTCTGTGTGCTTAATTTTTAACTCCAAGCATCCATTCCTGCTGTACAAGAGGTATTTTTCCTTGTCAATACCCCTCTGTCATCAATGTCCTCACATATCAGATGGCCAGGATTCCGAGGGGAAAAACAAATTCTGTAAGAGCTCAGCATGAATTCAAACTGTTAGGTTGTTGTGCAGTCACTTTCAGTGACTGTTTCCATATCTATGGAAGGACTATCAAGTTTCTGAATTGGTGCAGTAGTCTACCACTAGTGCTAGATTTCTTGTCTTTTAGGCTGATTGCAAGTCCCTTACAAGTTAGAGTCTACTGATGATTAAGTCCTCAAGAACTTGTTTGCTTCACATTGTGTAAGGATGTTGGCACCACAGTAGGAGGTGAGTTTGAGTTCTAGTCAGTGTGGCCTCAGTTCAGGTGTTTTTGGGTATATTTTCTTGTGTCCTGGGAATGATTCAGGCCACATAAGTGACAATGGGAGGTCACTTCAGGACTTTCTGGAATGGTCATTCTCTCCAAATTCGTTCTTCCTGCATCATATAGTAACAGGTGCAGTTGCTTAGTAAGGAAGTTCATGTCCCTCTCTCCCACAGCTGTGGAACTGAGCTGGAAGGTACCTGGTGGCTCTCACAGCTGAGCATTTCTCTGTAGCTTTAGCCTTACAGGCTGTAAGTATGCAATCTACATGGAGAGTTCAGTCCTGTCTCAGCTGCAATATAGTCAGTATAGCAGAGGAGGCCATAGCTGGAGGAGTTGGGGCTGTTTTGCCAGCTATTGAACACAAACACAGGGTCACATAGCAGATGACTGGTGGACTTAGGCATGAAAGTCCACATCTCTGCAGTGTTGCTAACATCCTGTGTGCTGCAACACTAGTAGGTAAAGACAAGCCCTATAAAGGCTGGCTGGGGAGTTTTCTAGCACAAAGCAATCAGTGAATTGCACTCCCACCAAATGAGTGCTTTGGACACCTTTACAGCTATTGAGTTTGTACCTTCCTTTATAGGAAGTGTTTCTTGGCTCTAAATGTAATATCAATAGAGAATTATTGAACAGAATATTATCTATTACATAGAAGTTTGCTTGCTTAATCTCTCTCAAGGGCAGAGTGTTCTGGGTACTGGCACTTAAATTGTCACACTTCATTAGCCATGGTAACAGCAGCTGGCTATCAGTGTGTTCTGCTGTGTATAAATTGACACTGGACAACAACTTCAGGACTGCTCTGTCGAAGCTCTACTTGAAATACCTGTTTCAAGAGGCCACTAGTGCACCTCTGGAAGTAGAGAATATGTGCCAAGTCTAAATCTTGCTATTGCAAGATTGAATATTGTAAAATGCCTTACATGGAGGAGACATTAAATCTTTCTGTTGGTTACTTAGAAGCAGTGTGGAAAAACTAAGGTATGTTTGTGAATATTGTTATATTCATTAAAAAATCTGGCCACATGCTAGTAACTCATTTGATCTAACATGCTTTTGATCTGACCCTTTATTTTCCTGTGTATATGCTTTTAAGTTACTTGTCTTCTGTAGCATTTCTCAATGTGACTGTAAGATTGCATAGATTTAGGACAAAAGATCCAATATATTGCAAAACAACATTGAAATCCCAAGGAAGGAAGCCTTCTAAGATTATAGAAGCTTTTTCTCCTTAAAATAGAGAGGCAGATACCCTCTTGTTACTTGCATCTGTTGCTTTGTCTGGTTCTGAATCCCTAAATAAGTTAAACAGGTTTGGTCTAGACATCTCTGTTGCTTTTGTGTGTTAAAAAATAATGTGGTGAGACATATTCTGTTTACCTTAAGACTGATTTTTTTTCCTATAAAAAGGCAACTAAATTTATGAAGCTACCTAGGTTTAGCTATTTCACCTCCCTCATATGATCAGCAGTTTTGGAGAGGTGGATACTTGAAGAAGTCTCCATGGTCTGCTTGCAGATTGCTGGCAGTATGTTGGATCTTTTGTCAGTCAGTAGCTTGGCAGATCATGTGACTCATTCTGAAGATCTGAGTGCTTCCCCTAGAAGCAGGAAAATTGACTCTATTCATTAAATTAGACCACAGAAATAATTTTACCAACCATATGGTTATACTTAATGTTCATTGAAGAGAGCATCAGTAAGTAATTCACCAAAAGGACTGTTTCCAGCCTTGGGGTTTTTTTCTTGCACTTTTGTTCTTTTTTTACCTCCTCTCTAAATGACTCTGAATGGTCTTTATGGCTGTCTGTCTTTATTTTCAGCTAACAGTGGTCTTAAGGCATGGATGAATCTGCAGCCTAATTCTGATAATCATTCCTCCTTTCCCCAGCTACATACTGTCACTTCATATATATGTAAATGCTCAAGTAACCACTTCTGTAAAAGTAAAGAGTATTTAGACTTGCTTGTGAGATGAATCTCTTTGTGCTCTGTGACTCCTCTTTGATAGCACAGGCACATTACTTGCACAGAAGTTTGCTGTTAATGTAATGAGGAATAAATTTTTAGGCTGCCACTCAGTTTTGTGAAGCAACTCAATGTAAAGGATGGGGAAGGATGAGGAGAAGAAGGACTATTCATACTTCTGGTTAAAATCTGCTCTGTTATAAAATGTATGTTGATTGCAGTGGCTGAAAGGTGGGATCTCTGTATTCCTTTCCTGAACAGACACCTGCAAAACCTGACTTGTCATATTAGAAATTTCACTGCTGTCTTTAGTGGGAGCAGCATCTGTGCTAACAATCCCCAATCACTTAATCAAGAGCATTTGGGACAGGGGAAAAAAGGAAGTCTCTTACCAGCACAGACTCAAACTCAGGCCTTGACCTTCCCATAAAGGAAAATGCCTTAAAAGTGAGCTTGGCTTTTGGATAGTGATTTTCTTGTGCCAATTATTAGCTAATTCTAAGGCTTGACTTTGTAGCATGTGGTCATGCCTGTGCATGACTTATAGACCATGTTCATTTTAAAACAAATAAACTCACTGTCCTGTGTTTAGGATGAGTAAGCTGTGTAACTCTTTCACAGTGTGAGACACTCAAAACCTTCTTGCTGAGGAGGCTGGAGGCAGCTGTTCAGGCCGTAGGGGCTGGGCTGGAGTTGAAAGTGGCATCCAGAGAATGGTAAAGTAACCTCTTCAGAGGGAATGGGAATAAACAATGTGCATCTCTTCCCTGCCAAGAGGGAGGAGGGATCCTCATGGCTCGCTGTGCAAGAGGGCAGAGCTCTGCAGAGAATTCCTGATGAGTGCTTTTTTTGCCCAAAGCTGATATAGAGTGAATCTTCTGCCTCAGTGAATGTTGGACTTGCAGTTTAGGTGCATTAGACTTTGTCTTGTTGGGATGTGAGTGGCTATTTTCAGCTCCATAAAGTAGCAGAGTTAGGGGGTGAAGTGAAGATAATCAAAATACACAGAAAGCAAAGTCCTTATGGAAGTGGAGGAGATGGAAGGAAAAGCTAGATTGTAAGCTATTCTAAGAAATAAAACCTGGAGCAATGCCCAGCAGACATATAAACCAGAGTGATATAATAAATGAGGCTGTTGTAAATGATAATTAAAAGCTTGCAAGATATTATATTCCTAACAGTTTTTGACAGGAAAAAAAAGTCTTACTTCTCATTGAAAGTCCAAGCAAAAAATAAACTTGCAACTGCATTTGGGTTCAGACTTTCCTGTGTCCACCAGAATACAGTAAAAGTGGGTGAAATGTTTAATGATCTGGTGCTTCATTGAAAATATATCTGCACACCAGTGGTGATATACTAGAATTCAACCCTAGTGCATATATGTCATGGCTGCCCTCAGCTCACTTCTAGGGGACTGGGCTGTTCATGTTTACCTTGCTGAAGTGGATGTATTTGCTCAGCCATAATAAAAACCAAATGGGACCCAAGTCTTTGACTTATGTGCTTCTTTCCTGAAAGCAAAAACAAACTGCTGCCATGTTTTTTCTTTTCACACTGCTTGGTACTTGAATACAGCTAATTATTTTTAATGTCATGCACTCTATTTAAAAAAGCAACAGTCCAAACAATAAATCCAAATCTTAATTTCAGCAGGTAACACAATTTTCCAGCACTTCTTGCAAAAGTACAGGAGATGGTCTTTCATTCTTCTTGGAACAGCATCTGTACCAGTAACAACAGACTTTTGGTATCCTTGAAATCAGCTGTGTTTCAGGAGTTTGATGCTAAGATCATAGGGGGAAATGTTGGCTGTTTTGTCTTGGTGTGTTGCACCTGCTTGCAAGCATGGTTGAAGTTCTAAGTCGCTCCTTTTGATGGTCCTTTAGAGTTTCATGAGGTCCAAAATGTTTTGTTCCCTTCCCCAGTATTTAAAAAGCAGTCTTAAAAAACCAGGAATAGCTACAGTCTGGCTATAATGCAGAAAAAATATTCTTTAAAAAACTGTACGTGTGGTTTCCCTATAACCATCATAAATTTTTCCTCCAGGGTCCTGTACACTACTCTGTTCTGCAGTTGTTCTTCTCATAGCACAACTTTCTGACATAACCTCTAGAGAGGCACTGTGCTGACTATAGTTATGGGAATGCAGAGTAGGGTAAGTTGACCATTTTGCTGTCTGAAGGGCTGGAAAATACCTGCAAATGCATTTTGTAAAAGTTGTAGGAAAAACATCCAATTAAAACATGCTGCTAGACACAGCTTCTATTTTTGTTATGCGTGTTTGCATATAAACTTTGGTTCTTCTAAGAAGAAGAGGTTTGTACAGCTGAAAGGTGAGGGTGAGAAGAGTGTGGTAGGTCAGGTGATGGCAGCAGGAAGAAATGTTTGCCTATTTGTAAATTAGTTACAAAGGTTACAGGTACATTTATTTCTGCGAGGAGTTTTGGTGTTTTGAGACACTGTGAGCAAAATCACAGCTGTATATGCAGGGAAAGGGACTGAATTGTGACTATGGCTCTATTGAGGCTTCTTGTACAAGATTGGGTTACCACATTTCTTGAAACTTTGCCCTAATTTCTGTTTAGAAATAAGAACAGTGGTGGCTCAGTAAGCTCTTTGGAGCCTTGGGTGTCTGGTTGCTGAGATTTTGGTTCTCTGAAGGAACGTGGATTGACATGGAATACTGATGCCTGTCTTGATTATTCCAAAAATCAAAACCAGACTGCTGCAGCGACACAGGAAAATAGTCTTTCAGTCTGCTATGAATATCATACATGAAAGAAAGCAGTAATAGGACTTTTCTGCTTATAGTGTATCAACTGTTACATATAGCACAGAGCTATAAAAAGCAGAAGAAATTTTAGTGTGTCTTTTATACATGGAGGTCTGGACCTAATAAAACATCTATGTGTAGTGCTTGAGAAAGAACCTGGTTAGTTTCTCTTGTTCTGTTCTTACAGAATTGGTGAGGTGACTGGATAGTTTGTAGAATCAGGATTTACTTGTGGTGTTGCACTGATGTCAGAAGTGTTCTACTCTGATTTGTATTACTTGTTTGTGTCTTACAAGGTCTCTGGCTAGTGCTTCCCTGTTTGTGAAAATGTAACATGGATCAGACAAAAGCAGCTTGTGGCTGGTTATTTGGCTTACATTAGAATAGAGGTTTGGACAGTAGGGGCCATAAACCTGCTAATGACTCATCTTTGTACAGCAGCTCCTGGTTCACAGCTCATTTATGCATCTGTGTTAGATGGTGTTTGGTCATGCTGCATCCCCCTTACACTGAGGTGAGGAAACTGACACTGTACAGCACATAACCTAGGGAAAGATCATGGGTACAGAATATTTCCTTATGCCATCCAGGTATGTGCAAAGTCTGTTGGACTAAATAAATCCTGTAAGGAGTGATGACTTAGTGGACTCCATGCAATGTTCATTGTGTAAAGGGTGCATGAAGGGTTTATTATGTTGATACCTTGCATCATACCTTGTCTTGCATATATCTTAGAGCTTTTCCTCTTGGTCTAATAGTTAGAAATCAATTAAATCCAAGCCATTTTCAAAGTTGCCTTAAGAATTTTGTGACGTTTCTTGAAAAACTTTCTCACAAATTATGCTTATTCTTTGTATTTGCTAGCTAAATGGTTCAAGTCTTTTATGCTGCGTTTCTCGAATTTTAATTTGTGTAGCAATGTGGTAACCAGAAAAAAAAAAATGAGGGGATTGCAGAAGTTGCAGGAGGAAATACAGAAACAAGAGGAAATGATTTCCATCTTTCTCACTTGTCCTTTGAATAACTGGATCTGTATTGAAGTCTTTGAGACTGCTGGTTTGGGATCTTTTTGGTTTTATTTCTTTTCCCTGGTTACAGGATTTGAGGAGTGGCAAGTAATAAAAAAAAAAAAAAAAGGAAAGACCCAAAGAGTGGGATGGCTTTCATATGATAGAGCTGTGTACCCTAAGTAGAGCACAGACTTAGCAGGGGAGATTTAAATAGCTTAAAAGAATGTAACCTATTGACCATGCCTGTTCCACAGAAATACCTTCCCTCTTCATAGTGACTTAATATAGCTTCCAGAATTAAAAATAGGACATAGTTACCCATGTAAATCTTCTCCATTAGCCATTATAAAAACATCCTGCAGTATGCAAATGCTGGAGAGCCAGCTGCGTACTGTACAACTCCATTATACTCTGTTGCTTTTTTTTGCTAGAAAATAGTTGGGCATGACCTGCTTTGCATGCATGAGGATGAAAATGACCTCAGGATTTGGATGTGAAACTTTACAGTTTATTTTTTGCCCTTTCCTCTACCTACAAATGTAAAGGAGACTTTGTGCAGTTGGTCAGTGTATCCTATTTTGAGGAAGGGATGTTATTTCTAATTCTAGTGAATAGAATGCTGTGGGAAGTAGACATCTGTTGAAGTACAGTCATGGTGACCTGTGAGATCTCAAAGGGAACGTCTTTTGTCAGCTTTTTTTTGTTACTGGTCGTCTGCCTTCTCTTTAAGTTATATTCTGCTGAGAGTGTGTGTCTGACAATCGTTTTGTTTGGATTTTTTATATGGTTTTTCTCCAAACATATGAGTTATGCCTCTGTTTTTCATGAGGAATTTTAAAGTGGTCATTGTAATTTAAAAAAATAAGGGGAATAACTAGTGACATGTACAAAAAAACCAATCCACTCTATATTTAATGTGCGTTAACCTAACATGCACATCTTAATGCTTCTTCTGAAAATTTAATTAAATTACTAGGAAATGTAGCTGCATGATAAGCTAAAGTACTTTGCATCCTGAGGAATGCTGCTGTGTAGGCATTTGCCTGATACTGCCCAAAAGCTGCAGAACACAGCTCCTCTGGGCTGGGAATGAGGTGAAGGACGTTTATTGCATCAGAACATTAAGGAGGATAAAAAATGCAGAGCCCAGAATGTCTCAAAGGCAAAGGAACTAGATGGCATTACTGTATAGCTCATCATTGTTTTGGGAGGTACCTGTTGTCAGGAAGATAATGAATTTTTATTTCAGACTTCATGCTTGGATCTCTGTACTGCTTAAATAGCATAATGTGTTACTATTAAAGTGATCAAAGTGCTTCAGTGGAGCCTTTTGTCCTTCTCACAGTTGTATTATACTAGGAAATATGTGTTTCTTAATTTCTTGTTATTCTTTTACAGATGGCTGATCTACAGCTGTATAAACTGGATGAATTGGACTGTTTGATCCAGGGCCTCCTTTATGTTGATTCTGTTGGTTTCAATGGCCAACCAGAGTGCTATTATTTTGAAAATCCTACAGATCCTGAACAGTGCCAGAAAAAGCCTTACTGCCTTGATAATCCATATCCTATGCTGCTGGTTAACATAGGCTCAGGGGTCAGCATCCTAGCTGTGTATTCTAAGGACAATTATAAAAGAGTTACAGGATCCAGGTAAATTTACTTTTGTTTCTTTCAACTGTTTTCTCCTTCACAACTGAACAGTAGAATTAGAGAGTGTGGTCAGTAGCTAAAACTCCAAATTGTGCATGCATTCCCATTTCTTTTAAAAGCCTACCAGTAGTAAGGCTGCAAATATCCTAGGATAGCTTCAGAGAGGGTATCTCTGTCAGGGAAATCATTCATGTGTTCAATTTTAAACCTGCCTTAAATCTCTTGTTGGTGTTCTTACCTATTTCCCATCTCTTGCTATGAATTTCCAAAATAAAACTGTCACAGCAAATGAATCTTCTCTCCCCTGCATTCTGGTTTTTGGTCCGTGGTATGTATTAAAGTTTCTCATGTATACTGCATATGATGTGCATATATATTGTCTGTTGCCTTACCCAGGGCATACCTTTGCCACAATGGTAGCCATGAGCCCTTTCTCTCTATACAGTACAGATGGACACAAGTTCAGTGGGAGGCATTGGATTTCTTGCACTTCTAGGTCTTTTTCAAGCACAGAGATTTTGGCATCTCTGGTAAATGTGCTTCTAATCCTTTCCACTGTGGAAGGAAAGAGATGACTGCAGTGTGTTGTTGACTTGTTACAGATGATGAAATCAATATTGTCTTGTGGCTGGTGTGCAGAGCTTTCTACTGTTCAGATACTGAGTACATTACAGTGCTATGTGTTCTGAAAAACCCAATAATCCCAGAGCATGGACTAAATAGTGTTCCCATCTGACCTCCTGTGCTTCTTCGTGAAGTGCATGTGGTGTCTCTCTGATCACCTTGTTTTCAGTGGCTGCAGTCACTACAAATAAGTTAACTTTGTCAGTGGCCAAGAAAGAATGAGGAAGGATGAAGAGATTAATAAGTTAAAGTTCATGTCTGTAAGACTGAAAAGTCCAAAGTAGAACTTTAATGAGTTAGCAACGTGTTGAGCACAGTTAAAGTTATGTAGTCAGTAAATATTGTACTTGAGCTGTTACAAAATACTCAAGTGAGTGTTCCTTGCTCAGAGTTCTTGCAGGGAAAGAACATTCGGGGCTGATGCTGGGCTTGCTTTGAAAAGGAGCCAACCAGACTGCTTCCTGCCTCTGGCTAGGGGGACAAGGTCTGCCTTGGCTGCCAGCCCTTACAGATTTACCTTTGTAAGCTCTTCATTCTCTCCTCACTCATTTGAGTGCTCTGCTGGCTGATTATTCTTTGGCAGAAAACTTGTTAGAGTGCTACAAGTAGCAAAGTGGTACCTGTGGTGTTGGGTCAAACCTTATTCTTAGCTAACCCTTTAGTATAATTTCTCCTATTTAAGAATTAAGGACTCAGGTCTTGTTGAGTTAAAGCCACTGGATGACACTTGTGTTAAATAGGAGCTCAGTGTAGAGTGTGTGCACTCCTCTGAGGTAGGAGCTGTGAGATACAGTTGGCACCTGTGTACAGCTTGTTGTAAATGGCAGGCTGAAGGGTTCTGGTAAAAGCTGGCTCAAGCTGCTGGTCTGAAGAGACTGTGCTTTTCTAGCCTTGGAGGAGGAACATTCCTGGGCCTGTGCTGTTTGCTCACTGGCTGTGAGACATTTGAAGAAGCTCTGGAAATGGCTGCAAAGGGAGACAGCACCAATGTGGATAAGCTGGTGAAGGATATTTACGGAGGGGACTATGAGCGGTTTGGCCTGCAAGGATCTGCTGTAGCATCAAGGTGCGTGTTCACTGAGCTGTGTGTGAGCAGTCCCTTGGGAAACCTCCTGTGCACGCTGGGCTGAGTGCATAACCCCTGGACTATGCACTTTGTCCATGTGGAAACATAACTCAATGTATCATGGCATTTGTCCTTAGATCTCTCACCTACTTCTTGCTCTTTTTTTTTAAACAGCTGTAAGTAATGCCTGATGCAGTTTGCTTCCATTTAAATTACAGTTATTTTGGAAGTGTCCTTACTCATTGTTTTGCTTTTCTAATGAGATCCTTTTTCACATTTAGAATCACAAATTAATGGTTATCAAATCAAAGCAAAACTTGATAAATGATAAAATTTTAAGGGCTTTTATCACTCCTGAATATCTCATGTTAAAAGACGTGATCTTCCTCACACAGCTTTGGTCATATGATGAGTAAAGAGAAGAGAGATTCCATCAGTAAAGAGGACTTGGCCAGAGCTACTTTGGTCACCATCACCAACAACATAGGTTCTATTGCTCGCATGTGTGCACTGAATGAGGTAAGTTACTTACCATGAGCTTAAAACCTTTAGAAACAACATAGTGAGATTATCAGGATGCAAGAATGCAAATTGCTGCCCTAGTAGGTGTGTCACTGGCTTTGGTACATATGCATGTATTTTATGTCCTGTCATAATTCTTGTGGCTTGTTACATATATTTATCTGTAAAGATCTCTTTGAGGCATTGAGCTTCAGCCTGGAGTGTTCATCTGTTCTCAAGCTGTAGTACATAAATTTTAACACGTTTGTAATAGTAATTACTGCACTGTTTCTTTGTAGTTATTTGCAGGTTTTACTATAGCATGACAGAATTTATTTTGAATACTGTTTTTCTTTGATTGTTTCCATAGCAGGATGGGTTCAAACTGTGTATACAAGTTCCATTGCATTGTGTCAGAAAGAAGGGAAATGCAGTTCACTTTCCTGCCTCCAACTCCTTTCAGATGCTTATTACATTCATTTGATTATGCATGATAAATAGGGGTGATTGTTGCATCCCTACACTACAGTTAAAAAACAAAACAATCAAGCACAAAAAAACCCACTACAAACCCAAACATTTAGGCCCTTGCTTTTATCTGCAGATTACATCCTTTACAATTGTGTGTTAACTAATACCTTTTATCTGCTCTGAGCAGATAATGAATTTACATAATTTTTTTAATACATAAGTGTTTTAGCTGCACAGCATTCTGTTGGTAGAAAAAAATTGCTGCTGCTTTTATATTTTAATCAACAACACACAGGCAGAGCCAGAAAAATTGAGCAAAATCAACCCATGGAACTCACCAAACTTCTATCTAATCACTTGATTGGGTTCCATCTAGCTTATGGCTTTATCAGAAATAGTAAATAATTAATCACTAGTGATTTTGGTGGGTGTGTGTTTTGATTTGATTTTTAATCAACCTTTGCCACATCTCCCTCTTGGTCCTTCCAAGGCAAAAGGTCCTAATACTTAGTCTTCTTACCTAAAAAAAGAGAAGACACTCTTTTATCCACTGCTTCATTTTGTCTTTTTGTCTTTATTGTTGTAATTTTAAGACTGAATCATCAGATTTTTCATATGGTATTCAGAATGTGGTTGCTCAATGAATTTGTGATAGCATATTGATATATTTTGTGCTCAGAGCTCCTTTACTAACAGTTCATAATATTTCATTTTTGTGAGCATGGAACTGATTTCTAAGAAGTCAACAGTCAAAAGTGACTAATTTGGAGCCTATCATTGTGTCTGCATAATCAAGTGTTTCTCTTTTCCCCTTTCAGTTGTGTCATTTCACTTTTTTAATTTGAACTTTATCTGCCATTTTTCTCAGTCATGAGATATGTCTCCTCACTGCTATGCTGTTCATTTTTTATTCTCTCTTTATTTTGAATGCCATTATTATGTTTGTGGCTCATATTCCTCTCTAGAGGACTTTTAGAATATATTGATCAACATAAGTTGTAGTGCATGCCCCTATCAAAGGCCACTGATAACCTTCCTTCATTGTGAAAAGTGGCTGCAGACATGTATTTTTTTCCTTGGCAAATTGACTCTTTCAGTCAGGATGATTCTCTTTCAGTGTTCTCTTTGCTTTCAGCTTCTTTACAGTGTTGCCTTGTGGCATGGAGTTCAAGCAGCATTGTACAGGGCTATCAAAGCATTGAGAGTTGCAGCAGGGAGCCACATGCAGTGCCTTCAGAGGAGGAGATGGGCTGCTAAGGAAACTAATGCTTCAGAGTCACTGTAAAAGAGCTCCTAACAGCTCTGTTCTGGGGCCAGGCCTCCTAAAAACTGATGTGATCCATAGAATTTTGTGGAGGAATGTGAATTGATGTCTTAAATATTCTTCATTTCACAGTGTCAAAGCAGAATTTATCTAACACTTGAAGTAAATTATTCTGTAGTTTTAGAAAATGAAAACTTCATTGTTTTATATACTGTTAAAAAGAAAAACATACAGTATCATTTCAAGGAAGCTAATCTTTAGATAGCTTGCACTTGGGGGAAAAAAAAACTAGTGCTATTATTCTGCTCAATAATCTAGACACCTAAATTGCTTTTGGGAGACATAGCTCTGACTTACAGCAAGCTTGATGTATCAAATCCTCAAATAAGAGCTAAATAAACAGTTGAATATGATATTCTTTTGTGGAGCTTGTATGTATTAGATTAGGGTAATGCTTACTTTTAGGTTGGCAGAATCAGTTTATGCCCTGAAGCATGACTTTTGATAAGCTTTTCCCAATGATTGCAACTTTAATATTGTGTTGAAAATGACTTGCATATGTGCAGGAAAAAATGAGGCTGGGGAATAAATGAAATATTCTGTCTGCAGAACTTCAAAGCAAATTTGCTTGCACAAAGTTGGCAGTGGGGTAGAAAATTCCACAGTCTGGAATCATTTGGCCACAGACCCTTTGAAATGGCCTGTGCTAGGCACAGCAGAACTGCATAAAGGAAACTGATGTCCTGGTTTATACTTTTCTTACTCACAGAACATGTAAATTCACAGCTTAACAAGCTATCTTGCAAAAATATGTGCAGGGGTTTTCATTGTTATTTATAGAGATTTCCCTATTCAATTATATTGGCAAATATGTGAATATACTGTATTAAGGCTATACTACAGCTTTCTGCACAGGGTAGTTGAAAATCTTACCAAGACTCCACAGAGTGAGGAGTGCCTGTCTTTTCCAGGATGCTGTAATTTGATTAGCTTAATTAAGCATATCACCACCATCTCTTCAGCAATGTAAGATTTCTTTCTTTCAGCTTTGAAAGTTTCAACAGTGGTCAATTTAAAAGTAAATTAACAAGACTCCCAAAAGGGTAGCATGTCAACTTTTGAAGAATGCTAAACTTGTTTTAATCCAGTTCAGAAAATCTAGGAAACTTTATTTAATAAAAATTTTAACATTGTTAACTCAAGGAATATTTGAAACAAAATTGAAATTTGCATGTTGATATACACTGTTATTCCAGTAGATATGACTAGTACTTTTAGATTCAAAATTTGCAGTAATTTTTATACTCTATGCTAGGTATTGCTTCTGGTAATAGTAGCTTTGTTTTTATATTCAGAAAAAAGTCTTGTGCATGTGAAATTGAGGTATAGATTCTAATCAATTTTATGCTATGGCATTACAGGAAATTAATTAGTTGCATATTAGTCCCTCTTTTGTCTGAAGTTGCTTCAGAGACAAAACTGACACGTCCAAGGATGCAGGATGCTCTTGGCCGTGTTCCATAGCAGCATTTGGAACTTTAAGAAGTTCTTATTTTCATTCATAAATTCCTGAGTACAGATGCATGCTGATCTGACTGCAGAGTCTAAGGAGATAGGTGACTGAAGCTAAATTATTTCAGTAAAGTTTGTGTTGCTGTGTTTGGTTTGAGGGCAGCCAGGCATGCTCCTCAGTCAGTCACAGAGGTTGGGTGGATGAGTTACAGTGTCTGGGGATCAGCTCTCCCCAGCACTGAGTATTCATTCCAGTGAGGATGTTCCCTGGGTGTGTCACAGCCAAGGTCCTGGACATGGCACGAGTGTGGCTGCACAGGAATTGCTGCAGAGCCAAGGGTTGATCTTTATGGAGATGAATCAGTGTAGAGGGGTGGCCCTTGCTAAGCTTTTACTCCTGTAAAAGCTTTTATCTCTAGGCTGTGGCCTCCAACTAAATCTTCTAGACCAATTCTGTTGTATGGTCAGCATCATCTGGTACACCAGTGAAAAATGCAGCTGCAATTTTGTGCATAAAAACCAGGCAGAACTGGACTTGGTAAGATAGTTATGGGCATTGTTTAAACACCACACAGAGCTTACTGCAGTGATGTACATGCAAGTAAGGATGGTCTGTGACTTTCTCATTGGCAACCTGGAGCTGATGGTTCAAAAAATCTTAATCTCCTGAATGAAAACTGAGTTCAAATGAGTTTTGATACAAAGGATTACCATACATACCAAGTACTATCCAGCCCCATTTCACTTGCTTTTTGAAAATGGAGTCGCAGTCCTGATAATGGATAATAAAAGATGCTCCTTCCCAGCTCTAATGTAATTCTTCTCAGCCTTCAGAGGTTCTCCATCTGGATTTAATAATCACAGTGATCTCTGGAAAACTGATTGATTTAACATGTGGGGGGGAAGATGTATTCAGTAGCCATATACAATTTAAAATGTATATGTACCATAAACAAACACCACCACAAAAATGCTCATAATCTGAGTCATGTTGGGAAGGTTGTGATATTTATTCAGTATTTTAAGGAAATATTGATCTTCTATGATAATAGTCCCTCACTTTCTTTGGAATAAAACTCTGCACCTCCCTGTTCTTCTAATGTGTCTTACTTAGTGGTCAGTAACTGGAATACTTTTTGACTTTTCAGTTTGAAGTATTTTAATGTAACCTAAAATTCCCACTTAACTTTGTAATAGAGGCAGAGGTACCTGTTAAAGGAGGCAAATCATTTAGCTGAATGTAATTTTTCTGATGTTTTTCAAATTCATTTTTCCAGAACATCGACAAGGTGGTGTTTGTTGGCAACTTTCTCAGAATTAATATGATTTCTATGAAGGTGCTAGCATATGCTATGGATTATTGGTCCAAGGGACAGCTAAAAGCTCTGTTTTTGGAACATGAGGTAAGGAAATATGTGTTGAACTTCTATTTTTAAGTACAAAATTCTTGTAGTTCTTTATTTGTGAACTTGAAAGGGGTGAAAGGCCCTTGCTTTGAATTGAGTGCACAAGCTGAGTTCTTCATAAATGCTATTCTGTTTGCAAATTAATTTGAAAATATTGCTTGTTAACTCCATGGTTTGATCACTGCTTGTGGTATGTGTTGTTAAACATTGCCCATTTCTCATATTTGCCTTCTGACCCTGACAGCAGTGATGTTTATTTGCATGGGCTGGTATATGAAAATCTAAAGTATAATTCATTTTTGTGAGCATAATTTTGAGGTGACTACCAGATGTACAGGTCTAGAGCAGAAACTGCCCTGCCTCAGTACAGCATCAATATTATGATTTTGTAATTTTTTTTGTTTGTTTTATAATTTTGTAAGACTTTTCCAGTATCAGACCCTTTCCTCTAGCTAAGGATGGTCTTATTAAATCCTATTTTAGATGGAGCAACAGAACTGAAAACTTTGTGTTCATGTTATGTCTTATTTTGGAATTTGATTGGTTTTGATTTCCTTTTGCCTTTGTTCAAAGGGTTATTTTGGAGCTGTTGGGGCTCTCCTAGAAATGCTTAAAATGACAGATGATCAGTGATGAAGCTGTCTGAAGAGATTTCTACTGCAGATGCTGCTGGGTAAGAGTGAAAGCCACTATAAGGATGGAAATGAAGCCATTATGGTAGTCCTACCTGCTGGATTTGTAAATAATTTAAAATCCTTTTAGCTGATCTTTTGATTTCTGGGTTTTGACCTTATACTTCAGAATTCATACTGGGAATTACAAGATTTTTTTTCTGTACACTGTATTTTGTAGGGGAAAAATGTGCAAAGTGGCCAAACATACAGATTTTATGGATTTATTTTAAAAAATGGATACTGTTTAATGTAGGACCTGTGATATGAGGCATCTGCTTTTCTTCTGGGGTTTACTGATTAGTGTGGTAATTTTAACTTCATTTAGTAATCACTCTAGGAGATTTTTTTTATCTTATTTTCATGACGTTTCATGATTTGTTCTTGGTTTCAAATGAAACTACAAAGCTGATGCATTTTACTGTGAAAACTAGTAATTGATTTTTTTGCCTTTCCTTTCCTCATTACATGAGACACTTTAACATCTCTCTGACCCCTCCCCCTAAGAAATAAATTTGCAAACCATTCTGTGGCTAAATGCATTTCCTCAAAGGACTGTGAGGAAGCTTGGTAATAGTAGGGGGTTTAAGATTGTAGTTTCTCAGTAGTTATGAATTGCAATAGGAAGACAATGCCAACTGGTTTTGCAGGGCTGATTCTTCTCTATAATAAAAATTTTAAAGAAGATGTGAACTAAAATTTTAATTATTTAATTAACACTAAAAGGAAAATCTCTTTCTGGTGAAGACCTCTGATCAACATGAGGAGTTCTGTAGTAAAGATGTTGGTGTATTAGATGGCAAAGGGAGATTGTCTTCACTTATTTTTCTGTAGTCTGCCAATTTTGACTTGTTCTTAATTGAGAACAACTGATAACAGCATTATTAAAAGCTCAATTACTAAAATTAGAAAAATACCAACTGAAGTATTTTCTGCTTTTAAACTGGTGTTAATTTTCCCTTCAGGACACTAAAATTTGAGTGTTTATTCCAATAGCATATTTTCTACCTTTTCTGATTTGTGGACCTCTCTAGATTTTTTTCCCTCAGCTGAATTGAGATCCCTTTGAAATCCATGTACTTAGGTTGCTGTGGAGCATGTATCAACTTGCTTTCCTCAGGCACCTTGAGGGCTCACAAATGAGAGGCAGAAAAACAGTTTGTAAATTATTTTGTCTTGCAAGATTGTATGTGATGTCACATAATGTAAATGACTCATCAGAGGGACAGTATAAAATTCAGTATATTTTTGGAAGGGGGGTATATTTCACTTTTTTAAGTAATTAACTTACATATCTCCCAAATGTTGAAAGCTGGTAATATTAACTGAAGTGTAAACTTGTCTGATGGAAATAAAGACCACTACTGTTTTGACAGTTTTAATGTATCTGTGGAATTCATTTCTTGAAAGCAATGATATAACACTTTCTTTGGTGACATACATGACTACATAATTCCATAATAATTTTTTTGTTTCTTGACATGTTTTTACTCTTGGTAACTAAACTTTAGTCTTTGAAGCCTTTTGCCTGCTTGAAGTTGACTTTAAAGGACTGTAAACAAAAATATGAAATAATGTTTGTGTGTTGAAGTTGATATTTGCTGTAATATTGAGCTTGAGATAAGTGCAGATGTTTCTGCTCAGAGCCTCTATTTTATTTTAATAAAGAAAAGAAAATGTTGATGAAGGTTATTGGCTAAGTTTTGCCTGCAAATAAAGATTCACTTGTACACTGTTTTGGTTTTTTTAAGGAAAACTTCAGAATGTTAAGAGGTAACTGTGCTTCTAATGATAAACAGTAGAGGGAAGCACAACATCAGCCATGTAGCTGCTTGCTTCAGAGAAAGATCCCATCTTCTCCCTTGTGTGTTTCTGAAGGGAATTTCACATGGCAATGTCTGTCACTTAAGTGCTCTTGCATTCTTCACATTTGGACTTGTGAAGGAAGACCATAATGCTAAGGAAACAAATATGAAAAAAACTGCTGTTCTTTTAAGATGAAAATTCTCTGCTTCTCAAAAAAACCCAAACAAACAAACAAAAAAACAACAAAAAAGACCCCCCCCAAAACCAAAAAACCCACACCCATTCAAAAAACCCTTAGCAAGCCATTCAAAGAAATATATAAGGACTTTAAAGATTGAGGCTGTGTGGTTAAAGAAGAAAAGCACAATTGTGGTAGCTCTGAAGTTAGCTCTAAGATTCTAAGGACTATCAGGTAAGTTGATCACTGTTCTAAGAGAAACACAAAATAAAACTTTACCTTAAAAATGCTGATTTGAAATTTAAAATGCTTAATAGGTGAATTTCTGCAGTTAAAAGAATGAGAAAAAGTACTCTGGGTTACACAAATGAGTATGCCTGGTTGGGAAAAATATTAGCAGACTTTAACTGGGATTGAGAGCTGTGGAAAGTGACAAAGTAGGAAAAGCTAGAGGCAAATGACACTGTATGTTCAATTCTTCCTTTCCAGAGGAAGAAAAGCCTAATTTCTTTGTTGCCTTGACTACTTTTCCCAGTTTCCCCATCAGTACCATCATATGAATCTGCTAGTACTATAACTTGCCTCTTTACCTTAAGACTGCCTGCCTCCACTAATCCCAGTTCTGGGTTTCCTCCTCCATGTCCTTCTGTAATTAAGGTAATTGATTAATGACAGTGTGGTTGCTTTCTGGCACTGTTGCAATATTTTTGCCATAGGGGAGTATTTTGGGGCATTGCTGTTGTCTGGGATTTTTCTGGTTGTGTTTGGTACCAGTTGCTGTCTACAGTCATCAGTTGGAAGGGGTTCCCCAAGGTGTCCCACTTCCATCAGTCATCCAGAGGTATCTAAAGAGTCTGAAAACATTCTTGCTCAACTACACAGATAAACCTCTACTATAACTGGTGCAAACTGGAAGCTTGTGCAAGCAAAGTTCAACTCCAGCACTATCCAAGAGTCTTACTGAAAACTTAGAAATACCCAGATTCTTGGATCTTTTTTGTTTTGGAAGTGGTGAAGTTGAAGAAGCAGACTTCCCTAAGGGAAATCAGTGAGTCTACACATTTGGTATGTGTTGAAAATACTTACTTTGGTATAAATTAAAGAGATCTCTTAACAGGCAAGCTTTGTTAATCTACTTCTCTTTCTGAAAAATGGTAAGGTAATTATTCAGGTAAGTTTGAGCAGAATAAGTCAATTGTCATGGCCTGTGCTGCTTTTGCACTTGAATATTTGTTCTTGAATCTCATAGTACTCTCTTCATTCTCTTCCAACCCCACCAAGACAGCCAAATTTTTAATGGTTTTGACAAAAAGTCTAATTACATACCCTACCAAGAAGCATCTGTGTTCTAAAGTAAGATTTCTGGACTAAAGTACTGGGGGAAAATCCCTAGTGCTGGATGAAGAGTGAGAGACAACTAAGAATATTTACTTAATTAGATTTGATAGAGAAGGCTAGCATGGGGTGCATGGGGGCAGAATCTGACTTCTAGGACAAGTAGGGTGCTTGCAGTTCATTCCAGCCTCAGCAAAGCAAAGCTGTCCTGGTGTTTCACTGTTATCAGCACTTCTGTTCCCATTAGACTGTCACAAGATACTTGCAAGTGATTTTTGGCAGGACACAGCAGAACTTTAGAGATGGGAGAACCATATGGGGTTGAACTGATGACAAAATAAACATACATGATTGTTTCCAGTTGGATGAGGAGTTCTGGGTTCTGTTTTTAAAGCACAAGGTGTCTTTCAATTTGGAATTGAATGAAACACAGGCTATGAAAGGCCAGTCTGTTTTGTGTCTTGGTACCTGGAATGAAGATGGGCAAACAGCATGAAATGGCATCATGTTTTATTAAAACAGTGTGTCGTTCTCTGGTTTTGCTTGTTTTGTAGTGATGATCAGGGCACTTCCACTTCTATAAGTGTCCTTCCCAGTTGACAATTTCATAGTTTTTCAGGTTTTTGAGTGGGTGACCCATCATTTATTTTCAACCTTAGAAGTTTGTGAGAAACTGGGCATTTAATGCAAAACAGAAGTTGCCCTTCAGCAAATGCTGAGGTACCAAAGTGCATGTTCAGAGTAGAGTTTACTCCTGTTGCCAAGATTTCCATTTATGCCCATCTGTGAAGGTGTGGCCTCAGCTAACTATGTTGCCACTTTCTCATATATGTTAGGATTTTTTTTTTTTCAAATGGCATGCTCTGTTGGATTTAAAATCTGTTGTGAGATTAACTTTTCCTTGCAAGGGAACACATTTTCTGTTCCATCCTTGAAAGCATCAAGGAGCAATGCTTAGAGCCAGTCTCATCATGGGCAGACACTGGTTTGATAATGCATTTTGTCAAAACAGGCACATTAATGCTTCAGGCAACAAGATGGTGTGGCCAGTGGTGTGCTGTGACTTGTTCAGGGGATTTGTTTTACATTAATATGTTAACAAATTGCACGAAAATAAAACAGCTGGTCTCAGCTTGTATGAGTTTCTAATGCAGATGCTAGGTTGGCTGGAAGTGGAAATGCCTGTATTTCAGTAAGGATGAAGAAATTAATATCTCCAGCCCATAGGAGAGACATGCTGACCAAAATACTCTTTCCTATAAGCTTTTAGAGCAGCTGCATCAGCCAGGAGACTGCAATCAAACTATTCTCATATAAGGCAGTAAATCATTACCAACCTGTAGATGTAATACTGAGTTGGGATAGTAGTATTGTTATCTGTATCTGTTCCCTCTGTTCTCCCACTGGAGTTACCCCACTGACATCCTGACTGTCAGCAGGAGGCAGTGGAGGCAGCACAGCCATGGTGGTCTGTGAACATCTGTTTTGTGGAATGCACTGCTGTAATGTGGGAAAGGCAACTGAAGCTATGAGAGTCTTCTCTGAAAAAACTGGATAAGCTTCACCTGGAGATAAAAACTAATTATTGATACCGATTTGAACAGGGAGAACACACTCTTCTTTTGAAAATTTTCTTGCTCCTTTTATATTTGAAAAATTAACTGTTAAATAATGCATGTTAATTAAAAAAACCCTGAACGAATGAATGTAACATTTTCACAGGTGGCTAGCTAAGTGAATCAAAAAATGCTGAGTGTACTTTAAAAAAAATCTAATTCTGTTTAGTGGAATTGTTTTGTTTTTTGAGCAACCTCACCCCTACTGCTATTTGAATAAGTAAACAAAAACATGCTGTTCCTATGTCCTAAGCATGGAGCATGCTGTTACCCAGCTAGCTTTCAGCATATTGCACTTGGCTACAAAAGGCTGTGCACAAAAAAATCCAGAAGTATTTACAAGATAAACCAAAACCTCTCCCAAATTTCCTAGTGTTTGCCATTTCTGTTTTAGCTTAGAAAATAAATTTTCTCTTCTCTTCAAGTACAGGTTTATAGACTTCTCTGCAGCAGATTGGCCTGTGCAGTGTAACAGCCCCCAAGCATCACTGATTTGCCTCTTAGAAGGGAGAAAAGCAGTGCAAGGGAAGCTAAAGCTGTTTCCTGATGATGGCTGCAGGCTGACCTGTAACACACTTCACACCTGCTCTTCTACAGCTAGGGCAGAAAACATTCAGGAACTGAATTTCTCACCACTCCTTGCTCTCATCACATAAGAAATTGTATTAAAACAAATAAATTATGCAGAAAAGGCACCAAACCCTGCAGACTTGTTCACCTTTTATTCATTGGGCAAATCATAGAGGTCAGCTTAGTTTTAGTCAAGAAGACTCTTTTTTTCAATTTCTGTTCTCTTTTCCTCAATTTGGAGCTTTGTTTTTTTAAGGTGCCATGCAACCTATCTCTCTGTTCCAGCTCTCCTACCTAAAAGGCCATTATAAAAGTGCCTTTGTGAGGTTTTTGTGACCATCTGGTTCAAAGCATTATGGGAATTTGCTTAGATTTTCATTTTATATACATTACTGTAAAGTTCTAAGACACTAACTCTGACATTATAAGCCCCTTTGTCAGGCTGACTATGGGTGTAAGACACTACAAGTTTGCCTTGTCTATGGAGATTGTTAGGCAATTAAATATCTTAATTCACAAAAGTATAAGAACTGGCTCTTCCTTTTGTAGCCTGTTGCCTTACAGACCCACTGGAGGAGAGAAGGTAATTTAGAGTCAGTTCCCTTTCAGTCATTGACCATTCCACTTCCCTTGCTGTGCTATGGATATCAATGTTGTAATATTTACCAAAATATTGTGCTACTCATAGCAGATAGTTTCTTTTAGTTAGCTCTGGTTTAGGCTTCTGTCTGTACATGCATAACTCACAGAAAAAAAAAAGCAAATGAATGGGGAGGTGGAAAGTGTACCAAGCACAGGGTGAAAAAAATTATCTGTATAATTCTGTGTTGCATAAGTGGCCCTGGAACTAATCTGGTATGTCTCCAAATAAAACAGAAATCTTTGATGCTTGTAACTTTCTGCGTGGAATGACAATAGTTTCTGTATTTGTTAACTATGTAAATGTTTGCTGTAGATACTATCAATGGGAATATTTTATTTAAAGGGGTGTATTAAAGTTTAAACCAAAGAAAGTTCTCCAGCTTGTGAACACAACAAATGCAACAATTAGGTAGTAAAAACTGAATTAAAAGTAATTCTAGGAGTTTAGCTGTGCATTTTACAGGTGAGCTGGAACAAAAACCTGTCCAGAGGCAGAGTATACCCCAGGCTGGGTAAGAACTCTCTGAAAGCCCCAGCAGCAGCAAACACCAGCCAGAGTTTTGTCTGAGAGACAGGAAATTCTTGCCAAATGACTGGTTTTCTGTGTTGTGGAGGTATGAAGAACTGGTGGTGCTTTACCACCTTCCTTTACTTGGTTTTGTGTGCTGATTTGGCAAATTGGATAGACACCACCTGCCCTGCCTTCAGGCCTGGATCCCCAATTCTCCCTGAGAGCTGCTACAGGCAAGGGTGCTGATGATGAGCAGGATAAGCTGCCAAAACAGTTTCTTCTGCAGAGCACAGCAAGCCATCCTTGTCATCCAGAAGAACAAAAACATAATGCTGTGAAAACTTATAGAATGATGAAAATGGTTAGGTCTCCTCAGACTGGAGCAACATTAGATCCTATATTTGGTGACAGATTCCTGTATGGATTGAAGTAGCCCAATCTTCTGGTCCACAGAATATGGAAGAAAAACTGGAGTAGCTATGCAAAGGCTTTTTTCCAAGTACAACTAATTCAAATTTATTATTCCCATGCTGTGAAAAATTCCAATGTCTAATTAAGTTTTTCTTCTGATGGGAAATTTTAAAATCTCTACATTTCATTTCACTTTCTCCACCAAAATAAAGCCTGCTAGAAAGGAAAGCTAGCAGACTGCCAAAAGCAAGTAATTAGAAATATAAGGGGTTTTTTTAAAGCTTCTGCATTTCTACAGCCAAACTTTGTTAAGTAATGTTTCCATAGGACATTTGTAATGATGAATTTGTATTTTCCAGTGGAAAATTATTGCACTTGCTAGCTGGAATGCAGAGCTTTGTGAAATACGTGCATATAAATGTGTCCAGAACTCTTAGTGTGTGCTTGGACCAAGGACTTCTGTGACATGTGGATAAAGAGGAATAAGGCAAAAGATTTGAAGTGTGGAAGTTTGTAATCAGTAAAAGGAGATCAATCATCCTCTTCTTCAACTAATATTAAGTATTGATCTGCCTATTCTTATTTTATATCAAAGAGAGGATACTTCTGCCAAATTTTCTCAATATTCTGAAGATACACTCTGTAGGTAGCAAGAGATACTCTCATCTAGTTTTGAGTCTCATTAGCAACTGTCTGGTTTTAAATGCATCTTTTGTTCTGATGTTGAATAATGGTGATAAGTCCCAGGAATTACTAGTGCCCATGAAAAAGTGAGGAGGCCATTACATACCCTGTTTTTTTTTTATCCAAGGCTACATGTGTGACTTACATAGCCACATATTTTTAGGAATTCATCACAGTCTTTTGATCCTTTGCTAAAATCTTGTGTGTTAGTAAGAAGCAGAGCTTGTATTCACCTCCAGAAAGGAGCCTTAGCTCTCAAGTGATGGATGCTTTATTTTCTTGCCTTGGAATTGGCAAAATTTGGACTACAGACACAGTGGGGGGCTGAAGGAACCATAAGGACTTAGAGTTTAATTTTTTTAGTGATGCCAGGGAAGCTGGGCTCCTTTGGCTATAGAATGCCAAAGGTTGCAGATCCAAATATTAGTGACCAGACCTGGTAATGTCACTCTGGGCCTGCCACTGCAGCATGTCCCTGTACACTTCTCAACAAGAAAGCAACAGGTGCACTGTTTTTGTTCAAGGACAAGTTTTTATCACCCATATACATGGTGGGGAAAACCCAAACCCCTTTTCCTTTCTGCTGTGGGCCACATGCCACAGGAGGGAATGTACTTGTGTTAGGGAAGATGTGCATGGGTGGTGTGCAGGTTCATGCCACAGTGTGCAGAAGGAGGGGAAAGATCAGTCTCTCCTGGCTCTCTTGTGCTGCAGGGCACAGAGTAGCTCTGGAGTCACCTGGAAAGGGAAGCCTTTCCAATTAACCATCTACCCTGAAGCTGCCATGCTTACCCAAATCATGTGTGCTTGAACTTACCCTGAAGACCAACAGAGCAAACGGGCTCTTCTTGCCCACTCCTGGGAGCTTTGCATTTATTCTTCACAGCAGCACTGAAAGGCAGCAAGGTCCTGGGGAAAGACGAGGACCAAGCAGCTCTCGTCTGGCAACAGGAAGGGTAAGAAAAGATCCCAGTTTATCTTTGTTCTCAGGGAAAGTGTCACAGGATGTTTAATGTCCTTTCTGAGCAAAGACCTGCTGCTTTCCAGATCTTGCCCAAAAACACATGCACAATTCAGCAGGCCACTTAGTTTATCTTTCTTGGATAAACAGAAGGCTGCTGGAATTTGAAACTTGTTCCAAGAGTCTAGGGTCCAAATCTGCGTGAGTCCTTCCCCTGGTCTGGGGTTTTGAACTAGAGTTTGAAAATTTATAAACTACCAAACAGCAGCGTGATTCCTAATGGGCAGGAAGGGCTGGTGTGTGTGACAGAGAACAAGTTCTGGTGTTATCTCCACTCTTGAATGTTGCCTGACATTGGAACCGTTTAAAATATCTTACAAAAAGCCCGAGAGCGCTGATCCACAAATCCCAATACTGACTTTGCCTCGATGAGGGGGGAAAAAAAAAAAAATAAAAAAATGCCTCTTAATGCGATGCAAGCTCCCTCGGCACTGCTGGACTCGCTTTTCCGTGTCGGTGAAGGCACCACGGAGGAGGCGCTCCGGCTGACAGCGCGGCGGAGCCGGGCGAGGGGCAGCGAGCGGGGAGGGGCAGCCAGGGGGCCAGGTGGGCGAGCAAACTGGGGCGGGGAGGGCGCTGAGCCGAACTGAGCCGAACTGAGCCGCTTCCCTGCCTCGTGTGCTGGGCGCCGCGGCTGGGGCCGCGCTGGCGGGGCGGGAGCGCCGCACCCGGGGCAGCGCACGGCGGCCGGGACCGCGACCGGCACCGGGACCGCAGGTGGGGGCTGGAAGCCGCGGGTGGGGGCTGGAAGCCGCGGGTGGGGGCTGGAACCCGCAGGTGGGGGCTGGAAGCCGCGGGTGGGGGCTGGAACCCGCAGGTGGGGGCTGGAGCCCGCGGGTGGGGGCTGGAACCCGCAGGTGGGGGCTGCGGGCCCGGGAGCAGCGCGGCCGGACCGAGCGGTGGCCGCGGGCAGCGCGGAGCGGGGCGAGCTGCGCGGCTCCGGCGGGGCGGCTGAGCCGAGTCCCCTGTGTCTGCCTTGTGTCGTGGAGCTTAGAACTGCGGGAACAGCGAAAAATCAATAAAAAGGAACGTGAACAGCAATATTTAATGAAGGGACTGTATGTACGTGCATACATATTATTTATTTTTATATATGTATATGCTGTTGGTTAGGCAAGATGCTAGTCAGGTAAACAGCGTTTAAGGATAAACAGCGTTTCAGTTTGCTAGATGGTATGAAGAAACTCATGTGTCTTTTATTTCTGTTGCATAATCAATACAAATGTTCCTGTTCAGAGGCAGGTGTGGGAGGCTGTGCTGCGCCTTGTCCCCGTCCCCGTGCGTGCGGACCCGCGGCTTCAGCGGGATGCCCGTGCACGGCTCTGTGTTTGTGTGTTCCTTTGTGTGTTCGTTTGTGTTTGTGTTCGTTTGTGTTTGTGTATGTTTGTGTTTGTGTGTTCGTTTGTGTTTGTGTGAGAGGCTCCCCAAGGGCTCCCAAACCCGAGGCACAGGCTGCTCAATGACGGGTGTAGAGCTGGCTGTGGCCTTCTGCAAGGACAATTAGCTGTGCAAATAGCTGATCACAGAGATCCGTTTCCTGAACAGCCTTGATGTTTCTTCTGCGATATTGACATAGAATTCTCCTGGAAATACACTTAGTCCCTCTTAGGACAAGCAGGTGTGCAGTAATAGACTCTGGCCAAGTGGTCAGAGTCTTGCAGGAAATTGTGTGTGTTCACAGGCTGACCAAATTCAGGGAATCTATTCAATGAAAAAAAGAAGCCAAAAGATACAGTGAGTATTATCCTTATTTTGAACTTTCAGATCATGTGCTACTCATTTATCAGCGGTTCTGTTTAATATCTGTACAGGTAAGTTGTTAGTTAGGTATTTGGGATGAATTTGGGTTTGTGTGACATAGCATTCTGACTGAATTGATTTCATTAAGTTAACAAGCTGGTTGGGACAGCTGAGTCTGTTTGTTGTAAGTCTACTCCTACAGTGGCAATGAGGAAACGTTTCCGTTAGCACTGGGAAATTGGAGGATAACATGAAACTTAATGAAGTGAAACAGGATTGCATTTTCCTCAGAATGATTCTGTTATGCCTCATTTAGAGCCATGTTATTGCTTACCTCAAATCATTAGCTGTTACTGTCTTTTTCCCTTTTTTTATTACTCATAGCTCATAATGTGTTCTTGTTTTATGGTTTTTTTTCAGTTGCATTTTGTTTAATGTTTACTTTTCCATTTTTTGCAGCAGTGTAGCAGAAACTGTATTTTAATATTCCCTAAGGGTTTTCTACATTAATGCCTTTAAAATTAAATCATTAACTTTTGCCTTCACCTGAAGGTGGAAAGTGATGATGAAAAACAACACAGCACAGTGTGTAATTTGATTTTACAAAGCTTTATCAGAATTGATATGTAAACAGGGGAAACCTCAGGAACTTTGTTTTCACCCCAGCTTGCACATTCACTTCATCCTGAAGCTGTGCAGGGTTTACCTGACAGCTGCCTTGCTGGGCTTGCTGAGCTGTGAGGAAAGGGACAGGACACCCCCAGGGATCCCTTCTGGATCCACATTCCCAGGCCAAGGTCCAGCAGACCGGGCACAGGGGGGCAGATTTTTCAGATGTTTTGGTGCAAACACAATTGCCTCCTGAGGGAGAGATTTGGCCCGTGTTTCCTGAGAGAGCCGTGCTTGCGCAAGCAGCCCCCTGCCACCTCTGAGCTGGACAGCACAGCCTTTCCTGGGGCTCCTGGGGCCTGACTGGGGCACTGCACTCAAAGGCACCTCTTCTTCTCTTTACTCAAAACTTCCCACCCTGATCTATCTGTGTGGTGCTGTGCCAGGGCTGAGAAGGTGGCCTGAAAGGAGGAAAGGGCTGTTTCTGCTGGCATCACTGCTGCTGAGAGGTAACTGCTCATCAGACTCTGGTCAGAGGGGGATGATGGCATGTGGTGATGGCAGTTGCCTGAAAAGTGCAGCTGAAGGCTCAGATATCTCAGTGCAGTTGGGTGCATGTGCAGTTAGCTGTATACATGGAGATAGGATTCTCTGTTTCTGTTGTAACTCTGAGTTTTCACCTAATGATTTTACTTTCATAATGTGTATTCATGTGTACAACATAAGGATACATTCCCTATACTATTCTCTATTGGAGTATATTCTCTCTTTTCTGGAAAATAGAAACCTAAGCATTATTAATCAGATTATATTTAGCTGAAATAGGTGAATGCCTAAAATTCTAAAAGAAAAGATTAAACTACCTCTAAGAGGGTGCCTCTAATCTTAGAGGGTAACCAATTGTTACAGGCATGCACTTTAGTCTGTTTTACATTTATATAACATGCTAAATGCACTTCTGAATGTTGTGTAGACCTGCTGTTAAGTTATGAATATCAGAAGCAATTAGACAAGTAGCACTTGATTTTTAATTTATATGGTGAGACTAAGAAGTCAGTTTATTGTAAATATTCCATAATCTGCCATCATTTATTTTAGTCTGGAAAGCACTGATGCTTTTGTGCATGGTTTTAGGACTTGTTTTCACTCCTGCTTTAGACACTTTGTTTCTCTGTCCTGATCCTATTGTAAGCAGTAGGAAAATACAGCACATTGTCCATTTAGCAGGAGTGCATATGTAAAAGATGATGGTACACATTCTTCTTCATAGAACTTGAAGGAGAAATTAAATGCAATTAGTGTCTTTATCCAACAGAGGAAAATCAAATCACTTTGTCCTTCCAATCTGAAACAAGAAACTTCACAGCATTGAAGAAAAATATCTTACCTTTCCTGTCTATGCTGGGTCACTACAGCTGCAGTTTGGATTATCTCTGTAGAGTCTCACGTAGATTTAAAAAAGCAGATTTAAAAAAAAAAAAGAAATCTTAAATGTATCAATTTTTTTCTAAGAGGGTTTTCTTTACAGAAGCCTTACGAGAACAAAATTTTATGAGCTGTATTGTTGCCTGTGTTAATTGGCACACATTGATGTGACTGTGAGCAGTAGAACTGCCAACTTCAGCTTGCCTGCAGGAGGTGGCTCCCAGCCTGTGGGATGGAGACATTTGGAAAGGTGCAGTTTTTAAAAACCAGAACTGAAGCTGTCCGAGCTAATCACTCTGTTTTTCTTCACTGGAAGCAAAGGTGTTTTCCTCTGGAGCTTATTGAACTGATGGCTTTGTTTTCCTCCCTGGGAGCATTCTGCTTGTGCTCTGAAGAGAGAGTTGCTGCCACTGGGGCAGAGTCACTGCTCTGGCTGAGCACACCCAGGTGGACACTGTCCTTCCCTGGGTTGGCTCCTTGTCTCTCTGCAGCGTGGAGGATGCTGGATGTAACTGCATGCAGGCAAGGCTGTGATTTTCTGAGTGTGAAATCTTTGGTGTTCAGCATCCTCATCCTGTTTTTGGGAGCATTTCTCAGAACTGGAGGGTGCTGCTCAGATGGCAGCTGTCTGGCACAGTCACAGACACTGGCAGTAGAGAGGAGCCCATATACTCAGGTATAGCCAGGAAGAGCTGCTCTTTCCTACCCTGTAAGATCAAACCCCATCACTTTTGTCTCTGCTGCACTTTCATCTGTGCAGGTCCCCAGGGCAGCAGATAATCTCTTCAGCAGTGAGATGAGCTATTCATTGGTAAGATTAGCCAGCAATTTGTGACTGATTTCTTCCCCAGAGCCTGCAGCAGCTGGGAGTTGTAGAACTGGCTTGAGGGCATGAACAATATGTTTTGTTAGAGAGTTGGGATGAATTTAGTCTTCATTAGTAAACCTCTACTGGTTACATACAACACAAATGCTACTGAGTTTTTTCTCAGCTGCAGTTCAGTGTTGGACAACTACAAGTTATCCAGAAACCAAGATATACTTGCTGCTTTTACTTGACTTAAAAAAAAAAAAAGGAACAGCATTTTTTGTTCTTACTTAGTTTATATGTCATATCTATTCAATTTTGCTTGTTTTGTTTGATGAGAAAGCAGTAAATGAAGAGTCTTTAGTGTTAACTTTTAGACAGTTACTGGTTTGCACTAAAAACTGTTGGTCTTTTTCCTTTTTTGGTGTTGTATTATATCATGATTTTCTGTGCTTTGGTGTGAATGCTGTCTCAAAGCATTATGCTAACAAGAGAAAAATGAAGAAACTGTATTTTTTAATGTGTGTTTTATGTCTGGTCTATGTAAGGGCTGCCAAGCTTATATGCAGCAGGAGTCAGGCTTGCATTCTGCATCAAATTTTGAGTGGGTAATGCTATTTAAGTAGATAGGTTTAAAAACTAATGTAAGAACAAGACACGGGAAATAATCTGGGCTCCTTTTACTGTTAAACCTTCTTTTCTTTAACTGTTCTCATTGTCACTAGCATCCATTCAGTTTCTGGGTAATACTGTCCTTGAATGCTTTTTGAATGGTAAACACATTAGTTGCTACCAAAGGGTTGTGATAATTGTCCAGAAATAATGATCATAGGAAACCCTAGACCATATGTGGATATTTATTTATAATGTACATATTTGTTCTTTTAACCTACTGGCAGGTGAATTATGGAGAACCCATTTGCCACCCCCTTTTCTATCCAGCTCTCCAAGTTTCTTGTGCAGTCTGTGAGTGACTGGGATACCATCAAAATTATTGCCATATCTTGCCAAGAGATGTGACCAAACTTCAGGGAATCCTCCTCAACTTTTGTCACAGACTGCCAGTGTACTTGTCTACACACACCATTTATTTCTTCTGGGGTAATAGTACTAATGATTGAAATCTTCTCTCAAATCCATTTGAAGCATTAGGTGAGAGTGCAGATGAAAATATGGTAAAAGAAATTTCAGTTCTCAATTGCTATGTCAGAAGCAAAGCTCCCGAGAGAAAACAAATAGAAGAATAGGACATTTTCTTTGGATATTTAAAAAATGAAAGCTGTTTCCCAGCTAGTGTAGAAGGTCCTAGAGGCAGGTTTCAAGTATCAGAACAGAGAATATGCTTTAATTTGCAACCACAAAATTCCTGCATCCCCCTTTCTGAATAGGACCTGGAAGTATTTTTGGAGTTGAATTCACCTCCTCATTCTCAGGAGGATAGTACTGACATTTTTCTCTCCCTTTGTTCAAGATGAAAACAGTCTCCTGTCTTTCACTCTTTTTTTTTTTTTCTTTTTTTTTTTTTTTTTTTAACTCAAAGTTTCCTTCCTTCCTGCTATTTCTGGATTTCTCTAAATGCTGATGTAATTATTCACATTTCCCAGATGTGAAATGCAAATGTGGGAAGTGGGATCTTTCCCCTGCCTCTCTAGGGGTTTCTTAGAGTCTGTGGTGCTGTTTCCTCGTTAACATCTCTCCTGATTTCAGATGGTTTTCCTGCTGGCCACAGTGTTTTGGGGGCTGCTTTGGTATCTGATAATCCATGGCTGAGAGTGTTCATTATAAACACATCTTAAACTGGGTTGGCTTTGAGAGTTTCTTGAAGACCTCACAAAAGTCCTTAATTTGGTCTGTAGACTAAATAGCCAAATGCCTCCTCTTGTCTGCTGTAAGCCTTATCTCACCAGGCTGTTGTGTGTGACAGTAACAAGCTCCTTTAAAGGAGTAATTGGAGCTTGTTCAGGCAACCTGCTCACTTGAGAAGGGGGCAGTGCAGGCCTGTGCTGCTTCTCTGTGGTCACTGTCCCAGCTCCTTTCTGCTTTCTTTGGCTGGTACTGTAGTACCAGAGCATGGATTCCATGTTCTGTGTTACTCCTGTGCATTCCCAAAGGTACCAGAATATTTTTGTTTATTCCTCTCCTCCAAAAGCCCCTGTAATCAGCCCTTCAAGCTCATAATCTTAATTTCCTATAGAATTCATTAAGAGAATAGGGAAAGAAAGGCCTGAAATAAGGAGAGTCAAACCCAGAATGGTTCCACATTCAAGGCATGTGCCAGCTTCATCTTTCTGACACTGAAATGCTGAATCCAGTCTCTCAGCTATTGAGCATGAAATTTCCTGGGCCAGGGACATCACATTCAGCCTTGCCTGTGTGCTTCAGTGTTCAATAAATATCCACAGCTGGTTTTAAAATGAGTTACTGCACTGAACTTGATGGGAATAAAGGTTTCCCTTTCATCATATGGGCTGGCTGGTCTGAGGTGGCCCTTGAAGAACTGCTTTGATGTGCTATTGCCATTTGAATATGTTGTTGATTTTACACTTCTCATAGGCAGCCATTTTTCAGTTTTTTAAGGAAACAAACCTTTCTGGCAGTTTGCTTTTTAGTTAGTTAGTTTGTTTTTCAACATTGCAGCCTTCCAGATGCAATCCTGTCAGTTTGGATAACAAACCACTGCCTATCTGTGCTGATCACGATCGTGTCCTTGCTGCCACACGTTCCTGAAGAGCTCTCTCCCTCTTGACTATCTCTTGGCAGCACTGCTTTCATGCAAACATCTCCTTAAATTACACTTTCTTTCATAAAAGCTTGAAAGATACTCTATCAGACCTGCTTCATCTAACAAGCCAATATTACTTGTTTCGACTAAAGATTATTTGAGAAGCTTCTCTGTCAAGTGCCCTCTGCCTGTGGGCTCTCTTCTGCTCTCTTACTAAACTTCTAAAATAATCTTTCTTTCTTTACTCTGAATAGTCCTTGGGGCAGCTACAGTGTGATAACACCAGCAGAAATCCAAAGTGCATTTTTAAAGGGACTGAAAATAGTTCTTCTTGGACAGAGAAAATGTTGGAATGGAAATCAGCTGAGCAAGAGAAGCCAGATGAGAGGAGCAGCTCTTTCCCTCTTGAAAGGACTGAGTTAATACAAAGATCAGGTAGTTTCTCCACTTGACCAGTATCAATACTGTGCTTCAATAGCAGCTGGAGTTTTTTGTACAAAAGGTGTTTTCAGTGTTAAGTATAGAATTAACAAATTTTTTGTTTCCTCATCTAAATCAGTTTGGACTATTTCTCTGCACATCTGGTATTTTGCATTGAAAGTGGCCCAAATATTTAATTGGAGAAATGCAGCTGCCATAAAATACAATTTGATGACAGCAGAAAAATCAGTATTGGATGAACAATGTGTTGAATATGGCATCACAGCTGATCACAAAGGACCCTGAAACTCTCTGCAAAAATATGCAGTTTCTGTCATTATGTATTGAAGGATCTGGCTTCCACCCTAAATACGTGAAAATCTAAGCAGCCAAAACAGGATGCAGTTGGAGAACAATTAAATTGGTCAAATTTAATTTTCATTTTTGCAGGTTGGCACGTGGCTGTGATGCAAATTGGCAAGGCAAAAATGCTTTGTTAGCAGAGGCATCCCTGTGAATCCCAGCCAGAGCCTGTTTCCTGCAGAAGCAAACACTGTTATTTCTGTAGCCTGTTTAGCTCTGTGGGGCACAGCACAGATCAGAGCTTTGAACAGTTTCCATTCTGGTTAAATTTGGATGTAGAGTAGGCAGGGCAGTAGAGCAAAGCAGTGCAAGTGAGAATGGGAAATCTAGGATGAGCTGTGCCTCATGCCCTGCCTAGCCCACCATCCTCTGCTCTTCATGAAACCACTGTTTATTGGGATTCTGGTTTTGCTTCAGATGAATTTAGAACTTCATAGCAATTTAAAATTTATTAAATGCAACCTGCCCTAATGTGAAATGCCCACTCCAGAAGGAAAGTTATCTACTGATGAAGAATTTGAAACGAGCAACAGAGCTTTTTTTGGGTAGGTTCATAGGCAGGTGTTGCTGCCAACATCTTTGCAATGCTTTTCAGGGTCCCAAGATACACCAGTGATGCTTAATTGGAAATGGAAACTTAACTCAGTGAGAGATCTTGCCACTAAAAACCAAGATCATAATTTAATTTGACCTTAGTTTTTGTTTATCAATTTTAGCATGAGATCAAGATTATCCTTGTGTTATTATGGTGCCAATGAATTTATGGATGAACCAACAGTTCCCTATAACAAGTCTTCTGTGGGATGTTCCAAGTATCTCTTTCAGGTAATTTAGAAGATGCAATTTAAATAATACTGTCTTGATAGTTATAGTTTATTCCCTCTAGGGTTTGAATTTCCATTGTACATAGAAGATGTTCTTGAAAAAACCACTAGGACCTGTTCATTTTTACAGAAAAAAAATTAACTTCACAGTGAAAAGATTTTAAGGAATATCACCCTCTGTGTATCAATATATGAACATTGGTTTTAGAAATAATTTTTGCTTTCTGATAATTTCTGAGTTATTTTTATTCCTTTTTTTTCATCCATGTAATAAGCTGTTTAAAGTGAAACTGATCCCACTAAAAGGATTATTGATAACAACATCTAGGTAAGACACAATTACAAGGTTGGCTGGAATAGCTGGATAAGAGGATAACTGTTGGGTCATCCCTTTAAATCTTGTTCTTGTGTTCCCAACCTGACATGTGGTGAGACTTTGACCAAATTATATTCATATGACTGTGCAGTCTAAACAGGTAGCAAATACATTTCTTCACCATGGCTCCTTGACCAGTAATTTGGATAATGAAGCTGAGAGTGAAAAGCCAGAACTACTTTTTTTTCTTCTTTTTCTTTTTTTTTTTTTTTTTTTTTTTTTAATTTTCTTATAACTCTTAGGGAATACATCCTGGAGCATGGTACCAGGTTGAAAGCCTACACTTAGTTCCACAATCTATTCCTGAATTTTTTTAGCCAGGTTTTTGTTTTTATAAACTTTCCAATTCAGTGGTTCAAGGAGCTATGATAAATGGCCAGCAAGTTGGCCTGTAGGATCAGATGAAAAGGCAGAGGCTGCATAGTTTGATTCTGAAGTGTTTCCATTTGAGAGTTTGCCCATAGGAACCTTTGGGTGTTTTATGGGAGATTTGGCAGGCTGTGCTGGTTCTGGAGTTGTAAATATACAACTGCTGTAATTAGGACTGGGTTTATTAGGAAGAAGGAACAGAGAATTTTTACCAATGTTTTTATAACCAGTTCTTACATGAATTTCTAGGTTATTTTTCTTAGATAAAATCAGCCTCTTTCTTTCTTTCCCTTTTCGAGTACTTTAAAATGTCACCTTTTATGGGCTCTCTTATCACTGCTGTCAAACATTTAACAAGATGACTGCCTAACATCTTGTCTTGCTCCTCCAGATGGGCTTTTCCTCCTTCTTTTATAGCTATCTGGCTTTACAGTGTAGATGGTGAAGAGAAAAGACAAATGTGATACAATCTTGGGAAAGTGGTTTCCTGTTTTTTTACATACTGTCTCATTTACTGCTAGAGTACCTCAAACTTCTCTTCTGTAAAATTTCTGCCCTCACTACTTGCAGGTTTGTTTTCCTGCCAGAGGCACCCTTGAGTCCCTTGGTGCAAAGCCCTTGGTCTCATGCTTTTTATGAGTTAAGATAATCCTGTGCTTTTTGTGGTCAGATATTTTTTCAAATATTCTTTCCAATCACACCCCCATCACAGACTTATTTGAGCACTTACTGCAACATCCCGCTTGCTGACAGTTCTGTCTGTGGAGCTGAGTGGATACAAACTAAGGATATGTATGGGAACACCAGAGAAAATGAAAATGGAGACTAAGTTCTAAAAGAATTAAAGTAGAAATCTGGAGAGCAATGGTAAAACATACTTAAGGGTGATTTTTTTTTTTTTTTTTTTTGGTGTGTGTTTCTCTTACCAAAGCAAAAACATTCCCCGAAGAGAAATGTTCTTTAACATAAAACTGAGAAACTGAATTTCTGGGCTGCAATGCTGACTAGCAGGGGTACACCCTTAAGTATCATGGAAAGTTCCTGCTGATCATTTCTGAAAATGATGTAATCAAGCAGCTGCACCAGTATTCACTCAGCAAAGGGAACCTGGGGCACTCCTCTCAAAGCTTTAAAGTTTTCCTAGAAACTAAACTACAGTATAAGCAAGGATCTAGCTGAAACATGTATGGCTCTGTGAGGCTGAGTGGAAGACTGAGCATGAAGAATGTGCTGATCTGCCCAGGACACTTTGGTTGTTTGTTAACTTCCAGCATGTGATTTCACCAAAACAGCTCCTTGTGAGTAGATGCATATTTTCCCTATGTGCCTGCTGTCAATGCATTCTTCCTGGTCAGGGATATATTTGTATGGCATGCTAAAGCTTTTCCTCTTGACTTCCATCTGTTTCCTTGTCTTTCCTTTCAATATTTAATGTTTCCTTCCCAACTTAGTAGCTTCCCTTTTGTTGCTTTCTGAAGGGTTTTTGTGCAGTGACACAAGTGAGCCTACTTGTGCAGAGATGTGTTCATTGGAATGTACTTATAGATCTATTACATTATATTATATTTTGCTTTTTTAATAAAGTAAATGTGATTAATGCAATGACTTCTCAGAAGTACCTAACCCTGTAAAACCATATTCATCAGCAGTTGCTTTCAGAAGTCTGTTTCAGGAAGTGACAGACATGCTGGTTTTTTGTCTTGAACAGTTGTCTGTCCAGTATTTACAGACTTTTCTACCTTTTCTATTCCTGCCAGGAATTATCTTAATGTACAATTAAAATATACAATGATTATATAATAACACCATTGAAGGAAAAATAATTTGTAGCTCTGACATGATAGTCGGGCTATCTGACTTTTTTACAGAGTTTAAGATTTCAGCTGAAAACCTCCCAAGACACCTCACAGTGACAGTTTGCTGTCATATGGTGCATATTGTCCATTAGAAGAGCATGCATGGCATCAAGTATCATAATAGCTTTGTTTCAGAACATAAGCCTGTGTGAACAAAAGGAAATAACCTACCTTGACTTTCCATGCCTGATTAGCTTTAGCAAATATTGCACATTGAAGATGATGAATTGATGCTAAAAGCAGCCCTAAACCATCAGATGAATAGAAACAATCTTCTGGAGAGCTTGTTCTTTAGGTCATCTCCTTTCCTTTTAGATCACACTTGTGTGAGATTCACATCTTGAAAATTAACTGTGAAAAGTATTGTTCTGTGTGAATTGTTAAAAACTCAACAATTCCACTTGGGCTCTGAACTCTTCAAGGACATGGGGAAAATGTGTCTGTGTGTAAGTGCATCTCACTGAAACCCAGCATGGCACATCAAGGACATTATAAACCAAATTAGTTTTGCACAGCTTGAACAAGGTTTTTCCATAAACAGAAAGGCTGAAAAGGTGATAACTGTGAAAGAGCTCCAAGTATAGGTACAAGTTCTCTAAGCATATCACTGAAACTTGCTTCCTGCTTTCCTGATCTCCTCTGCTGGGCAGGAGTTTGGGCTGGGTGTCACCTCTGCCAGGACACTGCAGAGGGTTGTCAGTGCTTCCCCAGGCTAGGACTCCCCACTGAGGACATTTGCTGGAGTTGGTGTTCATCAGCACTCATTTCTTAGAGACTTTAAGGAAATAAGAGGACACTAATGCCTGATCCAGAGAAGTGCACAGGTCCTTAGCTTAACAGTAAATGAGAAGTGTTTGAAGAAATAATTATATCATTAATGATATATTATAAAACTCAAAATTAACAGATGAATGTAATGTAATTCTAAGTAAATTAAAAAACTCTTCCAAAAACCACTGTCTTCCCACTACCTGTTTCTACATTAGGAAAATGTAGAAATATTGAAAAATTGAGAGATATTAGAAAAATAGCAAATACCAGAGATTTCTGACATATCTGTATGTTGACATAGTAAATACAACAGGTGTAGCCACAGACTTGCTAAGGGTGTGCTCACTGACAATTTCAGCTCAGATTTTAGTAGCAACCATGAACTTGAGGAAAATTATCTGTCTTTCTGTCCTTTTAATCATAGTGAGAAATGAAATGGTGAGAAGCATGACTGTTTAAAAGCCCTTAAGAGTGTATATCAGAAAAACACATTTTCAGGTGGAGTTAAGCTAAAGTCAAGCTTTCTCTGCAAAGGTGTTTTCATACAAAATATTCCTTCCTGTTTTTTACCCTCTGTAGTTAAACTGCATTATTTAAGGACTAACCTAGCCAGAAGCCAGGTAAAAGAGTCAAGAGGTTCCACTATCATTTGTTTAACCTTTTTCTGTAGACCCCTTCTGTCAGGCTGTTGGTTTTCTGTAAGTCCCACACAGTGGTTTTAGGAGACAAGGGATGCTCACATTGCATTTCTCACTACCAACACTGACTACTCCTGCTGTGGCTCCAGCTGCACCATTTGATTTACCAATTTCTGGCAGCTTTGATCAATTAAGGTGCCAGTGTGGCAAAGTGATTGCTGTGAGGCAAGCATGGCCCTTCCTCTCCTAGTGGCTGCTTGGCAGGGGAGCAGCTAATGAACATTGTGCTGCTCTTCCTACTGCCATCTTTTCATGTTTCAGCTTTGAATATTTTTACTTTTGGGTAAAAAGAGAGTCTTCTAAACTCTTTTGAGTCACCCCACTCACTTGTACCCCTCTCTGGCACCTCATTCTCTGCCAGCTGCTTAGCATCCCTCTGCTTTCCACACTGCTCCAGTCTGTCTCCAGCAACCCCCTCCCTCATTAGCTGGAGCAAACAAAGAACATTTGCTCATCAGCATAGTGATAGCAGTTAATAAGCTGGGCTGTTGCACATTTCATCTCCTCTATCTGGATATATTTTGGATGGAGGGCAAGCTTTATAAGATGTTTATATGATTCTCAGCCCTGTGACACTGATTAGAAACTCCAAAGTACTACTGCAATACAAATAGATTATTAATGTTGCTTTTATTTTATTATAGGGAAATCCCTTCTTAAATGTATAAAAGTGGTTCCATACTTTCAAAATAAAACATCCAGATTTATTCAGGAATATCATGGATAAAAAACTGGAAAAATATGAGGCACTAGTGTTATTATGGCAACAATTAAAAGTCAGGTTGGATTTTGGTTTTGTTTTGGGAATTTTTTAGATATTTGTTTGCTCACTTCGATTCTTGTACAATTCCCTAAATGAACTTTCAGGTAAGCAATTCTTTTTTTAACTATTTTAAACAGTGCTGGAGAGATACTGTTTTTATGGAGAGCTGAGAGGCTGAATGTGTACCCCGCTTGTAAAGTTGTGCATAATCTGCAAGATTACTTGCTCACACCAGGAATATTTCCACGGATTCATCAGCCATTCTTTTCAGAAAAACATTAGCTTTGTTTTTGCCTAGAGACTGGACAGACACATATTTAAACATAAAAAAAAAGCTGACAATTTTATAGAGTGACAGCCTTAAGATGCTCAATGGATTATTTTCATTTAGGTACATAGGGCTGCAAAGAACCTCTTGGGTTGTTTTTAAACAAGTCAAAGTCATAATCATATAATTCTTGATAAATAGACTGCTGAAATCAAAACAAGCTGTTCTTTTTGAGTTAAATAGCTAACTCAGGTTGCAGAATGGGGCAGCTGTTGACTGGAAAAAATAGATTAGATTAGAAATAGTGTTTGCATCCCAAGAGCTGTGCAGTATTGAAGTCTTTATTTTCCATGTATTTAAGAACAATTTAGGATTTAACTGCCTTCCAGAATGCTGGCTTTAGTGCCTACTATGGTATGCAATTGCTAGTGTGGGAATAAGGGGAAGAAAAAGAAGCCAAAAAAGTGTCTTGTTTGTTTCCTAACAGGAAAAAACCTAAAAAAAGTACCTCCTTTTCTCCTAACAAACCAGTCAATAAAGGTCTGCATCTCCTGTGCTCATATAAAATACCATGTCCCATTTAAATCCATTTAAATCTCTTGCTGTATTGTGTAAGTTAAGGTAGCTAGCAAACTTCTGGGAAGGACGCTGGTCAGTGGTCAGATGTGGCCATCCTTGACCCTTCAAGACAGGTGAAAGAAATGAACTCTTTCAAAACCTGCAAAATAGTTAATCTTATGCTCCACTGTCCCACAGAACATAAATATTTTTTTTTAGCTAGCTTTTTCCTTCTTCTCTCTTTCTCTTCTGTCTTTGATAGTCGTACTATGCCATTTTTGCTTTCTCTTTTATTCATAGTTCTTCAGTTTGTTTATTTTTTGTTTCATTAAAGATCCAGCAGTCAAAAGGAATAGAAAGCAAGAGAGTATTAAAACAAGAGGTGAACATGAATGTAGCAAGTGCCTAGAAATAATATTTGGTGCAATCTGAAGAACAAGAAAGATAGAATATCTGTCCTAGAGCTGTGAATTCAGTAAATACAAGAAGATATTCAACTGCCCTAGAGCTAGATGCAGAGGTTAAATGTAGTAAATTTATGCAATTCTGTTACCTTTCATGCATTAATGAATCTTCTCTAGCTGTGCTTAAACTGCTTTATACTTGTTCTTCATAAAATTCGTCTGCACGAATGTTCTTAAAGTGACTTTGAAAGCTGTGTGTGTTGTTCACCAGAAAAGTGCAGTTTAAATTCATTGGTGTGAATGAACCTGTTCTTGAAGTGTGTCCTGGCATTCTGGGCACAGAGACTGTCACAAGTTTCTCAGGCCTCTCCCACTCCATCTTCATGGTAAAGGCAGCAAGTGGCACATACAGTTCAATTATTTTGAAGTATCTCACACTGATGCAGAAAGAAAATTTTATATAAGTCTCTTTCTCATTCTTCTGACTACATCTCTGCATTATGGAACAGGTAAAAGTAAGTGTTGGATTCTGTGCTTATTTATGCTGCTAATACATATTTGGGCCAGCTCCATTGGGATAAATTGCATAGAAACCCTCCATGCAGTTCCAAAAGAAATTGCAAAGGCATTAAACACACAGAGCCATTTTGATTTTGTGTAATCAGCATAGGGTGAAGAATAAGAAAGTAGTGGAGTGGGACCCCCACTATGGTCTGGGGTCTGTGTGTTCCTGCTGTGATACAAACCTCACCTAATGCCTGTTCCTCTGGCTGGAGCTGCACCCCTCTGCAAATGGAACATTCTCACAAAGCACTCAAACTGCCAGGCACTGGAGGTGTATTTTGTGAGATGAGGGAGTTGCCAGGTACACCAACACTGTAAATGGAGCAGGTGAACAAGGTGGGGGGAAACACCACCCCTTCTCCCCAGGCAGGCCAGTGTGACTGTACCAGCTGTTCCTCTGTCCTTTGTCATACAAGTGCTTTGCATCTTGGCACTGCTGTGCTATCATTATTGACCGAATTTCTCTAAAGAAGGAAGCCTTTGGGTGGCAGGAGGGGTGGGCAGAGGGAGCAGCGAGCGCTTTGCTGGCTGTGAGCTGTTTAAAAGGTCAGTGGCTCCTGTCGCTGTGCTGCCTGGTTGCTAAGCTGCCATGGATTTTTGTGCTCCTTTTCATGGCAGAAAGGACCTTGTGATGAGGTGCAAGGTTGTGGCAGTGCCTTTTTTGTAACCTCACCCACTCCTTTCTGCTTGCTGAGTGAGGCATATGTTCTCAGGGGAACTTGTTTTCTTTCTAGACTTCTCCAAAACAGCTGCTGAAGTAACTGCTAGGGTATTTATCCTGCCTGTTTTAACTTGGGGAACAGAGTCACTGTTTAGTGAGTTGCCAGGGCACATTGGGTAACTAAGGCTTTCTAAGAGATCAGCAGAATTTGTACCATCTTTACCCCACTTGCATTTTCTTTGAACTCACAGCAAAGCACATTAACTTAATGCTTGGGTGAAAATTATCTAGCAAAGTAGACAACTGTTTTGTGAAAGTGTATTTTAACCCTGCTTTCCTTTAGCTGTCTCACGTAGAATAAACTTTCATGTACATCTGAGATAGGTTATAATAGCAGCCACAGCTGCCAGGCTTTACAGTGGAGCAAATCTGCAAAAGGAGTCTTATCCTATGCCAGAAAGGTTAAGAAAAATATGCAATGTGATAGCAAACTGCCATTTGGGAAGGGGAACATGATTGCTCAGATAAAATGTGCTTTCTTGCTGTTTGACTTCATTTGCAGAGTCCACATTTTGTACTATCCACCATACAGATATTTAGAAATCAGCATTGGGGTGTAAGCAAATGAAGCTTCCAAACCTCTGAATGAAATTGTCAGTTGACAAAATAAATGCTTTTAGACATGTGCAGCAACAAGAAAGGTAATTATTTAACTTTGCTATCATTTCCGTGGCTGTGAAAGGCACAGCACTCCTTGGAGCAAGTGGGGAGTAAAGGAGATGAGGTTTGCAGTAAGCTGCTATAGGGAGGCTGGGTGGCCTTTTCCTGTTGGCCAGGCATTTTTTATAATACGGCTGTTTTCACATGCTTGTAACCTCATTAAATGTTTGCTGGCAGGGTTATGGGAAAATAACAGCAAGTAACCATGTAACTAAATAGCTGATCTATGTTTACTTAGCCTGATATGTCATCAAATTCTTCCCAAGTACGTTAATGTACAGCTAAAAATGCCAACTAGGGTCTCAACCCTGATCTGAAACTTGCTTGAGAAGTTGGGCCAGAGATCTAGGCTGAGGCCATGCCACCCAGCTACTACTGTTTGTGCATTAAAATTAATCAGGGCTCTGTGTGTGGAGATTGTTGACTCCTCTGAAAATTTTTGTGAATATTTCTGCTTATTGAAAGGTTACTGTTATCCTGTCTGGCAGTCATGGAAATTCCCCCTCTCCCCTAAATAATCAGAACTTTAAAAAAAAACCCAACCAAACAAAAAAGAACCCTTCATTCCTGTGGAAGGGGCAATGAAAGATACTGCTCAGACCCCAAATAAGAAGCCAAGACTCTCCTTGCCAAGGCTTGCAATGTGCTGCAGTGGTGTGTCTCAAAGCTCAGGATCCCTCTGTGATGGATCATGTGCTTGTGCAAACTCCACCTAACTATATCACTTGTGATTGCCAGGAAACTCTTGAGCTAAATAACTTGCACTTTATGAATGCCCTGTTAATTCATGGGTTCTTATGGGCTATTCAGTCATCTAAACATTTGAACATAACTTATTGAACTTGCAATAATGCAATAAATCTACCCCGAGGCCCTTAGTGCTAGATGCAAAATGAGGTGGCCACATGGTACAAAGCACTGGTACTGGCACTGCTTGTTCAAGTGAATTTGGCAGGATAATTTGATGGTAGAGCTTTTTTTTATTTTTTTTTGGTGGCTAGATTAGATGCAGACCCTCACAAAATTCTTGAATTTTGTTTTCCATCTAAGTAGACTGGGATGTGGTGGTGGTTTAAATCAAGTTGTATTGCTTGATGATGCATGTAACTGCTGCCTTAGCCATCAGATAACTTGATCCAATGTTTACACATATTTCACAAGGCAGTTGCTACCTGAAATTATACTTTCATTGAAGCTACAATTGACCTTAACAGCTCAAAGTCAAGAATCAATCATTAGTTCACATCCACTTACTCAAAATGTAACATAAACCCTGCAAAACTGTCGCCTGGATGGAATCTACACATGAGAAATACGGTCAGCTTACAAATTAGTAGCATGTGCTGGAAGGCAAATGCACAAGGTGTATGCCAAGTGATGAGTCCATGGTGTGCCTGGTATCCTCTAATTTTGACTGCAGGGATTTCCAGCCTTGCTCAGCTTTTGTGAATAATGCCATACTTGCCCACTAACATGCTTTCTTCTTTTACTGCATTAGCCAATCTGTTGTCTCTTTTCCCCTCAATTTGTGTTTGTGTCAGAAGTTTGGGTATAGTGGAGAGACTTGTGAAGAGCCAGTGATGTCCTGCTGGTCACATGGGCACCTGCAGAAGCTTCTCAGAGAGCTCTGTCAGCTGCACTGGCATTTTTTGCTGTGTATTAAAAGGTTGTGACAGAAGAGGCAAACTTTCCTGATCTCCTTTCTGGAGCTTTCACTGATTTTTTTATGTATGTAAGTTCTGGTAATTGAATTACCTTGAAGATGAGGTTTGAAACCATAAACTCTTTTGGGTTTAATTTGTTTTGTGGGATTTTTCTAATCAGCTGTAGAAATGAATTTGCAAAGGCTGCATCCAGCTGGGACCCTTTAAACTCACCTCTGTCCATGAGATACCAGGTTGGATTTTTTTTTTTTTTGCTTGTTTTATTGCTCTAGTAACCCTGACCATGAATTATTGTTTGATCTTTGTGAGCAGCTGTGGCTATTGATAGGTAATCCAAACTCTAGCCATGTCATGTGTCCCATCTGAGATGTGACATATTCTTCATAAAAGAGGGAATGGTTTCCATAACCAGGCAGAGCAGAGTACTATGTGTCTCTCCAAAGAGCCACAGAAGTGAGAAGCAAATCAGGTCATTAGAGTTGTTATAATGACTGAACTCTCTTCTATTTCATTAGTGTGGGTTATATTGCAATAGTACTGTGTGGTGCAGTGAAAACCACTATTGTGCTAGACTCCATAAAAATACAAAATATCCTTGCAAAGGCCTTATAATACAATTTAACTTGTGATCAAACAGATGTTTGTGACAATGGAAGAAAAGATCATAAAACAGCATTAGTACCTGTTCTAATGATTGTAGTGGGAATTTCATAGGATTCCGAATTATTAGAAAGATTTTTACAGATATTTAATTATAAATAAATATTAGTAGAGTTTATTACATTAAGAGAGAAAATAGGACGGTAGTTTTTATTTCCAAGTATGATACAACAGTTTTGGCCTAAAGTAAAATGTGTGATACACACTGATTAGTGCAGAAGAAAAAATACATGTTATTTAAGGAATACAAGGAAAGACCTGGGACAGATATTCAATCTGTTTGCTAGTTTAATGTTTGCTAGTTTAGCTTGTGTAACTGGATGGCAGTATAATATTGTTTTGGCACCTTTTGTGGATATTTTTATTCACTGATGTTTTTCAAGGATATTGTTTCAAACATGGCCAGCATAACTCACTGTTCCAAAATGTTGACAAGCACACGTTTTGTTGCAAGGTTATGAATGGTGTTCACTTCCAGATAATGCCTTATATGAAAACACAGCCCCTGGCTTTTGCACTTTGGCTCTGCTGGATGTGAAGGAAGCTTCTAGCAGCTTCTCACAGAAGCCATCCCTGTAGGCTTCCCACTGCCAGAACCCAGACCATGCAAACCCAATACACCCCATCTTTGAAAGCTGCACCAGGAATTTTGTGTTTCATTTATGGCTTAAATCATGTGTGCTTGCACATAGGGCTTGATCATACCCTGTACGATCAGCTGCAATTCTTTGGATTTGAAAGCCAATCAGATAGATTAGGATTACATTATCCTTTTGAGTCAGAACACTACAAAAAGTTTTGTTTTCAAAAAGAGTCTGTTGATCCTCTTGTACAGTATTGTTACAGGATATTACTTACAGCCTAGTAGGAATTCAACTAAGCTTTCAATATGATGTGCTTTTTGTTTGTTATTCTTGTTTTCTCCTATTTTGCTCACCTTTGAGTTTGGCAGTTTGGCAGTGTGTATATGTTTTCTCAGAATAATTCTGATTTTGGTTTTAAGCTACAACTCTGGATATCTCAAGGAGATCCCTGATGAACACTTCTCAAAGGTTCAGATATGGTGGTGTTTAAGCTAGTTCTAGAGTGTCTTGTTTTGGGTCAGGGAGCTCTGGGCTTTGCTTTGCAGAGTCAAGCCTTGAGCATCACCTGTCTGAGCAGCTTCAAGGACCAAGGATACACACTGTTAGCCATGTAGCTATTTTCTTGAATTAAGTGCTCTGTAGCCCCCTGACCTGCCCTAAGAGGTAACCCTTCCTGGGAAGCCTGTGGTTCTTGTCAGTGGAAATCTTGCATATTGGCATCTGTTGTAGCTTGCTAGTATAAAAACTATTTGAGCTTTCTCTTCAAGCAAAACTGAAAGACAGTCTTATATTCTGCTTATGTCTTATAAATATTTGATCCATCCAGAGACTAAGGGCTTGCTGGTGGTGGCAGAAACATGGAGAGAAACCCAGCACTGTGTGTTCTTGCACTGAGAAAATTGGGGCACTTCAGGTCCCTCGATGGAGCCCTGCCATTCAGTCACTGGTGCAGAAAGGACCAAGGGCTGTGGGTCCCATCAGCAAAGCACATGACTCAATAACTCACCTAGGGTCCACTGGGTGTTTGGTCTAAATGCACCCACTGTGCATTTAGAGACCATTTTATAGTCTGGATGCAGACACAGTTTTGATTTAAGTGGTTAGGAGAGGGGGACAGGCTAGCTCTAACCTTCTGTGAACTGTCCATTCTCACAAGATTAAGTTCCTGTTCCTGCTGATTACAGCTTTCATCTGGGGTTTAGCTCGTGAGAATAAAGAGGTCATTTTATCACCAGATCTGCTCTGGTTCTGGAGTAAATATTCCCTTCTCGTACAAAGGTGAAAACTGTGTTCTCTCAAACAAAACTTTTGCTCTAAATTGTGTACAAGGAAGAATAGCTAGTTTGAGCAGAGATTCAAATTAAAAATACAGTTCAGGCCAGGGACAGGCAGGAGTGGGGGAGGCTGCTGAAGTGACGCAGTGACTGGCAGCAGAAAAACGCCTTGCACATGTATGCAGTGACACGTACGGGGGAAGAGGGTATTGTGTGCTAGGATTCAAATCACCCAAATTATCATGAGAAGCATGATACCAGGCACAGGCTCAGATTGCGATGGCCCTCTCGGTTCCATCAGATTTTCACACACACGGCCTGAAAGCGAGCGCTCCTTTCCCGCCGGGCAGGATGCGGGCTCACCGCAGCCCCGAGAATGGGACAGGTGAGAATGGGACAGGTGAGTCTGGGACAGATAACTACTCCCTTCTAACTTTTAATTGTTTTCAGCAAGGTAACTAAAATCGAATTTATTAATTTTTTGGGGAGGGGTCACAGTGTCCAGGTGTGCTGACCCGCGGCGCCGCGTTCTCTCCGCAGATGGCCGCAGACCCGTGTGCCCAGCAGGCCCGGCCCGCAGCGGCCCTGAGGGCGGGAGCCGGGCGCCGCCGCTGAGGCCGGAGCGGCCATGGCCTCGTCCCGCCGGGCCCGGCGCGGCCCGCCCGACGGCGGCTGGGGATGGATGATCGTCGCTGGCTGCTTCCTTGTCACTATCTGCACCCGGGCCGTGACCAGGTAAAGGCACGCTGCTTGTCGTGATGGCCTCTTTGCAGCGTGGGTTTGGTTTGGGGGTTTTCCTCCTCAGGAAGAGGGTTTGGGATCTCCCTGATGTTGTGCAGCGGACAGCGTTATTCTGGTTATTACAGACTCTCTCCTGCTACATTTCCCAAGGGTTCCTGAGATCCTAAGGGATTATGAGTCCTCTGGCTTCAGTCTCGCCTCCTCTGACAGCTGCCCCAGCTTTCAGCACCCGCTCCTTGATTCCTTACAGAGCCAAGGCAGGGGCAGGTAGCGCTATTTCAGGCTGGGGAGGGAGGAATCGTGTGGGGTCTCTCTGGGGTCACTGTGCCCCTCTGACCCCACAGCCCTGCTCATTTTTACCAGTCCCAGCAAATTTGCATGACTCCTGGGTCAATGTGTAAAGCATGTAAATGCCCCCTTCTCTTACAGCAAGCATTTCAGGTACTGCCCTGCCTGAGAAGGTCCAGGCCCTAAAGAGATCCCTCTCTACACCCTTCTGGTATCCAAAATATGCAGAAAATATTTTCTCGAAAATAGAACAGGACTAGACTGCTGCCTTGCATAAACATAATGCAATCTGGGATTAGATTGCTTTCACAGTGACTTTGATGTCGACTGGAGATAGAAGAGCCTGGAGTGTGTGAACATAGACAATTTAGCTATATTAAGCAGAGTGATAAGCACCCTGGTGAGGAAGACTGAAAGAATGTCTTGTTGGACAGTCAGTATAATGTAAATACAGTGTTTCCTACATAAAATTCTTATTTCCTTTAAAATAAAGCTCCCAGATTTTAGGGGTCTTAAGTCTTTAGGGATCTAGGGTCTCAGAGTCACTAGCACAGAAGGGGATAGAAACACTTATACAGTGTTAGTTAATGCTTACAAATGTACCAATTCCATAATATCAGCAGATAATCCCTAGTGGATTTAATTCCTTGGTTTTATGTTCAGTGTGTTACATCCAGGAAGTCATCTAATGGCTGGCAAACATTAGGCTATGTAGAAGGGTGAAGTATGTGCAAGAAAAATAGCTAAAGAAAGTGGTCATTCACTGATATGGGAAAAAAAGAGAGGTAAAAGGCAGCTCCTGTTGATCCAGAAAAGAGAATGAAATTATGCAGCCTTTTAATCTGTTCCACTGCAGGGACATGTTGAACAGCAACTCTTGTTAAATTGAGCTAAGTAACCTCTCCTGGAATCATTTTATTAAACTGCTGAAAGTTCCACAGGCTCCTGCTGTGTTTTGATTCTCTGAGAGTTATTTTGCACTTGTCCATCCATGAGCACACAGCTGCAGGTGGTGTTTGCTCTGTAGGCATTATATTGACCCTACCCTCACAGTTTGTGTGGGTGTGGAATAGTGAGCAACAAGGTCAGTGAAGAGCTGTGAAGCCAGGGCTTTGTGTGCCAGGGAAGCAACATTTTCATATAGGCTATAAGTTGCTGGTGAGAATTAGCTTTTCAATTTCCTTTTAGTTAAAAATACTATGAGTTAGTAACTCTAGCAGCAGATTCCCCAGCAAGAAACACAGGATATTATAATGTTCATGACTACAATTTTGATTTTCCTGGGAGTGGGGAAGGGCCTTCAAGTGAGTACTTTTTATACCTGAAGAGTGGGATCAACGTTTTCTATGAGGCAAATATTCCATGTTTAACAGATGGATGTTCATGTGTTCTGTCCTAGATGCATCTCCATTTTCTTTGTGGAGTTCCAGGCATACTTTGGGCAAGATTATGCCAGAACTGCTTGGATCCACTCCATTGTCGACTGTGCTACGATGCTTTGTGGTGTGTATTATCCTTTTCAGAGCAGTGGCTGCTTTTGCATCAGCTCCATCTGGTTTTAGCATGCTCACAAGGTGGAGGAGTCAGCTGGGAAAGAGTGATACTGTGGGATCTCTGGAGTAGGGTACATCCAAGCTGCTTGCCCCAACACAGTTGTGCAAGGGAGTGTCTTCATACTAAAGAAAAGAAGCAGAACTTTGTTTTGTGAAATGATCTAATTTTTTAGACATGTACTTTTGTTGAGGTCTATTGGGACACTCCATGTTTGAGAACTATTAATTGAATAATTGTATCTTCTGCCTTCTGATTGAAGTCGTATTTGAGATGTAGCACAGGATGTACATCTTGTCTCCAGATCAAGTCACAACCATCCTTCTTTTATCAAAAGCACATATTCACAATTACTCTTCTCTCTTAAAAGAAAATTTGATATCATTAAAAATCATGTGCATCAACACAGCAGTTGTACTGAATTTCTCATGGGTTTGCTTTAAAGTTGTATGGCTTGGTGTAAATCCTTGCTGTAGTCCTGTAGAAGAGATTAATCCATAAGAATGCTAGAAAGGCAGAGAGACACAGCTGGAATGAGATGCAACAACTCACCTGTGACAGCCAGGTTATATCTTGGGGAAAAGAGGGAAGTAAGAGTAACCTTGCCCTGGCATTGCAGGTAGTAGAGGGGGAGAGGGCTGTTGATGATACCCCATGGTAGAATCAGGGTGACCTGGGAGATCAATGTTGGAGAAGTGCAGGAGAGGGGTAGCAGCCCTGGAAATTGTCCAAAAGATGTGAGACCTCTGTTTGAGTCTAACCCAGAGCCCACAAAGCCAGGGAGTTGTGAGGAAGTTACAACTGGAGTTATTGAGGGTTGAAGTGCAAATTCCAAGTGGGGAAATGTCTGTGTGTTGTTAGTAGTAGTGAACAGTGTGGGCTGTTGCTGTGGCCTGTTTTGACTCCTTGACACAGCAGATTAGCTGTGTTCCATAATGACTTTGATGTAAAGAAATGGCTGCTGAGGAAACTACTCTAAGTTTCAGCTTTATCCCGACTTTCAGAAAATAACTTTTAGAAGTTTTTTTCTTTTTATTTGGTGCTCATGCCATTGCAACAGGGCTGTGTTGGAAGTCCACTGTAGCTGCAATTACCATTTTCTTATGCTTCCTACTGCTTCCTTTTCATTTATAGCAGTGAACTGTGTGTGAGGATCTGCCATTAACTATTGGCTTTATTTGTTTCTTTGAAGCCCCCCTTGGGAGTTTAATCAGTAATCATGTATCCTGCCAAGTCGGTATCATGCTAGGAGGGCTGCTTGCATCTACTGGACTAATTCTGAGCTCATTCGCCGCCAGTCTGGAACATCTCTACTTGTCATTAGGAGTCCTCACAGGTAGGATGCATTCTTGTTGCTGCCAGAACACAAGACAGGAATGCTAAAAATGATGGGTGATCTCTTCTCCATGTTATATTGACACTGCACTAGTCAAATAGGGATGCTCAGACCTGCTCCCATCATTGTAAAAGAGAGGCTGCCCCAGCCAGATCTTCAGCACTGATCTCATGTCACAAATGCAGCACCCTGCAAAAGCAACACTTACCTTCTATTAGAAAGAGGGCTGTCAATAAAGTTCTGAAATTATGAAAGGTCAGGAAGGACTGCTGTTTCAGTTGATATACATGAAAAGGTTTCCCTGTTTTTTCTGGTATTTGGGGGGAGTTTGTTATAGCAGAAATTCTAGACTGTCCTGATATACTTGCATATTTGGAAAAAAGTTTAAATCAAAACAAAGGAGCTCCTGGTGGATGCCAAGCACCTCAGCTGTATGCCTTACTTTTGTCTGCCTTACAATGCAGTTGAAAAGCAAAAAAATTGCTGGTTAGTAGTGTAGCAGCTCTTCTATTTGTGCTCAGGTATGGTGGAAACAAATCTTTGCTCTATCCTATCTGCCTGTGTTTGTTGTGCACAGAGGAACTTGAGAGGGGCCCATGGTCACACTGACATTCCTTCCTCATTAATACTGACCTGGTAGCCACGGTGATATAAGACCTTGTACTTGGTTCCCTGGAGTTTAGTAACGAGTTGGTGGAATTACTGCAGTTCACAGGCTGCCAACAGCTTATTTGTTGAAAAAAAATATCCTTATTTTAGCGCATGTTGCTCCTGTATTACAACATTAATCTTTGACAAATGTGTTCATAACAAATTAAAAGGCTTCTTGTAACTCAAGGGACTGTACTACATACCACACTAATACCTCTGAGGCTTCCTTAATGGGAGCTGCTGTGAATACCGAGGTGGAAAGGCAGTTACAGTTTGTACATGGAGTAGTAAAGAGCCAAGTTCACTAGAAGCAGTGAACTTTTAGTTTGTGGGGACTGATTAGCAGAGAGGTGAGCTGTTGGTAAAGGCTGGGTGTGGTACCCCTAACCCAGAGAGCAGATGGGACCACAACAAGTGAATGTCTAAATCCATAAAAGCAGCAGGACTGGAAACCAAAGAGTGAAGCAGAGGTGAGATTGGGGAGTGTCAATAAGTAGCAGAGTTTCTTCTAGGAGGTATGAAAATGTTTTAAGCCCTAAACTTTCCACTTTTTACATTGGTGGGTTTGTTTGAGACTGATGTCTCCCTGCCAACTCACTAAAAAAAAAAAAAATGGTGTGTCTGCCTAAAAGAGTATTGTTTTCATAGCTCTCAAGTGATGATGTCCAACTCAGGGCTGCTCCTCTGACTCTGCTGCCTGTACAGGCCCAACCCCAGCTCTGTGCCCTGTTTCTCCCCTTGCCTCTTGAGGCATGCCAGACTGGGCACCCACTGCTCAGAGTCCCTCTAATCCTCTCATTCCATCCTGGCAGGTTTAGTGCCTTCCCCACACAGTGTGGCCTTTGAGGAGGATGTGGCAAGCCGGTTATGGCACTGGGGACTGTTTTATCCTCTAGCAGCAAGTTCTGCCAAAGGCACTGGGGACTGTTTTACCCTCAGTATAGGACGTGGTCCAGAATCCTAGTCAGGAACTCATTTCTATTACTGATTCAGACATATATATATATTAGTGTTAGGGCAACCACTTGATGATTAAAACCCGCTCTCTGATTCTGCAGCAGAGACCACAATCTTTTTCTCCATCCAAGAGATGAATCTTGTTTGTTTACTCAACTGGATGTGGCTTTCTGAGGCTTTCCTCCCCTCTTTACTTGTAGGTGGGGATTTTAAATGGTCAGGACTCCAAGCAGCTGTTGTAAAGAGTTTGTTTAGCAGACCAAGAGAGGTTTTTTTGTAATATATTAGTAACAGAGACAGACTCTTTGTACTGTGCTTCAGAGACCTGAAAATTAATCTTCAGGGTTGGAACAGACCAAAGCACAAAGTGATGCCTCATCAGGACAGCATGTCCAGTGCCAGCATTGGTGCAGACCCTGGAGCAAGATCTCATCTTGCATGCAGGAGAGGCTGGCACACCAGTTCTCTCATGTTTAGTAATCATCCTTGTTCTTGTTATGAAGTGAACCCCATCACTTCTGTCTGACTCTAATTATTGTGGATTAGTCGTCATCAGTTAGGTTTGTCAAGTCAGTGACCCTGCCAGTGGAAGAAACATGTCATCCCTAGCTTCTCATCACACTCAGACTGGGCTGCATGATACAGAATCAGAAAAAGGTTTCTATCCATTTGTACTAATGAAAATGCATTATGTGTTTTGATTTAATATGTTCCACATGTCATGCTTAGTATTAAGCCATGCACATTTTGCTTTCTCTTCTAGGACTTGGGTTTGCACTTTGTTATTCTCCAGCCATTGCGATGGTGGGCAAATACTTCAACAAAAGGAAAGCACTGGCCTATGGAATAGCCATGTCAGGAAGTGGAATTGGTACCTTCATCCTGGCCCCTGTGGTCCAGCTCTTAATTGAGCAGTTTTCCTGGCGAGGAGCTTTGCTCATCCTGGGAGGTTTTGTTTTAAACCTCTGTGTCTGTGGTGCCTTGATGCGACCTATTTCTCTTAAGGAGGACTGTAGAACTGCTCCTGAGTTTCTTGAACAGAATTATGTGCCTGAAACAGAGAAACAAGACTTAAAGCGAATGTCCATCTGTTCACCTTTAATCAAATTGTGGCCTCATGAATGCTTATGCTACTGCTCATGGAAGGAATATGACTTTTTGCTGATGCCAGGCTTCATGGTGCTGGCAGTGTCAATTTTGTTTATGGCATATGGCTGCAGCCCTCTTTTTGTCTACCTAGTGCCTTATGCTTTGAGTGTTGGAGTGAGTCATCACCAGGCTGCCTTCCTCATGTCCATACTTGGTGTCATAGACATCATTGGTAATATCACCTTTGGATGGCTCACAGACAGAAGGTAAGGGCTTCTGGCTGATCAAGTGTAAACTTTAGCTAGTGGGAGGCTTGATGCAAGCAAGGTATCATGCACATAAAAGTTAATATTATGGACTCTTTCTGTAGCACATGTAACTTAAAAAAACCCCAACAACACAGTCTAACTTTCAGAAATACTTGCTACTTAATCTTTTTGTCTCTTCTGAGTTTGTTCAATTCTGCTGGTTTAGTATCTTTTTTTTTTTTTCCTGAAATAAAAACAATAGGTTTGTATGTTTGATAGTGGAAATGTAACCCCTTTCCTGAGGTATGTTGAGTGTGATTCTCTGTATCTATTTCCTAGGGGATTTCACCCTGCTTCCTTTGCCTTTCCATCTCTGCTGGGGAGGCACAGAAGTTATGGAAGAGGGTACAGGGTCTGGCCCAGTACTGTTAGGCACATACTAGGAAGGACTGAAAATTATTATATACTGAAAATTGTTATGCATTTTTCAGTATATAAGAACTCTCTAATGCTTCATGAATTCAGCTCACATCAAGTCAATGTACAGCATCTGTAACATTAGTAGATACTAGCCAAACTAACCAGGATTTTCATTCTAAAGAAATCATTCTTTGCATTTATTTGTGGGAAAAATCAATTATTGTTTTTGTGGAGCAGGAAGGAAGGGAATTGCCATCTCACACTCACTCTCATTTAAGGGCTGACTGGAAAGTTGACAGCTAAGAGAGGTGTACTGCAATATTTTATGCACAATACTTGGGAGCACCTTGCTGAGCTGGGGTGTGAAGCCCAATGAAATACTGCTTTAAACATTGAAACTTCAGGGGACTGCAAAATCCTGGCAAGAAACATTCCACCACTAGGAACATCCTGAAGAACACTGCAGGCAGCATGGGCTGCTGCTGGCCAGATGTTTTTGCAGCTGTAGGTGGGCAGCTTTCCCTACCTGGACTCATCTGCTGAGTGATTTAATCTGAAGGCTGTGTAAGGAAATGGACTTAAATCTGAGCTATATAAAAGAGAGAGACTGAAGCACTTCATGCCAGGACACAGAAGCTGAGATGCTGGTTTCAGTGATAATATTTTTCTTTTCTGTTTTGAATTTTGCAGGTGTCTGAAGAAGCATCGGTACTTCTGCTACCTCTTTGCTGTGGGAATGGATGGCCTCTGTTGTCTTTTCCTGCCAGTTCTCCAAAGCTTCCCCTTGCTTGTGCCTTTCTCATTTACCTTTGGCTACTTTGATGGAGCCTATGTAACGCTGATCCCTGTCATGACAGCAGATGTAGTGGGAACTTCTTTGTTATCATCAGCACTGGGTGTTGTGTATTTTCTTCATGCCATTCCATATCTAGTGAGCCCACCTGTGGCAGGTCAGTTTTGCCAAATGATTTTCCTGTAATCTTATCAGTACTTCAGATTTACCCATTTGTGTGATGTAAAAGGGGAGGAAGGACAGCAAACACACAGTGAGTGTGGAGGTGGCCTCTGGGTAGAGGAATAATACACCTGGACTTTCATAAGTCTTTAGATCTCCCACCCTGGTCTCAGTGAAATAATTTCTATATATAGAGTGAGATGAAATTAAAAAAAAACAGTATGGAATGGGCTTCTAAAACCTGCTACATCACCACTTCATGTAGTTTAGAAACTCTCCAAGTAGATGTAAAATATTTCACTGTGAAATTACATTATTTTGCTACATCTAAATCTCTCTAAAGAAAGTTCTATTCTAAGATGTTTTTGTTTTTTGATTTTTCATTTGCTTTTTTTGTGTGGAAGACTTATCTTTCAGTTTTTACATTGCTTTGACCAGGTGGGTGAGTCAGCTCCACTCCTGTTTGGTCATAAGCTCATCCCTCTAATATCTAACCATCATTTTGCCCATCTGTACCATTACAGTGAAGTAAGGATGAGAGCTGTATCCTTTTTATTCTATAGAAAGCACTTGACACAGTTCTTAAAATTGTGGAAAGTCTGAGATCTTTTTCAAACAACCAAATATATGTATCTTGCATATTTTGTCAGATGTTTGCATCAATTCCCAATTAATCACTGCTCCTGTAACTTTTAATTTAATTTTCTATAGCAAAAATTATTGCAAAATAAAATTAATTGAAGCATGAGCCTGGGCATAGCTTAATAAATGTTTCTGCATGAAGATCTCAGAGCTCTCTAAGCCTTCTAAAGACTGCCAGTTAAATCCATGCAGTTGGAAGATGTTTATTTAGTAGTGTGGTGATGACTGCTTTTCTGGTGGATTTGACCTCCAAACAAAAGGCCATAAAAATATTTGCCTGCTGAGAATAAATCCCTCTCTGCCTTAGGATGTAAAAGTATAGCAATGTACCTGTACTGTTTGTTTTTGTATAGCAATGTACCAAACCTGTACTGTTTGATTGTATCTATATGTGATAACTCCAGAAGTTTATCCTGTGGCTCCTGGCTCACAATAGACTGGTGGGCCTCTAAAAAATCTTTTTTTTTCCCCTACAGGTTGGCTTGTGGACACAACTGGCAGCTATACTGCATCATTTCTCCTGTGTGGATTTTCTATGATATTTAGTTCAGCACTGTTGTGCTTTGCAAGACTAGCAAAGAAAATCAAAAGAACACATTTGAGGTCCCTCACTGGTAACACGGCCTTGAAACAGCACATCTGGACAAATGGGGCAATAGCTTATTCTGTGACAGCAGAATTAGACCAAAGGGATGTTGAATTTTTGGCTGTGGATACAAATAGCTTCAGCAACAGGTGACAAGTGCTGTTGAGATCCAGTATGGCACAGCCTGAGACAGATGTGGCTCTGTGGTGTTCCACTGTTGAAGATACTTCTCCTGTGAAACAAGAGATCTCTCAATTTGATTTTTCTGTTATGTTTTAGTTAGCTTAAATCTACAGCAAATACAGCAACAGTAATACCAAGTTAATGCAGTAATAGAAGAAAGCTAGACAGAAAATAGAGTTTGTAGATACAAGTGTTCACAGATTTATTTGAAATGCAATGTTGACTCCACAGGTATCAGTCACCTAAACTGAACAATAATATTTACATTTAAAAGTATTATTAATAACAGAAGCTTTTTTTGTGGTCTAATATATTTCAGTGGACTAATCACACCACAAAAAAATCTCTACTTTTATCGTTCTGCATGAAACTCTGCAAATGAGTGTTTCAAATGCCAAAGTCATGTTTGTTTTGCTTTTGCTTTGTTTTGTTTTTTTTTGTTTTAAGAAAATCTGGCAGGAAACTGATTTATACTGAAAGTATCTCTGGAGCAGCTTTAATTTTTGCAATGTGCCTGAACTTTGTGCATACATTACAATTTAATTTCAAATATGGTTTTAGACCTACTTTATCATGTGCTCTACAGCAAATTTTACTTTTTTTTCTTTTTTCTTCTGGATACCTTTAAAATTTGAATTTCTAAGCATTGACATTCTGGGTATGATCTTTCAGCTAATCCTTGTCTTGGAGGGTGGAAAATGTGCTGTGGTGGTGATGCCTGGAAAGGCTCTGCTATCTGAAGAGGAGTAAATTTGTGCCATGGGACCAGGCATGCTGATAGACAGTGTGTTTCAACTGCATTAGTTGGAAGAAGCCCAAAGGCAGCCCAAGAGACCAGAGAGGCTCCTGTGTTTCCAAATATAGAGCCCCTTCCTCTTGTAAAATCAACACCTATTAAAGAACTTTGGAGTCCATGCAACCAGACGGCTGAGAGATTGCCCACCCCACAGGCTGATAGTGGAGAGGATGCTGGCAGGATTGTTTCTGTGTATTACAGTGGCAAGTCTGTCTCTTTATAGACCCTCTTTTCAGAAGCTGCATCTTCAGGTGGTGCCAATTGCTCATGTGCACCATCTGAAGAGCTATCAGGTCACTTTTTCTTGTTGATGGCAAGAACACAAGAGCTGTGACTTGCTGGCAGTTTCCTGCTATTTGTGTGAGGACTATACTCATGTTGGCTGGTTCATAGGAGCTAGGCAGTGAGTGCAGCTCGTGGAGTAACTTACTGATATGATGGTCTAATAAATACTCAGATTTTCTACATTTCCAGAGTGAAAACATTGTCAGCACTGGAAAACTTCCTCAATACAAAAACATTCCACAATAAGTTTCAGTGTTTTGATGCTGTATCAAGCTATATTCTGTTCATTAAAAACTGATCAGAGTCCAAATAATTTTCATTTACACTGAACTAGTAGTTTTGTTGTATGTTCAATGGCTGCTCATTTTGTGTGTCCTTTTCCACTCTGTGCCTTGGAAGTGAAAGCAACATAGACTAATGTTCAACAACCTGATTCAGACTAAGAGTACAGTCATAGGAGTGTAATGTGTTTATATATATGCACCCACACATATATATGAATAGCATGTGTATCAGGTAGTTATATTGTCCAAGTGTATTTCAAATATAACATATTAAAATTGCTTGTGTTTAAATGAAGTGTTTCTCATTGTTCTGCTTCAGGAATGTAGACAGAGCCAGCATGGAATAATTGTGGAATAATTGAGAGCAGTGCAAAATCTTTTTAAAGCAAATTACATAATTTTTCTTCACCTCAGCATGAAAATTGAGTCTTGGACCCCAGTTTAGTTGTTAACCTATATTGATAAAAAAAGATAAAAATTATCCATGGGTGTTTCTTACTGAGTTAGGAAAAAAAATTGGAGTTGAAAAAAAAAGAACTTGTTTTATTAATCAGTACCGATTAATATGTTTTAGATCTTAACTCAATATTTTAATATTATATTAAAAAAGTAGAGTATAGTGTGGTCAACAAAAAATATTATTTACTTTGAGCAAGTTATAAATTACCACTGTAAATAAATTTACAAAAATGTAATTCCTTTGTTTACATCACATCACATCACATCACGTCACCTGTTGTTCATGTCGGAACTGCCTATTGTAGAAGCCTGTTGGAATAATGTTATATGAATTTTTATCATGGTAAATTATACTGTGTAATATATTATTAACATATTATTTCAAGATTTTTTTCATAGGCTTTTCCCTTTATGTATTTTAAACAGTACTACTTCTTTGAAATATCTTATTTAGCAGCAAACATTCAATTGATTTTATCTGTGGATCTTTGGTAGAAAATGGTAAAATTCTTTCAGGGCTTTCTAACACTGTTTCTGCTCTGACTTAAGTCAATGGAGAAAAGCTTATATACTGGAATAAAGACTTCTGTGCATAAAACACACCGGGAAATAGCAGCCTTTACATGAATCCCTCACTAAGGAACAGCAGGAAGGAAGCATAGCAGGGAGTGACCTGCAAGTGGAAGAAATGGGAATACAACAGAGGCTGGTGAAGCATCATGCCAAACTTCCAACTCCTGCTCCCCACACCCCAGGCTGAACAGGACACCTCATCCTGCCATGTGAAGTATTTCGGGCAACGCATTATAGAAATCTCTGGCTTACAATAGTTTTAAAGGATGATTTATGGTATCAGCAATATTTTTTTTTCAGAGATCATAATATTCAGGCTGTCCTCCCTGGAGGGCATTTCCTGGTATGGCTCAGTACAGGAATAAGCCAAGATAACCAAGCTAGCTGTGAACAATTTGCCAGAGGAACACGGCATGTTTGAGGGCTTGGTGTTTTCCACCTTTAATGATCCTGTAATTCTATACTCCCACTAGCCCTGATGGACACAGGCATTGATGTATTGATGTGTATGAGCTTGGCTGGAGCACTGCACTGCTGAGCCTGTCTGGCATCCCAGGACAGCATGGTGGGACTTAACTTGGGGTATCACCTGTCTGGCACAGATTCTACCTCAAATGGATTCTACCTGGGATTATGCTCTATTCTGTGCAGTGGATAGCAATTCAATGTAAGTGAAACTGCTTACAGCTGCTGAAGTTATCCCATATGCCTCCATTCCCTGAGGTTAGAAATGGGGAAATAATAATTCTTTTGAAATTATTTATATTCTAGTGATAATCTGGAATATTTAATAAATAGTGCCTTGGAAAGTTGTGTGAAAATAACATTGGAAAAGTCAAGTACCTTCTGTTGAAAAATGACTCTTTTTCAGAAAAAGCATTCCTTATACATTCCTGTCAGATTGGATAATATTTATCTCCTGAAAGATAAAGTGTGTGTTACTATATGGTGAATGTATTTTATATTGCCACAACAATGCCTTGTTTTCTTTCTAAAATGTGACAAATGTACATGAGAAGGAAGAGTTTGTTTAACTTAAACTGTAACACTACTTCACGGTGAGCATAGCAAAGTCCTTTGTGGCGTTTGCCTCAATAAATAGTACCTTCTTTTTAGTGATTATTCTGGTGTATGTCAGTAAAAATTTCTATATATTTTTGAAGGTGCTTTTGAGTCTTAAATTGATACTTTCTGAAGGGTTATCTTCACTCATCTTTTCCCCATACACTGCTAGCATCAGCTTCAGTGATGTGTGTTCAGCCTCTGTGCAGTTCTAGTTTTGCTCAATGGATTTGGACTCTCCAAAACGTGTGTTTAATTTTGTCTGCCTCCCGAAGCTCGAGCTCAACCTGCTCCCTATGTGGGCATGCCAGGCAACGCAGCAGCACCACCCTGTGGGAAATAACGTTTATCTTCATTTACAAGACAGGCAAAATACAGAATGTTGCATTTTCACAGAGCATCCCCAGGTAGTACTCCGGAGTACAAAGGAGGTGAGACACAACAAATACACATTTTGCATCACTATCTCACAATCAGTTTCTTCACTTATGGTCTATCAAACAAAGGTACACTACTGCGGAGTTAGGCCATGATATTGCAAATAATATTGAATTTTGGTTGGACATTTGAAGACAATCACCTTTTCAACCCATTCTGTCATTTCAGCCCTTTCTGCCATTTATGTAGACCCTGTGGGCACCCACTCCTTTTTTCTACACTCCTCTTATGTTCCACTGCCCTGCTCTGTGGTGCTCACCCAGCTCTGCTCTGGTTGTGCTCTACTTTCCATGTGGACTTGTAGTGGTTTTGGTTTACAAATTTGAAATATCCTGGCCAATGCACCAATTTATTTTATGTTGTGGGTTCCATGTTGGCCAAATTCTTAGTGCACTCATTAAAATGTTTTACTCGTTTCATGTTGTGAGATGAGATTAGGAGGAAGGCAATGCTAAAATTTTAAAGGGTACAAAGAAAATTTTTATTACTAGAAACTATAAGGAAAAATAATAAGAATCAGAATAAAATTTTAAGATAATTTCCTTCTCCCCCCCAGTTTCTTTTCTTTCACACCAACCATGTACAAAAAAAATTCAGTCAGTTTACCATCTTTCAAATACTCTTGCACCAATTTATTTGGGAGAGGAGATTTCTTCAGTCTAGGGAGATTTTTACACAAGATACAGTTTCCTTGTGGCCTTGATGTCACAGTGACCAGCCTCCTGGGAGAATGGAAATTTGATCTTTGTGTAAGAATCCTTCTTCAATTAACAGTTTTCCCACAACTATTATTGAGGGCCATATCAACTTAAGGGGCACACTTTAAGGATTATAACAGTTTAAATAAAAGACTTCTTCATCTTGGAAAACAGAGGTCATCTTCCCTGGGGGCAGCAGGATTCTTCATGTCCTGTCTACTCAAGCTTATGGGATAACAGTCAGTTCAACATTTGCTTACTCTAACACCAATGTCTTTGATCATATGTACAGTTAAAACATTCACACATCCTCTAATATATCTTTATGTGTTATCAGGAAACAAGCGTTTGTTCTCCATAGCATAAAAAAGAGAAATTTCAGTTCACGATTCTCCTTCCCTCATCTGGAAGACCTGATTCTTCCTTTTGTCTGACCTTGGTGTTTTTAGGCTGGTTTTGTGCATATCAACATCTTGGTCATCTTCTTTCACTCAGGAGAGAGAACATAGTATCTGCAAATCTCATTCTGAGCAGTGAAAGACTTAATACTTTGCCTGGACAGCGAATGGTCCTGTGATCTCTTCCAGGTGGTGGCCCAGAGCTAAAGAGTATTTCATGGCCGCACTGGGGCCGGGCTAGGAAGGTAAGGGCCCAGGCAGAAAGTAGTCATGGTTGTTCTGGTTCCATTTGCTGCATTCAATTCATGTTTATTTTATTCAGTTTGTTGTTATAATGGTTTATTCGTATGTACCTCTGTGTTTTCCCTAGCTGGTTTGTTCTTCAGTTGTATTCAACCCTGAAAACACCCTCTATGGCATTTCCCACCCCTTGTTCCAGTACATCCCCTGTCCATCATTGTAACCCCGCCCCTTGTTCCAGTACATCCCCTGTCCATCACTGTAACCCCGCCCCTTGTTCCTGTACATCCTCTGTCAATCACTGTAACCCCGCCCCTTGTTCTGGTACCTTCCCTGTCCATCACTGTAACCCCGCCCCTTGTTCCTGTACATTCCCTGTCCATCACTGTAACCCCGCCCCTTGTTCCGGTACCTTCCCTGTCAGTCCCACCCTGGGCCAATCCGCAGTCACTCCGCCTCCTTGGAAATCCCGTGATATTCGATGCCCCATTGGCCCATGGGACCCTTTCTCCTCCCCCTGCTGCCCGCATTGGTTTGAACTCTGTAAAGACCCTACCCTTCACTCATCCCCTGAGGATCTTTTTTGAGTTGACTGTTTGTACCCACCCCGTGATTTGTCTCCATATAATGCCGGGCACAGCAGTGTTTGGGGCTCATTTCCTCCAGAACTTTTCAGCCGTGGTAAACCCTGTTGAAATCTCAGCAGCTGAGCTCCTCCTTCTCCTCCTTTGCCTGACCATGGCTGCTGGCCACAGTGTTGAGAAAGCAGCTCGAGATTCTCCCAGTGAAGCTGCACTGAGGCAGTTCCGCGCACCTGGCACGGCACCCGTGTGTCTCCACTGAGCTAGCCCAGGCTCCAGTGGTCACATCACAATTCCAGCTGCTGACTGATGGTCCCTGCCCTGTGCCCAGCACTGCCCAGCAGGCAAGAGTGGGGCTTGGGGGGTCTTGGCCTTGACAGAACGGAGCCCAGCTGTGTCTCCCCCAGGCCCCGTTCTGTTCTCTCCCCCAGCTGTGCCTCCCCCAGGCCCTGTTCTATTCTCTGCCCCAGGCCCCGTTCTGTTCTCTCCCCCAGCTGTGTCTCCCCCAGGCCAAGTGAGCGGCAGGGCAGGGTTCTGCCGAGCCAAGGGCTCCCCGGCCATGCTGGGGGGCATGGATTGTAGCACAGGGCCTGCCCTCCCCTTTGTAACGGGGCTCGGATCCAAACTGGGCCCTGGGGCCTTCCCCAGCCCTGTGTCAGAGCCGCCTGCCCCTGCCCGGCCTGGCCCAGGTTGCCCAAAGGGCCTGGGCTGGTGTTACCTTCTGAGAGGCCAGAAGGGAAAGACAACTATCCTGGGGTTTTTTGTCCTTACATGTGGGTTTCACAAAGATGCATAAACTTTTTCAGTGGTGTAGCAATGTTTCCATATTAAAAATCAGACATTGATTGGTCTTTGTTAAGTTCAAAGAAGTCTGCCCAGGTCTTGGCCGGGAAAAGTTTCGGGAAATCTTTATAAACCCCCACAGCTGTTGAGGTCATTTCTTGTGTGCTTGCTATCCCTGGCTTGTTTCACGAGCATGTTTGCTGTTGTGGTTCCTCATAGGGTGTTTTGGCTAAACTGGACAGTTGCTGTTCTGGGCACAGTCTAATTCTTTGGCTCAATGTGTCTGGAGCCAGCGTTGCAAAGAGCTCAGGGAAAATAAATGGGGCTGTCTCCTCAGCTTTTTCTATCCCACCAAAAATCTATCCTTCTGACTTTTCTCAATGTCTATCTCTCTTTATTTAATCTACTAACATGAAGCCTGTAAAAAGAGGAACTGAGAAACTCAGAAGCAACACTTGATGGATTTCAAACTTTAATAGTTCACAACAATAATACACATTTTGTAAGCTTTCCAGAGGACTAGCTGAACAATGTTTGTTTTTCATAATTAAACAGCATACAAAGTAATAAATTGAACAAGCCTTCAAGAAAAGTCTCTTCTACAAAAGATATTTTTCAACCACTTAAATAAAAAAGCTTCAGAAATTGTATTAGGGGATAAGCATGGCCTTCAAGTGTACAGACATATTGTTACAATATGATTCCCTTTTTTTTTTCTTAGTAGAAGTTAATATCTGATTTCAGTGTAGAAGTTCTTTGTTCTACAGACCATCACTTAAATACAACATTTATACCCATGTAAGCACTATAGACTGTTTGATTAGCTATAAATATATATTATATATATCTGATAGAGTTATCCAGGCACGCTTTCTGTAAGCAAATGAACAACTGACCAATCTTTCTCTGCAGTTTCTATATTATGACCAGAAAGTGATGCCACCTGTGTTCCATCTGCTCATAATGCCTAACTTCAAATGAAAAGCAAAGAACAAAAAAAGTTTTGGGAGTCTTTTGAAACCTCCTTGGTTTGGGAGATTTTTTGGTACATAGGTTTTAGTGAGCTTTAGCTTGAGATGGAAAGTTGTAGCTCAGCTAATGCATTCAGATATTCTTCGTTGCTTGGATCCAAAGCAATGGCTTTCTCATAGCATTCAATTGCTTCTTGTTTCTTACCATTTAGCTTATGAACGAGGCCAAATGTACCAAAATCTGTGGCATCTCCTAAACCACTGCTAATTTTCTGATTCAACAATTTCTCCACAGCTTCACTGCACTGTTTTCTTCTATAGGAATTGTTTTCTATTTTCAGACCTTCTATGTAGTACTTAATGGCTTTTGATTCTGACTTCATATCAAAACGCTGAAAATTGGCATAACTGAAGCAGATTTCTTGTTTATCACTCCAGAATACATCATTTCTCTGAAGCACTTCCTGAAATATTTCTTCTGCTTCTTCATACCTCTTGCCTAGTGCATATACATTTCCCAGGTCACCATAAGCACAAAAAAATACTGGCTTTTTGTGTATCACTGTTTTTAAATGAAAAATGGCAAGCTCAAGGAGATTGTTCACTTCCTCTTGAGGTGGGTATCTTGCCTTCTTCAACTGAATGATCTTGAATTTGTAGCAGAGTCCTAATTGATGATGCACAATGACAGAATTTGGTGTCAGTGCTAGGGCCTTCTTCAAAATCTTCACTGCCTTGCCTACTTCTCCTCTCTTTCTGTAAAAACTAGCAGCATATCGCAGGAAAACAGGAAAGTCAGGGGTTTTCTGCAGTCCTTCTTCAATGTACCTCTCGCCTTCATTGCCTTGTTTTAATCGCTGAAGGTGCAATGCCAGCAGTGCCAGAAGGGTGGTGTTATTTGGGTTGAGTTCCACTGCCCGTTTCAAGGCCTCAAGGCATGGCCCCATGCTTTCACAGCCCCTCTCAGTGAAACTGTCCAAGCGAAACATTGCTATTGCATAGCCAGCATTAAAATCTGGATTATCGGGCTCACTCTTCAGAGCATTTGCAAAGCAATCCATTGCCTTCTCATAGTTCTTCCTCCCAAAACGTAATAATGCCCATCCTTGCACTGCATAGACCTCTGGAAGCTGAATCTTCCCATGAGCAGTGCTTGAAAGCATTTTGCAGCTATTTTCCACTTTGCTTACATAAGTTTGAGCTTCTTCATATCTCTGCATGTGGTAATAGATCCAGGCATAATTCCCCCAGGTAACAAGACTTCTCCTGGCAATTTCATCGGGATGATGTTTTTGAATAGCTTCTTCAGCTTTTTGGAGATTCCTCAGGCCCTCCTCATTTGAATTCTTTAGGTAACATACATAGGAGAGAATATTATAATCTGTAATGTTGCATTCTTTGACAAACTTGATGTGATCGAGTATTGTTTCCTCTAGGGCCTCAAGACCTACATCCTCCTTCCGCAAATTCCATGTAAAATGGCATTCTAACTGCAGCAGGGAAGCCTTCAAGGAATCCTTGGAAATGGTACTAGAAGAAACCAAAGAAAACATTGTTTATATTTGATTGGCTTTTTGCTATTCTTGATTTTAAACCAGGCATGTACTTAAAAAGGCAGGACAATACCTCACCTGTTGCCCTTAGTCCACAATCAGAATTGAAACGAGCCAAGGCTGTAGGGAGCCCTGAGTCTAAAGTGCAGAACAGTGATTTTAGCAATTCTTGCCAGTGTGTGAGGGCACCTCTTACACAGGAACAGATGTTGCTGTGAGTGTTAAAGTGGAAGGCTGCTCTTTGTAGTAAAGCTTGCCAACCCCTGGGACTCAGGAACACATTTCCTGTGCTGGGAACAATTGCTAAAGCTTTTCCAGATGGTGTCATCACATAACATTGCCTTAAACTATATAGAATGTGATTTAGGCAATTTCCAAACCTTTCTAGATGTTATATTTTGTATTATAGATTTAATTTTGAATGTCCTGATTTTTTGAATCCTTGACCAGACCCTGGTGACATACAGCTGCTCCTTAATCCCACTTTATTTTGGTAGTTTAAGCCCAGCTGGCAGCTAAGCATGATGCTGCTGCTCACTCACCTCCCCCTCTCCGGCACTGGTGGAATGGGGAGGAGAATCACAAGCAAAAATTTCAAGTTAAGATCAGAATTCAGTAATTTTTAATAGGTGAATAAAAATAAAATAAAATGTAATAGTAGCATATATGAAAAATTATGATAAAAGGAAAAAATAAAATTGAAAGGAAAACACGTGGTGCACAGTCCAATTGCTCTCTATCTGCTGCCTGATGCCAGACTCTGTCCCTGCACCCCAACCAGCCCCCTTCCAGGTACCCCCCCTGGTTTATATTCTGGGCAAGATGTTCCCTGGTGTGTGCCTTTGGCTGGGTCAGATCACCCATCCCAGCTGTGATCTCTACAGCTTTTTTGTGCACCTCCTCACTAGCAGAGCATGGAGCACAAAGAAATCCTTGCCTAGGATAAACACAACTAGGAACAAAATGTGAGTGTGTTATCTACAAATTGGCATAATGAACCTGAAACACTGCATCAGCTGCTGAGATGAAATTAGCTCTATAGCAGATGAAATCAGGGCAATCCCTCTCCACCTTGCAACAGCTTTTTCTTCCCAAATGGGGCCTGGGTGCCACCAGGCCAGAGTGTTATTTGGCTTTCCCCTGCTGCCATTGCCTACCTGTGTCCCTGTGTGGGAGCACACACTGGCCTTTGTCACACAATCAAGGGGACACTTTTACAACACAGAGATGACATTTCAGGCCACACTGTGCTCTCCCTGAATTAAAGAAGCAATGACACACATTTCTATTCCTGAGGCTTCTCAGTCAAATCTTCCTTTCTTAGAAAGACTTCCTTGCTGTCCCTGCTGTAACACCTAGCAGATCTAACAGCCTGTGGGACACAGCATGTGCTGCTGCCCAACTGCAAAATCAAGCCTTTTGGGTAAAAAAAGGACTGAGTGGAAAATTGCAAAATTGTGTGGAGGTAAATCAAGGAGGAATGTGACAAAGACAGGTTGGAGAGGCAGATTACACCTCTTTGGCTGGGAACCAGCTGTACCTGATGCAGCCTGGATTTCATCCTGACACAGCATGCACAAAATTTTCTCACTTTCTGTTCTTCTCAGAGAGACTGAGCCTCTTTGGTGAAGCAATAACATGACAACATTCAAGAGCATCCCTTTTTCATTATGATTCTTCTCTAAATATTCTGTAAAATATTTTCTGTTGTTTGGATGCATGTTCCTAGCTGCTTACATTTAAATTTATTTTCCATTAAATTGAGAAAAAACAAACCATCTTTCAGAGACTGGATTTCTTTCTTACCTCATGGTTTTTCTTCTCTGCTCACTTGTCTTCAGGAATCCTCAATGCCAAAAGAGTGGTGCCCACTGTTGTTATTGCTCTCCTTTTATTTGATCTCAGCCCTCATGTGATCTCTGATGAAATTTCTGAGAAACGGAACTTAGCTTTTTCTTGGGTTCCCCAAAGCACAATAGTCATTCTGCACCTGAAGAATCGAAACTGAAAAGATACAAAGCTGCTCCTGTTCAGCCTGGCTCTGTGCCAATTATGACTGTGCTGTGGAGAATGCAGCACCAGCCGCTAACGCTCCCAGCGTTTCCTATGTTCTAAGGCAGAGACATCCATGACAAGGGGAATATTTCAGGCTGGTGTGGGCTGACCTGGTTATCACACAGAGGCTAGGGAAGGGTCATTTGTCCCTCGTGCCTCTGCTGATGCATCTCTGCACGATTCTGGGCCATGCTGTAAGCTCCTGTTTTATCAGTGGTGTGTCACCCACATAACACACACACACAAACAAACAAACCCTTATCTCCCCTCTCTGCACACTTCATCCTGTGCCTCCACACCTGCTGCTGTACCAGGCCTGTTTTTCTGCACTATGCCATTGTCCAAGACTATTAAATATCCCATCTATAGGAAATGTTAATTTACTGCTCTCTCCATAAACAAACCCATGCCTATCCTTTCCCAAATCAAATTAGATCCAGCCAGTCAGTTTGAGAAAGTGCTGTCACAGTTGTGCAAGCAAAAGAAAGCTGCAGGCAGGTAAGGACAAACTGAGCAGGTTTGCTCAAACTGATGAGACCTGGCAAGCCTTGGTCCCGAGGCCATGCAAAGCCAGTGCATGGCAAGAGCAATGCCTGCTGCAGGCTACACACATGGCAACAGAGATGGGAATGGCCTGGGGACTGGAGCATCTAGGAACGACTAATTCACTGATGTTTAGTTACAAAACAAAAAAAAAAAAAAAAAAAAAAAAAAAGAAGCAGACCGAACTTTGTAGTACTGACTTTGGAGTAACGAAGAGAACCAGACACAGATTGTAACATACATACATAGCACTACATATAATATATTCAGATGTAACCTGAAGCTGCAGGTCAGGGAAGAAAAAGAAAGGTGTAAAAGGGATGTTAACATACTTGTAAAAATGACTCAAACTGGATCTGGTGAGAGGAAGAAGAAACCACAACCTTCAGCATGACAGCAAAGATGTTTGTAGCTGGTAACTATTCTTTCCTTTTTTTTTTCTTCTTCTTCTTCTTTTCTTTTCTCTCCTTTCCCTCTTCCATCCTTTCCCTTCTTTAAAAATACCCAACAAACCAGTCTTCCATATTAGAAGTTCTGGTTTCTACTAGAATTTGGAGAGCCTTAGTAACACACAGACACAAACACACCCCCAGCCCTTGTGTCTCATTTAAGTGTCTGTTTGTGTGCTTGTGTGGTTTTCTGTGTTTGTATGTGGAGGGATTGCTGGAGCTGAAGATTCAGAGCTTAAAGAGAAAGGTTAGTACAGCTACTACTCTGATTAGCATTGAAGATTCTAGCAACCTGGTTTTGGATAGGTGATGAAAAGAGGCAGTGGATTGAGTAGGAAAAGCCTCTACACAAATCCATGTATTTTATGGAAAAATAGAGGTTGCAGATAGTTACAGGAAAAAAAGTGTTTGAAAGGTTACTGCAATGCCAAAACCAAATGTGGACACTCATGATTTACTATGCTTTTAATTATCTATGAGTTTCTTGTCTCTGCTTCTGTGCCAGGCATCTGTTTTCCTTGGTAAACTGCTTGGTACGTACAGGAAAATGCAGGCATCTTCCTTCTGAAGTGCAGAACTTTGCCCCAGTTTCCTTGCCTTTTACTAATTTAGTTGCATCTTTATGCTATGGTTTCACATGGATGCCTTTTAAATAAAGGAAATGCAGGAACGTGCTTAAATTAGAATAAGTAAGGGAAGAGTTATGCAATGCCTTTCTGTAGCCATCTCTGTAACTTGCTGGGCACTGCAGAGGAAAATTCAGAAATCTTTCTAGAGCTCTGCTGCTTTCACTTCAGAGCCAGCTGTAGCTGGGCTGACTGCTCCCAGGGAGATCTGCACTGCAAATAGCAGCAAATGAAGAGGCTTCATTCAATTAGAATCTTAACTCTTTCTAGAGAAACAGAACTATTTGTGTTCTTGATGGCCTCTTGCTTTAGTACTGTGTATTTATTATCAGTTTTCTGTATCATTCTTTGGATAATACTATGGCCCTGGGCAGAGTTACACGAATATTTATTTTTAAGGACTGAATTTGGTCCAAGTTTTCGCAAGCTCAGTCACACATCCCCTGACCACAGACACGCTTCTGTGGGAAATTATAGCAGTGCAATGCAGTGTCTACAAATCAGTTGCTGCCAAGCACGAAGAACAAACAGCTTTGCAGGAAGCTGTGATGGAACCGTGCATGTAACTTAAGCCCATTTGTATAAGGTTTGATACGTTCGGCAGTGCTGGAAGCTGCCGGGTGGGTGATGTGTGTGTGTAACAGCAGCGGCGATGGCTGGCAGCGCTGCAGGGCAGCACGGGCGGTGCCCGGTGCGGTGCCCGGTGCAGGTGCCCGGTGCGGTGCCCGGTGCGGTGCCCGGTGCAGGTGCTCGGTGCAGGTGCCCGGTGCAGGTGCTCGGTGCAGGTGCCCGGTGCAGGTGCCCGGTGCGGTGCCCGGTGCAGGTGCCCGGTGCAGGTGCCCGGTGCGGTGCCCGGTGCAGGTGCCCGGTGCAGGTGCTCGGTGCAGGTGCCCGGTGCGGTGCCCGGTGCAGGTGCTCGGTGCAGGTGCCCGGTGCTGTGCCCGGTGCGGTGCCCGGTGCAGGTGCCCGGTGCTGTGCCCGGTGCGGTGCTCGGTGCAGGTGCCCGGTGCGGTGCCCGGTACTGTGCCCGGTGCGGTGCCCGGTGCAGGTGCCCGGTGCGGTGCCCGGTGCGGTGCCCGGTGCAGGTGCTCGGTGCAGGTGGCCGGTGCGGTGCCCGGTGCGGTGCTCGGTGTGGTGCCCGGTACTGTGCCCGGTGCGGTGCCCGGTACTGTGCCCGGTACTGTGCCCGGTGCGGTGCCCGGTGCGGTGCTCGGTGCAGGTGCCCGGTGCGGTGCCCGGTGCGGTGCCTGGTGCGGTGCCCGGTGCAGGTGCCCGGTGCAGGTGCCCGGTGCAGGTGCCCGGTGTGGTGCCTGGTGCGGTGCCCGGTGCGGTGTCCGGGGATGCTCGCTGCGGCCCCGGGCAGCGCGGGGCGAGGCGGCACCGCCGCGGCTCTCCCCGCTGCTGCAGCCGCTTTCTGCACGGAGCCTCGCAGGGCGGCACTGCGCGGGCTCCAGAGGCTCCCGAGGCCCCGGAGGCGGAGCGGATGCACAAGAGGAGGAGGGCAGGGAAGCAATTCTTCGGTTCTGGATGCTGCAAGGCTTCTGGAAATGGAGCGCGGGAGGCGGGGGGATTGGCGCTGAATCACGGCGGGCCGGGCGGCCCAAGGCCCCGCCGATAGGGCCGAGCCGTGTGGGCCGAGCCCGGCCCGGCGGCGCCGCCCCCGCCGCTCCCTGCGCGCTGCGGCTCCGCCCGGCCCGGCCGGCCTCTGTCACCCAGCGGTTCCACAAAAGCCTCCGCCGGGCTCGTTTGCAGCCGCCGTAGCGCCGGCTTCTTCTCGCAGGACGAGGATGCGGGGCCTGGTTATCGCTGCTTTCCTGCTGCAGAGCGTCGCCGGCTCGGCCGCGTTCGGCGCACGGAGGAGGAATGTGGACCCCGAAACGAACATGAACATCGTGAGTGGCCGCGGGGAGCAGCGGCCGAGCCTTGCGGGCTGGGGCGGGGGGCGGCTGGGCGAGCCGGGCTGGGCGAGCCGGGCAGCGCGGCCACCTGCCAGCGCCAGCCCGCTGTCAGCCCTCGCACCCAGCGCCGACACCTGCTCTCTCTCTGCTCCTCTTTCCAGGTCCTTCTTGCTCCCCTGTTGCCTGTGTTTGATCTTTCTCTCGCATTTTTTCTGCCCCAGACCCGTGGATTTTTGCTGGCGGCTCTTTGCGGCAGTCTTTCGGAACCGCTATGAAAGCGATGTTCGTGCAGCGCGGTGAAATTGCAGCACCACGCTCGTGTGTTCTTACCCGCCACTGCTCTTCCCCGCATTTGGGATTTGCTTTCTTAACTTTCTTCACCTTCTGCTGCAGTAGCTAACTCCTGAAATATTTCCTGTTGGTAGCCGGAATTGCTCTTTCCTCTGCTCTTCCTCTTGTCTAAACTGTGCCAATTTTTTACATAGATGAGAAAATGTTTCCAGATAGAAATGCTTAAGGTGTAAAGAATAGAAGTACTTGGATCATGTAAATATAGTTTAAAGGACTGCAAATAGTAATTTAGTCTAAGGCTAATAGCATTGGAATAGCACTTAGCCTTAAAATCATTTTGGAATGTTAATGTTACTGTGAATAGTTAAAGACACATTTAAATTCTTTTCCTCTTCCTTGCCCAGCAGTCTAAGAGAAGAACTCTGGTCATGTCTTGCATTTCTTAAATTTTCTCAAGGCATGGTTGGTGTCACAAAAGCAAATTCACTGCCTTAGTGGATTTACATCAAATTAAAATAACAAAGCCCAAGACATAAGAGATGAGAGATTAAACCAGTTAATGAAATCATAGCATTAAACAGGTGTGGAGCTTTTTGTTATTATTCTCCTGTTTGCTTTTACAGCAAAGTCACTTAAAAGCTCTGCACTGGGCATAAATTTAGAAGAAAAAGGTAAGAAATGGCATGTCCTTCTCTTCTTCTAGATGCTGCAGTGGTGCCAGTGCCTTTCTTCTGTCCTCACTTATTTGTTACTTGTTTTCTTGAGAGCAGTTTCAATTTTTGCCTAACAAATCTGGCTCTTGGTGTTTTGCCCCATTGCCATAACCTACTTTTCAGCACTTCATGTTCTTTCCTGCTGTAAGCACCATGTGCCTGGGACAGTCTCGGGAATCCTTACAGATTGCTGGGATTCAGTCTGGCTCCTTCCTGAGTCTGTGCTGGGATGTCTTATTAAGAAAATCTGCCTGATAGGCAGATGGCACATTACTACCACACCCTTTAATTCCACATTCCAGTCTTTAGAAGAAACCCAAGGTACTTTGCATGTGTTCCTGGACTGAGGAGCCTGGCAGTCTGGTTCCAAGATGTTTTTTTTTTTTTTCCTCTCCTCAGAGTGAAATTATTATCTTCAGAGGATACCCTAGTGAGGAATATGAAGTGACAACAGAAGATGGATATATTCTTTCCATTAACAGAATACCTTATGGAAGAAAAGGCCGTGAAGGAAGTGAAGGTAAGATTTACGTCTGTTCGGAAAAAGAGTGAATGAAAATAGAAAAGCTGTCTTTGATTTATAAAGCTTTTGTTCCTGTAGCAATCCAGAAAAAGATTAAGGACTACTACTGTGTTTTAAAACCATGGAGGAGATGCAGGGGGTGTACAAATGAGGAGGTGGGAGACAGAGGGAATAGTGGTGATGTAAGCTCAAACTTACAAGGGAGCAATATGGGCAAAGGTTTTTATGAGCATTAAATGATAGAATGCTTTAAAAATGAGAAGATGTGGAAGAAGAGAGACACATACCTTTTGACTTGCTATCCTCCTGCACTGTGTATGGAATTAACAGTTTCTGTGCAGTGGCTGAATTTACCAGTCTTGCCACCATCCCTTATATGAATGTCTGTAGAAACTTTTATAACAGCAGCCCATTTGCATAGAAGTTACATATTCTAAGGATAGCCTCAGAATACTTAGGACTGAAAAAAATCCTAGGATTACAGGTAAAAACATGAAGCTCCTAGAAGAAATTTATGATTGTCCTATAGCCTTGGGTGTGAACGAGACCTATGGAAAAACCCTCTCCCTGTCAAAGGCCAAGCAACAGCCTTCCTGAGCTTATCTCTTGGTTTTGTATGAGTTGGGATGTTTGCACTGTCTGTTGTCTTTCACAAGGAGTGTGTAAAGATCAGTGCATGGATGAGCCCTGTCAAAACTGGCAGGTGTCTTTGTATTTAATTTCAGAGAAACTCATGGGGAAAAAGGTTGCCATTGTGCCTGCTGAATTTGTTGAATCCTTCATTGATGGCATAAGTAAACAGAAGTTTCCTGACTTTTGGGAATTCTTCACATGCCCCTTACCACACCCTCGACCCCAAGTTCATGTTTTGCAGAGTGCATTCATTTGAAAAAACAAGGATTACTGACCACATTTGTGGAAGTGTGAGCTCCTGGGAGAATGAAGATTTCAAAGTTCATGTTGATCTTAAGTTTTTATAGACTTGGTATCTTTTCTCAGAAAGATACCAATGATGTGTTACTGCTGACTTAGCATATATACACCGTATTTTTCTTTTGCAATACCTGCATAATGGGAATAGGATTCCTTGGAATTATGCATCACATGATGTTTTGGAACAAAGCCCACAGTTCTTCAGGGGAAAAAAAAAGGGAATTGTACAGAGAACCCAAAAGCAAAACATCAAGGATTTTTTGTTTTACTAGCAAAAAACCCTAAAACAACTGCATAGTGTGGGTAAGAAGGGTGTGGAAGTAAATTTGTCTTTGGCTTCTTGGGTCTGTATTGAAGAAAACAAAATGTCCTATGCAGAAAGGACCCACCTTTTTATTCAGCCTCTGGGGTTTTTAGGATCATAAATGATAGAAAGTCATTATTATCATCTGAATCAGTTTGTCATATGATTGTGCAATTCACGTGGAGATCTGGTGACTGCTTGGTAAAGTGAAAAAGGAACTGTCAGAAACTGGAGGTTAATATGAGAACAGAATTAAAGCATTAAGGCAGTTAAAGTTTTCCCCTTCCAATGTTATGAAACAAGCAATAACAGCTTGAGGAGAGCCTGTTCTTCAAAAATTCAAAAGTTGGTTCATCTGAGTTTAGTAAAAGGGAAGAAGGTATCAATGGTAAATGGAACATTACTGAAAACAAATTCAATGTGAGGCTTGACAATCCTGTCTATAAGACAATAAAGTATTAGTTATTAGTATTAGACAATAAACCACTAAATTACTAAAGTAAACAGTTGTGTTGAACTTTACTGTCTCCAGTGCCAGTTGTGTGCTGCTGGACACTTGCTCTGCTTGCCTGGAGAGTATGCCATGTGAGTTTTTTAAAAAAATGGGAAAAACAGGCACTCAAAAGGTTCCTTGCCACAAATATAAAGATTTCCAGAAAATGAAAGTATTGTTGATTTGGAATTTGAAACGTGAAGCAAACATTTATGGACATGACCTGTGATGGATGATATAGGTGACTGGAAATTGAGATTTATCTGCTTCTGCTGAAAGATCCAAGTCTAAATTATCAATGGAGGAAGTTCTGTATGAGTCTGTATCATAGCAGAGTGATGTGTCACTGGAGGAGGTAAATTCCTGAGTAATCTCTGACATTGAGCTAGTTGTCATGTTACCTGTTTTCAGAGCAGAAGTAAAAGCCAAAACACCTGTTACTGTGTGTGTGTTACTGTGAGATCCAGAGACAGGTCTTTGTAGTTTCTGAAGGCCTTGCTTCTCCTTGGCATTAGATGTTAATTGATTTTCTTTGTATATAAGCAGGAACCTTCAATTTTTATATCTGTATTCCTCATAAAGGTGCCATTTTCCTTTTCAGTACAGGGAAGTCAAGACAGTCTTCTAAATTCTACCTGGGTCTTAACTGTTGTTCTTATAACTGCTTAAATTAAGGGGAGAAAGTCCTTTGAAACACAGATTCCTTTCTTGGCTACTGAACTGCTCATCATGTTCTGCCCAGCTTTGGTGATGGAAGGGTGTTTCACAGAGATAATGTCAGTACCAGTTGCAGAGATTTCCACATCTCAGCACAATAGTTTGGCATTGCTTTGATTGGAAAACAAAGGCCTCCGTAGCACATACCTGGGAATGCCTTCCCAGGTTTGGGGGCAGGGCCAAATTCATAAATATTAAAACTGTTGCTGTGTTTGGGCCACTTTTCTGAGTCTGTGAGCTTGAAACAGTTGTAAGGGCTACCTGTATTTTCCTTGTAGCTCCTGCTTTTCTCATGTTTATTTATAGCACACTTGGCTGTTTTGAGCTTCAAGTTATGAAACTAAGAAGTTGCTAATTTAAAATTCTTAATGAGAAAAAGCATGTGATTTCATGGCACTACGACCATTATACAAATTTCTCTTCTTGGAAGATTAAGTCAAGTAGATTAAATGCCCTCGTGCAAATCTATAACAGACTTACAATAGCTCACTTGAATTTTTCTTAGGTATGCAATGCCAAATGAACAGGAATCCATCACTAGCACTTTCTTTTTCAGGTCCAAGGCCTGCTGTGTTTCTGCAGCATGGTTTGCTTGCAGATGCCAGCAACTGGATCACAAACTTGGATTACAACAGCCTTGGCTTCATGCTGGCAGATGCTGGCTATGATGTATGGCTGGGAAACAGCAGAGGAAACACCTGGTCCAGGAAACACATACACTTCACAGTGAAGCAGGAAGAATTCTGGGTTTTCAGGTATCCTTGTTTTGCTATCTAGACACATTGTGAACTGGCAGAATATTTTTTTCTGATTATATGTGTTGTCACACATGTAGGGACATTAAAGGGGAGTTTTGAGGTTGATATAGTGTGCTGAAGCTTAGGTGGTCAGTAAAAAACTGAAAACTCAATCATCAGAGTTCTGTTTCATCCAAAAGAAGCTTTTCTTTATGTCCTCACAACTGATCTGTGCAGGAAAGCTCCTCACTGATTTCTTACACAACTGACTTTCTGTCTTTGCTTTGTAGCTTTGATGAAATGGCTAAATATGACATTCCAGCCTCAGTGGACTTTATTTTGAAGAAAACTGGCCAGGAACAAGTATTTTACATTGGCCATTCACAGGGCACCACAATGGGTATGTGGAGAGATGCATTTATAAGAATATGTTGTGTTTGAAACAGTATGAAGTTCCACATATGTGGTTTAGTGATTAAAAACTAGGGCTCTTGACAACTACTGCTTTTGGGTTTTAGTGGTTTTCTGGAATATTTGCCAGCATTCAAATGAAAAGACTTAATCTTTCTGTGTTCTTTTAAAAGTGGAAAGCTGTTGGAATGATAAATTGAAGTCACAGGTAGTTGGCAGTACAACTATTTTAAAAAAATAGACTAATCAGGCACAGAGAATAAAGATTCCTGTTTCCAGAATATTTTGCTGCATGTGAGGCCTGGCTCATGTGCTTTAGACATTCTATAAGAAGGAGCTAGGCATGTTGGGTTAGTAAGCCTTAAATGGCTTTCTGGAAGAAAGCAAGTCTTCTGAATTACTGTGTTTATAATAACTAGGTTAATTTTCATTATTTAACTTAATCCTAGATACTGCAGTCAAACTATTAATCTTAAAATACTTTTGCACACTTTCTCATAGGTTTTTGTAGAATTTCTGCTGGGTAAAATTGTTACCTAACTTGTGCCAGTGAGATTTGTTAATCGTTCTTATATTATTTACAGCTTTTGCTGCTTTTTCAACTTTGCCACAGCTGGCTAAGAAAATCAAAATGTTCTTTGCCTTGGCACCTGTAGCTACAGTCAAGTTTGCCACTAGCCCTCTGGTAAAATTTGGATTGTTTCCTGACATGCTGCTCAAGGTTTGTATTTGAGTGTAAATGTTTCAAGCCAAATGATGTATGCCCCTTTCTATCTGAAAAGAGCATAGCAAAGAATGTTTATAGCTGGGGATTAGAGAGTAACATATGACTGGGATTCTGGGTCAGATTTACCATAATGATGGTGTCCAAGTCAGCAGTGTCCTCTGTAGCTTTATTACCATCTAGTGAGACCATTTGCATCAGTTGAAAGTAGTAATTTTACAATTGCAGCTTAATAGATGGAATAAAGTTATTTTTCCATTTACATGTTTCTAGAATTTAAGCTAGGGAAATCATATGATTAACTAGTCACTGTGTTTTAGAAGAGTTGTATAATATCTGTATACAGAATACAGATCATGAATTGTCATGAACTTTAACAGATTTGTTTCACAATCAGCTATTTAGTATTGGAAGATGGTCCTTCAGAGGGTGACTAAGAGCAACAGCTTTATTTAGATGCTGTGAATCATCCTCTGGAGTAGTTTACCTCTTCCCCATTAACTTCAAGGGGAATGAGGCAGGCTGCAGTAGATGCCTGAAGTCAGACATTGTGAACACCCTGCTGTCTGTCATTTTTAACCATCACTTTAATTTCCACCACTCATGGAGATTCTCACACAGAGCTGTTTGTTCTGTGACATAAACCCCCTTGTGATCTAGCTTATATTGATTTAAAGTCTGTCTGTAGTCCTACTTCCTTGCTCTAAAGGCAGTTAACATAAAAGCAGCACTAATCATTGTGATTTCCTATTCCTTGCATGATGGGTTTTGTCTAATGAGACTGGCAGCTGATCATCTACCTTGTGCAGATGTTCATGTTTTGCTGAAGAACTTGATTATCATTGTGACTTGCAAAAAACTGAAGTGCAGGGAGAACCTGACAGTGACAAGCCCATGGGTTAGTCATGTCTTTAAGGAGCTGTGTCACTTTTAAGGAAGTTTTCAGTGGGACATTTTAAAATGCTTGGACATTTTAAAAATAACCATCAAGAGGAAGTGGTCACCACATCTCATGCAACTTGTTTTTCTCTCATGGTTTGAAGAGAGAAAATTGCAAGTACAAATCCATTTAAGATCAGCAAGCAGAACTTAATATACTTTAGCCTTAAACAATCCAATGACAAAAAACTGTACAGTATAACTGTGAATTATTGAATTTAAAATTTGAAATTTGAGGTTAGGTTTGAAATTCTTGCAAGATTTTTCCAGTTCCCATGTACTCTTTGTGGGGTTAATGTACTGCACCTTTTATAGCAGAAGCAGTAACCATGACAATGCTGATAAGGAGATCAATGATTTTCATATGACACACCTGTCACCAGTGCAATTGCAAATAATTACCTCAAGAGTGTAAAAACTGAAAATAGGTCATTCTGTGCAATTACATGTTTGTCCTATGTCTTTGTTATTTTGTAGGACATGTTTGGAAAGAAACAATTCCTCCCTCAGAATTCCTTGCTGAAGTGGCTTGCTACCCACGTTTGCACCCACAGAATACTGGATGACCTTTGTGGCAACCTATTCTTTCTTCTGTGTGGTTTCAATGAGAGAAACTTGAATATGGTGTGTTCTAGTGACTTTCTTTAATAGCTAAGTTATTGTGAACTCTAACACAGTATTGACTGAATATATAAAAAATGCTTAAGGGATACCATTATTAGGTTTAAAATTCAGCTTGAGAGTTCTGTTTTTCAATACAATTAATCCCCCAAATGTTTTAACTTCTTATCTCATCTTTATGTATGGCTCCAGTTAACTTTTGTTTCTAAGCTTTAAGTGGAATGGAATAGTTTGGTTTTTGTTCAGGAAGCAGCAGTGGGTAGGACTGATGCACTCTGAGGAAGAGTAAACCATGTAAATGCTCTTGTTGCAGAGCCGAGTGGATGTGTATTCAACACACTGCCCTGCTGGAACATCTGTACAAAACATGATTCACTGGAGCCAGGTAGGGTTTCCAGAATCTAAAGTGCCCTTGACTCTAGTTTGTTTGTACAATATTGATGTGTCTGATATTTAAATGAAATAAAATGCTAAAATATATTTGCAGTCTAGCCCAAATGAAATTTGGAACTGCCAAAATTTAGAATGGCAGTTGTTCACTGCAGCTGCTTTCATAATAAGGATTTATGGTGATTCATCCCTCTTCCCTGTTTATTTGAAAATATTGTAACTGGAAGTACCTGAACCAACAAAAAATGCAGCAGAATAACTTACCTCAGAGAGATGCTGTAATGAGTATTTGTTTCCCTTTTAGCAAACCCTGTTTTGATTACAAGTTGTATTTTTAGCCAGTGAAAAGCAGCAGAATTTCTTTCTATTCTGTTTGGCTTTGTTTTATATTTTAATAGTATATTTTGATGTTCATCTCAATGCACAGTTTCATGCCTGTGATGCTGTTGTGCCTTAAGCTTGGTCAGCAGGCTGACAAATGAGACATTTGCCATGGAATCAGTGGTCAGTGCTACTTGTGATTTTGTACTGAATTTGGTCACCTAATCAGAGAAAGTGTTCTGCTGTACACAGCTGTTCAAGGGTTGGCTCAGAAAGAAACTTGTGAAGATTTTTTTTTTTTTCTAGATCCCTATTATATGAACTCCTATTTCTGAAAAAAAAGTAGATGGTAAATTATGCAGAGTAGGCATGCTGAGAAAGCTCCCTGCTTTATTCGTACACATTTAGATAAAAGGTAAATATTTCAGAAATAAACATGGAGCTGCCACATCCTGGCTTTGGATTCATTAAGCTGTTTTCCTTAGTCTTTTCTACTGTTGCTATGAGAGAGTCTGAAATCTTAAGGGACAAAGTGTAATAGTATTGAATGTTAATGTTTCCCATTCCTGTGACACTGGGCAAAGCAGTGACACTTGTCCTTGTTAATATTTGGCATTCCACTGTTTCTTGTGTAGGTTGTCATTGCCAGTTCTCCAGATGACTACGCTTTTTTATTCTTGTGGTAGTAGTGTTGCAGTTCTTTGTGTATTTTTTTATTTCTAGGCTGTGAGGACTGGGGAACTGAAAGCTTATGACTGGGGAAGCAAAGCTGCAAATATGGCTCACTATAACCAGGTAGACATCTTTTACATCTATAATTCTAGAGTGTCACAGAAGATAGTCCTTGGACACTTCTCTGGGTGCTGTATTTAACCTGTGTGCTAAAGAGCTGTTAGTGTTAGCCAATAACCAGACTGGAGATCTAATTTTTCCAAAACAACAAAAAAAGAAACCAGCTGGGACTGTAGAGCTCAGAGGTAGTCCTAAGTCAGTGTGGGGCTCATATTTGGATATGAAGCTGTAGTGGCACACACTTTCTTGAGGGAAAGTCCTGCCAGCCTAGATCATGAGATCCTCCTGCACTTCTCATCATAAGGCACAAGCTGTCAGTTCATGTGTATTGTTTATTTTTAGTCTGTTTAGTCTCATGCATTTTTGTTTCTAAATTGCTGTGTGCAATGCCAAAAATATTTTTCCCTTTGTCTCTTAGTGACTGCAAAATACTGCAGTATCATACTTTCAGAGAAACAGTCACTTTTGGCCTTAGAATTGAAGTCCCTTGTATGGGATGCATTCTCTGAGATGCTGCTGTCTTTGTAAACTCCTCAAACCACATCTTTACTGCTTCACATGCTATAATATTGCAGGGCTCTTGCAGTTACATTTTTGGTTGAGCCAGGACTCCATCTCTACCTGCCCAAGAGAGAAAATGAGTATCTGACACATTCTTGTAGTTGCTAATGTGTTACACTGGCAGTGTAGGTTATAGTGAAGATTTTTTTTTTTTTTAATGCTTTCTTTTAATTTTCCCTCTCCTCAGTCTACTCCTCCTTTCTACAAAATAAGAGACATGACTGTACCAACTGCAGTGTGGACTGGTGGACAGGACTGGCTGGCAGACCCAAAGGATGTTGCTATGCTGCTGACTCAGATCACCAATTTGGTTTACCACAAAAACATTCCAGAGTGGGAACATTTGGATTTCATCTGGGGCCTTGATGCACCTTACCGCATGTATAATGAAATAATTAACATGATGAGGAAGTTATCTCTAAACTGACATGGAATTTCACAGTATTGGCTCACCAGGAATTTGTCAGTTTTTGGAAAATACACTTTTCTGGCAATAATACTACATTGCTTAGAATGATGCATTTTTAAAATGCCAGCAATGATTACTGACTTGGATTTATATTTGGTTGTTTTTTCTCAGTATTAATTCTCTCTCTTCACAGTATTTTGCTGATTTTGCACACTGTGGCATGGTACTCAAATCACAGCAGTAGGACTTAGCACAAAAGAAGTATGTCATGTGCACGTAAATTTGGTCACCTGTCTGAAAGACAAATTAGATAAGTTAGTCCATTGAGCACCTCAGGTGCTTGACACTTAGAACAAGTATTTCACTGTGCATAAAACATGGCCATTTCTCAGTACATGGCCAATTCTAAGTACCTTTGAGAAGTACTTCTTGTACTGCAGTGAGCTATTTGGTGCTGGCACTTTACAAAGCACTTAGTGACTTTTTGCTGTGGTATTATTTTAGCCATCACATAAAATCAGATTGCTTCCCTTTTCAATATTGCCCAGAAGAAGTGTGGTGAAGCCAGAGAAACCACTATCAGGTAACATTTCTGATTTTGGGACTAATTCATTGTTGCATTTTCTTGCTTTGATGGTGTCCCTGAAGCCTCTAGTGTTTCACATAACCAGCTGTGGATAGAGGTTACAATTTGCCCTGGCAGATTCCTGGAACAAGAGTAATGTTCAAACAAAACCACTTTCAGTTAACTTTGTCAATAGATTGTGGCTTTCGAGGAGAGTGATGTAACACACTTGTGATTTGCACTGACCACTAGCTAGAAAACAAGCTCCCCCAGTCTGCTGCTGGTGACAGAAGAGCCAAAGCATTAATTCTACAGCTTGAGTGACTTAATTTCTGTGGACTTTTCCCTTAATTGTCAGCTGCATTGCAGATCTGTTTACTTCTTAACTGCTTATAGGATGCTCCCCACCACTGCTTTCAAGAACTGAATAACTGCCTGGAGAAGTCTGACAGTATTACAGCAACTCAATTTGTCTCAGTTTCTATTTCAAACTGGGGCTAAGACCCCTTTTAATGGGGAAGAGGATTCACATCTGCCTCAGGAGTCTGACTTTGGACTTTTCATTGATTGTACAGAGGACTTTGGTTCCTCTGAGATGCATAAAAGTTCTATGCCAAATGAACCATCTCCAGAGTCAGTGGCCTCAGTTCAGATGATAGTTTCTGTGCCATTGTTGGATTCAATCCAGATTTCTTCAGTAATCCCAACAGGATAAAGAGCCTTTCTACATGTCATAGGAAATAATGCATTTTAAATTGAAGCAAACTTATTTTGTAAAAAAAAAAAAAAATTAAAAAAATAAAAAAATTCACAGAAATAGACATGGGTTGTAAATTAGGACTTGTTTCTTTGTGGGTTTTTGTTTGTTTTGTTGGGGTACTTTTGGTTTGTGGTGGGTGGTTTTGTTTGTCTGGGGTTTTTTTTGTGTTGTTGTTGTTGTTTTGTTTTGGATTTTTTTGATTCCTAATTCAGACTCAGGGAATTCTCAGGTGTTGTTTAGGGACAAAGTGGTTCATGCCTTTAAGTCTGCTTTACATTTGTATCAGCCAGATGTGCTTTACTTTGCTGTGCTGAAAGGAAGCTTCTGTAGGAATCCAAGGTGGCTAATTTAACAGTTGTGAGTGTATGTGGTATGGCAAGAGCCATGTGCATCATGTTTATTAAGCTTGAGCTATTTCAATAAACATGAGACCTGCTTGGAGTTTGGAGTGGTGTGGTGTTTCACTTCTGTTTCATAAATGCATGGGAATCTTTGGGACAGAATTCAGAAAGACAAGTCTATTTTTCACAACTATTAATCCATAGAACAAGTACAGAAGAAAAGTAAAATAGCCAAGTAAACTTCCATATTACTTTTTCCATGAAAGAAGCTTTTCCCTAGCTTAAAAGGCCGTTCTTATTTAGGTGGACTTCTCTGATACTTTTAAGTAAGGTGCTAACTGTAAATAATTACAAGACAGAGTTATTTTCTAAGCCTTCAGGTGAGGCTTCTTCTAAACCACTGACGTGGTGGAAAGCTTCTTGTATCATATTCTTAAACCTTGAGTAATTGGATTGCTTAACAGACTGTCTGGTAATCTCATAAATGACACTTAATCACAATAAGGCAGAGAGCTAATCTTTGCCAACAGTACACATGAACCACCTTTTGACCTTTGTCACCTTCAGTAATAAATGTGCTCAGGCTGTACCTTTGTGTGCATTCTGAATACTGTAGTTGTGCAGTTGAGACTGAGTGTATTAAATCCTTTGTGTTATCACCTTTGCCAGATGATGAGCATCCTGTGTACCTGCAAATAAAGCCAGGATACTAGAAGCTTTACACAAAAGCCATTATGGAGCTTCTCTGCTTCACTGAAGTAAGGGTAGTTTTGGAATGGTGAGCTGCTTTTGTTGTCTCTGACTCACTAAAATTGCAGGCCTTGTGTGTGAGAAACTTGGCGAGGTGTCAGTAAAAATTAAGATACCCTGAAAGAGGAGACAAGTGAGAAGCTTGGTCTATAGAATCACCTGTGATGAATTAAGAGTTCAGTGATGAATAGTACATTTTTCTAAGCAGATCCTAAATATTGTTTTACAGACCTCTGTGTGTAACAGGTCTGTGTAACAGGTATGTCTGTGCTGTTGAAGGTTGGCTGAACATCAGCTTTGGACAGTATAAAAGTTCACTGGCTTAACAGGGCATGGGACACTTTGTGCTGGCTTGGTCTCAGCATTTAGTGACTGCTGGAAAGGCAAAGAAAGCAGTCCCTGTTCAGTGATGGATTATCACTCACAGACCTGTGTGCAGCTGAAGACAATGCACGGTCCAGGGCTTTGTCTGAGAGATGTACAACAACCAGACATGAGGGATAGCACAGACATAAAGACATGGCTTTGTCCTCATGTTGTGCTTGGAACTTTACAAGGATTTTTTTGTAGTCATCTGCAAGTATATTTACAGTGTTCATTTCCTGCAGGAGGCCTGAGGATGGTGGAGTGTGTTTGTTAGTGGAGTACTGAATGGTGTACCAGCTCCATGCAGACCATTTTCACACTGGTTAGTGATTCCATGGCTAGTGATAACACTGATAAAAGTTTATACATCAACTCAAGCAGTATTGAAGTGCCTCAGCATAGGAAGAGGTGGTAAAACAGACCTCCTACATTACTTGGGCCCTGTAAGAGGAACAGTTTTGTCAGTTTGGGAAACAAAATTTTTGTATAAATTATTTATAGTGAATGTGCCATAACAAAAAACATAAACCCCAAAGCCCTCCAAATGAAACAGAAGTACCTTCATATCATAAAAAGTTACAAATGGCTTTACTCTGCAAGATGTGAGAGAGAAACCTTGATAGCTGTACAGGTTTTTGGATATCTAATAAAATGGCTCTTGGTAGAAGATTTTCTGGTAATGAAAGCATTCATAATGTCTTTTCCCTTCATTGTCTTATAAAATACAAACTCATGCTGCAGCATTGCCCTTCAGGAGCTTGCCTTTCTTCCTGGCAGCCTATTTTCATAAAACTTTATATGACCAAAATCATTGAAATTATCAATGAAATGAAAAATTGTGAAGGTTGGATGGACACTAGCCACACCTGTAACACGATTGCCTAATTTTTATTTTCTGAGTGGAAGTGTCTGCATTGGGTTCTAACTCTTCCATAAATTATGTCTGTAAGTGGCTGAGAATGCAAATAAATTATTCATTCCTGAGTTAATTTTGAATGAAAGAATTTTAGGATATTTTCCTGGTGGTTATTATTTTGAAAACTGATCCTGTTAAGGTAAAGCTTGACAATTAGCAATTTACTTCACTGTCAGTTTTCCATCATCAGCTATGGCTCAAAATTAATTAGACTTTTGATTGTGCTTTTGACTATCTGGAGAGGTTTTCAGTGAAGCTTGGGAAGGAAGGCGGAGATTAAGAATTTGATAAAGCAAATGTGTCGGTTCTGTTAAAAAAGTATTTTGTGTTTAGGCTAAATTTTTTAATCAGAACTGAAGAAGAATGTGCGTTCATCCTGAAATTCTCAGCATCCCCGTGGGCTCAGGCTTCAAGCTACTTTACCAAGGATGCGAGGAGAAAAGTTTAATCTCGTTTATTTGTATCCATATCCTGCGTTTGCATATGCAGATTAAGTAAACAGAAGGGGGCTGTAGGTTAGAATCGTAGAATCATTTGGGGTTAGAAAAGACCTCTAAGATGGGGTCCAAAGCCATTACACCTGTAGAGGCTGTGTCAGGCGCACCGCCTGCTGCCGGTGCTGCTGCCGCGCAGGGTGGTTCGCTGTCCCCGGGGCTTTGCGCCCGGCGGCGTTTCCCGGTGCCGTTACCCTGCGCTGGCGCTGGGCGGCGCTGCCGCTCCGGGCAGACCGGGCCAGGGGCGGGACCGGGGGGACCGGGCGGGATGCCCCGCACCGGCTCGGCGGGCAGGTGAGTCCGGGCGTGATCCCCGCGCTGTGCCAGCACGGTAACAGCTCCCTTTCAAACCAGGGCAGGCGCTGCCGCTGCTGCCGGTGCCTGTCCTGCGTCCCTGGTGCCGGTCCTGGGCAAGCCTCCAGCCCGCTTGTCCCGGTAGAAGGCTGGGCATGTTCTGGGATGTTAACCCCTGGTACAACAATAATACTACCATACAGAGGAGGATGGAAAAAGAGTTTTTCCCTCTGATGCTGTATTAGTTTCAGTATGTTAATTAATTCTAGTTTCCCCTCCCGCTAACTTTCTCTCATTTTCCTCCTACTCGCCGTAGTATTGCGCTGTTTATGATATAGCTCGTAGCTAACAGTGCAGCCTGGGGTAGGTGCTTGCATCTTGTGCTCATGTGGAATCTATTTAAGACCCTTTGTGGGGCCTCATTCCAAACTATGTGCCCTTCAACCTAAACTGTGTAGCAGGAGTGAGTTTTTGAGAGAGCCATTTAGATTCCTGCAACACATGGGAAAGTTTGGCAGCGTTGTGAGTGAGGAAAGCTGGGTTGTGTTGCTGAGTTAGATACCGAAAGGGTTTGTGTGTACTTTGTGTGCGCGTGTGTGTGTCTCATACCTTGTGCTGACAAGGAAACTGAAGTTAGCAGAGCAGAGATACGCGGTCAGTGCTATTCGGCGGCTCAGCCAGACGGCTGGGGCTGGGGTTCTGGAGGATGAGGAGGGTCTGTGCTCTGTGATGGGAGGATGAGCTGTCCCGGGCGGCTGGGGCTGGGGTTCTGGAGGATGAGGAGGGTCTGTGCTCTCTGATGGGAGGATGAGCTGTCCCGGGCGGCTGGGGCTGGGGTTCTGGAGGATGAGGAGGGTCTGTGCTCTGTGATGGGAGGATGAGCTGTCCCAGGCGGGTTCCCCGGCAAGCCGGGCGGTCTCGGGGCGGTGCCAGTCCCCCAGGTAAGCGCTGCTCGCCTGCGCCTTGCTCGGGCTTTGTGCTGCAGGGTACCCTAGAAACTATCCCAGCACTGCAGAGTTACGTTAATTTTCCTTAAGGGATTTAAGAATATTTTTCAATGGCCTAATCAGGCAAAACGCCTATTCTTTAAAATTTCGCTTGTGGGCAGCAGTGGCTCTAAAACTTTTTGGGGCTTCAGGTATCTGTAGGGATTAGCCAGAGAAGTGTCTTTAAGGCAGCTGAGCAATTTATGTGGATCTCCCTTTAGTGAGATTTAGAATACATTTCAGAATAAATTGATGCCCTGCAAAATTCCAATAAAAGAGAGGATCACTTATCCCACCTGAGAGACTTAATTTTTGATTGTGACGGTATAAGTCAACAGAAATATTCAACATGAATATTCCTGGACCCAGGTGGTAATCGTGTTATAAATGCCTTATTGTGTAATAGAGATTAGGATAAAATGCAGCCAGAAGATTGAAATGAAGCTCTTGGGTGTAGATCCTCATCTGTTAGATTAGGGTCTTGCACCGGGTTTTAATTTACAATGGTTAGTGCTCTAAATAAATTTATTCAACAGAACAGTCTCATAAAGCAAGGAATCTGAATTCCAAAATATATATGGAACAGGTAGAAATCTGTCTCCAACAAGGACCTACTGATTGCCTGTATAATAGCACAGATAATGTTACTGCTTAAGTAAAATTCTTGAAGCCGAAGGAGAGAACAGAATCTATTGAACAGAGAACAGCAAACTTGTGTTACAAATTTATGCATATTCAGTAGAGGTCACTGCTAATTAATCATTCTTAATTATTCAGAAGCAAGGAGCTACAGTGTTACATTTATCCCATCAGATTTATTTTCTGATTAGCCAAGAAGTAAAATCATCTGAACAAGCTAATAAAGTCATCCAGGAAATTGACCTCATTTCCAATATTAGAATAAATGCTTTACTGACAAAAGAGGTGAGTTCATAGGAAACTTATGGCAAGCTTTGTTTCCCTAAATGTTCAAAGCTTTGTTTTCTTTTTCTAAAAGCACAAAAGAAATGATGTCTTAGTGGTTAAATCAAAACTTCCATCACTTACCTCTAAATGTTTTTAGCAAATTAGGAATGTTGAAGTCAAGCCTGCTGGCTTCTGCCTGTGGTGTGCTTGCATGTGGTCAGAGGAAGGTCCTTTAAAGGACATAGGTCTAACTGGTGGATCTTTTAAGTGCATATGTTAGTTTGATACATGGGTAAAGAAGGATTTTTGTATCAACTTGCTAATAGAGCAGTTGAGATATGGAGTGAATATTGTAATAATGTGATAATACTGGCCACTAAGCATTTGTCTGGAAGCATAATGAGATTTTACCCTGTATTCTCCTTGGCAACTGAGGGATCTTATGTTCTTCAAAATTGGTTGGCTCAATTTTACATCTAGTCATGTCACATGAATTTTTCCATGTCAAGTAAATAGAGGTACTTAAAAGGAGAACATGACCTCAAATGTCATATTTGATGGAGATAAGTCACAGCCACTACATCCAGACTGGAATGTCTTATTAACTAGGGCTATTTGATAATTAAGGAATCATTAGGAAAATATGTGTTTGCACAGAGCCATTACCCACCAGATCTCCAGAGGTTAGACCTGTTTAGCTAGCAGTTGCATTAAAAAAAAAAGAAGTTAATTTTTATTGTTAATTATCTATAAAGGCAAAAGGATCACAAAGGATACCACAATTCAAAATTGGTAAAAATAGCAACTTTTAAAGTGTCTGCACTAAGTGGAGTGGAAGATGTTCCAACTCTTTCTCTGAATTCCAGCATTAGATTTCTGCACTTTGCTTATTTTTCCTACTGTGCAAATCTCCTGTAGAGCTCTGCTGCTAACCTTGGTCAGCTAATTCTTTCTGAGATCTTAATGCATTGTATTGTCTTCTATATGGCAGGAAAGAGAACTTCCCCTTTAACGATGCACGTTGCCATGTCAGAGTTTTGGAGGTGGAGCCGCTGGTAGAACAGGCTACATAAAAGCGTGCAGGATTTCCAGCTGCCTCAGACTGCAAGCAGCATGAACTGCAGCCTGCCACAGCGAGTGCTGCTCAGCTCTCCCATGGAGGGGCAGAGGGACAGGTTGTGCCTGCAGTCTCTTTGGGACTTTGTCACTGCAAAGGAGCCGCTGATCAAGTCACCGTTCTTTCCAGTGCTGTTTTCCTTTACAGCATACATGGCTTTCTGTCTTCCATATGTTGTGCTGGACTTTTTAAGCATCAGACTGCCAGACTTGAGAAAATACAAAATCCAGCCCCAGAGCTATCCAAGTCTTCGAATGATGGTGCCTTGCATTATTCAAAGCGTGTATCACCATGTTGTTTTGATCTTCCCGGTGACATTCCTACACTGGTACTGGAGACCCATGAATCTACCAGTGACAGCTCCAGAGCTGCCTGAAGTCCTGCTGCAAGTAGCAGTTTGTCTGCTGCTATTTGATTTTGAATACTTCCTGTGGCATTTGCTTCATCACAAGGTGCCCTGGCTCTACAAGACCTTCCACAAGGTGCATCACAAGCACGTGTCGACCTTCGCCCTTACCACGCAGTATTCCAGCGTATGGGAGCTGCTCTCTCTGGGATTTTTTGCTGCTATAAACCCACTGCTCCTCGGATGCCATCCCTTGACAGAAATGATTTTCTTCCTTGTAAACATTGGTTTGTCAGTGGAGGACCATTCTGGATATGACCTGCCGTGGTCAACTCACCGACTTGTGCCTTTTGGATTGTACGGCGGAGCGCCACATCACGATCTCCACCATCTGAAATTCAAATCAAACTATGCTCCTTACTTCACTCACTGGGACAAACTCTTTGGGACATTCACAGAGTCACATGCTCATTAAGATTACTTACCTGTGCTTGAACTCTTATTTTTTATAGACTTAACTGGGACATTATTTTTTTAAAGACATACAGAAGATTGTATATTTAAAGCTGCCTATAAAAGCAATAGCTATTTATAACAAATCCTCTTAATATATGTGTATTTGTGTGTGTACTTGGATCTGCCTTTGTTAAGGGAATGCAAATGGCAAAGTGAATATCTGTTGCTTAAATTTGAGTTAAAGGTTTAAGGGAAGCATTAAGAGACATTCTCTCTCCTTTCCTTCTTTCCAGCTTTCATAAAGCATATATCATGTTGCTGTATGATGTTTTATGCATACGCCAGAACATTATCTTACTCTTGTAGGATGATTTATGATGTAAACAGAAAAGGTACACATCATGTATTTTGTGGAGTTTAATCTGCCAGAGAAAATTATTGCGCAGTGATTTTGCAAAATATTGCTGCCAAGTCATGGTGGCTGGCTATCTGTTAAATGATTTTGTTATTTATATTTTTTATCTTGATGTACTGTCTCTTTTTGATAGAGAATAAATATATTCATTCTTTAAAAATCACGTTGTGTTTAATTTTATTAATTTCTCTGTTCATATTAGGAACAGGTATAGTTCCTTTTGCATAGGTGTCATGTATTTGAATTATAAAATCATATAATTGTTTAGGTTGGAAAAGATCTCTAAGATAGAGTCCAACCATTACCCTAACACTGGCAAGTTCACCACTAGACTCTGCTCTATGTGCCCCATATACAGATCTTTTAAATACCTCCAGGGATGGTGAGTCAGCCACTTCCCTGGGCAGCCTGTTCCTGTGCTTGACAACCCTCAGTGAAGAACTTCATATCCAATCTAAACCTCCCCTGCCACAATATGAGGCCATTTCCTCTTGTCTTTTCCCTTGTTACCTTGGAAAAGACTCTGACATTCCTTTTAATTTCAGAGTTACAGACCTTTATCATTAAAATACTGTAATATATTTCAAAAGTGAGTAATTTACTTTTTCTCCAGAGGCATGTGTTATTTTAAAATAGTTTTCAATTTTGTAGAAATATATTATTGAGGAATGCAGTTTAAAAAGTCATAGTGAAATTTTATTATTTCATTTTTGAGAAGCTTAAATAATTTTTACTAAGCAACCCCTTAAATGGGGGTATTGATCCTTCACAATCATATCAATTAATTGTTACTTGCATGCAAAATCCTGTCAAGGAATATAAACAGGGTTTCTAAAAGTAGATGTTTCTTTCTAGCAGATTTCAGGGGAATAGAATGAAACCTTTCAGGATCCTAAGACATAGAACAAAATGGCTGTGCATTGCTAGAAGAACAGTTACAGAAGATCAAAATGTGTCTCAGAGAAGTCACACTGGAAAAATTAGGGATGAAGAGGTAAGGAAGTATTTGATGTCTCATTCAGCAGAGATCCTCACAGATGTCTAATGACCAGTACAAAACATTTTAATGCTTGTAATCATCTATCCTGTATTACTAATAAACTTCTCAGGATAATGATGGAAACAGAGAAAGTGCAAATAATGTAGAAAGTGTGGAAAGAACCCTTAAACATCATCATCCAAAAATGTCTTTGTCCTTATGTTATGTCTAGAGGGTTGTGTGACCTTACAGAGGCTGTCCAGCAGGAGAGAGAGCCCTTAGTATTCCCAGCAATGTGAATTTATAAAGGGAACAGCACTTTGAGACCCTGCATCTTTTTGGTAACAGGAAATAATTTTCATAAACATCTTCATAAACAACACAAAATTCTGCAGTCTTAGTACTTAAATACTCTCTCTGCTCTCTGGATATCACAGAAGAGCAACCCTTCTTTTCCTTGTGAAGAACATGATCCATACTGAGAGCAAAAACTGAGGCTTATAATAATACTGAAATCTGCCATTCATCTATTAAGATGTGAGAAAAAATCTCCAGTCTTTCTGATTCTGATTGTAATCTTAGTTATTCTGATGTTTTCTAGAAAGAAAGGAAAGTATTCTTTCTTTTCTGCTGAATGCAGGAGGCAAAAACCATTTTCTGATTTCTTTGAGCTGTTTGGCCATTTCTGAGATGTCCCAAAGTTATCCTTTCTGTTCTACAAATCCCACTTAATTCAGCTTGGCAAATTCTGAGGCTCTGGCAAGGATAATCTGTGGTTTCAGTGAGTTATACCTTACACTGTATTTTGTAACTTTACACTATAACAGTCTGTTTCATGTACTATTGGCCGTCTGAGTAAGCAAGGGGAAGGCTAACTGGTACTAGCATATGTTGCTGTAGGAAGCCTATGAGCAAAACCCACAAGAAAGGTTGTAACTAAAGTCATGAGGATTATTCTGGTTTTTTTTTATGAAGCTTAAGAGTTGATGTAGTACTTTACTACTGGAGAGAGTTTCAGTCAGCTGCAGGCAAAACTGTGCTTGCTGTTGTCAGCTCAGGTGAGATATTGATTTGGCACTGACAGGGCAGCCTGACAGCTACTGAGGATGATCAAACTGGCCATGGAAGGAGGAAATGTGCTGCACAATCATCCTGCCTACTCCTCACCTCCTCAACATTTGCATCACTTCAAGAATGTATTTCCTCAAACACGGAATTTCCCCCAGGTTGAATCTCTTCCTGTAGCCAATCAGACCTGGAACCTCAGTTTAAAGGTTCATTATTGCAAGAACTTGGAATACTCAAAAAAAAAAAAAAAAAAAGGTTGTTAAATGAATATTTGAATAATGCATGTCTGGAATGGCTTTTTTGAATCCCATACTAGAATTACCTGTGTGTCATTGTGATGACATAATCCTAGCACACCTTTTCCCAATGCTTTTGAAGGTAACTTAGGTTCTAAACTCTGAGGGATTGAATCCATTTGTGTGTTATGTGCACTTTGAAGTGCTTTCTGTAGTAGTTTACTTTAGTCTAAGTTTAGTTGTGCATGTGAGAAAAATTCATGAGCAGAAGACTCACAACTTCAGGCCTTTGCAATTCAATGAAAATGTACTGGAGCTAAAGCAAATAAGGGTTGTTTTCTTTCCTGTTTTCATTGAAAGCTCAGCATTTACTATGCCACTGAGCATGAGAGGACAGTTACTTCTGTGTATTGATAGTGGTGAGATTTTAAAACAGGATCTTATAGGTATTACTCCCTATATTTGCATTTCCCCATGGTCTTTACCACAAATCTTTACCAGACAAAAGAAAAGGCATGACCCTCACTTGTAAAGGTTTATGTAAGAAAACCAAACCCAACTTTCTCTCTTCTGTTCCAAAATTCTTCTAGCTTCCTTCCTCTTTATAACATGACGTGATGTTCCACACAGACTTCCTATCTAATCTGCTGAAAGCTAAACTGTGGTTATTTGTGAATGAATAGAGGATGTTTGCAGAGACCTTTGAAGCTATACAATGAATTTTTTTTGTGCTGCTCTTGTCTATTTTATAACTTCCAAATTTAATAAAACTAAAAGAAATAAGATTTTATGCATTTCTCTGCCTTAATTCTCAGGCACACATTAAATATTGAACTCTTTGTCTGCTCTTGTGAATTGCAGGAGTTCCCAAATTCTCACTGGCAATTTAGTCCTATACTTCTCTTGAAATTTAGTCTGAGTCTTTCAAATGATACCCAGTTTGGCAATTCGGAGAAAAGAGTGTAACACTGCAAAGGGACAGGTTTCTACTTAGTGGGTGTGTTTTCAGTGCTGCTGTAAGGTGGGCTTCTCCTGTGCTTTGGAGTGAGCACATGATGCTTAGAGCCATGCTGAGTCAATATTCAGTGCTGGAAAAGCCTTGGTCCTCCCTCATGTTAATCAAGTGCAAGCACTTTATGGGGGAAAACCCACACAGTTCCAGTCTATAACTCTGACTTCTTACTATTTTTTTATTATTTATTATTATGAAAAATAATCTGTATCAATAATGGATTTAGTGGCTTGTTTAATGTAGTGTGTTACCTAGATTAAATGAAAAATTAGCATCTCTTTGGGTAATGCTATCTCTAAATTAGTTTTGAAGCAATTTGTGATGACAGAACACTTAATTGTCATCTGTTGCCTCTCAATATCATTTGAAGGAATGAATCACTCTGATGTGGCTTTATCTCAGCAGTCACTTCAGTTTCACTTGTTCTTACTTTCATGCACAGGTATTAAGCTTCCACTATTACCTGCCCAAATCCATGCAAGCCTTTCTGAACTAGTGATGGATCTGTATCTGAAAAAAACCATCTGCCTTGGACTCTGAAAATACAACCCCCCACTGGATTTATCCACAGATTTCTTTGGTGGAGAGCCCTCCTGGAGTGTGAACCAGCCACCACATTTCCATGTAAACCACGTCAAAGCCCTGGCTTTGCACACCCAAATATTGACGCTGGTCCTGCATTGCTCAATAGAATCCAACCTGAAAGGTCTTTGCAGCACAGGCTGGAGCTGTGTTTGCAGCATGGTTTTCTTGTAAAAGCAACTGCCAAACAATTGTTTTTCAAAACTTAAATGTGTTTCCAATTTAGGGAAAATTGAAGTTGTTTACTGAAAAAAAGTCCCATGCTCCCCTCCAAACTAACCAGCATAAGCATTCCAGGCTTTAAAGGGAACAGAACCAATGCAGAGGGCCCTTTAGCTGAGGAAAATGATGCTGAGCTTTTAGTCCTTCTTTTCAAACTGTTTTCTGCTCAAAGAGAAGATTTTAAAAAGATTTTTAAAATTTACTAATCACCTTGTCTCCCAGTCTGGAATGATGGCTGTGATCAAGGCTATGGATGTGCACAGAGTAAGAAAAGAAAGGAGGATGGGAAAGCACTTTTATTTCTGTCCCTTGGTGCAGTTTCCAGTGCTGTCAGGTACAGATGGAGTGTTGCACTGATATATCCTTCCCACCAGAGCACAGATGGTTTCAGCCCTCAGGTTCTTACTGCTGGAATGGTTCAGTCTCCACATCCACACACAGCCTTTCCTTATTGCCATCTCTTTCTTTCTGGAAATTCCCACAGCAGCAAAACACAGTGACCTGCAGGAGGGAACTCCACCTTTGGTCAGCATAAATGCAAATACATTTCTGTATGACCAAGCATAAGACTAAGTGAAAAAACTACAGGCACTTGGACTGGAATGCCTCTTCCATGCTCATTCCTGAGATAGCAGGTTTTACTTGTGGAAAATAAAACAAGTCAACAATCCAAAGGTGGTGGTTAGTAGGCCAGGCAGGCAGAAATATGACTACTTTGGTTGTTGAGAGAGACTTCAATACTACAGATAGGTGATTTAAAGGGATGGGAAAGGATGGGGCTGTACTCATACCCGTACTTACAGGGAGAATATAGATGGCACATATTTCTATTTGTCCTCAGAACTAAATAGCAAACAATTCAGGAGATTAGGTAGTCCAAAATCTAGGATAAACTACAGAAAAACTGTTTTTAAGGTGAGCAAGATGCAACCTCTTTATTAAAAGAACATGAAAAAACACTGCTAGAAATTTTGTTGGTGCTTGTTTACACACCTTTTTAGCCATTCACAGCAGCTGTGAAAAATCACACCCCTAAGAAACAACACACATGGGCAATTTCACAGTCCCTTTAAGGGATTGCTTTACAAAACTTCCGGAATTGGTCTAAATAGCTGAGGCAGTGGAATTTGTCAAACTCTCTAGACGAATGAACTTGAGAAATGGAATAATTTAGAGCTGCACAACAGCTCCCCTGACACTTGCAGCTTACAAAACCTGTAAGATCAGAAGTGTCCTTCTCAGTTGAGCTTGCATAAAAAGCAAATGCCCACCAGCTGCCTTCCCCTCTGTTTTTATCCTAGCAATCTCCACTGGGGTTCCCCTTTCCTGGTAATGCCAAAGTGCTTCTGAGCAGCTGCTGACAATCTCCCCTCATCATCTAAGGAAAGTGGCTGAATCCTGCCAGGTGCTTTGCCAGCTTTGCCATGTTTTATCCCTTGGGCAGTCAGATCTCTCCCAGGTGCCTGATTGCTTGAGAATCTGTGATGCATTGCATGCACAGTCCTGCTGCAAGTGGAGGCTTATCCCTCACAACCTGCCCTGAAAACCATGTCTGAGAGGCCAAGCTCTTGGCCTGACCCTTTTCCTCTTCTATTCAGCTCCAGGCAGGAGCTTCCATTCCAGGTGTTTATTCTCAGTCTTTCCCCCTGGGGGTGGGGGAGACTCTGTTACCTCCCCATCTGCCTCTTGAGAGCCTATTTGAGCCCAGCTCATCTCAATGGAGTAGAAGAGGAGATTTCTTGTCTCTAATGTCAGTGTTTTCTGTCTCCCTCTAGTCCAGGGAGGTCTTGTTTGGCTTCCTGTGCTCACTGAGTGACCTGAACTCGTGCTGGATTTTGCTGCTGTGCTGGTGGGAAGCTCAAGTCCTCCTGGCTGGGTGTAAGCCAAGGTGCTTTGGTGAGGAAGCTGGGCAGATATGGGTGGTGAGAGGGAGGGTTGGGTCAGCAGGGCCATGCTGATGTGGAGCTGCAGGATGTAGCCTTTGAGGGTGTCAGATTTTCTTTTCAGTGACAATTCTGATGCGATCAGGCGTAACCCGATGTTAAAGCCTCAGAAAGTTAATAATGGCTTATTGGCTTTAGTTCTATTGTGGTGAGGAAAGCAAAAGATTGTGTAATTACTTGTTCTGTGGGTTTGAGTGTTTCCAGTGTCCTTTCTTTGTTCCCATAGCTGTGGCTCATCATTATTTCAGCTTGTCTGATATTTTCTTGTGACTCGCCTGTGGAGAATTGCTTTTCCAGTCTGTGACATCTCCACTCTGTATTATGTAGCAGACCCATTTCCTAAACCAGAAAGCTGAAGCAAAATCACTGTCTTGGACCTTGACACTGGCTAATAAGTAATAAGTCTATGTAGCATCACTCTTTTGGAAGTACCATGACTGAGAGTTTCCTATTTTACTTGCTTTCTTGCAAATCCTGCTGCTATGCTCCTAACTAACCCCCCTTCCACCCTGTTAAACCTGGGCTCTATGCCCACTGCTCTGCATCCTTGCCTTTCTGGAGATTAATTGCATAGTATGTTGTATGCATTTTTTTCTTTTCTCTTTTTGTGATTCAGATTTGTATCTTGCGTAATTGAACCATTTTTCAGAAGGAATTTCTTTTCCCTCTGCACTTGGCACAGCTTGCAGAAGAGCACTGTTAAACTGTGAAAGCTATGGGCAGATAACAAAAGAGGAGAACATGTAAAATGTGGAAAGGCACATGCACTCAGCCATACCAGCACAACAAGCTGGTTCTCTGTTTTATTTCCTTTGTCTATTGAACTTCAGCTTTCTGCTTCACTAATTTTCTTTTAGACCTCTTAATCATAGGGTAGTGGGGAAAATTAGTGCTTATGTATTAGTATCAGTGCTGTTTCTAGAAGTTAGCCATCCTGCTAGATCCTAATATTTGCAGTCAGCACTAATTAAATTATTATTTTTTTATTTATAATGTTATTTTGAAATCCTGGCAAAAATCTAGGTGCCAGGAGCTATTTAAATAGAAGAAAAATCCTGTTTCCCAACAAGCTAAAGTCATAGTGTGGGCCTTGTGCATCCAGAGGTTATTTAGTCCTAGTAGCTAGAGTTAAGGTTTAAACCAAGACTAAAGAAATCTATCATACATATTTTGTGGAAGCTGTATTTACTTCTTTGTTAGAAGAATTTAATCAAACTTTCTCATTACAGACACCTAAGTTTGACTTGGCTGTGACTGGTCCTGGAAGGCTGATGTGTGTCTGTTATCTACAAAGCAGTAATACTTAAACAAAACAAGTAATGGCACTTCGAAATCTTTTTTTATTATTTCCTGCTGCTGTTATTACAAATCTTAATTATTTAATGTAGGTGTAGCACCTACTAAGCTTCTAACTGGCTGTGGCAAGGAGAGGGATTTATAAGTTTGTTTTGCTTCTGGCAATGTACATGAAATCCACTGCCTTAAGAGATTTCTAATAATTATGCTCTTACTGCTGTGTATTTAAGGTACTTCTGCCTTTTAAGGTAAAAATTCCAGACAGCAGCATAGGAAAAACAGCTGGATTCAAGTTTGGACTTAAGTCACACAAAGGTAGCTGGTGTCTGTCCAGCTACTTTTGACAGTGGCTCTCAGGGTACAACTGCAGTTTCATTCTGCTTGAGTGAGAATTCCAGGATGAGATTTTTAGTAATGGAAGTGTGGCACTTCTGGTGCTTGTCCAGCTCATTATAGCGCACTTGTATCTCCATTTTATTTCTCCCTGCAAACATGTACCTATAAATATTATACATATTTATGTGTGAATTGCCCGTTGCTTTTCTCTTTGGCTATTTATATAAAAAAACTGTGGCATGTGAAGTGTGGTGTGATGTGGTGTAAGAAAGCTGGAGATGGCATCAACCCAGAGCTGTGGCTGGCAGGCAGACACAAAAATCTGCAGGAAGGACCATGATGGAGCAGTGGTGGGGAGATGTGGGCATGCAGGCTCACTCTCAGGAGAAACCTCAGGGTTCTCCCCCCAGGTAAAGCCCAGAACATAACAGCTGGAACTTGTGTGGCAGTGTCATTTTTCACTCAGTTCCAGAAGGAAACAAGTTATGCAACTGCAGCTTATGTCAGAGCCCTCCAGTCCTTTGTGGGCTTGTTACACAACTCAGCACAATTGGATGGAGCAGGAGAGGTCCCAGGATATTAAGTGCTCTCACATCTTGTGGAAATCACAGGCTGGGCAGAGGCAGGAGGTATTTGCAGCACTTCAAGCACCCATTTGTGGGAGGAAGTGACCCAGGCTCAGTCTGTGTGAAAGCAGAGTGCCAGCCCTGCACAAGCATTCACTCAGCCTGTCCTGTCTGACCCTCAGCTGAAGGCCAAGCAGGTACAGGAGAGATGTTCTGGGGGGTCTCTGTGTGGGGTGAGCTCTGGGGACATGGGAAAGGAATGGGATTTTATGGGACAGTGCAGTAAGCCTGGCAGCAGCTGGAGATACTGCTGCATCAAGGAGGACCTGGCAGAGGTTCTGTGGTTTTTGTGGTTGTGGTGTTTAACTCACAAAGTCAATAAAGGATAGGAAACAAGGATTTCCAGCTCACAAGCAGTTTCTTTGATTCTACCCATGCCCTTATTTTTCACTGAAAAGAGTGATAAACTCCAGATCCACTTTGTGAGCTGAGCAGTTGTGCAGCAGAGAGCTCACAGTGAGCTCACCAGTGTCACACTCCCTCACAGAAAGGTGAGCTCCAGGGCCATGACCCCTTCTGGGAAAAGGGAGAGCAGCCCTTGGTCAGTGCTGTGGGGGAGGCACTGGGGGCAGGCTGACCACAGGGAAAATTGAGTGGTAGGAAGCATGGGATGAATCCTAGGAGGCAGCTGGCTTCAGAGCCCACATTATTTTACTGCTGATAATTGCAGACAATGAAGCTTTCCCACAGAATGTCAGCAGTTCTAAGTGACGGCACAGAAATCTTGTGATTTAATTGCATGGATGTATAACTTTCTGTGTTTTTAACAATCTCTTACCAAAAAACTGTTTCTGGTATTGTTATTTTATAGCTTTCTTCTAGCACAATCAATTATTTTTAAATTGTACTAGTTTAGATGGGTTTAAGACACAGATTGCATGATATTAATGTAAGCAAATATAAATTCTGGGAGACATTAATTATCAAATTAAATAATCTTTAGTGAGATGAAAGGTATTCCACATTAACTGGCTGTGAAGTCAATGTGAAGAATTTCCTTTAAAATTGCAAATTACTTTTATTTGTCTTTGAAAATTACCAGTCCTCACCTCATCCTGCTCAGCACTCCCAGTTCTGCAGAAAGCCTCCTTGCACAGGGTGGTTCCAGTGCTTTCCCCATACTCCCTTTCCCCTTCTGCATCTCTTAGTACTTTCTCAGAGGGGGAACAATTTCTGTAGCGTATCTGGAAACGAAAACTCCAGCTGTTTTTCTTTCTTCTTTTTTTTTTTTTTTTTTTTTTTTTAAATGTTGTTTCTCTTTGGCATTTTGGTATCATGACCAAGTGACAGCTGGCTGTGATTCTGTTTTGGAGGTTGGTTGGAATGAGCTGTGCTGGCTTTGTTTGAACAATGCTCTGAGAGCATTCTGTGCTGCCTGCAGGTATTGCCTTGGTCTGAGTCATGGCATCCTGCCTGATAGGGGTGGTTCTGCACCTGGAGTAGGAGGATTTGTGATTTCCCTCTCCTCATTTTGAGTAGGCCCTAATCCTTTCCTCCAGGTAGAAGCTTGGTTTTGGCTTGCAGCATGTCAAGATGAAGTTTAAACCTCCACTTGAAGAAAAAGGAAGTGCTGTTGAAGACTTCAGCAATGTTTCCCCTGAGCCAAAATTAACAACTGAATCTGGAAGGGTGGGGGGAAAAAAAAGCTTACTCAAAAATACAAGGATCTGAAATGTTCTCTGGGGTTTTCTCAACTTTGCAATGCAGAAGGGGAATAACAGTCTTTAAGGACAGAGAGAGCAGAATTTTTCTTGTGGCAAGGTGGGAGTTTCCTGTTCATGTAAAATCCTGGGTTAGACCTCAAGCAGCATTAAAAAGGTAGTAGAACAAAACCTGTGGCAATACCTACTGCAGAAACAAGCTCTGCCTTTGCAGCAAGGAGAATCACTCTCCATTCAATATTGATACCTTTGTACTTATAGTTCCCTTTCTCTTGGATGTTTTTCCTCCCCAGCCTTCTTTTCTTCCTGATGCCCTGCTACTCTGCAATGCTAATTTTACCTCTAAAGCTTTCTGGTTCTTGGTCAACTTCACTCTCAGGGCTCCTTTTGAGGAAATGAAAACTGAGAGGAGTCAGAAGTGGTGCTAGTTCTCAACTCTACTAATCACACACCTAGATAAAAAGACAATGTCTGTCAAAGCCTTTCATCTCTTATGATTTTGGGAATCATAATTTTAGCCACTGTCAGCCCTTTATTGAAAAAATAAGCACACTCATTAATTTATACTTTTAAAAATTTGTGGATATAACATTTTGGAACTCTTTTTCCCCTGGTTATAAGGGTAATTGAAATGTTTTCTTGGAGACAGGTACAACTGTAGCCAGTTCCAAACTTTGTTGTGCCTGTAAGCTGACTGGACTTCATTGGATTGAAAATGCTAATTACTGATTCCCCAGGAAGCAATGAGCAATACAGATGGTCAATCTTAGCCATAGATCTGTGCAGAACATGTTCAGCTGGTATTGCCTTCATCTGATTTACTTTGTAGGATGCAGGTTGGGCAAGGTGGAAAAGAAAGGATTCAGCTTTGAGGAGGGTTGAGCAGTCCTAATGATATGATGGTCCAGAACTGCAATGAAGAATGTGTGACTTGTGTAGGAAAACTAATTGGTGCAGAAAAAGGATTGAGAAGAAAGAAACTCACAAGTGTTTCACCTAGTGATGGACCTACTTTCTGACTAGACAGTGAAGCTGCAAATTTATCACTAAACCTGCTGAAAATCCACTGTGACCTCTTTCTCCAAGGGTTGCAGAAACAGAGAATCAGTCTCCTTGCTCCTTTCCTGGTCAGGTGAGATGAAGACTAAGCAATTAAAACTGCTCAGTACTGGGATATATCAGCTTAGTGACATGCAAATAATCTGCAAGTAATCAGATAAACTACTTTTGTCTGATATAAGAATTTAGGTTAAATTACATTTATTTAAAGCTCATTCTGAAATGAAAGCTGAAAGTGAAAACAGAAACTCATTGTGATTTCATTGGGATGCAAAGCTCTTGCACTTTGTTTCAAAAGTACTTGTTAAAATGTCTTTTTAGGTTTGTTTTGATTTTTTTCTCCTGCCTCTACATAGTTTATTAGTCTTATTCCATCCTGTGAAGTTTTCCTTACCATCTCCATATTGCTCCCAGTGATGAGTTCCACAGCTTCTTACTATTTTAAATTTTTATATTAATCCAAAACTCTAAGTTTAATTAAATAAAAACAAACAAACATTTAATTTTGAAAAATTGAAACTAATCATATGTAATTGTTGCCTTAAAAATTTGGTCTTTCACTCAAACAGGAATAATAGAAATTTACAAATAGTTTTTAATTGCCCAAATATCTATCTTTTCAACAAAAAATTAGTTTTATTCTGAAGAAAATTGCCTAGCTTCTTTGTGATCATTTAATGCATGACATCATCTCTGGAGAATATGTTCTTGTAATTCAACAATAAAAAAAAATTCCTTTCTTTCTTTACGTTTTTTACTCTGACTTACCTTTTGGTATTGTATAACAACCAGGAATGCACACAAAATCTCTGTTTTACATATTATTATGCATACTTCATCTAAACCTCATAAGCTCTTCCCATTTGCACTAGTGACAGTGTCTATTATGGTTTATTGATATTTAAATCCTCATATTTATTTGAAAGGATGATTTGTCAGGAGGGAATGAAGAATGCAGTGGAGTTTGAAGGTGCTGTGCAAAATCTGTACACTGAATTTACAAAAAGCAGATGCTGACAATAATGACATTTCTGCTACTGGGCTCTCATTCTACTCGAGACATGTTTTGGCTTTGGGGATTTTCTGGAAGCAAAGCCTGTAAATGCAGCTTCTGTTTTCTAACAGTGTGAGCAAAACCCTGCATCTCAACTCCTGAAAGCAGTTGGTAGTTCTGCAGCTTGCAGCTGAATCACCCCTGTGTGTTTATTTTACAGAATCTCTGAGGTTTTTTCATCCTAATTGCTGTGGGTTATTTCATAGCCCAGAATTATTTTGCCACATACAAAGCAATTTAATTCCTGCTTAAATGGCTTAAATCCTGTTTTGATTGCATGCCTTCTAACTTGACAGGAGTCACAACCATAGGTGCTAGATCCTATAGAAAATATCACATGTAATTCAGAATTGGGCTAATTATTAGTTCTTTAGTGAAGAGGTCACTAAAGCTTGTATGGGTTTGGTCTACAAAGCTCTTTTGTTGAATTCTGTTCTGTGCTGAAGGCCAGTGTAATCCCTAATTGTGAGTCCCACAAACAAGAATGAGACTGAGCAAAGAATCCCTCAGTAACACGCTGGGCAGGGCATTAAAGAGATGTAGGACTTCAGTCTGCTGGAAATGGGCTGGAGTGGAGGGTGGCCTGTATTTCAAAGGACTGAAAAGTCACATAGAGTTCAGCAGCCTGGGACACTGCTTTCTGCAAAAAGCACAGTCAGAAACAGAGCTGGGATTCCTAATGCTGCTCTGCAAGTTTAAAAGATGTTTTGAATATGGGACTGAAGGAAGACAGTATGTTCTGGCATAATTGTCTTTTATTTTCTTAAAAACAAAAATACCCTTACCCAAAAATAAAAGAAAAAAAAAAAAAAAGAAAATAAAAAATCAAGCTTCTGTGAAGGCAGATTGAGCTTTAGATATTAGGGTTTTCCTTAAAGAGAAAAAGGACAAAATCCAGGTGGATTTTTTTGGTTGGGGAACCAGCTGAATGATGGGGAATGTGGAGCTGAAGGAAATAATGAACAGGGATTAGAACAGAGCACAGTGCAGAGGAAAAGAGGCTGGAATAGCAGGGCTGTTGGATGGGATTTATGAGGGAGGGAGATGGTTTAAGTTGAGCTGCTGGATCCCCAGAAAGGCTGGGCAGGAGCCTTCTAACAGCTGATCAGAATCACTCACTGCTAAATTGCCTAAGACAAACTTGTCTTATGACATGGATGCCCACAAGGAGGAAAATAAAAATGTATTGCAACAGTGAGTAATTTTAGAGTGCTTATAGGAGCATTTTCTCACTAAGGGGTTAGAGATGCATTCCCTACCACCTCAGCTTAGTTAGAAACATTCCTCTTGTATATTAAAGAACTTAAAGTAGGATACTAAAGTTGTTAAATAAAATAGATCAGCACCATCATCTTATTTGTCCTCTCTGCTAAAAACTCCAAGTTCCTTGCCGCCATAAAACTTTGAATTGTTGTTTCCTGGAGAAAATGTTGATAATTTTCCATCTTTGTATTATATGAAATATGGCTTTTTATGGCTCCACACTAATGTATTGTTCCATAAATCACTGTAGGACAACAGTAGATCTCTGAACCTGATACAAGACCCAGGTGTGCCAGTATCATCCCAAAAGAACCAATAAAAGGTTTAGAACATAGTAAAATTTCCATTGTACTTTGTTTTTGACATGAACTTAGAAATAATGACAAGGAAAAAACATATATTACTGATAGTAAGTATGAGATGACTCATTTCCCAAACATTGATAGACACTGGCTAATAACAAACCTAGCAGCAGGACCAGGAAATTAACTGGCTTTGTTGGTCAACTGGCTTACAACATTCCTGCTGATAGTCAAACAGTGATATGAAATATAAATAGACTCTTCTGTAGAAAAAGGCAAAATTCTACTGCTCCCACTCCCTACTCAGATTCCTTCCATCCTTACCCAAGGTTTAGCTCTCATCCCAATTTCTACATGTTGACTTTTAATACTTCATTTTTTAACAATTAGAACAGCAGTTCAGTATGTATTTGTAAAAGTGGATTGGGATAACTGTCTCCTTTATGGGCTTCTGAAAATCTAGGTCAGAGTGTATTCAAATTCTGACTGATGTAATCACTTCTGGTGGCAGAAAGTCTAATAGAGCAAAGCTATTTGTACATGAATGTCAGCTCAAATGCTTCCCATACTGAGGGTTTTGAGCTCGTTCCTTCACCAGCAGCACGGATAATGAAGAAGTCTGTGACACAATGTCTTCATTGTACAAATGACTCTTGGCACTTTGTCTTTTTATTCTTGCACACAGATGAAGAGGCTGTTTGGCTTTCCAGCAGAGAATGAACTGCATCTTGCCAAAGGTGCAGAGAAAGCAAAAGGGTGGAGGAACAAATGTGTGTGTACAGTGGAGGTCCCTTTGATTATGGCCCTGTGAACATTCATGTGGTGTGTTCTGCCTGGTTAAGGACACCTTCTCTTTCAGTTACTACAAACAAAATTTACTGCAGCTCAAATGAAACCCATCAACTCTCTGAGTCTGGCACAGAGGCAAGAGTTCCCTGAGGTCTGGAAGTGCTATCTGAAACTAGCCCTGCTGTGAGCAGAGGGCTGGACTAGGTGATCTCTACAATTTCCTGCCAGTCTTCAGAATTACATGGTCTCCTCTGTTTCCATGGGGGCCTGAGGTAGCCAGGGTAATGATGCTTGTGCCAAGCACTGCTGCTTCCTGAGGGGAACAGATGGCTTTTGAATTTTCTCCAGCTCTCTGCTCCCCTGATATTTTTCACCCTTACCTATGCTCAGCCTTCACAACTGGAAGAAGAGCAATAAACCCCAGCAGGGCTCTTTCCCAAGTACAGAGGCTTTTTGTTACTTGTTAGCAGGGAGGTGAACTTTTGTTGAAGCTTGCCTCGGTTGTTGTTGGGGTTGCAGGGCTGGCAGGGGTGCTCCCAGCAGGAGCACAGTCCCTCTGCCTGCTCCATCGCAGTGATGCACGCTCCCTCCTCCTCGGGGATGTGCTTGAAGTGGGCTCTGCCGGTTCCCTCAGCATCCTCTCAGAGGTCTCTGACCCCTTGAACTTGCTTCAGCCAGTCAGCAGCCTGTGGGCAGGACAGTTGTCTCAACAGGAAAGTGCTTCCTGGGAAGCTGTGAATCACGTTCTGGGGCTGTTGTCATGATTTCCCTTCCTCACCACGAGCTCTGGGGAGGTGGACACCCACTCAGCCAGGAAGGGACCCTCCTGGCAGCTGGGGAGCATCAGTGCAGGGGTCTGCTGCAAGTCCCCAGCTGCCCAGGGAGCTTTGTCACAGCTTTGGCTGCTCCTGTGGGATGAGTGGGAGTGGAGCTGAGTGTTGGGAGCCCCAGGAGCATCCTCTTCAGGGGACCAGGCTGGAAGGAGAGCAGCTGTGAAATCTGTGCTGTGCTGGGGAGGGATTCAGCATTCACAGCCTGGATCAAGCAGCATGTCTACTGGACATGCTGCTAGTGTTTGTTTATTGTCAGAGTGTCCAGGAACTGCATAGATGGATGAAGATCTCTGTTGTGCCTGGTACTGTGCAAACATGTGGCGCCTACAAACATTCCTTCCTCTTCTCACACCCCCTCCTATACAGTCTATGCACTGGCTGTAAAGCAAGGGGCAACAGGAAGGTCCAAGCAGTTGGAAGAAAGTAGGGAAGCAGATTCTTAACTGTGTACCATGGAAAAAGGGTTTTGTGTCCTTGGAAAAGGACAACAAAATGCTTTTTGCTCCTGTTTAATGGGTACTCCTTGCAAGCATGAGTTTTTGCAAGAGGTTCCTTCCTGAGAACAACAGTGGTGATGCACAGACTGAATGGTGCTGGGAGCTAATCCTTCTGTGTAGATGGACAGATAGGCAGAAATCAGGAAGCTCTTGGAAGGGATTTGTGTGGGGGCCGAAAAGGAAAGGATGTGATGGAGAAAAGATGAGAGAGTTATCTTTTCAGCTGCTTTCTAGGTGTACTGGAGCAAAACAAGACTCTGCTTGATAGCTCCTGTTAAAGGATGTTGTAATACTTGACATGATGAGAATGTGGATAGGATTTTTGGCTGGCTCTTTGGGGCAGGAAATGTCACAGAAACAACTGCTGTGATTTATGTGTGGGATGAACCTGAAGACTCAAGGAGCAGCCAGTCTCCAAGTCTCTTTCCTTGGTTTAGGGCAGAAAAAAGGCTTAGATTCAAGTGAGGAGACAGGAGGATAAAAGGAATTAAAAGCTGTGATGAAGATGCAAATATAATAATATTCTTTTTGTTTGCTTGGGAACACTTTGCAACAGACATCTGAACTTCACTGTTCCTTTCATGATAGCTCACTGTTTGTGAGCCTAAATCAGCCATTTGGTGAGCTACTAACTGAAGGTTTATGTTTTTTGTTGTCAAAAGCAGACATCCAACAATTGACATTGTACTTCTAGTTAGCTTTACTGAAGCTGCCAGTTTGTAGTGTGGAAGCAAAACATTTCTGCAACATCTAATGATATATGACTGGCGATCTGGGATATTTGCATGGGATTAGTTGGGGGAGCTAGCTGTGGAAATCACAGGGGAAAAATACAGGTTTGACTCAGATTTAAAGTTAAGCATGTGTGGATAAAAGTAAGTGGTTGGGTTGGAGCTCTTATTTTGCAGGAGTGTTTATAACTCTTTGTTAGACAGTCATGGTGACTCTTGTGTCCCTAGTGACCATTAGTGCCCATGAGCTGCACTGCATTTCATTGGCACATAGCATGGCACATTCCTACGTGGTTTTATTGGGAGCTTGCCTTTCAAGTCATTTCCCTCTTCCTTTGTATGTTACTCCCTTTTTAGTTTTATGTACATTAGATTTCAGATTGCCAAAAAACCTCTGTTATCTAAGTTTTTGTAAAGTTATGAGAATAGATAACAACACTTAGAGGTTAGAAACTTGTTATCAGGGTGTGCCTTGTACACAGAGGAAAATGAATGAGGGATGAAAGGAATGGATACCAAAAGACAGATATGTTGAAAATAGACCATGGTTAAAATACTGATTTGTAGGAATATTGAAAGTGTCAAAAACTTGATACGTAAGTGGATTGAGCAGGCTAATTTTGTAGCAAGTGTTTCATGTTTTTCCACTGAGGATAAAGTCAAAAGCAGAGGGAAGAGCTAAACAGATCACAGAATATGAGAAGAGAGTGCAGAGAAAATATTGGAGATCATATGAGGAAGAGAGAATTCTGGACTACACTGGAGCACCCACTTTCCAGTAATGAACAGAACCAAGATTAAATGTACTTTTGTGAGCCCCCAAAATTCGGAAAAAGGATGTGTAGTGTTTGCTTGAGTGCTGATTTCCAGCTGCAAGTCTAAAGCAGGTGGGTTTTTATGTTTAGTTTTATCACATTTTGTCTCTCTGTGTTTGCTCTGAACAAATATGATGAGTGAAAGTGATTAGAGTGTTAAGATGTACTGTAGGCTATTTATTGTTTATCAGATACCAGTCAAGGCTAAGATGAATCAGTGCTGAATGATGCAATGCCTGTCTCCCTGTCTTCTTAGCAGGGCTCTATTTCCCTTTAGCAAGGGTTTGTCTCCCTCAGACACTGCTGAGAGGATGATAGCTTCTCACAGACAAACATACCCTTACAGGAAACTGTTCTGCAGGAAACTTGGAGGGAAATCTCTTGAGTTAAGCAGACTATCTGCATCTGCTGTATTGGGATACCCAGCATCATCTTCACCACATACAACACAAGGGAAAACATCAGTCCTTGATTTTTATTTAGAGGCAATCACTGTGATTTTACAAAACATTTTAATTGTTTTTCAATTCAAGAACCTAAATGTTGTATTTTTAATAATATTTGTTTTGGTCAAACCATAGAAGTAGGTCTTTTAATCCTGGAAGTTTTTTTACTTTCATATTGGATTTGTAAGTGTGATTGTTGTTTGCCAGATGCATTAGAGACATCTAGAGCTTTGACAGATGGAAATGTAACCAGAGGTCTGTACAGCTGGGATGTTTACACCACAGTTTGTAAATTTTCCCATAAGAGAAAATCCCTTGTAAGGCCAGGAGAAAGTCTGGAGAAATGTCATAGCCATATCAACTCATGAGGTAGCAGCACATGTGAGTTGTACTGGTGTGAAGCCAAAATCTTCTGCTCAGCCCCCGGTGAGCTGAAACTTTTATTTCCCCTCCCCTGGTACCAGATGGCAGGCAGGCAGCTAATCCCTGGTGCTCCTGCCACAGGTGGAGGCTGCCATGCCTGGGTGATGGGTGGTGGGTCCAGTGACAATGCAAGGAAGGACAGTGGCAGGAGGCACTAAGATAAGGCTGTAAATTTGCTGCTTTCCTGTGCTGGAGACCGGAGCTCACCAGAGCCATGATGTGAGCACTCCTCAGCAGTCCCAGGGGTCATTCCCTCTGCCATTCCAAGGGGCTGCTAAGGGGGGAGAGCAGATCCCCTCCCAGTGGCTGGGGGATCTGGCTTCCTTTAACCTTCTGAGCCTAAACCTAATTTCACATTGAAAATTTTGTACTGATCAGAATCAGACCCAGAGTGTACATTTTTATTTAATGATGATAAAGTCCCATTAAATGCAAAGCACATAACAATGGATGAATTCTGATCCAGTTAGATATTTGAGTTCATTTCTCATGCAGAATCATACACAGAAACACAAGAAGCAACTCACAGTGGTAAAGGTTAACATTAAAGTACAAAAAACCCAAAGTATATCTTTGGACATGTTTAACACTGATACCTGAACACTTCATGCAAACCAGATTGTAGGCAAAGCCATTTGTTACTGAGATTGGTAAATATGCCAATAGAGACTCTAACCTTTATCAGCTCAGCAACCACAAGGAACAATGGAACTTTGCATTACCTGTTTTTATTATAAGCTAAATGGGAGAAATTACTGAGCCAAACTATCAGAGTAATTTTTTTCTGTTTGACTTCAGAGTGAGCTTAACTATAGAGATAGTACTCTGTCTGGTTGGTTTCCTCTGATGACAGTGCAGCCTCTTTACTGTGAAAGGAGAAAATACCTTCTATAGGAAAATATGAGCATAAACCCTTGAAACCTGATGTGGGAATTTTGGCAGGTATAGGTCATAAAACTGCACCTAAATAGTTTCTTCTTTCTTGGTTTTATCCTGACTAGAGTATTTTCTGACTGTGCTGCTTTTATGTTATGTTTCCTGTTCAGGTTTTCAGTGCATGGGCTGTAGGAGTACTTTTTTGAGAAAAAAATTCCCAGTAGTTCATTTGTGTGAAAAATTCTTCTGGCCAGCACTTGAAGATAGAGTATGCAGTACAAAACAGTGAGAAATAGCTATTTCAGGAGCAGAATTTCACAACCTGGGGCTCCTCTCTGCATAAGCACAGCTCTACATGGTTTCTGTTTGCCCTTTGGCATCAGAGTGCCTTGGGAAGCACAGTGTGGGAGCTGAGCTGCCTCAGACACAAAAGTGTTACTTGCTTCCTTGTCCTGCATTGTGGAAGGTGTGTCTTGTAATCAATCTTAATTTTCTCTTCATTTTAGTGTTATCTTTTAGTGTTAATGGGTTCTGGGTTTATGGTTTATTAGGTTACTCTAATGTGAATAGGTTTAGGGAGGGGATTTGGGAATTGCTTTTGCTATGAGGGCAGTGTTGGGTGTGAGATCTGTGGCCTCCTCGAGTGTGTGGGATTTAATGCTCCAGTCTCAGGCAAGGTGCCAAAAAGGTCCCAGCTCCAATGTACACAATTAATTCAGACAGCTCTTGGAGAGCTCCGGGTACTCCAGGGAATCTGAGATATCAATATCAGAGCAGTTCTTCAGCACGTGGGTTTGAAAATACATGCAAAGAGACTGAGCTTTAGTCCTGTTTTACATATGCTTTAATCCTGATATGTAGGCTGTTAAATTTTCTTTTTGCCCTGCATTGTCTAAGATTGCTATGCACTTGTCTGAAAATAAAACCTCTGCTTAAGAGAGATGGGGGTATATCCTGGAACAGTGACCAGTACTTGGTATATCTCAAATCCTTTCTGCTCTTTGCAAAAAGTCACTGACTGAGTCACTGGACTCTGGGCAACCTGTGCCATTGTTTCATCACCCTCACTGTAAAAAGTTTGTCCTTATATCTAGCCTAAACTGACCCTTTCTTAGTTTAAAACCATTACCCCTTGTGCCATCACTACATAAAACCCCTGTAAAAAATCCCTTTCCAGCTCTCTTGAAGCCCCTTTAGGTATTGGAAAGTGTTCTAAGAATATTTATCTTTGAAAGGGTGAACAGCCTGAACTTCCTCAGCCTTTCTTCATAGCAGAGGTGCTCCAACCCTCTGAGCACCTTTGTGACCCTGCTCTGGATTTGTCCCAAAGGTCCATGTCCTTAAGCTGGGAGCCCAGGGCTGGACCCAGTGCTCTGAGTGTGGGTTCATGAGAGCAGAGCAGAGGGGCAGAATCCCCTCCCTCAACCTGGTCCTGCTTTGGGGGCTGTGAGTGCACCTTGCCTGCCCATGTCCAGCCCCACACCCACCAATTATTTAGCACTGTGTAACTGAGTCTGAGAACAGCACCTTGGGAAATGGAAGTGGAGCTTGAGGGGTGGAATTCTTGATGGATTCCTGCAGGAAATGCTGCTAAGATCTCATTGCTGCAACCCTGCTCTGTATCCTGGGGTTTAAAATCTTTTATCTTGTAAGAGGACACCACAGGCCGAGTGTGCACCACAGCAAATGTGACTGGTGTAATTGTACCAGTCTCAAAGGGGTTTCACCATTTCCAGAGACTTCCCTTGTTTTTCAGTCTTTGTTATGTGTAGCATGAAAAAATGTAACCAAAGCTGCTTTTTACCCTTTCTATTGTTTTTCCTATTTTGACCTGATGTACATCGGATGATTCTGGCTTTTGGAAACACATGTATTTAAAAAAAGAAATGCACATTTTTCTTTCAAGAGTATAAAAAGTTCCGTTTAGTAATTATTTTTCCCCCCCAGATTAAGCATTGATTTCCAAAATCTCCATGGAGTAAAAAGCAACATACATCTGCTAGTTGCTGCAATGTTTAGCTACTATAGAACTGCAATTCATGATAGTCTACAGTTCTAGTTTTATTTCAACTATGTCTTTTCCAATTTATGTTGTTTTCCTTAAGTATCATGTTAGCATTGAAGATGTGCCATAACACTCCTTAGTACTAGAATTTTTACAAGTGAATCTGTCATACATACTCATTTCCTATCTTGAAATTACTGTTCCAGAAAATTTTCTCTTGCTGTGTTATGTAAGATCTTAACTCTCACCCTTATCTTAGAGTTTTCTTAGAGTTTTGGTATAAATAGAAATAATGCAGAAATAACCCTTTCAGGCTAAAGATATAAACATTTCCAGAACAGATTAGTAATGATGCAGTTGTGGAAACCACAGTGTCTCACAAGTAAAGTCACAGCTAAAAAATGTAAACCAAACAAGTGCTGTTCCCTAAAGGCTGTTTCCATTTAAGAGAAAATGCTCCTCACTCTTATATCAGATTTCAGATGTGCATACAAAAAAGGATAGTGCACTTGGCAACTGAATTAATTCTCCTGAATGCTTCTTGTTTTGGTGAATACCCCTCATTCCAGTACTAAAATTACTTCTGTTCCATACAGATTTATTGTTCCTTCAGTTTTGTTATCAATAATCACTTACTTGAAGAATTGTGAAACAGCTTTTACCATACTCTCCCAGAATAGTTCCTAGAGAAATGGGGTCACATCCTGAGTCTTCCTTTTGCATCATGTCCAACTTCTTGACAATGGAATACTGAAAAATCTAAATAGAAAAAAACACCCAGTTTGTCTCAATGCAGAGATTAACTATTGCTTAGTTCAAGCTCAATGAATAGAGCAATATCTTGTGAATGATTTCTTCAGCTTAGTTCTTTTCCAGCTCACAAATCTTCTTATTTGCATCTTATTTGTTATTATTATTACTGCCAGTAATATTGCAATGCCAGAAAAATGTAGCTGCAGAAAAAGGAACTGCTCTGTCCATAGCACAGAGTAAAAGGTTTCTGCTTCACAAAGGTTGCAATTTAAGAGTAAAACAACACAAGTGTCCAGAGGACCCATGTGCAGAGACAATAGGACAGCAGTGATCACAAAGAGGGATTTGGGTCATTGTATCCAGATTGTTTTCAATGGTCAGTAAATATTACAGCAGGGGAAAGTTTTTAAGCTGGCACTTGAAGCAGAGTAGTAATTTTCATGTTGCAGGTATTAGTGGAAAGATCCCCCACATTGCAAGTGCAAAGTGGATTTACAAGGGCAGAAGTTTAAAATGCAAAATATAATGACTAGGCAAAAACCATGGCTGGCAGTGGAAGCTGTGATCTGACCTTGATTTTGTATGAGAAATTTTGAATATGAATGGATTTTGTCATGAAAAATCTCTAAGTCTTTACTTGATGTGCTACAGCAAAGGAAAAATGCAAAGAGGACTAAGATGTTCTAACACAGCAAAGAAACTAATTTTGAAATAGCACGTAGATTTTGTATTAAAAGGTCAAGAACACTCTTTTTAGGAGAAAGACATGATAGTGATGAGATGACTACCTGAAGAGCAAGTCTTAGATATGTAAGAGAATAGCATCTCTTGGTGATGGTGTACAAAAATAATTGATAAGACTTAGGCATAACTTCAATCAAGGACTCAAGGGAATTGTGAGTTCTTTTTAGATTTTTCTGGGTTTTAGGAGTAATATTAACATCACCAAGAAGATCCTTGGCATGCAAAAGTTTTGTTAGGACAAAAGTACCTGGTAGTAGGGGTGGATCTGTCAGATGAGGCATGGGAGCTGAGTTAGTAAATCTTTTGATTTGCTGGTATAAATGGGGATGTGGAAAGGATTGTATATTTGTGATCTTGGAAAACCGCTGACATTCAAAAAGGATAAGCATCAAATATTGGTTTAGAGGAGAATTAAAATCCAAACCTGCTTTCACTGTAGCTTTCAGGAAGGATGAAGATGAGGGATTGTTGCATGAACAACTAATTTTAGCAAGGAAGAGAGGAAGGAAGCCAAGCAGACTACACAGCAATTTACCATTATAAAAACAAATAACAGCATTTGTAGGAAGTGTATAATGTTTTGCTAAACCAGCCAAAGTTGCTGGAGAATAGCACACCTACAGCCTGGTTTTATTCAGGATTGCCTAATAGAATATAATACTTGAAATAATGTTTGAGGTTTTTATTTCTTATAGCATGTTGGAAACCAAAATATCTAATGCAAGCTTGATAATAAATAGAGGACTTGTTCTGCAAACGTAGATATTGCTTCAAAGTAACAGTTTAATATCAAAATAATATAAAAATCTAGAAGCCACTATTTCACTTAGCCTTTAACAGCTTTGGGACTCTTAACAGCTTTTTTTGACCTCCAAAATGGATTTTTGCTGATTCTCTTCTTTGCTTGACACTATTCTTGATTTTGGTAAAATTGGTTATTGATTTCAGTTGTTACAAAAACATTATTTGGAGTCTTTATTTTTAGGACTGGAACTATAGGTAACTTGAAGTGTTAATATTACAAAGGCATCTTTGCAAGATTTCTAGATGAAGCATAGTATGGATTTTATAGTTAAATATATTTTTAAAACCAATTTTGTTTAGGATGTGGCTGTATAATTTATAATATTTAATGTATTTATATAGAATAAATGAATTGTGGTAATTATCTTCATATAAAATTATATTTTATTGGCATTATATATTAATATTGTACTTTATAATAGTAATATTTAAATTTATTTGAATTTAATACTTCACTTACTGAGGTTTTACTTACTAGCTGCTAGACTTGGTGAGAGCAGAAAACTGAAGAGAATGTTTTACATGGTTTAATTCCAGAAAACCATAAGGAGAGATTAAAAATATTGTTGTGCTGACCTATCTATGATAGGTAAAGGAACAAAAAATAGCAAAAAAAGGTTGAAAAAATATGCTCAGAAATTATGAGTGTTTTGGGTTTTGTTCATTGATGACTTGACAGGAAGTCTCCTAGCATGTATGTTCCTTCATTCAATCATTTTCTTTCAAGTGCAGCACAAAAGCTTGGCTCAGGAAATATAATGAGGAAAATGTAATCAGCAGAGTGAACCTTGATGAGGAAGTTAAATTATTGTCATACAGCTTCTGAATAGCACTTCTTTCTCCTTTTTTCCATGAACATGACACCATTCTGACATCATTTGACTAAAGTTATCATTGTCACTGCAGTGCAAGGCTATGAGGTCACCCTTTTCCTGTCCTATTTCTCATCCCCCAAATTCACTCCCAAGGACTGGGGCTGCTGCTCCTTGTGTGACCCTGAGACTCTGCCCAGCTCCTGCAGGTGCAGCTTCACATGGCAGAGCCCTTGAGCTTGTACCACAGTAGGGAAAAGGCTGATTACTCCAAATTCAGTGGCCAGCTGGGATATCTGTGTTAGAGCCAGGGGTGCTCTCTGGTTTGGGATCAGTGTTTGAGGCTGGACATGGAGAGGAAGGTTTGCTCATGGGAACTACAGAGACAGAGCTGACTGCTTCAGAAAATGTTTTCTCTATGTCTGGAGTGACCAAAGTGCTTAATCTCTGGTTATGAAGATGGGTGAAAGTGTTTTGGTTAGAGGTAGTTGAAGAAATGATCCAGAGGATGTTTTTCTGCTGGATTTTGTCAGGTAGAGTGGGATCCCAAGCACCTGGGAACAAGTACCTTGTTACTTGGAGATGTGGAAATATCTGCTATGCTTAGGGACAGCACTGGAGAAAGGAGGGCTGGGGCAGCAGAGTGTTATTGACTGTTAATGTAATGCCTGTGAAGAGAAAAAAAGGAATACTGTGATCTCTGAGTGCAAGTGTCTTTCACTGCTTTCTCAAGTGCTAATTCCAGTCCAAACACTCAAGGTACCTTTAGCATCATGTGGTACATCAGTCACCTGCAGAATGAAGTCTAGAAAGGGCCTTGCTCTTCCATCATGGTGTGTTTATGGTAATGCAGCAAGAGCTCTTCTGTGGCCAGCAGAGATTGTGCTGAGCTCAGGGTTTGCTGAGGAAGGGCAAGGCTTTGACTTAGAAAAAGCCTTCCAGCAAGCAAACCCCAAAACAATATTAGCTGTTTGGAGCTGTAGTGACTGCAGGGATGGAAATGGGAGCCTGTGCTGCCTGCTGCCTTTCAGGTACGTGGAGATGGCTGCACCAGGCATAAGTGTAGGATTTGGGAGGGTCTGGTGGATCTTTTTGGGACGATAGATGATAATTCCTTTTTAGCTGAGTGCACCTAATGTGATTCTGTTTGGAACTTTTAAAGTCCTTAGATCTCAGAGAGCTTCTGGAGGGCCCAGACAGGCTATAAGAGAACTGAGTGATGTCTAAATGCAGATCAAACCACTCTGCTTCATGAGCATCAACCCACAGCCTTGGTTAGCCCTGGAGTATTGAGCTGCCTCAGCTTGTGCAGCTGGGTGGGATTTTCTTGATGTCCATAACACACTTGTTCTGTGAATTTCAAAGTGCAGGGTTTGTGTGTTTTGGGGTTTTTTTCCTGTTTTTTTTTATTTTTATTTTTATTTTTTTTTAAACAAAAGAACATTTTAAGCTTTAACTTCTTCTTACTATGATGCTTGTTTCCTGTCAGCCCTGACATTTCATCACAATGACAACAACACAAAAAGCCTCTGCATATTCATGGGATTTGGAAGTAGGAACATATTTTCACATGTAGAAGGATCTGTAAAAGTGGCAGGCTAATCCAGTGAGTGTCAGCCTGTGTGGGAGGGAAGGAAGAGGTTGGCAGTGTGTGGAAGCTGATGTCACTCCTACTGAGTAAGGAAGTTTCCCAAATTGTGCAACTCATTGGAGATGATGAGATTTATCATTGTGATCTCCACATCCAGGGCTCTTGGAGGAACATCTAGTAGGATAGTTTAACTTCCACATCAGAAGAATAACATTTCTGATGCTGAAGTGGGGCTCCAAGGGATATTTCTCACATTTTGAGGATTTTCAGGAATAATTTGAAGTAATTCCAATTAAGGTGAGAACCAGCCTGGCTAGATAGAAATGCAGGAAGAATCTATGTCTAATTTCAAATCCATTCTTGCCATTTATAATTTGTTCCTTTGAAAAATAAGTCCAGGGGATTCATTATATATGGGAGGGCATGAGTAGGGTTACAAACATATTTGCAAAATATGATTTTTTCTATTTAATAAAATAAAGCACAAATTCATTTCTGCACAGAGGAGAAAGGAGCCTCCTCTTGATGGATTTCTTTCTGTTGGAGAGCTTGCATCAGCCTTTGCTGACATTAACAGGGCTCAGCAGTAATGTCTCTTCTTTCTGCCTTCTAGAAAATGCTAATTTCCAATATAAAACTGACTTAATGTTACTATGTCAAATTTATTTTTATGCCATATTGTTCTTAAAATATTTCATGCTTTCAGTTTACAGAAAGAACAAGCATCTTGCTTGAAACTGCAATTTTAGTCCTACCAAGAGAATGCTTCAACAAACAGTTTTATTATTCTGATTATACCCTCTCTTTGTGAGGCTTAGCTATAATTATGGGAAATAAGGGAATTTTTCTGCTGTGGAAACATAATAATAACTTCTGTTAGTATTTTTAGATCAGTTTTGAAAATGTAGCTTTGAATGTTACTTTCAAATCTCACATTAATCAGATCTTTATATGCTGGGAAACTCCTGGCTGACAGAGACAGCCAAAATCTTCTTAGTGGGGTAGATCAATTTGCATGTTCTATGTTGAGAAAGTTGGAGGTTTTCAAATTTATTTTTTTAGTGGTAGCAAAAAGAGGTTCAGCGGAATAGGAAAAAGAAAAGGAAGGCTGGGAGCAGCAGAGTTTGGGATGAAATAAAAGCAATTAAGGGAGTTCTGAGGATGAGATAAAAGTAGAGTCAGGAGTCAGTTTTGGATGAAGGCAGTGTTTTGTTTTTTTTTTTTTTTCTTCCCTTTCCTTTTGTGTCCAGCCTGAATTAAATATATGGATTGTGACATACAGGAGGGCAGGTTGGCCCAATGATCTCAATGGACCTAATGAGAACAAGCATCTCAGGAGGTCAGGGATCAAAATGGTTCAATGTTGGGCTCCAGTCCTGGATCCCTTCCCTTGCAGAGAAAAGCACAGGATGACATGAATATGAATCATCTTCTTTCTGGGAGATTCAGAAGTATAAACATCATGACCTTTTGTTTGCCTAAGGACAAAAAGAAATAAGCAGAGTTTTTTGCTTTGGAAGAAATGGGATAGTTAACTCCAACTTTGTTTCAGACTTGAGATATAGACTGCTGACAAGTTTCTGATAAATCTGACCTTGCACATTGTCATATTGAAACTAACTCTAATTCAAAGAAACCCAGGCTATAAATCTCTTTCTGTAGAGACTGTTGTAATCCCTTATTTAACACAGTGCCTTTGAATAACATGGGCCTCTGTCCTGAGCAGAGACAGAATTGTTACAAAAGTTTGTTCAGGTAGGAGAGCTGGGAAAACACACCAAAAGTTGAATAATATATTGTCAGAGACATCTTCATCCAAATGATGAGTACACCCAGCTGGGCATATTTTAAGTGCATCCTTTCTTTCTTTTTAAAATATCTGAATCTCTAGCTACATCTAAGTGTTTATCTGACTGTTTAGAAGGCTAATAACAGACTGAGGAAAAACAAGTTTCTTTTAATTTATAAGAGACTGAAAATGTGCCTTTTGGAAGGAAAGGATGAGAGCTTTGCTGTGTGCTGCTGACCTGTTCCTTCAGCAGAGATCTGTACAGTTCATGCCTGAGCATGTCCTTGATAGAAAGGAGTCCATCTAACTATGGATCTGTCTTTTTTTGCAGAAAAAGTTGGAAAATATTTAATTTACTGTGTCAAAACATATGCCACAAGTAGAAGGTGAGCACTTCTTTCACAGAAGGGAGTATTTCTAGAGCTAGATAGATTTTTGTGGAAAGCTCTACATCCAAGCAATCCATGAACAGTGAGGAATGTGTATATCCCATTTCAGCTGCCTGCAAGCAGAACTCAGGGCTTTCTTCAGAACACAAGGACTCAGCCCCCAAGGTCCTTCTGACAATGGAGGCTGTGAATTAGGTTGCCTGGTAGAACAACCATGGCTAACCTGAGCAAACAATTCCATTAACTTCTTGAGACTTCTGAAATTTAGTTCATCAGGAGATAGGCCACACAAACAACCCTTAAAATAGTGTTGAGAAGGCGCTTCCAGAAAATTATTTGGGTAATGTTCTTTCCTAGCAGGACTCAGGAGTCAAAATTTTCATTGACTTTAAAAGGAATTTGTTTTTCAGCTTCACCTCAACACAGCAACTATTTCAGAGAAATTAATTTTGTATGTCAGGTGTTGGGTCTCATTTTTGGTTGGGTTTGGGTTCTTTTAAGCATTGGAGACAACTGTCAGGCCAGAGCTTCTGGAGTGCCTTGTGGACTATTCAAGCACTTAATCCTTCTGGTCCATGTCTTGACCCTTCCCTTGGCCTTTCCATTCTGGGAGCCAGCTGGGAGGAATGTGAGAGAAGACAGACACTGGTTTGGGATGGTTTAAACCCATTCCAACATTGCCAATGGAAACTACAGCAATTAGCCTCAGTTAGCCAGCAATCAATTAGCAACTACTCAGCAATCTGCCTAGTTTCTGTTCATGTGTTCTTCTCTGTTCACACACAGGAAAATGCAGCTCAAGCTAGGCATGAACTAAGTTCCCCAGTATCACTGATGCCTAAAAATATGGGAAGCACTTCTGCAGCTGGGTGCCAGTTTTGGCTTGTCTTCTTGCTGGGTGTGGTGCCTTGCAGCTGACTCTTTCCTCATTTGGGCTTAGCAATTATGGACAAGGAGGTTTTGGGACCTCACTCTGGCCTTTGACTTCTGAGAACCCTGCAGTGGAGGCTGGGTGAGTTGGGAGATGAGTTACTTCTCCTAACAGAGGGAAAAAACCACGAGTTAAATGTCATGGTAGAGCTTTCTGTTTTCATGAACATGTTGAAGTAGCCCTGATAAACTTGATTTTGAGAATTTTAGGCAGGGGATAAAAGGCAGGAGATTACTATTGATTTACTTTGATGACATATGGCACCTTGTCATACAGATTGGTTCCTGCATTTTCAATGTTTTTATTCTTGGCCCTGAAAGAAGTGTAACAGATATTCCCAACACCCTACTGCCATAGAAGTTTTCTATTTTGGGAGCTATTCAGAGGATTATTCAAATTGCATCTTTATGAAATACAGGGTGAACAAGTTTTGTTAATATATTCTTTGCAAGAAAAGGCAAGTTGTAGTGAGGACAGCAAGCTTTTATCCCTCTTACACCTGGAGTAGCAATTTACTTAAAAATAATAAATTCTGCAGACAACAGTTTATTAGCAGACCCCCCATGACAGTAAAATATTGCTAGTTTTGCATTTTTTCTAGTGATGAATGTGTCACTACTATTGTTATCTCTATAAGTATATAAGTAATTTCTTCCTGAAAACATTGTGTTCAAATACCCAACATCAATTAAATATTATTCATGTGTATTACTTGGTATAGAATGTTCCCTGCCCTTAAACTAAGTTGCCTGCTGGACACAAGGACTCTGCAAACTGCATCAGTGCCTGTCAGAATAGGCAAAAGTAAGTCTTGAGGAGAACTAAAGGTGTAAGTACTGACTGCAAATGTTTATTCTTAAGTTTTCATCATGTTCCATTTTTTCCTACTTAGCAACACCAAAAGTATCCATTTAAGGGCCTCTCAGTAGCAGATGACACAGCAGATGTCTGGTCACTGACCTCCTGGTGAAACTCCAGATATAATCACACAGGCATGCTTTGTCAGAGGTCTACTGCCTCTACTTGCCCAAATGCAGGACTGACAGTTTGGGATTTAGGCTCATGGACTCAGGTGTGGTTTAGTAACATTGTTCTTTTTGTTTTTCTCTTGACAAAATATTGATGCAGAGTGCCACTTTTTCTCAGAAATATGTTGTACCAGTTTGTGCTGTTGTCTGATTAAGACACTTGTATTCATTTCAGAATTCATTAACAATCTTTTATTCATTTTTCTGTGGCCCCTGCAGGGCTCATTTTCTTTATGTTGGTTCCCTGGTGTTAGTGTCATTGCAAGAGCAGTGTGTGTGTTCAGGACTATGTGATTTTTATCTATTCAATATGTGATTTGTAAGTTAGAAAAGATATATTATTTTAATGGTTTCAGGCCAGCCAGGAACAGCAATTCATCTCGGGGAACACTGTTATGTAAACACAGGAAAAGCTAAACTTTACTGCATTTTCCTATAAAGACAATATTTACAGAAAAATTGGTCATATTTATTTAAATTATAAAGTATATGGATTGTGAATCAACACAATATTTTTGATCAAGTACTGCACAAAACAATTACCCATGTTGTGAAAAAACATTTTGACTTACTAAATACTGTACAAGTTCCTATTTCTATAATGCTTTCCCCAAAGCACAGCAAGTACTTGAGGAAGTTGTAGCCAAGTCCATGTATGAACTCCAACTGTGTATTTCAAAGCAGCTTTTTCAGAAATGTTGTTCTTCTACTATACCATTGGATAACACATATTTTACAACTTGTCAGAACAGTTGCTTCATTTCTGGACTTTCTCCTGCTCACTTCAATGTACACCTCTCCTCTGCATGCCCTTGACATGACTGGTTTCCAGTTTGGAGTGGTCTTCTGAGTGGTTATGCTCCCTCTCAGGCCAGTTACAGGGTAAAGACAAAATGTAAGGAGACCCAGGGAAGTGTTTTAAGAAAATAATTGCTCTCTGTATTGGTATCACCTTGCAGGGGCATCTGAAAATTGTTAGTTGTTCATTACTGTGTGCTGAAAACCCATGGTGCCTTTTATTGAGCAAGGTGAGGGTAGAATAAGGGGTTTTTTCCTATAGTGACACTCATTGATGTGAGCAGAAAAGTGGAATATGTGCTGTCCTGGTGTGCCAATCAATTCCACTGACAGCATCAGGCATCTCATGGTGTGCTATGTCAGCAAGGATAATGAAAATGTTAGAGTTCTGTGAGAAACAACAAAACAAGTGGGATCTAATCCCAGAAAGTACTAACAGAGTGATCAGCCTAGCATAAACATTTGGGACAGCTGTAAATCAAAGCCAAATTCAATTTAATTTAGGAAGCAAATTCTACGATGTCAGAGATATTTGTTTGTGTTTGCTTTATTTGTAGATTTGAAAGATTCAGCCTGCTCCCAGCTGCTTCTTCAATCAGCTGTCAAACCTTACCAATTCTGAGCTGAGACAATGCAATTTGGGAACTACTGAGATTTAGAAAATTAGATTATTTTCGTTTCAATTTTTATTCTACCAAACTCAACACCTTTTTATTTTGAGATTAACTAATTCTGATAATGAAAAGTTTCTCTGCAGAATGTTTATCTCTGACAGATTCTTCACATAACTCAGTGTAATACATGCATTTATTTTCTTCACCAAATAGAAATAATCTGGTACTTGTTGTGAAAATTAGCCTTCCATTAAGAGTTTTGTGTATTTATGGGAAGAAGATAGGCTTAAAAGATTATGTTTCTCAGAAACAAACAAGGTAAAAACCCTTGATCTGCCCAGATGTTCCCTCTAGGGACATGCCCTTCTCTTTGGGATTTAAATGTTTGCAATGAGTCATTAAGTTGTCCCTTTCAGTTTTCATGCCTTTGATAAAACACTAAAGGTTTACTTTCTCAGTGAGAGCTGACTAAGTGGAATATACAGATCAGAGTTATCTTTTGTCATCCAGATAAATGTTTATTCTTATAAGGTTATTATTGAGATGTTTTCTCAAGTTAGGTATTAGCAATCTAGCACTTCCTTAGTTGGAGTTTTCACTATCAGTGATTTGACACCTGCTTTCAGGAGCTCAAACCACTTCTCAGGTCTCACATTGAGCCTTTAGGTCTTCCTCTATCCCTCTTCTCTCAACTTCTGAGGCTAAAAATGTGTAAAATCCTCACATGTTTTATCCAAGAATCTTAGAATACTAAGTCAGCTTTAATTCCTCTTCTACTCTTTCCTTCAGAACAGTTTCCCAGAGAACCAGGATTTCTCTGTTCCTTAGGTGGTCCCTATGGGTGTCAAAGGAGAAGATTCAAAAGTTCAAAGACTTTGTGTTCCACCTGAGCTGGCCAGGTCCACAGCAGGCAAACACTGGGGGATCTTGAGAATGAGTCTTCATTTCCATTTTTCCTCTCTAGGCAGAGGTAGCTCACACTAAGCCCATTCTTTATGTTGCAAAACATGTATTGGTGTGGCAAAGAAAGCTGATGCATTTCTAGGAAATTTGTAGGAATGATCTGGAACTCTCTTCTATTGTGTCAGTCACATGACATCATTTTAATAGTAGATGAGGTAAATGGGGGCCAAACAAGACCACTTGGAATAATAATAGGATATCTTTGGGGAAAACTGAATTGCCCTACAGCTTACCTCGAGTCATACAACAAGAGCATAGCTCTCCCTTGATCTCGAGTTTGGTAATTCTTGTGTGTGATTGTCTGCAGCTCTGAACCAGTGGCTAGTGAAAAGAAATTCAATTGATTATGGGATAATTTTGGGGGTGGCGCATCCTCCTACAATCTTGAAATAACACTTTGGTATGACCAAAAAAGCCAGTGTTGCTTTTTCAGGAGAGAAATTTTACTTTGGTACATGATGGCAGTGAAAACATGGCACCAGGGCAGCACCAGTCTCCACAGAGCTTTAAAACATGGCAATCACTTCTAAATTGAAAGCAATTCTCCCAAATTGTTCCTCATGCTCCATGGTGTGAGTGAGCCATCAGGCTGAACGCCTCTGCAGGGGCTGCAGATGCTAAGTGAGGAGTAAGATGACTGCAGGACTGCTAAGGGTAGTGCTGTGGATGGGGAAGGAGGTGCTCTGCCCACTGGCTGAGAGGCAGGAGACCCCCCTGCAGGGGTCCAGTGGGCATCCAGCTAGCTGGGCTCCTGGGAGCAGCAATGGCAAGATGCAGACATGGATGGATGGAGGCAAGACCAGCCAGTTCATTCTGCTCAGCAGAGGAAGCTGAGCCATGGTAAGCTTAGCTGGCTGAGTCATTGAGTCTCAGATTTTGGTTTTGGGAATGGCAGGAAGGCTCAGTGGTGAGAACAAATTGGTTTATTGATATAAGAAGTAATTAGCATGACTATAAATGGGAATTGGGCAAGCTGAAGCAGACTGTAGCTCTTCTTTTTCTCCCAGAAAACAACAATTCCACCAGATTATTTACTTTGTGATAGCTCATGTTTTATTTTCAGGGTCATTGTTTTTCAACATGGAAAGTGGTAACAATCAAACAGGTAAGAAATATATTAAGAATAGGATTGTTCCTCAGAAGAATCAACATTAAAATTGTAATTTTGAAAAGTTAATATTTCTTTTGCCTTTTTTTTTCCTTTTTTAGTTTTATTTTATTTGGAGGGTTTCTTTTTTTTTTGCTATGAATCTGTAGTGCATAAAAAAAGTTGTCTGAAAACAGTGTTGAGGTTAGATAAGTATGTGTGAATTCAAAATTTACTTTTTTCCCATTAAACATGTACATAAAAGCTGCAAGTTTTCCAGAGAATACATAGTTTAAGTAAATTAAATCCAAGAGCTCTAAGCCTTATGCCACCCTGCGTGCCCTAACACACAGGAGAGAATGTGGGAACATTCCTCTCTATTGATAAGGGATTCCCATTTCTTGGAGCTGGATAGATGAAGGGGCATTTGGTAAAGAGAATCATTATCTACTCACACTTCCCTCCAGCAGTGCCATGACAGACCTACCTGCAGCTGACTTGTTCCTACTGGATAATGTCAGGTGGTTGAAACTGGAGCAGGCCTGAGGACTTTCACTCAGTGAATAGAATAGCTCTGCACTCCTACGTGTTCTGTGTCAGCATTCAGAGCATTCATACTTTCCATTCCACCACTGAGGTGCTCTAGATCTTACCCCTGCCCCAAGGGCAATTTGCATTGCTCCATGCAGAGCAGTAGTTTCACAGACAAATTCTCCTTTCTTGTTATGAAAAACTGTGAATCCTCTCAAAGAGCTTGCTGATGCCAAATCCCACTTCCTTGTTCTCTATTAGTCCCCAGAAGGTTTCTTTCTACATTTAGTGCCATGGATATGGGTGAAAGCTGTAGTTCTGTTATGTTTTGGAAGGTTTTAATAGGTGATTCTGTAAGCACAAAGATGCTATGGGAGGAAAATAAGTCCCTCATGTTAATTGATTGCTACTTAACCATTTCAGTTCATGTAATACATGCTGGCAGCACTTCTTCAGGATTGTCTGTTTAATCAGAATAAAAAAGTATGTGGTACAGAGTGGTGGCTTGCATTGCTGCCTTTGGCCACATCCAGTGTGAGAGAAGCAAAGATGGAGCACAGGCAGTGTGTGTGCTAAAGCCAACCAATGTGGGAAAATGCAGCAGCAGTCTCCGAGAAAGGCTTTCACAGGGGATAACTTCAGGAATGTTAATATGAACTACAGATTCTCAGAACTTGACTGGACAAGGCCCTGAGCAACTCTTTCTGAATTCAAAGCTGGCTGTGCCCTGAGCAGGGGGTTGGAGCTGAGCTTTTCCAACTTTACTGATTCTATCAATATGTTCACTGATATTTTAACTGAATAGCTTCAATTATTTCATGAGATCTAATGTGTGAAAGTATTCCTTTGCATAACAGTGGGAAGCTACTGAAGTGTCTGACCTTCTGGAAGATCCTGTGTTACTGCACTCAACTCTTCATAGGGTACTCTTAATTCCATAATAATTTTTTCCTGTTATCTCCTTGCATACTGCTGACTTCAGCAACCTCATCTGCAAAAATCTGCTGATCTGAGCTGAATGTACACTTGTGTCTATTGCTTAGATGCTCTTTCTAAATTTTCTCTGCATCAGTGAGAAGTAGGAAAGAAGAACTGAAGGCTAAGATTCACCAGCTTAGTTTAAATTCACATCATCATATAAAGGAATGGATTTCTAAACAGATCAGTCTATTTCCCTTCTTAGGTTCCCACTAGCTGACCTTATGAGAATGCAGGAAGGAGTAGGTTTCAGATGTTTGTGATTTTACTAAGGCTTTTGATGTTGCTCAGATAAGCAAATCAAGGAAACGTGATGTAGATAAATCTAGTACAGGATGAATAAAGTGGAAGAATCAAGTGCTTCATGAGTCTGTCTGATATTTTCAGTAAATTGAAGGACCATAGAATTCAAAATGATCTTGACAAATTGAAGTAATGTTCTGATAAAAATAGGATGTGTGTTTAAAACAAATCAAGCAGTCTGTCACAGATTTTTGTGGGGAACCAGAGTTTAAGAGGCAGAAAAAAAGATTGAGTGGGTGAAAGTATGAAAAGGCATCATCTGCAAATGAAAAATTCTGGGTCATATAAACAAAGCTTAGGTTGCAGAGAACATCAGGGTTTTCCACTTGACATGAGGAAAACAATAGTTGCTTTAATGGCTTTTGTAGGATGCAGACAGATTTGAGACAGTTCAGACAGTAGCAATAAGGAGCCTTTTAGAATACATGATCTATGAGGAAAGATGGAAAAAATTTGGCACTTAAGCTCCTTAGTCAAAAAGGAAGACTAAAGGCAAACATAGTGGTGTTCAGATGCATGAAGAGCTGCTTCCAAGGTAGAAGCAGTAGCTCTTTTTTCACCCTACCTACTATGGGTAGGATAGAAATAGTGATTTTCAGCTGCAGTTAAGGAAGGTTTGGTTAGCTGTTAGAGAAATGTAATGTGTTAGGGAGACATATGAACATTAAGGATCATGAAAGTCTATGAGATGGTTCTCTGGTGAGTTTTCAGTCCTCATCATCAGAAAGAGTTCAGAGACAGCCATTGAGATCCATGTGGATTGGTGATTCTGCACTAAAACAGGGAGTGCTCATTAGCAGATATATATTAACAGAGTTCTCCTGTTGCTCAATTCTGTACAGTCCTTGGGAAAACCCAGATGCATGTGGCTGGTGGTGGCCATGGCACAGATCTGTCAAATGCTGTTTGGGGCATCTTTGTGCCCTGTCAGCAGCTCACTGTTACCTGCACTGTGAGCCTGTGCTGAACTCCCCTGCCCACTGTGTTCAGGTGTTTGCCTCTCCTCCTCTGGGCACCCTCAGCTCAGTTCCTGTGACCTGCTCATTCTGTGCCTCTCTGCAAAAGGAATGCATGCAAAAACTACAAATGGAATTGTTAGTAAACCTAAATTAGTTAGGAAAATTACTATTTCAGATAAGGACAGCTCAAGTGGGTTGGAAGATGGTCCAACCCTGTTACATGGGTGCTGATGTGATCTCAGCAAACAGATTTGACACAGCTTGGAAAGACTGAAGCAATGGTCTCTGGTGAATTTAATTTACTCTTTCAACTGCCTGGATTTTGCAGGTTTCTTGTGCTGTGTCTCTGCATTTAAAATCTCATATTCAGCTAGAAATTAACGGCTAGCTAATGATAGTTGTCAGCTATCATAGTTGCCTCCCTTCTGTTACAAAATGTGTTTTTGCTTTTAAATATGAGCAATAGACAACAAATCCTGAAACCTTGGGAAATTCTCTGTGCTCTTTTGTGACTGTTTCTGAAACCTCAGTTATTACCAATGTAGTAAAGAAATGGGAATTTTTCAGCAGCTTTATTTTACATGACCTTTCTTGGTTTTCCTCAAAAACTTTTCCAGTTCTCAGCAGTACCAAGAGTAGTGTTTGACCTTCCTTGTACTCAAATACTGTACACAGTCTCTGCTAAAAGCTGGAAATGCCTTCATATTTCTTTTAAGAAAATTATTAGGGTTTTTACACTTTAATGCCAATAAGGACTGTGTGATTGTCCATCTACTATCATAGTTGCTATCTAACATGAAGCTTTTACATTTTTATTGAGGCCAAATTTCAACAATTTGTCTCTGCAGACCATGTACCAAAACAAATTCTGCTTTAGCAAGAATTTATCCATGGAATGTGCACAAATCTCTGCAGACCTGCATACTATTAACTAAGGAGAGCAAGAATCTGGGCAGAAATGACATCCAAAATCTTCTATTTTTGCATGCAGGTTTACATGGGATATGTGATCTCTTACCAACTGTGTAACACTGCAAAGGGCAGCTTTGGTTTTGGTAGAAACCATAAAAAAGCAAAAATTCTGAGCCAGTTCCCCATGGAAGTCACTGCACAAAATCTGCCTTAAATTCTTCAATGTCAATCTTTCTATAAGATTAGGAGGATAAAACTTAGAATAAAGACAGTGGATTAAGTCCCATAATAGACAAATAAAAAGGGCTAAATTTACTTTAGGAGGGATTGAGATTTATTTTGCTTGTAATGCTAAAACTATTCTGATGATACAGTCTTACAGGTGGTCTTTTGACCTTGTATGTCAGCCTCAAATACCAACAAAGCATGGTGACCTTTGAATCTGTAACAAACATGTGCTTTTCTAAGGAAAAATTTCCCAGATATGGCTTACTGAAAAGTAGATCAGCAATAGCTCCTTAAAATAGAAGATCAAATTCTTCTGAAGGTCTCTCATAGCAAAAGATGCTCAGTCCTCTCTGACTCCCAAGGGCAAGGGACTGAGAGATGATTCCCCACATTTGGCTGTGAGGAGTCAAGAGCCAGACCCAGGTGGGGAGGGAAAAGATAAAGGAGTGGCATGAAGAATGTAAGGCTGCAGTTGGTGGGAAGAGGGGAAATCTTTTTTTCCCCCACTTCTTTAACCTTCTGTGTCTCTGAAAGGTGCCTCAGTGCATCCTGAGAGAGCTTGTGTGTTTTCCAGCAATCTGTGGAAAGTCACCCCAAACTAACCATCATCCTGAACTGGTTGGTTTCATCTGGTCTCAGTCAAGGACAATATACTTTAAGCCCATTTGAAAAACAAATAGTTAGGGTATTAGGACAAGAATTTTCTGCTTCCCTCAGAAATTTCTGTCAAAGCTACAAATTTCTGTCTATCTTGGCTGTGACAAACAAATGGTATTTTATCTGCATTTTATCTTTAGTCTTTGTTATTGGTTTAAAGCAAGAGAATTTAAGGTTTTATCCAATAGGGAGGCTTTCCTCATCCCTCTGTTTAGCAGTGGTGAGCTGGGACATGGCCTTGTCCCAGCTAGCCCCTTTCTCCAGTGCAATCATGTGATTTTTTTCCCCCTTATTCTCCTACTTTTGGTAAAATAATAACTTTGGTCTGTCTTAAAAAGCTTAACTGAGTGATATAGAGGAGTTTAAGCACTTATGCCATCACTGAAATCACTTAAATATTTACCAGCTAAAAAGTAATTTGTTGTTCACCTCTATGAAATTGGCACTTGAATTCCAAATTGGAATATATTTTCACTAGTGGAATATATATTCACTAACTCCTACCTGGATCCTCTCATTGCCCCAAAATGATGTAAAAACAGATTAGTTTTGGGGCAACAACCACAAGCCACCAAACTCTGCATGGCAAAATGGGGCTCTGGTAGAGGATGGTAAAAATGCTGTGGCAATGCTCTGGTGAAACCTAAGGAGATGTACTCCCCCATCAATTGCTTCAACACCCTGGGTTTTGTCTGGCTGCTTTGTTGTGTTGTGTCAGAGAATTGAGACAACACTAATACTTTTCCAAAACTGGCTGAGGTGGAACAAGCCCTTCTCCTTGGCTGAGAGGCCATCAAGCAGGAACATTCTGTGTTTGAGACTTTGAAGGGCAGAAGACTCACAGTAGGTCAGTGCCTGTTCTGATGCCTGTGATAGTATTGCTGGCAAACCCAGACATTCTCTTTTGGAACTTCTGCCTGTTAATGCAGGTTTAACCAGCATAAAATACCCTGATCTGATCTCATCTGCAACTCAGGTCCTGAAGGGATAAACAGAACACTCATTAAATGGATGATTGTCCTGAGACAATACCCTTTTATTGAGAAAGGGTAGCTGGAAGAAGATGTGATAGGATCTGCATACAATGTGGAAACCCAGAAATCAGTGAGATGTGCTCACTGGTGTACTTAAAATGTGGGAATGGCAGATCTTTCCGGTGAAAAGTTTAGAGACAGTTAAAACTGGTTCTAGTTGGGTCTGATTCTGGTAAGCAAGATCATAAGCTAATGATTTTGTGCTGCCATGAGCTAGCAATGGGGTGTATACAGATTTTCTGATGTCTGTTCCCTTGTGGGGATTTTGGAGCAGTTTGGTGGTTCAGTGTTCTGTTTCTTGGATCATTTACTGTCTGGGGAAGTAGCTTTTCTAAGCAATGTCAGAGCTAGTCATTACTTGGATCTAGTAATTATGAAAGCAGTGTTCTCCTTTAGCCTCCTACCAAGAATTAGCAAGGAATGCTGCAGCATAGATTTTGACTTGGCTAAGGCTATGCAGCCTCTGTGCAGAGAAAAATACACTGCTGTCTTTGAGCTTCCTCCAGTGCTTGACAGTGATTTTATCCAGAACTGTCACTCTGCAATCTCTGTCTTGCACTCTGCCTGAGTCTTGCTGATGGTCAGGCACAAGGTACATTTTGCAGCCTGCTCTTGACCCCCCAGATCATGGCTCCTGGTATGCTGCAGTATGTGCTGGAGGGTTGGGTGCATGGGGCAGAGATAAGTGCAGGTCTTGGAGAGGTGACTGCTCCAGGGGTGGGCTTATCACTGCACTGCATCAGCCTTCAGCATGGTCCCACCTCTGCTGCTCCCATGTGAAGCTTTTGTGCAAGACCCCAGGGCACCTGTGTGGCTCTGATTCATGGCAGGCACATCATGGTCCAAGAAAGTCAGTTCTCTGTGTCTGGGGTCTGTGGCTATGGATAAGCCACTAGTGCTCCTCCAGCTTTATCTGAGGGTGTCAACACTCCTGAAATGAGAAAACAAAACCTGTACTTTTCTTCCCATTTGCTCAAAGTGGTGCAGTTCTCTGCTTGGGCCATCTGTGAGATGGTAGGAACTTACTGAGCAGTCCAGAGCAGTGCTGATCCTGTATGGAGTATGTCTGGGAGAAATGCTGCTTTTCTGGAGCATGCATGGTTTCACTGTGTGCCTCTCCAGAGAGGCACTGTGACCATAGGACTGGACCTCCTGTGTGAGCAGGCTGGGCTGATATGGTGGGATCCAAGAGAGTCAGATGTAGTGGAGAAAGGAGGCTCCACAAGCATCTTTTGCAGACCTATTTAGTACAGCACCCATTCATCACAGGACTTGGCAAGACAAGAGCAGATGGGCCCAGGTGATGTGAACAGGGACAAGTGTCTCCAGAGGGCTCCTGAGGAAGCCAGCTGTCCTGGAGCACACTGCACCCTCGCCACAAACTGCTCTCAGGAGCCTTTGCTGTGCCTGTCTTGTGCCTGCTCCTCTTAGCAATGGCTGTAATTGTGATCCTGCTGGCAGTGCAAGCTGCAGAAGCATGCAGCTGGAGGAATATGTGCAGCAGGGAGGAAGGCTGCTGAGAAGGCACAGTGAGAGGTGTGCCTCTGGGACCTGTTTAGGGCAGAAATGACACCTGTGTCCAGACAGTGTGGTGAAGGCAGGCTGGGAATTGTCACAGAGGATGTGGCACTGCTCCAGAGGTGCAGAAGGCACAAAAGGCAGTCTCAGAGCAGGGTAGGAGATGGGAACAGCACCACTTTGTGTGAATTGTTTCCAGCTATAAAGCTGAGAAACTTAAATAGGTGGGAAGGACAAGCTCTTTACTAGCCAGGGAGAACTTATAATGCCCTTCAATTATCTCCTGGAATTACTGGGGGGCTGAGGTTATTCTGACTCCCAAGAGTTGTGTTTTTATGAGGGGTTTTTTCCTCCTTCTCTGTTCTCCCCCATGAATTCTTTCTGCTTCTCTTAGGGAGCCAGAGTGCAGGAAAGCACCACCTGCAAATTTCCCACCCTGGCTGTGCCCTCTGCCTCCCCCTGGGAGCACACAAAGCCACCTGTGTGCCAGGACACCCCTGAGGCTCTCAGCTGTCCTGACAGTGCCCACAGGCCTGTCTGCTCCACTGGGCTCCAAGCAGAGATTGAGGTTTGGATGACACCCAGCAGGAGGGTAAGATATGGAGCTGTGACACTGTGCCAGACACCAAACAAGGGGGTGGAGAGGGACTGAGGCAGGTGACTCATAAAGTCACAGCTGAAGACAAAATCTGAGGGCAAGATCAGGTTGTAATGACAAGGAACTGGTTGAAAACGTGAAATGAAAACCATCAGGCATAACCCTGTGTTTACAGAAGAGCAGAAGGCACCAGGGAGAAGGAATGGGTTGATGGAAACACATGCAGGGCAGCTCCATGTCACACTGGCAGTATAACTCACCATAATCTGTGGGCACTGTACAAACAGGCAGAACTTGTTGGAGATGCTGGGATGTTTCTAGAAAGAATCAACAGCTTGTTTGGTCTGCCTGTGGCATGCCCAGTCTGGCAGCAGAAGACCACAAACCAGCTGGGTTTGCATATGGCCCAGCCAGAGCCTGGGGCTGAAGGTTTACAGCAGGAAATCCTGAATGTCCTATCAGCAGAGATGTTCTTGCTCCAGCCCCCAGGCACCTGTGGCATGCTGCTGCTCTTTCAGGAGCACTGGTACAAATGCTTGTCCAGCTTTCCTGTGAGCTGCCTCAGGAAATGGTCTGCCCTGAGAAAATAATGCTGGGGGAAAAAGAGAAATGGTCATCTTTGGTTTGTTTTATAAAATCAGATCTCTGCTTTGATTCCATGGTGGGGAAGGTTGGTGTGCCAGAATTAAATAGCAAGCAGGCACTGCTTTAAGGCAGTATTGCTACATAATTTTTGTGTAACAAAACCATAATCAAAATATGAATTTTCCTACAGATGCCAGAACAGCTGTAATGTGAGGGTGGATAACCACATGGCTTTTCTGTTTCTACTGCATCATTATATTCATATTTCTCCTTTAGAATGCCTTACAGGCACAAAAGAACTGATTTTATGTTTGAGGAGTTATTGAATGGTGGAGCAGAAAAGGCAGAGGAAGACAGAAGTCTAACCTTTTATAGAGTGCAATCCAAAATTTCTCTCATCTTGTATTAGTTTTCCCCTAAGTCTTTGTCTAATGTTGTCATGGTTAAAATAGAGAACTCCTGAATAATCTTTGCTTGCATAACACACTTGTACTGCCTTGAAAATTAAATAATCTTCGTTATGTTCAGGTTTGAGAAAGTTCTGTTTATGGAAGCTGCTTCATAAGTAAACACTTCTAGAAGCAACTTTAGTTTTGCCAATTACTTTTGATGTATTTTGGCAATCTTTGTCTAAACATATTTATGTTAGTGACTAATTCTGTTGTCAGCTATCTGCTCATTTCCTTTTCCCAAGTGTCCTACCCAGCCTCTGGCTGCCTCCAAGCAAATCTGGTGGTGGCATAACAGTCTTGAGGACAGCAAGTTTCTGCAGGTGTGAAAACACAGTTCAGCTAAGAACCAATTTTGGCTTCCTGTAGTGATGGCATGTCCACTTTGCCCAGATTAATACCCTGAGGACTGGATGTTCCTGTTGGCATGACTGACAGAGGGTTGCACAAGCACAGAGCTGTTCTGTCATTCTGATGCTGGGGAGGGCTCCCAGAGCTGCGCAGCCCTCACCTGCAGCAGAGCAGCAGCCCTTGAACCTTTGTTGCTATTAAGAAGAGGAAAGATGGTGTTAGAAGAGTCAGCTAACTTTTCCCTCTATATCTTTCCAGGAATAAGGAATCCAAGGGTCACTTCATGGAATTTCTCCATTCCCAGAAGCCCTTGCCTTGGGAATTTAGCTTAAGATCAATTCCTTCAGGATCAGTGTAAGCACAGTCATTCTGAATGTTTGTTCCTCCCTAATTATTGATGTTTTCCTTTGAGATTAAAGTGAATGTTGCTAGTATCTGGCTGGATTTAATTTGGGTAAAGTGGAAAAAGCCAAACTACATTTTTTTATATAACTCTAGCCTAGCCCTTGGGACAGCTCTGAATCCATAGGACTCTACTGGCCTTTCTCAATAACTGATTCCTATCCTTAGTGTTGCTTAACTTGCATGAGATTTGTAAAAATTAAGTACTTATTAGAAGTTTTCTGACAGCAGTAATTGAAAAGGCAATGTGATATGTAGAAATGGTTTTTATCCCACAAATCATTTGAGGGATGTAGTAGTATCTGTTTATTCTCTGCCATACAGTCTATAGTTCCTTATCTTGCAAATGTCCATTTATATCCACAGTAAATCCATGGGGAACTCCATGGATCAGGAACACCCTCCAAGACTACAGGCAGTTTCTCTTTGGAGCAGCTGAATAGAAATTGAGAAGTTTCACCTTGTGGTGTCAGAACAACAACAAATATCTAATGAATTTTCTGTTGGCAAACAGGCAGTTTTATCATTCTTATGTAACACTAAAGATGTTGTTGCCAGCTAAGTTAGATGGCATTAAGGGGATCTTTGGGGGGAAAAAAAAGCTTGTGACTCTTTTTACAATTTGAATGTTACATCCAGAGCAACTTGCTGAGGCAGAATTTTGCAATGAAAAGTATGCAAGTTTAAGGACCTTGCCAAGTATGGGCACCCTGTTACCTGCAGGAGCATTTCCAGCCTCTTAACTGGTGTTGTCTGCACAACAGCTTCAGGAAGGTCTAAAGGTGAAGTTCTGGGCTGTGCCTCTCGGTGGTGCAGTACAAAAATTAAGGTTCAGTGAGCTGTGGGCTGGCACTTCTCCTCGGAGCTGGAGGAGACTTGTCTGTTATTCAGTAAATGGGGTGTTTATGTAAGTGGTGACTGATTTATGGTTCAGAAGTAAACCTGGGCATTTAATGGTATTGTCTCCTGTGCAAATGGACTTCTCTCCCCTAAGGCTATGCTCCAAGCAGTTATCATCAAGGGAATCCTCACTGATGCCAAACTGGATTTTTTTTTCACTTTGATGAGGGGAGATAAAAATTTCTTTTCTACAATATTTTGAATGTTTTTTGAAAATTAGTGAAATTTAATGCATCCTAGTCAATGATTAGTCATTAAAAAGGTTTTATTTTTAATTACAATTAGTCAAGGTACTACTAATACTTCTACTTCCAGGGAGTCTACGGGAGCTGCTCCCACTGAGTTCAGTGTATGCAAGATCAGACTTGCCTGCTGGCTGTTGCAGAATGCAGAACACTTTTAATTCTGATGAGACTTCCTCATCAGGTGATTTTATTTGAGATAAAAACTGTAATTTCTAGTTATGTTTCCATTTGAATCTATTAATTTGCTGTGGTAAAGTTCCTGAGTAACTTCTGCTGATGGACTGACCCCCTGACTTTTGACCAAATGTTCAAATAGTTTTCCTGTTAGCAATAGCCAGAAACAGAGTTTTGGATGGGTCTAACTCTGTAACAAGGATTATGTTTTGGCTTCTTGTTGTTTTCATGGTTCAATTTTTACCCCCTCAGAGACTGGTCATAACTCTCTTGAGAGCTCTGTCTTATGAGAAAAAAAGGTAGCACAGAAGATGAACTGTTGCATTAATCAACAAAACATTTTGGCTGTAATATGTTACCAGAAGTTCTTCTTGGGTCTCTGAGGTAGGAAAACATTTTTACATTGTGAAAGGCCAAGCTCCAGTGCCTGCTTGTTGCAACTTTTATAGCGACCACTGGGTTTGGTCTGTTGAGAGTTGTTGTTGTGAACTAGAATGTTCTCAGCAGTGGCTGGAGGAAACAATTCTATTTAGATTCTGCTGGTTTAGATAAGTGCCACCACACAGGTTTAAGCAATGTGAGCAGCAAGTTTTCTTATGCATCAGTGTGGATGTATTGAATTCAGCCCTTCTCCCAGTTACCCAGATAAGAACTTTGATTCTTCTGAATCTTGAAATCTTTGAATTGGTTTTGGGCTTACTTGATTGCTGGAAAAATCTTAGGGATTTCACTGTGAGCTCAAAGCACACAAGAGATTGAAGTTTGCATATTACTAATTGCTTCTGTAGTTTCCAGATTTGATGGGGTTTTTCCTATGTAGTTTTGTTCTTCTGTGTGTACAGATGTAAGTCCCTCCCTAACCTCACTGGCAGCCACAGTCCCTCTGGGCTTTGAGGCACAGAGCTTCTGTCAATGACCTTGGGGAGGAGTGGGTGCCCCAGTTTCTGGTGGGGGGACAATGCCAGCCCAAAGGGCAAGAAAAGCCAGAGGGACTCAGAAATGGGATCAGTTCTGTTGGCAGCTGCTTCTCGGGTCTCTGAGCCAGAGCTGTCAGGGTGTGGCAGTGCCAGGCTGGTGCCTGGGGCTCTGGTGGCATCTCCAGGTGCTCAGGGTCCTGGGGCAGGGAGCTGGCACAGCCTGCACGAAAACCAAATGAGAAATCTTGCTTGGCATGTGGTGGGAGGAAGTAGAGCAAATGTTCCCTCATTTTGGATGTCCTCATGCAAGGTCAGTTAAAAAAACCCAAACCAAACAAAAAAAAACCTCCAACCAACCAAACAAAAGCAAACCAAAAAATAACCTCCTGTAACACTGAGATGACATTTACACCCAGTGCTAATGTTCATATTTGCACCTGACTTTGGGAGAGCCCAGACTAGGGAGGAAGGGGTTGTAGCACATGCACGGTTTTTATAGTGGCCAGAAAAGGATTTGCCTGCCACTACACTAAAACTTTTGCTTAGGATGAGAATTTGGAGTGGAGAAAACAGACAAGCAGAGGAAACAAATAACAACTAAGCAGACAGACAAAACCAAACCACTTCCATGTAAACATTCTGGAAAGAGCAGGCACTATGCTGTGTCAAGTTCAGAGGAAGAGGCAGATCACGAGATTTTTGTACACTGATTCCATGTGAGACATGCTCTTCTTCCTTTTTGGTCACATCAAGTGGAATATCTGGGGGCGGATGAGCCTTTACCACCAGCACCAAGGAGCAGAGACAGTTGTAAAACCCTGTTCCAGGAGGGGAAGTGAGAAGTGGTGGAGTGGGAAGATGAAGGGACTTAGCTAGCTCTGGTTAGACTGACCAGATGTTGGTTTTTGTAAGGGACAGAGGCAGGACATTGTTCTTGCCTCTTTTAAGGAAGAGGAAGAGGAGCTGGGTCAGATTAACAGTGCAGCAGCTTGGGTTGAGCTCCGCGTCTTCCCCATCATGAAACAATGATGAAAGCAGAATAAACATGGTGCTGCTGCTTGATGGCTGAGCACTCTGCATCTTGTTGGCAAAATAAGAACACAGAGCATGCCAGAGCTGTTAATCAGAATGGCAGAGAGGTCTACATACTCTGGGATTTTCTGTCAAGGGGAATTGCTGATTCTCCTTCCTGCAGTGCACATCCCTTTCTGCAGCACCTCTCTTAGCTGTTGACACAGAAACATGACACAATCAGGCAGCTTTTGCTGCTCACTTAATTCCTTTTCTCCCTATCTCTGATCCTCCTTCAGACTGGATATGTCTTTATTTCTTCTCACTGGTGTTAGGCTTGTTGTTCCTACTCAGTAAAGCCATCTTAAGAGGTCTGCATTAAGAAGTCAGGAAACAAAACCATTCTGACACTGTGGAAACAGCCTATTTTTTTTTCTCCAGCAAACTCACTCTGGACCACTGTAGGGGGAATAAGCTCTTTTTGTGAAGTGTTTTTTTGGGAGATGCATAGTGGTGCATGTCATGGTGAATTTGCCAGGTACAGGGGGTGACTGCCTCTCCCTGAGGGAAGGGAGCAAAAAGACACCTTAGGTTTGCCACAGTGGAAAAGCACATACCTAGAAATTCTTCACAAAGGTGCTTGAAATGTGGATTATTTCCCTTGGTGAGGGTAGATGTCATGATAGGAGTCAAGTGCTGGAAGCAATGTGTCCTGAAAGGCAGGATTTTTGATCCCTTCTATTTAGGACAGAAGAGCTGTGGGTTTGGAAAAAGTAAACTTCCATTAAACCCACAGGTTTTCTGTCCCTGCCACTGTCTAGAGTGTACCTGTGACAGAGGAGAGAAAATGAAGAATCTCAAGGAAAGATTGATAAAATTCCTCTTCTTCCAGGGTCGTTCTTGCATGTGAAAAGTTACTGTGCTAAACAGGATCCTTGGCAAGAATGCAACTCTGCCAGGTGAGATGCAGATTCCCTCAAGACCAGGCAAAGCATTTCTTCCTGTTTGCTCCAGGAATATATTAGTAAGTTATTGGAACAAAGCTGAGAGCTGCTTCTTTGCCTGCCATCCTGGAGTGCACATGGTGGTTTCCAAGCTAGAAAAGGATGGGCAAATATCAGATAGGAAGGGCTGGGGAGCTCAAGGTGCCCAGGTACAAGCTATTTCTCTTGCCAGAACAATTCTTTGGCTCAGTCCCTGTGTGCTCTCAGGTTACACCTGAGGAAGAAGGTGGCTGGTTGTGGCTTGCACAAAGTATTCTGGCAGTGGCCACCTGTTCCTTGTGTCCTCCCCAGGCATGCACACACTCACTGAGGGGATGTGCCATGCCTGAACTGTAGCTCCACTGCTTTCAAGGGGCACCACACTGACAGTCTGTGCATTGCACACCCAGTTTGTGTGCATGAAATAAAACCATTTTTTTGCAATAGCAGCAGATCCACTCTTCTTGTGGAAATAGGCTGACCAAAAGAAATTGAGATAGTCTGGTGTATTTCTGTCCTCAACACTGGATATGATAGAGGCCATGACAGAAATTAAAGTGCAACCCAAGGAAAGAGACAGCCTTAAGAGGTTTAAGGATAGGTAGGTGATAGATGGGAAGAAATGTATATGGCCATTTATGCAGTTTGGCTATTGTTTTTTGACACCTTCATTTAACAGTGAAGGAGGAAAACCAAAGTTTTGCAGATGGAGCCTATATGAAGCCACTGCCACATTGTTTGTCATGCAAAAGTTTTTTTAATCTTGCACTTGAAGTGGTGTGGCTGCAGCTGTTGAAGCAATCTGAATATTGACATTTATCCAGTTAACAAAAGCAAAAGCCAAGTACACTGCAACCACTCATTAGGTATCTAACTTGTGCATATTATAGTTAATTTTCCTTTCTTCTTGCATATTAGGTAATAGGAATTTCTTTTACTGTGATATATCATAATTCAATACGTCACAGCCCTTGGTTTGGGCTTTTTTCTATACGTCTCAAAACCAGACTCTGCTTCAGTTCTCTGTTTTGATTCTTTCCACACATGGAAAGTTTCTGCAGCCCTTGCACAATGTGACAGCCTTCCAGACCAGCTGTCTGGACAGTCAGGTCTGAGTCCTATGGTAAGGAGACATCATTCTGTTGCAATTCCAGTATAACTTACACTGTGGAAGTTAAAAAATAATTGTACAGAAGTGAATGAATCATGTCCACAATCTAAATGTAATGAAAATTTAGGCTATTAGTTTCCGAGGGATTCTTCTAATAGGTCTAGGCTTGATTAGTGCCAATAGCCAACAAGGAAAAGCTCTTTCTTTGTAGCTATATAACCAAAATTAATTGTGTTTAGGTGTGTTATTGACAGCAATGGCATGGGAAACAACATCTATTGACATTGGTCAGGCCAAGGCAGAAAAATGTCCAACTAATGTACAGGCAGCCATAGGACCTGTTGTTTTGTGCTTTGGCAGCATCACTTATCTTCTTCCTTTTATTTACAGCCACTTTTTAAAAATAGAAATAATTTAGCTATTTACCTGTGGTTTTCTTTCCATTCAGTCTCCATATTACCATGTCTGTCTTCTCAGCTTAGTTTCTTTTGCCAGGTCCTTTCCTGCCTCATCTTAGGTTCCTGTGTGCATCCCAGATGCGATCAGCTGTGGCTGCTGGTTGAGTTCCTACCTTGTATTTACAGTTCTTCCCATTTATTTGGGCTGTCTCCCTGCAGTCTATCCTATATCTGCCCTGTGAAAATGCAGTTTTGAATACCCACAGAGAAACCTGCTGTCTGTCTGTCTGTCTGTCTGTCAGCAGTGCTGTTAGTCCCTGGGGGAGGCAGGAAGGCATTAGGTTGGTGTTGTGGTACCAGGGGAGGTGTTGGCATCTGTGAAGAACTATTGTCCTTGATGCTTTCATTCTGGAGGTGCCAGTATCTTTTTGTTACCTGACATATCTAAATGTAACAGATGCCAGATTGAAGAAGAAAATCAGAGTTTTAGAAGAAGAAAGTGAATTTCAAAATCTGTTGCTTATAGTCTGAACACCTGTACCATTGTAGCCACCAAAATATTGCATGTAAAGGACAAAATATGACATATCTGTATATCTGCAATTACAGTGCATTTGCAAGTAGTGCTCTGTGTATTTTAACATGGATATTCAAATGCTGCTACACATGCAGTGCTTTGGCAGGTTGGTGGGAGTGCAGAGAGGCTGATGAGATGAACTTCTGTCAGACACCACCATATCTCAGAATTCTGAGGCCTCAGAATGATTTTTAGATGCTGGTTGTGTTCAGTGCTTGGCTGAGCTGGGCTGTGTTTTGGTTTATGGTAAACATTGTGACTGATGTCCCAGATCTGGAGCTGTTTCAGCTCAGTGACCGCTGGCAGCCCTCTAGCACTGTGTTCTTCCAAACATTTCTCTGTCACTGTGGCACATGCTGTTTACTTTATTTGCATTCAAATGGGCCTTCTGTTAAACGTTTTCCATATTTCTTTCTCTTTCCCTTCTCACTTCATCAGAATGCAGCAATTCTGGCTGCTTGTGTAGGAAAGGTGCCAAAGGAGGTAGTGCACAGCTTGGGTCACAGCCTCCCTCCAAGCTGGCAAGTCATGGAGCATCTCTGGGGATGTAGATCCAAAGGGATGATTAGATGTCTGCCTAGGTTTGAGCTCCAGAAATTATCTGGAATCCAAAGTTATACTGGCAATGAACTGGTTCACCATTGTCATCTGACAAGGGGTCTTCTTCAAGGGTAGGGATGGGTACAGTGAACAAAATAATTAAATCTGTAAGATTTTAGTTGTGTGATATGCACACTAAAGATGCTGACAATCCCTGGCATGAAAGGAATCCCACCAGTAATGAATAGCATGCAGAACACATGGATATGTGAGATTTAGGGCACATGCTGCTTGTTTCTTCAGTGTTTTTGTTCATTTAGATTATTGCATGTCTTGTCATAACCCATTATATATGTATGTATAAAGCTATACCTTTGAATTAGGGACAGAAGTATGTATGTGCCTTCCTTGGTTTAATGCATTTATTATTACTGATATCCAAATACATAATTTAATTTCAGATCTTATTTTAACAATAAGGTACTTTAAAAAGAGTTTCCTCTGGCACTGAGCAGTGTTCTCAATGAAGTTCTTATCTACACATCCTAAAACCTTCTCTGAATGAGTATCTGGATTTGTGTATTTAAGGAAGGTGGTTTCCCTAGGAGGTTGACCATTTGCTCCTGAGATTCAAGAGAAAACTTTAATTTTGTATCTAAAGGTATTTGTATTTATTTCATCTGTTCTTCAGTCTCATTCACTGCTATTTTCCACAACCCCTGTTGGTGTGCTGTTGTTGCAGAGCACTGATGTGTGGTGGAGTTGGCAGCCCAGGTAGGGCACACCAAGTCATGTCTTAAAAGTCAGCACCTTCTTTGGCTGCCTGCAATGTCCCAACAGTGGGGAAGGAGTTGATTAATTTAATGATTCAGAAAGAGCTGAGTCATAAAGGGCACGAGAATTATTTTGAAATGAAATTGTAAAGACCAGTTCCAGGAAAGAGCTAATTTTTCACTGGTCACTATTCCTGGTACTGGTCTGGCAGTATCTTGCAACTAAATAGTGAAAAGATGGGTAAAGCAGCAAAGCTGTGACAGCAGAGGGCAGGGGTTTAAGCCTCTGGTAAGCATCAAATATTCTTGTAGTTTTGATCAGATAACTCCTAACATTTCCAGTGATTTAATGATTCCGAAGAAAGTTAAGAAATGTATTTAAGACCTGACAAAGTAACAGAAAATTGTACATTTAAATAAACAAACTGCATATTTGTGGCCTTCTTACAATAAGGATGAGGCAGAAATGAGAATTCCTCAGCAGATGCTTGGGGTGACAGCAGAACAAATGAAACAGATCCACAGAGCTCTTTTAGATTATTTCTCTAAACCAGGTGAATACAGACTTCATCCTGATGAAAGCAACATTTCCCCTGGAAATTAAATCCAAAGCATAGTAATACCCAATATTCTTGTACAGAGCCCAACTCCATGGGACCTCTCCCAGAGGATGTGTGAAAAAAGAGCCAGACTAAGCCAAGGTCTGGTTGTGACAGCAAACTTGGTTCTGTGTAAAATATCTTCACACTTGAAAAGCATGCCTGGTTATGAGCCAAGGAAATTCATTTCAGATGTTATATTTTTGCCAAGTATTTGTGGCACTGAAACACTAACTGCATAATTTCTGCTTCTTTTGCTGGGGTAGCAATGAATACAGGAGATTCAGCAGAATTAGAGTGAAATAATTGATCATATGATTTTCAAAAAGGATCCTGGATTAGACATTGTGTATCCCTAAGCATACCTACTGCCATGTGAGGGAAATTCAGAAGTCCCTACTTGTAGAATTGTGGGTTGCAATGTACACAGAAATGTATACATCTAGAAGTACACTCTTGCTTTGGAGACTAACCAGTAAGTTTCAGAGGCAGGCAACCACAGGGAAATTCAAGGGTAACTGAATGAGCCTGCAATTCTGCTAATGTCATCATGCAAAAAAGGAGAAAAACAATGTTCCTTTCATTTTTGGGTGCTTGTCCTTGTGATACAAGACATGGCCCTCAAAGAAACCTTGGACAAATGGGTGCTGTGTAACCTAGAGGTGCCAAAAAAATACTTACAGGAGAGTCAAAAAGCAGGACAATGATGTTCAAATATGTAAAATGCTGCTGTTAAGAGGGTGGGAATCATCTCTTCTCCATGTTGTAGTTAGTATGGCAGGGCTGAAATACACTAAGAGTTCATTTTGATATTAAGACATAGTTTTGAACAATAGAGGTTGTGAAATATCAATATGGGCAGTTTTGGAATCTCCATCTCTGAGATAGGACAAAAACATTTAGCAAACCCTTCCTCAGGGCAAAGAACTGGCAGGGCAAAGTACTGGCATAAATGACCTTTGGTCCCAGAAAATGCCAATAGCTTTTGGAGCAGAAAGACTTTTGTTCATCTATTTTAAGGTGGCTGGAATTTCCAGCCCTTTCTTATCTAAATAGGAACTCTCTCTGGAGTCCATTGTTCAACAGGAAAAATTCCTGGTTTTCACCTTAGCTGGAAGACCTAATTTCCTGTTTGATATTTTAAACAGAACTGTATTCTCAAAGAAGAAAGTTGCAGACACCTTATTAGGAAAAAAGAACAACACAAAAGAAAAATTCCAATGCACAGTTTAGTGTGACCAAGTAAGAAACTCTACAGTGTAACAGTGTCTTCACAGCATGGCTTTTATTCTTGCTAACTCCTGCAATCTAATCCAAATCGTTGCACAGAAAAACTTAGGTACCTAATGTCTCAGTAGATGCCAATGTCAACAAGTGAGGTCTCAGTGCTGAGCCCCTGAGCACTTTTTTGGTTTACAAATGACAATTCCTTGGCTGCCTTTCCTGTGACATGTGGCCCACCTGAGAGCTAATGTGGCTAACCTCATCATTTAGGGCACCTGGAACAGAGAGAATCCACCCCAAACTTACAGCAATGAATATTTCAGCACACATAGCAGAACAGGCTCAATGAGAGTGATGAGGAAAGAGATATCCTCAAATAGACCAGACTCATGCTCTGGAAGGTGGGGCACTGCATTTTTCTGCTCCAGAGCAGAGAAGGTTATTCCAGCCAAGTGCTGCTACAGCTTGTGTCAGTGTTGACATCTCCAGCACCAATTAATGTGAGGTTAGAGCTGAAGGAGGAGGAAGAACTTTCATTTCTGTGTTTGATATTGTGTCAAGACACCAAAATTGTAGGCACCATTGCATTTAAAGTAATGCCTTTAGTTCCAAGAGTGCTGTTCTAGTGTTTTTTAGATTTTAAAAGTTTGCTTTGCTTTTTGACTCTGCCATAGATGGTCCTGTGGACTTACCTGTACTCAGGTTTTCTGCAAGTCTGTCTAGATTTTTTAAGTAGTGAGTGTAAGCTGATGACTGATTAGATCCTCAGGTGGAATGCTGCCTAGAAAAGAAAAATTCTGCTTGCTTTCTAGTGATAATAGCTAGTCTCTTCAATCCTAAGAGCTAACTTGAAACCAAGTAGAACAGGACTGCACTTGATGTTCTATCTTGAACTACTTACAGCTTCTAACACTTGCTTTGCTAAAATTTTCTGCAGCTGGTTATTGTCCAAACATAATGTATCGATTTAATTTGAATTAGTTACGTTTGGAAGAACCATTTCCTGCATTTAAGGGAGACAATCTATACACGACTATCTTTCTTTGAAATACATCCACAGCTGAGCAAAAAAAGTAGGAAAACAGTAATTCTTTTTGAGAAATGTTTTTGCATGTTCTGTTGGGGTTGGTTTATAGCTGGATGAGTTAGGAAATGAAAACAGCAGTTCCTGGAAGATCTGTGCATTTTTATTGTGATTGCATAGGAATGTCTGGATGAGGGAGGATGAAGCTGGTCTCTGCAAGACTGTTGACTTATGTAGAACAGATCTTTTTATCTTGTGTCCAGCCCCCATATTCCAGTTATTAATAGTGAGAACTCATCTGTTCTCACTTGCAAATAAGAAGAGACCTTAAAAAGTTGCATGGACAGCAGGTTAATAGCCTTACAGCTCTAAAGACAAGCAATGATAAGAGGACATATAACCCCAGGAGCTTTCCAGGCATGTTGCTGCTCCCTACAGTGGATATTCCCTGGGTCACCTGATAAATTGTAATTAACAGTTGCTAATATAATTCTTCATCAGAATGCTTGTCCTGGGCTCCCTAAAGGCTGCCTGAGAGCTCCTGTCCATATAACCTATTGTGATGATTTGGGTGGCATTGGGTAATGTTGCTCTTTGCTTTCCTTATAGCAGCTTTATATACTGCTCTCTGCTCTATGGGTTCCTTTTACCAATGTGTCTGATGTCAGAGAGAGGCTTTTGAGTGCTGCAGAGAGATCTGAATAAAGCTCCTACAAGAAGGTGCTTTCTCAGAAAAGACATCTCAGTAAAGGAACTGTGTACTTTGCACTGCTCCTTGCAGATTTTTGTATCTTTCCCAAAGATACAAAAATAGACCTAACAAAAAAAGCACAAGACATGGAGTACTTTGCAACCTCTGTCTGATGACTCCTGGTACAGGATTATATATTTTCAAGAACTCCTAGTTGTTCCAGTTTTTCTGATGGGAGCAACAGCCATAGATTTTGTAAGATAAAAAAAAAAAAAAAAAAAAAAAAAAAATCTTGGCAACAAGCATCATGAGGTGGTTATTCCCAACATTTCTGTAGCTAGAACAGAAGTCAAGACTGCATTTAATGTATAGTTATTTAAAATGATAGGCTAACTTATGAGCCTGAAAAAGAAAGAAGACAAGACTATTTGCAATAGCATGTTGCAGTAATTAAGGGTATTATTCATAAGCCAGTTCCTCCAAAAAGCCTCTAACCTTTTACCACCCACTCCTTTTCCTCCCTCAGCTTCACAGTTGCTTTTCCACTTGATTATGGTGATACAAAGAGTACCCTTCAGAAGGCCAAGCTTGAGGACAACCATCCTGTCTTCCCAAGGCTTTCACAGGCATTCCTAACACCAACCTTTGTTTGTATTTTGGCACTTGCGTAAGTTAGAATCAAAGTGAATGCCTAAGTCTCAACTGATTTAATTTATTAGTGAATATTTATTAAGGTAACACACATTCACCTTGGCAGGGGTGCTGCAGCACGTACTTCAGCCACAGTGCCAGCTGCAGATTTCAGAGCTCAGTTTGCAGCCGGGATGTGCTATGACCCCGTTTTTCCATGTGCTATTCCGTTTAAAGCCAGCGGCGCTGTGATCCGCTGTGCTTGCCGCGGAGCTCCCCGGGCTGCTGGAGGGAGCCGGGCTGTGCCATCCTCAGAGCCGCAGTGCCACCAAAGCGCAGTGACAGGCCCTCTGCGGCTCGCTGCGTGTGCCAGCTCCTTTCCCGAGGGAGTCATTCACCCCCAGATGCTGATGGCCAGGGGGCCGGCAAGGAGCCGGGAGGCAGCGGGGAGGAGCGCTCACAGCGCCCTGCTCCCCCTGAGCCAGGCAGGGACAGCGGGGGGACAGCAGGGACAGCGTGGGGACAGGCAGGGACAGCGGAGATACACGCAAGAACAGCGCGGACACAGGGTGCCACCTGCCCGCGGGGACACGCAAGGACAGCGCGGACACAGGGTGACACAGGGTGCCACCTGCCCGCGGGGACACGCAAGGACAGCCGGCAGTGCCTGTGCTCTCTGGTACGGCTGTGCAGCCTCTGCTTGCCACCCTCAGCCGGAAAACAACCCCCACTGCCCACTGTGCTTGTTTAAACAAGTTTAAAGCAAGTCAAGTCTGAAGAGGTGTGACTGGGAAGATACTGAGTTATTCAGTGATCACTGTTCATTTCTGGATAAATGAGGGGACACTTTGGTATGAAGTTAGTTGCCCCTCCACTCCCTCGAAGCAGAGGGATAGGTGCTGTCCTTGTATCTTAGAGACAGAACTTGAACCTCAAGACCCTGTGAGACCCAGACCAAGGCCACCCTTCCCATGAGCTGCAGTGACAGCCGTGGTCCCCACCCAGCAGAACCAGGTGCCAGAGCACAGCCAGCCCCAACAGGAACAGAGAGACATGCCAGGGGCGCCACTGTGCTTCACAGCAATTCGAGGAGTATCATAAAACCTTCCCTGCAGCTTCAGCTATCCCACAGATAACTCTGGAGAGGGATCTTCGTCTAGTTTTAAGGAAGGACTAAGACCAAGAAGCATAAATCTTCAGGTATTGATAATCTGGAGAATGTATAAATCCCATCATTGATATAGGATAAGTATGCAGGAGATTAAACTGGCTACTTCTGTTTCATCAGTTTAGACACATACAGGTAGATCTATCCTGTCCCACGGCCAGCCAGGCACATGGACATCTCTGTGGGAAGATGTATGGGAGGCAGGGTCAGTGATCTCTGTGTTCTGCATGCCCCTGGGGTGTGGGATGCTCAGTGCAGTCTCTCCAGGGTCTGTGCCTTTGGTTTCCTCCTGCCATTGTTTTTTGTCACTTACTCCTCTCCTGTATTTGTTCAGGACCTAATTTTCCAACATCTCTTTGGTCACAGATTCCTCACTAGACTGAAAATAAATTGCACTTTATCACAGTTACTGGAATATCGGAGGATTGAGAGACCATTGTGCAAAGTGATGGGAAAGGGCTCTCTCACACTCTGAAAGCTTTACAAGTCTTGCTTTCAGTTTGGAAGGGAATTTCAACTAAAACCACTGAAAAGCTCTTCAGAAAACACTGACTGTAGTTGTTTTGTGATTGTTCCCACATCCCTCATAATTCTCAACCACAGCTCTGTGCTAGAGGCTACATACACATGGTGGGTATTTTTGCTCTTGCTAGCAGTGGGAGAGCAGGAATGCAAGCTTCCCTTTGATGTCCAGAATCAAAGTATTGACAAACAGCAAAAGAGGAGTGTGAGTTTTGAGGTTGTATCTTCCCTCAAAATAGGAAAACTGCCTATCTCCAAGTATTCTTTTCCCAGTACTCTTTTATTCTTCTCATGGATTTGTTGGTATTGTTTTCCTTTTCTCTCCTTCATACAGGAAATAAGCCTGAGCTCTCTCACACTTTGATATGCTTGTCATGCTATCCATGCAGAAACATTTCAGACTCTGTGCTGAGCACTTCATTACTCAGCCACATCTTTTCAAGAGCTGGCAGCCTGCAGAATAACTTTGAAAATAATTTACTTCATATTGCAGCAGTCCTGTGTACAGGAGCTGTCTTTAACCATTCCTGTGTTCTTCTGGTACCACAATGTAATATTGCTTTTGTTTCTGTCATCTTCAGGTGTACCTGCACTATATTTTGCAGCATGGATCAGCAGCTGGTGTGGATGTGCACAGCAAAACAGCCCTTGGAATTTCTGAAAAAAGATCTCACACGTGGCCACTTTCAATTTGCAGGGAACTTAAGTAAGATCATCCCTCTTGCCTTTTATTTCTATGTTCCTGTTTTTCTACTGTAGTTATTTTAAAGTAACAATTGTTTTGGCTGTACTATTTGCATAACAAATGGGATTGTTTGCCAAGTTTTGGCTTCCTGAAGAGAGAGCTTTTCAAAAAGTGGCAAGTCATTCCCTGGGCAAGTTTCTGTTTCAGTTTTCACTTGCTTTTCTGATGTTGTGTTTCCATGAAACAGGGGAGTTTGGGCTTCAGTTTCTTTTTTCTTATACAGCCCTAGTTTGAAAATTGTGTCAGAAGCAGGAGGCAATGGAAATCTGGACGTGCTACTGCAGGTCAGCAGAAGTAAATCACTTTCAGTCCTTGGTCCAGGTACTCTAATCTTGATCCAGCTCTACTCTGCACTGCTGACTGCAATGTAGACACATACAGACTCTTTGGAAAACTAAGCGCACAGTATCATCAGTCCTCCTACTTGAGCCAGTTAAGAACAAAAAATTATGATTTATGCTAACCACCAGAGCTAATAGCAGTCTGAGCTGAGCCTTCAAGACCTCTCCTAAAGAAAATGTGACTCACTCCTCAGGGAGTTTTTTAAAACCATCCCTTTTATACTGAGGTTGGGAAATTCCAGTGTGATGGAAGAAAAAAATTGTCATTTTATTTCACTATAAGAAATTTATGAGGTTTGGTGGGCTCAGTGTAGTTCAGAATGGTCAGTTCCCTGCTCTACTGAAACCCTGAGAGGTGGACTAATTTCATTTCTGCTAGTCAGATGCTTCACTCAGAGACAAAGCCAAGGAAAGAAAAAGTTGAAGTCAAGCATCTGCCAACACAGCTTTAAGCTACATTCATGCCTTCCTGGATGGGACATGGTACAGGGAGCAGCCTATCTACCAGGGCTGGTGAGAGCATGGAGCTCTCCTTCCTTCCAGTCTTGGCTGTGCTTCTACACACTGCATCCTGCACACTGCTGGGCTGCTTTTCTGGAAAGCAGATACTGTACTCTCTTATATATGTGCACCCTGGCCAAAACAGGACAAGGAGCAACACCCTGTGGCAGGGTGTGAGAGCTGTGCACAGATAGCTCACACACAGGCCATTTACACAATGCCAGGTGTTAATCAGTCCATGGGTGCACAATTTGGCCCATGGCTATTGAACCATCTGACTGCAGCAGCCTGAAGGTTTTCCTTCAAAAAGCAGCACAGTGTGGGGATTTTGGCAATGCAGTACCGGATTAGACAGAAAATGCAGCTAGATTAGAGGCTCCAAAGGGGAGTGGAAGGTTTTTGAGTGCTTACCATGGATGGTGCTTAAGAGCTGCACAACATTAATTGTGCCTGGGCAAAACATGTTCTGTGTCACTGAGACCCTCAACAGGTCAAGTCTGTGAAACATGCCATGAGTTCAAAGCTACATCCTGCCTTTCCTTTCAGGCTCCTGCTTGAGGCCACACACAGGTTTTCAGCTGTTTCCAGAGGCCATGTTCTGCCTTCCCAGGTACCTCACTTCCAGCTGTGTGGCATTTTGGAGGAACTCCACAGGGCTGTGGGCACCCAGCAATGGCAGGGTTGATTGCCAGTCTCTGGCACCCTGTGGCCAGTCCCACCTTGCCCTCTCCAGGTCCTGTGGTCAGGCCATGGGACCCTACCCCACACACCCACCCACTGCTGGGCAGGCAAGGGCAAGCACAGGCAGGTCTCTTCCACTCTTGGCTGAGTCCTGATACTGGCTGGAGATGTTCTCCAGGGAGCTGGTGGCAGAGCCAAAGAAAGTCATCTTTCTTACTGTGTAACCTGGAAAAATCAAACCTTTCCAGCAAAGTCTCCCCTTCTGTTGAAAGACTTTGTGGGATCTGCACAAATGGGTGTGTGGGAGGAAAGGCCTCACAGCAAAGCTGCCAGCACTGTAGGGATCCTTTGAATTTGGGAGTTGAGTCTTCTGCAGTGTGTGATGGAAGAAAGATAAGGTGTTTTTTCATGAGAATGATCTCCTTTATTCTGGTTTGCTAATCTGAGTAAAAGCAAACCTAAATATGACACCTACATACTTCACAATAAGAAAGACAGAAGACATTTATTATGCACTTTTTAATGAAAAAAATATTTTCATTGTATCAGTTTCTGCATTAAAAAAGCATCATACACTCTGAAGGATGCTTTCTAGAAATGATGGCTCTGTTGTGCTGTTAACCCTTCAGCTCTTATTTCTTTGAAGGGTTCTAAGAGGTTTACAAACATTGCTGAGAACAACAGAGATAATAATTTTTACTGGAATGGGGAGCTTTTTGTATAGAAAACTTGCACACATATACACACAGAAATGTTTTTATGAAAGATAGAAATTGTATTTGCAGCAGAGTAGAACCTACACAGCAACACCTCTATTTCAAATTCATTATGTCTAAGGCAAGCAACTTTTTTTTCAAGTACTCTTCCTGGTACACTTTTGGGACTTGTAACACCAGAGTTTTCCCTTCAAAAAAAAAAAAAAAAAAAAAGGAACATCCTGCATTTTTAATGTAAGTAAAACCTTACATTGATTAAATATTACAGGACTATGCATTTGAACTATGCCTTTTCTTCAAATAATTATAATTTTATTTCCTTTTGGAATGAATCCTATAGTTGGAGTCCCGTATTGCACCTTCTAGTAAACAAGTCATAAAACTTCTTCCAGTTCTTAACCAAAAAGGGCTAAAACTTCTTTTAAAGGAAGAATATTGCTACAAAATTTGCAATTATTACTTTTGCATGTAATAACTTACTTGAGTTCAATCAGAACTGCCAATGAAAATTCCATTTTGAAGCTTTATTTATATTAGAAAAATATTTAGAAATAATTTTCAAATTACTCTTTGCAAGGTCTCTTCCAGTCTTCACTTAGCTCAGTACTATCATTGTAAGAGTTTCTGCCCTCTTCAGAGCCAGTTTTGCTCTGCTCAGTGTCAGGATTATAGGAGTTTCTCCCTTCCTGAGAGCTGGAAATAGCTGCCTGCAGTTTCTTCTCAATTTTATCAGCTGCAGCACACATTTTTAACTCTCTCAGGCTTTTTATTAGGGTTCCATAGGCTCCTTTCATCCCATGACTCTGATACCAGACTTGAAACAGCCTGATCTTCTGTTCAGATGTATCACCAGGACAATCCTGAATGCTTTGGTCTATGGCAGGTTCTGATACTTGGTGGTGACGAACAAATTTCTTGACTTCTGCCAGTGTCATCTCTGCCACAATGCCAGGAACGTGGCTGCTCAGGTCAGCATCTGGGAGTGTGAAAGGAAATTAATGCACCTGGCACCTGTATCTTACTGGGTTTTATCACCTGCACTCAGATTTGACACTTCTATCCAAACCAGATTAAGTTTCAGGTATTTGGGGCTCAGTATGTGTGATTTATGTGTGAATTTTTACAATACGTGGCAGATCTGTTTTCACATGTTCCTGCCAAATGCTATGTATTTCAAATATTTAGGCTTGCATCAATATTGCTTTCTATCACCTGAAACAGAGTATCAGTTCCCTCTGTAACCTATTCTGTCTTTCTCTATCATTGAACTGTGGTCACCTCTCACATTTTTCTCAGAGTAGTGTTGGGAGAGGTCCTGAAATAGGACAGGTCTCCTGTTGTGATACAGCCTTGGAGCTTGCATTTTTTCCTGTTGAGTATCACTCCTGTGGATTTTCCCCTGAAGATAATGTGGAAACACAGTTTGCTGTTTCCTTGTGTCTGTCTCACATGCAGAACTGTAATTCACTTGCAGACAATGAGAAATTGCTCCCTATACAACAGAAATCCCTCCTGAGGCAAGATTTCCATGATGCCACTAAGTATTTTGATGATGCCACTTCTTTAGTAAGTGTTCACTTTTGTGCTGGAATGACTGGTCTGGACAGTGGCAAAGTCTACACAAAAATACTTTTGTTTGTTTATTTGTTTGTTTGTTTTGGGCTTATTTATCTGTATCTCTATTTTCTCTTTCTACTGAATTTTGAGAAATTACTTGTCTCTTACCTGTGTCTATGAGAAGTACAGTCTCCTGAAAAAAGAAAATCAAACAAGACAGAAGTAAGTAGAAACAAGCAGATAAATAAGAGGATAAATCCATTTCATGATACTTTTCTAGTTTTCTTTCAGTTTTATCCATGATTCCTGTTTTATGAGTGAGAAGGTCAGATCAGACAGACAGACATCTTTGGACCTGGGTAAGTTTGGGGAATCAACTAACAACTGCTATTGCCTAAAATTATGCATGGGGACAGGAATATCCTGGGCTGGTGATTTATGAAGTTTTGATCGTGGTCATGTGATTTAGGAAGCATTCCAACAATCCTGGAGAAGTAACGCAGGGTTTCTCTTACTTCTCCCAAAAGAGTCCTGGTGGTGAAATTTACTTCATTCATGTCACAGAAGAGAGGCACACACATGTTTGGGGAGACCCAGTGCAATTTAAATGGAAAAAAGTCCTTTGCATAAAGCTGAGTTTTTAATGATCAAAGCAACAATACTTACACAGGGCTCTGATTTGTAAACCACAATATCTGGGTGCCCATTGATTGTAAGATGTTTCTGTTTTCTCTTGCCTGAAACAACAACAAAAAAAATTTAAAATCCAGGGCAGGACATCTCTCCTTTGGACTTTAAGAATATAAAATTGTATTTGAATAAGCATCTGAATATCTCATTCAGGGTATAATAGGAACAAGCAGGGAATCACTTACGCCAGCACATTACTCCAATAATTGCTATTGCTACCAGTGCTACTGGAACTACCACAGTAATGGCCAGCCACAGTGTCCCGAGTTCTGCTGGAACATTGGAAAATTTGCACAAAAGTTAACTCAAGAAATGCAGCACATCAAATTTTAAACAAGACTGTGTCAGATTTTAAAAGCCATTTATTTTTTCCTAATGACACAATAATTTTTTCCTGTTGTAAGTTGCCCCTAAAAAGGAGTAACAGCTCCCACACCCACACAGTGATAGAGGAAAAATCATGAGCTGTCAGCCATCACTAGGGCCAGTGTATAGAACAGGACAATTGCAATTGCCTCTCAAAAAACAGCACATGATGGACCTTGCTAGGTTTTAAAATGGTACCTTTTCTTCCACATACAGTGTCTGAAGATGGAGTACATGGTTCTTCAATCACACCACTTTCACAGCTGCAGAAAACATGAAAACAAATTATTAGGGGATTTTTTCTCTCTTAAGAGAGCAAATCAAAATCTTCTAAGATGTTTTAATCTTAAAATATGCTTGTTTCATATTCCAAACCCTTGTTGTGGGGTTTGGAATTTAATAGGTATGAAAATGGCATGGAAATTAGTGGCAATGGGAAAACATAGGAAATTATTTTTCAGTTTAACACTAGATCACACAAAGACAACAGGAAAGCTCAGATACATTTTTTATTATTTTATTACACTTTTTGAAAAGGATATACAGATATCAGTGGATATATAAGATTTTCTGCCTTTGGAAAACCTTCATGGCTGCAAATTGAGTTGACTGAACTCAGTTAGCTCAGGTGTAAAGGAAAATCAGAATGCTTTCCCTGAGGTTATAGATTACCTTAGCCTTTGTCTTGAAACCAACTGGGAAAAATGTGATTACATACTAACAATTTCATATGATGTGATGAAGGCATAAACTTACATGGAACATGGATGGCAATGGTTACATCTTCCAGAACTGCAGAAATAGTTCTTTGCACAGGCACACTGTGTGTTCTCTTCTGGGGTACAGTTCTTTACAACCTCCAAACCTAAAAATAGATTTCTTAAAGTGTATTACTTTGAAAAAGCAGGTTTCTGCCCACAAAGTCTTGTCCTTACCCTTGTCCTTGCTGCTAGCTCCCCCTCTGCTAGGATGGAGAGGCTTAGCTTTGTAATACACACAGAACTTTTCTAAGGAGCTCTGGGAATATGGAGCAGTCAGAGAGACCTCTGCTGGAGAACAGTCAGAAAACTCATCACACAACACAGCTCTTGCCAGAAGAGGACTCATTCAGCACAGCCAGATCCCAACTTCTTTTTCCTCTTCAGAAGTGGAAAGCCAGAAGGAAACTCAGATGACACAGCCAATCTCCCCACTTGATAATGGAGATGGATTCTTTGCACTCCCTGACAGACAAGTTTTCCCTTTTCTTGAAGACCTTCAATGATGAGGAATCCCACTTTCTCTGTTTTTGCTAACATATCCATGTTAAGTATTCTTCTTAAGAATCAAAACAAATTAATAATTTTCTCCAACCAGTTTATTATGATGATGCTATTTCCATCTATGAAAAAAAATACTTCTGCATTAAAAATTACTGTATCTACCTGCTATGAAAGGTAGTTACATATCTACCTACTATTTTCATAGACATATTGAAAACAGAACAAATTTTTGACTTACTATATTCAGTGCCCTACTGTAATTTGAAACTACTTTATTTTTCAAAATTTGATGAAGCTCTACTGGGAAACCAGTCCTGAAGTAAGTCATAGAAATTGCAAACGTGAATGATCACAAGAACAGGACACATGGAACTTCAGTGGTAATTTTCCTCTTGCCTGTTGTCAGTCTACTGACTTCTCTTCCACTACATTACATATAATTGTGACATCATATAAAATACTGAATTGTTTTGCTCTTACAAATTTCAGCACCCAGGCAAAAATGCTTATTATAGTAGCAAATGAGAGGAAAGTTTTTTAACCATATTGAGGTCCTAAAGGAAGGGGAGTGAACTAGAGATTGATATTCCAACAGGTGATCTGAGTACAACCATATTTGAGTTGAGAACTGTTTCTCCATTCACTAAACTTGATTTTGGGTATGAGGAATGAAGAACTATAATTCTCTAAATCCAAGTAGAGCAGATCGACAGCACACCTGGTGAAACTGGTAGGAAATAAGTTTAATGCATTTAAAAAATAAAAAAATCTGTGATGGGTATTTATGCTGTCACCCAGCAGGTTCATGAACAAAAAGGGCTCATAAACAGACCCTGAAATGACTTGGTAGGGATAGATCTTCTAATGTCCTTTCCCTCAGCTGTGGATGCTGACAGACTGCAGGGACAGACCACAGAAAGCAGACAGGTTTGTTTGTGTTATCTCTAAATAGCACCTCTTGCCTCCATGACTTGCACAGCATTTTGAGTGCTTCAAAAGACTAAAATCCATTTTAAATAATATTATAAATTATGTGAAAGACTACATCATTACTTCTTATACTCCTGTTTCAAACAGGGGGTGAAGAAGAGGGAGAACTTGCCTTCCTTGACTCTAACCAGTTTGTAGTGTCTGACTTGCAAGGACTTTGGCTAAGCAAAGGCAGATATAGGGAGAAATAATGGACCAACTATTTTGCTTCCTGCTTTGTGCTTGATGAAAAGGAACTGGAGGATAAACTTATTACTTTCTCATAAATTCATTCATGTCTACCACTAAAAGTTTTGAATTTACATGCTGAACCCCGATTAAGCTATTGTGGAGACTTTTCAGTGTTATCCTGTATGAAAAAGAGTCATTGCTCCTGTTGCTATTTCTACAGACATACCAAATGTGCTGTCACACAGTTTGCATCTCAAACACTTGTCCAAGTCGTTGGGGTGATCTATGAATTCCTTTTCTTTCTCACATGGAACACAGTGTTTGATAGTATCTGTTGGGCAGGAGACATTTTTAACAAAACCTGTAAAGACAGAAAACCAACATTTTAGAGAGAAACCACCAGCTCTAGGACTAAAATCAGAATTTCACTTTTAATCCCTGGTTCTTTTTGATTCCAAATATGGAATGTATATTCTTTGTGCATGTGTAGATGCATTTCAGGAATGTAATAAACATAACATTTGATTATCTCCACTCTTCCTCCAATTTAATACTGAAGGAGAACACACCAAACAAAACTGTACATGAAAAATTGGAAAACCCATGAATGTTTGGAATCTTGCAGGCAAAACCATGTGTTTTCACTTTTTCAACCTCTTTCAAATATGTATGTTAGTTCTTGGCTCTTTTGTAGCAAGCATGCTATGAGAGAACTCTCTGTAGTGTGAAGTTATCAGTGAACTGAGCTCAGGAAATATCTCTGAAGTGGCTTATGTGCTGTAACAAAAAAAAACCCAGCTGGAATGAAACCACTTCTTGCCACTTCAGTACCCCAGCACAAACCAATTGTGCATGCTGTGGTGTCCCCTGCTAATGACACAGTCTTGCAATGATACTCACCAGTTCCACACTTCTTGCAACACTGAGTGTCTAACTGGTATTCATCCCTGTTGCACTTAACTTCCCTCCTGGAAAAGATCCTCCTATTGTATGTTATTAGAGCTTCAGTAGAATTTTTGCACTGTGTTTCAATAATTGAGACAGCCACCTAGGAGAGAACAGAAAATTAGACAAAAAACTGTTTAGGATTGTAGGTGTGTTTTAGCAGAGGCACATTAATAGTGTTACTCTATAACTAAACATATTGATATTCACTCCCTTATTAAAACTGTTCACTACTTTAGATTTAATGGAAAATGAAGGCCCATATTAAAGCCATGAACCCTACTACTACAGACACTCACCTTTCAAATTGATTTACAACAGATCCATTTCTTTGAATTTTTGCATTGTCAAGTTAAATTGAATAGTGCTTGGGGTTTTTTTGTTTGTTTTTATTTATGTCATTAGCAGTAGATCTTTACTAGTGCCTAATTTACTAGTGCCTCTCTGCCTCTTTTAATGATAATAATAAAGCACTGGGGCCAGAGGCCAAACCATGTCTTTTTATTATTTTGGAAGAAGAAAGAAGAATGATAAGGATAAATCTGGTTTGCATTCTTCTCAGCAAAATTTTCTGAGGAATTCTATATTTACTCTGCATGCACTAAATATGAGATGCCTATATAATGGAACTATGGATGCTGACCATAATTTCAGTTAGATGCAGAAAACTCTTATGTTAAATTACTGAAAAATCATTTTGGATATCAAACTGGGAAGGAAACATTTTCTGTAGCTAACTAACTGATGTAACCAATTGCTTTCTACAGGTAGCCACTTCTTTTGATCCTCTAGTCTATTCACAAGTAAGAACGTGAAAAGAATTTAATTTCTTTAGCATCTCCCTGTTTAAAATGTATATAATATTAGTTACTGGACTGAAACTAAGAAGGCCTTTCTTTGCACCTGGAGGTGAAGCTCCAGCAGCTGAAAGAGCATAATTAACACTGGAGGAACTCTGGGTATGGATGCTCAGCCCAAACTCTCCCTCTGTTCCTCTCTCTTCCTTTGCTGCCTAAGCTTTCAGGGTGCTCTCCTCTGGATCCCAGTGTAATGATGTTGAGTCTCCCATAAAAGCTTTCAAATGGATGTGTTAAATTAGTGTGATTTGTTTCTTTTTGCCTAGAACTGTCTCACAAACACTGGATTAGAAAATGCAACTAAAAAAGAATTACTAAAATATAGTAAGGGAAGTACGACCAGTCTGGTTTGGTTTTTCCTAAAGCAGTATGAAGAAAATGTCCAGAGAATCATGCAGAAAATAGGATATAATCAAAGAAGGAAACATATTTCTAAATTACTAATACCAGTACAGCTTAGCTGATTTTAGCAAATTTAGCAAACAGTGTGTGTGCAGAGACGTGTGTTCCCTCACATGAACAAAGCTCTGACTCTTGTTTATGCTTTTATACAAATGAGCTATGCTGGTATGAGGGGCTACAGAAACACAATGTTTTTAGATGGATGCCCTCTGCTCCTGCTCACAGAGATGAACTTCCTGGTACACTTACAAGAAGTGGGGGTCACTTCTCAGAATCTGACATTTAAGCAGCACCAAACACTGGCTCTGCTTGCAGGGATGCCTTACAACCTCTTCCTGTAGAGGGAATAATGATAAAACTGTGAAGACTTTTGTTCAAAGCAACATCCTAATTTTTTCAAACTTTCTTTTTCCTCCTGGATTTGCACACTCTTAGAGGCAATCGATTTGCTATTTACAAATTTTACTGCGTCTTACAGAAAATAACCAAAAACAAACAAAAGAGTGAATAGTCATTGAGCTTCCTGTGCACACCTTAGTTGGTTTTTCTGCTGTCACTGAGCAGTCATCACTACTATTCAAAGGAAGCAGCTTAGGGGCTTTTACACAGGCAGGGATGATAGGTGCTTTTTATGACACATGCACTCAAGGAGTGGTTGTATGTTTTCAGCCCAGAATGACTCACAGAGGTTCCCTCTTAACCTAAAAAAAAAAAAAGATTTTGTATCTAAACTGTAGACTTAGATTGCACTAAGCAATCTAAGCAATTGGAATAAGATCAGTTGGGGATATCTACCTTAGCAGAACCCATCAAAATTATCATATGAGCCCAAAGTTTCTGGTTTCTCTGCATTTGCATTGACCAGACAATGAAAAGAGTTTTCTTCCTGCTCCCTCTCCTTCATTCCAACAGTCTCCTCCAAAATGCTTCCACCAACAGGTATTTGCTAAAGACACTTTTATGAAACCTGTTTTGATCTGCATTTCCAGGGCACAATGACAAGAACTTTAATTTCTTCAAATACTCGTGTCATTTTGGGATTCTCAGGCCTCCAGTTCTTCTTCTATCAAAATATTCTTCAGAACATATCAATCTATTTTAACAGAAAAGCTTCTGCAAGACACAGCTTAAAGGTAGGTAATTTCAGCTTTGGAAGTGTGTGAAAATGTAATTTGCATACAGGACTTTTAAAAACTTTACAATGTTAACCCTGAAAAAAAAAAAAAAAGTCTGTTTTCTCCTGTTATCTTTATAATACATTTTCTTTTTAGCAAGCCATTTCTCCCATTTCTGATCTCTAAATGCTGATGAATAAGACTGATGGCCACAGGTGGCCCTTTTTTTTCCCACTCCACATTTGTTACCAAAGACTAAGGTGTGTGAGCTCATCAGGGGCTTTCTAAGTGTTAAAAAAGAATGAGGGGGGATTTTTTTTGCTTTTTTTTTTTTTCCTTGTGCAAGTTGGGTTCCTAGAACAAGCTCCATTTTAATACACTTTTCTCTGTAATCAATCTCTCTTGTCTTAACTCTCTCAGGATGGCCTTTTCCAAGAGTAAGTTCACTGAAAGAGTAATCTTCAAAGGATTCTCTAATCCAATTCTTTCACTATGACAGGAAATATCTGCTTCCAAAACCTTCAGTATAATTTCTTCCAACTCTTTTCTCCTATCAAGGCTGAAATTCATAGTTAGCACCAAAATAACCTCTAGAAACAGTATTTCACATTCTAAAATATTTTACAAAAAGAGCAAAAATAATCCACTTCCATTTTATAAAGCCCAACAATGGGAGTTGGTATTTCCTCACGACTAAGAGCACCCTGAGCTTCTTAAATTCCAAGGGAAATATGTGTGTTTAGTGTCTGTGACAGCAAATAGCCTCAGACTGTCCAGCACCTTAAACACTCACTGTCCAAATTCAATCCATTACCCTTTCAAATCTCAGCTGACTCACATGCAAATTGCAACAACATATTGGGGCTGGGAGTTGTACAATTGGTTATTTTGTTGGGTTTGGCTTTTTAGAAAAGCACCTAGTAAATACTACACTATTTGGAGAGTTGGGAGTGATATTAACAGCTCTCACCTCACTTCATTGAGGCTAAGCATGAATTAGAGCTTGACAGACAGAAATCTAGCAACTCTCACCCTTCTCCTTTTGTAACACAAAATGGTTTTCTCATTACTTTCTCTTTGTTCAGCGAGTTAGTGCAAAGATAAAAGTGGTTACTGAGGAAACATGCACAGACATGTTTACAGAATTGGAGCCCTTATACTTTTCACTTGAGTCTTGGGTCATCCCATCATTTTATGGCTGTTTATGCATGTACACTTAAATGTGAGTATTAGTTTTCTGAGGAGGAAAGATCAATGCAGTAATGAAGGAGCCTTGTTTTCAAAGGTACATCTGAACTTGCAGAAAACTGCCTGCATATCACAATTTCAAGATATTTACCTAACAGTTCACTCTCTGGCCTATTCCTTTAGAGTGGTTTAATGATGGTACTCCATTCCCTGGTGGCTGCTGTGTGCCCAGAGAGGTTTCAGATGAAGCAGGAGCCTGGGAACCCCAGCCCATCTCTCTCTTCCGTGCTCTGGGCTGTGACTCAGACTGTTACCTTGCTGCCTTTGCTCCATTTGTATTCTTGCTTGCTTAGGCAAGAAGCTTTTTTTATATTTTCCCACCTTTTCCCCTGGACTTCAGCAGAGATCCTTCAGTTGTTTCTTGTTTTTTAGGGTTTTTTTTTCCACTTGAACTGTTTTGGCTTGCAGTCTGGTGGGAAAGACCCAGGCCAGCAAAAGAAGGGACACTAAAACCAGTTTCACCTGCTGTGAGGAGCAGACAATGCCAGGAGCTCAACAGGTTCCTATCTGCTTTCTGCCTGAGCTGCTGTGTGGATTTTTTCCTTCCCTTCACTGAGACAAAGGGAGCAGCCACATCCTTGCCAGCTGGGGGGCGTGGGGCATAAAATCCATTTTTTTTTTTTTCATTCCCGTGTCATGTGGGTTTCTTGCTTTGTTAATAAACTTTTTTTTTTTTTTTTCACCCCCTAGCATTAATTTCTCTCATTGGAAAAAAAAGGATTATTGGGGCTCTTCTCTTTAGAGGAAATGTTAATTCCAGAGTATTTCTCCTAAAATTTGTCTCAAAAGTAAGACATGTGTCTCTCTGTGGTACATAGTTTTATAGCTTTTTCTACACAGAGAACATAGATGTTTTCTAACTTCTTAGATCATTGCTATTTTTGCCTGACTACGCCTAAATCTTCTTTTACTTGAGTCCAGTGTAGAGTTCCTTGCAAAATTGAGGTCTCATTCAACAAGCCATTTTCATGTTCTGATTTAACCAAATAATATTCCAAACTCTAACCAGGTTTACTATTTTATAAGTCGTGAAACAACATGCTAATTAAAACAAATAACTTATTAAAAACATAAATTATGTGGGAATGCTACAGTCTTTCTAAGGTACATTGAAACTTGGAAACAATTGGAAAATAAGAACAGAAATTACATATTCTCTGGAGCATTATAAAAGAAAGTATTTTTAATCTTAATATGTATTCTGAATAGTTCCAAAATACTGAGCTACACTGACATTTCTGTCAGTAGCTGGCTGCTCCTGTACAGGAACAGGTAATACACACTGTGGTCAGCAGATGAAAATCCTTCTTTGTATTTAATTATGCTTCCACGATTTCTGCAGGGACATGGGTAGAGCTCTCTGAAATAATTTATTACCTGTAATGCAGTTAATCAGATCACAATTTGAGTGGTTTATACATTAAGACTTGATTTTAATCTGTCAAACTGCATTTCTTAGTAATAAAACTCCATTGTGAAGAGACTTTGAAGGTGAGCTCCAGTGAGTGGTCTCTGAAATGGCAAAATGGGGGCTGGGAAGGAATTGGGGCTGGGGAAGGAATGGGAGCTGCACCCAGGGCAGAGCTGTGCCAGGGCCCCCTGCCACTGCCTCATCCCTCCCCAGCCCTGGCAAGGGGGCACAGCAGCACTGGGGTGGCTCTATGGGAGCCTGGCCAGCCAGGACATCCACACATCCCTAGATCTGCCCAGGTCTGCCCTGGAGCATCCTGCCACTGCAGCTCCTCTGTGCAATGCACCTGTGCCAGGGGAGATCCCTGTGCTGTGCCAGGGGAGATCCCTGTGCTGTGCCAGGGGAGATCCCTGTGCTGTGCCAGGGGAGATCTCTGTGCTGTGCCAGTGGAAGATCCCTGTGCTGTGCCACTGGAGATCCCTGTGCTGTGCCAGGGGAGATCCCTGTGCTGTGCCAGGGGAGATCCCTGACCTGTGCCAGGGGAGATCCCTGTGCTGTGCCAGGGGAGATCCCTGTGCTGTGCCAGGGGAGATCCCTGTGCTGTGCCACTGGAGATCCCTGTGCTGTGCCAGGGGAGATCCCTGACCTGTGCTGGCCGCTGACACACTTCCTTACTTTTCCCGCGGACGGCAGCTGTTCAGAACAGATCTTTGTAAGTTTGCTGATGAGAGAGACGAGAGCGAAGCTGTCAGAATCCGCACTGACTCACTGTGCACAGGGCATGGTTCAGGCAAGGGAAGGCCCTGCCTGGAAGCGTTTGCTTCCAGTAAACGCCGCTCACGGACGCCAGGCTGGGACTATTCCTCTAGCTTCTCCTGGGTCCCTGTCACGGCGGTTCAAACGCCTGCCCCGCAGGTATTTGCTGTAATGTTGCTCGCTGTTAGGGATCCGCTGAGCTCAGGTGCAGGTCGGCTCGGTTCAGCCCGGTTCAGCCCGGGCCGGTCCCGGCAGAGCGGGGACTCCCCACCTGCCTCTCCCGCCTGTCGCGGACCGAGCCCAGTGCCAGCCGTGCCTGGCTCCCCCACCTACAGCTGCGATCCGACCTGCATCCATCCCCCTTTCCTTCCGTCCGCTCCTACACTTCACTTAGCACCCTCCAGAACGTGAAGGTGAGTTTTTTCCACTATAAACACCGCCTAACGAATGCACTGAAATGTCGGTGCCAAGTTTGCGCGCCCGGCGGTGCCGCACTCTGTCCCCGCCCGCCCGCCGCCCGGCTCGGGCACTTACGAGGAGCAGGAGCCCCCGGGCCGCGCCGCCGCTGTCCCGCACCTTCCGCATGCCGCCGCTGCCCGGCACCTTCCGGCGGGACACCCGGGCTGCTCTCGCCCTGTCCTCGCCCGCCCCGGCCCGCCCCCGGCACGGCACGGCACGGCGCGGCGCCGCTCGGCTCGGCAGGCCCGGTCAGGGCGGGGCGGGGCCGGGGAGCGCTGCGGCGGGGATCCGGGCCGGGCAGCCCTGGGGCGGGGATCCGCGCCGGGATGAACTGGGGCCGCCGGCGGGATAGCGCCGTGCCCAGCGCCCCGCGGTGATCCGCGCCGGGATGAACTGGGGCTGCCGGCGGGAGAGCCGTGCCCAGCGCCCCGCGGTGATCCGCGCCGGGATGAACTGGGGCCGCCGGCGGGACAGCCGTGCCCAGCGCCCCGCGGGGATCCGCGCCGGGATGAACTGGGGCTGCCGGCGGGAGAGCCGTGCCCAGCGCCCAGCGGTGACAGCGAGCGAGCGCACGGAGATCCCGCTCGGGTGTCCCGGGGATCGCGGGTTCTTGGCCGGAGACACGCACTCGGCAGCTCCTGGATGCCAGGCACAGCCCCAGGGTCGCCAAGCCAACAGCCTTAGTGCTGGGAATGAGGTGTTCGCTTCCTTCAGGTGCTGGGCGGAGCAATTGCCTCCCCAGCGAGGGCAGAAACTCTGCTCTTGTACTGCTGCCAAGGGTAGGCTTGGGGCAGGCAGTCCCCTGTGGGTAGGATGGAGCTGGCGCTCAGGCTAAACTCACTGCAGCAGGCAGTGCTGCCCTTTGCTGTCCTATTAAAAGGGTTGCTCAAGCCTGTGACTTCTATTTTCTAGCTGTTTCGAGTCACCTCTCGTGTTTTTCCTGCAAGTTTTATTGGTTTGTAGCGCTGGTAGTCTGGCCTGCTTTGTAGAGTTAGAAATGATGTTTAGTTACAGATACGTGTTTTGATTTCTCAGGTTTTGACATGATTCTGTTGCCTTGGGAGGACCTTGGCTGCAATCGAGCTGGCATTTTCGTTTTAAACACCATTTTTGAGTGGTTTATGACTCAGATTTCCAAAAACCCTTCACCTTTTCTTCTGATATGGCTCTTAACTGCAATACATAACATCAACAAAAAACAGCTACTGTTTTAAATACTTCAGGCTTCTTAACCACTTCCGGATAAACCAAAAGGTGCTGCTGACACATTTTTAGAGGTGCTGCCTTTGGAGCACCCTTGAACAACCATATTTTTGCCTTCCAGTGGCAGTATGGAATATAGCAGACAAGAGGCATCTCTCTTGGGTGCAGTGGCTGGGTTACACGTCTCTAGCTCCTACTGGGCAAACCCAAATCAGCGTGTCTGTGAGGATGCTAATTTTAGCGGAAATTTGCTTGCGGGTAGGGGTGGAGTGGGGGCTGCAGTGTTGTCCGGATCTGGATGGTTGCTGCAGCAGAAAGGTTGCTAGAATTGTTTCCAAATCCATCACTGTTTCATCCTAAAATCAAATCCTGATGTGGCTGGGCCCTCGGCTGGCTCTGCTCAGTGGCACCTCGCTGTGCCTCTTGCACTATTTATCCCAATATAAAGGAGTATTCTGCTGTCACTCGGCTCTTTTGGGTGTGTGTGGTTTGCAGCCCTCCCTGCCCCCGGGGTGTGATGACTGCATGCAGTAGCTGCTTTGCGGTGGGGTGTTTTTGTCTTGGGTAGGAAGCTTTGAGAGATGTTAGAGAAGCCACCACTCATGTCAAAACAACAGTGTCTGCATGAAGTCATACCTCATGTAGGTAGTAACTGTAGTTGTGTGGGGTTTTTATACATATAATGAAGAAAGAGAAATGTGTTTGGAGGACTTTTTGTTTGACTAGTGTGAGTTGGTATCAGGGAGGACTACAAGGCCAGTGTTCTCATCTTTGCTCTGTTCCTTGTGTTGCAGCAGCTTCTTTTTGGCTGGTAAAAGTGTCAGCCTTGACTCTTTTCTTTACTCACCCTTCATCTAAAGCTCAATTCAGGTGTCAGCAGTGGCCTGTTAACAGTACAGGCTCTGCAGAGTGTCTCTGCCAGCAGATGGCCTTGTGCCTCGCCTAATGTGGGAACAGGGATCAGACTGGAGCAGGATGCAGCTCCAGGAACAGCTAACACACACTTTCTAGCTCCTTTGCAATTCCACCTTTTAAAATATAAGGTTCTGGAATTAAAGTGATTTTTTTTTTTTTTTTTTTTTTTGTGATGATTTGATTTGTGTGTGTGTGTGTGTGTATTTCATTTATATTTATCTCTTGTAATTGTTGTCCTGTATCTACACATGTACACTGGTCATAGGAAATTCTGTAAATTCTGTTCTGTGCAAAACCACCCAAGGAACAATTTTGGACACACATGGTAACAGTATTCTGGTATTTAGTGTTCTGAGTTGGAATCATTATTCACACCTTAAATGACATCAAACCTTTTCTTCCCTCTCCAGAAAGCTGCTTGTACCTAAAGAAGCTGACTCTGTTGGTGTATTACAACATTATGGATTGCCAGTTTTTTGAGAAGGTTACCTTAGCTAGTCTCTATAGGTGAAGAAAAATTTTTCAAGGTGCAATAAAACATAATTAAGGGCCCTGAGCCCTGTACATTGCCTTGGTCTCACCTCAGAATATTGAATCAAGAAGGAAAATAATGGGGGAGAAAGGATAAGATCTGACTTGCTTTCTACATTTTTCTCTGTTAAATTATTACCGATTTAAAAAATTTTTTAAACAATGTTTTGTTTAGATTTGTTTTGTCACATTGGTAATCTTTAGCAGTTCTTTTGTACTAAGATTAGGCAATTAGATTAATCATGTAGTATAACTTAACCAAAGCAGTTCCATCAAACTTAAATTCTCCTTTGACCTAATATACACGTTAGAATATCATTGTTGGTTTGTTTTTGGTTTGTTTGTTTCAGTTCCTGTCTTCTGTTTTCTTTTGCTTTCCTGTTTTTGCCTCTCCCCTTCCTCATGTATGTTCAAGAACAACCGACCTCCTTTTGACTTTTTGCTCCAGTACTAGAGTGAGTGATCCATTACTCATGCAGCTCACTTGCATCTCCTTCATATTTGATTCAAACTTCCTCAGTGGTGTGACTCTTGTCACAAGCATCAGCTAACACTACTGGGAACTGATCAAAGTGGCATCAGTTTTTGAATAACCAGCTCTTACTCGGTACAGTTTTATGATGGTTGTATTGTTTTCCAGATCTTCTGTGAAATATTAGAACAGGGCCCTTGCTCCACCCTTTGCATTATGGTCTTACATACCAGAGGAGATCTGTACCCACTGTAATATTGGCTGTTTGTTGCAGTCTGGTGTGGCCAGATTCTGACAAATGAAGCTTGTCCCTCTCCCTTTTTTCATAAACCACTATGTACTACTTACAGTCACCTGGGTTTGTGGTGTAGTGAAATTTCTTTGTCAGATGATGTGGTAGTTTTGTTGGCCCTAACACCCTGTTCTGCATGTGGAGAAGCTGATATAACAGCACAGAAGAGGGAAAGTAGGGTGTGACCAGAGAGGTTTATAAAGATCCTGTGGGGTTTTTCATAAGGGTGCTGCCTGGTGTTGCATCAAATCACAGATCAGGGTGTTCTGGCATGCAGTGTATTTCTCTTAGAAGTAACAGTGATCTGACAGACCAGCCTGTGGAGCCATAGATGCTACTGTTTATCTGAAAAGAAACCACACCAGCAAGAAAACAGAATGGAAACAAAAATACAGCCTAGAGCAAAACAGAGTGGAAAGCGAAACTTGTAGCAAGTCATTTGTCTCCTCCAGCAGTGACTCCTCCTTCACCTCTGGAAAAGGTGATGAAGGAGAGCTGGGCACAGACCCTGCCATTCTAAAAGAAAATTGAAACAGACATGTGTCCTTTTTCTCAAACTTCCTGACACAACCCTGCATCCATGCTTTTGTTCAACAGACCCAGTTTGATGACGTCAATGCATTCTTCCCAGCAGGGGAAAAAAAAAAAACACCAAACATTTTTCAAACAAACTGAGCATTTCCTTAGACTGGAAAAGCAAATTGGCTGGATGCCTGGTGGCTCCTACAGCCAATCACTATAACCTTACCATAAATGTAGATGTGTTTCTGTCTTAGGGTTGATTATTGACTTTATTTTAGACATGGGACCATCCTGTCCCAGTCCTCTGTGTGTGCACTGTGCAAGGGAGTACTGAGATTCTAAATGCTGCATTATTTACCAAATACTTTGCACATTGCATGGGCTGACATAAAATTTGACTTTGTAACTTGATAGATTGCAAATGCGTCTGTTTTAATTGTTTTGCAGAGCTCTGTATCCATCCAGATCTTGCAGCAGGCAGCTTTGCTTCAGAGGCTGTCTGGTGATATTTTCTCCTTTTTTTATCAAGCAAATTGGTCTTAGATGTTTTTTGAAGATGCTATTACTAAGATTATGCTTTATATCTTCAAAGCTTGGTGTACAGCAAATGCTAACTGTCGAATGTGTAACAGGTCAACTGCAAATCTTTTGAGATAATGTGCTAGGGATGTTCTTCAGAGGTGAGTGAGAAAATGTTCAAACCTTTTCCCTTCAGGTACTGCCTGGACATAGCACTGCTGATTTAATTTGAGAGTTTCTTGCATTTGTGAGATAAATCCAAGGCTGAATGCTTGTGCTAAGAATGAAAGAGGAAAACTCTACAGAGAAATGTCCGGAGTTAAAAGGTAAATGTGAATAAAAGGAGATCTTTAGTTCTGCTTTTGACCTTTAATGTGAAGATGGCCTTAACAGGTGCACCAGCTGGCTTCATTTCCCATGTTGTGTAAGTGATGTCAAAGAGCCACCCTTCAGGGAAACTTTCATTATAATTTTGAAGAAGAAAAATTTTATTAAACATGGTAGTGAGGAGGAGAAGCTAAAGGAAACATTTTAAAAGGTCTTAACATGCTGCAGTTTCTGATATTGCAAGAAGTGTTATGTCTTTGGAATTCAGTTCCACTGTTTTGCTTTGCTCTGTCATGCTTCTCCTTCTGGGCCATCATCTGACAAGCGAGACTAGCAGCTTAGATAAAAGCAGTGCCGAGTGGCTGAGACTCCAAACGCTCTTGTTTTGGTTTCTTTTGATACCACTTAACCTTTGAAATTCTTTGGGGGTGGGGAAGACATAAGAGTGATGTGAAAAGTCTTATCCCTCCCACTGACATCTCAGATGCAGTTTGCACTCGCCGTGACATCAGCCGTTCTTCAGAGCCAGAGCAGGGAGCAGTGCCTTACTCTGAGTGCTTGTCTCCTGGCCATGGCTGTGGGCTTGTAAGCAGGACTTGTGCTTCAGGTAAATCCTGCTAGGGAGGGGCTGTTGTGGTGGGAGCAAAGTTTGGAGGTCAGGGAGTTATCACTGTTCTCTATCTTCATCTACTCCCCCACTTGTACCACACATTTGCACAGAGAGAAGAGAGGCCTGGGTGGCTGCTGAAGGTACAGGAGTGAGTCATATCTCCTGTATTCAGCCCACTGAATGCACAGCCCACTGCTTAGTAAGGTTGGATTGAGTATGTAGTACACCCTAATTTATATTTCTGTTAAAATGCAGTGGATTGTTTTCTGTTGGTGGCTCTCATCAGCAATTAAAGGAAGTGCTTAGATAGCTGTGCATCTCTAGGGGTGGTCAGAACAAAAAGGAATTCAGTGATGTTAACTGCCTGAAGCAGTCTGTTAAATTCCCAGATAAAACATCAGTGTTATTTTTCAGCTGAATAATTTCTCAAATACTTCTTGGAGGCCAGTATTTTGAAAGAGGCATCCCTTCCACACTGCACAGTTTCCTCTCCTGCTGTCAGGCAGCTCAGATACAGGAATGGGAGGCTGGATGAGGGACTGCAGAGGGATGGACAGCAGAGTTTACATTTCTGGTTCCCTGGGATGAGCAGCAGAATTTAGTGGTACTGCAGGCCCTGGCTCTTAAAGCCACAAATTTCCCACACTTTCCCCCAGTTTGGGGATTGTCAAAAACCTCCCTACCTGGAGGTAGCCAGCTGAGAGGACAGCAGCTCCTCAGCTCCATATGAGAAATGAAGAGGAACTCACATGCCTTTGCTGCAAGTGTAGGGAAATGAAACCTTCTGGAAGTAGAGGTTTCGGACTGAATTCTCATCTTTAATTTATTCACTTCAGAGAGCCATGTTTGTTTGGTTTTTTTTTTTTTTTTTTAGATCAATGGTAATTTTGATATTGCCTTGATTGAAGCTGAGATTTCACTAGCTATGCACAAAGCTACTGTAAAGCTATGTAAAGATATGTCAATATCTGGGGATTTCCCTCTCTCTGGAAGGCAGGGCTGGCCACCAAGCCCTTCTCCATCAGCTCCCTGATGCTGGGCATGTGGCAGAGCCTGGAGTGTCACAGCCTGGGGCAGTGAAAGGCTCTTGGGACATGGAGCTCATTCTTTGCCCTCACAGCCACTGCCCCACTATTCCCGAGTGACCTGGTACAAACCCCATGTTTTCTTTTAAGGAGGCTCACCTGAAAAACAGGATCTGCCAAAAACAAGTCACAAAAGGGCAATTATAAGTCATTAAAAGCAGGGTGATAGGGAAGGTTTAGCCCTCATGAAAACAGTAGCTTGTATTGTATGCAGAGTAAAAGAAAACAGATGTTAACCCTTTTTCCCAAGTGTGCTTGTCCCCTGTTCCTTCCAACCCCTTTTCCTGAGAAGGCCTGGCCATTTGCAGGGTGAGTGGTATTCAGTTTCTAATGCAATAAAATGCTACAGCAACACTGCTTTATTTAAATGTGATTCAGGAAGGGGGACACATGTTTGTGCTGAAGATCTGCTAATTGCATCATTTTCTCCTTGTATTAAACAATGTGTTCATGCTGTGTAGTGAAGAGTAACCAGCGTGCAGGGAAATGATTTATATTATATTGAAGAGGTCTAAACATTTGACCTGGTAAATGAATTCCCAGAGACAGCTAAATACACTGCAGTAAGTAACAGGCTCTAATTAGGGAGCTGGAAGGGTTGGACATTGTTCTGGTATCCTGATGTGGAAGCTATCCAGGCGTTGTCAGGATCCTTGTACAGCAGTGTTTTGCAGCAGTGAAAGGAGTTACTGTGCCTTCAACAAGTTGCTAGCAAGGAACTGAAAGAAAGGGAAGCTGGGGAAATACTTTCAGGACTGACAACCTAGTAGAAACTATAATTCTGAGACCTTGTATTTTTTAGGTGATGTTACTTGCTTGCAAGAAGAACAGAAATGGATCAACAAGCAGTTGAGTTTGCAGAAATCTCCCACTGGCAGGTTAGACCTGAGTCCTGACGGTTTTCGTCCTCCTTTAGACCAGTGGTACAATAGTTGGTCCTGAAGTGGGCTGGAATGAGGAATGAGGAATGAGGGCTTCAGAGAATTCTGAGTTTTTCCATGTTTCAGAAGGATGATTATGTTTGTTTCACAATTATGTATCTAAGTCTTCCTTACAGTCATAAAAGAAAGGGAACTAAATTTTTTTTCTTCAGCCTGAAAGGGAATTTGAGCACGCAGTTAAAGCTGGGCATGTAAAACACATATAGTGGAAGAGTTAAAAGAAAACTCTAAGTTTGATTGGGAAATGCTTTTACACTTTCAGAAAACCAACCAAATTATTGAACAAAAATAGCACATTATCTGTACTTTTCCATAGTTCTTATGGCTGCCTGTAAGAAAGAGGAAGAAGAAACAACCTTATGTAGCTAAAATTCATCTGCAAAGCAAGGAGTAAAAGCCTGCCTGCTTCAGGTTTTTTTGTGAGGCTTTAGCATCATTTGGGGAGCAGTTTATAATGAATATGCTAGAGCATGAGACACAGCCATCATCAGCTGTCTGTCTGTCTGTCTGTCACCATCAGGGTGTTCCAGGGATGAGCAGCAGCCAGGATCAGTGCAGGGAGGTGTGACAGTGCTCGTGGGGCACAGGAGAGCACCAGTGTCCTTTCTGCAGCTGCAGCACCACGTTCCTGGGTGTGTTTCCATCAGCCACAATGACACTCAGCAAAAGTGCCACGGGGGGATGGGGTAGGAATGCTTCTGCACAGGGCACACATGTGAAGAGCCTTCTCAAGGCTTCGTATTATAAACAGGATTCTGCTGGGGAGGACTCTGTTTTATCTTAGATCTGTAATGTAGGTTGTAGCAAGTTGTAAAAATACATACATGCACACACATTTTATCTGTGACCTTTTTCTGTAACTTATGTTGTTGTTCAGATCACTGATAAAGGCATTGAAGTGTATAGCCAGGGGTGGGTCCCACAGAATTCCAGCCCCTCAGCTGTGATTTCCCTGCACTGTTTGCTGTAAGGATTCAGCTTCAGAGGCAGTTCTCATGCTACTCTGCATATGTTGGATCTGCAGGGTTGTTTTTTAATGTTTTAGAATGTAAAAGAGTTTAGAGGGCTTTTACAACTATTTTTATTATATTCCTAAAAAAATTTACAAGAAGTAATTTTTATATAGCCTATTCTCAATGCTTATTACATTATCTCCTTTTATTTTTTGTTATTTAAATTCTGCATTGGCAGCTGTGATAGGTTGACTTAGAGTGGTGTGTTCATCTGGCATGTTTGTAATTAGCTGCTTGTCATTACATGCTTGAAATTTTTGTTAAACTTCCTTTCTTCCTGGGGAAAACCCCTCAAGCATTTTTAAGGGCTAATAAAAGTAAGTATTGATTTTTCTGGAGGCACTTTGGACTATTTGTAACACCTGTGTGGATGCAGGTTGTTCATGTCCGTGCCCAACTTTATTGATGGCTCTTTTAGCATTCTCTTGCAGTGGAGTTGAAATCAGAAAAGTCCCAAAGAGTTTTTGCAAACTTTCGAATTGACTTCTGACTTCTTTTTTTCTGATACAAAAAATGCACAGGTATAAAATTTGTTTCCATTTGCTACACTGTTTTTTACCTTTGCATATAACATACACTTTCACATAATGCCAATTCCAAAAGTAATCTCTTTTTTGTCAAAGGTGTTTTTTAAAGTGTGTGTTCACTTTAGTCACTAAGGTGGTAGATTTGCCCTTGTATATTTTGTACATTTTCTGGTTTATTGCCTTGTAACGCTCATTCCTTCATTATTATTTAGTGGTTCTTGTGCAGGTCTAAAAAACCAGAGAAGTTCAGTTGTGCTCTCAGCTGTTTGTAGGTTGTGCTGAGTGACTCATATAGAAGACAGGGAAGTTGCAGTGTGGCCACATCTCCTTGTCCTGCCCAGCAGTGACACATAACCTATGAGTGCTCTAAACCCAGGGTCAGGAGGAAAGGATGAGAGCAGGGCTGAGCCTTTGGCACAGGCAGGTACCAGCTTGGTGACATTTGTGCTGAGACTGACTCCACAGTTTGCCACATGCAGAGCCAAAAAGTGAAACGCTGGCACTACAGCAAATTTAACAATTTGCTAGTGAAAGAAATTGCCTTGTAGAGGTCCTTTTCCTCATGGTTTGATATGGCTCCTCACAGAGGAGCTGAGCTGGGATATAACCCAGCATTCAGAGCCCATGGGGTTATTCTGTAATAGCTCCATGAAACTCACTTCCAGCAAGTTTCTCTCATGGGAACCATCTGATTTCTTACAGTGTGCAAGCTCCCCTTGAAATCTTGCTCTTGGTGAGATAATAACAAGACAACCACCTGCAAAAATGGGGGAGAACTTGTCTCCTTGTCGCTGTCAGTCTGGGAATGTGCTGGCTGTGGAGCTGGGAAATGCTGTGCAGGAGGGACCCTGTGCTCTGCCTGTCCCACACACAAGCTGTGTCAGTGTGACTTCACTAGAAGTACAGCATTTTTTCACAGTGAGGTGGTGGGAAGATGTCATTTACATTTTGACATTTTTACATTTAAGTTTGGGTAGCTTGCTGCTGCAGAGATTCTAATCCTGGTGGGGAATCTGGCTCTTGAGAGATGCTCCACTGTAACATTATTATGAGGCTTATGTGCAGTGTCATTTTGGGCAGATGTGTCAGTATGAACTGTGACCAAGCTACTGAAGTGCTGCTGATAGTTTGCACCCAGTGGGTCAGAGCTCTGCCCTGGCCACTGGCCTGAGAGCTTATCCAGCATCCTTGCTGGATTTTCACCTCTTGGTATACACAGTGTTGCTTTGACTATCTTTCTCATGTATTTGTTGTTTTCCTTGTAACATTAGGCATGTCTACACCAGTTGGAGTGTGAGCTATGGGAGATGCAGACAATATGAAGAGTTTATTTCTAAAAAAAAAAAAAAAAAAAAGATTGTGAAGGGCATTCAAAACTATGTATTTAAATTAGGCAAATTTATGGAGGAAAAATAGATATATATCTGCATCTGCTGTACATCAGGAAGGAGAAATGATACAGGAAGAAAATTACCACTGTAGGTATCCCATTTCTTACCGAGTATCTGCTGTCAGGAAATCTCAGACACAGGATACTGAGCTGTATGGATATCAGCCTGACCCAGCAGGACTTGTCCTTATGTGCTGTTTATTTATCTAAGAAGGATGATGGGGGAGGCATTATCTCATTTTTACTTTGAACAAGTTCCTTTGATTTCAAATGAGGGATAATTTTACCACATTACCATAGAGGAAGATACCTTGTTAAGAAGATGAAGGAGGGTTATGAATTAATATTGTTCATCAGTCTACTTAAGAGGCCCAGATGGCAAACACTGTCTCCTCTACCTCCTGAAGAGCATGGGCAAAACTATTTTCTCAACTTTGGAGGTTGAAAACTGCCATGTTTGAAAATGATTACAGCAATTTTGTCTTAGTTGTTAGAGAGAGACCAGTGCAGGAGCCTGACAATCACAGAGAAAGCTAATCTATGGGTCTGACAGTTTATGGTTAATCTGACACTTTACAGATGCTTACTGTGTGACAGCTGCAATGAATCAGGTTATTAGAGTGACTTTCTGCTCCCTAAAGCTTATTTATTCCTGTCTTTCTCAAAATGGGGGGTGGGGATGTGAAAAGCCTATCAATGAGATAGAGGAGAGGGCTTGAAGCCAGACTAACCAAAACATTTAGAGATTCTGCTAATGTTACGAAGATGAAAGGAATCCCCAAATAAAAAGGAGCAGAGACATATTTAGCAGAGCCTCATTCCTAAACAGCCAATTGGATGGAGGCAGGAAGGTCTCCACGCACATCTCAGAAGTTGTTTTCCCTTATAAAGTAAAGCAAAGGGATTACTTTATTCACAGTGTTCTATAGACTGGGATAAGCCTGCAGCTTCTGTCCTTCTTTACCAAAAAAGTATGGCATGTACTCACTGGTGCTGGCCTCTGAGCTGGCACCCTTCAGCCAGCTGAGCCCATTTCCTGGGCAGGGTGGCTGTGCAGCCCATGCTGCTCTGGAGTCCCAGCACACTTTGTGTCCATGTGGTAATCCACACAAGTTACTGGAAATAAAGAACTTAAGGAAGGTGGAGCTGAATTTCCACTGATGAGTTGAGAGGTGCTTGAAGTCAGTAAGACAGTTCCCAAAGTGCATTGGAGTATCTAATTGCTAGTATCTCTGTTTAAAGATCAGGGGAAAAGATACAGAAGAGAGAACAAATTAGTTTTCCCTCTTCTTTTATTTTCTGTGATTGTATTCCAGGCATACTCCTGTCATACAGACTGCAAAAGGGTTTAGCATGGAAAACCAAATTAGTTCTCAGAGGTAGTTAAATAAAACTCATAGGTTTTGGCTATGAAAGAAATAACAAGAACCTTGGAGTACAGACACACAAGGTAAATTGTGCTGTGTAGTTTCTGTACAAATGAGTGGGATAAGGACTGAAAGACAGGCAGCAGGAGCTGGTGTTGGGAGTGGCCCCCAGAGAAAAAGCTAAACTACTTTCAGGAATGATGTTTTTTTCTTTTCCTTTAAAAACAAACAAACAACCCCCAAAGCCCCCACCATATATACGTATACATTTCAGATGAGCTCTTGTTTGTCCACAGCTGCAGAGGGTTCAGAGGTTTGATCCCCAGCATCTAGGCCTGATTCTCAGACTTTTTTATGCATTCTCTTTAGGTTCTCATTCATGTCTCATGCTGACTTTATTCTCACCTCTCCCCCTGCCCTTCTGGCAATGACCTAAGTTACTGAGAAGAAAGATTTAAGCTACTAATACATTTTTTTTCACATGAGCTTTTAGGTATAGAAATATTTGTGTGATCATAACTTCAGCATGGAGTCACTAAAATGAAAAGAAACTCTTTTATTCTATAATGTCCCTGGAGCTGGACTGACCTAATTTCCTTGTATAGTTCACCTGTTTGCTTCCTTCCTTCCTGCCCTGGCATTTTCCATAATGTCCCACTGCAGAGACGAGCTGCCTGCTGAGCACTGCTCTTCCCTGTGCTCTGGAGCTGTGGCTGGCAGCACTCTGCATTTTCCCTGTGCTGATGCTGTGTGTCTATTCCCTACTGCACCATCAGCCTCTGGGTTTACTTCTGCCTTCTAGCCTGCCTGTGCCTGTGTCTAGCAAATATCATCCAAAGAACTGCTGTTTACTCTGTGTGACCATACCAGCAGCTGCCTGCTCTGAGTGAGACTGTGTCAGCTGTATTTTTCCATGAGCACCCCGACCTCTCTCCTGACAGGGAAGGTGATGGGTGACCCCCACCCAAATAACAATTCCTCAAAGCAGCCAAGGGGGTGCTGCTGCCACCATTGCCACCAGCAGTAACTGGTGGGCACCAGGGTGAGGTTAAGGAATCATGAGGAAGCTCAGCAGAGGGCCAGGCTCTGGTACCAGCATGGCCACCCTTCCCTTGATATTCACAAAAGCCTCTTGTGTAAAGCTGTTTCCTCTGTTTCTAGCTATGCTGAGGAGCAGTTTGGATGATGTACCAGCTCTGCTGAAGGGTTGTTTACTTGGCTCTGCAAGCTCACATGTGCTGTGTCCACCATGGTGCAATCACCATTAAGTTTTTTTGGGAGTGTGAACTTCTGCTCAGTAAGGCAGAAAGTTTGGATTCTTTTGAGTCTTTGTCCCAGTCTAGGTATTTTCAAGATATGTCAAGGATGATGTTTCGGAAAACCTTGGAGTGTGTTTCTTTTGATCTAGAAGGTAATTGATGCTTGTATGGAAATCAGACATGATACTGCACTGAAGGGTTCTGCCTGGGAAATTCCCCTTCCCCTTGGCCCAGGTTCCCTGGTCTAATACCTTATGTTCTATATGAGGTATGCAAGTTTCCTCAGCTATGTTGTTGAGTGTTGTTTGAAAACAAAGAATTTGGTTTTGGCTGTCCTTTGCATGTCAGTTGGAGATATGCAAAAAGGGTCTGTTTAGATCCTCAGTTTTGTTGGTGAGTATTTTCTTTTTCTTTATTTTCCTTTTTTTTTCCCCTTAAATATCTCTTTTGCCCTGATGATAGAACTGAAATAATAAATAGCTTTTGCATGGCTCACGTTCCAACACTTGTTAGCTTCTGTTTCTGACTCTCCAAGACAGTTACATTCCTTAAAAGTTCCTTTCCTTAAAAGTTAAATTCCTTTTGGTGTTCAATCCATAATTCTGGCTATTTGCTAGCTCTGCTAGCAGTTTATTCCTTAAATTTTTGCATCAGAAAAACTTTCACTGTGGTTTTCTGGGAGGTTTTCTTGCATGAAAGCTACTTGGGCAGCCAGCACTCCATGAATAAAAGCACAGTGCCTCTCCCTGTTGTAACAAGGCTTGCAAAGCAAGGATCTCACTTGGATTATCACATCTCTCTTGGCTTGTGTGCTTGGAGAAGTTTTGAATTTGTGAGGCTTAATATTGAAGCTAAGAGATGCTGTTTCTCATCTGTACAAACTTAATGACAAAACATTGTTGGCTGTGAAAGGGCTGCTTCACCAGAATTAATCTGTCCAGAGAACAGTTGGCTACAGCTGTAGAAATCCAGGCCTGTGCTGAAAATAACTCGTGCAGTGAGAACTGTTCCTTTATTTGCTATAAACATGTTCAGTGAGAAAGATAGCTGGGGTTATAAATTGCAACAACTTAATTATGAACAACAGTTCAGACCTGTGGCCATCAGTGGAGCAGCTCTAGGGCAAATTTGGCCTAAAGGTCCTGGAGTTGGAAAATAAGCTTTCAGAGAAACAGAATGGATTCTAACCCATCACAGACCAGAGGGGATCATAACAATTTAACTGAACATTTTCACAACCTTCAAAGGCTTCTCTGTGAGCCTTGTACAACAGCTGGTACTTTTTTTACTACCCTTAAACCTGTGGGCAATAGTTATTATACAAGGAAAATGCTACATTTTTAAAGACACTTTGTGGAAAAATTGAGCAGCTGTTTAGCTGGCCAAAAATATTTATTCATTGTTTTTATGAAAATCTTTAATGACAGCAAGGTGTTTGTTTAAAAAGAGCTTCCCTGCTATAAATGACTGCTCTTCCAATTTCTCATTCTGCTTCTTGGATGTTACTGTGAATTCCTGGACCTCTCTTGATTGAACACATGATCCTCCTGCCAGAGCATGTCTATTGTGGGCACACTCTCTCTGTATTTTAGCAACTCTCCTGAAGTTTTAAAGTGTTTATCTTACACAGCTGAAAGTCTCCTCCTGTTTCATGAGCTCTACACTGGAATGCAGTGGAAGAGACCCAGGGCCTGTGGCCACCCAGATTAGAGTTTTTTGTATTAAGGTCCCTATATGGTTTTGTTAGAGACTTCAGCTCTGTCTCTGTCTGTCTCTGCTCCTTGTTTGGGAGGCTAGTGGGAGGAGAAGAGATGAAGGGGCTATATAACCTCTGAGATTCAGATACTGAGTGTACCACCCCAGAGCAGCATCCCCAGCCAAGCACTGTCAGGGTAAGTGGCACGGAACCAATGGCATGATTTACAGGTTGCTGGAGGATTTCAATTAAATAATCTCAAGTGGAAGCTATTCAGGAGGATGTGGTGCTGCGCTGTAATTTGCTTAAGAAACTTGCTAGAATTGAGTGGATAAAATACTTGTAGTATCTATACTGAGTTATCTTTATTTTGTATTCTGAAAGGGAAAGAAAAGTTCTACTGTATAAAGAAATGGTTTGTATAATGTCACTGCTGGAATTGCAGATACACTCTGGCTAAAATCAACCTGTGTGACATTGGTGTGCTAGTTTGGGACAGAGTTCCTGATGGGGTATGTAGTAGTGTTTCTTAGCTGATTTGCTTCAGTGCTTTTAAATGAATTTGAAGTGTAAGAGTGTTTCATGGAATGTAAGTGCAAGAGGAGCTGGAAGTATGCAAATCAGCAGTGTCTAATAGGATAAAATGAGGATGCATGTGTATCCATCCTTGTCTCTATGTGTATGAAACTACTGCTCTGTAAAATGCAAGCATGCATTGACAGGCTGCACACAGCACTTTGTGTGGAGCTGGAGTTCTCTTTATAATTTACTGTGGAGATTGGTGAGGTGATTGGTTATATTTACATGTAAAATGGGGAGAAGAAAGGGGCTAAAGACTATACTGCTTACTTGGGAAAAAAATTTCCTTTTTTCCACAGTACTCAGTGACATTTGGTGCTCTAAGATCTTGCTATGGCAGTCCTGAGCTGTAACTCATTGGCTGGTAGCAAAGCTCTCTGTCTGATTTTTCAACTTTTTGTTCTTTATGACTAAATATGGTTTTCATTTAGAGTCCACTAAGCTCAGAAATGTAGCCTTTCCTGCCCCCTTCTTCCCCTCCCCCAAGTGATTTTTGGCATTGCATTAGCAGCATTGGTTTGAGCAACCCCCCTGACCTCAAAGGCTGTTCCAAAAACAGACAGCTGAAAAGCATATTTCCTAATTAGGAAATGGTTTGTCCAAACCAGTCTGTTCATTCATGTTAGATAACAGTTGTACTCCATTCAGTAAATATTTTAATATAAAGAGCCTGTTTCTCCAGGAGTTTAATAAATGAAAAATTGCAACTTACTTTCCTTCCACAGTTATAATGATGAAATGTCTGGAACACAAAGTCAGGATTTCCCTGCCCTTGCTTTCTGCTGGGAGCTGTGCCCAGGCAGCCTGCAGGAGCAGGGCTGCAGCCATGTCTCGTGGCTGGGGACAGACAGAGGATATCAAATGAAGCATTTGGGAGAAATGTCTGTGTTTGTTCCATCCACTGCAGAGGCTGGACAGATTGTGGTCTCCCTTGCTCATTGGCCATGGCTCTTGCTGACCCCATTCTCCTTTCTGCCTGCACTTCCACTATTCCTGCAGCAGAAGGTTTTGGAGACTGTGTGTGGAGCCAGCTGGTCCATGGATGACAGCTGTCTCCCTTAGCTGTTAACACATTGCAATTTGTTGAACTCTGCATGGAAGCCCAGGCTTGGAGTGGGCCAAGTGATTCCCTACCAGGCTATAAATTGTGAGCAAATAGTTCTTCTTGAGTCCTGGTATTCAGTGCTTGTTTCTGTAATTGACTTTAATGCAAAGTCTTCAAAGCATTTTTATTACCCATATTATCTTCCTGTTGCCAGAGGAAGAAAACAGTTTCTTTTTACTGAGCCAAGGAGCCAACATAAATTGTTCTGTCACTCTACAAATGTAGTTTATTAGCTGATTTGAAATGATGATAGAGCAGATGTTATGGTCTGTTTTTAAAACACACACTGTCTCTGGCTCAATTTTAAAGGTGAGTTTATTTTTCTGAATGATTGGGAGAGAACTGAAAAAGACTTACATTTTTCCCCCATTTTGTTTGGAAAATTTCTACCTTTTTAAAAGGTTAAATGTAAACTTAATTGGCCACCTGCACCAGTGGATTAACATCTGCATCAGGAAGAAACCCTTGGTACATGCACAGCATTTAGTGTAGTTAGTTTTTGGGAAGCCCAAGACTAGAAGGGGAAGTTGAAGTGCTCTTACCTTTAACAGCTATCCACGTGCAGGATTTTGTCAGGGTAGTGGAACAGCAGGAGAAGCTGTGCTGAATTCAATGCAAATGAATCCTTGCTTTTGCAGCTGTCAGTCCAGGGTTCTCTTTTATCTCCCTCCCCCAGCCATGGATTTTTGAGACCAAATTTAGATAAACATTTGCTGCTCCCTGATCTCTCTGCCCGTGCTGCAGGGCTGGAAGTCTCCTCTGGAATTCCCTGGATAATCTCTGGTGCACACAGCCCTTTGGCAGACACGGTTGGAACCTCTCCTGCTTTCAGAAGAAAGCCCATTCCCCCCAGCAGCCTTTGTGGTTCCCATACCCCTCCTTGCAGGTTCTCATTGTTCATAGAGCCAGCGTGGCTCTGCTACCCGAGTGTGATTTTTGGCTTTGATGCAATTCTCCCCTGCTGATTTCACAGGGCTGTTTCTGCCTGGAAGGCCAGCAGACACTGCAGTAGAAGATGTGTGAGGAAGAGGACAGCACTGCCCTGGTCTGTGACAATGGGTCGGGGCTCTGCAAAGCCGGCTTCGCTGGAGACGATGCTCCCAGAGCAGTGTTCCCCTCCATTGTGGGCCGTCCCAGGCACCAGGTGATGAACTGCTTTGGTTGTTCCTCACTGGGCTTGTAGAAAGCTTGGCTGCCCTGTCCCCAGCTCTTCAGCCATGTCTGTGTCTGGGGCTAGTCCAGCCTAAGGTGATCTATGTAGCAGTATTTCCAGGAAAAATGAGTCCAGCAGTGCACTCACCTGAATCCAAGGAAGCTTCTTGCCTTATGAAAGGAATTCTTTAAAAATTTTTCTCTCCCTTCTATGTCATCTTTCCCCTGTCCTTTAATTTTGAATCACCCAGAGAACTAGGTGAGTAGAACTAATTTAAAGAAACCCAACCCAAAATCCAAATAAGCCCAACAGGGGAACATCTGGGAATTCTGACTGCCCTTTAAGCTGATAATAGGTAATGTGTGAAAGACTAAAGGAGGAAGTTGCAATTTTCAGTTAGCTTCCTCCTAACCTTTCTGACTTTATTCATTTAGCTGTGTCAGAAATGAACACCTGTCTATGGTTGAGTTTCTTTAGCTTCAAGGTTTGCATTTTTGTATATGATTTATTACACTATATTTTAATAGTTTGGAAATACATTTATTATCTGAGCTGTTAATTATAGAGAGTTTATGAGACAGATCATTAGCATGAATTAGAGCAGCTTGTCTAGGTCACAACAAACTAATCCAAGTAATTAACAGATTCCACCTAATTGCTTCGATGTCACCCGAGGCTCTGGTGGAAAGAGGCAAGCCCTTTGTAAGAAGCAGCATTTTATATACACAGCAAATGCATTTTAAGTTCTCCAGAACTGGAGAAATACCTGCCTTTCAATATAGAAACTAGGACTGGAGGGCTAATTGAGGCCTCTGGGAATTATCATAATTTGCAAATTGTGCTCAAATGCCATTTTCTGTAGCTGGGGTACATGATATTAATTGTTGAAAACCAAGCCATATAGTTACAGTGGAAACAAATACAGATTTCTAGAACCTTTCTTTCCTGTTCATTAGGATGGATCATCACATTAAAAACTGCAAATCTGGGATGCCTGTTTTTAAGACATAGATTTAGAGATGCCAAGGGTTGGAATCTGTAATGACTAAGTTCTCATAGGAGTATTATGCACTTAAAGGATCCTACTACATTCTATTTATTTTTTTCATTACTTCTGACCTTAATAGAGACCAGTGTATGTCCTGGGTCGTTTCCAGTGTCTGATCCTTTAATAATTTCTACAGACCATGAAAATATCTCTGAAGAAGTCCACACAGTAGATTTAAATTGTCCACCCCTCCCTAATTGCAATGTTATGGCATTCAAATAGAGGATTAAAAATGTTGAAACTTGAGCTTTGGGAAATGTAAAGTCTGTATCACTCCACCTTGACCCTTAGATGGCACAATATCACTTTTTGCTTTTACTTCCCTTTATTACCATTTAGCATACTGTTCATCTCTAAATAATAACAAACATTAAAACAACTCAATTTTTCCACTTTCTCTTGATGCATTTAATATTGTATTTGTTCTGTTTACTTAACTGCTGTGGAAATATGAACTGCAGAGATTTAATAACCAAACATTTGATATTGGCAATTTAAGAACAACACATTATTCTCTATGTGTTAGCATTAGTAAAGTATGTTGTAACTAGTATAAATGGGAACTGAATCTATTTCCCAGCTAACATTCTGTCTACTTTATGAGATTCCCTGAGAGACTAACACAATTTGTATTATTTTATAGGGTGTGATGGTTGGTATGGGTCAAAAAGACAGCTATGTGGGTGATGAGGCTCAAAGCAAGAGAGGAATCCTGACCCTGAAATACCCCATAGAGCACGGCATCATCACAAACTGGGACGACATGGAGAAGGTACTCCAGCTTTGGAAAGTTGATGTGTGCTACCCAACAGAACCACTTGAACCAAATATTGCCAGAATATCCACTAAATTTTAGATGAAAGTGTCATGCTATGCAGTATGGTTCAAGGAGAAACTCATTGACAGGCAAAGCTAATGTGCATCTAAAGCTAGAGTATCAATAGGAGTACATCAAAATTGTAATTAGGAGTTCTTTAACTCCAGCATGACCTTTGCCAGTTACTGAGAAAGGGGCAGGGGGAGAGAGAAGGGAAGGAAGAAAGAAAAAGAATAGATCAATTTGCTAGTAAAAATCGGAATCTGAGAAGGTATCAGTTTCTGCAAAAATGCAAAGCATGTATGTGATACTGATGTGAAGGGCAGTGTTTACACACATACTTTTAATGCTTGGAAGATTAGCAGAGCAATGCATCCATTTCAGAGCTAGACTGAAAGGTTTCCAGAATCATGTTTATATTCATATTATGTACAGATAATATAATTTCTAAGATTCTAAAATGGTATCTCTATTTAATGCTTTTCTGTGAAAATAGGGCTACTTGCAACAGTCTGGACATCCCAATACACTGTAAGTGTGTGGAGTCTCCCAGCACTTAATGAGTCTCAGTATTGTAGAATTTGCTTGAAGGCAAAATCTTTTAGATGCCAAACATATCAACCAGTCCCTAACCACCACCAGCTTGAAAACAAGCTTAGCAAATACTTCTTGGTCTTCAGACTAAAACTTGTGGTTGTTTTACATCTTATCAGTGTATTAACCTCCTCACTGCACTGAGTCCACTTGGCCTCAGACTTTTACAATTTGTAGGAACAAGTTGTGTGGAGCTGATAAACACAAGTTGACTTTCAACCTCACAAACCATTTATTTCTTTTCATGAATTCTTGGACTGGCCTGTAAAAACCAAAAGATGGAGCTGTCAAGAGACTCATTATCTGTTGAACTCTGTATATGTTCTCTGAGTTGTTCTGGTACTGTTTTCCTTTCAGTCGTTATTGAAATACCATTGCTGGAGCCAAGTGTGTCCTGTTCTTTTTTACTGTAAGAGTACCATATTCATTTTCCTTATGTGTCCTTAAAGAAAGTCATATATTACTGGTAGTAGAGCCTGAGGGTAGTGGTTTTTTCCTACAGCTATTCTGGTAGTGTCTATGGAGGCAGTAAGAACAACTGCATGAGAAACATCACCAGCCTTTATCTAGAGCTGCAAGCAGAGTGCTGGAGCTTAGTACCTGATAGAAGTGATGTTGAGCTGCTGACTGATGGTGTTTCTTTCCCTTGGCTTCTCTCCCTGTGCTCAGATCTGGCACCATTCTTTCTATAATGAGCTCCGTGTTGCACCTGAAGAGCACCCGACTCTGCTGACGGAAGCACCGCTGAATCCCAAAGCCAACCGCGAGAAAATGACCCAGGTAAGCTCCCCCTGGAGCTGTGGAATAATCCAACCTTTTCATCAACAGGGTCTGAATGTCATCATTCCAGTTCGTCAGGCTGTCCAGCACTCTGTCCTCTCAGTTATGGAAAATGGAAAGTACATAGTGAACACCTGTCTTATTTATATGTTATTGCATATAGTTTAGAAAATCATTGTATCTGCTTTGAATGTAATCACTCCAGTCTGTCCAACTTTATGTCATCTTAATCTGTTTCTTACAAAATTATCTTTATTATGTGCATGTGGCTGTATTAATATGATAAAGATATAGGTCAAATACAGAGAGATATCTACAGGACAAATACTTTTGGATTTGGATTTTGTATTTTCATTTCTTGAATGAGAAATATGAAAATCTTGTATTCTACCTTTTTTCCAGTAAATTGCTTCAACTAAGTTAAGCCCTCTAGTGTTAAGACAATTATCTAATTGCTTTTCAGATTATGTTCGAGACGTTCAATGTGCCAGCCATGTATGTAGCTATTCAAGCTGTTCTGTCCCTCTATGCCTCTGGGCGTACCACAGGTAAGGCTCAGGGGAACATGGCACAGGTGTGTGAGACAGTTCTGTGGGTCCGATGGGAATGAACCGTGTGTCACCTTCTCAAAGGGATCGTGCTGGACTCTGGGGACGGCGTCACCCACAACGTGCCCATCTACGAAGGCTACGCCCTGCCACACGCCATCATGCGCCTGGACCTGGCCGGCCGCGACCTGACCGACTACCTCATGAAAATCCTGACGGAGCGGGGCTACTCCTTCGTGACCACCGGTAAGGACACGAGGGCTGGAAAGGAGCCCAGCTCCTGTGCAGGGCTTCTACTGGCTCAGGAGGACTGTCAGTGGTTCTGCAGTGGAATAGGCATGAGAAAGTCTCCAACATGAAAGTCCCATAAAAGACTAGCAGAGGATTTGTTTAAAACATGGGGAGGGTGTTGGAGGATGAAAGGGAACGACTAGTCAACATGTCTGGGTCCTTCCTGAATGCCATTTTAAAGGTTGAATCCTCTTTACAGCGGAGCGTGAAATTGTCCGTGACATCAAGGAAAAGCTCTGTTATGTGGCCCTGGACTTTGAAAATGAGATGGCCACTGCTGCATCTTCCTCCTCTCTGGAAAAAAGCTATGAGCTTCCCGATGGTCAGGTGATCACCATTGGGAATGAACGGTTCCGGTGCCCGGAGACCCTCTTCCAGCCATCGTTCATTGGTAGGTTCAGTGACTGTTCTGTCTTGTAAACTGCACAGAAATACCAAGTCCCTATTTCCTTTTGCTTGTGCTACATTACTAACTCACCTAGACCTACACACGAGTGTGTCCTAGCACCCATTATAAAATAACCTTTTAGAACAGGGCTATTAATGTGGTAGGAGGAACTTGATGTTAAACAATTAGCCAAAACGCTTTCCCAAAATAAACCTACAATGTTTATTCCTGCCTTCTGGCATCGGGCCTGTGTCATTTTGTATGTTTGAATGTGCTTGCCAAGAGTGGGAAGAGGTGGGAGGGGCAGGCAGGCAGCAAGACCTACTTTTATTTTTCCAGAAGACTGCTCCAAATCCTGAATCCACAGTTCATCGTCTTTTCGGAGCAAAGCCAAGACGGTGCCATGCTAATCAACATCCATGAAGGCAGATTTGCAACTAGGTCACACAGAAAGCCAGTGTCAGTTCTGCCAATAGGCAGAATTTAAACTCAGAGATAAAGTAGTTGCATACCTTGAGGTATTAGGACATATTTTGACTTTTCTGAGTTGACTTATTTTTAAAAAGAAAAAAAAAAAAAAAGAAAACATATTATTCCAAGACCATATAAGGAATTTTTAGGACAATTGAGATTGCCTGCAAAAGCCTAGTGGAAACTTTACTATTCCACCCTCAACTTTCTTTTTAAGGAGGAGCTGTTGTGTGTAAGGGGGAGAGAAGGGCTATGCACCAAGGAACTCTTAAGCAAATAATGACTTTCCATATTTCCAAAGGTCTGAGACTGATGTCTTCCAAATAGTCCCTGAACAGCATGTCAGTTGTGCATTAACAATTTTAAGTCTCTGTATGGATCCGCTTCCTCACTGTTCTGTACCTTCCCCAGGCATGGAGTCTGCTGGCATTCATGAAACCACTTACAACAGCATCATGAAATGTGACATAGATATCAGAAAGGATCTTTATGCCAACAATGTGCTGTCTGGAGGCACCACAATGTACCCGGGTATTGCAGACAGGATGCAGAAGGAAATTACTGCTCTGGCTCCCAGCACCATGAAGATCAAGGTATGTATGGTACAATCATTTGTAGACTACATGAGCTGGCATTTACAAAGTCCTCAAAGATCTAGTGAAACATGCAACACTTTACAAAGTAACTGCTTTTAACATATTTTGAGTCACATCTGGATTATCTAGCAAATAATCATCAATTGGTAACTTTGGTGCTGGAAGAAGAGAGCCTTCTCTCATCTTGTTCATGCTGATTTCTGTCACATGTCCTAATGTGGCCAAAGAACAGCATGAACCCAGGAGCAAAAATTTTGCTCTGAGGCTGTGTGTGAGCTTCTTCAGTCCTTCTAGTCTGATGAACATGGGAGAGAGGAAATGTTGGTTTTGTCTTTGGCTTACAATTTTGAAAGAGACCTGGACAAGCTATCTTCGTTCTGCTGCTTCAAATCTTCTGTTCTTTGCTTCAAAAACATTTTATCAGCTATACCAAAAGCAGTGCTCCATAGGTCATTGATTTTTTTCAAGCCCACCTGGACTGTCATTATGTGTTTCCAGAGCAATTATCTCCCTTTTTCTCATATGTGCCCAGGAGTACATGAATACACCAGGGATAGGGGCCACTGAGAAGGCTGAGTCAGGCAGAGAATTTGAGGGTATAGATTTATACAACAAATTTTAAACTTTCCTGCTTGCAGCAATAGCACTAGCACATAGATGCAGTGTTTTTGTTAATATCACATACCACTGCTTTAGGATTTTTCTATAAAAATGCATTTTATTCACCTCAGTTGTACTTAATGTTTTCATTTCTTAAACAGATCATTGCTCCTCCTGAACGCAAGTACTCGGTCTGGATTGGAGGTTCTATCCTTGCCTCCCTCTCTACTTTCCAGCAGATGTGGATCAGCAAACAGGAATATGATGAAGCTGGCCCATCCATTGTTCACCGCAAATGCTTTTAAATTGCTTTTTCTTTATGTGTCCCCTTAGTGTGAATGTATTCAGGGAAATACATTCTTATAATTTCATTCCATAAATCCTTCATCTTAATCTAATTAATTGGATACTGTGTATTTCTTAAAATAAATTTTAAATATGCTCTGAAATTGCTGCTCCTATTTAAAAACAAAAACAAAAGCCAAGCCGTGTGTGTGTGTGTGGAGATGCCATTACAGCTGGCTTGAAGCTCCATCTTGTGACATGAATTTATTATTACACTGTACTGGGATTAACAGAAATGGTGGTACCCATGCAGGCTCAAAAGTTTAACCTCAGAAACATCTTAATCACAGAACCAGTCATGGTTCTTTCAAAGGAGGCAGTACCAAAGGAGCACAGCATCTGTTCAGTATCAGGATGAGCATGGGCACGCTGCTTTGCATCTGCTCTATCCAGAAATGTTATCTATCCACATCACTTCTTATTTCACAGCTGTCATGGTGGAAAAGCTAATTTCTTACAGTGCATGGCCCAGGGGTGTGTGATGGGTACCATAACAATTCTCTTTTCTTTAAAGAAATAAAACCTGTTCCTTTGGGAGCGTATCTAAACACTAATAGTAGGTCAAACATATGATTTTCCTATTGTATGCCCTCAGGATGAGTACAGCCCATTACTTTTATTTTGTGATTTCTAGCAAGATCTAAAGGGTAATTAAGCTGGCTTAATATACTTTCTCTTCAGAGCCTTTTTTTTAACGGGAGGGGGGGTAATAATGTGTTCAAAATAGCTAAACTAATTTAGACAATTTTCTTTTTCTGTGATTTTTCTGATTCCATTTATAATCTTAAACACATCAGCTAGATGTATATGCATAGAAGCTGAAGCCAGTAATACTGTCTTAGAAGTATATATATATATGAATAAAGAATTCACTGAGACAGACCTGGAAAAGGCCACTTCTGAGAAACTTGCTGCAATTCATTAGAGTTCAGGATAAAGGATGCTATTTATTTTTTTTAACCTATTTTCTTCTCTCAGCTCAATAGTTTACCTCACTTGCCTGTTACTTGTTATCTTTCAAACTGTAAGCTTTGCAACAGCACCTGTTATTTACCATGTCTTTATAACCCCGGGGTTCCAGATCTTGTCCAGCTTCTGACTGTTAGCACATGTTGCAACCCTCTTTGTACTAACCTTATTATTTAAAGTATAGGTCATCTAGGTTCTTGGAACAGTTACTAAATAAACTCTTGTAAAAGCAAATAACTTTGTATGGTTCTTCCTTCTAACTCTGTCTAGATCTTTTTATCTAGCTCTAGATACATCCAGGGAATCATTTTCAGGATAAGAAATTTCTTTCAATGTAAAGTTTCTACTGGCAGCTTTCTGGAGAAGACACATTTTGCCAAGGGACTCTGATGCATCTCTGCTATCCCAAAATGGTGAGGACCAGCTCTCAGATAAAGGATTTGGCATTTCTAAATATTTTCTGCTTAATAGCTGAAACTTGAGCTATAGAAGTTGGACTGGAGAAAAGGATGAAAAAAAAATCACATGAACTGATGGATTTGCCTCTACTACACATAATTTAAATTTACTGAAGCTGTAAGAGATGTACATAGCTGGAAGTCACAAAAAGCCAACCACTGTTAAAAATATCTAATTCTCAGAAGGCAATTAATGTGAACAAGTGACAAAACAAACATTACCTATTTCAAAACAGTTACTGCAGTTTGAAGTTCATTTTATTGTTGTGTTTTATGGGTGAGATTTGTTTACAGATTCAGGGTTAATGCCACTGAACTCCATCTTGACAGAGCAACAAAATAACTCCAAAACAGGCTAGAGCAATAAATATCAAACCATTCAATCTAAAATGTATAAATATAAAAGTAATTTCTGAAAATGTAGGAAAAGACAGGAATCCATTTTTCTGTTTTGGCCTTTTGTAGAGTAATATTGTTGTGGTTCATCCGTATCACCTCAGATCCAGCACAATTATCTTTATGTCTTTCCCAACCACGTGGGTACATGGCTGCAGAAGAAGTCAACCTGTTACTCTCAGAAATCTCAGTAAAATACTCAGTAACTTTATCATTAACTAGTTCTCTGAAAGACCACTGAAAAGAGCCTACCTGGAACAAAAATCTTAACTTTTTTAGAGCTGGACTATCTTCTCATTATTCCTACATTCAGTGATGAAAGAACAGAACAAAGAAAGAACTCTGACCTCTCCTTTGGAGGATTAATGCTGACATTCAGAAATCCTGAAAACACAGTAATATCCAATATCCAATATCTCAGTATGACTTCTCTGTATTGAATGATTTTATTTTAAGCTATATGAGGTGCTTCTGTTTTTGAAGTGAACGTCATTGAAAAAACCCAAACCCTTAGTTATTCAAAGGTAAAGACTCTTATCAGAAATGTCAGTGTTAGCAGGAAGACAGCTCTGACTGTACTGCTCAGCCATACATGCATCATTTTGCTATTAAAACATCAAAAGATACAGCAGTTACAGAGAATTGCTTAGAGAAGCCAGGATAAACTTTGGCAATGAAGGAAATAGGGCTTAACCTACTTACAGCTGCATTTTTAAGTAGCTGGAATGTTTTGTTGGGACACTAAAATTGGAGAGATGGACTGATTCATTGCTTAAAAACTGAAGTGCTCAAGAGTAACACCCATTTGAAAATGTGGGTTTTCCTCCTTCTGAAGGCAGGTAAAAGTGGTGATGGTGACTGATAGTAACTACCTCTGGATAACCACCATTTGAATGGCAGTTTGTAACACTCACCCTTGGCTTCAGTAATGACTGCTTAAGTAGTCTCCTGATGTCTACCCTGGGCAGTCAATTAAGGATAATGAATTTGTAAAATGGGGAAAATTATTAAGAAATCTAATATTAAGTTTCTGTTTGCAGCAGAAACATGGTCAGGAGTTTGAATAGCAAAATCTGTGTTGAATTATATACTTACATTAAATAACCTAGGGTCCTTTGTATGTGGATGGAATCCCTTCTTTTTACAAGCAGAAACTTCCAGCATGCCAGCATTAGTAAGTCTGAAGATGCCAGTGCTGAAAAGCAGAACATGAAACTCCTGTTACACACTGCTCCCACAGTACACATCCAAGGTTTCACAAACAAATTGCTTAGTTTAAAGGAAGGACAACAGAAAGGTACTTGGTGACCTTCAATACACAGCTGCCCCAGCTCAGTTGGACTTTTAAAGGTATTTTAAACCAAATAGAGTTGTATTCCTGTAAAGGAAGAGATGTGAGGGGAAGGGGAGAAAAAGGATCATGGTGCTGGTGCTGTTCCTGTCAGGCAGGTTAGGCCACTGAAGGATAAGGCTGGTTGACACAGGAACAGATAAAACCAGAAATGTACATGTTCTGGATTGCATTTCATCCAGGGCAACTGGAAAGAGAAGAGCCTTTAAACCAGCTGTGTAAATGTCTGCTGGGAGCACATCCTCCCAACTCCTGTAGGCAATCATGTGACACAAAATATTAGCAAATGCACTGCTGCAACTCTTTAGGTATTCAATGAAATGTTACAAAGCCATCCTTCTGTAAAGATTGATACTCATTAACTACAGGGCAGCACCTGACAACATAAATGTTACAGGTTAGAGTTGGTTATCAGCATCAACTGTGAGAGAGGTTTGCAAGGGCAGAAATTTGAAAGGAATTTCAAGGAATTTGAAAGAAATTTGAGGAGAAATTTCAAGGAATTTGGAAGAAATTTGAGGCAGGCTCAGGGTCAGAAAGCCTAGTGCTGGTGCCCTTGCCTCAGCCTGTGTTCACAGCTCTGCCAGCTGAAGAGCCTTCAGGCAACCAGGGCAGGATTCACATCTGCACAGGCAGAAGGCCAGAAGGAAAGGCTGAAGAAATGAACACACTAAACAATGGCACCCTGAAATGCCAGGCACACCAAAGGACAGTCACAAATTCCTTGAGGTTGGAAGGAACTGCAGAAGACTTCATGACATCTCTGGGAAACCTGCTCCATTACAAACCTTCACATTTATATTTGCACTATTCTAGTTTTTTTCAGATACATAGTTTGAAATTTATGAAATACAAAAAGAGATCCTTATTATCAAAAAAGTGATGTTTACCCTTCTGCTTTTCAAATTGCAATTTTCATATCATTCTAGAGAACTAAGCCTAACCTCTCTCCACATCCTTCAGCAGATAGAATGAAGACAGATGGGTGGTAGGGCTTTGGCAATGAGTACTCCAGAAGAATAGCTCCTGTAATTATCCCTTTGTTGAGCTGAATTTATAAAAATAAAATAAAATTTAAAAGCTGGGTCTGTGAGGGGAGGAGGAGAGAGAAGCCAGAAACAATACTGTACAGAGAGGCTGACTGAAATGCAGGTCTAGGCAACTTGAGAAAACGAAGTCACAACACAATGTTCATGCCCTTCATCTGAGTTGACATGTACTCTTGGCATTTGATCGAATTTTATGACAAGAAGCAGGAAAAAATACCGAAATATTACTTAAAAAATCAAAACTTACTCATTATGCTTTGGTGAACAAACAATTGCAATGGCCTCAGGCAACATTAGCTGATAAGAGCAATGAGTATGAAGATCAACACTGGATAAGAATGCAGTTTGTGTTGGATGTGTCTACAAAAAGAAAGGGTAAACTCAACATCATGAAATATTTCTTACAGATCAAGGTCAACATACATTCAAGAAGGAAAAATAATTTGTTATTAGTGAAAGCATCAGTAGTTCCCCAGGCTGGTTTCTAAAGTTCTCCTTAGCCCAGATTCTATGTTTTTCTATATTGCTCAGCCTGGAGAAAAGAAGGCTTTTCAGAATGACATTAATGGAGGCATGTTCACAATCAGATATACAAGCAGTTTTCTGATCATGGGGGGAAAAGGTGGAACAAAGAAGCACCAGACAAATGGAAATTGCTTAATTGTCCAACATCCCTAAGAGAAAAATTAATATACTGTTTAAACAACACAGTACTCTCCTCCCTGACTGTTGAATATGGCATCAGAAAGTAATACAATACCCCTAAATCAACATTTAAAAAAGTTGCACCTGCAAAGGCAGGCCCATTATGTCAGCAGGATGCCTCAATTGCATTAAGGAGTTCTCTGCAGAGGATGTGAGTGCTTATTTACATCACTACTTAATTTGAACTAAGTAAGCAAATTTGTATTACTCCAGTTGTTTATTTTCTTTATGTTTTTATTTTTTTTTCACATAGCATGTAGAGCCAATATAGGAAAACCAGGATCTTTGAGTTATACATACATGGATCCAACCCAAAGTGAGGAGATCATACTGATCCTGAATACCAAATAATTCCTCCACGTTCTCCATGTCACAGTAGTCTGGTCCCGCAGTTTGCTTTGGCACTATTACATGTGTAATAGTAAATTCATTGTGAGTCTGTAAAACAAATATTGACTTAGGGTGGAGCAGATTAACTAAGGAATAAATACCAAATCAAAACCTGAAAGATGTCAGCCTGTCAGCTAAAACAAAACAGTACAGCTCCACTGATTCCAGCTACACTGACTCCAGTGCAGCTCTACCAATATACTGTACCTAAAATTATTTCTTAGCATTTTATAATGAAAACATACAGAGTAGTATTAGTTACAACACAAGGTTGTTGTATTGGAATGTTCTCAGAGATCAGTGTGAAAAGACAGTCCTTTAAAGTAATTAAAAACACATAAAAGAGCTTTGAGAAAACTACCATGATTTTCTGTGAAACTTGGAACAACACTAATACTGCTATTCTTTCTCTTCATGCAATTCAAATACACTTGGGATCATCTTTTGAATTCTTTCTGTCAGCATTAGCCATGATATCTTTCCCTGCTCTCAAAGGACATTAAGTGTTATCTAGGTCAAAGGAAAAACAGCCAGCCTGAAAATCAGATGTTCTACAGCATGATGGGAGGATTTCTGTTTTGTTGTGCCATTATTAATTTGATGACTCTAGTGGATTCTGGCAGTCTTTATATTTCATTGTCCTGTAACTAAACCTCACTTACCTTAGATGAATGCCAGAGAAAGTACTCGAAAAAGCCTGTATTGTGCAGCATGCTGAAAAACTTGCTAGGCTTTATAACAATAGCAGCATACTAAGAGCAGATGTTTCCCCAATAAAGCAAGCCCTCGGTGCTGAAGTGCCCACTCAGATTATAATATGAAGTTCATTACATGGAAGGCTAACAATTTATATCTGCTTCTGCTCTGAAATCAATACATCACAGGATAATACAGCACTATTAAGTATGTCTTCCCCATACAAATGTGAGGGTTAAACTGTACCAGTTTTCCACAGAGAATTCCACATGTCTCTATTCCTCTTACTGTATTTGCCTCTGCCAGCAGCAGAAATTTGTGACAGAGATCCCTGGGCAAAATGACACCTCTGAGTGCTTCGGCCAATTGAGCTAACCAAGAATAAAAAAACAAAAAAAAAGAAAAAGAAAGAAAAAATGAGAGAAAGAGAGATAAAAAGGCATTTGCAGCTAACACAGTGAAGATTCCTAAAATAAGGAAATATAGATAATAATACTTATAAGATAATACTTAAAAGACTTATAATACTTCTAAGTATCTTATACTATATTAATACAAATGGAAGAATTATACGTACCACATCATAGACTTCTAATGAGAATAAATTAACAGCATAAGCACTTAATCTAAATTCAAGTCACCAGCCCACAAGATATGCTCACTAGCCTGTCCCTGAGGTGACAGTGAGCTGGGATCATCTCCCAGGACAGGGCTTTCCAAGGAGAACCACTGCAGGTTCTGTTTCTGCTCCCTTGAAGTCCATGGCAAGACTCAGACTTCATTTCCAACAGCACTAAATCTCAATCTCTATATCCATCCATTGGTACTCAAGTGGAAAACGTGCAACTGTCCCTCTTAAAATGAAGAAACTATAGGGAACTGTTGTGTTTGCACAAACCTTTTCATGGTTATTTCAGTATGGTCATCCTCACAGCAAATAAAGACATATGCAGGTAGATAAAATAAAACAGGGGCGAAAAGCAATGTGTGCACTTACTCTGAACAGCACTTAGAGTAGCTGCTGGCTTTAGGACCCGTTCTACTGGCGGTGAGTGTCCAGCACAGCCAGAGGTGCCGCTCCTCTCCTTTTTCTCCAGCAGCGCCGCAGATAAGGAGCTGTTCTCTGGCACAGAAATACAAGACAGCATACTTCCATCTATCTGCTCAGACATAACCACACTCTCTTTGATTCTCTGATCTCGAGCTAGTTCTTGCTTCTTAAGCTGATCCTCAAAGAATTGAAACTGTTCCGATTCCAGCTGCTGCTGCCGCATGTGCGCGATTCGTTTCTTCTCTGCCTCTATTAGCTTTTGGTGCTCTAATTTCTTCAGAAATTCAGTTTTACATTTGTTCTGAAACATACACAACATAGTGACATTCTCAGAACACCAAAAATGCTACAAAAAGTGGAAGGAAAGGAGCAATCCAACAGTTCAATAAAACCATAAAATCCTGTCATTAAAAACTAACTCTTTTGGAACCTGGTTACTGAACTGGAAAATACAACTGTATCCCCAAAGGTAGGATGGAATACATAGCATTGATGGAGGGAACAAAAAGGATGTTTCTCAGATGATTTTTCCAAGACAAGTTTTTAAGCCATAGATCCTGTTTTCAGTGACTTCAATCTCAATTCAAATTGGAGCACATTTGGAGCTAAGGAATCTTTTCCACAAATTCACATAAGTATCAATTTTATTTTCTTTATAAGATAGGATCAGAACATACCAAAAACCTATTTGGATCTTTGTAGAAAGTTACTAAGTAAATATGACAGTACATGTATTTCCTAGCACACATTTGCATTACTTATTTTTAAATGGCCAGCTGATTCTAAAGAAGAAGTGAAAAGTCATTCCTAAGCAGCTCAGGAAATTATTAGGTTCTTGAAAAACTGGCATTTTACTACTTAATTTTTAAGTTCTATATGACAGGAAAATATTAACGTCAACATTTAGTAATCATATAAAACTTACTTTGTGTTGCATGTATTCTTGATATTCTAAGTTATATTTTTTTAAAAGATCTCTTTTGAGTTCATCTGTCCGTGGAAATGCAACCTCCTTCAATTTCTTTGAGGTAGGATAGGAGAAAAAAAAAAAGGTAAGTTTACTTTTAACCTTTTAAAAGAACCACCTGGAAAACAAACTCGGCTGCAATACAGATTTTTAAAAAATACAAAATAGAAAAACAATCTACTGTACTCACAGGAAAAAAAGAAAAAGAGGAAATACACACTAAATTATCAGCTTATGAAACTTCTATAGTACATTGGTTTCAATAAAGATATATTGATTTAAGTTAGTGAAAGGTGTGACATGGCTACTTCTTATCTCAAGGAAAGATTAGTCCTTTTACTAGGAGCCTCTTATCTCTGTCTTGTTTAATAGGTGTGTGATGACTAATGTTTTTGTTCTAGGTGTAATTCATAAAAAAATGCTAAAGCCAACTTAAGAGTTTCAGGTAGGATCATTGCATTTTTCTCTGAAACTTTCCAGTTAGAAATATGTCTGAACATGCTAATTCCCAAGTGGGGGGGAAAAAAAGTTTTTTTAAAGAGGTAGTTATACATGTAGCTTTATGTCCCAGACCTGACAAAACAACATTTCTTATAAAACAAACCCAATACCCAATGTTTTCTACTCATGTGAAGGTTACTACAAAATAATTCAGAGGCTGTAGGCAAGGGAGGGAAAGAAACCATGTGCTTAAACTTACTTAGTGCCATAGGGGAAAGAAATGCTAGATGCCCTTTCTCAGAGGGATATGGACCACAATCAGAACTTTGGCATGAAGTGTTTTGGTTTTGAGGTTTTGAGTAAAACATTCAGTTTAACGGTAAAGAAAGCAAGTAAATACGGGGGCATGGAGCAAGAGACACTCATGCACCTACTAGCAATTCTCACTGGGCAATTCCAGCTGCTTCAAGTTCAGTTTAAGGCCATACTTAAAATTTATTTAGCATTTACTCCATAGAGGGGGGAAAAAAGGTGATACTTTTTGTATAGAAGTGCAGGGAAAAAATCTGATAAAAACAAAGTAAATACATATTTGGTTATAAATAAAGAAAAAAAATACATTTTACTTATTTAGCAGAGTAAGCAAATACCACACAGGCATCAGTAATGGCACACATTTCTCATTCTGTTTGCAATAGTCACTTTGGATCATTGTCCATTCACATAATTGGGACCAGAATCAAACTAAGTACTGTTAACATGAGCATTTTTAATATGTAAACTTTCAGAAATAAATGTACACCTGAGCTCCCAACAATCTACCAGCTTACTCAGACACCATTCTCATTCACATCTTAGATTAATAATTTAATTTCCAAAACAAAACATGCATGAGTGGTGGAGAAAAGTATCAGAAATTGAAGTTGTAATGGCTGCTATGGGTGCTCTGGGGAAAAAGAAGCTATGGCCTGTATGTGCTGGGAAAACAAAGAGGTTCTGAGCAAAATATTTCATAAGACCAGGAAACCATAACCCTACCTTAATAATGTCTTGTTTTTCTGGTACTGCACACTGGTGATAGTCTCGGTGACTGGGCAGCTTTTCTACAAACAACCTAGAAAATTAAACATGCATGTGTTTGCCTTAGTGGTCAGAGGAATATCCATTATAGCTTTCATGTTGGCAGAAAAATCAGTTTCACATAACTGTTAAACACTGAATTCCAGATGACTTGGACCAGGGTTCTACACACATGTTTAAACTAATACATTATAGTATGGACCTGTATGGGACACACAGGATAAGGACACGAGATTATTTTCCACATCTGATATATCTTGGTTTCCATTAGTGCTGGGTTAGGTTAAAGAAAGGCTAACTAGCAGCCAGCATCTAAAAATACCCCTCCACCCTAGTCAGTGTTAATAAATCCTATTTCTACTCTCTTTATCTGTTCTTAGCCAAAATGCTGACTCTTCAATGGAAGAGAAGAATGTAGCACTGACTATCATTAAAGCAGGTATTTTTACCAGACCATGCTGCACAGCTAACTGCAGAATTATTAACCTACCCAATAGATAAATTATGGCAGCACTCAGCTGCAAAGAGTTTGCAAAGCACAGCTGCTTTCACTCTTTCAGTAATTTGCACAATATTCACCTCTAGACCCTTGTTTTATAAAGACAGATACATCTAAAAAACAGGTGGACTAAGAAAGGTTTGGTTTAGTTTTCAGAGTATGAGGAAAATAAGGAGGGAGGAAGGATGTCTCCTTTATAAAAGTTTTAAAAAATGCACATTAAAAAAAAATCAAAACCTTTCAGAAGTAATAAAACAAACCAATCAATCCTACAGCAAAACTAGCTAGGTTAAAAGTTCAAATCTGCCAGTGATATATTTTTCAGCTGTCTATTTTGAGAGTTGTAATGAAAGCTGGCCAGATTTTTTTTTTTTTTGGTGGTGAGGAGAATAATCATACAACGAACATAAATTATAGATTTTGCATTTATTCCTTTAAGAAACAATAAATGATACTTTATCATTTTGGGGAAAAAAGGAAGCAAGAAAACATTTTTCTCACGCTTTGTAAGTGTTATGCAGTACTTAAGATCAGCAGATGCTCATAGGACATAACTGCTAAAGGCTCAGAAATTTTATTTTGAAGTAAAAATTATATTTAAGTAATGTGCTGACATATAAGGAATAATCTGGGGGTAGCAGTGCCCATGGTTAGGTTAATTCATGCCTTGTAGTTCACACGTGGATAGGACAACCTTATGAAAAGGTGAGAGGAAGTTTTAACAAAGCCCATGCTCGGTGTAAAAGATCTCCGGAGAACAAAGCTGCAAGAGCACATTCAACATGCTTCCCCTTATCTGAATGTCTTCTCAGTGCAGCTGTCCATTTCATTCCCTCAGAATGCCAGGCTGTAATGGCTACCAGTGTTCCTTACGTTATGAACTTGTTGTAAAACACGAAAGCATTCTCCAGGTTTCCCTCCTCCAGGTACACCGCCGCCATCCGCTCCATCTCCACCCCAGACCTGAAGTAGCGCCGTGGGGTGATGTCCTCGTTGATGGTGATGTTGCTGCCAAGCTTGCTTAAGGCACGTACTCTCTCCTCTGGGCTCACAGAGATGTCTGTGTGGTCAGGGATAGCCACCAGCTTTCTCTGAAAAGGAGCAGTCTGATTAGCAAAGAGAATATTCCGTTTCGCTTTCAGTAAGTGAAGGTAAAGCTCAAGGGAAATCTTCAGCTAGGTTTTTTTCTGAAAATAGGTATTGGCTTCTCCACCTCTAGCCACAGGTGAAACATTCCAATGTATTTCTCAAATTGTGATCAAAAAGAAAAGTGATCTTATTCCCTCCAAAAACAACAAAAAATGATAAAATTAGGAAAATACCTATAGGAAAAAAAATTTAAGTAAATTGCTGTAGAAATTGCCAAGGGCAATATAAAGTATGTCCTCTTTAAAAGCCCCCACACATGAATTCTACAAGGCTCTTTCTTAAGTTACTGAAATAATTTGATGGATGTCCTGAATACTCAGACTCTTATTACATGATGCATAGCATTTGAGTGCTAGAAATAGTTCAGGACACAAAGAGCAATAAGCTCCTCTAGTGAGTCAACAGTTCATTTCAAATCTTCATTTCAGTTTTAAATGAGGCAGTTAAAGACTAAGAAATTAGAACTAATTACTGAAGAAGAACCATAGATGCTTATTATGGTCATTACCTTCCTGTTAAATAATAAATAAATAAATAAATAGTTTCTGCAAGTTGTTTCCTCTTTCTTTGATGAATTTTTTTGCTCTTTCTATTCAAAATGCTGATTTCAGCTTCTTAAAAACCTGGTTGCTGAGACCCTATAAATCACACATACAGTAATATAATAAATTCCATCAAAACCACGAGGCAGAACATGGGAGAAATGTGGCAGAATACAGGAAGAGGCTCATGGAGCTGAGAGCCACCACTGCTAAACAGCTCTCTTGAAATTTTTTCCTGGTGGAAAGAGAAGTTGCTCAGCCACTGAAGCATTTCTTTGTAATACATACCAGTGAGCTGACAGTGAATGGCTGCTCCATGCTGTTGTCAGCCTGCAAAGCAAGGAGATTGCTCTTTTCCTCCAAAGTCTCCATCTGACTGAAAAGGGCAGTATCAACCCTGAGCTCAAGATTTGCCACCAGATGTCTCAGGGCTTAATAGCCCAAGGGAAACTGGAATTTAGATATGTTGATTGTGGTCATGTGCTGGAAAAAATAAGTTGTTCAGATTAGAAATATATTCAAATGTCAAATAACTTTGCATGCCAGAACTCACTCATTACTTAGCTGGTACAGTGCTTCCACATTTCATAATAATTTAAAACTTAGCAGGTGTCTAGAATTTAAATTGGGAATGCATAAGGGCTTACAGTGCAGTTGTGAACTAGTTGACCTGTATTGAGGTAATTTCTGCAGATTTGAACATAATAAATTATTTTTACTTTTTTTTATAACAACTTAACCTTCCCTTCCCAAACTTTCAAGTATTAGATGAAAAACACAAAAAGTTTGAGGACTAATCACAGAACCTGTGCTTCCTTGAGCATATGCTTTGATAAACAGATTTATAAAAAGTATGAATCTGGTATCTTTATTTCCTGCTAGGCCTATAATGAGAAATAAAACTTTACACACACATTTGTTACAGTAATATAAAGCAGAAGAATTACTTCAAACACCATGTGTCCCACCTGCACATCTTGCTGATTTCAACACTCTAAATACAATGAAATCTGATGAGTCAACTGATAAAAATTCCTCCTTGCACAGCTTTGAACAAGTTAAGACAAAAATGTAGATATTGTGGTCATAAGAAAAAAAAAAACAAAAGGAAACTAAACTGAAACCAGAAAACCCAGCTCTGAAAGAGGAATGAAATAGTTAAATTACACAGGAAATGTGAAAATAAAGTTTCTAATGTATTTTTTCACTTTTCTGTGCTCAATCTAAACAGATTAGATCCTGCATGTTCAAGGCTCTTTACGTTTTGCATTTTAAATATGCTTATGCTTTTGTAAAAGCATAGAGTGCGTTCAGCAAAGATATTTTATCAGCACACCTCTCTCCAGAGGCCAGAGGACTCTGGGTTAAAGAAAATAACCCTAATGTGTTTTCAGATGGCTGTATCTCTCAAGTATTGATTTTTGAGTCTGTGTCTTCCTCATTATTCTTCCAAAAAGCCATACTGTCTATTAGATCAGTCCTTAATTGTAAATGTTAGTGCAATTCAATTTCAATAATTTTTGCCAATTAAGGTATTCAAATTGATTGCACAATTTGTAACAAAAAAAAAAAAAAAAAGAGCAAGGTTTATACATCTGAGGAAACAACCCTAGTTGTGGTTGCAGTGCTAATAAAAACAGTTCTCTAAACAATTTATTTTATGTACATGGAGCTCTGGTGTAAATGATCAGCTTGGCAGGAGACTATTCATTGCCTATTCACAAACTGTAGAAAGGCCCCATGGGACAACAATAATGAAATATTTTTGCTTTGGCCTACTCCAAGAAACATTCTGCTTCAGGGCTTGTTCCACCTGAAACTCTTTTTCACTGTAGATGTGGAAGGCTGTGAAAGCAGAGAGCTAAAAGCTTGGCCAGTGCAGAATCTGACAGACTTCTGGCCCTGCAGCCCAGATTCTTAGCAGGAATAAAACCTTCAATGAGACACTCTGCATTCATATGCTTTGTGGAACTCAGGAACAAAAACCAAACCCCAAACCAATCAACCAACCAAACAAAGAACCTAAAAAGCATATATTTTACAAATATTTATGCATTCACTTATCCATCACTTGTGAATTTTTTATTTTATTTCCCCTAGAAGCATCTGGGACAGCTAAAATACTTGAATGGAAGAATGGGTTTGGTCTAAAGTATGCATTCAGGTATAACAAGCTGCAAAATGTTCTAGTCACTCACGTATACTAAAAAAAGTTGTTCAAAAGTAAAGGTGGAGAAATGTATTTTTCTCTAATCTCTTATTTAATTCAGTAGCTTCTGGCAAGAAAGCTTTTCTGTAGCAGTTTCTCATTCTGCTTTTCAAGCTTTCTCTCTTAACAGTCCTTCTGCAAAGCCTTGAGAGGAAATGGACATTTAGGACAAAGCTCATGAGATGATTCCCACTGAAGACATGGAATATGGACCAAATGCTTCTTTCAGTTGCTACCACTCCTTGGAGACTTTCCCATCTGGCTGATAGGCAGGTGCAAAAAAGTTAATGCAGCAATTGGAAAACACAAAAGCCACTAATTAGGGGTTTGGTTTGGCTTTTTTGGCCAGTACTCCCAAAGAGATCTTTATTAAAGAAGCCTATGGTATTCTCCAGTCAAAATCTTTTTGGAAATGCCACAGGAAGCATCATGGAACTCTTTACATTCAAATATTTCTCAACTTGACTGGCTCTAAGACTATTAAAGTTATAAACATAACTCAGTGAGCTTTTTACCTAAAGAAGCATTAGTTACAATATTTTTTTAAAGTGCAATACCAGGCATTTTAAAGAGTAGACATCTGGTAACAGCAGAAACTCACACTTCCTCAAAATTGTGTCAGAATCTGGAAAGGATGAAGAAGGTCTGCAAAAACCTTAAGACATGTCACAGTGAAAGAGCTTAGCAGAAGAATGCCTGCAAATAAAAGGAGAAATTGACTTTTTAAATTTAGTTTCAGGAACACACTAAAAGTGAGACACTGTAAATGAAAAAGAAATACTAAGATGAGTTTGTATCCCTTTTACAAAAATGTCTTATAAGACTCAAATATACTCACTATTACAGGTGGCAGTGTAACTTAAGAAAAAAGAAATTCTATAAAGAATGTGGGCTGACTTATGACTGCACTCCCATATATTATCCTTAACATGTGGACATGCTGGCAGAACAATGAATAATTAAAATGCATAGAGTTAAGCTTTACTAAAAACACCACCAGAGGCAGGTTCCAGCTGCCTGGAATGCCTCTGTGCATAATGTTCCTCGTGGCACAGCTTCACAGTCACCTTCAACTGGTCCAAGGGCACAGCACTGCCAAGGGGCTCCCCTCACCCTCACCATCCTTCCTTTCCTCTCACTTTGCTGCCTCCACTGACTTCAAGGCATGTTGTAGCTGATCCAAATTAAAATTAAATGGGCTTTTACTTCCTTCTCAAAATCAAAATGCAAAGGAGCAGGCAGAACCACGAAGCCAGCAAAGCAGAGATTTGTCACTTTCTGAGGCAGTGCTGTCCTAGATTGATAGGAGCTGGCTTTGAAAGGGCACACTAAGAGCTTGTATAGTGCCCACAAAAATTGCCCAGTTCTGGCAAGTGACTCTTGTCAAGTGACTTGTTTTCTGAAAATAAACTTATATTTCACTTTACAAGAGTAAATATAAATTCAAATACCAAATCTTCCTCTATAGCTGAAACCAATTATTCTCAAATATACTAAGACCTTATGCTAATACAGGGAACTATACTCCAACCTCACCCACAGGGGATAAATACTGATGCTAGCTTGGAGCTGTCTTAGTCTATTTGACTTCCAAAGTGCTCAAAATTCTAAGAGTAAAGATGCATTCTTTTACTTTACTATTTCAGGTATTCCAGTTAACTTAGATGGACTTAGGTAATGTTTGTTTGAGGAGAAATGCAAGGACATTTAGCATTCAAATTAGTTTTTTTCTAATTATGAGTTTTCTGATAGTCGTTACCAGAACATCATAATCTAACATCTATTCAATGATTAAGAAGCTTTTCTTGATTTCATTGGGAATAGCCCTTCTCACCAAATCCCATTTCCTCCTCAACAAGCATTTGCTTTCCTATATGACCCATATTATTTTGTATGTATTAATCCTTGAAAAATCCAGATTTGTTAAATCAAAGCACTTCAGTCACAGGATATAGAGCAAACTGAGAAAATCAGCATAAAAATGGCATTGAAAGTTATTCTTTCTGTTCAGGCTAACAAGCATGGTACCAGGTACCAGGGAAATGAAAAGCAGAGAGAGCAATTTGAAGTACACGCCAAGAGTAGTACATGAAGATAGTATAAGCATATCAAATACTTCAGTACTAGGCTCTGAAGCACTGAGTTTCAGCTCCTGTCATCCTTCTCTTTAGGTCTTCAGAAGAGGCTTTAAAATGTTGAATGAGCTTTTTTGGATTTTTAAACAAGTAACAGAGTAACTTCAACAAATATTAGTTAAACATATAATTTTCACTTTGTAACAGTAGTTACTTTGAAACATTAGTTTCCTCTTTGTAACACGTTTTTAAATTTCAAGGGAATTAGTCATAACCCTGACTTCACTGCAGTCAGCAACATCTATCAATATTTTGACTACTGGTCTTATGGAAAAAATCTTCATTAAGGAGATCACTGGCAAAATTTTCCAAAGCACTTTCTTCATTCAAAGGTTAGGTTAAAAATTATCTGGATATTCTTAACTGTGGATTATTCCAGAAATACTCATCCTTTTGTTTGATATTTTTGTGGAAAGTAAAGCCTCGATGAGGTTCCCACTAAAATCATTCACCTCACTCCATTGGGATCAGGATTCTTAAAGCATATCTAGAAATATTTGCTTATATAGAAGCCAAAATGTGGCATAGTTCTACTTTTTGAAACTGCTCTTGAGAGAACTGTTCTTCAGCCATCCCATGGCAAGATGTGGTTTGTATAAATTTCCTGAAGTAGTTCCCTGTCAGCCTCCTTTAGGCCTGAGAAAGACCAACTGGTGTTTGATTTTAATACTGACACATTATTACACCAATGAGAAAGTTTAGGCACCTTAGTGAAACACAGGTGTAAAGATGAAAATCCCAGGAATCTCTCCTTTCATTCTGGCCTCTCAGAAGGTAACGAGCCGGGCTGGGGCCAGGCTGGGCCAGGGAGATGAGGGGAGGCCCCTGGGCAATCCTGGCTGCTTCCCCCTCCACCCAGCATGGCAGAAACGCTCTCTAACACCCCAGGAGCAGCTCTGGGCAGGGCTCATCTCCCCACAGTGCCTGTGTGACCTGGGGAGAGGCATGGCCCCAGCCTGGCAGGGCTGGAACCCCGCTATCCCGGACCAGCCCCCAACATGGACTGAAATACTCCACCCCAACTGCTCCAGCCATTGCCCAGGCAAGACATTAACACTCTCACTGACCAGGATGAGACTTGCAGACACTTTGTTCTCTCCTAAGTGAAATAAAAGGACCGAGATGAAGATACACACAGCAACAGCATGAAAACATCTGGAAAAACATGAAACATGAAAGGGATTGATGGAGATGCCTCACTCTTGGACTGAAATTTCTCTTTTTTAAGTTGTGGAGAAGAGACTCTTGTTTCCCAATAACTCATAGAAATGCATTATGGGGTGGATGAAATGTTCTAGCTGTGGATATGAGCAGAGGTATTTCTGCTAAAGTAAGCAGATGTAATGGCTGTGATCCTATGAGACATTTGAATAGAGAGCAGATGAAGATCCCTGCTGCCCCTCAGGGAAGAGAAGAAGAAAGACCCCTGTTTTCAAAGATGAAGACAGCTTTTGTTTGAATTGTTACAATCTTTAAAGTGTGCCCCATAAGTTGACATGGTCCTCAATAAAGTTTGTGGGAAGACTGTTAGGTGAGGAAGGATTTTAACACAGTAATCAGATTTCCATTTTCCCAAGCAGCTGATTCACTGTGACATTGAGGGCCATGAGAAAACTGTTTCTTGTGTAAAATTCTCCATAGACTGAAGAGAAATCTCTTCTCCCAAGTAAATTGGTGCAAGACTATTTTAAGAGATGGTAAACTGATGGAATTTTTTCTGTACATTGTCAGTGTGAAAGGAAAGAAAAGAAGTTGTGGGGTAGGAGACAGCAGGAAATAAGTAAATAATTCCAGGGGATGTACTGGAGTCAGCACTAGACCCATGGCAATAATTGGTGAAATTTCATAATTTCAAATTGGCAAACAAAAACCACTAAACAATAAAAAAATAATATTAATATTTAACTAATATTTTATAATATTAATATTACTTAATATCGTTAACAAAAAATAATATTAATATTTTATTTATTTTTTTTCACGGAAAGTTAACATTATCATACTTCATGATACTATACTAGGAAGTGTGATGATTACAGAATCCTAGAATAAAGATGCATCTCAAACCGTAAGGAGGTCAGTCATTAAAATAGCCCAATTAGTAAGTGCAAATAACACCTTTCAATTACCCATAATGGAACTTATTGTCTCAGCAAACTTTAAATAGGTCATACCAGTGATTGCCAGATGAAGGTAAAGAACCATTTCATGCCAGTAAGTTACCCATGAAGCAGATACTTAAAATTCTGTACTTGGAAGTGGATATTCAAGTTAATTTGGTGAGAAACAGGTTAGAAATACAGGCACCTGCCTCATCCAGCTTTTTTTGAAATGCCAGGCCATATATTGGCACTGCACACAATCGTTTAGATACACACACTTAGGTTTGCTATGTGCTAAATACCAGCCTAAATAGCAAACTGCTTTCTGTTGGTTCTCTCCAAAAAAACCAGAATGTTCATCTGTCAACATGCTTTTTGTAACAAGCATTCATCATCACAGCAAGTGATTCAGCTGGTATAGTAAGTAGTCTCTTCTGGAAAAAAAAAACCCAACAAAACACTGAATGTCATGGCAAGATCATTCTCTTGTGCAGAGGAAATACCCAATCAACAAAACTTAACAGAATGGCTTCCAATGAAAGGAATCACTGCGAGGAGCCAGTTCCTGAAAATCCTGTACCTTTCAATAGAGAAGTTACTCCTTACAAAGCTCAGCTCTAGAAAAGCCCATCTCAGTAACAGTTCATAGTTTGACACTGTTCCTTAGCTCCACAGTTCCATTTAAACACTAGTTCCAAGATCTCCTCCCAAGCTCCACAACCCTCCAGAAACAGCTTCTGAGCTATATAATCATATTCTAGAAGGGGCAGGAACATTTCCTCTTTCTCACTGGTGAAGGACCAGTGCCTCCCACATCCCAGCACACTGCCAAGAGGCCTCTCTGCAAATCATGTCAGTGGCAGATAGACAGACACTCCTTCACTTCTTGGGTGATGAGAGGGAGAAACTGTGGGCAGGGAAGATCCTCCATGCACAGATCTGCCAAACCCAAGCCTTGCTTATATGCTTAGGCCACTCAGTGCTGTACCTTGCATCACAAAGCTGAGCTTTATTTTATTTAAAAAAAAATCGAATGAGTGACACAAGGGTCTGTTTTCCCACATCAAATAAATGTTTTAATTAATTATCTGAAGACTGTTATAGTTGTTCTGCAAATATTTGGACTACTGCAATTAGTCAGCATAGTTACTTGAATATCACTGACTACCTGTTTTCTAAGGACAGCATTCCTCTTGGCACAGATACAAACATTACTGCATCAAGAAGCTAGGTTAATAAAATTAGATTGCTAGTGGGTCTGCTAAGCCTCTGATAAACCACTACAATATGCAGATAAAGTCCAACATGGCACATGCAAGAACCTGACTTTTGCTCCCTATAGAGTATATGAATGCAGAATCTACAGGCTTCTCTCTCCTATTGCTTCAAAGCACAGAGGAGAGCTCTGACTGCCAACTGTTTTCTCATTCATTTTTATGCAGGCTGTTTGGAAACTAGCATCTAGTATGGTTGTGCTACTATAACATAACCCTATGCATTTGAGCTGTACACATAGATGACTGCTCACTACCAGACCCATTATTATGCTCTGTCTACAAAGATTTTAGTGACTTTTAACAGAATGTCCTGAAAAATGGACTAGAAATAATGAATATTTAATATTCATTTATGTGCATCTGTGAACTGACAGTTCTTTCTCTTGTGTTAAAACAAAACACAGTCCCTCCTTTCTTCAGTGACACCACTCAGTTTCAGAAAAAAAAAATATTTTTAACATAATGGATAAATATGAACTATGGCAGAATGTCTTGGATTACAAGGAAAAGCTTTCTTAGGCAGTCAGTGAAATATACTTATGCAACACAGAACAGCATCTTTCCAGTGACCCACTAAAGGATGTTCTAGACATGGTGTAGAAAAACAGTGACACTTCCTTCCTTTGGGAAATCCACAACAATCCCCCAAGAAAATTGCAGCAGAACACAGTAATGCAGAAGAGGACAGAAGTACAAGAAAGCCGTTTTTATACAATTTGTTCTTTGATGATTCAATCAAAATACTGAAAAAAAAAGGAGATACTTGCAATCCATTACATCAGTGATAAAACTAACTTCCACCATGAAGACAAGGAGCTGTGTTGCTAGGGGAAACAAATGAGGTTAAAATCAGCACAGAGGCCTGCAACTTCATAGACCTCTGAGAAACAAAGCAAGCCTGAATCCTTGCAAAGCCTTAGGTTTCACAGATGTTTTCTGTCTGCATCCCTATTTCTCTCAGGGGCAAGGCTAGAGGGGTTAAGAATCTTCTGGTTATTCCTATAAAATGCAATGGCTTTTTTCTGCAAAATATATCCTACCAAATTTTAGAATTCTTTCAGACTCCATAGTATAAGGACACTTGTTAATTGAGCAACTGGTTGCTACAATCAATTTCTGTTTCTATCTGATGACAAATTCTTATGCTGTCTTACTTTCTATTCCTCAAAATATAGGGGACAAAATAAAAGAGAGCCAAATTTATTTGACATTTCTGACATAGAAATTCATAGTTAATTTGAAGACTATTAAAGTTTCTAAAAAGAATCAAGCTTGTTTTTTGGCCTTGAATCTAGAAAAAAATAATTTGAGGCCTTGGTTCACAGGATTCTGTTTTCTACACAAATGGTTAAATAAGGAAAGGTCAGGTAAGAAATTAGATTACCTACAGGATGAAGTGTGAACAATCAGTACAAATCACTACCATTTAATCTGGCATGTTTCTGTAGTACAATGTTTATATTAAAATAACACAGTTAGTTAATTTCATAAGGAAATCTTTGACTTCCTCCCCTATTCTAGATGATTCAGGATGTAATACACTATGAGCAAAAAAAAACCCAGGAAAAACAAGAGGAATGCCTGACTCTATGAGAAGAATTTCATGAGGTTAAGACTGCTTGTTCTACTTTGATGGTTACAATATTTAATTTCTCTTACTTAAGTTTCTAAGATTGACAGTGGTAAGCACATGTTTTATAGCAACACTGCTGTAACACAGTCAGCTCACAGGCTGCTTGACAGTCAGCTGAATTATCCAGAATATCAAAGCTGAGCACAATCATTTCTGGTTAACATTTTGTACCCTTGCAGGCTAACAGGTCATTCATCCCAGTGAAGCTATGCATAGTCTACCTTTGAGCTTTTCAAATTATTTGTTTTTCCCCCCAGGATGAGCCCAGTGATCTTTGCAGCCTATACGAGCTCCTTTTAATATCATCATAGGACAATAGATGTCTCTGAAGTCTTTTTGACAGTGGTTCAGAGATGCTAAAAGAGGAAGATACTTCCTACACTGATTATGTGGAGAGCCCACAGCTTCCATAGCGCGATTGCATGTGTGGTGTGCTGAGCTGTGACTCACCCAGAGCTGCCAGTAGGAAGTGGTAGGCAATGGGTTGTGTCTGAGGAGCTGCCTGACTCACAGCACTACTGAGAGGCACCAGCAGCCAGGCAAGATGGAAAAGGCTGGGTTTTTATCACAGGAATTTCTTTGCAACAACAGTACTAAGCCACTGCACATGGATTGGTCAGGAGCTGCAGAAGAAAGATAATTTTCTTTCATGGAATGATACTTCTATCTATAATGGAAAGCATGACTGGAAAATATGTTTCCCAGCATGACAATCTAAGTGTTCTAATTTTATTAAAATAGTATAGATGAGGACTTCCTTTGCATGGCAGCAAACTAATTTTCAGAACACAAATCGAAAGTGTAACCTTTGGTGCAGAAATGAAATTTCAAGAGTATGACAAAACCAGAAAAAGCCATTATTCATGCATGCCCAGAAAACAGAGACCAAGTATTTAGTTTTAAACAATATTTGTTCAGTGCCTTCATGCACAAGTCACCTTGCCATTCCCTCAGCAGCTGAAGATTTTACAACATCCTTCACCTTGAGCTATACTCTTCCTGATCTTGGTGATTAACTTCCAGGAAATGCCTTAAGGCCTAACCTTGAGCATGCTTCATGCACATAAAGAAAACCACATTCTGTCTGCAGAGCAGTATCAAGCAATACAAATGACTGCAGGATTTATCAAGACAATTTTTAAACATAATGCTACAAAATACCCCCCTGCATTTACAGCCATTTAAAATACTGTACACACACATACACAAATACTCCCAACTATGAAATTGTCACCTACACATTATACAGAGTTTGGGATGAGTGCTTCCTGCATTCCTACAGTGTCCTGTGATCTATGAAACTGCAGACTTGTCAACTCTGGCCTTTGGTTTAGTTATCCAAACACTAGGCACTTAGACATGCAATATACCAGCTTAATGCATTTAGTACATGAGAAAACTCATTTGCTTCAGAGTATATTGCCTGAGCAATACCCACAACAAGAAACCTGGGCTCCATTCTCCGGGAATATTCAACAAAGTTCTGGGTCTATATCTTATTTGCTTGGACTTGGATGTCAATATATGCTAACTACAGTTTTGGATAGTAATCCACTTTAGCCTGCAACGAGGAGAAAGCCCATTCTGTGAAGACAGAACTTTCTCAGAGCTGGTCTTCACCTGGGGAATGAATGTCCTGGGAAGTACATTCTCTCCAAGATCTTATAATCTCACTACTTCCCATTCTCAGTAGAAGGTGGGGGTTTTCCTGCCCATGACTTCTCAGAGCATTCAGAACCACGTGCATATTAAAGACAAATAATTCCAGACCAAGAGGAATTCCCCCAGAAGAGACTTTTTGGCATCCTTCTGAAACAGAACAACGCGTGTAAGAGCGAGTTACATTCCTCAGTGTGCTCCAGAAGGACACCTGAGATCCTACAGAGGTCAAAAGGAGGCAGGTACAAAACCAAGCACATGGACATAAAAAGCTCATCAGAGAGTTACAGATACTCAGCGAACACAATTTCTACTGCTTTCGATTCTTTCACTTTCTCTTCCGATGATGCTCTTTCGCATATACATGGCAGTCATTTAAAAGCAGGATACTGTTATCAGTGTGATTTGCCTCTGGCACACGGTGACATTCCGGACTCCCCGCCACACTGCCGCGGCTCTCAGCGTACCGCAGCGGAGTCAGCAGGTCGGGCGGGCCGGGATCGCTGCCGCCGCGCCCCGCACGGCCCCGCACAGCCCGGCACATCCCCGCACCGCCCCGCACAGCCCGGCACAGCCCGGCACATCCCCGCACAGCCCGGCACAGCCCGGCACAGCCCCGCACAGCCCGGCACAGCCCGGCACATCCCCGCACAGCCCCGCAGCCGCTCCCGCCCGCGGGCCCGCCCTGCTCGGAGGAGGGCTGTTCCCGAGAGGCCTCCGCGCCTGCCGCACCTGACACCGGGGCGAGCACGGGATGCTGGCCGGGCCGAGGGGCGGATGGAGCCGGTCCGGCCCCCGGAAGGGGTCGCAGCCCCTTGTGGCTCTGCCCGCAGCGGGATGGAGGCGGGAGGCAGCGCCTCGCCCCGCGCTCCCGCAGCGGGAAGGCGATGCTGCTTACCGGGTCTGGCATCCGTGCGAGCGGCGCCTGCCGCGGACAAAGCGCGGGCGGGGGGAGGCAGGAGGCAGCGCCGCCCGGGCCTCCTCCTGCTGCTCTTTCTCTTCCTCCTCCCGTCTCGCCCGGGCTCGCCCCGCCGGGACGCGGAGCCCCGGGCGGGCAGGTGGCGGCGGGCAGCGAGCGCCCTGCGCCGCCGCAGCCGGGCCGTGTCACCGTGCGGGGCGAAGGGAGGAGCCTGCGCCGCGCCGGCCGAGCGCCGCGGCCGCGTCCCGCTCCGCGCTGCGGGCTCCCCGCGCCTGCCGGGCCGGGCACAGCCGGCTGCGGGGCGGCGCGGTCCCTGCGCGCCTGGGATGTGTCCCCTCCGCATGTCCCGCAGCCCCGGTGGCAGCCCGGCCGACATTAAGTCAGTCCTTATCTGCTCGGGTACCCGAGGTTACGCACACCTCACCTGGGCTCTACTGAACTTTGGGAAGGGCTAAGGGAGAGGAAACAATGTTAGCACCTTTGCGGAGGAATCTGTGGGTAAGGAGGAAAAGGATGAAAGTTAAACTGCAGGTACGGTTGTCAGTGTGGGGCTGTGGTACCTGGGAAGAGGCATGCTGGACAGGAGCGCCTTCCTCCTCCAAAGCAGAGCAGGTAGCCTGGGTTTCCAAGTAGGCAGGACAGTGCTCTGGGCTGGCCTAGATCTCTGCTGGGAATGTTCAGCCAAGGCAGCAGTTACTCACTCCAGGATAAGTTTAGATGCCCTTTCTGTTGTCTTCCTGCTGAACTTTCTCAGCAGGTATTGATCATATTGACGCCTTTCCTGGACCCCAGACCTGGGCATGGAAATCTAGACATGGTCTAACATACTCATATCTATCTCATTCTGCACCCCCAAACACAGTAATGTAATTTTCCTCCCCTCCCTTCGCTGTGTGAGAGGCTGTTCTGGCTTCTTGGCATCTCAGCCTTGAAGTACCATTCTTGGTGCTGATGGCTGTCAAGTGAGACATCAGGTCTTGGTCCTGGCTTTAAGAACACAGGAGTCTGATTTGGGCAAGCAACAAAAATCCAGTATGTTCAAACACTTGGTAGATCGGATTTGGCTGCAAGAGCTATGAAATAGAGGTTCCAGTCCATGCCATGGAGGGTTATCAGTGGAACTGTTGAGTAAATCCTACCCTGAAGCAGACACGGATGGGACACTTTCAGTGCTGTAAGGATTTTGTCTGGGTAGCTAATGGATTTCCAAGGGCAAATGTAAAGAATGGGTATTCCTGTTGTCTGGACCCTGTGAATTCCAGAACTGCAATTCTGATGGATGACTAAGAAGATAAAGTTTGGTTGCAGGAAACTGGTAAATTGAGAGCCTATCAGATGAGTATTTGGAAATTGTCATCCATTAGAAATACAGGCAATCCCTTACTCAGTTATGTCAGAGGTGAAGTTAGGCTGAATATTAGGCTGATTTATGTGTTAGCATTCAAAGCATTGCACATGGTGTTCTTTCCCAAGAACTGTTGGTCACTGACCTGAATGTTTCCCTGTAACTTTTGCAGGGTGTGTCTGTGTACAGCATGGGAAGATGCTCTAGAAAGGTTTGAACTTGATGTCCTGGGGCAGCCCTTAGTGGCTGCTTTCAGCATGAGTAAACTTAATTTCAGACCTGTGTCCGCACAACCAGATTTTGAGGAACTGCTAGATCCACCTTAACTCACCTCCCTGAAAGGGCAGTCCCCAGTGTGTGCCCACTGCTTTCTTCTGTTGGGCAGAGCCATGTGCTCTGGTTCATGGAGAATCAATTCTAATTCATCTTAGCCCTGATTCTGCAGCAGGGAAGATACACCACTGGTGAGGGTGAAAGGAGTTTAGTGCTGTGATTCCCTTTTCTTCCCTCCCTTTCACTGTACATTCTGTGCAAAGTCACACTGACAGGTTCATCCCATGCACCTTGTCTGAAAGCTGCAGAGGTGTGAATGAAAGCAGAGGTGAAGGGCTTTGCTGGCAGATACTTCAGAGAGGCCCCCTCTCCCTCTTTACCTAAGTTGGAATTGTGGGTCCTACTCCCCCTCCCTTCAGCCCATGTCTGTACTGGGTGCAGTGTTTGTTGTGCCAGTGAGTCTGCCCTGCTTCTTTATGGAGGTGGGCCAGGTCTGTTGTGAGTTCCCTGGGGCAGTCAGGACACTGGATTTATAAGTGATGTGGTGTGGGCAAGAGTGGCCACTCTGTGTCTCAGGCTGCAAACATCTCCAGAACCTGAGAACTGGGTCCCCAGTGGTACCACAGGTTGCTAGAGGAGGTGTGTCAATTGCATATGTTTACATGAAGGTGTCCTTAGCATGTGTTTTCTGCATTACGAGAGACAAACATGTTTTGTTTATATTGCTCTTTATCTCCCAGATTATTATCATATGGGTTTCACTTTCCACAAGTCTTGACTGAGGAATCTGGGCTTATGCCCCCACCCAGAAACACCCACAGAGCCTGATCTCTCCTGACTTGCCCTGTGATGATGAACCCTTTGGTGTGATCTTTACCCCCTGCAATAGTCTCACAGGCAAGCACTGACATGATGAGCTGAGGACCTAGAAGAGCTTCAGCTTCTCACTGATAGTGGCAGGAATATTTATTGAGATGGATGCAGGTGTCTTTTCTGTGCAGTTTGCTGCTGTGCCTGCATCTTCTCAATCCCCAGTTGCCAGGTTATGAGCATGAGCACAGTTATGCTCTTTGTAGTAAGAGGGGTAACAGTGTGAGGCTAAGAGAGCATCTGCATCTGTCCAACAGTCAAGTGCTTTTTCTCTGACAAGTATGTTTTGGTGTTGGATTTCTTGGCATTTGGACCAGTATAGCCAGCTCCTGTCTGCTTAGATGCCAGGGTAATTTTACAAGTGGAAATCTTTTGGGTCTTTTTTGCTGCTGTTGATAATGTGAGGAGAGGAAAACGGAGGAAAAAGGAGGAAACACTATCAGGATGACAAATGATACAACTTCAGCAAAGTTCAGTAAACAGAGAAATTATCTCCCATTTTGGGTTTTCAGGGGAAATCACCTTTGTCTCAAATGAAATATGTAGTACAGATCAGCAAGGAAACAAAATGAAATCTTAGCAAAATCAGTCTCATAAAATCTGAAATCTCCCAAAGGGATCCTTGAAGTATTCAACCTGAAATATTTGTATTTTCAGTGGTCATTTGTCTGAGCTCATATCTCAGCTTCTTCAGAAAGGCTGCAGTCACCAAAATAGTGTAACACCATTGGGAGCAATGTAAAAAAATTGCAAACCAGTTGTCAGTAGTTTGTAAACCCCTATACCTATCCCTATCCCAATAATCAACGGCTAAATAGAAATCTCTAGGGTTTCTAGTGCATGAATGAAATCCTTCTTGGTACTTTAAGCATATTTTTTTAGTAATTCAATGATTTTCACATACATTTTCTCAGTTGCATCAAGACCCCAGATGAAATCAAGGTGTCCCCAAGCAGGAAAATTCTCATGGTAAATGAGATTAGTAATCCGAGGAAGCAGCTTTGCCATGTCTTTAGGGTCTGCAAATTTGTCCTGTCCACCACTCCAAACAGCAGTTGGTATCTTTATCTTCTCTATCTTGTACACAGGAGGAGCAGTCTGTAAGACAGGGAGGAGGCTGGGTGAGTGCTGCTGTATCAAAGTTGTGTTTAGAGAAAGGTTTCTGTGCAAGTATCTCTCTGTTTCTGCTTCTGCACAGCCTGCAGTAAAGCCCAAAGGATGAAGGCCACTCTTATTCTTCATTGCCCGAACCCCTTTCCCTGCCTTGCATGTCATCACAGAAGAAGTTGAAGAAACAGAGAAGATAAAAATGGAGATCTGAACTTAATGCAGGATGATTATTTGTCAGTGTGGTAAGAGAATAAGCACAAGATGTTTTTTAACTGATTCCTATTATCAAAGGGTGGTTCAGTTATCTTTCTTCTTTACTGCTTTTTGGGCAGTTTCCTAACCTTCCACAATATTGGGAATACTACATTGCCCATTTCAAAATTTTAACTTCAAGTATTTATAGAACTTATGTGTGTATGAAAGGCATCTGAGAAGGAAGATGTCTTAGGAACCTTTATCCACCTATAAAATAATGTGCCACCCATAAAATAACCTGCCAAGAGTCAGAGCTCACTACAGGTCAACTGATCTGATCAAACCTCAAAAAATGATCAGGCAAGTTATAGGTGTTGCAAGAGGAGCAGAGCATTTCTGAGAGTTGAGTAGCTAAAGCTCCTACAGAACAAATTTTGCCTGTTTTCTTTTTTCCATATAATAGGATGCTTTAGATCTTACAAGCAGTCTCCACTTTGCCATACTGAACCATTCCTTAAGTTTAATTTTTACATCAAGTAGCCTCTGGAAACCAAGATATTAATTTCCACCTTTTTTTTTTTTTTCTTTTTTTCCCCCCTCCCTTCTCTGTTTCACTGTTTAACTGAAAGGCAGACCTTGACATATTTTGGGGAAGAGCAAAGAGCTCTGTACTCATCCAGTGCTAGAATCTGGGTGGGGCTCTTAGCCTTTTGGGAATGGCAGGTGAGCTGACATGTTGTTGGACACATCCCTGTATCAGTAGGAGAGGCTGCAAGAATCTGTACATGCCATGTTTGTGAATAAACTTTGACAATTATGAGTATTAGATTCAGTTGAAACTTAACCTAAGACTACCCTCCCTCACTTTTTGTAGCACTCAAGGTGCTAATACATGAATTTTTCTATTCTTAGTTTTGCCAGGATTCAAGGATGAGCTACTAGAAAGATGAAATGCCTTACCTGGTTGTATTTCTTCATGTTTTCTTTACAGCCATAGTCATAAGCTTGAAGTTGGTCTGCACGTAGAATCTGTTAATAATGTAATGAGGACAGATAAAATGGAAGTGTTAAAAGACAGAGTGCAGGAGTTGTTTTATTTCATATGATTGAAGTCAAATCTCAGGCAGTAGACAGGATTCCAGCGATACTGAGGAGGGATTATGGGATAAGTGGTTTCACCACCTTTCCCCTTGCTAACATGCTTTCCTGATCTTCAACCACCACCCTTATTATGTTTAGTTACTAAAACCTTGCTGCTCTATCTTAATCGGCTCTTTAGTTGGCTAAGGTAGCTCTTTGTGATGCAGGAGCATGTCAGGGCTCTCACTAGCCTGGGATAGCTCCTCACAATCCTTGACTTTTGTGTGGCTGCTCTGCTCTGCTCACAGTAGTGGCAGTGATATCAGAGGCTCTGTACTGCATACAAGAGTATTGGGAACAGGTGTGATTACCTTAACACAAAACCTTTGTCTTCTGTGATTTGTCTAAAAGGAAAATCAAAATAATAAAGGATTAACCTGTCTTACTGATAATATGTGTGCATTTTTTTAATCTAAACCTTTAAGTAACATGAGGATGTGATAGAAATCTGTTAGCTCGTGTCATTTCTGGCTCTGGGTGCTGGTTTTCTGGTCTGTATACCAGGAATTTTAAGCAGGGGGTGTACAGCAATACACAGGTATTTAAGGGCTGGTTTAAGTGGCACAGTTCACTTGGAGTTCACTTAAGTTCACAGTTCATCACGATATGTTTCTAAGCCAGTGCTGTCTTGCCCTGGTCTGATTTGGAGTCTAGGCAGAACAAGCTTATGTTTGAAAGTGGCATGAGATACCAGCAGAAGAGGCAGTTCCCCATTTTGCCATTGTGCCAGCAGAAGCATTTGTGCAGTAAACTGGCTTTTGGAGGCAATCAAGGCTGCAATTAACCTTCTGGGAGACAAGCTTTAACCTGGATCACTTCTTTGTCTGGTTCATCCCTGACTGTAAAGTTCTCCTCTCACCTGCCAATGCCTAGACCATGCTTGTGATCACTTCTGCAGCTTTCAAGGCACACATCTCCACAAATAAGGATGAAGGCTGGCAGCCATTAGAGCTTAACACAGAGAGGTGTGATGTGCCCTGGGGAAATCTCAGAGCCTGCTGCCAAAGGGGAAATTCAGGGGATGATCTGGTGAGCCATGGGAAGCAGGGCTCCCTCTGTGACAGGTGAGATGCGATGGGCAGATTTCCAGATCTGTCACCTCTGGGCTTCCCTGTTGGCTGTCAGTTGCATAAAAAGACATACTAGGAGTGTTTATATGTCAGCACAGTTATACCTGATGCCAATGAAGAACATTCTGTACTGATGTTCCAGCTGGGTAATGTCCTGAGTAAGAATCTGTTCGACTCTGGAGACAAAGCAAAAGGGTTATGAAGGCAGAGATCCAGTGCTGTGACAGAATAAAGCTGTGAAAGCCCTAAGCAGCATACTGCTGCTTGTTGAAACCCCATTTGTATAGGATATTCTTCAGGTATTAAACAAGGAAGTTGAAGAAAGATTCACAAATATGCTAGTTTACAGTAGGAATGATTACATAGCATTTTATAGTCTTGGGATAATCTTTTCAACCTTAGTCCTTAGCCATAGGGAAAACATCATTTGAGAAGCATGTATGGCCTTTGTTTTCCCAGTTTCTATGTATGATGCTGTTAAATTGTGCTGTGCATAATCAGTGGAGAAAGATTGTTAATATACAGTTCTCTTGAGCATAATGCAGCTGCACGTGTGAGAGCTTTTTATGGGCACACTTGCTAAATAGTCTGAGAGATGAAAGGTGACTGGAGAACAGTCATGTGAAAGGTCTGTAAGAAAAAACAGGTAGCAGCCAGAGTAAAGGAATGCAATATTTCTGCTGGGGAAAGTGTAAAGAAACAGCTTTGAGTTTTAGCTGCAAATGTTTCAATGTGTAGCAAGGAAAAAGAAACCATCTCCTACTTTTAGAGGAGTCAGATGTCTTGTTCAGGAAGGAAAATATATTAATTGTGCAAAAGAGAAAAAGATCTTTCTCCATCCAGTTGCCCTTCAAAACTACTTCAGATTTACTTGTATTAAGCTTTTCTTGGATGTGCTTACCGTGTTCATATTTTGTATCCTGCCTCCAACGAGGTAGCAGAAGATATTGCCACAAACTTTTCCCAGACATGCACAGAACTGTGTTACAGGTCCTTTCAGCAGCTCATTATAGTTAAGAAATCCTTTGCAGCCAAGTAGTAACTGAGGAGAGGAAAAGAGCAAAACTTTTCCTAGCTGTTGCAAGATTATTCATGCAGAAAACTCCCTCTTCTTTAAGTCACTCTCTCTTCTTTAATAACATCGCTCTTCACAAGAAGCAAGATTGCTGAAACTGCTTGCCATCCCACTAACCTTTGTAGTGTGTTCTTCCCAAGGGCAGGCATGTGTTTCTCCTTCTCCTTGAGACGAGTGCTGGACTGTTTCTAGTGCACTGATCTCAGTGAGAAAGGAAGTTGGCTGCACTGATGGCTGCAGAATATAGGAAGTCCCTATTTGCCCTAATATTTTTTTCTGGCAGGTGCAAACTGCACTGTGAGTACTACTACTGAGTAAAGGGGGATCAGACAAATGAGACAAATGAGAAGATCTGAATGCTTTATCATGGATGCAGTTTGGACAGAAAGAGGATGTGCTTCTGTGGTTTGACATAAAGTACAGCATGCATGATTTCCACATTCCCAGCAAATTACATTAAGTTGACACCTTCTGGTGTTTAAGTTTCATTTATCACTTTACAAGTAAATATTTTACAAGCATAAATTATCTGCATCTCTGATAAAATTAAGATATTTCACATCTTACTTGTGGTTTTTATTAGTGCTTAAGGCTAAATTTAGTAGACTACATTAGATTTCTTTTGTTATGGTATTTGAAAGTTCTTCAGAAATGTTTTACTTAAATAAATAGTGGTGGAAGCATGCCTGCTACCTTAAAGAAATTGCAAAAGTGATACCATGTGAAACCTTGCAGTTTAGCTCTCTGGAAAGTCTGAAGTCTACAGAGACTGCCAGCAGTCTGATACACTGATTCAATTCTAACTGATCCCCTTTCAAAAGTTCAGGTTGAGTGAGTCCAGTAGAGACAAAGCAGACAGTTTTGTCTTTCTCTTTAGAAGGAGAAATTACTTACCCTGATCAGCGACTGGGGAAGGTGTATAAACCCTACCAGAGGACTGGTAGCATGTGTGATAGTGGCCACTGGTGCCAAAGCTAAGAATGCTTTAATCTTCTGAGACAAATCAGGATAAGTAGAAAATGCTATGAAGCCTGCAAGCTCAGAAAAAGAAGTCAAGTAGATGCAGAGATCTCCACAGAACAAATAATAAACAAAAAATTTTAATAAGCAGTAGGCAGCAAAGGAGTGAGACTAGATTAGCATCCCATTGCCTGTATTCCATTTCTGTGCTGCAAACATAAAGAAAATGTTTGGTTCTTGCTTAAAACTTTTATTTGGAAGATAAAGTTCATTCGAAGGATACAAGCTGATTAGAGCATGTCCTGATTCTGTTTTGTCAGAACTGAGAATTTTGTGCTAAGGCCAGTTGTGGTAGAAAAGGTCTATTAATCAGATTTTTGAAATTCCAATTATTTCTAAAGTTCCCTAAACTCAAAATAAAGAGTTGCTCAGTTTGCAGTCTCTAAAAGACTGCATGTGTGTATGCTGGCATTCAGCAACATAGTAATTATCTGAAGATTCAGAATAGAACTTTTCTTTTTAAAAAGCACATACATGCATGAAAATGAATTCACACATAAAGGAAAAGTATAAAAAAGGCATTAAAGCTAAAAAAGGTTTTTCCCATCCTGTTTTCTGAATGTGTTTCTCTACTGATGGATTTGACTGGCTGACATAATTATCTAAAGACAAAAAAGGTGGTGACTTGGTCTGAACAATTCCTTCTGCGAAAAGACTCTTAGAATAAAAATATGGAAAGAAAGGAAAATAATGGTCTAATAATGGTACTTGCCCCCATTTTCTCCTCTGTTTCTGAGTTGTTTCTGTAAAAGGACAATGGTACCCTGTGCCATAAACCCCGAGTCTGTTCACAGGTCTTACATATAAACCATAAACATATAAATCACCTATATAAAACACTGACTGTTTGGGACCCAGACAGTTCTAGCATTACCTGCAGTTGACCCTTCAGAGTGACCAATATAGTAAATATGCTTCTGTCCAGTTTTATTCATGATGAAGTTCAGCTCTGCTGGAATATCATATTTACCAATCTCATCGAAGCTGTGGGGAGAAACACAATGAGCTGGCAGACAATTTGGCTATCACAGTGTGAGTTACTGACTGTCACTTTTGTTCACTGCACCAAGCAGGAGGCAGTGGAGGAGGTTCACATGTGTCTGCAGCCTTGCTCCAGCTGCAGAAATGGGCAGAGGGTGCAGCTGTGCAGCCTGGCTGCCTTGGGCTCTGTGTGCATGAAGTGCCAGCTTCACTTGGCAGCTGCAGCCCCTGGGGAACTGAATTTAACCAGTGCTTTCACCTGCATGGGTTGCAAGAAAAAATTTTCTCTCAGATAAGTGGTAGGTCTGATTTCTAGACTGAGCTGAACAGTCTCCTGTCCTTGGGACATGTACCTGGGACATGGTGTCAGGTGGGACACTTCAAGTTTACAGATACCTTCCAGTTTTGGAAGCCTTTTCCCAAAGAAACCAGCCAGAAATGATGATAGACAAAGGTGACCTGTTTGCTTCCAGATTTGCTTCTCTGTCTGCTGATTCCAGAAGAGCCTGTCCAGATCATGTAGCCAATTCCTTCTTATAACCTCCCTAATATGCCCAGGAGTGGCTGCATATGTGGAAAAGAATTTATCTAGTCTCCTTTAATTTTGCATGTCCCACTTGAAGTCAGATTATATAAAAACTTGTAGTGTTTTTCATATAATTTAGAAGGGATTTTTTTTCATATTACCAGAAAGTGAAAGGTTCTGCATTCTAGTAACATCTGCCTAATCTTGCTAGTTCCTTGAAAGTTCTTTCTTCAGAAATTCCTTCTCCACAGAGTACCTGAACTGCCAGAAGACCTTTTGGCAGGGCTTAAGGGTCTTGTGTTTTAAAGACCAGGTGTCTCCTCGGCTGTTTCCCAGCCAGACATCATAGCCAGCATCAGCGAGCACAAAGCCCAAGCTGTTGTTGGGCAGGTTGGAAATCCAGTGAATGGAGTCTGATAAAATACCATGATGTAGCAAGACTGCAGGCTTCTTCCCTAAAACAGAAGAGATTTTCTTAGGCTTTAATAGTAATAGGTAATGTGTAGTTAAAACTGGGGTGCAGAATTGGGTTTTGCAGGAGTGTTTCAACCAACATACAGAACTCAGGCCACATTCTAGGCTGAATGACCAGGTGCTCTTGCTGAGGTGGAAAGGAATGGAGCTTGCCATTGCATATGAAAAGAGTAAAGACGGGGAATCCCTGTAAGAGTTGGCTCTCAGACCTTCCTTATATGTTATACCTGTACTTTGGCTGTTCCTTCCAGCAGGAATTCTGAAAACAGCAAGAATGTATCCATCCTCTGTTTCAACTTCATATTCCTCGCTGGGGAATCCATGATATCTGATAATTTCACTCTGTGGAAAGCCAAAGGAGAGTCTGTTATCCTGCATTTACAGTGTAAATATTGATATAGGAACTGTTTGATGCTGCCTTTGCCCAGGAACATGCTGCTAGCCAAGAACATACCAGGAAGATAAATGTGATAGCATATTGCTAGCCTTTGTCTACTTCTCTGTGTTGTACTGGTAGGGAGAGGCACCAAAAGGGACTCCTGCTGCAAAACAAATCCAGGTCTCTCTTTTTTGTGGATGATCCTATAGTTGCCATGCTGTAGCCATGGAGGCTGGAGGAGGCAAACAGCAGACAGAGGAGCTGGGATGTGTGTCTGTGAAGTGATTTGTGTATTCTAATTAATGCTGCATCACTCAAATTGTAGTAATTTCTGTAGCTGTGCCACTCAAGCACTACACAGACTTATAAGAGCAGCAGGATGCAGTAAAGTCTTCTTCAGACCTGCTTAGATGATAGTTGTCTGGTATTTGATTTCCTATTATGGGACAAAGTGAGTGATTAACCTTTTGGGAGATGGTTTATGCTGTTTTGCAAGGCTGACACAGATCTGGAATATGGTCCAATCACTCATTATCAAACCTGTATTGCAAGCTGTTGGTGGTGGGCTGAGAAGGAGCATCACGTGTTCCTGTTGGTGTTGAATTGTGCTAAAACAGACCTAACACATCAACCCCAAATCAGCATCCTGATAATGAGACAACAATCTGGCAAAGATAAACTGCTAAGCCAACCTGGAGATATAAGACTGGTAGTCAATCACTCTGTACTCTCAAAGTCCAGTCCACTTTCATATGGTTAAGTTCCCTAATATATCCCTTCTTGGAGTGTGTATGAAAATTTCTCCTTTGGGTTGGGATGCCCCTCAAAGGTAGTCCTCTAGGCTGAGCAAAAGAGATTTTGCCCATGGTTGTTGGTATGGGTGAGGGTGAGTTACACCAATCTCTACTTTAATAATTGGTTTGTTTGCTAGCTTTAATAGAATTGCTTTTACATGTTTGCTTTGATATAATGCACTGTCCTATAATATCTTATACCAGTAGTTTTAACTACTATTCTGTGTAGTAAAAAATTCTGATTAGGATATTTTTGTCTAATCATTAATTATAATAATCATTCTTTTTAAAAACATAAATATATCTGGTTTGCCATGACTAGGACAAAGTTGTAGAATGCATCAATCACACCTTTACAATTCTTTAGCCTTCAGCAGTGAGAGTTGGAGGCTAAGGCTGTATTCAGCTCCACCCAAGCTCCTCCTTGGGAAGGAGTTTGGAAATCAAGTGGGACCTTCAGCACCTCATGACTCAACAGAAAGGATTCTCTCATGCACTTAGTCTGCAGCTCCTACTCTCCCCCACAAGAAGGCTGTACCTTTCTAGAGAGTAAACATGCAGCAGTGTCTCCATCTGGTCCACAGTGAGCCCTTTCTTGCTGAAGTGTGGTTAAGCAAACCGTGGAGGGTGGATCTCCTATTGCAGACTCACTCAGCACCACCTACTACATTGCTGCCATGGTGAGGAAACCTTTGATTCAGAGCAGGGGGTTTTCTTGTGAGAATCTGCTGTTTGAAGAAGGGGTTCAAGCACCCTCACTACTGGACTAGGCAAACAGGTTGTTACAGAAGAGCAGCCCTGGAGACCAGAACCAGCCTTTGTTTCCACTGCAAAGGAATTCAGCTCAGGCTGTGTGGATGGGAGCATCAACATTTCCTCCTGATGCTGGAGAATCCCCTTTGAAGGGAACTTACTTTGTCTTCCTGACAGGCACTGTTAGTCAGTGGTAGTGGCAGTGGGAGAGAAGCTTTAGGAAAGCAGGGAAAGAAGGTGACCCAACTCACAACATTCATGAAGCATTCGGGGTTGCGACTCTTCTGGCAGCGGCTTGTGTCAGCAGCTGGAGTGCAGGCTGCTGTGAATCCTGCTGAAAAGGCAATTCCTTGGGAGCACAGCAGCACCAGCAGGCACCACATCCTGGGGCTCTGTGGAAGAGCACATGCAGGGGTGTTTGTGATAGGAAGAGAGTGGTGTGGAATTCCACAGGAGAGGAGAGTCTCCTGAAGGGTGCCCAAGAGCTGCCAGAATAAGATCTTAGTGTAAAGGAAGGATTTCTACAGCTTTTCCTGTTTCATACGGACCACAAACGAGTCAACAGCTCCAGGATGAGAAAGAACCAGCCAGGGCCTGCGTTTATATGATATTGATGTTAGTGTGTGATGAGTGCCTTCCTTTCTCTCTACATAAGGTCTTCTCTATTGTAAATCTGTCTTTCTTGGAGAAAAGGCTGAATCTTCCTGTATTTTAGGCATTGTCTGGTGGTCACAGTAAAGCTAGTCTGAGCAGAAATTGTAGTGCTCTCTGTGTAGTTAATGTCCTGCTTTTTGGCTGTAGCCACCTTTGTAATTAGCATGGACGAAACAGGTCATAAACCCAGAGTCTCTTATCTGAAACACCATGGGGAAAGATCACTAAGATTTGGAGAGTGTAGAAAGGATAAGTAAAATATTTGTTTATTTGTTTCCTCTGAATTTCTTCAGGAGGGAGGGAGTGAGTTGTCAATTATTTTCATTTTTTATTAAATCTATTATTCCCCTTGAGTCACTACAACATTTTGATTAATCCACAACTGGAATAGTATAGATAGATAGATAGATATAATACAAAAATTATGTATCATTATATATTATTAGAATATATATATTATATATGCATTATTATATTATATTATATTATATTATATTATATTATATTATATTATATTATATTATATTATATTATATTATATTATATTATATTATATTATATTATATTATATTATATTATATTATATTATATTATATTATATTATATTATATTATATTATATTATATTATATTATATTATATTATATTATATTATATTATATATATTATTATACATTTAATATTGAAATCCAAACTCACTATAGTCTATCCACTTTGTAGGAGAACACTGCAATTCTTCTGTCAATACAACAGAAATCCTCCTACCTGTGTGCTCTGGAAACACAGTTTCAGAGTAAATATTCCACTGTTTTCTGCTATTCTATTTAGTTCAAACAAAAATAAAAACCACATTCCTCTTTTCTGCATGTGGACCATTGTTTGGGGAAAAAACCTGAAAATTTCAGCATAAGTCACAGTTTGTGCTAAAGATAAAGGTAGGGGGTGGCTAAATTATTACCTTTTTTATAGTATGCAATTTTCTATATACTGTATTGAGTATGAAAGCTTTGTAAATCAGACATGATGCACCAATTAACTCCAAGGCTTGGCACACAACTGTCTCAGTAATTTCAAGGGCCAAGTTATGACTGTAGGAGCCTTGAAAAATAATCTAGTCTTTTTATGCAATGAAACAATGTCAAAGAGTGACATTTACCATAGCAAACTGGAAATAACTGAAATATATAAAAAAGAAAAGAAAAGGTAGAGGAAGGTGCCTGAAAGATACATTAAAATACAATTTCTGGAGCTTTTTAATATTAATGAACACAAACCTTAAACCTACTAGAAATTCATCAATGTACTCTTGAGAGAGTCATAATGGTTTACACATACACTATAAATGGGAGAGAAAGACACCAGACTAACAGTTGTCAGAATCTCTGGGTTAACTTACAGGGGAAATCCAAATGCTTTTGGAAGTATAAGAACAAGATTTATTTAATTTATGTGCATGCTTTCAATGCTGTGATTTCTATGCATCCACAATGACTTCCCTAGGGGAAAAAAAACCAAGGAGGACAAAATGAAACCATCAGTTACTCCTTTTTCCCATTTGCAAGGATCAAAGGCTTTTTCCTCTCCACCTCTGGGAAACCTTTGCTTTGATGCACAGCAGTCAGAAAGGATGGCAGGCTGGCTGCTCTGATAACCAGCTGCACAGCACATCTGTATGGAAGGGGAAAGGGAAGGAGACCATGGATGCACATGAACCAGCAACTTACCTCTGTTTGCAGTCCCTCCTGCTGCAGCTCCTGTGGATCCACTGCCAGAGGCTTGTGCCAATGAAAGGAGCAGCAGCAGAGTTCTGAGTGAGATGTGTGTGTATAGGAGAGCATGTTAAAGTGCTGCTTGTTTTGCAGTATTTAGGGAGTGGAGTTATTCTATGATAAATAGCGCCGTTGCATGACATTCTGAAAGACCAAATTGCACCATGGATCTGGTGAGGTAAAGAGGCATCTAACCTGTCATTAGAATACTTTAGAGGAGCTTAGTTATTCTTGTTCCCTGAGGCTGTGGCAGATGTTTATCTGGACTGCTACCTGTCTTAGTAAGTGCTGTAAGTACTGTATTTTGGGATAAAAAGGAGGAAGAATCCAAATTTTATCAAAACTTTCTAGCTGTGAATGTGATCTCTGCTGCTCTGGGTAGTACAAAAGCTGTTTTGGTCACTGGTTCCACACCAGTTGCTTGTTTTCTGAATTGATGATGGCTTGGGGACCATCCTTCTTTATTAGATAACCTTAGAATAAAAACAAAAGTGATTTGAAAAGTGTGAGCACCACAACATGCAGAAAAAGGTCTGCTCTGAATTACCCTGCTTCTGTAGGGATTCTCAGAAACTGAATTAGGTTTGAAAAAATTGTTTAAACTTGGAGATAAGAGAGGGTGCTAACACTAATTCTTACTATTTCCAAGCCATCTCCATGAACTCTGTAAACACAATATACTGGAGGCCCTTGTCTAGCCACTGAATTAATTGTAGTCAGCCTGTGGGGCTTGATCCTCACTGAAACTGGCCTGGTTTCTTGATGCAGCAAATTCTTTGGAACAGTGTTTATGATATGCTGCCTTGCCTGGGAAAATGAATGAAGTAGGTATTTGTTAGTAAACAAAACCTGGGAGGCACCACAGAAAAATTTCTGCTTTATGAAATAGGGCACAGTCTGTGGAAAAGCCAAAAATGTGTTTTCTCAATGAAAAGCATCACAGCTCAGCAGGTCTGATACCCCTGCTTAGTGAGAAATATTGAAGATTTTGCTCTATTCCCATCTGATACCATCCTACATTTTTTGTTTTATAGAATTGCCAGCTGGGAATGGTCTACAACATTTTACCTGTATCACCTTGTGATGGCATATGGGATGTATGATATTGTTGATGGGAACCAAGTGAAGAGCAAAATATATGTTAGCCCATCTGAAAAGAGAAAAGAGGATGAAAAGTCATGCAATAAGAAGAGAATAGAAAACACAAAACCTAGAAACAGAAACTTCCCAGGATGGGCTATCCTTACTTAGAAAACCAGGACAGCTGAGACAGTAAATATTCTGTTTTTAAATGCTGAAGGCCAGGTGGTCTGGAACTAGCATGGACTCAGTTTAGTGTTATAAAATACAGGCTCTGGTCTGTGCCATGGAGAGGGTTCTTTGTGCTTGTTGGGTCTGTTGAGTTCATCCTGTCCTGCAGCAGAGGTGCAAGGGACCCTTGAGTTGCTACAAAGATGTTGTACAAGTAGTTAAAAACCTTCCGAGGGAAAGTGTGAGGTGTTAGTGTCCCTCTTGTCCAGACACTGGCCATTCAAGGACTGCATTTCTTGGGAATATGTGTTTTGGAGGAGTGCTCTGCACACATGACTCTGACAAGCCACAGACTGCTTTCCTGAGAGTAGTGTAACTCATGATTTGCAATATTACAAACTCCAGTGGTTGGAATTTAAAGAGACAAATGATCTCCTGTGACTTTTATTGAATATGCTGTTCTGAAGCTATTGATATTTAGTTTAAAATATTAGTTTACCTTATTACTGCTCTGGTGAAGGCCTTTCTGAAAAATATTTAGCTACCTTCTGGCTCACATGAAACTTTTGAAGTGTTGTTGAATTTTGTCAGGAAGCAAGAATCATGTTTTCTACACAGACTGGGTAGATGACAGTTTGTCCATGCACTGAGTCTTGATAACCTTTGGAGAAAAAAAACCTTATTCAAAAAAAAAAAAAAAAAAAAATCAGGATTCTAATCTTAATTTACAAGCATGCCAAAGAGCACTGAAGCAATAGGTTAAGCAGAAGTGATCTTGGGACTTTATACATTTGCATGAGTCTCATGCCTCATCATGGCTGGGCTGCTCAACTGTTCTTCAGTTAAAGCTCTGACCAAAGTCATCACTTCAGTCCTTTTCAAGAGGACCTGGGATGTGATGCTGAATTAAATGGCAATTTACACTTTTCTTAGGAAAAGTGTTGCCTGAAGCTATTACTCTGCTTTGGAGAGGATGCACATTTTTTTTTGGCTGGCTTTTTGGCTTTTTTTTTTTTTAATTTTTTTTTTTTTAAATACTTTTTCAGATTGCCATGCATTTATTTATTTTTATTCTAAAGGATTAATTAAGCTACTAAGTTGGTTTATGTGGCATCTTAGTGATTCAATATTTCTTTCCACAAGCTGTAGTTTATAAATTCCAACAAGCAGGTCACTATGCAGGAGGATGGGAATATCTAAGGATCTCCATGTGAAGAAATACTGGTGAGGAAGACCTTTTCACCTCTGAGGTGTTACTCACTTTTCCATGTCCTCAGTCCAACAGCGTTTTCCACATGCTGAAAGGTCTGTCTGATGTGAGGATCCCAGGGAGTCTGTCACAGGTAGATGTTGTGTCTGTGTCTGTTACATGCCAGACTAATTTTCTTCAGATAAACAGCCACTGAAAGGGTTACAACTAGTGCCAGCAAATTAACACTACAGCCAGTGGTTGTACTGCTTCAATTAGAGAAGGCTGGAGATAGAACAAGTAGTTTTATATGGTCCTCCACCTCATGATATGAAGATTATTTGGAAATAGAAGTTCTCAAATGTAAGGCAGAGGGCTTGGATTTCAGATGCATGCATATGTTTTAAAACTTTTTTAAAAAAAATTTGCTTGGAATGCAGGAAACATGATTTAAACTAAAATAAATAGAATAAATAGATAAGATAAATAAATAGAAAAGATATTTTTGAGGTGAATTCAGACATTTGAAATACACACGCCTTGCTTGGAAAGACTGAGTGTAGTACAGAAATGTTATCAGCATCTTGTCCTCAGAGCCCTCTGCAATAATTCTCTTCCCAATTAACATTTAAAATTATCAGGTTAGACATGAATCATATTCATTGATTGGGCTGGGCTAGAAAGAGAGGACTGAGCACAAGTGATGAAAGTGGCCGGCCTGTTTAATTAAAGAGTTAGAGGCTAATTATACTGGGAGGTTTCATTAAAGGTGTGGGATTTAATTGCTTCCCTTTTCCTGATGGGCATATGAGGTGTTCTTGCAGAAGATTTGGAACAATGTTTTGGTCAACAGTAGCTTAGGTGACAAACTAGGTACAATTCTTCATTATTTTAAGTTTTAGATTTCATGCTCTGGATTCTTTTCACTCCTCCATTGCTTTACTTGTGAAACTTTCTTTCCTTCTCTCTCCCTCCTCTCCTCAACCTGTTTTGCTACTTTCCTTTTTAGGTAACTGAAGGATGTTATTGCAAACATGACAAAGGAAAATGCTTCTGTGTTGTAACTTGTTCCGTCAGTCTCCCGTAAGCTGCTGTTCTCAGGTTTTCCTCCCTGGGTTGGGCTTCTGAAGACAATTGTTTTATGCTACTAAGTAGAAAGAGTTGGTAGCTCAAGAAAAAGTGATAGTTCTAAGTTAACTATTAACCAGATTCGAAGGAGCTCAAGCTCATTGAAGTGAGGGTAGCTTGTGCTGTTGAAGCAGAAGGAGCTCCAGAGTGAAGAATAGGCATGGGGATACTTTATTCAGAGGTACGTGACCATTTTCTGCAGTTCCTGATGCTGTTGCAGGTATGGGTGGATACTCACTGGGTTTGGTCTGCTCCCTTTGCAGCTCCCCATACACAGGCTTGAAGGGATATGGAAGTTTTTTCCCTCTGGAAATGTTTTCCTTTGTCTACTACAAGCTGTCAGTAGTATTGTTTATAGAAGCAAAGAAAATGCAATAACCAGCATAATTATTGGGGCTTCACAAAGCATGCATTCACCATTTTCTGTTGTTCTGCACTGAGATCAGAATGATTCTGTACTTGATACAAGCAACAAAACCTTTGCAAAAAGCAGGCAACTCCTTGGCTCACACTGAATACAGACAATAAAGCTGATGTCAAAGGAAACCTTCCACTCCCTCCATATTGTTTTAGGAAGGTAAACTTTTTAAATCTTATCTTATGGGTTTTCCCCCAAAATATGGTTTATTTAACATTTTCCTGTAGTTTTGCATGAATCCTACCTAAACATATTCTGCTGTAAATTTCCTGTTTGCATGTGTGGGAACTGTGAAAGAATTCATTGCACTGGGTGTGTTTTTCTGAATATAGCATTACACAGCTGTTGTTTTAAAGGTTACATTTCTACACTCAAAGCCACCCTTTTATTTATAAAAAGCTATTCAATGAAATCAAGTATCTTCTCCTCTTTCAGTATTACAAGGAGCATGAATCTGTGCATTCATAAGGTGATGGGCTGAATAGACTGTAGCTTATTCTGAAAGGGTTTCTTGCCTCTCTCCAGATCTACTATGAGATAGTGCTGCAGTGGAGACAGGTGAAGTCTAGCTCAATTCCACTGGTGTTTAAAGAATGTTTGAATGCTGTCCACATTTTTCATGCTAGTTAATATTTTCAAATACATTCATTTTCTTTCTTTAAATATTTTGAGATACAGTTTTTTTGGCTAAATTATGGTTCATTTTCGTACAGGATAGAAAGCTAGGGAACTGAAAATAAAGAACTGTAAGTTGCCTTTTCTGAGAAGAATGTATGGGATATTAGTGTATTCCTCAGCATCTTAAATATAATTTAGAATTTCCTTTAAATTCATAGCATGCTTTTGGTATAATTTTAATGCAAAGGAAAAAGCTATGAATTGGTTCAGAATATTTTGACATTAAAAAGCATCTTCCTTTTTTCTAAAGAATTGCAAAAGTTTATGTAATTTAGGCAATCCCTTGGAGTTCTAAAGGAGGAAGCAATTATAAACTGAAATTGCTCTCCAAGTTGCAAGACAGGCTTTACCTTCACCTCCTCTCTATTGGTTGAACACTTTGTCCTTCATACTGTGCCTTTAACCTTTGCTTCATGTATGGTAGAACTTGCTAAATAGCAGATTTATCACTTGCTCAGGAAAGCAGAGAGTGATGCAAGAAACTCTGAAAACATCAGACAGCTTCAGATGTGGCAGTTCATCTGGATCTGAGTAAACTACTAGAACCTGACATGCTCCACAGTTGATTTAAAAATTTTACAAATGGTTCTATAATTGTCCTTCCTGATAGTGAAAGTGTTAGTGCTTTTCTTGCACCCCTTATTTGGTGACCTGCTCCTGAGGGCTCTCAGCATTCTTTGGGCATGGCTTGCACCTATATGTGAAACTCAGGTATTCTGAGTACTATCCCATAGGTTTATTTCTCTCTTGTGTATGATGGAGGGATAAAAATAACAATGCAACAGTAATAGCCATAACACAAATATGAAACAGATTGTTGAGCTGTATGTATCACTACTGAGGCAATCTTCTAACACTGTAGAAAATGGAGTGAGATTTTCCACTTTCTTATCCTCCAGGCTTTTCTATAGACTCAAAGGAAATATGTCTTCTTGGTTTTTGGATGGAACCTACTCTTTGTACCTAACACTGTTCTAACTCCATACTTGTCCTCCCTGCTGATACTCCAGATAAATGCTGTATTTCTGTTTTTAAGAATTTCTAGTACTGTCTTATGAGCAAACTTTGGAGAATAGTTTAAAACAGTCTTTAGCACAGTTACTCCTCCTTCAGATAAGGTTGTCAGAGTGACAACCCAAAAAAAGTGAGAGGTGGAAAAGATATTTGTGGCTGAGACTTCACAACCACGGAAAACCTGGCATGTGCTCAAGCCCCAGCCTGGGGCCAGGCAGGTTTGTGTCCAAGCTGTTGCTACTGGAAGCCTGTTTTGTTACTTTACTCTGCTTATGAATACAAATATCTTTCTAATTTGCATGCTAAATTTCTTGGTCAGATGTATCACTTTTTTTACTGTGTTCCTTGAAATTAATTGATCTTTTTAAACACTGACCCTTTAATTTATTTTGGTACATTGACAGTGCTGTCTCTCCCTAGCCCAGCTAAGCAAATCAACCTTTCTTCAGGCTCTTCACATCCCTCAGTTGTAGAGAGGTTTCACGTTTCTGCCATGGTCTGGTCTCATTTTAAGACTCAAATGACAAGAACCCTGTACACTATCCCAGTAAAGTGACTTCTGTAACATCTCTTTCTGTGAGAGACACTGTCTAATATAGCATTTGCCTTTCTTGAACAAGTGGCTGATTGCCAGCTATTCAGAATTTTCCTTATCTTTATTCTTTTCTAACACATTTTTTTTTCTGAATCCTTACTGTCATTGATATCAGTATCATGAAATTATAGTTGTTGATACTGCTTTGTTCCTTTACTTAAATATTTTACTACTGTATTTTCTTTTCCAGCCATGGAGTCATGTTTTCCAATTTGGGAGGTATATTATAAGTTTGGTCTGTGGGACTTTTTCACCTTTCTTTGACTAAAATGTATTTTCATGAATACAAACCAGCAGTGTGTGCCTCAAAAAAGATCCCATATAAAGGGGGGAAGAGTTTGTGTTGCTTTGTTGTTTTTCTCTTTAAACATGAATGAAACACTTCAATGCAGAGAGAATGATTTCTACAAACAAGCCCCACTCCAGGGGATTAATAATGATTAAAAAGATACTTTAAATGCATCAGTTACCCAGGTATTAGTTGTTGGAATGGATGGGAACTGCTTCTTTACATTCTCTGTGCCCTGGATGCTTTCTGAGAAGAGCTGGTTTCAGTAGGTGAAGGACTCTGTGTGATTTGTGTGTGCTGGTCTCTGTGCATGACTTCAGCCCCAAATAATGTGGTCTCTGAGGGAGTGGTCTGTGCCATCATTGTTCATGGCTCTGGAACTCAGTTCAGCAGCACTGTAAGGTTTAGAAAAAGATCCCACAGATCAATGGCAGCATCAGTCAGAAATGCCTTGGGTTTAACAGCCTAGCAAGTAAAAGTCTTGGAGACAGTAGAGAAAGAAAAGCAGAAAAGCAGGAAAGCAGAAAAGCAGATCCTAGAGCTGCTGAATGAGCAAAACCAGCCTAGAAAGGAGTAAATTTATATGGTAAATGACTGGGATTTTAACAGGTGTTCAATCAAGCAAGAGCAAATCTCCTGCATCTTTAAATAAGCAAAGCAATATCTAAATCCAAGAGTAGCAGGGAAATCAGAGGTGCAGACAGACTCGGACATGAAGATACAGTACTAAACACCAACATGACAGAGAGCAAGGTTCTAGAGAAAACTGATCTTTCAGATGGCACCTGCATGCAAATCACACCAAATGGAGTTTAAAAGAGGCTTTTCTCCTCAAAATCATTAAAACAGTTCTGGTTCTGGTGCAATGCAAAATACTAAATGGTATATGTGAGCTTCTATACAAATACAGAACAGGTGTGCATATTTAAAATATGGCATGAGTTCTTTGTAGATTTTTGTCTGACATAATAAAAACAAAACAAGAAGTGGTGCAAGGTCTGGTGAGCATGTAAATACTTTCTTTGGAAACAAATCACTTCTCTTACGCAGCTGTCCAGAAAACTAGGCAGTAATTATGCTGGAGATAAACCTGTGTTGTAGATCAAAGTTTGGCTGAAAAAGTGTAAACAAGATGAATATTTTTAAGGCAGGAAGGCGTGGGAGTAGAGGGGAGGACAGAGGGGAGGGAACAAACTGGAGGAGTGAGGAAAGAGCTCAGAGTTCAGGACAAGATTTTTTTCAGAGTATTCAGGATGTGAAATAAAGGAGAATGGAGAGGAAAAACTACAGGTAATATTTAAAGAAAATTAATATTTTGGAAAATGTTGGTTAAAATCCTCAGTATCAGAGAAAAGAAAGATTTATTCTGTTTTTAACTGGAGAACTCAAATACTACCAGTCTGCCCCACCTCTAAATGTGAGTTTCTGCCTGTATTAGGCTGTTTGGAATTTGTAGTGCTCCTGCATTTCTCTGCTTCTCCTTAGTCTGATTTCTTGCTACTGGAGAGGGAAGGAATTGGAGTTTAGGTCAAGGATGTGTAGAAATAATGAGTGAAAAGCTGCCCAGCAAGCAGCTCCCAAAAGCCAAGCAGGATCTCACCTGCGGGCACACTGGCATGTATTTTTTTTAGTTATTTTAAGATCTAGAAAAGAAATATTGGTGGGGGTTTGTTTTTTCAACTTTCACCTGAAAGGTGGCTCTCTTCTGGGAACGGATGAGTCAGGAGTGGCTCCTTCTGTTCAGCAGTGCTCAGCCAGAGGGAAGCCTGATGCAAACTCAGGCACTTGGGCTTGTCCCTGCTTGCTGCTTAATACAGTGACCAGCTCCTGAGAGAATGGAAGCCGGTTCTGTTGGTTTTTTTCCTGTTGAAAATCAACAGGATTGATTTCCTGGATTATAGAAACAGCATCCAAAAGGGACAGAAGATCCATTCCACTGTGCAAAGGCTGTGATTTGGGGCTGAGGGCTGTGCAGCAGCTGCAGGAGTGTCTCCTACCACCATCTTCTGGAAGGCACCAAGAACTACAGCCTCTGTCAAGTATTTTAGGGTGTGTAAGCAGTAAGCCAGAGTGGAAAGCATGGATGTCTTAGTGAAGCATGTGCTGATCACTATTATCTTTTCCCTTCAGCCCATCTGTCAGGCAGCTTATAGCAACGATTTCAATAGAGTTCATCTGCTTTTGGAGGGCAACAGCAACTATCTGAATGTCCAGGACAGCTTCAGTGGAGACACTCCCTTAATTTGCGCATGTAGACAAGGAAACAACAGGATAGTTAACTATCTTCTTAGAAAACATGCTGATGTCAACCTCAGAAATAAGGTAAGTGGCTACTGACTCTTCCTTTGTGGGAAGATTTTTGCAGTGCTAGTGGGGACATTGGCAAGCACTGACAAATCTCAAGTTTGTTTCCCACTCAGGATATGTGGAGAAACAGGTGGAACAAAAAGGCTTCTCTGCTTATTTGGATGCTGTGTCCAGCTCCATTGTGACAACCTGTAGCCAGTTAGCACAAAACTTTACAGACCTGCCCTTTAGTTGCTTTGGTATATTCAGTATTCAAAGATTTTTTTAAACTTTGTTCTTAATAGGAGTCTGTGGTGGTAATTGCTACTTTCCTGTTTTTCTCTGATGTCCCCAAAGAGATGTCCTAAGGTCTCACATTCCCTTGCTTCAGTAGCCAGCACCTCCATAAGAAGGGGGCTGTGGTGATTCCTCCTGCTGATTTACATTGCTGTGTGGCAGCAATAGACACATGAGACACCCACTCTCTCCTTAGAATTTCTGCAGCCAGGTCCAAATTTGCCAACATATCCTTTTGTATCCTGCATGCTCCTTGCACGTGTAGCCTGATTTCCATGACCCTCTATGTGTTAAATGTGCTTCTACTTAAAGGAAGCAAGATGCATTTCTGCTTGAAAATTACAGGATATTTTCTATTAGATAGTCCAAAAGAAAGCTTGTGGGACTTGAAATGTCCTACTCTTGTCACTATTAAGCCAAGTGAGATGACTGAATGTGGCACTGATCAGAGTTTGTGTTTAGAAGGACCGCACTTGCCTCCACTATGCTGTGAGGAAACGCTTCACCTTCCTTGACTATGTGCTCATCATAATCCTCATGCCAGTCATGCTCATTGGGTACCTGCTCATGGTGAGTCTGCATGGAAGCAAGAATGACCCTCTATCTTTCCCTTAAGCACATTTTTCATGGCAATGTTTGAGGCCAGGAACCTCTATAGAATATGGGCTGCTTTGTTAAAGCAAGACTGGATGTGTACAACAGAAGGAGAAGGGATTTTGCTGTGGCTGTAGCTGGGGAAAGAACAGATTTGTATTACTGCATCAGTCTGACATTTTCAGAGACCATGCCTCTTTTTTGAAAAGTCACAGTATTTAGCACAAATATACTTAAGACCATATGCTGATGAGCTGTTTTACTGTGTTCCTCTTTCCCTTGCACCAAACAGGTCTCAAAGACAAAGCAGAATGAACACCTGGTCAAGATGTTGCTTAGAGCTGGAGTCGATGTGAATGCTGCAGACTCTGTAAGTGGGTTTATACAAATGCAAATGGGGCTCACATGCAGGAAACCATGCTAAAAACAGACTACAGAACCTTCTAGCAACATAGTAGGAGTAGGAGCATCAGGGATTAAACTGACTGATGTACCAGGAGGATTCAGTGTTTCTCTTGACACTTAGGCAATAGATTTATAGTGTATACAGAAATAATTCCCCACTGATCAACTAATCCTCACTTTCTGAACAATGCCCTCATAAGAGAATCCAGGCAAGTTGGGCTGAGGTACTTATATATTAAATACCCAATTATGTAAAGATTCTAGTGATACAAGCATCTGAGTTTTTCAGCATTTTAAAGATTTTGAACTCAAACAGATTTGTGGACTACAGGGTAAGGCCCTGTGTTTTCTCCTGCTCTTCAGAGTATTTTGATCTGCCATACATGGAGTTATGTGTCCACTGAGGTGAGGTAAAGAGCTCCTCTCCTCTAAGGTAGAAGAGGTAAAGAGCTCCTCTCCTCTAAGGTAAAAAAGGAGAAATACCAATTTTATCAGCAGTGAAATTCTAGAGCACTGAAGTGCAAGAAAATAGTATTGTTTAAGATGTAGCTTCTGAGATCAAGCTCATGTGATTCCCTGAAATTAGTGGCTTCCTGCTAATGTATCAAACCTGTTTTAGCAGTTGCATCCCAGGGAATGAATTATTTTTTTTTGTTCCTATTTTTCTCATGGTAATGCAGTTGGTTTATTGTGTAGTGTATTGTGATAAGAAATGGTATGTGTGTTTTGCATCCAGCTGTTAGGGGGAAAACTGATAAGGCTATAGGTAGCCATACTTGCCTAAGATCTACTAAAGAAGTCATAGAAATAGAATTAATCTGCTTCTGTTTCCCTTCAGTCTGGCAGCACAGCCCTTCACTATGCTTGTGAAATGAAAAACCAGGCAGTCATTCCTCTATTGCTTGAAGCTCATGCAGACACTTCTGTAAAGAATCAGGTAAGAAGGTGAAGGTGATGAATGCATTTACTTGTTGTGGTGGTCAACCATTAAGTCCATTGTAGGCCTTAGCTGGTGCACAGCATTCTAAAGAAAAGGGTGCACAGCTTCCTGGCAGCCAATTTGTTTCCTCTTTGGTATGAAACATTTGCTCCATTGCCTTTGTTGACAAGAGCAACTTCAGAGTATGAATCCTTCACTGCTGGACTTCTACCAGTAATAGCTGGTCCTAAGATGTAGGCTGCAGGGATAAAAGACTTTCTGGGCGGGTTTTTGGTGTTGAGCACCCTTCTTCTGAGAGGATAAGTCAGGCTGCTTCTGTCACCAGAACAGCTCAAGTGTTGCCCAAATCAGTATTGACCTGGGAGTACCCACATTACTGAGCTGAGGTGAGCAGTGTGTTACCTATGCTGCCCTTGAAATTAAATCTCAGCTGAGCTCTGTACATTTGGATATTGCTCCCAGGGAACAGTGGAAAGGCTTTCCCTACTGCAGGGGAGGTGTCTGTTCCTTTCTTCAGCCAGAGCAGTATTAAGCTCAGCATGTCCCAAAATCTTTATTTTAGAGCAGAAGTGACAGGGGACCTTACACAACTGGCAAAGTGAGGAAATCTCTTTTTACTTGACCCATATCTATCATATTGTAATCTATTTCATGTGTTTCTTTCAGGATGGGGAGACTCCTTTAGATATAGCAAGAAGATTACAGTTCCACAACATTGAGAGCATGATAAGAAAAGATTCCTAACCATCAAGGACTCTCAAACATGAAGAAAATTACCTCATCTGACAATCCACTTTTCACAACAGCAGAAGTCCTGCAGAGGATGAAGGCTGATACTTGAAAAAGACTTAGTCCACATCCACCCATTCCCTGTGCAGACTTGGACAATTTTGTGTGAGATTTGTCAGTACCCCAGGGCCAAGAGTGGGCTGAAAGAAGTTGATTTTATTTTACTAAGCCATGAATTACTACAATAGTGTTCAAAATATTGTCCTTTCCATCTTCTTCACCAATTTTATTACTTGACTTCTGCAGACTGTGGATTTTGAAGGCTATAAAATATCTGGAAGCCTAAACATTGCATATGATGGTTGGCAGCCAATGCAAAAATAAAATATCCTTTAGGGTGTGTGTTACTTGTTCCATAGGGGAACTAAACAATATGCTGCAGCAGTTATAAAAGGTCTGGTAATCTTCTTCTTGGTATTTCTCTTCCTACAATGGGAGGAGCTGGCAAAACAAATCTCTCAGTTGAGCCCTTCCTCCCTACAATTTTCACACACCTTAATTCTCACTGTGTTGCTACAAGGGTAGGACTATCTTCTCTTTTTTTTTTTTTTTCACCTAAGAAACAGCAAAAAGAGATTCAATGCCTTGCTGGAGACCATAAAGAAAGTCAATTCCCTAGATCACTTTAATGCATTAAGAAATAGTAAAGAAAATATGTTTGGCTGAGTAGCGAAACAGGTCTCTTGACTACCTTTCCAGTATAAACAGTGTACTAAAGAAAAAAAAGAGTCAATAAATGAAATGCTGTTGATGGAAACCAGATGTATCATTCCCATGGGACTAGACAGGATAGCATGCTGTACAGAGTGGTGCATGCAGCAGGGGATAATACCAATCATAATAATAATATATCCACGAGTCTTCTCTTGCCTAGGTGAAGGCAGAAGAAAACCTGTGGTAAAAAGCAATGTATTAAAGTGGCCCAGTGTTTTGTGATTTAATAATGCAGCAATAAAAGAGAAACTCCTTCCATACACTGCTGTGTTCTGCCTCCATGTTCTAATGGATTTTTATTTTTGTTGACAATTTTGACCTTTTCCTGTAAGCTGCCAGAAGTACAGTACAGCATTGCTAATGGGTGCTGTAGTAGGTGCATGGACAAGCTTTTCCTGTGCTGCAGACAGATATATTTTTCACTCTAGCTATTTTATTGGATATAAACTCCAGCTACAAAGGGTCTTTGCTGGACAAATTGAGGTTGAGGCTGCAGCCAGAAACATCCCATGTACAGCTTCTTGTTGGAGCCTGTAATAAGGAACATTTTATTGCAATCTGGGGACAGACACTCCAGATCAGCTTGTAGGTGAGGAGAGGCACTGGATGGATTATGAAGACACCATCACTCAGGGCTAATGGCCAGGAAGGGAAAACATCCAACTGCCTTCCCATGTTTTAGGAACTGCTTGAATCAAAATGGCACAGAGCTGTGTAAAAGTGAATGGAGACAGCTCAGAGTGCTTGCAGCAGCTTCACTGCCAGTGTGAAGAATAATTCATAGGGTGGGAGCTGCATAGCCTGGGGTGCTCCTGCTGGATGAGTCTACATCCCTTTATTCCTGCAGGACCATTCATGGTCTTTGAACCTGTGAGGGGTTCAGGGTATGTGAACTAACATTTGGGTGATTCTTAGGCATGGAAGGAAGAGAAATACTTTTATCAATTTTTTTGAAGTTGGATTCCTTGATGTTTTGTAGTCATCTATTATCTGCTCAGTTTCTTGTGCTTGAAGATCTCTTGCTTATGTTGCCATTAAAGGGTAATTTGAGGAGGGGAAAACAAAGACAGGTTGTCTGTCAAGGGGATCAATAATTTAATATAAACAAAATTATTAATTTCAACAAAGAAAAGATCAAATCATATTTTGCATCTTCATAGGAAGACAAAAATTGGGCATGAGAATGACAAATATATTCATGTTTTCAGTTTTCATTCTTATATACCTCAGACTTCTCAGGAAGACAGCAGTCACAATAACACCGTGGTAACACTCAAATTATGAGAAAAGTAAGAAATAAATAAAAATATATAAATACCAATAGAAGTATCCATTATGTGTGCCTGTGTCTCAATCTCTTCCCTAGATACCACTCTTATTGCCAAATAGAAATTTTGGAGGTTTTTATAATCAAAACTCTGCTCATGGTTTCAAAAATATTTCTTCATTAATTCAATGATTTTCACATACATTTTCTCAGTTGCATCAAGGCCCCAGATGAAATCAAGGTGTCCCCAAGCAGGAAAATTCTCATGGTAAATGAGATTAGTAATCCGAGGAAGCAGATTTGCCATGTCTATAGGGTCTGCAAATGTGTCCTGTCCACCACTCCAAACAGCAGTTGGTATCTTTATTTCCTCTATCTTGTACACAGGAGGAGCAGTCTGTAAGACAGGGAGGAGGCTGGGTGAGTGCTGCTGTATCAAAGTTGTGTTTAGAGAAAGGTTTCTGTGCAAGCATCTCTCTGTTTTTGCTTCTGCACAGCCTGCAGTAAAGCCATAAGGATGAAGGTCACCCTCTTACTGCTCATTGCCCAAATCCCATTCCCTGTCTCTGGAATGACCCACCTTATTCCTGTTCTTTCTATAAAGCAGGGCTAAGCATTTGGCCCTGGCTCCTGCTCTTCAGAGGTGTGGGCATGGAAAGAACAGCCAGTATTCATCAGTCGAGGATGGTGGAGATTTTTCCTGTGTGTGTTCAGGGTGGGGAGACCTGTAAGTTTTTGGGGGCACATGGACTGCAACTTTTGGTCTCAGTTTCCATGCTTGAAACTGAAGTGGAAAGGAAGTAAGTCGGTATTTTTTATTTTACCCTAGAAAATTTCTGAGTGTGGGAGATAGAAGTGACTGATTGTAGCTCTGTGTCCTTTTTGTTTGTGAAAAACAGCATTTTGGTACAGCACAGGACACTGCAAGTCAAATGTGCTGGCTAGAAGTGAAATGATTGCCAGCCACTGTAGCTGTGAGATCCATTTCCTCTCCTAAACAAAACGCAGGCTTTGAGGATTTATGGGCAAGTGAAGAGCCCTGTACTCACCCAGTCCTAGCACTTGGGTGTGGTTCTTATTCATTCTTAGAATGACGTGCAAGCTGACACGTCAGTGGGCACATCCTGGTATCAGTAGGGGAGGGCAAAATGAACTTCTGTTAATTGTCTGTAAGAGTCTTTCTCTGCCTTGTTTGTGAATAGATTTTAACCTGTGTGTGCTTCAGCTGAAACGTTATCTGTCATCACTCTCCCCTTTGTTAGTACTCACAGGTACTAAAATTTGAATTTTTCTATTTCTAGTTTACCAAGATCCAAGGGTAAGTTCTGAGGGAAGCCACTTTGCCTTACCTGGTTGTATTTCTTCATGTTTTCCTTAGAGCCATAGTCATAAGCTTGAAACTGCTCTGTAAATGCTAGCTGTTAAGAGAACACACAAAATAAAAGAGATGAGAGATGAAGGAGGAGATATGCAGGAGGCATATTCCTGCCTGTGAGTGAAGTCAAGGCTCAGGTAGTGGACTGCAGTTACTCCCACACCTTCCTCTGGTTGCAGGCTTCCAGGGTGCTGAGGATAGATTCCAGGGCAAGTGGCATCCTTGCCTTTTCTCTTGCTAATTTTCTGTTCTGATCCTTATCTTCCACCCTCAGTATGTTTTGTTACCTGAAATTTTGCTTTACTACCTCAGGTAACTAAAATTGGGGTCCCTGTATGCCATGCAGAGTTGGCTTCAGCTGTCACAAGGAAAGAGAACCTGAATGTCTATAACATGTCAGGGCTATTACCAGTCTTGTGTAATATGCCTTGCAGGACTGGTGAGTGAATACCTGGAGATATTTGTTTGTTTTGGTATTTTTTAATACAAACATGGCAATTAATTTCACTTGTGAGTGGTGTGTGACAAAGTGTGAGAGAAAGCCAGTGTCTGTCACTTTAGAAAACCTTTGCTTCCAGGATTTTAGTAAGTGCTAAAAATCCACCTGGTGCATTGCCTTTGCTGTCTTCCTGTGTCTGAGTTTGCATTGCATCCACTTGATTTTGTTAGAGGCTGGCAAAATAGACTGTAGAGTCACTAGCTGTTCATGGTTTGTGTCCATTTCCTGGCTAGCTGTATCCTGTGGGACTGAATATTGGGAATCTTTGCCTTCAGGAGCACATCTATATTCTGGACATATTAAATGTGCAGGTGCTCATGGCAGTAGGTGAGAAGGATGATAGCTTCCCAAATCCAAAGCCTCTGGATTTCCCTCTGGGCTGTCAGTTGCATAGAAAGCAGTAGCAAGAGTTGTTTAGATGTCAGTGCACAGTTATACCTGTCGCCAGTGAAACATGTTCTGTACTGATGTTCCAGCTGGGGAATGTCCCACGTACATATCCACTCGACTCTGGAAGGAAACCAGAAATTTTATAGAGACAGAGATCCAGAGTTGTGACAGAATAAAACTGGGAAGAAAGTTAGTTTCTAATATTAAGGAAGTAGGCTTACAAAACATATTTTATAGTTGTGTTAAGGAGGATGTTGGAGTCAGTGAGCCAGGGATCTCTCTGAGTACTTCAGAGAGAAATCAGAGTGCAGGGATTGAATTATAGCCTTTGGATAGATTGAAGTATATTAAGCCACTCTCACATAAAGTAGACATTTAAGTAGAAGTAAGTTAGTAAGTTTTAGTAGGAACTCTTATGCTTTTAGTAAGCAAAAGATTTAGATTCCACAGTAGCAGAGCGAGTTCTAGTGAAGGTTGAAAACATGCTAATATTTCCAGCAAGAGACTCCAGGACCATGGTTGTAGACAGGACTCAGATGTAATAGAGCTATAGTAAGAGTATTGTTTACATTTTTCAGATAGAATAAGATAGGTTGTATGCTTAGTCTTATGTATAACCTAGCATGCTAAGAAACTAGAATTCTAATAGATTAAAGAGTGGTGGTCTGAGTTTGCATCTTAGCTTATTGGAAAAATCCTACATAAGAGTATGTATTGGGAAGAGTTGTTGCTTTTAGCCATTCTGACTTTTAGCCATTGACTTTTGCCAGGGCTTTTAGCCATTGACTTTTGCCAGGGTTTTTAGCCATTTGCTCTTGCCATTTGCTTTTGGTTTGCTATGCTTTTGCCATTGCTTTTTCCCATTGTATTTTGAGACCAATGGGCTTTGTAATAAGAAGTGTTTTATAATAAATAACATTTTCACCTATTAGCTGTTTTTGCTTATTTAAGATAACTGACAAAGTTGGAGCCAAGAGCTCGAAGTAGGAGCCTAAGAGCTCTGGAGTTGGTGCCTTAGAGCACCAAAGGTCAAGAGCCCCTCATCTTGTGCCCCTTGTGAGGAAAATATATTTAAATAATAGAAATAAGAGCATGGGAAAGGATCCAGTACTTATAATGATATATTAAGATAAGCTGAGTGCTGAGGTAAATTCATCAAGAAGGAGGAAAATATATTTAAAGAATAGAAATTAGAGTATGGGAAAGGATACGGAATTTATAATGACATATTTAAAGTAAACTAAGTGTTGTGGTAAGTCTATAGAGATGGAGAAAGTGTATTTGAGAAATGCATGTATGATTATTTAGAATCTTTATTAAGGAGAAATGATTTTAGTGTTCCAGATAAAAAGTTAAGAGAATGTTAATGTAGATCCCAATTCTGCTTTAAGTAAGACTTAAATATCCCAATTCCATCTCCCTGGATTCTTCCTCAGCTATGTTATCTTGCTCTGAGAACCACAATAGTGACTTAAGCAAGGCAGGAAATATCCTTAATGGTTTAGCTCTGCAATTCAAGTGCTGAAATTGGTTTTGCATTGAACCTTTGAGTCTAACTGCTTTCCCATATGTGCTTTTAAAGAGGATTATAGATGAAAAAAATGGGCCCAGTTGTTACAGACACTGCAGTAATAAACATTATAGAGGCCAGTTTCTGCATACTTTGACCACTGTAAAGGGGACTGGCACCACAGCATTCATATATTGGCAAGCACCCCACATATGCACTATAGCTCCAGTTTGAGCTCAGTTCTTCCTTTCTGCCACTGGAATGTGCCCAGCTGTTGCTCCCACCCATCACCAGCCCTAGCCATGCTGCCACTGCTGACAGTACATTCCCTCAGTCTGCTGAGAGCTGCTCTGTGGTTTATCACATTTACATGGGTGATGGTAACTAGACAAGGATATAGTGCACGAGGGAAACTGCCAAAATTCCTGTAGTTTTGCTCTGAGTAGGTGTTCTTGCATATACTCACCGTGTTGATATTTTTTACACTGCCTCCAGCTATGTAACAGAGAACATGGGCACAAAACTTATCCAGGCTTGTACAGAGCTGTGTCACAGGTCCTTTCAGAAATCCAATCTGGTGTGCAGCTCCTTTGCAGCCAAGTACTAGCTGAGGGAAAGGAAAAGTGCAACAAACTTTTGTTCTTGTTACAGAAGAATTTTATGCAGAAAATTGTTGCTAATAGTCTAGCCCTCATAACTCAATATTCAAGGAGTGGTGGAAGTGCTTACCCTCACAGTACCCCTTGGAACACCCTCTTTCCCACAGCACATCACTTATTCTTCCTTCTTCATGTTACTATCAGCAATCCTTGAGGAAGCTATCCTTCCATTTCTAGTGTGCTGACCTTAATGCCTACTCATTTTTAACATCTTATAGGTTGTCATGTCTGTTATTGCAGTTCTGCTTTAGCTCCTCCTGCATTAGGCCAGCAAAATTTTACTTAAACAGCAGGAATTCTGAAACAGAAGAGAGTTTCACAAGTCTCCTACTTCACTGGGAGCTGTTGCTACAAGCTCTATCTCCTATTTTCACCAGAAATTTGGGAACAGTTTTTTTGAGAGCACTCAATTCATCTCAAGCTCAGTGTCAACATGTCACTTGTTTGGGAACACTTGGCCTCAGGCTGAGGGAATCCTGTGAAGATTAGTCAGGCATTGGAACTCTTAGAAGGAAAAAATACATACCTTGAGCAGTGGTTCAGGAAACTTTATTAACTTAACCAGAGGGCTTGTGGCATGTAAGCATGTAGTGACTGGGCCCAGAGCAAAGAACACTTTCACCTGTTTAGCCAGCTCAGGGTGTGTATAAAATGCTATGAAGCCTGCAAACACAGAAAAGACAGCCTGAGTTAGTGAAGATATATCCTCCACTGACAAATTAAAAACATAAGCAGCAGATAGCAAACAAGACATCATAGTAGATTTGCAGCCCACTGTCAGTTGTTCGTGCTTGTGCTGCAGGTTTTACTTAAGGAAAGTGTTGAAGTGAAATCCTTAAACTAATTTTATTTGGGAGGCAAAGTTCATGTTAAGGTTCAAAGCATGTCTGGGCATTGTCATTACCAGAATCGTTTTTGTAGGCAACATGTCAGTGAGGTTTTGAAGATAATATCAATTCCCTCTAAAGTTCATTAAACTCTCATAAAAAAATAAGTTTTTTAAATTAGAGTCTCTAAAAATCTCTCCATTTTTATGCTTCCATGAAACTATAAATAGTTAGCTGAACACTGGGAACTTTGAGTATTTTCAACTGACTGCTTGAATCACAGGCAGATGAAAAAACCTAGATGCTTGATTTGTTTTGCCATGAGGGTCCTTAAATACTGTAATGAAAGGCAAAGAAAGAAAAGGTCAGAATTTGTGACAATATATTATTTTTCCACACTTCCTTCTCTTTTATTCTGGGTTGTTTACACTAATGAATGGCAGTGACTCCTTTCTAGATAGATCTTGGATCTATAGATCTTACACACAAACCATAACCATCAAGAACTTTCAGCTTATGCTAAAACAGAGTTAGCTTCATTTAGAGGCCATGAAATGAGTAATGACAGAGGCTGGACCTAAGAGAAAATAGCTATTAATGCTTTTGCTTTCCTGATTTTTGGTCTCTGGCACTATGTTTTTAAACAGAAATGTGACCAGTTACAGCCACACGTGAACTAAAATTTAAATTGTAAGATTGACATCAAGTCACAACTTAATGTTGAGATTTTTTCTTGCCTTCAAGAAATTTAATTAAAATAAATGTATTCATTTAAATTATGTATTATATAGGCTGTTTTATCTTTTTAGTTTTTCCATCCTGTTCAAGAATAGGGGCCCCAGGGCAGTGGTCACAGCAACAACTCTGCCAGAGTTCAAGAAGTGTTTGAACAATGCTCTCAGTCCCATGGTGTGATCATTGGGGCTGGCCTGGGCAGGGCCAGCAGCTGGACTTCAGTGATCCTCTGTCCGTTCCAGCTCAGGATATTCTATGATCCCATGATTCTAATTGTCTGTCTTTACACAAAAGAACTTAATGTAAATTCCTATTTCTGAGAAAAATACCCTGTAGCAGTACCAAAAGTGCCTGGTAAATGACTGTCACTATATCTGTAATTATTTAACAAGCTGAACTACCACTGCATCTTCTATTAAGTTGATTTGCTTCTTAAGGGTAACCAAAGCTGGTTTCAGAAGTTTTGCATATTTTCCAAATCTCAACACAGAAAAATCTCTATGTTTTTCTAGCTCTCTACATAAAAGAAAAACAACAGAATCATAGGGGAGAGTCACCTACAGATCAAATGGTTGTTAGTAATTCTCCAGACATTACCTGCAGTTGACCCTTCAGAGTGACCAATATAGTAAATATGCTTCTGTCCAGTTTTATTCATTATGAAGTTCAGCTCTGCTGGAATATCATATTTACCCATTTCATCGAAGCTGTGGGGAGAAACACAAAGAGCTGGCAGACAATTTGGCTATCACAGTGTGAGTTACTGTCACTTTTGTTCACTGCACCAAGCAGGAGGCAGTGGAGGAGGTTCACATGTGTCTGCAGCCTTGCTCCAGCTGCAGAAATAGGCAGAGGGTGCAGCTGTGCAGCCTGGCTGCCTTGGGCTCTGTGTGCATGAAGTGCCAGCTTCACTTGGCAGCTGCAGCCCCTGGGGAACTGAATTTAACCAGTGCTTCCACCTGCATGGGTTACAAAACACATTTCTCTCTTGGTTGAATTCAACTGTGAGAGATCAGATTTCTAGACAAGGCTGCTCAGCATGTTCCAGCTGAGGTTCTTGCTCTCCCTCTCACAGTACGTTCTCCCTTTTCCTCAGCACCCTGTTTCCTTTCCCAGTCTCTGAAATCTCTTCCCCAGCCAATGCTCCCAACTCTGAGTAGTAGTGAGCGTCCATCTTTGGTTCTTTACTCTCCTGGGTTTGTGTACATCCTGATCTGATTTAGGTTTAGGTAAAAGCCACCAGGCTGAAGCTATCTAGTCCCCTTGGAGTGTCTGTGTTGGGTCTTTCTCTCTCCACAGAGTACCTGTACTGCCAGAACTCCTTCTGGCAGGGCTTCAGGGTCTTGTGTTTTAAAGACCAGGTGTTGCCTCGGCTGTTTCCCAGCCAGACATCGTAGCCAGCATCAGCGAGCACAAAGCCCAAGCTGTTGTTGGGCAGGTTGGAAATCCAGTGAGTAGCATCTCCTAGAAAAGCATGTTGTAGAAATACTGCAGGCCTTGGCCCTGAAAAAGATAAAATATTCTTTTATTGGAACAGCAATTAATGTGTATTTAATATTGGAGTGCAGAGTTTAGTTTGTGAGAGGTTTCCTTCTTCTAGAAGCTCCCAGGAGAACTATAAATAGAAACTGGTTTGAGAAACCTGAAGGATTTTTTTCTGTGCAAGCAGGAACCATTTAATGACATTTCCTAACCATTTTATGACAGGTCTGGCAAATAATGAATTTGCTGATGATGCCTGTCCGCCTTTCTCTTGCACTGCAAAGCCAGATTACAGCCCCTATGCTGACACCATCTACCCAAAGCTGAAAACTGCTGAAGGCATAACGCCATGGAAGAGAAAGAAAAATTAATCCAAGGAAGGAAATTGACTTTGGTAACCACTGAGCAGGGCTGAGGCCCCTGGTCTAACTGGGCTGGCCTTACTTTGAGAGTCAGGCTGGTATAAATGACCTCCAAACGAGATCCAGTTAGGGGAAGGCATCCAAATAAATAGTTCTATAGTATTAGCAAGGATTAATAATCAAAGTAGCAGTGCTCAGATACCTCAAATTTTAGCTAGAAACTTCTATTCAATCCAGAAAATGTGATGAAGCTGAGGAAATGCATTTGATTTTCACTGACAACCTTATTTATTTTCTCCTTCCTTAAGAATATTTCTGTCCTTCAGAAGCCTGGGAATTATTCATATGCCTAACCCCAGAGGCTTTGTTTTCAGGCTACTATTTTAAATGTATATTATTTAGGTTGTTAAGGTAAAACCTCCCCAAATCTTCTTGACTAGCCTATCTGCTAGACCATTTGAGAGGAAAAACCCTCCAACCCTTGGATGTAAAAAAATTATTAGGAAACTCTGAAATAAGGACAGAGACTCTGAATTTGTGGGATTCAGATGGATTTAGTATCTGAGTCACACTTCTGACTAGGTGCTCTTGTGGACATGGAAAGGTATGGAACGTGCCCTTGCAGGTGAGAAGGGGAAAGATGGGGAATTGGTGTAAGAGTTGGCTCTCAGACCTCCCTTGTGTCCTGTAACCATGTCACACCTGCATTGTGGTCATTCCTCCCAGCAGGAATTCTGTAAACAGCGAGAATGTATCCATCCTCTGTTGTAACTTCATATTCCTCACTGGGGAATCCATGATACCTGATAATTTCACTCTGTGGAAAGCCAAAGGAGAGTTTGTCAGTGTGCAGTTGTCCTGTTCTGGAGCCTAACCAAGACAGTGCAGATGTGGGATGTGCAGTGATGGTAGTGCAAGGCCCCAGACACAGAATCCATGGCTGAGAATAAACATTACAGTCTTGTAAAAGATGAAGAAAAGTCCTCCTCCTGTTTAGATGCTGGTTGTCTGGTATTTAGCCCCCTTTTATGGGACAAAGCAGAAGGGAGCTGAGTTACCAACACCCTTCTGAGATAGTTTGCCATGTTATGAAAGGCTGATAGAGATTGTACCTTTCTATAGATTAAATATGCAGCCATATCTATATAAGACAATGCCAATAGCTGTGGGGATGGTCCTTAATGAATCCTTTCTAACCAAAGTGTGGTTAGGCAAGCCATGCAGGCAAAGCAAACAAGGGTGGAGATCTTGTCAGAAGAATTAATGGTACCACCTATACCTAATTTTGCATATACTCTGAGGAAATCTTTGGTGACTCAGGGGAAGGCATCTTTGATTAATTTGCATTGTGAGAATCTGAAGAAGGGGTTCAACCTCCCTTACCACTGTTCTGAGCAAACAGTTTGTTATGGAAAGCAGGCCTTGGCTTCACTTGAGATTAGAAACCAGCCTTTGCCTCCACTGCAAAGGAATTCCTCTCTGTGGCAGCCCAGACTGTTTGGATAGGAGAATCAAGGTTTCTTCCAGGCTAGTGCTGGGAGGTTCTTTGTTCTCTTGCCAGGTTTGCACTCCTCCGCTTATTCAGTAGCCTGAAATACCAACATGTGTTGAGAAAGCTGACTGCAAACAGGTATCATGAGCCATGACACAGCTCCACATTTATCATATATCTGTTGGGCTTCACCCTAAATGCAGGCAGCAAAGTCTGTTGTTCAGTTTTGTATGGACTGGAGCACGCAGTCTGTGCTCTGTCCACAGCTCAGGGCTGAGTCTGCCCGCTGGGATCAAAACTATGTAGTCTGGATCTCCCCTCAGGAGGCTCTGGGGAGTTGCCCAGCCTTGGAAGCAAAGGTAGCAGCCAGCAGTCCCCACTGCAGTGCTACGTGTCTGTCCTCATGCAGTGAGCAAGGAGCACATCTGTCCCTGGCACGTTCAGAGCCAGCTTCATCGTGGGACTGACCCTAAGGCAGTGGTTTTGGAAACAGCAGGCTGGAAAAACAGGAGATGCAGAAGGGACTCTTCTTAGCTTTCCTGACAAGGACTGTAAGTTATGGAAATGGAAGAGAAGCTTTAGGAAAGCAGGGAAAGAAGGTGACCCAACTCACAACATTCATGAAGCATTCGGGGTTGCGACTCTTCTTGCAGTGGCTTGTGTCAGCAACTGGAGTGCATGCTGCTGTGAATCCTGCTGAAAAGGCAATTCCTTGGGAGCACAGCAGCACCAGCAGGCACCACATCCTGGGGCTCTGTGGAAGAGCACATGCAGGGGTGTTTGTGATAGGAAGAGAGTGGTGTGGAATTCCACAGGAGAGGAGAGTCTCCTGAAGGATGCCCAAGAACTGTTCCCCAAGGGCTCCCAGAATATAAGAACCTGTGTGAGGACAGGCTGTCTCCAGCTCACCCTGTTTAACAGGTAGGGTGCAGAACAGGAGAGGAAAGCACCTGGGGATACCATGCAAGAATATGCCTGAGCACTCTGCAGATTACAAGGGAACTGAGATCAGCTCTTGGCACAAGCCCAGCAGAAGCTTGACAGAGAAGCGTGAGCATCTGAGATGACCATCACTCAGTCTGCCTTCATCTGTCTCTATCCTTCTGCCAGCAGCAGGGGTGAAGGGAGAAGAAAGCATTTTGTTTCCTGTCTCCTCAGGAAAAAGGCAAAAGAGGTTCATGATGGGCTCTCTTTGAACCTGCCCTCTCTTCCTCTGGGATGAACGCTGTTCTTGTGTCTGTCAGTGGCGTGCTGGGGTGAGGAGCCAGATCATGAGGCTCATGAAGGTACCAGGAGTAATTCAGGCACTCTGTGAGGAATTTAATGGCAACACACTCACACATTCAGTGTCAGTTTGTGCTTTCCTCATGGGGTGATGTGCCCCAGAACATGATCAAGTTCCGTTTGAAATCAGCTCCTCTGAGAATATGGAGCAAACAAAATGACCACATGTGGCTCCCCAAAATCCCCATGAGTCAGTTCCTAGTCAGCCTTTCCTTTTGGTCCCCAGGCATGCAGCTCAGTACTGTGCTTACATATTCAAGAAAAGCCACATCATATATCAAACATCATCTTTTTGTTTTATGCTGTGCTTTAATGTGTGAGGAGAGAATGATGCCTGTGAAGAGGAGCAGTAGTCATTCTGCATGTGTATAAAGACCATAAAGATGAGGCAGGAGACCTAAATGTTCAACAGTAGAATCCATGGGACTTCATGCAGTGTAAGGCTTCAGCTGATCACAGCACCTTGTAAGAATGCCTCACCAGTAATGGCTGGGAACACCACTGCTCTTGCAGGCTGGGCTTCCTCAGAACAGGACACATTTCTGTGCCTGTGTGTGTTTGTGCTAGTTCACCCTCCTGTCCATCCTGTAATTGGTGTTTGTTAGTTGTTAAATATCTGCCAGGTCCAGCCCTGAGATACAAGCCTGCACAGTTCCTGAGGACTGTTTGTCAGGGAAGGACTGCTCCAGAAGGTTCAGCCTTGCTGGGGGGAAAGCAAAGGCAAAGGCAGCTGCTGTTATGCTCAGCAGCAGCCAGCAGGACTGATATGGTCAGCATTTCAGAATCCATGCAACTTCACAGCAGCCACAGCACACAGGGTTTGTGAGTGAATTTCATAGGAGACCTGCCTCTCTTACAGTTTTTGCCAGGAAGTTAAGCAGGCTCAGGAGAAAAGTCTTTTGGGAACCAGGCATCAGACATGGAGAATTTTTAATGATGCACACAGGTTCTCATGTAGCCACATTTCTTGAGTCTGCTTCTACCATAAGGCATCTGCTATGATGAGATAAGGTACCCTGTGAAGCTTATTTGTACTCAGGAATGTTCAGTATGAAGATCAAGAGAACATAAGGAGGTACTCCCCATCAAGTAATGGGGAAGAAGAACAGAATTTGTGGGATAAGAGAGAGGTAAACAAGGAAAATATGTTTTGACTTTTAGTGATCTTCAATTTAACCTTTAAATTCGACAGAACAAATTTGAAGAACTCAAACCTCATGAGTCATCAAACAGTTGAAATGAGGCAGCATTTGGAAACACCCAAAACTTTAAAATTGGCATCAAAACACACTTCATTAGATTCCCTTTGTCTATCAAACACTTCTTAATTTTTTTTGTCAAAACAAGAAGCCCCACAACTATATCGTCAGGCAGTGCAACACTGTTTTGCTTTCTGCTGTTTCACTCTGTTCTAGTGGGAGTAAAATATGTCTGCCTCTCCCTGCACTGGGAATCTCAATTTAGCAAGAAAAAATTCAGCTTGTTTTCAAATCACTACCAAGATTAGTTGAGGCAATGCAGAGGCTTAAGTATTCCTCTTGTTAAGGTAAACTTTCCTCAATGCACTCTGGGATCACCTGGCTTAGCTGGCATGGCTTATGGACTTCCAGGTATTGACCTTTTACTCAGAGGCAGGTGGCCAAGCAACATCAATCTTGGCAGGCCACTGCTCCCTTAAACTCTAGGAATAAAGACAGGAGACACAAACAGCTGTTTTCATCTAGTGAGATGAAGTCATAAGTAACTATTGAGCATGGTAAACTATCATAAAAGAAAATCCTTAGAAAAAAGATCAGGGAGAGAAATGCCCTTGGAAGTTTCTCTACTGACTTTCAAGATTCAGTGAAGCTAAAATGCAAGCCATTCTGAAATTTGCCCTTCAATCCTTGTGCCTTAAGCAGTCTAAAATTTACTTCATAGAAGCTGTAAGGCATACACACACCAACCAGAAGAGCAACTGTGACTAAACATGCATGAGAATTCACTGCCTTACTCACTAAGAAAGCATACATGTGCATTATACAGAAGGAACAGGAGGTCCAGATTACACATTGTTGCAATACTTGCTCATTCATTCCCTTGTTCTCAGAGGGAAGAAAAACAAGTAGGAAAAAATTAAATAGTTGCTTTTTTATCCCTTTTGTGCAGGTCAAACTTCTTTGTCTTCTAGCTTAAGCAGAGAAGCACTTCTGTGCATAGCAATAGGCTTACAGATGAGAGAAGAAAAACACTGCTTAGTTTTACACCCAGCTGCACAAAAGCTGGGCAGCACACCTTTATGGAGACAGGAAACAGAGGAAGAGATCATGAGCATGTAGGTACAGGTAACTCACCTCTGCTTTGAGTGCCTTGCTCCTGCCCCCTGCCATGGTGCTGCTCCGTCTCCGGCAGCAGACTGGCTCACTGGCACAAACCTGCGCCGATAAAAGGAAGCCAAAACAAAATGAGCACTTCAGGGAAGCAGCTGTGAGTGTCATGAGCTGGCAGCACGTATTGCAGAGCGTGTTTGAGTGCTGATTTGGCACTATTTCAGAAGTGGGGAAATCCTTGTGATGAAAAAGATGATCTGGTTAATTCACCATCCCAAACGCACCATGGAGCAGGAGGGTGCAGAGACTGCCCATAAATCAGTGGTTAGTATGTCTAGCTGGACCTGGGTGTTGCAGCTCACTGGGGCTGTGGCAGACCTTGATCTGCACTGTTGCCCAACTGAGGGGCTGCTTCAAATGTAATCTTTTAAGATGAAAAGGAGGAAGAGTACAGCTTTTCTCAACATAGTGTCTCAAGAACACCATCTCTGCTATTGCTTTTCCCTTGGTTTATGTTAATTTTAACATTGCAGACTGACCTAAATCTGTTTTCCAGTAAGCAGCACAACTTGTGAAATTTATCTTATTCTGCATTAAGTACACCCCAGTGCCAAAGAAGGCCTGAACACTACATGTAATCTTTTTCCCAGTGAGGGAACAAACAAGAGTTCTTGTTTCTCCTAAGCCATTTCTATCACCTCTGAAAACACACTATCTGGAGATCTTTGCTTAAGGGATGAATTAGCTGGAGTCAGCCTGAGGGCTCCATCCTCACTGAGATTGGCTTGATGGCCATGGGCAGAAGGACTTGTTCCATGTCCTTGGGCAGCTGGGCTAGAATCCTCCTACATGAGGATCAGCCTGTTCAGCCAATTAACTCACAAGTGTCTTCAGCAGAACTTGAGTTTCATCATGTGCTGATGAGCATTTAGAAGAACACCAGATTAAGAGGGATGTGTTCTTGGGAACACCATTGCAAACTGTATGATGCCTTCGACTACTGGGGGAAGGAAAGGAGTGAAACAACAGGATGTTGGTGACAGCACAGCAACAGTTCTGCTTTACATACAAAGAACACTGTTGGGCATATTGAGAAAGATAGTCTGATAATTTCTCAGTCAAAAGCATCATAACTTGACTTCTCTGATAACTGTAAGTGACAATAACTATCATCAAACTTTTGCAACATAATATCTCACACCTTCTCATGTCCCAAGGTGGGATTAAGAGTTCCCCACGATGTGTCCAGTGCTGTTTGCTCAACCTGCTTTTCCTGATTTTCCAGAAAATTCAAATTCCCGCCTCCTCAATGGTGTTCCAAGTTGCAAGACAGATGCACAATTGCAATCTCATTTCTAGGTGACTTTATGGAATGCTCTGCCTACTTTCAGGTATGATGCTGTAGCATTTAGCATGGAAACTATTGAAAACTTAAAAAGTAGGTCTCATGTCCTCATATATTTTCCCTACAAGCAGTAAGTTAGTTGAAAGATTGACTCTCTGAAGGGTATTTGTCTCCAGGAATTTGTATTTGATGGAAGGAATGTCCTTGTCTGGAGGGGAACTGTTTTGTTTGGATCAAACTTTAGTTACATTTGGGAAACAGAAGGAAACAGGACAGCCTTCAGCAGTGGGCTCAGGAGATGAAAATGGCCTGCTGTTTGTCTTGGAAGGGAAAGGTGCAGAAGTGGTAACAGCCATGGTTAATTTGTTTGACTAATGAACCATTACTCAGAGTGAGACTCTGGTCCTTTGGTCACACAGTGTCACCAGTGAACTGTCCCAGTGCAACAGCTGCACTGTGCTGGCTAGCATCCCACACTTGGCCCACATTAACATCTCATGGAAAGGGAGAATGAGAGTGTCAGGCTGAAAGGAAGCCCCTAAGTGCACGGTGTTTCTTTTCACAGTGAAGCCAATGGCATTTTGTTTTGGAGGAATGGTGACCTATAATGGCTGTAACCTTAAAACCACAGAGGTTACCCTTCAACTGAGTGGTTTTGTGCAGTAACTACCTATTTAAAACAAGTCTGGTAGAGTCATAATTCCCTCAGGAAATTAATAGGATGAATAATTCCTTAGCATTTTCTTGAAAGCAGGTCTTTCCAGTAGTGGTCAAAGTGTTCTAAACTTACGTGGGATGAAGATAATGGATTCTTTCTAGCAATGCTTGGGTAATTTTCATTTTAGTGTTTAAACTCCAAAGAGGCTGCTCAGAGCCTTGACAAAGGTTAGATCATCTCAGCTCTGTGATGGCCAGTAGCTTTCATGTGAAACAGCAGGAGGTGTGAGGTTTCTGCTGGGTTCAGGGCATAACTTTGAAGTAAATGGTTCCATGGAAGTGCTGCCATTGCCAACAGGATTAATATTGAATCAGCAAGGATTTCTTTTTCTCAGGGAGGGTCTTGAAGCCAAGTTTCCCAGCTTCCAGGTGCATGCTTGAACCTACTGTTGGGTCTACCCTGTGTCCCTTGCTTTCCCCCATGAAAACAGGGAGCATTCCTGTTTCAAACAAAGACAAACCCTCTTCTTTTCAGAAGAGAGGGTTTTTTTTGTATGAACTCACTTTCTTGCTTAATAATCTGTTTAATAATAAAATTATACAATACCACACCTGTTAGAATAAGATTTTGGTTACACTATGCCTTTAAATAACTGCCAGCCCAATAAACTGAGCAACAATATGAAGAATTATGAACATCTAGAGATCACAGAATGTATCCAGAGAAAGGAAGTGCTTTCATTACTGTTATAGTCTAGAGAAGAGAGTAGGCTGGAAGCAAACCCTGTCTTCTGTTGGCAGAGTATAGTTATTGCAGAATTGAAGATGTATCAATTGAAAAAGTATTAGAGATCAAGAAGGTTGTCAGAAAACATAAACTGCACTATCAGGATGTAAGAGGCACTGGAGTGACATGTAGTGTGCAGGAGGAACCCTTTCCCAGACTCTGGATGCAGCAGAAGGGGGATTTTGTACCCAGTGAATCTAAGTGCTGATGAACGAGTCAGGTAAGGCTTCTGGTTGTGGGTTAAGGATACTTCTGCATCAGGTCAATGATTTCATTGTACACATGCAAAGGTGCATCCAATCCCCAGATGAAATCCAGGTGTGCCCATTCAGGAATCTTCTTGTGATAGATAAGCTTCTTAATTTTAGACAATAAAATGGCTGCATCCTTGGGGTCTGCAAGCTGGTCTTGTCCCCCAGTCCATACTGCAGTCGGTACAGTCATCCCTTCCACGTTGTAGAGAGGAGGAGTAGTCTGGAAAACAGCACAGGAATGAATGTCCAGGAGAGCACAGCAACTTTAAACACTCATCTGGGGCTTTCTTTGGTCAATGCTCAAAGCAGAGGTGTCTAAACCAAAGAGGAAAGAAGTTCCCTTGTTTGCCTTTTCTGTCTGTGCTCACAGGGATTACTCAACAGAAAGCACAGCCAAAAGTAAAACACCCCCTGAGCTAACAAAGAGTTATTGTTGGGTCTATGACCTAAGTGGGAATCTTAGGGTGGGAGCCTGAAACTAGACAGAGATGTCAGGATGCCTCTGGATAAACCCCCATCATGGTCCTTTTGAAGTACTGGTTGGTCCCAGAAGACATTGTCTGGAGAGAAAACACAATGTGTGCCAAGGACAAAAAGGATCATGGAATGGCTTCTGTAGGAGGAGACAGAAAGCAGCTTAGGACTCCTGTGTTTGGAAAAGAGACATCAGAGCAAGGACAGGAGACAGGTTTATACAACCACAAATGGTATGAAGAAAGAGCACTGTAAGTAATTATCCCAAACACAAAACCTAGAAGGCATCCCACGACTTTCCAGGAGCAAGCAGATTCAAGACAAACCAAAGGAAGCTGAGTTTCATGCAAGTCATCATTAGGACATGTAACTTGTAATGACAGGCAGTTCTGGAGACCTAAAGGGGAGGAGGGTCAAGGATGGGATTAGTGTTTTGAATGGAAAAGATACTCCTCAGGGCCTGCTTGAGGACAAAGTCCTTTCAGTCCTTTTGTCTCTGGCTGCCAGAATCTAGGGATGGCTGTTAGTTTTCTAGTTTTCCTATTCCTAATGTTGCCATCTGTTTCAGTTACACTAGTAGGCAAAATGCTTTTGTTATTTTCTGTGTACTCTTCTTTTCCAATACTAATTTTCCAATTTTTCTGCCCTTACTTCCTCTTATTCCTATTGATCATTTAATTGAAAAGTTTTTCTCTTCCTCTCTCTCTCTTTTAAAATGCATTAAATTTATTATTGCTACTAGTGCTTGCATACTTTCTCTGTTGACTTCCAAACTGAAAAGCAATAATATTTTCATTTACTTATGTCCTGAAAATGTGTCTCCTTGCTCTCTTCCTGTGTGTTTCTGTGGTGTCCAAGGTTGCTTCACCAAAACATACCTGTTGGTATTTTTCCATGTTCTTCTTTGAACTGCCCCAGTCATAAGCTTGGAACTTCCCCGAGCGGGCCTCCTAAGGGGATGAACAAGAGAAGGGTCATTATAAAGCCATAATTTGGGAAGTTTCTGTGCTCTTTCCCTGATGAGCCTCTAGCTCCAACCAGAAGTTCTCCCAACAGAACAGAAGTTCTCCCCAACAGAAGTTCTTATGAAGAGCTATGAATGAGCTAATAATAAATTAATTAAAAGTGTCAAAAAGTGAAAAGGGGTCAAATGTTTTTACTATAAAAAAGGACATTCATGTTTTCTGCAGACAGACCTGAGGATGTTCTCGTAGGCAATTAGTTCAAGTTTGTAAAACTGCTGTTAACAACTGCAACAACTGTTAACAACAGCAAGCTCATCTCAGTGTTACTGTCTTGTCCTGTTCTTACAGTTGTGTTGCCGTCACTCAGCTCTGTGAGTGGCTCCATCTTATGTTTTCTCTTCCTACTCTATTTTGAATACAGAAATTACCATTTTTAGTTTTTCCCCTATGGATTGTTACTACTCTGAGAGACACCCTCACCAGAATCTTAGTATTGAAATTCTGTTGGCTCCTTTAGTTGCAGTAACAGTAAGGACAACAAAGACTTAGGAGTATTAATTCTGCATGTTTGTGCTCACAGTCTGTGGTTAGATGCTGAATTCCACCTGAATCAATTTGCAGAACTCCCTCCACTCTTCTTTTGTAACCCTTTTTCTTTTCAGGTCTAGGTCATGGTTACAAAAACAATTTTTCAAACTTACTATCTAATGCAAGCTCACAGCCAAAATTATAATTTTATTTTGAGTAAGTGCCTGTGCAGATGTCACTCAAATATATCTGTGTGTTTGCTTTGCTGAAAAGGGCACAAACACTCCTGCAAACTCTGTGTGCCTGCAGCTGCTTCCTGCACCACTCCAGAGCCGTGGTGCTGCCAGGAAAACTGCCTCACTCCAGAGGCTCCTCCAAGGGAGCTCTTTGGATCCTCACAGACAGAAAAGCAGCTCCTATCAGCACTGCTGATGAGGGGGACTATGGCAGTACCTTGCAGGTAAGGGATATAAACATTCTACTAAATAAAGTATTTATTTTTTAAGGTTCTATCGCCATCCAGTCACTGACAGCCTTGAAAGTGAGAGAAGAAATTGCAAGGGTTTTAATAGTAAAATGTGACAATATATGTGGCCACCTAAATCCTGCTCATTTCTTGACACCACATTGGAAAAATGACTAATTTATTAAGGCAAACTCCCTACAGAACTGCGGACATAATTTATACGAGATACTGGATACACAATAAGAGGAGTGCACACACAGCTTCCAGCCTCCTGCTGTATTTTTACTCAAATACAGCACTTCATTGTTGGCTTCAAATGTACCTGTATCACACAGGGCATCTCTATCCTGCTGGCAAAAGAAGGAGCAATTAAAAAAAGTGTTCTGAACTGTGTTTCAGTTGCAATCCACAAACTGCATGTGTTTCCAAGAAGCTGGCAATGTCTTCACAGCTGGTTATCTCTGTACCTCTCTATTCAGCTCGAGGTGAGTACCTGTTTTATCTTTCTGGGGTTTGCTCATACCTGACTCCAGTGGACTATGTTCTGCACAGAAGTTCCAGCAGAGGTTTGGGCAATATACACATTGATTCGGTTCTGAAAGAGAATATTCAGTGAGCATTCTCCTCTTCTATGCAGATGTACATCAAAACATATGCTACAGCAGTGCCATGTATCAATAAAACCAACAGAAATTGGAGTGGCATGACTGGAGACTCCCTCAGATCTATTTTGCATGTGGCACTGTGTCAGATTAGGAGTAGCACTGAAGAGCAATCCCTAACCAGCACATTTTCCATGATGACTGAGAATCTAGAAGAATCTACAAGTGAGAAGGAATTAATAGAAAACCCCCAATATGTGTGGTGTTTTTCAGAATTCTATAGCAGATTCTGTGTAAAAGACGATCACTGTTGGACAGAACAGCAAAGGGAAATGCAATTTTCTGATGAATGCACAAATATTTGAAATAAAAGACACCCTAACACTGCAGGGGTTTCTTAGCAAGCTGCTGTGTGATCCTTCCTCAGTGAACACATTCTGAGGAATTTTTTTAAAAAATGCTGGAGCAAAATTTTGACTCCTAGGTGACCTGACCTATAGCTGGACATAACATTAGGTGCCCAGGTGTGTCCTAGTACTCTCCTACTGTAATGATCCAAGGCTTGGAGAACAAGGACAAGGAGGAATATGTGCATTCCTTTCTGTGTTGCAAAGAGAAAACATGAAGCAAGTAGGCTTTATATTTCTTTTTTTTTTTTTTTTTTCAGATATGTGAAATATCTCTGATGAGAGCAGTAGCCACAGTATGGACCACAATAGGGTGCCCTGGGTGAGGTCTGTCAGAAGGCAGACTGCAGAAGTGGGGGGGCTCAGAGCAGCTGCCAGCTGTAGAACTGGTGCCAAATGCTCTTCTGAGGGGACAGGCAGTGGCTCCCTGCTGGAGACAGGGCAATCAGCAGATACTGCAGCCCAGTAGTGGGGACTGCTCTCTGCTGTGTGATACTAATAGAAACTCAGGATTCACACCACAGGATAGAAGGTGACTTTGGGAATATAAGCCTAAACTCCCAGCAGAGCTGGTAAAAGTTATACATACCACATCAATGTTTTTCAGGTTACAGCCACCCAGGCTGAAGAAGACACTTCTACAAAGCCTGGTGAAAGCTCTGTGGCTGCAGACAGGGGCTATTATCCTTGTCAGACACTCAGTCTGGGGAAGGAATTCTCTGTTGCCAAGCATACCCTGTGAAATACAAAGCAAACCATAATTTAGCAATGTACACACTTCTCCAGCAATTTCAGTGGTTCTTACTTGCCTTTCTCCAACTGTCAGATGATGTTCCCACAAACAAGTGAGAAATTACTTGGTTTTACATTGCATCAGCCTGCTTGGGCATTACTCAATCTGGGTTACATCACTTATAATGAAGAGATAGGTTAAATGTCTCCAATTCATAGTTTAAGCTTTTATATCAGTTGTGGCTTTGCCTGGAGGAATCTTGGAGACCTTTGAGGATCTGCATCTTGGTGCCTTTCTGGGTGCCCTGTCCCCACACTGAGCTGCTGCCTTGGACTGAAAGCTTTTCTTATTGCCCTGTCTGAACTTTCAGAAGCCTCACCACAAGGTAAACCAGCCCACATGCAAATGAGTCAACTTCACAAAGCCCTATACTTTCTATTTATCCATTTTAAGAGCTGAACAAGCAAGTATATAGCTAAACATTGGAAACCAAGATATTACACACCCTTAGCATTTTTTCAGGCAGGTAGAGGAGTTTTGTTGCTGGGCTTTTAGCATACTTAATAGCAGTGACAGGTGCCAATGCAAAGTAGAGTTTGATTTTTTGAGCCAGCTCTGGCATTGTTGAAAATGCAATGAAAGCTGAAAAAAAAATTAAAGAGGAGTTAAAACCCCATCATTTTAAATTAGACTGTTTTCAGTGTTAATATATGATACTCTACACTTTCAATTTATAAACAACCTTGTTAGTTGTTCAGAGACTGTGGTCCAGCCTAGGTTTATATCCATCCCTCTTCTCCATAAGTTACCAGCTTGTAGAGTTTTTTCCTCCCATTTAGAGAAATTTCTCTTTCTATATTTTTCAGCTTTGTCCCAAAATTGATTAAACATAGATATACACTTCTGATATATATTCATGGTTTTTCTTCTGGAAAATTCAATTCTGTATTTTCTTTTTTCATGTGTGCATCTGGTCCAAACTGGACAACTTTTCTTTTTGTACTCTCATCTTCCTGTTTTGTTTATTTTGGTGAACTGACCAGCTGCTGTTGGGCACACCCTTTCATCTTAGATAGAGACAATTTGCATGGCCCAAACACAACAATTTCCAGTATAATTCTTAGTTGACAGATTTCCAGCAGCAGTGCTTTTGATCCATCATGCTTCATTATCTTTATAATAAATGTTGAAAATTGCTTATACTAACACAGTATTTCACAACTACAAAGAGTTAATGAAAACTTCAGGTACATTTGTCAACTCAGTATCTTAAATCATGTTTTACCCCTGTTTTCCCAAAAAATTCCTGTGTCTAACTTACCAATGGTAGTGCCTTGTGAATAGCCAATATAGTACAACTTTTCCTGTCCTGTTTTCTCCAAAATGAAATTTATTGCTGCTGGGAGATCAAACTTTGCCATCTCATCAAAACTGCAGGCAGGATATTGAAAGAGAGACATGCATAAATTAAAAAAAACAGACTTTAAATTGAATTCACATTTTTATTAATAGCTTGTCAGCAAAGAAACAGTCTGACTGATTTAGTGAATCATTCAATAGTTCTTTGTATTTATGGCACTGGACATGGAAGATACTACTCAAGATTTTTTGTATTACACAGACTAGTGTTTCTATGGAGCTTCCAAAACTGGCTCAGGGCTGAGGAATGGCTTGGAGATGCCAGTGCAGGTTCCTCTGAGTTGTTCTGCTTCTATGCCTCTAGTTTGAAGAACCTGTTGAAGCAGTAATTAAAGTTGTCTCCATTACTATTGCAGTTCACATGCTTTTATAGGGGCACCTCAGCAAAAGTGAATGCAAAGAATGCTTATTAAAAAGCAGCATACATAAATCCCTGATTTAGCCAGCTGAAGGAGATATATAAGGATGGGCAATGGATATCCCCTTCAGTGGGTCTCTCTACCTGAAAGCCCAGAATTCATCTTGATCAATGGAATACTTCTGATGTTTTCTTGACCAGCGATTCCCTCTGCTATTTCCCATCCAAACATCAAATCCAGCATCAGCTAGAAGGAAGCCCAAGCTGTTGTTGGGCTGGTTTGTGACCCAGTTACTAGCATCTCCCAATAATCCATGCTGGAGAAACACAGCAGGTCTTGAACCTGAAAAATAAAGCAAAACTAAAACAGTTTATAATTGCTTTTATTTTTCATTTCCTGGTTTTTCAGAGACATTATTTTCTCATATTCGATACTGGGATTTTTTCCTGAATCAACAAATCATAAGAACAAAAACTCTCTTTCTGTAAGAGACAACTTCTAAGCTTCTGAAAGAATTCATGGAAGGATCTGCCTGACACCAGAGCAAACTAACTTGGCACCCTCTGGTCATTGTTTGTACAGCTCAGACACATCAGCTTGAGATCCTCAACACTGATACAGAGATGAAGGTGTGGGATTGTTTTCAGAGGTTTTCTTTATCCAAAGTATGAATCAGACACTGATACTAACCAGGTGTAAGCAAAAGCAAAGCAAAATTAGAAGCTGGAAAAGCTTTTGCAAAACAGGCTGATTAGGCAACATTTATCCTATTTTTAATTTTTTAAAGTTTTACTCATCAACTCTTATTAGGAAGCATATGCTTCATATTATGCTGGATTTTTATTCTAAATAGGTGCTTGGCATTAATTCTGTAGATCTTGCAGGTTGTTCAGGCCAGCCAGAACTCTCTGCTACAATTTCACTCACGTATACAAGCTTTGGTGGATGTTTTAAAAACACAAGTTATCTCTTTTGAGAATATGCCCTACCTAGGCTGGTATTGTGTCATAATAATAACTGTACCTGTGCTTCCTTGATTCTGAGTACCATAAGGAATTCTGTTAATGGTAATGATATAACCATCTTCTGTCACCACTTCATACTCCTCACTGGGGTACCCTTTGTAAGTAATGAGCTCATTCTAGGAGAGAAGGTACAAATGCATTTACTTCCACAAGTCCATTTCATAGATTACAAGACAGACACAATGAAGAAATGTTAGAAAGCAGGTACAGCTGGGGATTTAATCTACATGTTTTAAGCATCTGAATGTATGCAACCCTAAAGCAACAACAAATTCCCTTTTTTTCCTTATATTACATCTAGGGCTTTACTACCCAGTTAAAATATGTTGTATAAAACCTATTGCACTCCTGCCATATAATCATCACAAGCCCTTGCACTCTGGTGATATAAGAACCCCTGTAAGCTCATAGCAGCACATTATGAGCTGAGATGAGGAATGTGGCTGAGAGGAGCTGTCTGGGTGCAATGCTTCTGATTTACCTCAAAACAGCCTGGAACCAGCTCATCTAAACTACCTTCAGAGAAATCCAGACAGCTTCACAACTGTGGTTTGCTGAGCAGCACAGATGCAGTGAGCACTGCTGAAAAGCTGACTACATTATGGGGGGAAAAATCAGTCATTTGCATAGGGAAGGGATTTGCATAGTTGCAAGGGAATTCCCTAGCACAGCCCACCTTAAGCCCTGAAGTAAATATTACTTTTGACCTGTAATGTTCCATCTGTTTTGTTACAAAAGAGGATTGGTTTTTACAACTTCTACTCAGAGAATTACTCAATGTATTTGCCATGCAGGACAGAACCCCCAAGATTTTAACAAACAATGAAAGACCTAAGCAAGCTTGCTTAGCAAGAGGTGTTTTTCTGAAAAGCAGGCCATTTCTGGTCTCTGCTGCTCACCACAAGTTGTTTATAGACTTCACTGCTGATGAAATGCTGACATTCCAGATAGTCATTCTTTCAGACAGGCAGATAGTGCCAGCAATGGCAAGCTGGTAACTGATACCTAAAAGGAATTTAAGTCTGGAGATTCACTATTTGCTTTAATTTTTATCAGAGAGAAGATGGGCTGTTACACATGCAGGCAGAAGAGAACAGAGGAGAAAGCAGTAGTGTATACAATGACTAGAGAGGATAGGTTAAATAAAGGCAGCTTACCTACCCTGTTATTTCTAACACTTAGAAACCTCTCTGCTCTAAGTCATGTGTATTATCAATTCTCACATCACTCCATCAACCAACTTACAATACTCATAAAGGCTTCAGGACCCAAAGCTCTCTTCATTCTTCTCAGTTCTTCTGAATAAGTAACTCCCTGAAACAAATATGCCACAGCAACCAACAGCCATATCTTCTCCCTGCAAAATCCAATCCATTCATCTGTCAGTAGTCCTCCTCTGCACTTGCAATCCAGACAGGTTCTGAACTTTTCTGATCAGGAAAGTGCTGTCTAATAATGAATGGAGCCAGTCTAACTCCTTACTTGTTAATTAAATGGAACAAAGCTGACTTCAAACAGCTGTCTGAGGGCTTTGGGCAGCAGCCTGGACTCTCTGCTAAGGTTTGGACTAAGATGTTGCTCTTGATCAAGGCAAAAGTATCAATGAATCCAAGAAAAGAAGTAAAGCTTCTGGAGAAATGAATGTCACTCATTTTTCTGAGAAGTAGGTCACTGGCATTGCCATGCCATGTATTTGATCTGTAGGTGAATTTGGAAGCATTTGTGGCCAACTCTATGAAACACAGAGTTATTGGGTAACTCGTAAGTAAATCAATCATTGTCACAAGAAGCTTTTCCATTTTCCAAAGTGGAGGTAACCAAGGTGATGGATAGTTAGTGGAAAAAAGTAAAAACAATTGCAATAAAAAAAAACCAACTACTTATTATTTAATTTAAAACTTAGGAACCTAAATAAAGCAGTTCTTTATAATTGCAAAATTTATAAAAACCTGCTTAATGACAAAATTTCTCCACTCCATGGGATGAGTATGGATAAGGGAAAAGAACACTTTGCTAAATGTAATGCTAGGTAGAGACTGAGTGCAGGAACATCCAGTTTTGTTAAGCAAAACAAAAAGACTTGGGAGGTAGCTGTCCTGCTTAGATGCACTCATAGCAGCTCCACTGTCTGTGAAGACTTATATACTCTTTGCTCAAAGAAAATGCAGCATTTGTATGAGCATCTTCTCTACCCAATTTAACCCCCCAGAGGCCACACCTAAACTTCTGTTGTCCCAGTGATAGATCTTTCTGTCAGACTGATTCAGCCAAAAAATCTATTGAATTTATTGTTTTCATAATCAAGAAGACTTTTAAGCTATTCCCCCCCACCCCCCCCCCAAAAAAAAAAGAAAAGAATAGCATTTTTTTTCTTCTCACAGAATAACAATTTATACACTAACTCCCTAGCACTACATTCTGGTACAATCTGTGTGTTGAAAGTACTTAACTAATTTTGTAGAGAATGGGGCACTTAGAAACCTTTGTTTTACTGAGCTAGCATCCTTTATTTGGTCAAAAGTTACCCTTTTCTGATTCTCTTGCTTCCCATCTTCCATTCCTCTTCAGCTATTCCAGAGTTACCTAAATTCAGGCTGGGTAAATCTCTAGTTAAAAGGAATCTTTCCATACTTTCACCTGCTCACAAGCAAAACAACACAACGAACTGCATTTGTTCCCAAACAGTAAAGCAGCTCCTCAAGCTCAGGTCTCATACCATCTTTTGCAGCTCCCATGAAGCCTTCACCAGTTTTGGATCATAAATTAATCAAAGCATTACTGACCTTGTGCCCAAAGTCATGGGTTTGGCTGAGCAGCTGTGGCTGCAGAAGAATGAAAACTCAATTCCTGGCTGTTTGGAAGCACTGCTGGCAGTGAAAGGATGGTCATGCACTGTTTTTTTCCCCAATCATGCAGCAACTTGACAATAAGCCTCTGTTTCTTTCCCACTACTCATTCCTTCTGCTATCACTTCAGCTTCTCCCTGGTGCAGCAGCAGAGAGGGTGACTCCTTTTATTCCCAAACCTCATGCTTTTCAGCTCCTCAGCCACCACAGCTATAACAAGGCTCTTCTACTATCACAGATTGCTGGGTTTTTAAGGAGAATACCAGTCTCTGTAGAGTGGCAGAGCAGGAACAGGAATTTTGAAACACAAATATATTCATAGATATACGTTATCATACCTAATGAAGTTGTCAATAGACCTGCAACAATTTTCTCTTTTACTAACAGCCTTCCAATGCCAGCTTCTCATTATCTGGAAAGGAAGGAAGGAACTCTGATATCTGTACAGATGTTACTGCACATATTTTTCTCTTATTTTTTAATGCTTTTGTTGGTGTTCCACAATGCTACATTGCTGCTGAAGTGGTTTGAGAGAATTTTCCTCCATTTATATTTAATTTCTTAAATGGTCATAGAATTGAATGGATAGTCCCTAAATGAATAGTTATGAAACCAGAAGGCTTTTCTGCAATCTGTATGGACTCAGAAAACACTGCTGAGATGGGCACATGTGTGTCAGTGGTCTCAAGCATACTCTGAGTGGGCAAGAATCATTCAGCAGTGGAAATTAGGTAGGACTGAATAGAGAGTCCAGACAGGTCCTTTTTAAGGCATTCAGGACAGTGACTTTTTTAAATCTCTTCTTTTTGTGGAGGACAAGCCCAGTGCAGCTGTGTTCCACCACGAGGGGTGTCCTCACTACAACAACATAAAAGTAGGAGTGAGGATATTTTTAAATTTTTTTTCACCTGTGTACTCTGGTATAATGCTGGTGGGTTTTTCATTCTGCATATTCCAGATATTTTTAAATCTTGAAACTAATTATTTTTTCGTGTTCAGCTCCCAATTTCTATTCCTCCAGATATTCTTTCTGTCTCACAAATAGTGTTCATCCATATAGAACAGATCAGTTTTAACACTGAGATGAACATTGACCAAGGTTTTGAGCAGAATTTGATATTTCTATTTACATTATACCTTGCATGCTTTCTTCTTGTACTGCTGCCTGTGGTTAGGATTAGAAATATTCAATATATCTTCAGAAGTTATTTTCTTTAATATTTACAGATCAGAGAGAAATATGAAAGAAAATCTCAGGAGAAGACCTTTTCCTACAAGACTTGTTATCAGGCCTTCAAAGCAAAATAGAAACATCTGAGTTCAGTTTCTGGCAGCAAATTAGGAGAGGAAATTATTTTCAAAGAGCTAGTTCAGAACATGGAGTGTTTTCAAATATTGATTCTACACATGGGATGGGACTTTTTGAATCTTCTCATTATTTCCTTTATATAATCCAAGTTCTTTCATCTTTCCTGTAAGAAAAGCAGGTTTTCACCATTTTAAAGTCTCAGTGTCTTTTAAAGCTCGACAAGAATTTCACTAGTGAACTGTTTAAATGTGTACTTGCCTTTGAGTACCTCATGTCATTCCAAGTCATTAAGATGTGCTATTAAATCTCTGTGCACACAGCCAGCTTCATTCCTCAGTGCAAAACAAATCTCCAATAACAAAAAACTCACTAAAACATTGCATAAACATGGCATAATACCATAAATAGCAAATGTTTGGATGTGTTTGAAGTGAGTATTTGAGATGGGCAAAGAAGGTGAACTAGGGTGAGTATTGGGCTGATTTTTTTATAAACCAGACATGCACACTCAGTTGTAAATTGTCAGGTTTCAGTGGAAGTTACTCACACTGTAATCAGGTATGGAATTCGGTAGAAATGCTTAAAGGTTGAGATGTTACTGTCACAGTTGTGGCTGCATCTTCATGAGTGTGGTCATATGTAAATGAACTTTAAACTGGTCAGCCTAGGTTATATAAACTGTTCATTCTCAGTTTATGAAGCCTCAACTATTTCCAGAGCTTTTTATGGATAAAGCCCCCATCAATGTACAGAATATAATCCCTAGCATTTTTGTGTTTTCTGTAAACTCTTTGCTCTCCTCATTCCCTCCTGCTGAATTGGACTTGGCTCTGGAAATGACTCAGGAATGGAAGATATTTTTATACAGCTGAATATAGCAGTTCATCATGGATCAAGTATGTCCTTTTGGCTTCTTCATGCATCTAGTGAACGTAGTTATCAGAAATGTTTTGCTATTTTAAGTATGTTAAGGAGGGCCTCTAAGGGGAGGTATGCTTTATTGAGAGACAGACTTGTTTTTGTGGAAGTTGCCATCCAGGAGTCTCCAAGGGAACACATAGCAGCAAAAACAGAAGGATCCCCTCGTGCACTCATATGGCTTTTAGAACATTTCATGTCATAATGGTGCAAACAGTTCCTTCCTGAGAGAGAGGAAAACACTGAGAACCAAGCACAGGGTCTCTTAGTGTGCTCTCACTGAATCCCTGGGATAATACCTGGTTCCCAGCAGCATGCAACATCTGCCCTCAGCCCCCAGCCCTGCTGCTGCTTGGCTGGAGTGCTGTTGGCACATTTTGGGGGTGAAGGCAGACCCTCCCTATTCAGCAAGGGACCCTACACCTCCAAACAGCAAAGGAGCTGCTCTCAGTGGAGTCCATAACACAGACAGAAGTGCAGGAGCATAAAGCACCAGGCACTTCTTGGGTCAGAGATTCTTCTCAGCTCTGTCAGGCCTGCAAAAATATTTCTGGTGGTCATCATCAAGGTCAATGGACTTGCCTGGGGATCACCAGCAACTGGGCTGGGTGGCACAGTGTTTGTAAGTTATGAGTGAGGTAGCTCTGCATTGGCACTCAGATAATTAAGAATCTTCTGTGTGACAAAGGTGAAGGGAGGTGTCAAAAAGAAGGACAGAGAGGGCTGCAAGCCTGGCTGTGCTCTCACTCTGATGCCTTGTCTGGAAATGTCCCAGGCAGCATTGCCCTCCTGCTCAAGTGAGAGTCACCTATAGAAGGGGCAGCTTGCACATGAAAAGCTCAGCACCAGCCTGTCAACTTATCCAAGGGAAATCCAACTTGTGAAGAGAGCAATTATTTCCAAAATACTTTCTGGCTGATGCTGAGGTTTGTGAAATGCAAGCCAGGATTTCTTCACCTCTGAGGGTGGATGAAGATGAAGTCTGTGTTGCAATTTATGAGCTTTGTATTGTTCAAATTGTTTTGCCTGACAATCTGCAGACAATTATTTTTTTATCCTTCTATTAATTTTATAGTAATGTACAGAGCAGTATCTTTTCACCCCCACAGATATCAATTATATCACTCTAATCAGAGATGAAAGGAATTTACACATCTGCCTACACATGTGGAAAGCTGAAAATTACATATGCTTTATTTGTCTTGCACCTGTTGCTAAATGAGTCTTGGGAGTGTGAGTTGAAATCCTCTGGCAGAACTGGCAGCAGCAGGAGCAGGGTGCAGGTCCTGCACTCAGTGTGCAGCAGTCCCCTGGTGAGCATGGGCCATTGAGCTCTGGTGAGCACAGACTGAAGAAGTCTCTGGTCAGCCTTGTGCCCACCCAGCTGTTTTAGGGGTCAAAGAGGCTGTGGGCAGAGGGGCTTTGGTTTTTCTTAATGCTAAGAATTAAAGTAAGGATCTGGGAAAGAAGGAGGATGCTGGGGAGGTTAGAGACAGCATCACAAACCTCTGCCCTCCATTCAAACTGGGATTTTTGCATACCTGCAACTGGGTTGAGTGGGGGCTGAATTAGCAGCATCCCAGAGTGGGCTGGCACCCCTGTCTCTCTTCCCATGAATACTTTTCTCCTTTCTGCTGGAAAATTCTCATCAAATATGAATTCCATTACTAATCATCTCCATCATGGTTTGTTCATTCTTTTCATGCCTTAAAACCAACTTCCCCCAACTTCTGCTATGGCAGCATGTTAGTTAGTCATAGACCTGTCTTTCCAAATTGTAAAGCACTTATTTTTTCATTTGTACCTTTATACATAGTAGGAACTTCTTTTGAAACAGCAAAGGTTTTTCTGACTCATAGATCTGATCCTTTTTCTTTAAAAACTGGAGATACCAATACAAACTAATGCTCTGAGCATCAACATTAACTTTCCCATATGAAATAATCTACTCTAAACAATGAAAAATGAAATATACAATAATTATAAAATTAAGATGATTACCTTGTACTTAGGATGAAGAATACTGTTTTGATCTTTTGTAAGGGAAAAGGAACACGATCAAAGTATTTTAACCTTAGCTATAGAAATGCACTTTAAATAGCAAAGCTGCTTATCAAATATAGTCTGTGTTTTCAATGGAAGCTTTCCCTTATAAAGACAAAATTTGCCTGCTTACCCCAAAGTGATACTTTCCAAACCAAATGAAGAACCTACATGTTCTATTTTACTTATGTCAACAAAATGTTTCATACCCTTGCTACGTGAAGGAAGCTAACTTCTAAAATGTTAGTGCCAACATAGTTCCACAACATTGCACAGAGGACAAATGAAACTTATGGACCTCTTTCAAGCTCTGCTCCACTGAATGTTCCACTAGACACCCAAAGTTTCCATTAAACAAGGGAGTATTCTTTCACTAAGACAAACAGTATCAGACAAGAGCATAATTCTTACCATCCCTAAAGAAATCCATGTCTTTTTGATGATCAGGATGACCTCTTTGATTTGGCAGCATTTTCTGAAGGTCAGGAAGATGCCTCTGCAGAGGGGTCTCGTGGCTGTTTCGCTCCCCTGGAGCAGATAGCAGTGGCCATCTGAAAAGCAGTCAGTTCCCAAGGCCTGTGTGAGAGGACACTGTGTCCCTCTGTGCTAGTGGGATTGTTGCAGGGGAGAGGCTCCAGTATTGGAGGAGACCAGGTCTGAAAAGCTGGTAATTTGTATTTTCCTATTGAAAACCAACAGGACAACTAGTCAGGTCTTCACTATCCAAAAAGTTGTGGTGTGGTGATACTCAGTCTGATCCTGGTCTGAGCTGGCAGCAGCCCTGCAGAGCAGCACACAGGGGTACCAGCTAACACCTGGCCCTGGCAGCATCACTTTTAGGGTCTGTAGCCCTTGCACTGTGTCCTGTCCCTCAGCTGGCAAGGCTGGGGTGACATTTCCCTGCTGCAGCAGTGCCCAGCCAGATCAGACAGGCACTGGTTGTACCCACAGTCCTGCTCAGGTCATCCTGACATCTTGAAATAAGTGTCTGCAGTCCATGTCTAATGGCTGGCACATTGGACCACTCATTGCTGTTATCCAATCTTCTCAAGTAATTCTGATCCCCAGGGCTTTTGTTTCCTTCCTGTGCTTCAGCTGGCACCTCCAATTAGAAGGATTTTGTGCATGAACTGTCCTGCTACTTGTCTGAACATCTTCTAAGCTTCAATCTTGTTAATCTGAATGAATACTCAAATAAGTATATGAAAATTGTGGCTGAAATCCTTCCCTTTGTGCCCTAAGGGATGTCAGATTTTTTAATATAAATCATAGATGATGTTGTAATTACAAATTTTACTGAAAGATACATTAGAAAATGGATTACTGAAGATGAAAATGTCACTCTTTTTTGCCTTGAGAAAAATAAAGTATCTGAGAGAAACATTTAAACAAAATTTTAACAGGCAGGTAATTCTTGCAGTTTGCAATGCTGTAAAAATTTCAATTCAATCCTATCAGAATTCTTTTTTGTTTAATAAACTGCTCCCTGAGCACTTGATAAAGCCACCCTGGTTTCCTGTCAGTTTGTACATTACAATTGTTTGCAGGCTCCAGTGAAATATTTAGGGTATCTCTCTTGTTCTTCCTCTTCTAATTTCCTAATCATGCTGCACTATTTACTGGTCAGGACACTTGAAATCTTTCTCTTCTAGTTTGTCAACTTTTTGTTATCAAACAACAATGCCTTAATTATTTGTGAAGGACTATGCTGAAAACCAGGGAACATGCCAACAAACACACAGGCAGTACAATCTCCTGAACATTGTTCCTTTAGGAAGGCAGCTGAACCATCCTCCCTTAGTCCCTTATAAAATATTCTATATAATACATACTATTCTATATATACTATATATAGAATATTCTATTCTCCTGCTGGATTGCTCATCTTCATGTTTTGAAAAAGGATTGTGCCATGCAAAACAGAATTTTATTTTTAGACTAGTATACTTTTCAAATAATGAAGACACGCACAAATACTTTAAACAAATGAGTAATTCTGATATTATGGACCCTCTGCAATCAGACTCACCCTTAAACTTATGGGCAATGTACAGTGCCAAATTTGTTGTCATTCATATACTGGATACCTTTGTTTTTAGTTCCATAAGGAAGCATTTGTTTCCATAAAAGGCACTGGATTAGGAGGCACCCTGAATTTAGTGCCACTGTTTTCTGCATGGCTTGTGCATGGTTCACTTTTAACAAGTGAGAAACTGAAATTAGACCAGTCCAGAGAAAATGGGATCCACCCAAAAATGGATGGGAGTTTCCAGTCTCCAAGAATCTTGGCATGTACGTGGAAAGAATCATTACCATTTTGTGTACTGTGAATTCTCACCTGGCATGTTCAGCACCCTGGAGCTCGTTCCAGATTGTGCAGAAGTGAACCACATCTTCACACCAAGTTTAGCAAGGGACATTGAGGAGGGCCATTGGCATGATCTGTGGAAGGATACAGCCTTGCCTTCCCCACTGCAGAGCTGTTAAAACCAGCAGATCTTCCACCTGATGCCTCCCCACATGTGATGCAGCCAGTGGCGCCAGGGAGGGCGAGCAGCACGAGGGGCAGGCAGCTCTGACACGGCTTCTGTCACCACTGGTCTATAATTTTCACTTGGGACTGCACAGAATTACAGCCTTGGACTTTATTTATGAGAAAATTAAATCAAAGCCAGGGCTAGATAATTGCTCACAGCAAACTGACCTCTCTACGTGGTACACCAGCCACCAGTGGGTAAAATCATAAATACAGGGTGTATGTGCACACAGGGTGTGCTCATGCAATCCTCTGCTCACAGTGGCTACTTTTTCTCTCACATGGCAATTCAACTCAGAGGGACTTTTGGGGAAAATGTTTTTTTCAGAATCACAGAATTTCACTAATCTCTCTGCTTTTCCCCTTTTTCTTTAATCCTTGGTCACTGTTACCTGTAGGACACTGGAAAAAGAGAGGAGAGTAGCAAAAGAAGGAGTTACTCAACACAACAGTAATCAGATCCTGGACCCATCAGCAAGAAACAACCAATGGGCACTAGTGCCATTTCAGGTGCTCTTGAGAACCTTGTCTGCCTCTGGGATTTGACTCAGGCTCTGTGTGTAGTCATTTTGGCTGAACCAGTTTCTTGCTCGATCATGTCAGGACTGTGTTTTATCTTAATCTGCTAAAGATTGCTTTATTTACAAAACTATAAGTAAATAATGAGGACTGGATTTTCAGGTAAACTTCACTTTGCTTATGCAAAGCAACAGCCAGATTTTCAGGTGAAAAAAAAAATTCCTTTTGTGATAACTGATGGGTACAAGTTCTTTAAAATCCTGAACATCAGTGATCTGAAAATTTACACTGTATGTAGCTGAACATTACAGGGTAAAAAAAAGGATGAAAGAAGTGGTCATTTATGAGAGGAATTCTAAGCATTTTCCCTTTCCCAGGTGATGCAGACTACTCAGTTCTGTACATTCAAAGCCACAAACAAACTCTCCAGGATCAGCAGGTGCTCCCAGTGTTCAGGATTTTAATTTGTGATGGATGCACCCCTCTGAATAGGAGCTCAGTGTCTGATATCCTCACATGACTCCAGGAGTGGCAATCTTTATGGAAATGCCAACCAACCTTACAATAAAATCTTAGTAAATTCATTAATTTATAACAACATTATAATTTAAATTGTGTTTTTTCATAGTTGTGACAAGCCTAGGAATTATTAGCATGATTGTATCTGGTTTGATATTATCCTTGGACTTCAGAATACTTGATAGATAATCTCACAGATTGTATCCAGTTCTTTGATGTTGTGCAGGTTAGAAGGTTTTGGGTTTTTGTTTATTTGTTTGTTTTTCCTGTTACTGATAGATTTAGTTTTGGTATTTAGTCTGCTGGTGAGGCTACTTTACACCATTATGACTTTTTTCTAGACACGGAATATTTTCTTACCTGCAACAGACTTTGGCTTGCAGAGATTTGTCCACCAGAGTGGGTGTATAACCATGCTGCAAAGGTTGGCTCTGTTAGCATGTGAACCCCAGAGGGTTTGCTGTCTTTGAAACATCAAATGCACCAGCTACCCGGTGTGCACACATGCAGTTCTGTCTGAGAAATCCCAGTCACAAATTCTGATTGTGCACCTAATTGGAGACAATCACCCTGATATTTCCCATCAAAGCAATGTGGATTTACCAAGGTGGGACAAAATGAAATAGCAGGCTTGTATTATGCAATGCACTTTGTCTTGTTTATTAGCAATAGATAGGGTGGTCATTTAAGATGAACCTGCTTTGCTGAATACAATCAGAGCATGGGAAGGTGTGGTATCTCCTGGGTGAGCTCAGGGAAGGCTGGCTAGCTCCAGCTGTGGGGCTACAAGGATGAGCCTTTCCCACACACACCCTGGTGTGCCACGGCTCTCTGTCCATGCACTGCCCTCCCTCTGCACGGGGAGGTGATGCACACTGTCCTGCTGCTCCTGCCACAAAACCACACAGCAATGCTGCAACAGCAGAGGACTGCACACTGTTCAACCCATCTCAGAATTAAAAAGCTGATGGAAAAGTTATACAGGGCAACTAATCATCATGGATCCAAGTTTGGTTATGCTTGCTATATATTTGCATTTTTTGAATCTGCTTTCTGGGCTTTGAAGGGGAAAGAGACACTCCTAATATATGTGGCAATTTCAGTTCCAAATTCAACTATGTGTTGCCATACTTCTGCTCAGGGAGAAGGAAAAAGAAATCTCCATTTGCCCTCTCCTGTTTTTCACACACATCCATTTATGAGTGATTCATCCAGGGCAGAATAAGTTTATAGACTTGTGAACTCAGAGGTCTGTTGAAGTTTCTCATTAATCTTTTGAATAAATCAGATTTAAAACATGATTAACTAGATCAAACGAAATATAAACCACAGTATAGTAAAACAGAAATTCTACTTGGCTTCAGTCCTTCCTAGCAGCTGTTCTGCACAGGTATTGAGCCATGTACACACCTACTCAGCTTTACAAGAAAGCTTTTCATAGATGTCAAACTTTTCCTTAAAAGGATAGAACAAAGACAAAATGCTATTAACAAAATTATCTTTCATCTTAGTAACTACAGCATTAAAGTCATTGTAAAATAGAGAAACGTTTTCAGAAATACAATTTAACTTGAAATTTCTAATTACTGTTAAATGAAAACTCTTTAAAACTTGATTAACAATTACCATTGCTGATTTTCTACTTGAGATTAGTTTTGACTGAATTCCATTCAACTTGTAATTTTGACTGTACTTGCCTGAGATGTAAAATCTTTTTAATAAGAAAAAACACCCATCTGAATGGCTGATCTGAATGCTAGCAACATGTGGATTACAGTCCTATAAAAAAGGTTTAAGACATTGCTCAACTTAATTTTTCTTACACTTTTGTTTTTAATTGTTTTACAGACTTAGCTGGTTGTAGGACAGGTATTTGAATAATTATTTTTTCAATGGAAGTATTGAGTAACAAAGCTCAGTTTGTGCATGGCAGTTCTGTACAGTCCAGAGGGGCTGCATGAGCATTTCACAGGTGACACAAGAGTCTTCACAGCTATAAGCAATTAAAAAGAAAGAAGATAATCTATCCAGAATGGCACACAGGGCATTGATTTGGGGCAGAACCAGCACAGTGATTGCAATAGCATTTCCATGGCAATATCATTCTGTGTGGCATTTTTTACTTTGCCTTGTCTGGAACTTGGTCCCACATGATCTGCCATGGTACCCTGTCTAGATACACAGTATTGATGCAGTAATTCATACCTGTGGCAGAGTTTCAGGACAAGGAGCACTGAAATTAAGAGGTTTGGGGCATTGTTGGTTGTAGCTGTGGAACATAAAGCAAAAAATATTTTGCCATTTTGTGCCAGCTTTTCCATGGCTGAAAGTGCTATGTAAGTGAAGAACAAAAAGACATGGAATTTTGATTTAGAAGGAATCAGCTTGAATACGAAAGTGTTTGTTTCTGTGATTTCCAGCTGGAAGCGAAGAAAACATAAAACAATGAGCTTGATAAAATGATTATAGCAGAAATGTGGTATTTTAGTACTGGATAAGAGCCAGGAAAACTAATGACAAAAGCAGAGCATTTTCTATTTCCAAAACAGTCAGCAAGAATTTGTTTGCAATTTCCTTCTTAGGGCACTTCCATGAGAGATGTTGACAGTAAGATTGTCATATTTTTTACCCTGTCACAACATGGAGTCCCAATGTGGAACATGTAACATGTCTATGCTGGAGAAGACACATTTCTGCAGCTGATTATTTCTTCTGAGCTTGAGGATGCTTGCGTGAGAAACAGATGATGAGATGGAATAAGAATAAATTAGAGATGAATGAGTTCACTTTCCTGCCTGGGCCTGGGTTTTTGAGGGAAAGGTGTTGCTAAAGGGTGCCACTTCCTTCTCAAATCCAATCCACCAAGAACTTCTCAGATCAAGCTTCCTTGCCATGCTGCTGCAAAGTTATATACACAGAAAAGGACTAGGAACAGTTTCCTCAACAGGTACAAAAGTAGAATAAGTAATAAAGAATCCAAAGCAAGTCTTCCCATTTTGAAAGGGAGAAATGGAGTGCTACTACATCAAATTCAAAAGTCCTATTATCATACCAAGTTGCCCCAGAGAATTTTTCTTGAGTGTGGCTTAGAGAGCAGCCAGTGTAGAAGTTTCTTGCTCTCAGTTTTGTGCACAATAAAACCTTTTTGTGTTCTCCTGCTTTCTTGTGCTATTGAAGAAAGTAATGCCATCTAGCAAAAAAACACTACTGAAAAAAAACCAAATTGCTTTTTTTTTATGACACAAACGCTTTAATTTCATTTTTTACATACTTCATCAGCAGGCGTCAAGAATTAGAAGGTAAGGTTTGCCAAAAAGCTGTGGAAAAACAAATAAGTTAACTAGGACAGCTCTATAGTCTCTCTTCTCAAGGCACATTCGCTGTGTCTGCTTCTTTCTTTCCTTCTAGTCACAAACTGGAAGATGTGAGCCCCCTCTACAGTGTTTGAAAGCCTCATCCAAAACTGCAGCTGCAAGCGGGCCCTGCCCCACTGGTCACATGACCCCTGGCACCATGTGGCCCCACCCCAGCCACGTGACCCACCTGCATTGTCACATGGCCCCGCCCCCAGCCACGTGACCCACCTGCATTGTCACATGGCCCCACCCCAGCCACGTGACCCACCTGCATTGTCACATGGCCCTGCCCCAGCCACGTGACCCACCTGCATTGTCACATGGCCCCGCCCCCAGCCATGTGACCCACCTGCATTGCCACATGGCCCTGCCCCAGCCACGTGACCCACCTAGTTCCATGTGGCTCCGCCTACCCAGCCACGTGTCCCTCCTGTGTCACGTGCCCCTGCCCCACTGGCCATGTGACCCCTGCAATGTCCCTTGGTCCCGCCTCCGCAGCCACATGACCCTCAGTGTCACATGGTCCTGACCCCAGCCATGTGACCCCCGGTGTCACCTGGCCCTGCCCCCTGGCCACGTGACCCCGGTGTCACGTGGACCCACCTATCTGGCCACATGACTCCCGCATTGTCAGGTGGCCCTGCCTCCCTGGCCACGTGACTCCCAGTGGTATCACATGACCACTTAGCGTAATGTGGCCCCGCCTCCCCAGCCACGTGATCCTTAGCATCACATGGTCCCACCCTACCGGCCATGTGACCCCACCAGTGTCACCAGTGTCACGTGCCTTTGTCCTGCCAGTCACGTGACCTCCCCAACACCCTGCTCATGTCACTTGGGCCCGCCCTGCTGGCCACGTGGCCCTGCCTCCCAAAATTTCCTGATGTCACCTTGGAGGAGGCATTTGGTGCTTCAATGGCAGCCAGGGTTCCAGGTCGTGGCTGATTTTATCTGGGAGAAATCCCGTGCCATTCGGACTTTCAGCAGGCAGAAGCCCACTCCAGGCTACAGAACATGAAAAGCATCCCGTTTGCATGGGAAACAAAACTCACCCCCCTGTTTCCTGATGTCAGTTTAGGGGAGGTAGTACACAGCTACTCTTACAAAAGAAATTTTGGAGAGGAAGGGGAAGGAAGAAACTGTGCAATCATGTCACAGTGCATATAATTTTGTTTAGTGTGACTCCACCAAGACAATATTTCCTTTTAAATAATGCTCTGGAGGGGAAAAGTTTGGGATGAAGAAGTGGCTAGGCAGAAGGAAGAGATGAGAGTGGAATATGGATTAGTGTTAAGATGCTGTTCCCAACTTCCTCCTAAGCTGTAGGAAGTCCAGGATGTGATGAGGAAGAGCTGCAAATAAACACTACTCTTCCCTTTTTTTTTCCTTTTTTCTGACTCTGGATTCCCTCTTTAATCTGTGATCCAAAGACCTGGGTTGGTTCCTGGTGTTTGCCTAGAGCCTCAAAACAAGATTGAATAATGCTGAGTGAATAATTGCCTAGAATTAGAATCCAAAAGCCACCTCGAACATTCATTTGATATAACCTATGCAGTCATTTCACTAGTGGTATGTCAGCTGATAAATGGTGGCTGGAATTCATATTCCTGCTTTTACATCATGCCAAGGGAGCTCACAGCTCCAAGCTATCGCAGGCAGGTTTGGGATCTAGTTTTGGTTTCTGTAACTTCCCTCACAGCACAAAATGCAGGAAGCCAGCCAAACCAGAAACTGCATTTCTGTCCCAGCTCAGGGGAGAATCTCCCCACTGGGACAGGAGAAAGTGCAGGGCTGCAGAGTGGTAGGGTTGCAGGTGTGTTGGTGAGCAGCATTTGGAATCAAGTGGAGACAGGTCCTCTCCTGCATGTGGATATGACTCAATACAGAATTAGAAGCCACCAATGCCACTGATGCTGATACTGGTGTGTGCTGCTGTGAGTGTTGCAGTTACAGGCTCAAGCAGGGCATTTTTGATTTTCATTACTGACACTGCAGAAATGGAACCCTTTTCTCTTCAAGAGTGCCTTATTTTCCTAACACTGCTGTTTTTGGTAAAACATTAATTCCCATGTTTCAAATATGGAGCAGTGCTCAGAGAAATGGGGGAGCAGAGTCCCTGTGGGATTTAGGGATTAGGAGAGTGACCATCCAAGTCCCTGGTGTGAGGTGGGAGCACTGTGGTGGTGCAGGTGGTGTACCTGTCTCCAGGGCTCTGCAACAACTGCTTGTACATTGGAAGAAGAGAGAAATTGTAAGAGAAGCTTGCAGCAAAATCTGGTTTTCCTGCATATAAAATTTAAAATGGAGTAACTACTTGCAACGTACCAGTTCACTACATTTTGATGGGGGCTGTCAAGTAGCATTGTAGTGTGTTTCCACTTCACATGTAAAGCAGGCAAATTTTTCCTGATGCAGGGGAATCTTTGGAAATTTGGAAGGAAACAATTTCTGCCAGGATTACCTCACAGAGTTTTACCTTACACATGTATTTCTTTTGGATGATTCATCTCATTTCCTTTCAGTATGTGAATCCACAGGAGTTTTTAGCTTTATGCACTCTAACTCAGTGGATTAATCTCAATGGACCAGCCGAGTAATGATTTTTTGCAATGCAGGCAAAAATTACATAGCAGAGTTCATGTAGTGGTGTGTGGACTTACAGCTCAGGCAGCTCATATTGAGATACAGTGCACTCCAAAGTTAATAGCATCAAGTTCTCCCTCTTTTTCTTTCCCTGCAATTACCGTGCATATATGAGAGCTTTTTCTCATACAGACCCCCCACAGCTCTCTACAGCATCTCTGGTGCTTTCAGGAGCCCCTGGGATGGCTCTCACAGCTAGATGTAGGGACTGGGGCCAACAGAGAAGTGCACACTTGAGTGAATAATCTCTGAGGCCTCTGCAAAGTCATCTGACACCCCCTGAGGCTGAACATTTCCTCTGCACTGGGTTTTAAAGAAAGCCTGAGGCTTTGTTTCTTTAAGCAGTTGAGCTGCTCTAACAGCCTGCTGACTCTGAAAGAAGTTCTTTTATCCCCCATTCCCTTCATTTGTGGCTGACCCTCCCTGAACTTATTTGGCTCATTACCCAAGAAGATAGCCACCTGCTTTCTTTTTCCTAATTAATGTTCCTCTGGGCTGACAGGTCTGTGCAGTGATGGAGCTGGAAGGTGGTGAGGAGCAGAGAGGGGGATGTACAAATGGGCTCCTTGGCAGGACAACCTGGGAAGCAGCTCAGGTGCTGTTTGAGGTGCAGCTTGTCTGCCTCTGAAGGAGCAGCACTTTCCCAGCATGGATGCAGGCTCTTGGCAGACTCCAGAGTGAGTCAGCCATGGACTTTAACTGAACAGGTAATTTAATACCTCAGAGAAGACAAGAAGCTTTTTTCCCCAGCCTTAATCTCCTGAACCAGCTAGCTGTGCAGTTGGAGAAGAACCAGGCCAGCACAAAGGAGCATACAGGAAAAGCAACCAGATCCAATGCTGGCTCCATGAAACCTGAAAAAACACCTGTAGCTTCATCCAGTCTTGCTTCTGAAGGGAAACCTACAACTGACTTTTAAAAGATGAAGCTAAAAATTGAAACCTAATTGTGGGGACTCTAATAACTGCAAACATTTTAAGCACTTCCCAGAACAATGAAATTTGCTCCCTACACACTTCAAAGTGCCAAAGGTGCTGTCACCACATTGCTTTGCCCCTTGCCTGCTGGCCCTGCTGCCCCACAGGTACAAATCATGGGGCTGGCTGATCGAGTTGCCTGAAGGATGAAATGTGTGGCAGAGCATCTGTTCCCACCCAGGCTGCCCAGGAGCTTTGTTGAGGGCTAGACAACAGTCCACAGCAATACAGTCTTTCTCTTGTCAGCAGATTGCTCGATATATTGGGAGCAGTGCCTTTTCAATGAAGTTTATCTCCCTGTGTGCAATTAATTATGCAATGTTCAAAGAGGAGCCTTGGATGATGAAAAACGCCGACTTTGCTGATGAAAGTGGCTCTAATAGCAGAGCAGATGTGTGGTCAAGCTGGGGAGCCAGCTCTGCCTTTTTGGGCAGAGTAGGCCAGGGTATCCTGTTAGCATGGCTGGGTTGGCACCTTGGTTGGTGCAGCCATGTTTGTCACCAACTTTAGAGGAAAATAGCTTAATTTTTTTATCTCCTAAAGTGATGAATACACCAGGTAGAGGGTGAAGCTGTGGTTGGATCCTGGGCTTGCTGCTATCAGTTGTGCAATGTTAACTGGATGCAATTTTCTGAAGATGTTTTTACAGGTGTAAATCCACCCTAAAGGTTCACATGTACGTGACTCTTCCCCAGCACACCATGACAGGGTGGAAGGTTAATTTCTGAAGCCAGAAACAGGAGGTCTCTAATCCATGTATCATGTTTAGAGCAGATTGATACCAGCTACTGTTTTAAATGTTGGTGATGCAACAAAAAGTTTTTTGTCTGTGTTTCGTAGAACTGACAATGTGTGTAACCCTTCATAAACTGCTCTTGTCAACAGTTTCATTATTAAAATATTGCAGTCAAATATTGTGAGTCAGTATTTCCTCTTCTTACTCATCCATATCACAAATTAGAAGTCCCTTAAAAAGAGTTTATTAAAAAGTTGCACTGGTTTCTTGATTGCCTTCTGATTACACTTTGACCTACACTGCTTTCCTAAACGGACATGATGATTGCCCCTTGGAGAGCTGAGATCTTAAATAGAAGAAATAAAGTATTTACAAGAAAAACAGCCAGCTAACTGGCTTCTACCTCATAAATAGCTTAGCAGACCCCAGGAACCTTCTCTAATTACCATCACTTCTCCCCAGTGCTGTGTGTCTGGGCTCAGAGCAGTTACAGCTTTTCAGCCCAACATCAGTGACAGTGTGGCTTCTTGTCCCATGTCCAAGGGAACCCAGCCACCTGAGCTCTTCCCACATGTCCTCAGGTGGGAGCTGAATAGGAAGAAAATGCTTGATTACTACTGGTCCTCAAAAGGCAGAAGTTATGCCAGGATTAAGACAGAGTTAAGGGGTTCAGGGAAGAGCTGGCATGGAAGAAACTGGTGGGACAGTATGGTAATTTTATTATTGCCTTTGCCCTCTGGGGGCCATAATGACACACACTGGAGTTACACACAGTCTGCTGTGCCAGTGTGGTGCTGAACCTCAGGACCTGGGCCGCCATATCATCCCAAAGTTCTAATTCAAGGGGGCTGTCCAAGTAGGGGACACCCAGAAGGCCTCTGCTCCTGCTTAGGTGTCCCCAAGGCCAGGGATGATTTCCCTGCTGGGCTCAGAGGATGCCTGGGGAGGTCCTAAGCAGGTGCTAATGCCAAGGGTGCTCTTGTGTTCTTGTTTCCAGCCCACCTGCAGAGTGCACCCACAGTGCAGCCCCCCTGCATGTGTCGGGCTGCTGCAGGTGCTGTGAGGGAGCCTGCAGGCTGCAGTGCCCTGTGCAGAATGCAGCCCAGCCCTGAATCTGCAGTGAGCACTGGGGCCAGAGGGACAGAGTGCCCCAGCAGGGGCTGCTCCAGGGCACGGAGCTGTCCCCTCCTGCTGCTGCCAAGGGGGGCACAGCATGGCTGAGGCGCCGGGCAGGAGCAGTGCAGTGTGTGCAGTGCTGAGCAGGGCTGAGGCTGTGGGACAGACACCTCGCTGTGCTGCCTGAACCTGGCTGAGCACCGCCTGTCCCCGGCCTGCCACAGCGCGTGGGGCCAGGCAGTGCAGGCAGCCCTGAAGAGGGGGCGGCACAGCTGTCACCCCAAAAGCACGGGAGGAAAAAAGGGCCACCTCCTGGGGCCCTTTGGCTGCTGGAGCTCCTGTTGCAGGGGAGCAGGTCTGTCCTGTCCTCGTTCCTGCTGAGGGCTCAGAAGAGGCCGGCAGAGCTGAGAGGGGCGATGATGATGGGGGCGTCAGGTGGGGTGAGGATGGGCGTTGTGTCCGACGTGCTCTCCTCAGCCTCACTCTCCACATCCTCCGAGTTCTCGCTGACAGAGGGGATGATCTGCACCACCTTCTCCTGAAAGTGCACTTGCTTGCGAGGGGCTGGCAGGGCTGCTGGCTGGGCAGCAGTTTCTGGGGCTGAGCTCCTGTCCTTGCTGCCCTTCAGGATGCTCTTCATGTGGCCCAGCAGTGAGCGGTGCTGCTCCCTCTGGGCCCCGTGGAAGGTGTAGGTCTGCTCGGTGTCCCCAATGATGCTTGGGGCTGCCTCGGTGGCTGAAGGGTCCACGTACTGACCTGCCTGGGGATGCGTCTCTTTGTGCCCTGGGCTCTTCCTCCTCTTGCTCAGTAGGAAGTAGGCCAGGGCAGTGAGCACCAGCATGGACCCTGGGGACAAGACTATGTTGGCTGAGGGCTCTGGCAGGTGGGAACACCTTGCCAAGCAGCACTTGGTCTGGCTAGCCCGGTGCCATGGCCACCAGCTCACCTCCCTGCATATCCCCACCCCTTGACAGACCATGCTCCACTTCCATCTGCACTATTCCCAGCCCAAGCTTCTCACCAGGGATGGTGACATGCCAGATGAGGACGGGATGCAGGAAGCAAGCCACTGAGAGCAACGTGTACCCCAGGAATTTCTGGAAGCTCCCTGGGCGTCTGGCTCGCTTCCAGCAGGCCTGTGCCAGGAATTCAGGCTTGTGACTGGGGAGAGAAAGAGAGGTCCTTGTGGGATGAGGCACCAACCATATGCCAAGAAGATTTGGTCCTAACCATGACCCATCTAGATGTGCAATCCTCACTGGTTTGTCAGGAGATGGGTGTGGTTTCAGGGAAGGTAAGCAAAGCCTGAACATCTCCTGTTGGGAGAAGAGCATTTGCCAGAGGCCAGCATCTCCCTAATCAAGTGCCTATTGTTTGGAGAAAGGTGTTGTCTCTAAGCTGTGAGGACTTTTGAGTTTATGCTAGAAGACAGCAGCAGTGCTCAGCCTCTGAAAAGGATATAACGATTGCCTACATTTTAACTTTAATTTCTGTGCTGTCTCTAGAGGGAGCTGAAGCTCACCCTGGGGATCTGGTTCTTTTTTCAACCCTGGTACCTTGTGCCTACACAGTGTGTTAGCAGATGCTGAAGACCAGGGTTTGTTGTGCTGATGCTCAGGAAATTAAGGCACAAGCCTGGGTTAAAACACAGGTTTAAATGGCTGTGCATGTGGACCCATTTACCTCCCCCCTGTCTGAGTGCACTTGCCTTGGCATTAGGGGCAGGACCTTTGGTGTGGCACTTGCAGCTCCCCCAGATCTGGTGTTGCCTGTAAGGGGCAAGGTCCCTTTGGAAGGTCCCACCATGGCTGGAGAGTAGTGGGCAGGGTCTACTCACGTGAAGCACATCTCCAGGAGCAAACTGATAAAGAAGAAGCCTTCACAGACAGTAACTGCAGCCCCTGAAAAACTGAAAAGTGAGCTGTCAGGGGAGCAGGGCTGTGTTTGAGTATGTTCACCAGGCAGGCAGAAAGGGCACAGGGGGCCAGAATTTACTATCCAGTTCTCAACACAGTCTCTGTGCTGGGGTCTGAACACTCTCTGCTCATCTGGTTTGTGGAGAAAAACCTCACAGCCCTTCTGCCCCTGGGAAGCCAACCTGCAACCAGTGTCACCCCTGGCCTGCCTGAGTAGATGCAGTAGCATCTCTTTTTCGAACAGAAATAGCTTATTTTTCTGAAACCTCAATATGGAGATCTGAAATACCCAAAGCCTTGGACACTGTTTAGTCTGGCGCTACATATGATGGAGGGATTCACCTTATTACTCCTGCCAGCTTTGATTTCAAGGACAAAAATACTCACAGCAGATAGAAGGCCAGGCTTTTGAACTGTCCTTGCTGCAGAGTTTCTACGCCCACACCGATCAGCACTAGAAAGAGAAGGCAGGAAAGATGCTGATTACAGGGTTCATTCCCAGTTCCCTAAGATAATTCCCAGCTCTCAGGATAGATGTCCCCTTTTCCCTAGGGGCTAGCAAGGCAGCTGCTCCCATGCAGGGAGCATGTTAGGACTGCCAGCACCAGTGATTCATGCTGACTCACCAGCTCAGAGGAGTCAGAGCTGAGTGCTGCCCTTGACATACAGCCCTCAAACCCATCCCAGCTGCACCCCTATTATGGCAGCCTTGCCATTGTGTGGGCTGGGGAAAGGTGCTCTGGGAATACCAGCTGGGGGACTTGAGCAGCAGTGTCCTGTGACTGTCCCACCCTCTGCCATACTGGCACCTCTCAGCTGCCACAGGGCCCACTGCCCACTGCCCCTTCCTTCTCTGCCCAGGTCCCCCCAGTGCCTGCCAGCCCCATTCCCTTGCCCTCCCTGCTTGCCCAGGCCTGCTGCACCCAAAACAGGGCTGCAGAGCAGAGGAACTGTGCCAGAGCCCTTCATGAAGGGCTGTAGCCATAGCATCAGGATCTTTTGCTAGCCAAACAGAAAAACATATAATGGGAGCAGGCAGATTAGAAAAAGGGAATGAACATTCTCTCAGTGCCTCTGCCAGTACAGAACACCAGGGAGTCAGTTTTAGGGGGATTAAGAGTATTAGCAAGGCTAAAATCTTTGATGGATTGGTCAATAGCTTAGGGGATGGAAAATTTCCTTCAACATCCTTCAGGTCTCCCTTCAAGATTATTTCTAAAATGGAGCAGATATGTAATGCCTCACACCAGCTGCAGCATGCTGGTCAGTACGTGGCAGGTCACAGGGCACAAGTGTCAGCAGTGTGGAGCTGAATGAAGCCCAGGTTCCATAGCCAGAGCATTGCCTTGGCCAGTCTCCTGTCTGCACCTGATGTCTCCATCTCTCACAGAGCAGTGCCCACCCATCCTCTGGTGCTCAGGGAGTTCACCACTGGTCCTGCTCCATGCACACTGGCCACGGTTTGAGGTGCAGGTTGGATCTATTTCTCTGAGCAGTGCTTTGCTCCATCTAGAGAAGGGTACCAGGATCCCAAAGGACACAGATTGGGGTCCATCGAGACTGCATTGTAGGTCAATGCCAAGGGTCAGCTTTCCCACCTGGGCTGAAAGAAATCCCTCTGTGTTTTCCCTGTGTCTCCTGCAGCTGCTGGCTCCTCTCAGCCAAGAGAACACATGGGGCCCATGTGCTACCCTTCCACACTGCCTTTCCAGCCCTAAGCAGAGAACAGGGCAGGCAGTCTCATCAGAGGGCTGTGAAGCTACAGGACCTGTGTAATCCCACATGCAAAGTATTGTCTTTTGCTATCTTGTGACTGAGGACCATTCTTTATAATCTTCCCTACAAATGTGGAGTTCATTCATTCTCATTCATTCTCATTCATTCATTTATTCATTCATTCATTCTCTGTGGATGAATGCAGAATTCTACAGCTTGGCTGTTAGCTCAAGCCTCTGCTCTGGATGGGGAGATTTCCTCCTTTTGCACAGCTCCTGCTTTATCCACAAAGCTGTTTGGATGAAGAATCTGCAAGAAGAAAAGAGCTGTTTCGAGGTGTTTGTTTGGACTAGTCACTGCCTTGATTTGGATCTTGTCCAAACCATGTGGCTAAAGGCACATGATTAGGAATTAAATGGTTGAAAGCATGAGAATTAAGAAATAAGTAGGAACTCTTTCCTAGATGCAAAACACACAAGGCCTAGAATCTCTGAGCTAGAGATGCTGCAAACACAGCAGCAAATCACAGGGCTGTTTGACAACTCTGCTTACTTGCCATAGGACAAGTTAGCCATTTTCTGATACAAAGGAGGCCCTGTAGCCTCACCATTGCAGAGAGCCATTACACTCCAAGCTCCTGGGGGAAGGGGAGGTTTATATTATGTGGGTAACTTGTATTTACTAGCAGCATAAGGAGCTGGCCAGGCCTTCTCAGAATCAATTAGTGAGGCTGATGCACTCTCCATTTCATAGATTTTTTTCAAACAAATCCCATGGGAATTTCTTCTGCATGGTTTCCATTTCATTCAAAAGCCTCACACACCTCATCAGGCACTAAACACTGCATCAAGCTGATTTCTTACTCTATTGAAACACACAGAGGAATAAAACACAGGCCCATCCCATTCTTCATGGCCCTTTTGGGAAAGTCAGATGATACTGGGAATGCATCAGAGCTATGGAAAAGCACAACAAGTTGCAGTGCAGCTCTCTATGCCCTGTGATGCTAAGCAGACAGATAACTTCAGTGCTCATTAAAAAAAAATAGAAGAAAGGTGTGCAGATGCTGCAAAATGGTGAAAACATGTAGGAGAGAAAGATGATATTCCACTAACACATTTCTACATTGGAAACTATTTTCAATTTTGTTGTTTATCTTTAGTTTTCTCATGGCGACAAGTTCATATTTTCTCCCATGAAGATCTCTATGAGTTTCCTTGGAGTTTTAAGTGAGAATATGACCAGTGTGAGTCTCATGGAGGCCCAAAAGGATGGGGATGAAGAAATGAAGAGATCTGCATTTTCTGATAAAAGCTGTGTCCCATCTCCACTCTTGCAGTATCATCATGACATGGACTTATCTACTGAGAGTTAGTGCAAACTCAGAGACTCAGATCTCTGCCTGTTATCAGTATCAGTCCTTTAAAGCACATTCCAGAGCCTCCATCACCCCAGCTGTGTCCTTGGGAACCTGTGCACACTTCAGCTGACCTGTATGCTTTCCACTTTGCCCCTGGTTTGAGCAAAGTGTCTCTTCATGACTGTCTGCAGCTGATAAAGGAAATACAAAGGTAGGAGGGCCTGCTGTGACTTACTCTTCAGTGTCTGACTCTGAAATCCCTGGGGCTCTGAAACAGGAACCACAGGTACCACCTCAAGTCACCTCTCACCAGGGACCTCTGGGTCATCCCTCCAGCCTTTAGACAAATCAGACCCTTTGATTTCTGCTTTACTCATGGGGAAGCTGAGGCAGAGTGCTGCCTGTCCTGTCCTATAACAACTAGTCAGCAGCAGTGCCAGTGTCAACCCCTGAGCCCTCTTCTTTAGCTGATTCCCCAAGTCCCATCTGGAGATGCTCCATGTGAGACAGTGCTCCATCTTCATGAGTGAGACACTGTATCTGACACCTGCTCAAAACACCTGCCTTTCACCTGAGACCAAGCACTTGGGTGTGTCACCAAACCCAGAGCACCCCTGGCAGCGGGTGAGAGGACCAACTCAGCAGGGAGCAGGTGGGTGAATTGATGGAGTTTGTACTGCAGCTATAACCTGAATTGCTATGAGCTGCTCCCAAACAGGCAGAGCAGTATTTTCGTAGTAACTGTGACACAATGGTTGGGACAGAACCTCTCCACCCTGCCTGGCACAAGACATCTCACTGTGCACACTACAAGGAGCTCCTCCTTCATCTTTGCATCCCACGGTGTAGCCCAGCAGTTTTGCACAGCCATGAGTCTTTTGCTTTTCAGTCTCATTCACATCTTGCCTATGCCTATGTCTGTTTTAGAATAGTTTAATTTTCTTTTTGTGTGTGTGTGTATGTGTGCTTTAGCTTGCCCTCTGAATATTGGCACTGTCTTTCTGATGTCTCACTGTGCCTCCCACGGCATTTGGAAAGAGGCTGGCCAGGCAGCCAGCACTCTCCCGCCCTGGGTCCCCGAGCAAAAGTGAACAAGTTTCCTTGTCCCCCTCTTAGGATGGGGCCCTGCTGCACCGGCCAAAGGCAGGGAGGCAGCCTGGAGGTCCCGGCACCCACTCTGCACCTTTTATTCCCAAAGACAAAGAGAATTGCTCTTACCTGCTGCGGTGGAGATGCCCAGCAATCGGCAGGTGTACTCCAGGGCACTCCAGAACGCCTGGTGCTGCATGCTGGAGATGAAGGTACAGCCAGGCACAAACTCCTCTCCAGAGCCCCCGCCTCAGGCGTAGCCCAGCAGCTCCACAAGCAGGCAGAGCCTCTGTGTCCTGCACCGAGTGACCTTCCTGCAGGGAAGGGCAGCGCTGCAGGACTGGCCCCCTCCACAGGGCTCCCGGGGGAGGGTGGTGGGCAGTGAGTGCCACCCCAGGGAGCCGGCCAGCGCTGCTCTCTGCTGCCGTGGGGCTGTGGAGACCCAGCCTCCTGCTGCTGCTGCTGCTGCTGCCTGCGGCCCGGGGTGATTAATGATTGCTGGGGCAGGGGTGCGGCTTTGGGAGCGTTTGTACCCCGAGTGCACGGCCTTCCCTGCTCCTGAGGTGCAGGCTCTGGAAGCCCAAGCTGATTAAACGAATGTGAAGTCATTAGTGCTGTGCAGCTCCCGGCAGGTTAACCATTTGTGAGGATGGCGATGTTTGCTCCTGGCAGGAGAGCAGCACGTTTCTGGCAAGTCACAAGGGGCACGCCAGGCCCACTGCCCACTGCAGCTGAGCCCCGGCCATGGCTGCTGCTCCCAGCCAGGTTCCAACCAGCACGGCTTGGGAAGGCTCTGTGCTGATGTGCAGCCACAGGAGCAAGATCCAACGTGTTCACAGGGGTCCCACAGACCTGGGACAGCCACTGCAAGGGAGATCTCATTCTCTTCTTTTGGGAACCCCAGTGAAATGTGTTTTTTTATTGCAGCTACCAGAGCCATTTGAGCATCGCCAGGCTCTCACAAGTGTTATAACACATGGAATGAGCTGCACACACACTTTGCCTTGGATTTGGTGGACAGCCTGGGGGTCCTTGGCTTGTCCGTGCACTACACAGTGCCTCAGGAGAGGGGCAGCCCCACATATGTCTGAAGGACAAGACAAGAAAACAGTGGCTGTTCTGGATCCCAGCCCCACATTCCTTTCTGCTTGAACAGGGTGCATCTCGCTGGAGGTCACTGCCAATCCCCACCTGCTGCCATCCAGGGAAGAGGTGGTGTGGGCAGAAGCATGGCAGTCCTGGCATGACAGTCCTGGCATGGCAGTGCCAGCAGCAGGGTCATATGAGCACAGCACATCCCAGTGGGCAGCACAGAGCTGTGGTGCCTGCAGGGCTGTGGTTCACAGGTCACAGAGCTCACCTTGTGCTGCAGCTGGTGTCTGGAGAGTCACTGCAGCCCCTGCATCCTGTGCTGGGTGGGAAGCTGCTGGGGCAAGACACTGGGTGAATCATGTTCAACTCATACACAGACAGCCCTGCATGGAGGAACAACCAGCTGAACCTGTCCTCCTGTGATCCCTTCTCACCTTCCTGACATCCCAAAGCTGAGCCTGGTCAGTATGTGTTGTACTGACTTGTCCTGGGAGTAGAGGTGACTTGTGCCAAGGACGCAGTGACAGCTTCCCTTCCATGTGTTCTTGGTCTGTATTTCAAACTGGTATTTTCCCAGGGCAGCCAAATGCCTGAGCTTATGAAATGGGCTCATGGTTGCTGTAAATAACTGCTGATACTGGTTTTTTGAATATTCACGAGGTTGTGAGTGGCAGAGATTTTGCAGCAGGACATCCTGACAAGGTTTGGGCACAGTGTACATTTCCCATGTAAAAAATGGAAAGGCCCACAAGAGAAGGGTTTCCAGAGCATCCTGAGGGGCAATGCTGAATGGTGCAAACCCAACTTGTGCCTCTGCATTTTGGCACTGTCACACTTCGGGTGTTCCCATTTCCTCTTGTCCTCCTGCACCACCTTGGGAGTCTGATGGAGCTACCTGTTTTTCCACAACTGGTGACTCAGTGGTGAGCCTTGCTTTTCAAGAGAATGGAAATCAGAGGCAGCCAGCAGGGAAGATCACATGAAGGCTGGACAAAAGCCCAGCTGGGGTACCTGCTGCCCTGCCTGCTATGGCTGGGCATTGCCTGGGTGATCCCCAGTGCTTTGCTGCAGGCTCCAGGAGCACCCTCTGCCTCCAGTTATCACCAAAATGGTTTAAAGGCCCTGGAGTTTACAGAATACAGATTCACAGAATGTTCTGAGTTGGAAGGGATCCACAAGGGTCATTGAGTCCAGCTCTTAAGTAAATGGCCCCATGTGTGGACTGAGCCCACAGTTTTGGTGTTATTAGCACCATGCTCTAACCAGTTGAGCAAATCAGGGATTCCTGGGATATACAGGTTGTACAAGTTCTTTCAGGTTGTGCAGCCTGAATGTCTTTTTTCCTTGCTGTCATGTTTGTTTTTTAACACTGAATTCAAAGTGTGTCTTTACAAATATGAAAAGTAGAAAAGTAATTTAAAAGCAAATAGAGGAAAGGACGACTTAAGAGTTGTTCAGAATGACTTAGAGCCATGAGCTTTGGCTTGAAGAGATGCAGAAAACAGTGCAGCCCTGAACTATGACCACCCACCCTTCAGCAGCACCCAGCACTGCTCAAGGCAGCAAGATGCTGCCCCCTCCCAAAAGGGGGCTCCCCTTAGCCAACATGGTTAGTGCAGCACACTGGGCTCTTACTCTGCCACTCTTATTAAACTTCACTGAGCTCTCACCCAGAAAGTAAATTACTTTGTCTAAGTGCCCTTGACAGCAATGTTTCCTTTCTGGAAAGCAACATGCCCCAGGGTTTTAAATAAATGTAAATGTATGGGTGCCAGTGGTGGTGGTCATGGAGGAACAGAATTTATTTGGAAAAGGCAGATTAATACATTAACAATTTAAACCTTCCATCTCCTCCCCATGTTCCTTTGGCTGCCCAGCCTCCATCCTCTGAGTGGGCCTATATTGGCCTTCCTAAGGGTTCTTGTCCCCCTTGTGGGCAGATCCTTAGCCTGGGGCAGCACCCAGCCTTCACTGGCTCTTCCTGAGTGCACTAGGTGATTCTCTCACTCCAGTGCCCAGCAGGGTAGCATGGACAGAACTGGTATCCTCAGACTTCATTTGTATCAACACACATTTAGCAGCTCCTTCCTGCCATTTAGGATTTTTTTGGCTAGTGCTCCTACAAAGCAACCTCGCATTAACTTGACTTTTCTTGGTAGAAGGGTCCCTTCTCCTTTTGCCTCTGTTCAAGTGAGGAGATGATACCCTTAGTGAAGGTGTGTTTTAGTGAGGTTTCAGGAATAAGTTTATGCAGTCAGGAGAGGAATGGCAACTTATGAGCTTAGAGGGGTTTAATAGCCTGTAACCAACATTGCAAAACCTATGCAGCAGCACAGGCTGTTCTGGGACGTGTAACAGCAGTGGTCCCCACAGCACATTAAGCCACTACTCTTGCACAGGGGGTTACCATTTGCACTTTGGCTGACAGCCAGGATTCACATTTCCAGTCTGCTTCCCATGATGTATGGGTTGATTTGAGAGGATATTTTCTCGGGATTATGATTTCATGATGGTGTTAGTCTCTGTCTTCATCTCTCCCTACTCACACTTTGCCCAGGTCAGTTTTGCATTGGCGCGACCACTGTGGCCATTTTTCTGTGACCAAGTCCACTGGATTGGCTGCCCCAGTAGGGGAACAGCACACTCACCTCCTGTTTGCCTCTGCAAAATGGTGATGCTGCAAGAGTGCTGCAGGTAGTGGAGATCCTATCCTGGGGCATAGGGTACCACAAACCGTGCTCTGGAAGAAACCTGCGGGAACATGCTTAACCTAGTTTTTAACCAAAGTATAAAAATAGTTCCTAAACTGCCTTGGACAATATTCTGGAAATCTGTTTCTGATATCCCTCTCCTCTCCTCTCCTCTCCTCTCCTCTCCTCTCCTCTCCTCTCCTCTCCTCTCCTCTCCTCTCCTCTCCTCTCCTCTCCTCTCCTCTCCTCTCCTCTCCTCTCCTCTCCTCTCCTCTCCTCTCCTCTCCTCTCCTCTCCTCTCCTCTCCTCTCCTCTCCTCTCCTCTCCTCTCCGGCAGCCTTGCTCACCAGCCTTGGTGCCCTTTCTGAGCAGCAGCAGCTGAGGTGCTCCCAGCTGAGTGTCCAGCTAAGACAGACTGACACCAATGCCCTCCCTTGTCCACCAGAGGACAGGGAGCCAGCAAGCAGCTGCCCAGAGCCTTTGCAGTGCTGCCAGGTGTTGTCCCCCTCTGCCCTCCTTCCACAGGTCACCGGCCATGGAGAGGAAATGGGCTGTCACAAGAGCAGGTAGTGGCACACAGACCCAGTCAATCAGAAGCACCAATGAACTGCAGCTGTGGGTTTACTGGGTACAAATATCTCCTTGCAGTCAGCAAGAGTTTCACTCTGCCTTGTATCCCCAGAGGTCCACTGCTTTCCAAAGCAGTCTGAATGTACTGACAGCATCCTGAGGTGAGCTTGGCAGACCCCCTCCAGTCCTGAGCCAGGGAAAAACACAGCAGAGGGCTGCCTGGAGTCACATAAGCAGCAGAATTAAAGAGAAAATCTGAAGTGTGCCGCCTCTTCCTTTGCTCCGAGAGGAGACTGTGCCCTCTGCAGTCTCCAGAGCCGGGGCAGCCGTGCTGGGGATGCCCGGCAGGGGACAGCAGGAGCCCAGCCCTGCACAGGCTGCTCCCCGGGCCAGGCAGGCTGCAGCCAGCCCCCTGCCAGCTCAGGGTATCCCGGCGCCTGCCCAGGCTGTGTCTTGTGCCTGGCGATGGCTGGGGGCTGAGCTCCCATCCAGTGTTAATGAAACTCACACTGGTGTGGGATGATGTGGGGGTGATGCCGGGGAAGGGGGCTGAGGTTGATACCTCCATGGTAAAGGCAGTCTGAAGCAGAAATTGGATAAGTACAAACACATCTGATGCGCTTGTGGGGATCTCACAGACCCCTACAGCAGCTCTATCACTGACTTGCTGGTGATTCCTGCTTTCCCTGTGATACCTGCAAGCCTCCTCACCCCAGCCCCTCGCTCAGGAAAGCGACCTCCCAGCATGTCAGCATGAACTTCCCTTCTCTTATTTGTCACCTGTTTGACACCAACCTTAGAGGCTTTCCAAAATGTGGATTGATACCAGTTCCCTGTGGCAGCAGGTGTGAGGGGCTCCTGGCTGGCCATCCCCCAGGGGTGGGGCACAACTCTGTACAGCTGGGATCAATCCCCATCCCAGTACTGCTCTGCTCTCCAAGGGGCTGGCTGAGCAATGTGTGCTGAGCTTGTGACATTTTACACAGAATTTGGCAGAGAGATGTGTGATCGGGATGTATGCACACATAGGCAAGTGTATGTATATGTGTGTTGAAAACCCATGTGTTTTTCTTAAACTAAGCTGTAATAACAAGAACTATCAAAATTACATTTATTTATTATGCATTTGATCTCCAGTTCCACAGCAGGGCTCCCAGAGCTTGGTGTCCAGCTCCCAGAACCATGTGATTGTGCAAGGCTCTCCATGAAAACACATTTCTAGCTCAAAAAACTGCAGAGAAAAACTGCAGAAACTGACTCAAAATCCAGAGGAAAGAAAACTCCCAAGTTAAATCTTTGCTTCTTGTTACTAATAGTATTATTTCTAATTGTGTGATTGAAATGCATGATCTTTGGGGGATTACAGTCAAAGCTAAACAAGGAATGTCACAGGGATCTAGGGAGAGGGGACATCAGGAGAGCTGAGATTAAGGTCAAGGCAATAATTCCAAATCTAAGCCCCAAGGCAAGAAATACCTTCGATTTCAGCACTTCTCAGCTGCCTGTGAACTTCCTTTGCTGGCAGCAGTGTGAGTGGTTAGGAGGACTGAGGCAGGAGTGGGGCTGGGAGCTGCAAAATACCATAAAGGCAGATAGGGATAGGGCTGCTGTCCCAAATTAATGAGGGGCAGAGGATGCCAGCCAGTGAGATGTATGAGCCTTCTGTCCAGGGAGCTGCCAGGGAGCTCTCAGGGGTGTGCCTGGTGCACATCCTCCATTCCTGCTGCCCCTCAGTTCTCAATCTTTCTTACTGGCTTTGTCAGGCTCACTTGCTATGAACAGCTCCCATGCAATAACTGTGGGAGTTCCAGATGTGCTCACAGATGACATGTCACAAAGACCATGTTGCCCACACATACAGGAACCCCCTACCATGAATCAGTCAGCTGCAGAACTTGGGAGAGACTCATCATGCTGAAATTGGCATCAGTGCCTCTCAATGGACTATCACACTAAAAATAGATCCATCTCCTTTTTCCATGTCTGGGCTGAAGTCTAAATCATTCCCAGTCTGAGTGTGATGGAAGTCCTTTAGCAGGTGGGTATGTTGGTTAGCATTATCTAAGGGGCAGCTAGAAATGATCACTAAGGCACACACAGCCAGGCAGAGCAGATGGAAAAGGCTGTTCTTAGGATTGCTTGCTGCAATATGGGCATGGCTTGGGGTCTGGATGTGAGAGCCATGGATTTCACCTCACATGGATCCAGCAAGCACACATCCACTTTTCCCACTGACACTGAAAAATTCCTCACCCCACAAGAAGTCCCTTGGGACTGGAGTAATCAAAGAGGGAGGTAATTGAAGATTGAAAGACCATCCCCACTTTAATAATAACAGGTTTTTTGTAGCAGTGGACCATAGTTAAAGAAGTCCAGCCTCACACCACAGGCCACAAAAAAGCAGAGTCCAGGTGGTAACTGCACAGGAGGAGTGCAGAGGCAGAAAAATGACCCATGAGATAGTCCAGAGTAGCCTCAGCCTATTTGTATGGAGCTGAAGGAGACATGAAGTCAGTCACACATCTGCTGTCTGAATTTGCAATTCAGCTGCTGCTGGGACCCCTGGATAAAGAGTGTGGCTTGCTCCCAAAGCCAGGCAACTGCTTCCTCAGTAGCTGTCAGTGGATAGGAGCTTTGGGCTGTCACAGAAGGTGTTTGAACTGCTGGCCAAGCTGCTCTAAGGTTCCATCTCCCCTCTTCTGACTTCTCCATCCCTTCAACTTCCACTCCACAAAAAATTTCTGCCATTACCCTGGGAGACAGCAGCTTGCAGCAGCAGTGCAGGAGCCATGTGCAGGTGTGAGAGGGCATGCACAAGGGGTTGCTTTCCCTGGAGCAGTGTGATGTTACAGTGTTCTGTGTGTGCAGCCTGACTCTCATCACTGAGACCCAACAATGAGGCCAACAAGGGTGCTGGTCAGCATGAAGTAAATATCCTCAGTTTTTCTATTTCTCTGATTAATTTTCATTCTGAATGGGGAAACTGAGGCAGGGTGATGCTCGATCCAGATAGTATCACACTGCATTATCAGCAGCACAGCTTACTCAAGGATGATGAATCTTGCCTGCCTGTCTGTAAGTCTTCACTTCCCTTGTGAAATACAGTGCTAGCTCTTAATCAAGGAACTTACTCAGCTAAACTCTAACCTAAACCCATGATTCATTCCCTGAACCAACAGTTGTGCTATAATGATGAAGGGTGAGTTCCACCTCTGTGTGGAGCAGGTCTGTAATTCTGTAACAAGACTAAAATACCACCTTAACACCACAAAACAAGGCTGTTGTTTTACTTACTCCCGTAGAGAGAGAAATTGCCACCACGGGAGGAAATGCAGTAGTGTAAAAGGAGCTCACAAAGAGATTAAATATTCATGTGCAGGCTCTTTCTCTGGAGTATATTTCCTAAGGAAGGCTGGTGGAGCAGTGTTTTATTAGTAAGTGGGAGGAGGGAGTGCTAGTAACTCAGTATAAACAAGCTCTGTGCATGAGCTTTATCCCACAGACATTCATCCATCCATCAAAACCATTTGACTCTTTGCCTTCTTTTCTGGCAAAGGGGACTGGTGTCTTCTCCCTGCATGGGAGCAAATAAGGTGTGCACAGCAGTGATTGATGCACCTGGGGGTTGAGACACATCAAAGAGCCTGCTTGCTGCATTTTGAGTCCCAGTGAGCAATTTATACAAGGGTTTATGTAGATAAATAACCAGGGAGATTTATGTGAAGCAATACAAAACATATGTTTTTGGCTGCAGAGATGTAGAAATGCTCAAGGACTTGGAAGCTGTGTAGCTGAGGTTATTTGTAGAAGTGTTCCTGTTAGCAGGATTTATTCTGGGGCTTCATTTTATTTGGCATTGCCTCCAAAAGGCTGCAGAGCAAACAAGCATAGCAGGATCCATCATATCTTTTACTGTGTTGTCTGAAAGAGTTTCAAGCAGACAGCTTTAAAACCAGAAGTTTGGTCACATCACCCCTAGTTGGGGCTGGGAATAGGAAAAGACTGAGAGCAAGGAGAAGGAGCAGCAAAGGAGACAGACCTCCTGGACATGGAGGTTGGGTGAGGTCAGACAAATCCCTGGAGTGACCCCAGATGCCAACTTGGTCCCAGCCTGGGCACTGGGTGCTTACTTCTGAAAAAATGGGTGCTTACTTCTGAAAAAATGGGTGCTTACCTCTGAAAACCTTGAGATCCTGCCATGGCTAGTGTGCTTTGAAGGGAGGAGACAGTTCCCCAGGTGGAAAGCTGGTATGTAAATTTGAATTTGCCTGTCATGTCAGATGAGTCTGTAATGGGAATAAGTTTCTGCCATATATTATATTTGCCTGGCAGAGGGGCAGATCCCCTACCACCATGGGACAGTGCACAGAAAATGGAGGCACAGCTGTCTGGCAGCCTCAGCTGCCTCATCACTTATTTTTCAAAGCTGAGTCAGAGCTGTACTTGCAGGAAGGAACAAAGGAGTCACACAAACAAATTATACCCAACTGTCCCCCTAAGGTGTGCACCTCAATGAACAGTGATATGCACATGTAAGACTGGTAATCCCTTCTAGTTGCATGCCACTTATCCATAAATTTTTTCACTGCATATCTCCCTGTCCCCTGACCCTCTCTCCTCCATGTCTGTGTCTCCTGGTGATGGAAGCAGATCTTGGTGTGCCAGTGCCTGTCATTTTCTACCCTAGGCAGAAAAAATACCAGCTGTTTCAAAAAAAGTTGTGACTGCTCCTAAATCTTAGGCTCCCTTCCCTGTGCAGGAGTGCAGATCTTGGGATTTGCTTGGCAATCAGCCCTCCCATCGATGGGAAAGGCCCCCTGCCCTCATGTGTGCTCACCACATGGGCCACTTTATTTACATAGCTGGGTCCACACATTTATATTTAGTATGTTTGAGAGGCCACCATGGAATTAGAAAGCTAAAAATGAGGATGGAATAAAATGTATGGAAGTTAAGGGGGAGGATATGAGTGAAAACTGAGGAGGCTGGAGGTAACTCCAGGGCTTGCTTGGCTGTGTGACCATGAATGCTGAGATCTCCTGCTGTGAGCAAAAGGACCAGAAGCTGAGGCCACCTTTAGATATGAACCCAGGTCAGATTCAGGCCCTTCTTCAAACATTCTTACTTGAATACAACTTGAAATCACAAAACCAACCCAGTCTCATGGATTATATATTTATATCTGTCTATATTTATCCTGATATGAAAAATTTTAGTCACCACAGAACTCTGACCAGAGTTAGTCCTATGGTTTCTTGATGCAATGCTTTAACTCAGGTCTCTCAAGTGAGCACCCAGGAAATTATTTGTATGACTCCCTCCCTCTGTGAACAGTGCCCAGTGCCCAGTGCCACCCCCACCCCAAAAAGGAAAGAAAAAAGCCATTTGATAAGAGGTTGATCATGCATTCATCTTCCTCCCACACCCTACACACACAGAGGGAATGGGGTGGATCTGTTTCTGCCAGCATCTCCAGTGGCACACAGCCTGCGGCAGCTCTATTGACCTTTCACCTGAGAGGTCTGCTGGTCTGTGAACAAACAGCTTTGGTTCCAGCTGAAAGGTTTTTTTACCCCAGTTGTATTTGGTAGAAATGTTGCATTCAGCACAACTGATTTCTTCCTTTAGTAACTATAAGAAGAGTAAATTAAATTGTCATAGGTCTGAGGTACATAAGTCTCCTTCAAGCTCCAGGGTCTGTTTCCCTGGCCACCCTGCTCCAAAGAGGGCTTTGCTGGTGCTGTTGGGGTTCTGGGCAGAGATGGTGCTGCTCACTTGATCTGTGATGTAATGGTACTAAATTATTGCTCATTGCCCTTGGCAGATTTGTGTAGCTGCTGACTGAGGCTGGCTGTGAGTTGTGGAAGGGCAGTGGGTGCTTCCCTGCCCTGGCTGGGATTGCCCCCACACAAACAAGGAGACCTTGAGGACCACCCTCTGCCCAGCTGATTGTTTCACCAGATGAGTGCCAGCAGTGCCCTCCCCGTGAGGAGATAAATTGCCTCATGTGCTCTGATGAGATGTGCTTTAATTATGATGAGAATGAAACTGAACTTTCCCTACCCACCAGCCCTAAAAAGAAACTTGTTGAGTCCCTAGCCTGTTTTGTGCTTTGCTGGTGAACAATAAGGAAGCTGAGGAAAATGAGGGTGGTTTGGAGGTTCAAGCACGATCTGCACCCAACTCCTCTTGAGTCAACACGAGTAGCAGTTCCCAGGAAGGCAATTTCAGTCTGTCCAGGCTCCTAATAATGCAGTGCTCTGCTAAGGAGAGGTGATGAAACCCTCTCCTCTGCATCCACCACTGTGGTGAGCCCCTCAGAAACCCCAATCACTCTCCTGGGAATGGGGTTTTCCCATCCACAGTGGGGTATTCTGAGCCCTGAGAGGAGCTGGGGTTAGTGTTCCTGTTCTGATGCTAAGGCTGCCTCTTGGGAATGCAAGCAGATACAAATTTCACTTACTGTCCTGAGTTCAATGGCTTAACATCCTTATGGAATAGCTGTGGCAGCATTTTTAGTTGATAGATATGAAATTTCCTATGATTGGGGAACACAGGATTGTGAATCTCCTGTAGCCTATGATTAAACTTGTTTCAACTCTGGCATGAAATTCAAAGGCAATTTTAGCCTTTTTCAGAAAGGCAGAAAAGAGTAGTCTTGACCAGAGGCAAAATTTTCTTTTAATGACTCCAAGCTCACTTACTCTCATATTTGCACTTCTAGCCAGAGTTATTATTGTTTTAGATTTATGTCTGCTTGCAAAACTCTCAGTTTGAATCCAGCAACATTTTCTTATGAGAAGAAAAATCACATCATCTAGCTTCAGTCAGAAGCCACTCAATTTTACTCCTCAGGGTGTGGAAAGTGAACAGAGGGGACATGATATCCTATTTTAAGAAATATTATCTGTGCTGGTGAGGGATTTTCTGGGGGATTAGCTTTCCCCTTGGCATGAAGAGAGCAATGAAGGCAAGATTTTGCCTTGGTGCTCTATGGCCTTGATATATCAGGCACCACAAATCACTGCTGTTAGAACTTCAAAATTTCACATCCCTTAATGGATGGGAGGCTGAAGTGCCCTATCTTTTGAGAAGATCCTCCTGTTTCTTACTTGTATGTTAATTTAGCAGCTCCCAAAATAGCAATGTAGAGTACCTAGATTCATAATTCATAATTAAAACTCTTGACAGTGTTCAGGCTCCACTGTTGGTTTGACCTCTATGCCTCTCCATGAGCATACATCTCAAGGGATTCTTGCCCTCTTCTCAGGGAGGGCCCTGTGACTTATCCCATTAAGTTAACAGAAGGTCATCTAATAGTCATAAAAATATTATGGATCCCTCCCACATTCCTCACCCATGGCAAAATACTGCAACAGGGAACAATCAGTGCTTTTTAGCTGGGCATCCAATAAATCTGGAGAGGTATTAGGCAGAACTGAAGCACTACAGCTGCTGGGGTGGAGCTTGAGCACAGATGGATGGATTGGCAAATGGGGTTCTTTTTTCGTCTCTGTTAGTGTTTGGAAGCAAACCTGTGTTTCAGGTTTGCAATATCTTTAAGATGTGTAAATGTTCTATTTGTTAAAAGATCTTGTTTTCTGTTTATTTGTCAGCTGTGTTACATAGAGAAGTAAATTCAACAGCATTGAAGTAATTTTGCAAAAACGCTGTTCTGCTCAGTTGCTTTCTCAGTAATGGCTAAGAGGCTTATTTTGTATGGGACCTACCCAAAAGCAATCCCTCTGCAAACTCCCTGCACTGCTCCTTGCTGAATCTCTGCTGCCAGATGAGCTTTTGAGCTTTGTCCCTTGGATCCCAGGAGCAGCATGCCATTCAGGCTTTTTGTACAGAGGAATTGCAGTGCTCCTGCAGGCTGTCCTTCTCCTCAGCTCCAGCCCATTGAGTCCTTTCCATCTGTAGCTCTGGCTCAGGCTCTGCTTGCAGCTGGGGATGAGTCAGGCTGGCACTGTCAGCCCAGAAGTAGCCAGGACATTTCTTCTCCCTGTGGTGCCTGAGCTTGTCTCATGGACTCACTCCTTACTCTTTCCTAAGCCCCTGGGAAAGACCTGGGTGAATGTAGTTCTTTTTATACATTTGTTATTTGATCTGCTCTGGGTCTGAGCTGCTGTGTGCTCATAACCTCTGTCTGGGGTACTTGGGGTGAGAGTTGTGCCATGTGCAGTAGGATGATACTGGTTACTGCTGCTCAGGCCAACAGAGGGTCTCAAAGTTTTCATGCCAGTTAGGTTCCTTCAGGGAAACTTGCCTGACATACATGTTCAAACTTTCCTCCTTCACACCCCCAGTATTTGCTGGAACCCCTTGATTCTCTTGTGCCTTGTCTTGGCCTGTACAGTGACACTGTGCCTTTGCTGAGGACTCTGCCACCATCCCAGCTCTACCCAGAATTTGGGTTCCACAGCCCTGCTGAGTGCTGCAAGTCATACCTCAAGCCCAGCTTTAGCAGAACCATTATCTATGAAATGCATTCCATTTTGTTCATGCATGTCACAGGGGGCAGGAATGAAAGGATGCTGCTGCCATGTGACTGAAGTCCATCTTCTGACCCCTTTGCATGCTCTCATCTCCTTGCTGTTGAATGTTTGTTGTGTGTGTGCTTAAGAAGGCAGCACAACAAACTTTGCCTGGAACCAGTTTTGTGACAATCAAGAGACTCAGCCAGTCAATGCAGCTGTGACCAACTCCTGCAATGACACAACCTTTCAAGATGAACGTTGAACTTTATAGGCTTAAGTGTTTCTCCCAGTAAAGTGTGGTCATGGCTATATCCCAGATGATTTCTCTATGGATTGCAAGTAGCTGGAAGAAGTGTCTACAGACAGAATTAGCAATTTGAAGAAACTGATGTATGCTCCTGCTATTGATTCTATTGAAAAGTTTCTGCAAGCATTGAATGAACAAAGGAGCAGGCTGCCAGGCTGTGTGGCTGTTAAAGAAAGTCCTCCTGATGCCGGAGGTCAGAATCCTTTAGAATTTTATCCAAAAGAGAATTAATGTGTTGACAATGTGCTGCAGGGGTAAGGCCACATACAGTCACTAGATTTTTCTCAGAAACTTCTTTTTCTGCTCACACAGTTTTCAGGCTGAAATGATGTATGAAGAGTGCAGGATGAGAGACAACTCCAACTCTTTGCCTGTTAACCTTTGGGAAAACTTCAGATTTTAGCATGAGGGTGCCAGCCAGTCTATCTAGGAGGGAAGTAGTCTAATTTGCTACATCTGCAGGCTAGTAGGCACCCAGCTTTGGGCTATGGTGAGTTAATGAGGAGTCTCAGCCTTGCAGGGAATCTGTCCAGGCTGGCACCCCTGGGATGCACATGCTCACTGCCTCACAAGAATGCATTGGGGACATCTGTCTGGGTGTTCTTCTCCATAGGGTGTGGAATGAGCAGCTGTAGATCAGTTGCTGTGCAGCTGCCCTTCCTTGGAGGGTCTCTGTCAGCAAGGTGCTGCCTAATGCAGAGGGAGGCTGCTCTCTGCAGGGATCCTGGCCAGCCTCAGCCTTGGACCCCTCCTGAGGATCAGCTTGGGGGCCCACTCTAACCCTTGCTCAGGCAAAGGGCAGGCAGAAGGAGAAAGTAGAACTCAAGAAAATAGTTTCCCCAGGGAAGCTCCTACAGGAACAAAAAGCCAAAGCCTCTGTAACAGAGCCAAACATCAATGAAGGAAAAATCTAATTACCCCTTCTTGTGGGGTTTGCAGTACAGGAAATGTGGCCCTCTGGGACAGATGTAAATATAGACATAATCTAATGCCATACTTGCCTGAACTCCCTGAATTCAGGATCTCCCAATTAAGCAGTCAGTTGGTTCTAATGGGATTTGTTGGGCTGGAGGTGGTGTCTGCTCTTTCCACTCGGTCCCTACCAGTTTGTGCACAGTGCAGTAGGTGGAGGCCAGGGACATTGAAAAATAATTGGCATGAGTTACTTCTCTTGATTCTTTTAGCTTTCCACATAATGTGCTGATGTCTGTAACCTCCTGGCTGTTTCTACAGCGATTGCTGGAAAGGAGTGTAAAAATGGAGCCTTTCAGGTATGGGAAACTGAACAGCAACCCATGCGTCTGTCCATGCTCCCTCCTGGCAGAGCTACAGCTTATCTTCAGCAGAGATCTGCCTCAATTTGAGTGGATTTGAGAGCTGCAAGACTTGGGTCTCTTGCCAGTTCTGATTTTTGCTTGTGATTTGTTGCTGAAATCTTGTGAGCTGTCAGGTCTGGGTTTGCCCTCCAATCCTGCCTTTGTGAGCAGGTGGGGTGGTCCTGGGATGGTCACTGCAGGTCCAGGACCCAGTTTCCACAGAGGTGTAAAAGATTTGTTGTTTCAAACTGCTGAGAGGTGCTTCAATGTAGCCATGTAAGAAAAGATGTTGGAGTGCATCAGACTAAGGGCCAAAGAGCCTTCAGCACCTGCAATCCCCACAACTGTAGCAGTGCAGAACACACGCAGTCACTTGGCAGAGGCTTGTCAGCAATGGAACCTCACTGAGCAGGAGCTGCTTGAAGAGCCCACATTGCTGCCTTGGGCTCGGTTTGACTGTCCCAGCCAGAGGGCTGTGCCTTTAGGAAGCAGTGTGCTGCCTGAGATGTGCCAAGAAGAGAAAAGTAAAGTTTCCCTTGCATGAAGAGAATAGATGTGGTAGAAACCCAGAAGACTGGAGGCAGGGATAGCATTCAGCAGGGAAAGGACTATTCGAGTGTCTTTTGTTGTGTTAATTGACTGCTATCCAAGCGTGTTTTCTCACCGTGCTTTCGAGGATGTAGCCAGATGCAAAACACTCTCCTATGAAGAAGCAGCTGTGTGTGCTAGCTGGGTTTGCTTGGCTCTCAGTCCCAGGGAAAGGGCAATCTGAGTGCTCAGCTGTTCCTAAAATATTGCTGCTGAGGAAAACAAACTAACAGACACAGCAGGGATTTTGTAGCATGCTTTTGAGGAGCTGAGATGTTTTCCCCAGCAGAGCTCAGCACCGTGTGCTCCCACACAGGCTCCAGGCAGCGGGTTTGAGCCCAGCCCAGGGAGCTGCTCTCCAGCTTGGGCTGAGCCTGCAGGGCACAGGGGCTGTGGCCAGTCAGCCCTGCAGCCTGGGCACAGCCTGGGCTTAAGGCCAAAGAAGGGTCCAGCCAGGACTGGCAGAGTGTGTTACTGTGGAGGTTTGATTTACTGACCAAAACTGAATTTGGGACAAGAAATCAGGATATGTCTTTTTCTATAAGACCTGTGCAGGTTAGGCAAGAGCTCATGGCATCTTGGTCCATCCTAGAACACTGTCTTGTTCCTGCAACAAGCAGTGGAACATCAGACTGCTGCTGATGGGAGAAGAGGGTAAAAAAGTAAGTGATGACCAGTTGTAAACTGGCTGATTTTATTTAGTGATGAAAAATTGCCAGCCTGTATAGCCTTGTATCTCTGGGAACCAGCAATGCCAGTTTCTGCAGTTGTGTGAATACCCAGCAGCTTCTTCAGGCTGGAGCTCAGTTGCTCTGTCCTGTTTAACAGAGGCAGAGCAGGAGTGGGTGAGGTGATGTTACCCAGAGCCCTGTTGTTTTGGGAATCACCCAGCGATGCAGGCAGCTCCCTGTGCTTAAATGAAGTTCTTGGTAGCAGACTGATAATATCAAACACTCAGTGCCCTGGCAGCACTTCTGAAAGCCAAACTCCAGAGTGAATGACAAAGTGTTTTTCCGTTCCTTGGAAAGTATAAACTGCTTTTCTTTTAGCTGCCCCACCACTCACTGCATGTGGGGAATTTGTTTATGTTAGCCTGTGTAAGGGGGGGAAAAAAAAATCTACATGTTATCTCAGAGCTGGGCAGATTAATCCAGAGGAAGATTTACTTGAGTGCGAATCAAAGGCTTAGTTTTCTTGGATAGTTCTTCAGTGTCTTGAATCTAAATCCATCATGCTATCCCTGCAGCACTCAAATATTTCAAAAGAATTTGGAAAGTTTGCTGTTCACTGCAGTTTGTAACCAGACTGGAAGTACAGGGTGTATTGCTGTCTTTTTTTCCCCCTATTCTTGGGGATTCAGCTCTGCTATCTTTTATCTGATTTATTTGTGTTATGTTTAGTGTTCAAGATATCTGAAGCCCTAAGGAAGGCTGTACAAATTAAAGGTACAATCTAAATTCAGGATATGCACTCCTAGTTCTGTATAAACAGATTCTAAACTGAGCCTATGTAACTAATGTGCCCAGGACTTAACTAATTTCACTGCCTGGAAACAGGACAATATTTCCATGTTTGCTACACTTGTCTAGTTTTCCCAAGTGTTCCAGGCAGGCGTTATAGGACCCTTTGATTTAAAATGCATGTGTATTCCTTGCATTCCTTGCTTTGGCTGTTAATTTATTTCTTGCATTGTATTCTCAGGTTGCTGTTGTCCTGAGGTGCTCTGCTGCTGTCTGCATCAGGCACGTTAGGAAGATGTTGGGAGCAGTGAACTTCCCTTCTGATCAATGATTTTTTTCATGTGAATGATGGGAATGGCAGTGGGCTGCTGCTTGTTCTGACACCTTCTGTGCAGTGAGGGCTTTAGAAGTGGGTAACACTTTCATTCCCTGCTTCTGCTTTTAAAATGTGAGTGTACAGAGAATATGGGTCTTAATATATTGATAACTGGAGATGGGCAGTCCAAGAAAAGTTGCAGAGTTCTGAGATATAGCAGAATAACCATGTGAGTCTGGGTTATTTAGAAAGTTGGGCAGGATCAGTTCTGGGTGTTGACAGATAGTTTATGGTTTGTGTATAGCAGCTTGGCTTCCTGGACTGATTCTTGTGTCCAGTGTGATCTGGAGAAATTCCTAGTGAGACATTGAGTCCTGGCTCCTCTGTTGCACCCAGGGGCAAGCTGGAGACTCTGGAGACTCTGTCTGCTTTTTCCAGAAGTTATGAGCACTTTTCAGTTCATCACATGTGTACAAGTAAAATGATTTTTTGAAAATGTATAACCAAATAGATGTCAACTGCTGCTGCAGCTCTTTAGTGTGAGTGGAAAAGAAAGGTCTGAGGCTGAGCTCCACATCTGGATGTCAGGCTGCAGGAACACTGAGTGCAAGGGGCTGGCCTAGAGGAGATGGGGAATTCAGACTGAGCCAAAGGCACTGGGATCACAGGGAAGGATGGAAAACCAGGTGCAGGAGCAAGAGGGGTGTTTGCATGGCTTGATTCCAGCAAAAGGGCAGAAAACTTAGGAGATAAAAGGTTAATTAGCCAGAGCTTGGGGTGTTGTTTGGTATGTGTCTTGTGTTGGGAACTATCATCTTTAATGAAGCATCTTCCTTTGGGATTTAAATGCTAGGTTCAAATAGCAGTCAGGACAAGAAGTTTTGTTTCCCATGTCACATCAAACTGGAAATGGCTAGATATCCAAACAAATTGGCAGCTCACATTGCCAGGTGCAGAAGGCTGAGAACTGCCAGCCAAGTCTTTCCTGGGCTCTTCCCTTAATTTCTTCAAGTTGTTAGTGTGTGTAAAGGTTCTGACTCAATCATTTCTGCTCTGGGCCCCTATGGACCAGCTTGTCTTCCTTTTGGCTTAGGGAGCAGGTCTCAAGTGGGAAGCCTTTTTCTCCAGCAGCCTTGAAGCAAGGCAGTTTTCTCCTGCATGTTTTGTGCAGCTGTGGGCAGTCATGCACACTCCCAAATTTTTCAGTTCTTTATTCTGTCCATATTTCTGGCTCAGGCACCATAACTGAGACCTGGGTAGAATATTGCATTTGCATTGCTGCCACAGATTTCTGCCTTGATGCTGATGCTAATAAGGTTGCACTTCTGTATTGGCATGACACTCCCATAATCAGTGCTTGCCTTTACTTCATCAACCATAAAATTGGTGTTTTTCCAGTCCTAACAGGAAGTGTTTCCTACAAAGGAGAACTCATGAGCAACTTTTAAGATACCTTTCTCTACTATAATGGGATTGCCTATGGATTAAATGTCTTTCAAAACATTTATCAACAACATGATGGATCTGCATTTGTTATCAACTGCACACAGGCATATTTGAGAGACACAGTTAGTACATTCAAAACCATGAGGAAGTTTTCCAACTGATTTCCTTTATTTTTGTGTGTGTGTGTAAATCAGTCCTGCTGAAGTGCTGAAGTGGATGGCAGTTCTCATGAGTATGAGCAAGATGAAATCAGTTCATTTCTGCTCAGATTACAACAGTTTTTGACAACCCTCTGGAAAGCATAGATAAATAAGAAACCTTTTCATAAGAAACCTAGATAAATTAGAATCTCCTGATATGGAGGTATTTCCCATTTTACCAAAGGTATTTTTGGAAGCAGCTTATCTCTAGACAAGAGGCCTATCTGAGCTATTCAATTTTTTTATCAACATTGTTGAATAGGGTGAAAATGTTGCCTAATCCAGAAGGAACAGATTAGTTTGATTTCACCCACAATTTGCTGTCAGGACATATGTTGTTACTTAGGTAAAAGCATGCCAATTGTTTTTTTTTAATTTTTCAAGATTTTTTTCCTTTTCCATGATATCTGTGAGAAGTTCAGAACCTTGCATCTTCCAGATCTGTTTTATCTCTGCCCAGATTTTGCTGGCGTAGTTCTCTGTGCCCAAATGTGAAGGTTTTTTTACCTGGCCCAGATAAATCTTATATTTTAGTGGACATTAGATAAAGACCTATTTATTTCCATGCTGTCTGCTTTATTTGGAAAGGCCCTTCTATTCCAGTCTGATGTAAAATTCATTGCTCTCATGGCTGACTCAGCCTTTCCTTCCCTTCCCCAAGCTGTATCCTCTGTTTCTGAGGCAGGCTGTAGAGATTCTGCTCCCCTGGACATCCTTGTACATGGCACTAGAAGGCTATTTGCACTTAGAATTGGATGACACTTCATGGTTGGCTGACAAGAGCACGTGTCTGACATTGTAGCTGGCCCAGCTTTAAAACCAAGTTCCCATTTGTAGCTGCCAAAATCTTAATAGAATGTATAGTATTCCTGCTGAGGTTGTTTTCAAAGGGGGCTCAGATGGAGGGCTTGTTCTGTCTCTAGTCTTTGGGATTAGCAGCATTCATGGACATGTGTGAATATTTGCAGATCCAATGTGAAAACCCAGACTGAGGATTTCATTAAATCTGTAATCTGTTGTCATTTGATTGCATATCTGTGACTGCAAAAAAGCAGCCACACAATTTTTTCCCAAAAGTTTACTTCCAGGCTAAGATCTATTTGAAGAAAAATAATTGTCCTGTGTTACATTTCTTTGAATTCTTGTAAAGATGTTGTGCTTTGTGTATGGCCTAAGCCACTTGTATAAGCCCCAATAAACAGTTGTGGTGCCAGGACTGACCCATCTACAGTACTGGTTCCAGCCACCATGGGAATTTACTGAGCCCTGCTTTCCTCCTCATTTTTCAGCTGGTTTCATATTCAACCTTTTGCTTAGTCTTTCATGTCACTTTGGTCCAGCTTTTTGAATTTAGATGTTAAGCACTGTCCATCACTGTTGAGTATATTGAATTTTTGATAGAATTTTAGAGTTTGAACAAGTTATGCTGCCTTTATATTGCCTTTTGAATGCTCTGCTAACTTACTTGTTGTCCTAGTTAGTGCTTCATCAAATTCCCTGCCAGATGTTTTCTCAGACTTCATCCCCTAGGAGGTGCTCTGAGACAATTTCCCACCGTTGATGATTAATTGGCAAATCTGTCTCCTGTGTTTGCTCCTTAAATCCTTGTTTAAGCTACAGCAGGATGATGTGCTAGTTCTCTTTTTTTGCCATGATGTAAAACTTGACAGCTGAGACACTCTATATAAAGGAAGATCTCTTCATCTAGTTCTTTTGTAATCAAAGCTTGGGAAGGAGAGAGGTAAAAAAAAAGCTTTCTGGAAAGAGAGGAAGTTGCAGCCTAAACCTGCTAAAACAAAGGAGTGCATAATGCATTGCTTAAACTGTAAATCCCAGCAAATATCCTTTCAGAATTTGCTCTGGGATTGATGCTTGGCAGCAAATCATGGCTGAAGACAGGGCTATTTTTGGCCTGGTTAGGATTCCCTTAGTTTTGTAGCCAAGTGCAAAACCACCATCCAGCTGTACTGCTAGATATAGCACTGACCTTTTCACCTTTTTGGACCACAGTTTGACTCTTAATTGAAATTGCACTATAATTACACCTAATGTCCCAAACTTGTCTGTCTCATGAAACCAGTACAACATATTGGAACAATCTGTTCTCAAGTGATAGAGAGCCGACTGAGGAACCACTGTCTCTCATCTCTGCTGGTGGTGGTGATTCCTCCAGAGCACCATGGCTAAAGCTGCTCTCGAAGGAGGTGTTCCCTTGGGTGGGAGAGGGTGCCGGTTTCAAGGGAATTGGCTCCCTCTCTTAACTGACCATCCAAAAAATTCCCATGAAGCAGAAGGGAAAGGTCATTGGAAAAAACTTTGAGATCACAGCAAGAGGAAGATACATCTGTAGAAAGTGGAAGTTCCTTCAAGTCTGCTGTGACATCTGCACAGGTTTGCAGAGCAGTGTGCACTGTTTGTGACAGTACACCTTGACCTGGATTCAGGACTGGAATATTTGTCCTGGCTGTATTTCAGTCATGCAATATGAAAAGTACCAGCTGCACTGAGCTCTCAGTCACAGAATGGGTCTGGCTGGAAGGGACCCCAGTGGGTCATCTGGTCCAGCCTTCCTGCTCAAGCAGGATCATCCCAGAACACATGGCACAGGATTCTGTCCAGGTAGCTCTTGAATATCTGCAGTGAGGGAGACTCCACAACCATTCAGGACCATCTGCTTCAGTGCATGGTCACCTTATTCCCTCTCAAAGGCATCCTAAAGGATAAGAGGAGGCTGTTACACATTTGGCTAAATCTCTGGTTTGAGCAATTAGAATCAGGATCATGAGGACATAAATATGCTGCTTGGTTTAGCATATTTGCTTTTGTTTCCTGTAGTTCTGATGCTTTCCTGGTTGAAATTAAACACAATTTACACCAAAAGGCTCAGTTTACTTTGTGCTTAGGAATAATACAGTGATGTTTATATGAAGGATCACTTTAACATTGTACCTTATGGTATGCCTAGGAAGAAGGTGCAGAAGAGTTTTGTAACACTGTTTGCAGACCTGCCAGCAGGGAGTGGGAGTGACCTGTCTGAGTCTGGAGACCAGCAGTGAGTAGGATACTGCTTTCCACCTAACAAGACTAAATGAGTAAAACACAGCTCCCTGTGCAGCTGAAATATATGCAAAACAATGATACAGAAAATAATGCTGTAGCAGTAAGCCAGTTCTGCAGCAGTTATTTGGCATATGATGTATGCAAAAACCCAGGGCTACTATTCCTTCCTGAACTCTGTCCAAGCTACCTTTAATGGTCTCAAGCAATGGGAAATATGTCACTTTTTCCTGCACTCCTCCTTGTTCTAGGAGCCATTTCTTCCATTTCAGTCCTCATTAACTTTCCTTTGGTCAGATTCATACAACTATACCTTCTCTGATTGCTTCTCTTTGCTCTATACACGCCTGTAAGAGCTGTACAAAGTCTGTACTTCTAGGACAGTTACCTGTCCCGAGAGGAATTTGCCAGTGCTGAAGATAGGCATTTTTATCATGATGGATGACCTTATGGAGACAAAGTGATATGTGGAGCCTTGAGGACCTGCCTGTAAAGTTGGGTAATTGGTTGCACGTGAGGCAGGTTAATCACTGTCTTGTGTGTTGAATGCACAAGAGGAAGGTTGCATGGAGGTTTGGGGCTGTCTAGAGGAGACACACAGAGTTGAGGAGATGCTGTGCACTGAAGGTCAGTGTGGCTAAATGGTGAATGCTGGTTAAAACCTGGGAACACAGTGTAAAGACTGTGTCCTCCAACATCAGCCTTCACTCGAGATGGCATGGCCCTGACAGGCAGATGTGTGTCATTAGTGTTTTTCTGGGGGAGTGTGAAGCAGCTATGCTGACCCCACTTTGGGTGTGTACCTAAAATGAGGTAGAACTTCGGGCTTCATTTCTCAGCATAGCTGCTTGTGGTATTTAACTCTGTGTCTTGCTGTTTTGTCTGCAAACTGGGGGTAATGCTACCCTACCTACACAGGAGCTTGTTAATGTGTTTGTGGGGCACAGAGACTGAGGAGTGGTGAGCAGGATACATTAAGGGAGGTGAAAGTAATAGCATTGTGCAGACAGCAGGGCTTAGGAGTCTGTGCTGAGCCATCAAGGGGGGAGAAAATCATGAGGAGCTGTTAAGTGAGATTTACTTTTCCTGTGTGCTCATGTTTTGTGGAGCTATAGTCTGTTACTTGCATTTCAATGCTACCTACACTGGATGCTTTTCTCTGCTGTTCTAAGGGTGGTTTTTGGCTCTTCTTGATAATTTTTGCTCAAGTGGGGCTGGTGTATAAATGCTGTGTGATGAAGCATATGAGGAGGATGCTGGGGAGTTGGGAGACACAGCTGATGCTCTCTGCACATTGACTGTTCCAGATATTTTTCCTCTTCAGCTGAACTGCACTAAGTCAAACTATCTGAGTGAGCATAGGGAAAAACTGACAAAGAGTAAATCGCTTAAGAAAGGGCAAGCCTAGAATTATGTATGTTATTTCTGTCCAGTGAACTTGAGGAGCCTGATGGGGAACTGTTGTATCCATCGATGGAAACAGTTTGCCTGATAAACTATTTGTAATTACCTGTTAATTGTCTTCCTTCAGCCCCTGTCATGCCATCTGGAAATCACCAAAGCCTGGCTATTAACAAGTGGCTTCTCAGCTCAGCAGGAAGACTGGGCTCCTGATTTGCTAATCAGAGTATCAGGCAGTCACTGCTGCTCCTCTTGTCTGGGCTTGAAGTGTGAAATACAGCATGGTGATGGTTGAGGGCAAGATTACTGCATGGGGCATTCCACATTTACCCTCCTGTCCTGAGGAGCCAGCTATGAACACAACTCAAGTGGGGTAAGCAGGGATTGTTTTCTCCCCTTTTCCCAGACAGGATAATTTCTGCTTGGGGTTGTCCAAGGTGCTCAGGGAATGCACTACTCTGCTCCTACAGCAAGTTGATACTGAAGTGCCACTTCATGCAGTTTGAAGCTTTCCCACCAAGAGGATTAATTTGTCTTGGACTTTCTCGTTTCTATAGAGAAGACAACGGAGTTCAGAGTTTTCAGTAGCTAAGAAAACCTTGCAGCAAACAACTGCAAAGTCACACTGCAAACTTACACATTACTTTTGCTGGGAGTTCTGTATGGGGACCAGCAAATGAAAAATGTGAATTTTTTAAGACAAGATATTTGTAAGCTGTGCATTCCCAGGGAAAGCAAGGATGGCTTTTCCAAGTGTGAGTGATTAGAAAGCCTTGTCTGATGGGTCACAAACTTCCCCTAGGAAAGAATCTGGCAGGAGACCACACAGGATAAACTTCAGGCAGAAATCATCTACTGGAAGGGAAAGGAGTCAAAACTCAGGGTCTCTGGTGGGAAAAAGAGTTAGGATTGTAAGAGCATAGTGACTGCTCTTCCAGTGCAACCACTCCATAACAAAACTGCCAGGAAGGAGTAATCCCCTCTGCCTTGTTCACTGCTTTGGGCAGGGACACCAAAGGCTGAGAGTGTTTAGGGCAACAGGCACACAGAAACCTCTCTCCTCTTAATTGACATCATGTCAGACTGGTTTCCTCCAAGGAACTCAGATCATCTGGATGACCATGAAGAGGAAAACATCACATTAAAGAAAAATAAAGTCTTCATCACTTTTTTTTTTTTTTTTTTCTGTATGAAGCCAGGCATTTTTCTATTTTTCTGTTGTCAGAAGCATTGCAAGTGTTTCACTGATTGATTTGTACAACTCAGATTTTGTTCAATGAAAACATACTTAGTCACAAAGCTTGTATGTATTGTAACTAAAAATTCATAAGGAAGATGAGAAACAAATTTTGCTCCTGACTAATACCAGTATTTGCAAAGAGAAGGGAACATTGTTAACCTTGCACCTTTGCTAAAATGAATCAGCCATCTGGAGCTCAGTTTTTTCTTCAAAAATAATAACTGGGGAATAAAAAAGCTGCAGTTGTTGCCTTACTTTTATTTCCCTTCTGAATTTTGGGCAAATTTGTCTGGGACAAATTTTCTAGCTTTTTGTAGATTAACAATGGCTGGAAACATGGAACAACATTTGGCTCTTTCTCATGTGATCAGCACTCAGCCTCGTGTTCAATGCCCAGAGCCACATCCACAGCAGCACAATGGTCCCAGTTTGCACTGATGCCAACCCATGTCATCCTCCCCTCTGGAGTGTCCTTGTGCTCTGGCTGCTTGGTGTGGTAGAAGCTGCTTGGGTACTTTATTAGGCTTAATTTCAGCAAATGGTGACACTAAAATCAAAATCCAGGATTCCCACTTCCTTTTCTTAGCACTTTCTCTGGATAAAATGTCTTGCATGTTGAAGAGGTAGAATAAAAATCACAAGATTTGACAAAGCCAAAGTAATTTCTTCTCAAATTTGGCTTATGCTTCGGGGTTTTGAAGAATAGCTTTTATCATTCTTCCCAAGAGTGTACTGCTAAACAAATAAATATTCTTCCACCAATGTTTACAATCAGAGGGGGCAGCCAGAAAATTTGCAAGCAGTGAAAAATAAATTGGTCAGTAGGTATCTTTGCCAACAGGGAAGTAGAGAAAAATAAACAGCATCTATTATGGAAATATATTTTATTTGAAAGGTGTTGTCCTGTCCAGACTCTTGAAGACTTATCACCAGTGTTGAGGTGTCCTGGCTTATATCTTTGATTTATGTTTGAACTTGTTCACATTCATCCAAGTGTTGAGAAATGGCCAGTTTAACAAACAAAGCCTTTTATTCATAGCTATACAGGGTTCATATTGCAGTTTTGTGTACAGATAATTACATTGTGTATCTTGACACTATCATTTTTCATGTTTGTTAATAGTTGCTGTTTGCCAACAATTAGTGTCTTTCTGGGACTTAACTGCAGCAGTTGCTTTCTTTGTAATCATATTTGCTTCAGCAAAACAGTTTTATTCTGATTTTGAGCATATGAGACCACTGATTTACTCCAGGGGTCTGCCTTAAAGTTTTACTTTGAGTAGGTCTGTGTTGTTTACTAGATCATGGATTAATTAGGGAGAGATCTCCAGCTCAAACACTCCTGAATAATTAAAATATCACTGGGAGATCAAAAAAATGGAACATTAATCAGTGCAGTAGGATCTCTGGGGCTGCAGCTCAGCTGTCTGAGATGCCCAGCTCCTGCAGGACCAGCTCTGCATGCCAGGTTTTGCTGGTCAGACAGTCTGTTATAGCTACAGACATGAGAATTTATCTTCAGACTTGCTGCCTGCCCCAGGAAGATCCATAAGGACAACAGGGAGTGCAAAACTCAGTGAGTGGCCTAAACCAAGATGAGGCTCCTGGTCAGCTGTTCTCTCACAGGTCAGCCCTGTGGCATTCAACATGTGCAGCTGCAACTTGTGATTCAAACAGGCTTTCTGTCATTGTAGGAGTGCCACTTACCTTCCAAGTGCCTTGCAAACTTCATTAGCTCACAAGATCTTGGAGGTACAAGAAGCTTGTTTTTATAGACTGAATTTGTTTTTCTTTGCATGCTTTAGGTGAGGGGAGATCCCTTTAGCCCTGATGCAATTGTGTTACCTGCAATTGATTATTGTTTTCTACTTCTTTTATTTGGATGAAATTTACTTTACTAGGAAATTCAGGTGTCATCACTGCCAAGTCAAGATGTTTCATGTCCCTCATAATGTGTGAGGTAAAATATAATTTTGTCAAAGTATAAAATGCTCCATCTTTAAATCTTGTTTGGGAGATGCTGTGAGGCTCATCATTCCCTTCTGATGCCCAAAGATGCCTGGGTAGATTGTGGTAATATCACCAAGGAGGGTGCAGACCAACCATGATGTGCTCATCAAGAGGTAAAAATGTCTATCTGGAGTGGAGGAGGTGGCTGCTAAGCAGGACAGGCTCCCTTGTGCTCAAGGGGTCTCAAGAAAAAACTGTGTGGCTTCCATCAGCCAGTACACAGGAAAGTGAATCCTTGTGAGCATGGGGCCAAAACAAGATAGTAAATCTTTCAGAGGGGAACTCTGGTTTAGAGGTAAATACAGGAAAAAAATTCTATGTTTATCATATCAGAGACCAACATGTTTACTTGAAAAGGAACAGGCATCAGTTCAAAGAATCCCCCTTCCCTGGTCAGCTGAATTTCCATCACTTCAGTCACTCTATTCAGCTTTCCTGCCTATGGGAGACACAAAGGGCAGGGAGAAGGGCAAATAGTTGGAGCTTCTCATATTTTGATTTGCTTTTTGCAAATGCAGTATTGAGCCTTGTCAGTGGGGAGGATAGTTCTGGGAGTAGAGCAACTCATCAGAAAATCCTGTCAATTTTTCATCAAACCTGTTTCCCTCCCAGCCTGTAGGAGGTCTGGCAGACAGGTAACAAAGATGATGGCCAGCTCAAAGGTGGTAATACTGGCAAATAGGAATTTTGAAGTTAATCAGAGCATCTTGGTTTATGACCCAACCATGGACTTCAAATGCATGCAAAAAACATGAAAATCTCCATTTATTGCTGGCAATGATTCCAAGTCTGCTTTAGAAAAGTTCTTACCCCACTTACTTATCTACTGTGTCTTGGATGGGAGTTTTGGCTTATTGCCTTGCCTTGCTTGGTGTGCAAGCAGAACTACCTTGTCAGGAAAGAACTATTATTTTTGCCCTTTTAGGGACATGGGGGTCATTTAAGTGCATCTTTGTCTTATGGGTGAGCACTCAAGAAAGTGTCTGGGCACTGAATTGGGAGCTTAACTTCCATTGCAAAGCAATGCATGCCTGTGTTTTGTATTCTGACAGGCTTAATAAGATGGCTTAATTTATTTTGTTAACCTCATCTCCTTAGGCCATTGTTGATTGTGTGTGGCAGTGTTAATCAAGTGTGTTATAGAGAATAATTTTGGCTGAGGTTTTGGATCTGTGCTATGTAAGGAAAAATTTGGGTGGCATTAAGTGCAGTTTAAGCTTAGTTTGTGTTCAGTGTGTCCCATAAATTGACCAGACATATTAACTTGCCCTATTTCTGCATGACACTGTCATGCTGAGCTGTGGATGGTATTGCAGAGAAGCTGCTTTAGCAGGACAATCTGCAGGATGGCCATTCCTGAAGAAGGGTGAATTTGAGCTGTCCTTCCTCATAGCTAGAAGTTTTTGAATGGTCTCTTTGTCATATACATGAGTATTACAGGAATCTCTCCTACTGACCAGCAGTTGAAAATCATTCTGCAGAGACAAAAGTAGGATAATCACAGCCTTGGCTAGGACAGGTTTGTTGGACTAGCCATAGAAAGATACTCTGGAAATTCCTTTCAACATGACCAATTCTGTGGTCTAGGTTATATTGCTGACAGAATATTTGGAGCTCTTGGTCAGCTAGGAAATGATTAAAATGTTTTAAAGGTGTTTTTTTGTATTGGTTACTCACAAATGAAATACAGATGTAAAACTGCTTGAGCTATAAATCTGGCCTCAATCATTCCTAACATTTCAACATCATACTGTGCAAAATGGCCTCCACTTAAGTAATTTCCAAATGACTGAACTTCACATTTTTCTTCTGTTATTGTCATCAACCTCACCAGATGTCATAATCAAGGGAGAGGCACTAATGAGAAGCTGCTGGTAAATTTGGCATGTCTCAGTCACTTCCATGTGAATACCTGGAGAACAGACTGAGCATCTACAAGAGCCAATGTGAATCAGAAACAAAACTAAGAATGAGAGCATGGATTTGAGCTGTTCTTTCAAACCAGTCTATATAATCAAAATAAATAGCCCTGTCAGTGTATACAAAGCAATAACCTGACTCATGAACAAGGTGAACCTTTCCAGTGTTGTGTTTCCACTGTTGCACTCTACAACTAGACCTAGAAAGACAGATGTCATCTGCACCTTGGTGAGCATGATAAGCAGTGACTGTTTTGTAACCAACATAAGTCTGTTATTTATATTCATACAGCTCAGCTACACCACTGATAGATAAAAACTTATAAATACCTTGGTGCTCCATTAGATCTCTTTTAAGATTACATGTATCAAGATGGCAAAGAATGATAAAAATAGATTGTTCTCTTGCTGCAATTATTGCACTCACTGGCTGAGTCTTTCCATAGTTAACTGTTTCTTACACTAAACAGACATTTCCAGATATTTGCATGGTTTAACACATCTGTTTACATATTTCCTCAACCAGCCAGATTTTCTCACTGATTGAATCTGAGAAAATCTATGGAGAGCAAGAGAGAGAGAACATGGAGAACAAAGTGTGTGCAACATATTTCTCCTTATGTGTGTTTTCATCCCAACTGCTCTTGTAACAGAGATGTCTGAGAACATTTTGGATGTGATGAACTGTGACCTTCAGTGAACAATGGCCCGTCCCCAATACCCAGAGCTAAACTTTCTCAGACTAAGGATTGTCCTCATCCTCCCTGCAGTGTGTAAGTTTCTTTTATGTGGCTCTTCAGGATGGAATAAGCCAAGATCCAGGTCTGAGCATTCAAATATCTTGGATAAAATCTAACTCCAAGGCCCCTGTGCCTGCACTTTGTGATTGTACAGAGAAGTGGTTGTAAAGCTGAAACCTGTTTGTAAACAGTTTGTTGAATGAGAAGCTAAGTTACCATCTGGCCTCTTTATGCAGCTTTCCCTTTTTGCTTTTTTGCAAGTTCTTGCACATGGGAGAATTTGTATTTTTGATGGAGGGTGAATTTTGAGTTGGTGGTCAATCTGTGTGTATCTGAGGAATAGAATTTTTTTGCTATTTAAGTCTGAAACAAAGGTAATGTATTTAAGTCAAATAAGGTTAGGTAGTCATGATCAGAAATCATGGCATGTGCCCTGAATGATCAGGCACAGAGTCTAAGCAGTAAGTTGTGTACACTGGGTAAACACGTGTTAAGACAGTTTGGGAAGCACCAGGTGCTCTGGTCCCTTGGGAGAAGCTATATTTGGCTCTATTAAATGAAAAGAGGGATAAATCCCCACAATCTGCCTAAAGGAAATTTGTAAACAGAAGGGTTGGAGAAAAACTATATTGAAAAATTGTTCACTAGTCCTAATGATTTAACGAATACAGTATGGATATTTCAGTAGTGGAGAGGATGATGGGATGTGTGTTAGAGAAGGCTGGATTGAATCCAGGCCTCTAGGATGATTTTCTGTGACAGTTTGGTTAATTATAAGAACCACATGAAAAAAGGCACATAAACTTCATCCTGTTCTGTTTTAAAACTTTCCCCAGAGTGTAAGTCCTTCTTTAAAGGTTACCCTCTGATATGTAACACGTCCCGTGTTGTTTTGCTAAGCTATGACTCTGTAATAAGTGTTTGAAATTTACAGCTTCAGTTAGTCATAGGCTTGAGAAGTGTTTATTTTTTCTCAGTTGTTCTTGCTATGTAATGAATGTAGCTCGCTGAGTGCTCTGACTCCAGCCCTGGACTCTGGCAGTGCTGCCTTTCCAAGGAACAGCACATTGGCTGCAGCAATGGTAATAGGAGCGGGGCCTTTCTGCCCATCACAGAGTAATAACTTGCAGACTGAGGAGGAGAGGCTAGAACCGAAGTCACACAAGGTCATTTCTGGCTGAACTGAAAATAAAACCCATGTTTTAAAGGTAGCTTAGGAAAATTGCAGCCACTTATCCATACTGGTTTGCAGAAAGAGCTTGTCTGCCTATTTAGATGTGGTGGTTGCAAAATGGGGGGTTCCTTTCCCATAAGTAACTCATTTGTTTCGGTGAGTTAAAATTCCCTACTTGGACAAAGGTCTGTGACTGCTGGCAGTCATTGTGATTAGTACCATGTTGCAAACAGCTCAGGGTTTCTTGCACAATGGGAGCTGCTGTGCATGAAGGATCCTGGATCTTCTTCAGGAGAATTTAGAAGCATGTGTTTGTATTTTGAGAAAAACTGAACGTGCTTTATGGGAAAAGGAAATGCCACCATTAATACTAGATGTATGTTCTGTAAATGACTAATACTGCAACTAAATCCTAATTGAAACTGCACTTCTGTTCATCAAGGCTGATTAGCAAGTGTTTACTGTTGAGTAGTTGATTTATTTTGCATTTCCATAACATTCTTAACAATAGCTGCATAGCACTCATGTGAAGATTTCTTTCAAAGAAAGTCTCAGTGGCCTTTTGCTGTGGGGAGAAGCTCAAGCTCTGTGCCTTGGTCTGCTGTTGCCCCCAGTGAGTACCTGCTCTGTGCATGGTGCTCACAGGGTGGGTTTCCTCTGCTGCTGTCCCAGGTGAGCAGTGATTGCCCCTGGGGTGTTTTGGTTGCCCCTGGGGTGTTTTGGTTGCCCCAAGCAGGCTGGCAAACACTGTGCCATGCTGTGGGTGCCAGTGGGGGCCCAGCAGCACTGCCTACAAGGTGAAGCACAGCTCCAGCTCTAACAGCCATTTCTGAGCTGCTGCTATCTTTACTAACATTTTGATGTTTGAGCTAAAGTTATTTTTCTGGTGCCTGTTTCAGACCAGTGTGTGCATCTTTCTTAATTCATTAAAAGTATTGTGGGGTTGATTTTATTTTGTTTAGGTAGTTAGAGGAAGTTTGCAGTTCTGTGTGTATTCAAGGGATGCAGGCATTAGCTGTGAAGTACTTTATTCTCCTTTTCATTATTTTTCTTCTGATATTCTCAGTCTGGGCTGGGCTTTCTCATTGGTGAGTCAGTTTCTTTTCTGGTTGTTTCCCCGCAGAATTACCTTACAGGCTTCATCTGCAGCTCCTGGAATGTCACAGGGCTGTCAGTGTGTAGGGCTGAGGTGGGAGTGTTTGAATTTCCCTGCCTCTCCAAATTGTCCTCATGAGAACAAGCTGGGCTGGGAGGTTTTGTTTGTAACATAACTATTACTTACATGCATGAACATTGCTCAGAGGTGACCAAGTGTCCCTGCAGCTGCAGCAAACACTGATGGTGAGTACCAGGCTCTTGAGACTGTTTTCAGCCTTTGCCATAGACAGTATCAAACTTGGTGTACTGTGCCTAGCAGTGCTCTCAAAGGAGTAAGGATGGAAACACATCCTGCCTTTTTTATTTTCCACTGCAGAACAATGTGGGAAAGCTGCCCATGACCTGTGAAGCTGTAGTGACTGTGCTTGTTTTGATCACCCAAGAATTGCCCCTGGCACCAGATCTGCCTTCTGCAGAGCTTTCACAAAGCTCAGCTGCAGGTGGGTTCTTTCCACAGGCACCATCTGGTATCTCCCTGTACTGGCACCATGCAGGTTTATATCAAGAACAAAGCAAACCTTAGATAGCATCAGAGAACCCCTTTTAGAAGTGCACTTAGTAAGGCTATGAGCATGGGCCTCTGAAAATGCAATGGAGGCTTCATTTAATTATTGTGTGTCTAGAACCTTTGCTCTGCATAGCCTGTCTGCCTTTGTAGTGGAGCTAGGCAGAAAAATGACCAGGGCATTTTCACTGCAGAGTCTCCACTATATTTCCTCCAAGAGGCTTGAAACTGCCTGCTTAGGGTTTGGCAGCAGCCTGAACAGATAACTACTGGCCACACAGGCTATGGACACGTGGACCTGGGCCACAGGATCTGCCAGGAATTCAGGGCTCAGGGAATAATCTCATAGGCTGCGTTTCAGTGTAAATTATTTCCTTCTAAAAAATATTCCTTTTTCAGGGCTTTACTGGATCATAAAGTGTGGTCCTTAGGAGGTGGAGGCTGCTTCAGGCTTGCTGATTGGATTAAAATATAATTATTTCCTGTTCTCCCCAAATCACTTCATACCCAGTTGGGGGTGCTGCAAAGAGGATGCAGTCCCCTTGCCCAGGAGCTGAATAGGATTTCTCTTCATTCAGCAGAATGGAAAAGAAAAACAGAGAATAACACATCAGGGACTTATATGCTGTTGTACAAACAATTGCTTGGCATCAGAGCAAAGCCAAGTAACCCACCAGCTCTCATTCACAGTCAGCCAGCAGCAGGAGGGTCAGGTTCATTACCTGGGGGATTCTGCTCAAATGCAGGCTCCAGTCCAGCAGGGAGATGTCAAGAGAGAGTGAAGGCAATGTAATCAGCTCTGAGTGTAAAAGTTACAATCCTTAGAGGAGGGAGCTTATAACATCCTGCAATGAGTGAAGCGAGACTGGGGCTGAAGGATGAAGGAAATTGGGGTGGAGGATTTTCTGCCTTTTGAGGTTTTATGAACCTTGCAAACTATTTTATGGGTTCACAAAGCTAGTTGAGTCTGCAAACCATTTTTTTTTTTGTTTTGTAATCTAAATCCTTTTCTTTCCAGGGCCATCCAGGTTAGCAATAAAAATAATGTCAAACAATGAAGTAAAGCTGAGTCTGTTCTGCAAGGACTAGAACATCCCACCAGAGACAGCTGAGCCACAGAGAAAAAGCTCACTGTCTTTATTCACTGAATGGTGAATAAATGGGTGCTCTTGCTGGCTGTCATTTGTTTCTATTCTCATCTTCATTTTCAGTAACTTTCACTCTTCTCTGTGTTGTGTTTAGTTTTGAGGGATTTTTTACTCTGGTTTCATATGGAAGCAAAAGTTATGAAATAAATTCATTTGTACATGTATGAGTACCTTTCAATCTCACCCATCTGGTGTTCTTAAATCCAAATTTACAAGAAAGGCACAGTTCTCAAAGATAATTGTGTTCCAACATGTTTTGTGAAAATAAGTGCCTGAAAAGAGGGGCAAGACCTTGTTAATATTGTGAACAAGGGGCTCAGGGAGTTGTATTCATTAGGAATTATAAATGTACTGCCTACCAAAGGAAAAAAAAAAAAAAAAGAGAGAGAAAGAAAAAAGAAAAGGAGGGAGAGGACTCAGGAGAAACTCACCGTGCTGCAGCTTCAGAAAAAGCTTATAACTACCATGTGACTGAAATCCTTATGAGACCGTGTCATTAACTCATGGCCCTCTCTGTGTTTCTGCTTTGCTGAATGTCTCTGTAAAGCAGTATGTAACCTACAACATCTGAGAACAAATCAAACTGACAATCCAAGCAGCAGTGAAACTAGATCAGCCTGTTTGTTATTCCATGCCTAGTCATGAGAGAAACGTGGAGCTTGTTTCACAAATTGAAACATCCCAAATTATCAGCAGGCCTGTGACCACTCTGCATTTTTGTTTTTTATTGGCAGTTAACTGAAGCCAAACAGGACCAGACCAAACCTGTTATTTCATCTCTGCTTGGCTGGAAATGTCGCTGTGGTCTGATTGTGCTCCTGGAAATATCAGACATGGCTTTGTATTGGAGGATGCTGGATCCAGAGACAATGATTTGTGAGTTGATCCTACTACTTGTGGGATGAACTTTCTTTGGAGTCTACTGCTTGCTCTGGACTCTAAAAGATAAGCATATGTGAAAGGAACAATGATGTAAATGTTCTGGAGTTAACTCTGGATAATGCTGTTTTTCATGTTTAAATTTCCATATAATCCCTGCAATTTCAATAGTATATTTATGAAGAAGGACAAAAAAGTAAAATACTTTTTTAAGAGAGAGGGAGAGTGGTTCTCTACTGGTCAACATATCTGTTTTACACAAATGTCAGATATTCCAGTGTAATGAGTGAGTTCTCCCCCTCTAATCCCTACAGAGCAGCTTTATTTGCTGACAAGGGGGCAGTTACTGGGCTGGGGCAGTAAGTGGTGCATTTTCTGCAGCTTCTCTTGAAAGATCATCCTGAATTTTGCATCCCTTAAACTCTTGTGTTCACAGCAAGCACTCTCCTGATTGTATACAATACTGCTACCAGATAAGTACCATCATGACCAAAAAAGCAGGTGCCTAAATGTGTGTTTAGTGAAAGCCATTTCAGAAGTGAAATTTGGGACTGCCTCCCAGATGCAGCTTTTAGGGTGAATCCAGTTATTTTGGGAAGTGCACAGAGAAGCCTGTAAAGGCTCTGTCCTCCTGCATCCTGCCATAAAGTGGTGCATGCAGGCAGTCACTGGGGATTCATAGGAAGTGTCTGACCAGCCTGTAAAAATTGGCTTGGCTTGGTATTTTACTGCTGTTGGAGGTACCTGCCTGAGGCCATGGTTCCCTGCAGGACTCTGCCCAGAGAAGGGCCCTGCCTGTGTTAATTTGCAGCCTCAACAGAAACATGCTTGGGAGAGAAAATGAGTCCTTCTCTCTTTGGCTTTGAACCAGTTTCCTTGTACATGGCTTGGTGAGAAATTCAGTGGCTCTGGATAAACTATGTTGCAGTGCCAAGGATGCTTTGGCTCATGGGTGTTAGAAATGAAGCCTTCTCCTTTTCAGTTGCTGTTTGCAGGAGTTTACACATAAAAAGTTTAAAACCTAGAGTGGTATCATTTTGTTTTACAAAGCATGAGGCCTGACTGAGTGTCCCTGGTGCCCTCCACCCATCATCCATCAGTTGGTGTGGGGCCAGGGCTGCTCTGGCTCTGTCCTGGTGCTGTCAGAGATGTTTTTGTGCTGCCCTGAGCCAGAGGAGCTCCAGGCTGTGGTGTGTTGTGGCCATATGGCTTTTTCCTTTGAACAGAGACTGAATCTCTCCCTGAAAACTGTGTCAGGGAAAATAACCTGCTTTTTGGTGTGAATTGGTTCCCGAGTAAGCCTACCAGACCCTGATTGGAGGCAGTTGGTTTCCCATCTGGCTGAGTGAAGATGGTAAATAGGCAGTGTAGCAAGCATAGGTCATGGCTGTGTGCTGATCCAGCCAAAGTCTGTAAAAAACAGCTGTCAAACAAGATCAGCAAGGGAGGATTTCTCTGCTTTGTTGCTCAGGCCATTTTGGGGGAGGAAGGAGTGAAGAAGCTGGGCTTGATCCATCGCAGGCTACCTGCATTCTTTCTGCAGGCTGGGTGCTTCACAGTGCAATTCCCTCATGCTCTCTTATCAGCAATGGGAAGGTGTTTTATTACTGGGCTGCTGCTGGCTGCTCACCAAGCACCCTTGAGACAGGAATCGTCACTCAGGCTAAATTAAAGAGTGCTTGAGTACATACAGAGGAAGGAAAAACAAACTGTCAGGAACTGAATCCAGAACACCTGACATTGAGCTGCCTGCTTGACATCAGCCTTTTCCCCCTCCCCTAACCATGTGCCCCTCTTGCAGATGAATTCTGGGTTTCCAGAGCTGTCCAAAGGACTTAGCACCCATCTTCTTGAGAGGGAAATGCCTAATGTCAGAATTTAGGGTTTCTGCAATTTTCCCTGATTCTATGCCCCTGGGTACATCAGTTAACCTGCATTAAGCACCCCACTCTGTGCAGTAATCCCCTCTCACAGCTCAGTGATGCTGCAGGCTGTGGAGATGTGCAGTTGATCAAGCTGGGATGTGATGAATTGTATAAGTCAGGGCAGGGTTATTTCTGCAGGCATTAAGGTGTATTCTGATGCAGAAATGCCATGGAAACTCTGCTTCATCCCACCTTCCAGTCAGTGCTGGTGCACAGGCTCTGCTGTGCTTGCCACAGGAGGTCCCCAAGAGCAGCTGGGTGAGATGCTGAGGGGCTGTGGCTCCCATCATTTGCAGACCAGCCCCATACACAACCCAGAGCAGAGCAGGGGCTGCCTTCTCTCAGGCACAATGGTTTGAAGCAGCCCTCAACATGAATGTAATACAGGGATTTTGTGTTGTGGGAACTGTAATCTTCAGCTTCCGCTTCCCTGTGGGATGGGAATGTATGGATCTGGCAAGGAAGTGCAGAGTTTGGCAGCTCAGCAAGGCCTGGCTGTGAATGGAAACAGATTGCAGGGTGTGCATCAAGGTTCAGGCTGGGGATGCACCACTGGTCTGGGAGTATGGTGGGGCAGGCAGGCAATAAAGCATGGGATGCCTGCAGTACTGAAAAGTCTTGGACATCTTGTATACTCCCTGTTGTAACCCCACCAGAGCTGGGGAAGGAACAGTTGACTTCCCTTGAGCTGTTGTTTTGCCTCCTCTCGTTATGTGAAGCCAATACCTGCCAGGAGCAGATCTGTGTTTATCATGGAAGAAGCATTTTCCCAAGGAGAAACAAGTCAAATCATTGGTGTATTTTCCCACAATTTTGAATTTTAGGATAATTGGGGAAATATATATATATATATATAGCATTATGTCAACAATTATTAATATTGCTGCAGAAAACATTATTTTCTGCCAGAAAAAAAAAAACTTTCAAATTTATTTTACTTATCTCTGTGTTTATCAGACAATACCTGAACAATGACGTATGCTGAAGGAAAAGGAGAATTGTGTATAGAAAAGGGGAGGGAATTTATCAACATCCCTGCTGAGGGAACTGAATTCCCTGTCATCAAAGAGCCCCTGTGGCAGGTAGAGGAATCCAACCCTCCCTTCAAAAATGTCATGCCCCCAAGTATTATCTATCCCAAGATTTTGAGGCAGGTATTTAAATACCTGCATCTTTGAATCACTTGTCCTTGATCAATGCCAGCAAACTCATTTGTTAAACTAGCCCTGGCTTTGACCCACATCTTTGAACCACAAGAAACACCAGCTGACATCTGTCTGCAGCATGCAGATAGCATGGAAATGGGACACCACTGGGGCTTTGGATGGGTTTGCTAGCTGCTTTTGCCTCCTGAAGGCACAAGACCCTTGTGTTGGTGGTGGTGTGTGCCCCGTGGCTGGGACAGAGCTTTACCAATGCTGGAGATCAGGCTTTCTGTGCATCTGCTGAGCAGCTTGGTAGCACAGGATAAGTACTGGGGACAGCATCTATCATCATGACAAACCCTCTCTAAACTCCCCCAGAACCATGCTCCCTCTAAGCAGCATTGGGCTCCTGGTATGATTTGAGTCCACACTCAGCCCCTGCTCTGTTTTCAATTTGCTGATAATGATGCTATTGATTTCTTGGTTGGGGTGCAATTGCAAATCAAGTTGGCTCCCTGCAATTGTCTTGTTCAGTCTCTTCCTTCAGTGATACTCTCCTCTGAGCAGTGTTTTGGTCTCACCCACAAACATTAGTGTGCAGGGAAGGGGGACCAGGAGGGTTCATGACAGCTTTCCAATTCCCTGCTAATATGTTTGATTTTGGTGTTTGCAGCATGCCAAGTTTGGATCCTGAGCAGAGGCCAGGCAGCACTGGGAAGAAAGGCCTTTGGCAGGGGGGTTGGAAAAGGCTGCTGGAGCAATCAATGCAAGAACAAAGCAAAGGAAAGGGTCAGGCAGATTTTACTGCATGCAGTTGAACAAAAGTGGGAATTGACCACTGGGGCCTGGGGGTAGAGACAGTATTTGCAGTCAAATGCACCTTTTCCTGCCACAGCTGCAGCAGAGGGGTGCTGTGCTTTTACCTTGTTACTGGCAGGCTTTGAGCCCCTCTTGGATTTCTCTATTGTCTCTATTCCTCCTCCATGAAGGCTGGAAATGGGGATGGGTTTAGCAGTGATGCCAGCCCCACAGGACATGCCAGAGTGGAGGAACAAACCAACATCATCTGCTGCAGGAATGCCCAAGATACCCAGTTATCCAAATGGTTTGTTGTTGGGCTGTGCAGGGATGTATCCCTCAGAAGAGGGAACTAAACTATCTGATTGTCACCTGGTATGGAGTCAAAAGGTGGTGATTTTTCTCTAGTAACTGCATGTGCTATATTTTCCCAGTTTTACAGCATCTTGCTCACTTTTCCCCAGTCTGGGGCCTAGGATGCTTCAGAGTGTGTTTTAAAATTTCTCCAAATTCACTTGTGATTTCACTGTCTCCCCTACTATTGGTAACACCTCTAAACTGAGTTTCATCTGTGAATTTATTTCTTCCCCAAAGAAATTGCTTTCTTCCCCAAAGGATGCAGTGTTTTTATGGTGACAGAATAAATATATAAAGGCAGATTGCAGGAGTGAGTGGAGACTAACAAACTTTGTAGAGTGTTTTGGAGTATCTCCAAGGCTGTACAAGAAACCTGGATATTTAGGGATAGTTAATTGGCTGGAATGCTCCAGGGACGGGGCTAGGTCTGAACATTTGAAGACACTCAAACTCCTGCCAGCTCGTTCTTCCAGAGCAGAACTGACTCCAGAAATTTTAGCAAAGAACCTGATTACCAATCTAAAAAACAGGCTACAGAAATATAAATGTAAATCAGTAACAAAGTACTGCAAACAGGTTTTTGCTCTGTATGTGGCTCTTGGAGTCAAATGGCTCTGAGAAGCTTGGTATTTAGGGCCAAATTATGATCTCCTATGGACCCAGAGGAAAGTGTGCATTCATATTCATTTGTGTGTATATTATGTATTTATCAGTTTTCATCTGCTAAACACGTACACATCTGATGTGCACTCAGAAACAAAGGATGGAATTTTATAGCTTGTCAACTTAACCTCCCTAAAGCTGGAGAAGCCGCAGGTGTTGAGTTTTTACTAAGGGCTAAAGTAAATATGAAAAATCACAGATTCATTATGATCTTGTAGTGCTGGAACAAGCCTGCAGAGATCTCCTTCATCACTCCGCATTTAGGCAGGAGGATTACTTCTACAAAATGCTTATGGTTGTTTGCCTGACTTATAAAAAATCCTCCAATATTTAACTATGCTAATAGTCAGAAAATGTTCTTAATAACCCTTTTAAATCTGCCTTGCTTGGAGAAAAACTGATTTTTCTTCTCTCCCTCTTAGGGAACCCAGAGAGCAATTGATCATAATCTTCCTGCCCTTTTAAATGTGAGAAGATTGCTATTACATCTCTCCTTAGTATTTCTAGACTAAACAAATGTACTTCTTTCATCTATCCTTCCTGGGCCATATTTTCAAATACCTCACCCCTTCCTATTGCTATCCTTTGGACTTCTTCCAGTTCTCTACGTCTCCCTTTAACTGTGCCCCAACATGAATGCAGTATTCCAGAAGAGTGATATCATTGCTCTTGTGCTATATACACATAACACTTGTGATAATACATCTCAGAAGGAAATTTGTATTGTTTGCAATGGCATCACACCATTGACTCACTGGGTTTATGACTTGACCATTCTGTGCTGTGCAGTTCTCTGTTGAGTCAGTGAATTGCTCATCATTTTCCCCTCCGGTTTTGCACTTGATTTTTCATTTTGATGGTAATGCTTTGTACTTGAACTTCCAAATTTCATGTTGGTTGGGACTATCTGTCCAATTATCAAGGCCATTTTTCATTCTGATCCTGCCTTTCAAAGGACTGGCAGCCTCTTTCAATTTGTGATCCTTTGCAGAGTCAAACTGAGTTCTTTTGGTTGATATTCAGAAAGTTAGGATAGAGATGTACATTCAGAAGATTCTAGAAAATTGGTTGAAATTTATAAAGCTGGGAGAACTGTGGGGTTTTTTTTCACAACCCACTTAAGCAGCTTCTGGTTGTGGTGTCCTTTCATTTTTGAGTTATTAAAATAATTGGCTTTTTTTAGATGTGTTGCAGTTGTACACTAGAGAAATCTTGTAAAAAATTTATGAGTACTGATATCTTAATGCTATTTCCTCACAGACCTCTCCTTCCTTTTCTAGTTCCATTTGTAATTGCAATGTATTGACTTTTCAGAGATCAGTTTTCCATATTATTTCTATTTAGGGAAAAGACTTATTATTTAGCTGAGAAGAAATTACTGCAAAGGTATTCCCCTGTTATAAGAGAAGAGACTTGGGGACTGTGATCTGTGATAAGAACTCCATCTAGATCTGTAACTTGACAGGCTTTCTTTCTATGTTCCACTGAAAGTTCATAGACAGAATCTGCCCCAGAAAAGCTCCTTGAAATTTCCCCTTCTGTATGTCACCAGATTTCTTCTACTGCAGCCTCCTAGCACTGATCCTCCTCTTCTTTCTCTTGATTCCACACTAATAATGCCTCTTCCTGGGCTGTGCATTTATATAGCAGATGATAATGGTGTTCACAGAAATGGTGGGGAAGTGGGAAGACACTTAACATTAACTGAAGGAAAATGGATTTCCTTGTTCTCATCCTTACAAATTGTTCATTTCAAGCAAAGTTTCTCCAGGAGGCCCTGCAGGCAACATGTGCAGCAGACTCCATTCCTGCAGCATATTTCCCTGGCAGAGTGCTGACAGATACTGCTCTGACCAGCAATTCTAGCAACATCCCTGTCTGTCCAGCTGTCAGAGGACTGCCTGAGTATTTTCAGAAAATCAGTTCTAATAGCCTCACCATTTCATCTGTGCAAGGTCGTTAGTCCCCAGGTAACTATTGAGACAGACTGTAATTACCTCCTGTCTGCTGCACTATAAATCCTTGTTTTCACTCTCAGTCTGCACTGGGGCCAGTCTGAAGCTTTCCTCTGATGTGGTGATCAACTTTGGGGAACAATCATCTCTCCAGTACTTCTGAGAGAGCATATCTTTTCTGAAAGCTACATCCTCCCACCTAGATTTTGTTTGCCTAGAGATAGGAGTTGCTGGAGAAAGTCCTCTGTCCAGGATTAGGTGTAGTGTAAGGAACAGAATAGTCCCTGGTGGCTCTGCTATCTGTGGACTCAGTACTCCTTGACCTGGATCATGAGGGTTTGTATTTAGGGACTGCAAATCGTCCTGAAACAGGCAGGGCCAAGATGGCAGAGCTGTAAACTCCTGCCCTTAGTCCTCTCCCTGTGCAAGTAGAAATAAGGCACCTTCCTCAGCTGATCTTGTGTGATGTGTTTGGCTGCTTACCTTGGCTTGTTTGGCCTTCTCAATGGCAGTGGAGTTGGTCTTGCTATTGTTTGCTGGGCTGGGTTGGTAAGTGGAGGGAAGACAGTGCAGAATGGTTCTACCTTTGCCACCCTAAGGATGTCCTGGCTTATGCATGACTGACAAAGCTCCTGGTGCCCCAGTCAGCTCATCCTCACTCTTCAAGGGCAGAGCAATGAGGAAACTCCCTCTCCCTGCCAAGGAACATCCAGACTGGGACTTGTATGTGAGAAGGAATTGTTATCTGCTCTCCATAATCACTGCAAACCATATGCTTTTGGAGGCACCTAGGGCTGGGGGAGCCCATTGTACAAATCAAGATGAATTAGGAGGATGTCACGATGATCTTTGCACATAATAAGGAGAAAGAAATGGGCTGAGGAATATTGGACAAATGAAGAAAGGGAGCAATCAAGGAGAAAAGCTAATTCTGGGCAGGGATACTTGGCTTGGCTGTCTTCCCTGAAGGCTTGTTCCATTAACGTTTGGATATTCAGCAAAAGCTGTCTTTGCAGGAGTAAAGAGATAAGCAGAAATGTTTCGTTTAAAAGTAGCAGAGCTCCAGGTTTCAAGTGCATTCTGTCTGGCTTCCTCCTCCTCCCTCAGTGAAATACTCTGGCTTTTCTGTAGCAAAATATGTGAGTAAGTCTGGGACATGCCTGGGTTCCCTGTGCACATGTGGTTCTGCTCCCCTCTTCTGATTTCATCCAGATGTCTTTTTTAATTATTATTATTGTTAAAGCGTGCTGCTATTAATAACTTGGAAGTGGGATTGCTTCTCTTAACAGCAACTGGATACAAACCCAGAATTTAATTTAGTCTTCATTTAATGCTGGCTTCTTCCTTCAGCTATTTACCATCTTAGTACTAAAAGATGCATTGTCCAAAATAGGATGATATGAACCTTTCCTTTGCACCTCTGAGCTGACACCTGAAGGTTGCTGTTATAGTAGTGGTTATACTGAGTGCTGAGTATTGTTATGAAAAAGTCACTAAGATCCAGACCTTTACAGGTGGGTTGGCTGCCTGGTGGGGCCAGGCATGTGAAATCAACGTGAAGATTTGGTTGAATTGAGGTCAGGATATTCAGCATCTCACAAAAATGAGCATGGTCTGTAATTACCCATGGTTTGCAGTATGCACACAGGAATTTGACTTTGTTCAGCATGCAGAGGTTCATTGCCTGGTCCTCAGCAAAGGCAGCACACAGGCTTACATGTTTCTTCTCAAACAGCAGTTTCACTGGCTGCTGCTGAGTTTATATTGCAAGTTTCAGAGCGTGTCTGGAGGGATGCCACTCCTTTGAAAGAGGCATTAGCTGTCCACAGAAGTTTTGCTGCAAAGGAATTGTACTGGGTTCATTGCCTTGCTTGGCACCTTTGCTGAAGTCATGAGGGGCAGGAGCCTGAAAATGGCAATTTGGCTTTGTGGGTGAAACCTCTGCATGTCAGATATGAGATAGGTCTGATGCTTAGAATTGTTTTGAAACTTTGGAGGTATTTTTAGACACTTAAATTTGCAGTCCTACCATTGAGTTGAATGGAGCATCTGCAGCTCCCTTTGCCTATAGGTAGGTATGCTGAATGTGACAGTGATCATTTGTTGCCAGTTGACACAGAGAAACCAAACATGAGCCAAGCCTCTAGGAATTGTGTTATGTGGTGCTGTGAGAAATGAACTTGATGATCCAGCAAGTCCCTTCCAGACCTGCATTCCTTTGGTTCTGAAGCTGGAAACATGAAAACAGCGTGATTTCTGAGGACCTTGTTAGCTTTGGCTTTAAGTGGTAGCATGTATCTCCTGAGAACCATTCATAACATGAAAAACTTTTCTTTTTTTCTTAATGGTAAAAAACATTTTGCTCAACAGTGATTTAATGAGTAGAATATTCCCATTGTCAGGGTCTGATGCTAATAATAGACAGATGGCTGGCAGTTTGAAAATCAGTCAACACAAAATTTTTGCTGTATAAAACCCAAACAATTTTAACTTGAAAACATTGAACTGCTTATTCCACAGTCAGATTGTAAATGAACTGGCAATAAATACAATCTACTGATGTGTTTATACTGCAGAAATCTTGAAAACACATATAGCATAAAATGGTGCATCTGATGTTAAGTGAATTACACATATGGAAAAAAGGAGGTGGGAAGAAGGAGCCTGACAGAGGGTAGGAGCAAAGCAGAGATGGGAAACAGCAGAACCAACAAAAAGTGAAGACAAAATTCACTGGCTTGTTTCTGAGAGACAGTTCTACCAGATTCAGAATTAGGTAATAGTTACACTTGGTGCTGTGTATTGTTTAGAACAGTCACTAAGAACAAAGCCCTTGTGCTGCTTGACTGTGATCAGGTGCACAACCTAACAGTGTCACATTGTCACTGGTGTCCCTCCTGTTACTTTGTGGGAGCAAGAAACTCAGACTGATAACAGTGATGTCACAGAGCCCGAGTGTTTTGGGGAAGCTGAGGGAGAATTTGCACCTGGAGGTGTTTCTAAATTATGATGGCCACCCTTGGGTTTGGGTCATCTGTATTCCAGCACTTTGTCAGGGGTAGTTCTCAGTCTCCAGTTCATTACTGTTAATCCTAAACTCCTGATTTCTCTTCACTGTTATCTCTAGCTTTACAGGCTCTGAGATATAAGAGCACAGTCATTGTGGGGAGCCCAGTGAATCCACTGCTTGGGATTTAGACTAACAGGAATTCCCACAAGAACAGGAAGTTCCCTGGCACTTTCCACTGCTACTTACTGCCTGAAACAAGGCATGAAAAACATGCAGAGTGTGTATTACAGCCCTTCTTCAGAGATGTGTCTCACTGTCTAATACTTTTGATGAAGAAGTCCCATGTGAGGAGAGTTATATTAAACAATTATCTGGACAAGTACTAGAGAAAGAGGCAGCAATTTGAGATCTGTTTTGTTCTTGTATATGGGAAAAGGGCAGGAGCTTTTCATTGTCACAGAAAGCTCAAGGTGTAAAGTGGAATACACTAGAACAACTTCAGGGCTGCTCTCGAGCCTGAGAACTATTGCTTGGCCTCCACATTAAACTGAATCCCCACATGGGGAAGAAAGAGTGGAAAATATCGTATTGAGAAGTGCTATATGAGAGAGCAAGAGATATTGGACCTGCCTGGATTTATAAAACAAGAAAACAATCTATGTAACAGCATTGACTTTCTTGCAATCATTCCAATGAAAAACCAGAAGGAAGATTTAGAAAAAAACAAAGCAGGCTACGGAAGAACTGCAAGCACTCTATTACAGAATATTTATGCAGTAGAATATAATTTATCAGCACTTTATGAAGAAAAAAATTCCATTTTGAAAATAACAGCAATGATTAATTCTTAAGGGAAAAAAGTTTCAAATTTAGTCAGTGAAAAAAAAAATCAGTGATTCCTTATTCTAAATAAGATGAAAAGAGTATGATCTCAGTAACATCACTGGAGATCAAGAGCTGCAAAATAGTGACATACATCTACTAAAGATTAAATTTGAAGTTAACCTGATTGTAATGAAAGGATGAGATGGATGTACTTCAAAAGAGTCACTCAAACTAACTAGTGTAGCTTGGAGGAAGAATAATTTCTTCTTAGTTTACAGAGAAAACCTCCAGTTTAACCAGGGAGCTATCAGTTTTTCTGCTATAACCTAGTAATGCAGAACAGACTGTAAGGTAGGCTCAGCTTTGTGTCCAAGTCTAATCCTTTCAGGTTAGCTGGAGAGACTCTGCAGACAATTACAAGCTGCCTATTCCCAAAACATCTGGTAGAGATGACACAGCTTAAAATATTGAGCAGATACTATAGGAAGAGGTTGAAGATTTACATATTACCTTGATCCATGCAGCTATTTACTTCCATTCTTTGAGCCACGTGTTTTTTGACCTCTAAATTAATGCATCTTTTTTACTTACAAATATGCAGCATGATGTATTTGAAATAAACTACAAAAATAGGTCCAATGGTGGAGGTCTTCTCACCTTGAACTCAGTCTGTGCAGTAACACTGTATGTGTAAGAACTCCAAATGTGCCCATTTGGATTTTGGGAGTGATAACACCACATTGACTATGGCTGGGAACAGGCTTTTCTAGCTGCTGTACCCTCACACATTTCCAGAATTCAGTCATACAGTTCGGAAGTAAAACATAAATTACAGCAGAGGCAGAGAGTAATTGACAGGTATGAGGAAAGGGGAGAAAGGACCTATTGTGTGAGAAGCAGACAGCTCTGCTGACCTGAAAATATATTATTCTATGGAAGCACAAACCAGAGGGTTTGTGGAATTTGCTCTCAATTCACCATGAAAATGCTGGGCTGGGGCAACCATCCATTTGATGCGGGTGGTCCTTAATGCATGTCATAATTTACACTTAAGGCATATACGATCCCTTGAAATTCCCTTCTTAGGAGGACCATAAAAACAGTGCTGCATACGGAGCTCACTGGAGGTTTCTGCAAAGCTCCCCCATTGTCAGACATAAACACATCCTATTATTCTAGCTTAGGTCAGAGTTCAATGACTCCCCAAAGCTTATTTCAGCCCTAAGCTGATCCCACTGCAGTCCGGGTGGGCAGAGTAGAAGTGTTTCCAACCCAGCTTCCTTGCTGTGGCTGCTCCGCAATGGGAAGCAAACCTGGCTGCTCAGGCTGCAGGTTAATGCTCAGCTTATCAGTGAAATCACCCTTGCTCGTCCTCAGGCTGCTTTCTGAAGGATTTTGAAAGCCTTACTGAAGTTTCCTCTTCTCTGTATAGGAGATCCTAGGATTATCATTAGCCTCATCTTCAAGAACAGAAGTTAAAAGACTTCATGCAGGGAATCCTTGTTAGCACAAGAAATAGATCACAGATGTGCCTCTGCCTGTCTGCTGCTGTGGAGGCAGAGCCCAGCCCGTGCTGCAGCTGTGGGCTCGGCCCCATTTGGACACAGATGTCAGATGTGCTGCTGGAGCCACTCCTTGGGGCCTGGGTGGGCATTGCCCCTCCTCTGGGCACCATCCCTGGGCCTGTCTCCAGCAGGGCAGCAGCAAGCAGCCAGGGTGAGGAGCAATCCACTTGGTCTGGACGTGGCAGTTCCCTAGATGGAGGCTCTTCCTTGCTCCCAGTTTGCCAAATGTATTTGCCAAATGCACTTTTCAGGGTCGTTTGTTTCTTCTTGTTAGCATTGGGGTGCTAACAGTGCTATCTCCAAGAAAGACACTGCTGCCTTTGGGGATGGTGACCTGATGGTCAGTGCCCAGGACAGGGCTCATAGATGGCAAATTAGAAAGCCCTTCCTGTGCTGAAGAGGATGAGATGGAGCTGTAGAAGGGTTTACACTTGGACCAGAGGTCTGGGCTGCACAAGCTGGGGAGAAAGCACTGACTCCTACCCTGGGAAACTAATGGTGAAAAGTTTACTCTGCACTTCATATTAGCTGACAGGAGGTACAGCTATCTCTGAACTGCCTGGCTCTGTGGTACAAGGAATGGCTCCACAAGAGCAGGTAAGAAATGTTTTGGCCATAGCTGCAGTTCAGGGGTCAAAGAGCCAAATAAAGCAATGAAGAAAGAACAGAGAAAAAATAATTCTGACAGCAGAATATGAACAGAATGAAAACTGCTTCTTGTTGGCATCTCATAATAACTGGATCAGGAGAAAAACAGGATCTTTCACCTAAAATTGCAATGTGCATCAATATTTGTCTTTAGTCTTTTAGTCTTCTGTCTCTCAAAATCAGGTAGTTTGTATCCTTAGATACAATCAGCAAAAGACCAGAATGGCAACTCAAGTTGAGAGATTTCATGCTGGATCTGGCCCTTGGTAGTATTTTATCTCTAATGGAAAGAAAATAGCAGTGACAAGGCATGAACATGCACAGTGTCTTTCCCTCCCATGGCCTTCCCAGGGGAGCTTTCCCTGCTCAACTCGTGACCAGCAGGCTGTTTCCCCTCTCTGAAATATTGCCCATTCCCTTCACCAGAAGTTTCCTGTGCTGACTGAAATATTAAAAAGGCCAAACAACATGGGGGAAGTTTGTTTATTTGTAGGGCTGCATATTCATGCCTGGCTTAGGCCCTCCTGCTGAGGAATTCCAGCTATTTTGCTGGAAATCTGGGGCAGGGAGTTCAGGCTCTGGTGAGAATGGGAGCTTGTGGTGATGCTGGTGCCAGGAGTCAGGCCCAGCTGGTCAGTGATGTCCCCATAACTCTAACAGGGTCAGTGGGGAAGAGGAGCTGGGTGGGCAGGGGACTGAGCCCACAGGGCTCTGCTGGGCAGGGTGAGTGGAGCCCAGGCCCATGGCCACCCTGGGGTCACTGAGCAGCACGAAGGAGAGGGGTGTGTGCACCCCTGCCAGGCCCATCCAGCTGCTCCTGGGGCTCTGTTTTTGTTGTCCCTTTGAAGATCCCAGACCAGCCTCCGCTGGAAGCTCCTGGTTGCTCCTTGCAGGGAGGGCTGTGCTGGGGGCTGTGCTCCCCATGGCATCCCCCCAGTCGTGCCCTGAGAGCAGGGGCTGCACCCTGGGGCTGTTTTTAATGTTTAAAGGCAGCCCAGCAGTGATTAATGCCCAGCCTGGCAGCAGGGCCTCTCTCCACAGGCCTGGCTGGTGCAGGCTCCCGTGGGCACCTCCTTGTGCCCTTCCCTTGTGGTGAGGGGCCATGGCTCCCCTGCTGTGGTGTCTGTGGGGAACAACAGCCCCCAGGGCTGCCCAGCTTCCTTCTGCTGCCTTGGGAAGCCACCATCTACATCTTGGGAAGCACCTGTGCTTCCTGCCTCTCTGGGTTCTCATTGTGTTAGCCAACAAAACTCTGTCCCCCACCAGCCTCACCGGAGCACCGACATGGAGAAGGCTCACAAGGATTGCACAGACATGGAGAAGGCTCACAAGGATTGAACATTGATCTGCAAGCCCTTGGGAGCATGAGATGGCTCAGGCAGCTCTGTCCATCTCTGTAAGCAGCTGGCACAGCAGGATGTATCAATCCATTTCAAACAATAGTTCTTCTCCAGGTCCAAAGGAAATACAGGTTTAAAGAGTTGCCTTTAAATAGACAAGTTAAATAAAAACAGTAGCAGCAGAAAACTGCAGTATGCATGAAGACTGTGATGACTGAAGCATGAGACCTGGCAAAGATTAACATCCCTCTTAGGGGCCCTAATAAACTTACAGCTGCTTTTCTCCTGAAGCTGTAGAGAGACCAGCTTGTGTGGGTTTCAGCACAGAACCAAACTGGGATGATGGGCTTGCTGTGTCTGGTCCTATGAAATCATGTTCTTGCATGGTTACCCATGGAGAAGAGAGGCTCACCATGCTGCAGACACTTCACTTGCCTCCTGAGCTTGGAGTCCCTTTGTCTGTGTGCTGCCAGGACTCAGAAAGCTGAGGATATTGGTTTTGCATGCTCTTCATTAGTACTATTTCAATGTTCTTTTTTTTTTTTTGCTGACAGTTTCTACAGAAAACATATTTTTATTAGAAAATGCCGTGATGTTTCCAAATTTCTAGTGTTGGATGACATTTGAGTTTGTGTGTGCTTTGCAATTAAAATCTTAAATGGTTCCTAAAAATGAAAACAAAGAAGAAAAACCTAATATTTGAGAGGGGGTGGATGTTTTAAAAAGAAAAATTAGCTGTTGCTTCTGCAAATTGATTTTCTGGCAGATGATTATATTACAACCATTTTTCATTAAAAAATAATCTGCTGACCAGCTGTAGCACATTCATGTTTCAAGAGAAAGAGGAAGACCTCCACGTGCTGCAGTTTGGCTTGGACTATCAGAAGGTTGGAGGGGAAACAGTAGTCCAGAGGTTTTCCTGAACACTGCAGAGAGTGGTGCAAGCAGAGCATGGAGTGGCAGGCAGATCCTGCTGGGCTGGCCATGTGTGTGGCCTCACACTGAGCCCTGCATCTTCCTCTGGCACCCTGACACAGCACTCCCTACCCCTGGAAGGCTGCAGGGACACAAACCCCATAGTCTGCAGATGTATGACAGTGGTGCCAATCTGTTCAGCCAGGCTGAAGTCAGGATGTCTATCCATCTATGGGGGAAATCTCATTAAGAGGTTAAAGAACATTAAGGTTTGGAGAGCAAAAGCATAAATGCAGTCCCTGGGCTCTCCAGTGACTCTCTGGAAATCACTATGACCATGCACAGGCTTGAAATTCTGTCCCATCTTGCAAGCATATGATGGAAGGTGATGTAGAGGTGACTTTTGAGGCACCACAGCACTAAAATTAACACTGGCTGACTGTGCAGACAGGAGTGGCCCAGCTGTGAGAGCTGCTAAGAAATGCCTGACACACAGGTGATACCCAGGCACAAAGATCATCTGCAGTTCCTATAGTGTGCTGCCAGAGCTGAGAACTGCAGAATGTCCCAGGATATGGGCTGGAGGCTTATCAGGGCAGGGTCAGGGCTGCAGCAGTGGGGCTGCATAATTGTCAGCTTTCTCTTATCTGAAGTTCTCACTTTATGTTTGGTTTCTTTTCCTATAGCCCTCTTTCTTTGTCTGTCTGAATGAAAGTAAACATGTGTAGCTAAGGATCCCAAGTTAAAGGCTGCTTTCTTGAGCATCCCAAAGCTCAGTTGTTGCTTCATCCAATTTTTCCACACAGCAATTTTCCAGTCGGATTTTAGTCTGCATTCTAAGCATTCTGGTACCTTCGGGTTGTGATAGAGCACCAGAGTTACAGAGGCAGAAAAATACTGACCACCAGTGATCAGTTTTTCTGATCACTTACAAAGCAACAACCAGCTCTACTTCTATACATTTGTAAACTAACCTGTGTTTGCCCAGAATGTGTTGTAATTTATTTCTGTGTTAACATGTACTGAAGTTCCAAAGCCAGTAACTGTGCAGCTAGAGAGAGGACTGAACTTTGTAAACTTACTCTTTTTTGCTATCCTTTCTTAGAAGTCTTATCTCCATTGTGGTTTTGCACAGAAAGGCAATGGATATGTGTGGTCTATTCTAACTGTTCAGGGGTTTGAGCCAGTCCTGCTCTGGCCGATGTCTGCTAAACCTTGGCATGCAGCAGGCACGAGCGTTGGAGTGCAGGGAACTGCACCTTGGGCTTGCAACTAGCAGCAAACCATGCCAGGACTTTAGCCCCCTGTTCTCCTCCAGAGGCAGTCTGCAGTGTGTGCAAAGGGGCTGGCATTGAGAGAGCATTGCCTGGTGACAGCCTAGTACAGAAGGTACCAAGGAATCCCAGCGCTGCAAGTGAGAGGTACAGTGGTAATGGTACCAACATAACACCAAGCAGTCATGCTGCTGGGCTGCATTTTGCAAATGAGAAAACTTTCCACTACTTCTTTGTGACCTACTTATCAGGCTGGTGAATCTGTTGAGGAAGATAAATACTGAAATATGAGTGTGATAAAAGATGGGAAGCCATGCTGATGCTTCCCATCACTTACTTACTTGCTCTCCACAAATATTCCTGCAAGTAAAACTCAGACCACAAAAATGCTTGTAGAAAGCTCAGAGCTTCCTATCAGCACTCCAGGAGTTTGTATCATGGCCAGTTATCTTCTGTGCTATTTGCTTTGTTGAGAGCAAGTGGGCAGAATTAAACGGGGTTGAATCCAGCAATATCACGGTAGGAATCAGTTTTCTTCCCATGTACCATTATGCTCCAGCAATCTTCTCAGTGTTGGTGGAGTGTGCTCAGCAAATATCTGCCCTCTGGCTCTGTGCAGCAGTTGAGTATTGGCACTGGACTAGCAGCATGAAATCAGGTGTTGACCTGCAGCCCACCTCCCACTAGGGAGGCACTGTGCCAGCAATCCTTACTGGGTTACATGAACCACGGGCTCAGTGCCAGGAGTTTGCTGTCCTGTTTTGCTGGAGCTAGGAGGTGCTCAGCAGATTTCCCAGGCAGGAACAAAAAGCCTTATGTCCTATTCAAATTTCATTTAGGAGGGGGATATCTCCCAATCTGGGCTTTTGTCACTTCTTCCCCCTTCACTCTCACTGTGTATCACATGAGCTGCCAGTCAGCATTGGAGTTGGCTACCTGCTCCAGTTTGCTAGCACTTGGTGCACTTCAAATCTGGCCAAACTTGTAAGATGATGGTTTTGCCAGTCAATCAGGATATCTGAAACTCACTTGAGGTCTCTGTGCCCTGTACATTTTGTGTGGGAGGAAACAACACTTCATTCCAGGAGGTGGCAGGGTCCCAGAGGACTCCAGTTTCACTTGTGTGAGGCAGTGGCTTTTTCTTTCAGTATCTGTACAGCATCAAGCACAGAAAAGGGCCTGGCCTGAGGCTGGTGCACCTATGTGGCATCATAGCAGTAGTAAACATGGAAGCATGTGATATTTGTCAGGGAAAAGCACAACAATCTACTCTGATTTTTTTGTATTTGGCTATATACATTGCTGGAAATTTTGCAAAAACCTAGCCAAAGGAATTATATAAACTGCCTTAAATGTAAACCAGATACTGTCAATTTAGGGCATTTGTAGTGGTGGTGTAAACTGAGCCAAAAATGCTGAGCTGTGAGTCCAGGAGACAGCCAAAATGCAGCCAAATTTTTTTCCCTGTGTTTAATTTAGTACAAGTGTGACTGGATAGGTACCAAGCCGTGATCCTGGTCACGCTCTGAGTAGGGAAACCTTAGGAGAAAGTGACTGGGGACTTTTGGTGAGAAATCACAGATCTTCGATCAAGTTTTATGATGAGGCCACAAAAGTGGGTGAGCTGGTACCTGGAAAACCTACCCTAAGGGTTCCTCTGTTATGTTTATTAAGGATATGCCTGTGAAGTGATATGAAAATAGAGGGGAGTTCAATCTGCCCATCCCCAGCAGTCTGGAAACCATGAGAACAGAAACTGGATGACCTTATGCTTCAGCTGATAAACTTCACTACAACCTTAATTTTGGTGCCTGTAAAGCCCTGAGGACTGAAGCTGCAGAGATGTGTCATGTAAAGGGCCATTCTGCCTCCCTTGAATTTTATATTTGTATTTAAACACCTGTGGATGGCTACTGTCAGAAACTGGGTGGGAGTGGTCTTTGGGCATCTGCCTTTTTTTCCTGGTTGGATTAGCACATGTGCCTGTGGGGAGATTAAGCCTTTTCCAAAAAGGTCTTGCAGATGTAGTTCAAGCAAAGCTTTAAAGGTGGCCAGTTCCAGCATTACTCAAGCTGGAACTGCATGCTAGAGAGAGCTGCATGCTAGAATGCTTCTCTGGGAGGTGTGGTCCAAGCAGGACTGGAAGCCAGACAATTCAGCATGAAATAAGGTGCAGATTTTTTTACAGTGAAGAGAATTAACTACTGAAATAATTTACTAGAGGCTGTACTGTACTGGGTTCTCTATCACAAGTAGTTTTAAATCAAGACCAGGTGTCTCTCTAAAATACGTTTTTATAGCAGAAGGATGGGCTCACCCCACCACAGGGGATGATGTTCTCCAGCTGGTGTGATGCCAAATACCAGCTTGCTTGACTGACATTTTCTTCTGGATTTAAAAACCCATGGATCTTGTATACAGAATTAATTGTATACTCTGTAACAGGGAATGTCTCTTGCATCTGGGAAAGTCTGTCAGATTTTTGGAGTTGCCTCATGCAGTTTATGCTAAAAGAAGGTGTTTCTGCATGTGGGAGACCAGATGCTCAGCAGGGCTGCTGATCCTGGTGTACTGAAACACCTGGGTGTTTACAGTCTAAAGGAAGAGCTGAGACATACTGATGAACCCACTTCCTGCTGCTCCAACAGTGGATGGGATGGAGAGGGATGGATTTCTGTACTGGAATTTGTGCCAGGAACTGCCATGCTGCTGTAAGGCAATGGAGTGGAGAAACAGGGCTCCTTCTTACCTGCAGGTCAAGTATGTGCAAGAGTGAGGGTGGGAGAAAGACAAAGGAATAGAGAAAGCAGCTCAGAGTTGCACTGATAGCAGGACTAAGTTTAGATGCAAGATTTCACTCTTATCAGTAGCAACTGAAACCAGCTTGGGAGGTGGACATCCAGGAGTGCAAGCATAGCTGGGTTCCTCTTACACTGGGCAACAGCTTGACTGCTGCAGGAACTTCACTAAAGTCAGGCTAAAAACTGAAACTGGAGAGACAATAGAGAAATCAAGGAAGGAAAAAATTGATCATTCCCCACCAGAAACTGGCTTCTCAAAGCAATCTCATAAGAGCTACAAAATCCATGTAGTCAGCAATCCTGGTCCCAGCTGTCCTGAGGCCTGGAGAGGTGACATTGCAAACTGAGCTGTGAACAGGGTGAGAGCTGTGGGGGACAATGTGTCCTGCACTTGCCAGGCACTGGAATCCCTTTGCAGAGCATGCTGAGCACTCAGCAGTGTAGCCATGGTGCTCTTGTGTTCCTCAAAATTGTGCATCTCTTTCAAAGCTGATTGTTTATCCCTTGGCTGACTGAGGACATACACATAATCCATGACAAATAATTTTGATTCCGTGAGCAATCTCTCACTTAACTACCTCTCCCAATCATGCCCATCACATTGGCAGGCTTTGCTGACAGAAAATGCTCCATTTGGCAGACAAATTCCTGACATTTACAGCTTCTGCTTCAGTTCCAGTACAAACAGCCTGCATGGCAACACAACCCGACCCCACTGGGCTGCTGGCTCAGCTCATTATCATTAGCTGCTTTAAAGGCAGCCTCTAAAAATCTCTGTGCTTCCCCCCTCAGCACCTCACAGTGTGAATGCTGTAGCTGGTTTACAGATGGGGAAAAGAAGTCACAGGAAAACATAGGCTGGTTCTGGGATGCTTCTTCACAGTCATCACTCATATTGAGTAGGTGTCTGAGAGCTCTGTCTGAAGAAGGGGTTATGTGTGAACACCCCTGTCATCCTCATGGAATCCAACATGCATGAAGTGAAAGAAATTTTTACCACCTTGCTTGAGCTGGCTCAGGGCCAGTGTGCAGAATATTGCTGAGCATCTGCAAATCACAAACTGGAAATGCTGTGGTTCCCTCTCCCAGTGGGCAGTGAATGTGCACTGCTCACCACAGCTGGTGGTCAATGTTCCTCTCACACTCCAGCCCCTCTCCCACCCTCCAGGGATCCGCTGCTAGGCTCAGACATGCAGCCCCTGGTGTGAGCAATTCATGGGTGCCATGGGCTGGCCCCACTCTGTCTTCAATCTACTGCCCCAGGAATGGTGGATGTCGAGAAACACTGACATTGATGCTTTTGACTTATTTGCTTAATTGCATTCCCTGGCTCTGGATCACTCTTAAGCCTTGGAGAACTGGGTCAGATTTCAAGATATTGGAGTGCCTACAGATGTAGGTGGGCTCCTGTTGGGATCTTTAAATATTCCAAACTGCAAGTCAACCACCCCACAAAATCTGCTTACTTTTTCTGACTGTGTGAGAGGGTGCCAGTCTCAAAGGAAGCAGAGAGTTCAATGTTTGCATGAAATGATGAGCAGCTGATTGTCTGTCCTGCTCTCTAGCTCACCTGTGTACCTTACAGCCATGGCTTTTGCAGTGTTGCACACTTGCTTTTAGATGCCTTTATTCAGCACTGTGGTCTGATCAGCGCCTGCTGCTGAAAACACAAGTTCAAAGAAAGATGTGCACCCAAAGAGCACCTTCAGCCTGTGACTCCAGACCCTGAGCCTTCCAGAACTGACTCCTTTAGCCTCCATTGTTTTTCTTGCCTTTTGTGCCCTTAAAACACTTACTTCATTTTTAGAACCAGATTAAATAAGCAATCCCTCTGCTTTCTGATGGCTGTTTTTGAGCTTTTCTGAAAAGCACAGAGACCACCAGAAGCAGCCTTTTTGTTTTTGCATCACATTTGAGCCTTGCCTGTGATTGCCTGACAGATCAGAGGAGAACTTCTCCTGCTCTACAAATTCTTCCTCTTTGCTTCTCATGCCTTTCCTGGCTGAAGTGCTCCTTTGGAGGGCAGGAGACCAGGAGTGCCCATGTGGAAATGGCACAGGTAGTCCCAGATTCCTTGCCTGCTTTTTTTCTTCTTGCGCCAATGAATGCCCAGAAATATTGCCAACTACAAAGAAGAATTTCCTCAGCTCAAAACTGAAATTCTTTTGAACCAAAAAAACCAAAAAACAACCCCCCCCCCCCCCCCCAGTTTTAAAGATTTATATTTTTTCAATTCAAAACTGTCATCTGAATGGGGACTTTAACCAGAAGGGAAACTTTCATCTCTACTGAAAGCATTTTCCACTTCAGTATCTGGCCAGGTCTGACTCTGCCCTGGTATTAGGAGGTGTTTGTTGGATTTGCTTAGGAATCATCAGAGGAGAGGTTTATGTGCCTTGTGTCCAAATGTATTTTGTACTACACTGTGTCACAGGACAGGGATGCTTTTTGGGCTGTCCCCAGGCTGAGCACTGGCCCCTGACACACCAGCCTGGTGAGCCTTTTTTTTCTCCTCCCAAGGCTTTGATATCTGAGTGTTGGGGTTTTTATTATTCCTGGGATATTTCCAGCCCCCTACATGTTGTCTGGCAGAACAGTCCCTGCAAATTCCTGCATTTATAGTTTCTCTTCCATTTTCACCCTGGGAGTTCAGAGAGGTTTTCTACAGAGGAAATAAAACCTATGTGCCCTGAAAGCTGCAAAGTCACAGACCAACCAGGGAACAGGGAAGCACATGAATATCCCTGCATGGTGTTTTGTGCTGCAAATAGACCAAAATCAATGGACATGAGAATGTTTCTTTTATATGAGTTGTCTCAAGAGCAGGGCTAGAAACATTTTTACATGGCAGATGGGTTATAGTGCTTTAATTTTTTTTACATGGCTGGGAACATGACCTATCCTACTTTTCATAGCTGCCATCTGTTGGTCAAATTCATTCCAGTGCAATCAACCAGGTCATGGTTTTGGTTTGTTTGTTGTTTTGTTGTTGTTGTTTATTTATTTGTTTTAATTTGTTTTGTTGTGGTTTTCATTATTGTTGTCTCTGGGAATTTAATTATGGGCTTTTGGATCACTGAGTAGAAAAATGTTTTCTCCTATTTTGCAATGGGTGCTTGAAAGAGCTTACTGATAATAGAAAATATTCTCTCTTTCTGCTTGCTTGCAGGTTTTTCAAAAAAATAAAGCAGCCAAAACCAAACCTTTGAACAGGTGAGCACTCAGTCAAAGTAGTGAAATGATGGATTTGAAGTCTTCTCACAATGCTTTGTCCAGGTCAACAGAGGACAGTAATTAAAAGATCTCTATCAACATGGCTCAGGTTTCAAGCAAATTAAGAATTCTTCAGACTGAAGAATGCCAAATGCCTCTTTCTCTTGAAAAAGAGAAAGGTCACATATTGTTCCCTAAACTAAAGCTTCTCACACAAATTCCACTACACTAAGATCACATTCAGTCCATTCTTACTAAGTAATGATTTGCTCTGTTTATTTTTATCAACAATCCTTTTCTCTGTCTTGTAATTATGTTTTCATAGAATCCTTAAGGATGGAAAATACCTTTAAGATCATTGAATGAGGTGGCATAGTTTGTTAATAGGATGTTATTTGGGTAAAGGGCACCAAAATTATTTTCATGCCCAGAGTAACTATGGACTTGCAGAAGAGCAAATACTGTGAAGAGTTTAAGTTTCTATGGTGGTAAAAAATTTAGGACTGATTCTACTGCAGGCATCAGAGTCATTCAGATACAGACAAGAAGCAAATCGTGCCCCCTCTTTTCTCCATATGGGCAACAAGAACGTGCTTTCTGTCCCATGTGGCATAGAAGAACAGGATGGAGAGAATTGGTCTTTGTTTTGAAAGCACTGGAAATCAGAGACTTTCAAAGCATTTGCAGAGAAAAGCTATAATTTAAGAAGATTGTAGTAGAGATTTTGGTCAATTTAGCTATTCAATTACCTATAGAAAATGGAATTTACCATTTAGGAAAAAAGGTTGAAAGAGAAATAAAAATACGCTTCTTATAAGAAGCTGAAGATGCTGGTGGATGTGGGTTTCAGACTGACATTATTTTTAACTTCTACTGAGACATTTGGACTGTGTGTTTTTACAAAGTCCTTTGGGATCTGCTGCACATTTCTTGTACTTTTGGGGAGGGAATGTGATTACTTTCTTTTTTCTTTTTTTTTTTTAACTAGAAACTAGTCATATACTGCTTATTAGTTTTTAGGTGCACTTATATTTCTATCAAACAAAGTTCTGTTAATTACTGTAATAACTCCTGTGTTTATTTTGCTGGAAAACTCTGTTCTTTTTATAAAAAACATTTCAGAGGAAAAACATCTGTATTGGGGAAAAAAAATAGTAATCTACTTGCTTAAAAGTGTTCAACATTTTTCAAGCTTTTTAAGAACAGGTTGGGAAAAAATAATTGCACTTTAAACAATGTGGCAAACTGAGAATGAAGGTCTTTGACTGGCTACACACATAGGGGGTGGTGATGGTGGTGCTTTTCCAATGTAAGTACAAATTACTCCTGAGGTTTCCTATCTTTATGGTCTTTGTTAAGGTAGACCAGCTCCTTGGTAGGAAGCTGCCCAAAATACCCCAGCACAGCTCTTCCACCTTAAGGAAATGTTGAGTGAAGTGGAGCTGAATTTCACACAGCCAGGTAAAGACCAGTGGAGAGCTCACACTGCAGAAACTGAGGTCAGGTTAAACAGGGCCCTGTCTCACATTTCATGTAGCTCCCCTGCCTGTAGCTTGGCAGAGGTGGGCACCAGATGAAAGGAGAGGAGGTGAAATGGTGAAAGGGGTGATGACAGACAGACAGCACCCATACATTCCTCTTCAGATGCATTTTCACATCTGTTTGGCATTTCAGGGGTTGTTTTCCTATGAGCATTACTCAAGGACATCCAAATAAGGTGAGATCCTACACTTGAAAGGCCAGGAAGAAGAATTTATCAGAAAGGTACATTGGACACGTGTGGTAAAGTGTGGCTGTATAAATTAAAAAGCAGAATGAGCCTACAAAGAAATATTAACTATCCAGACTCTGTACCAAAAATCAGTGGGGTGCCTGGGTTTTCCTTTTCTCTCCCATGCAAAAGGTATTTTTCCAATGGCCAGAACACCTGATCCAAACTTTTGCAGATCTAGAAGTGGATGTCTTTTGTTACTCCTGAGATTGTACTATTTTTAAGATCTGGATCATCTATGGAAAACAGGACTTAGATGCAGTCTTTGTAGGAACTCTGCTTGAGGCAGCAAAGAGTGTGTCTTTTAAAATTTTCTTTCACCTTGTGGTACTGTTCACCTGCAGCCTTACAAATAAAGCCATGGCTCTGTACATCCTTCCATTGCCTTCTGTCTGGTTCTGTCTAGCCAGCAGTACAGTGTGCTTTGGCATGAACCCTCCAGCCCCACAAACATCAGTGGCTACCAAATGTTGCAGGGTTCTTCCTCTGCAGCCCAGGGTTGAGAAGCACACCCACCCTGCCACTTTTTGTCTGCTGACATCTGTAATGTTGCAGAAATGAGGGACAGGGGTGTTTGTCCAGAAACTGAGCCTCAAAAGTGGCTTTAAACACCTTATTGAATATCTTTGCTCTCTGACTTACCAGTCCTGTTGTAAATGCAAAAAGCAGCAAACAAAAGCAGTTTCTAGTGTATTTTAATAAATGGAATAAATAAACACATGGAAATTCAGCAAACACAGCTCTGTGACTACTGTATATAACAGCATTGGGATAGTACAATAGGAAAATCATTGTCACAGGTGAGTCTGAGTTATCAGTGAGGCACCAGTGAGCTCAAGCAGAAGGTGTCCATTCAAGCCATGGGATCCCCACACCAAGGATCACTTGTGTGAGTACCCAAAGGACATGAATTATTACAAATGGGTATCTTAAATAAGGTTATGCTTTTCCTGGGCACAGGACATGGTGACCTTTAGCAGTTTTTGTATCTACCCATGGAGGCAGTCCAGCATGTGAAAACCAGGTCAGCTCTGGTTAGGGCATGAGAGAGACAGTGACAGGCTGATCTAGCAAGAGGCAACCTCTGCTTTGGCTCCTCTGCTGTACAGTAGAGCAGAATCTTCTGCATTCTTCTCTCTTGTATTAAAAAGAAACTTGTTGCTTAGCCTTAGAAAGCATTTTTAAGCTTTGGGATCAATTAAGTGTCTGACTGCTTTTGGAAACATTTATCTATTCAAGCCACAGTAAGTAGGTGGGAGACTCAGTAGCTCCTGACAGTTTTCTTGCAAAATCTGATATTGGAGTGTCATGAACAATATTTCTTCCATATCAAAAATTTTCAGTGTGAATTTGGTCCATGAAAAAAAAGAAAAAGCCATCCATTCTGCAATATATATAAGGTTTTTTACCTATTAATGGATCTTCTGTCATTACTTCATTAACTCTTGAAAAATATTGCCTTGAAACTCTTGAAAAATATGGCAGGAAATTAGGCAAGCAGCAAAAGTTTACTTTTACTCTGACATTTAACACAGGGCTATCTTTACACTGTTGTTCAGGATTGGAGCCACTTAAAGAAATACAGGGCTGCTGCACACCAGACACAGGCCATATTTGGGTAACTTTCCTCATGAGAATCAAGTACAAGTTTCAGACAAAATTTTCAAGACACACTGTGGTATGGATCCAGTCTATCTAAAAGATTGCCTGTAGCTCTGGAATGAAGACAGAAGGGGAATCCTTTCCCAAGCCACAGTGACATTTCTGGTTCCCAAGTCCTTTTTCTGGTGATGCCTTCTCAGGGATGGAGATTTGTTCATGCCATTCTCCATGGCAGCAGGGCCTCAAACACTGCATTATTGCTGCTGGATACCACCAGGCTTTAAAAATTCCCTGGACTCTTTGACAGGTGAGGTCTAGAGGGATTTTACCAAAAAGCCTGGTGTTCTCAGATGGATTTTAGTTCAGTCAGTTGATGAATAACATAAACTTTGGGCTCAGAAAATAACAGGAATTAAGGTGATCAGGGATTTACAGTCTGCATTCCTAAAACTCTAGAGGGCAAGGTATTAGGTGGAGGCTAGAACCATTTATTTTAGTTATATTAAATGGAAACTCTAGACACTGTCATTCTGCCTGTTTCTGCTGCTAACACCACCTGGCAGAAAGGTTAAAAATGTTATTATCTGCAGTTTACTTCTCTCCTTTTAAAAATCCTTCAGCCTTCCAATCAGAAATAGGCACAATGCCACGGGCTCCAAGAGACCAGGCTCAGATACAGAAAGTGGTTGCAAACATTTTTCATCTGGTTATCTGGGTAATCCTTGGAAATGCCAAAAGGATCCAGATGAAAACAGTCTGCTACAAGGGACGACAAGGAGTATTTTTCACAAAGATTTTTTGCAGAGCAGCTGCATTCATGGGTTTGTCATTCAGGTAAATGCTGGCTCACCTCCTCCTCCAGCCCAGCCAGCAGCTCACCAGCACCATGGGAAGGGCTGGGCACTGGGCACCAGGACTCCACAGCTCTTCCAACAGGTCTGGGATCTTCTCCAGGGCACTGCACACTCCCCAGGCTCTGTCCCTCACCCTGTGCCCTTGTGGTGTAGTTTGGGGTGTTGTCTGGGGTTTTCCCAGGCATGTGGCAGATCCAGCCAGTGAGAATGGCAGGAGTTCAGTAGGGCTGCATCTGGGGTTGTACAAAGGGGGTGAGAGCTTCTGGAGCAAAGAGCTACTCTAAAGCATTTCCTGGGGCCTCAGAGCCCTAGCAGGTCCTCACAGTTCTGTCTCAGGGCTGACTCTGCTGCATCTGAAAAAGCTGCTACCCCCAAAATTACAGATGAAAGAAGAATACAGGAATTTTCTCTTCATTACTGAAAAGCCTTGAGACTATTCCAATGTTCAGTACCTCAGGAGAAAAAAAAAAAAAAGTCCTTACAGGTGTATGACTCTCTTCATTTACAGTGCTATGGAGTGAAAATGTTCTAGGAGGCTCTCTGCTCCCTTTTGGAGATGTTCATGCCTGCTGGGAATGGCAGCTCATGCCCCATGTGTCTATGAGAGGACCCCTGTAATGTTTCCTGTTGCTGTCTGCTCAAGGTCTACCCAAACTCTTCACCTCCACCCCACTTCATAAACCAGGGAGGCCAAAATATTCTCCCTGGTTCTTCCTATAAGGATGACACTCACAACATCTCTTTTAGCATGCTAAAGCACCACACCCACCAGGAACAATAAATTAATCTTAAAAATAAACAGCTGGCCATAAAAGTGTCCAGAAAAACCCTGGCCTCTGCTCTTCTGATAGCCTGGGGGTCTCAGTGCAAATCACCCTTGCTACCTGCCCCCAGTGAATATTCCCTGCTTGTCAGGTCAGCTAATTGTTTTGGAGTGGGTGCAATACATCTCCTGCCAGGAGAGGCTTGTGGGGCACATGATGCTGTAAATGATCTTCTGTTTATCTAATCTCTTCTCTTGCTGCTATCATTGTACATATACACAAACTGCCTTTACAGCCTCCCTCCAGCCACTGCTCTGGTTGCAAGCTTAAACTAGTTCTTGGTGCTTTTAGAGCTACAGGATTATTTAAGGAAATGAATGCAAAGCAGTAGGTTGTTGTGTGTCCTAGCAGGTAAAGTGTTGTGCTGTCCCTGCTCAGACTGCTTTTCAAGGTGATGATCTTTGCAGAAATTTCTCTCCATTGGACAGCTGCTCAGCTGGGACACAAATCTGCTATTGTGTGTTCATTTCACATACACAGAGACAACCCTAGTTTTATCCAATATGGAAATTAGCCATAAAATCAGATTAACACGTCCAATTCAGAGGAATTGTGCAATTGTACAATTCAAGGAATATGTCACCCAGGAGCTGGCTCCTGATTTCTGCTGATGAGATGGCAATGCAGCTCACTAGAAGGCACTCAGGCAAATTGAAGCAAGATGGGACATGAGCACACCACCCAACACCCAATGAACATTCCTAAAGCAAGGGCTTAAGCCACAAGTGTGGCTTAGTGTGTAGGCCAGCACTACAACTGACCTTTTCTCTGTGCTGCCAGAAGGAAATGTGAGACCAAAGAAGGTTTTTGTGACAGCTTATAATCTCCCTATCACTTCTGCAGCCAGTGAGTGGGCAGGTGATTAAGTTTTAATTGAAAAATTGGAGGGAATGGGGGAAAAATCAGAAAAAATAAACATTCAAGTCAGCAAGTCACATTAGTGACAGCAGCTAATGTTTCTAACATGAGCTTTAAATCCTCAAGCCTTCCTCCAAAGCAAACATTTTCTGCATTGTTCATAATGCTCTTTATTGGAAATATTTAGCCATCCAAATAGTAGAAGTACATTCAATTATTTTCTCAGGGCCTGGATCAATATCAGCATTAATATTTCATTTTATGGGAGATATATTTAGTTTTCATTTCAGAGATCACCTTCACAAATCGTTTTGAGATTTTAAACTGGGCATCTTAGTTTCCTGAAACCAATCTCTGAAAACAAGGATCTGGCTGAAGGCACCAAGGTTTGTGATGGTGGGGATAATGCACCAGGAGATTCCTGTCAGAGAGAGCACTGTCTCCACACACAGGGGATGTGTCTGAAGGCACCTGCTGCAGTGATGGGATTTTCTCTTCATGGTGTACAAGTGGTGCAGTGGCTGCAGTTCTGTATATCCCAGGCTGTCCTTTGCCTCTCCAGGCCCTCTCTGCACTGCCCCATGTGTGACCCCAGGAACAGTGCCCAGAGCTTCCTGAGTGCTGGGCAGCTCTCAGTGGCCTTGATCCACAACCTGGTTAAGGCTCCCCATCTACTGCAGACAGCCATTGCCTGGGAGGGATTGTGAAAAACAGAGACGTACAAGAGGGGCAAGGCTCTCTTCAAAGATTAGCATGATTGCTGGCACTGGTGGCAATAGGAAATTACATTTTCAAGGTAGAAGGAAAATCATACATTCAGGCATTCCAGTTCTCAGGAGAAGGGGAGCAGTTATGAGCTCATGTTGAAATAGATCCATAGCCTGTGAAGACACATTTGAAGAAAATCCAAACACAGTAATAAAGCAGCTCAGATTTTCTTCTTTGTAGGAACCAAATCCAGCTCATGCAGGAGACTGGTTGCTGTTTGAGAGCATCCTGGGTGACATCCCTGCCCCTGCCCCACCACAGGTGTTGGCAGCATGAAACCCCCAGCCCCTGTCCCTGCAGTCACACCTCAGAGCCCCGAGAAGAGCCCACTGTGGAGAGAGCTCACCTCTCTGCATGGCTCATGCATGGCGAGCTGGAAAGGGCTCTGCCTGGGGACTGAGGAAATACTGAGCTCCTGACAGGCTGTAGCCTCCTGATAATCAAGAAGTTTACCTTGTTATTCAGTGGTTCTTTGTTAGGTGCCTCTTACATTATGAAATTACCAAGGATTTAACAGGAAGGTTGCTTTTGCACTGAAAATATACGTAAGAAAACCTTATCTTTTAGCCTTTGCACTTCAAACTAGTTTTTAATTTCAGATGGTCTTTTTTCCACTCACATATTGAGGAAATATGGTGATTTTTCCTATGATCCTGGGGGAGGGAACAGGAATAAAAATTGTATTTCTATATTCATAAAGAACAGAATGTGAAAAATGCAATTTCAAGCCATTTCACCCTTTGCTTTGAATCTTTTCACACATCCTTCCACACAAATGTGGGGTTTGCAAACTGCTTCTGGAACTTCTTATCCTGAGCAATACCATTATCCAGGATTAGGAGATGTATTTGCCATCTCAGCAGTTGTAAAGAGGGCAGAGACCATCCTGGGCAGAGAGTGGCTTGTGATTCTCTGCTGATAAATAAACATTTCTGCTTCCCTTTTGCAGTATGCAACTTGATGCTAAAATTTCAAAGAAAAGTTGAGCTGACATCAAAAAAAAAAGACTCTCCAAGGCAAATAAAGGGATTTATTTTCTTATTCAGGATTCTCAAAGGCTCCTTCTCTGTGCCTATTCTGTACACAATCGTTTTCAGCATTCAGGAATGCTTTCATTTAATGTCTGAAATAGCTTATTGTATCTCCTGGTATCTTTTTAAACTGTAAAATAAATATCCTTTCCTAAACAGGTCTGAAGATATGGGGTTTGGGGCAGTGTGTAAATAATTGATCCATAATATAATTTTTTTATACTCACTGTACTTTTAGACATTGTTTTTAATCAATTTATTCTCTGTGTCCAGGTATCCTTATAGAAGTTTGGTCAGTATCATTCTGTAAAGATATAATTTTGTGTTAGTTACATCAACTCAGCTTTAATGTCAAGGATGTGATGTCTTTTGTCTTGGTACAACTTCTTTCCCTTGCTGTGGAGGAGCACAAAGGGCAGGGTGTGCTCTCCTGCACTGGTGCTGGGGTAGCTGCAGTGGGCAGGGCTGTGTTCATGCAAGTCTGCTGGGGTGGTTATGGGAGCAGGTAGAGAAATCCTGATTACTGTCATCTGCTGAGGGACTATCCCACAGCTGCTTCACACTGCTCCTGAGAACAAGGTATTGGGCAAGAAGGATACAGGGCAGGTTTACTCTTGATTGAAACTTTATGTTCTTCTCCAAAGTCTGGCTTTTTTCCTGAGGAAAAAGAACAAACCATTCCCAGGCCTCTGGCATAAGCAGCTGCCATTAGCATTATTGAACAAGGCAGAGTGCATGAGGTCATGACACTGCTGATTTTTGAAATTCTGTTTAAAGCTAAATTTAAAAAGTGCTGCTGCAATGATGGTGGTACTTGGTTGTGTTAACTGCAGACTCTGGTGGGCAGGGATGCCTGTCTGTGAGATGAATTCCTGCACAGTGATAATTGGTTATCACCATTTCCTGCGTGGCTGTGTCAATCGGGGCCGTCTGTCAGCAGCTGTCTGTGGTGACAGATCAATGCTGAAAAGACAGATGGAGGGAATCTGGAGTGAGAGACCTTCCCAGCTGTAGGGGAGGCTGAGCTGGATAGATTTACAGTCTGCTTCATTCTCTTTAGGAGTGATGCTTTCCTGAAATGCTTTTCTCTGTACATGTGATATTTTGGTATTAGGTTGTTCCCCAGGTGCTGCATTAGCTGCTGGGAAAGGGAACCGAAGGTCTCAGCTCAAGTACATCATGAGCAGCTGATCTCAAAACTTGCCTGAAGAATGTTTTACCCCAGCTCTGACTTTTGAAGCTTGAGCAGAAAACAAATCAGGAAGATGCAAAACGAGCTCACACGATATCCATAGGCAGACAAAGATTGAAGCTATAGCTTAAAAATAACTGCATTGTGCTCTGACACCAGCTTATAAAAATATTTACTGTATTCCCCTTGACTTAATGTAGTTTTTGATGTTTCTCTGTGTTACCCTACATAACTAATTTATTGCAATTTGAGTACACCATTGTTGGTTTTGAACTCAAGCAAATGGTTTTAGTGGTGATTTATATTTTAGAAACAGGAGCTGCCTAGTACTGGAGAGCTCTCCTACAACAACAAACCAGCCCAGGCAGTGTAGTCTTCATAATAATGCTGTTTTGTGGCAGTACAGATTAGATGTTCAGCCTTTCTAAGATTTCTATGCTTTCTTTGTGGCACTGGAATTGCTGAAGATGAGGTGGTTTAAGGCTAGAAGCAAGGCAGGGATGTCATTTAGTCTAATAAAAGATATTGCCTCCCTTTCCAAGCCTTTATTGTGGACTTTTAAAAATGGGGCTTACATTTAAAGAAACTGAAAAATTATAGAGGTTGCGATGGAAAGACACACACTCCAAAAAATTATCTGAGAGGTTTTGATTGAACTACAGGAATTGAAGAGCTCAGGCTACTTATCACATTAAGAAAGATAGTGGAACTTTCAGCAGCAAGAAGTTGCATCAAGAACCACTGCTGGAGATAATATGTGAACTAGAAATAATGACATTTTTTATGGTACAATGATTTCTATGAGCTTTTCTCTACATTCAGCTTGCAGGGTCAATATGACAAACTGACAGTATAGGACCTGTACATCTCATTGATGGATCCTTTCCCTTCCTATAAAGAAAAAGTTTACAAATTAGTTAAAAGAGCATGGGATTAGCTCCAAGGAGTCTGAAGTTCTGCAGTGTCTCTGAGGCTAAGGAGGACACAGATTCCTGACTCTGTGTTTGCTATCCTCCTCCAGCAGTAATGAAATACCATACAGCCAGACACATACTATAAATAATGAATGACCTAAAGAACAAGTTGGAGACCACTAAGCACTGGAGGGATTTAATGGCTGGCCTAGGATTTAAGAGATGTGAATCAAAAGACCTGCTCTGTCCAAAGAAGTTTGTAGCTCTTCCCTCACATTTATCTGTGAAGATAAATGCATTAAGGCTTGTAGGAAGCTCATGTGCTGCAAAGCAAAGGCCAGCTGCTAAAGAACTAATCAAAGGATGTGAACATACAATAAACAGGTTGGTGGCTGATTAGGAAAGATTTTTAACAGGATCCAAAACCTTTCTACTGCAAAAAACCAGAGTGAACATTTGTCTTACTGGCTGTTCAAAGAAAAATTGTCCAAGCAGCTCTGGCACAACCACCCAGTGACATTCTGCCCTGCCATCCTCTCCTGCTTGTGTCACAGTTCACTTACTCAGGCAGCAGTACCAGCCTGGTGAGAGCATGGAAATCATAGGGAGAAACAGCACAGCACTGGCTGGTAATTGAAGAGCATCAGCCCATAGCCTGGCACCCAGTTAGCAAAGCCCCAGGTAAAGCCAATTCAGAGTGAAGCAAGAATAAGAGTGTCCACTTGCAAATTTTCCCTCTCTTCTGATTTTACCCTGCCTCTTGGTTTCACTCATCCCCAGGATAATTTTGTCTTAAAATAATCAAGGTTCTTTGTGCCACACACATTAGTAGCCTTGTTGAGACAGAGCAGCTTGACACCCACAAATGCTGAAGCAAGTAAGTGGTACCAAAGGGTCACTGGCCCACTTAGGAACCCCTTTCCATCTGACTGTGCACTTGGAAAACTTATATTGCCTGATGCTCTTGACTTGCTGAGGACCAGAGGTGCAATGGACAACGTGTCTGACTACAAGGCAGTCTCCCTGCCTTTTATCCACCTTGGAAATATGTGGTGAAGTTCCTAGTACTTGGAAAATTTGTCTGGGTGGGATGGTTGGCAAGAGATCTCACCCAGGGAAGAAGAGTTCTGGAGACCTTGGTTTGTGTGTTTTAGATACAGAGGCACCAAGCAGGAGGGCTGGGATTATGATGGGAGTTGCTGAGTCCAGTCAGCACACAGTCCCCAGCCCCACAACAGCCTGTGCTAGTGGCTGCAGCTCAGCCTAAGGCTCTGCCTGGCTGTTATTCCCAGCCTATTCAGGCCAGGTCTGACCCACAACCTGCTGAAATCAGTGGGGATTCCCAGCTGAGTGGTGATATGCAGACAGGATCCTGCTCACAGGTGCTGCCTCCAGCGAGGCTCCAGCCCAAGGGAGCTCAGACATACCAGAGCTCATAAAACACACCACAAAAACTGACTTCCCACTGGCCCTTCCTGCCAGGGAGAGGCCCCTCTGCTGCTGTGCTTCTGTGGAGGGGTGTCAGGTGCCTGCTAATTACAGCTAATGAGGAATTTAATTGCCCTTCAGCACAGGACTAGCTGTGCAGGCTGTGTGTCTGCGGGCAGGTGGTGGCTGGGGGGTCTCCATGTCCTGCTCAGCCCACACACATGGTGAAAAGGGCCCTTCCCTGCCCTGGGCACAGGGGACTCTGTGGGGACTCTGTGTCCCAGACCTACAGCCCCAAGCACATCCATGTGCCCTTCCAGTCTGCTCCTCTCCATCTGGAGGTCCTTGGATGGGGTGACCCCTCCTGCTGGGACCTGCCCCCTCTGTTCAACCTGGGCACCTGGGAGGGTCTCCTGGCTGGGATGTGCTGCTGCAGGGGCTTGGGTGTGTGCAGTAGCTGTTTCTGTGAGCTGTGTGGGGATGCCAGGGCAGGATCCTGCTGTTCTTAAGTGGTGAGGGGCTGGTGAGCCCCTGCTGACAGGCTGGGTCCCTTGCTTTGCCATGTGATGGGCTTGCTTTGATCCAAATCTGCCTGGTCTGTGTGTTTGGGGCATGGAGCAAGGTGGACAGGAGCTGCTGGTGGAGCATGCACAGCAGGGTAGATATTGGCTTGGATACTCTATGAGCACATTGCCCTTTTTAATGCACCCAAACCCACCAGTGCTGTCAGTGTTTCTCCTGGGGTGACCTCCAGCACTGTGCTCTGTCCTGTGTGCCTCCCCTCTGCTCTGTTCTGTAAATTACATACATGTAGTCCCTCTACTCTTACCTATGTACCTCCCCTCAGAAAAATGAGTCTGCCTCTCATTTTGTGCAAAAGATAGAAGCTATTTCCAGGTAAATTCTAGTGAGCAAGAAGATGTGTAACATTGCATGCTATATGCTAGAAGAAGCCTAGCTTCTCTTCTGACCTAATAACTTAAAATTACTCTTTCCCAGTTTACCAGATCAGTCACCTTTTTCTTTAAAAACAAAGGCAAAACCTCCCTCAAAAAGTGCAAGTCCCATATTAAATTTGCTCTTAGTTTACAATTCAGGTCTTTTCTTTTCTGGAGGAAGCTGATGTGCAAGCAGGATTTTATAAAAAACCATCACTGAGCAGCCTAACAGGAGAGAAGGCATCAGTGTGTGTGCCTGGTTGTGTGACTGAAATAGCTGTGCTGGCTGCAGAGCAGGGCTGTGGCTTGGAGCTGGGTGGGATTTACCCTCAGCAAAACCAACTGGCTCCAGCAAAATGTCCTTGTCTGTTTGATTTCATATCAATTGAATGTGTTCACAGAGACTTGTTGAAAACTGATGAGGTTTGGATTTATTCTGACAGGACACAGCCAAGAGCATTTTAGTATTTCTAGCAGCTTTTTTTTTTACACTGGAAATTCTGAACCACCTAATCTGACTAGATGCCCAAATTCTTAAAAAAAAAAAAAAAACAACAAAATTTAAAAAGGCAAGTAGTAAATGGAAGGAAACAGGATTTCAACAGCTACCAGGGGGTAGGTTACAGGAGATCCAAATGCCCCTGTGCTGTAGTCTATGTTACAGATGTACAGCAGGCAGCCCAGCTGGTCCTGAGGGAAATGCTACAGGCCAAATTTTGATTCTTGCTTGTGTAAGACTAGAAGAAACCTTTCAGCCTGGAGAACTTTAAAGAAATTGTTTTGAGCAAGTCAAATGCACTCTTTAAAGAACCCTATTTTGCAGGCAAAATATTGCAAATACTAACCTATAAGGCCTGTGTTGAATCTTTGCTTTCCTGTAGAAGAGCCTCATGTTTGAAAGCCCTTTTCAGGGCTGGCAGGCCAGAGCCATGCTGGGGCTGTGCAATAGCCCTGCTGCAGTTCACTTCTGATCAGTGCCACAGCTGACACTGTTGTGACACACAGGCACAGGGGGAGGCAGGAGCCTTTATGTGCTCTGAATGCAGGGCTCTGGATGAGTCTCAGCTGAGTGCCCCTGCAAAATGCAGGGGCTGCTGAGCACCACAGCACAGAATAGAAAGGGAAAATCTTCCCCACTGCAGAGATACTCCTTGTTGAAGAGTGGCCCAGTTGGAGGCAGATCACCTGCTTCAGCCCCTTGTGTTATTCCTCCATCCAGTAACTCCCTTGAACTCATTCAGCACACTGGCCTTGTCCCCTTCCTGCTCTGGAATGAGTTCATTTTTAGCACTTCCCTTCTGCAGGTCATCTGTGGTTTCTGCTTTGGTGTGTGCAGTTGGTGGAGATAGCATTGGCAATGTACAGGGTGGGAGTCTGTAAAGGCAGATTTATTTCTCTGCTCTCTGCAGGACCTTCAAGAAGTCCCTGAGTTATTTGGTGCCTCAGATTTCCCATCTGTGGGATAGAAATTGAGAAGGCAAGCACATGTATGTCAGAGGTCATGTAATACACAGTTTCTTTAGGCAAGTATAGCTGGTGCAGCTTAAGGTGGCACCAAGGCTGTCCTGGATCACTCATGGCTGATGTGAATGTATCTGCAGACAGGGAGCACTTCCACAATTCCCCTTCTTACAGAGGAAACTTAGGTGAAGTTTGAAGCTTGTTTGTGGTTCAGCCTCCTGTGACAGAGGTGGAAGTGAAAGCAAGCTCAGGCACTGCTGCCAAGGCAGTCAGGAGGGCACCCAGTGTGTGGCAGGAAAGTTTGCACCCCAACATCTCCAGAGGTTGATTGGTCTGCCCATGTTTCCAGTGGGAGAGGGATCCCAGCCTTATCTGCAGGATGAGAGCTCTGTGGCCACTTCCTTTCCTCACAGAGAGGGTTTGAGCCTTAACCTCCATCTATCTGCAGGAAACAAGAAAGCCCACAGCCTCAGCATAACCATCAGCACTGGCACTGATCCTTAGCAGCTCACCCACTGTGGTTTGTAGGTAGCAGCAAATTTATATGTGAGTGGTTGCCACATCCCAGAGCACCTTTAGTCCCTCATGCTTCTCCATATCCCCAGATGGTTTTGAGCATCAGGGCAATGGTGACACAGTCACATCTCTTGGAAATACCTTGTGGCCATCCTGGCTAGTAAAGAAAGAACATTTTATCAACGTAGAGTCAAAACTCTGCAACAGGCAGAAACCTGACATGTTATTCTCGTGTCACCTAGGGACAAGTGAGCAGCTGTCTGTGGATACCTGATCTGAGCAGCATGGGCCTCCCTTTCTGCTGGTCTGGGGCTTTGCACCCTGTCACTGACAATTTGTCATGTTACACGTAGATCTAGAAGCTGATCCTGTGTAAAACAGCATAAAGCAGAGCAGGGAATGTATTGAGATGGGATGGATACTAATCAAAAACATATGTGGGATATCTTTGCCCTAGTCAAAACTGTCCTGTCTGGAGACAGGTCTGTCAGAAGAGAGAGTAGTTCATTAAATTCTGAAGCATCGCTGGGCTGGTGGGTCCTGAAGCCTGAGAAATGTAGGACCTGAATTCCTCTATTTTACAGCTGTGGATATGGTATGGAACAAAGAGCTGGGACTAGGACAGAGCTGGGAGAGAGGGGAAGGCTGGTGCTGGGAATCAGAGACTGGGACAAATGATCCTTGTATGACTGCAGCTGCTGTCAGTACTTAGGATGGTGGAAAGAGCTGCTGTCCCTTTTTCCAGACTGTGAGACTAAGGAGAGATCCTGTTAGTGCCCTCACCATGCCCACTGTGGGCTTGCAGCACACCCTGGCTGAGATCTGAGCACCTGTAGGCCTATCTTTTAGCAGACAGAGGTTTTAAAACCAGAGGAAGTGCTTATGGTCTCAAAGGATTTATAGCAGCCATGGTTCCCTTTTATTCAGGTGAGACTCTCCAGGGGTGGCCTGGAGCTGTATCAGCTGTTCTGCTCAGGCACGTTTCTTCCTCTGCTTTGGCAGAGAAAGTTTTGCCTTCCTGCCTCTCAAGTTCAGGGGATTTTCAGCTGACCTGGTTCCATATAAGAAACAGTAATTAGCAGCAAAGACTTCACACCACTGTCCTGTGAATAGGGAGCTTTCACAGCTGTTTTGTTTCAGTGAAACATGTAGAATGCATGGTGTGAAGAGGGGCTGCTACAGCAGAGCAGTGCCTAAACCTCCACATCCCACCAGGGTCTGGAGGACTCAGAGCCAGTTTCAGCACTGCTTTAAGGGAAGAATATAATTTCAGCAGGGAGATGCTCTCTCCAGAAGAATGCCAGTGCAGGGTGCAAATCCCCACATTTTGGGAACTTCATAACAAGCTTTCAGCTAAGATCCTAAAGATGATTACTTTCAACCTGGTGTTATCCCTCTCACCCTTCAGGGCCCTCTGCCAGAAACATTTGCTGTTACTTGAGCTGCTTTAATGGCCAAAATGTGGATGGCATCTGCCCAAGTGACAATTAACCATGAGCTCGACTCACAAACAGTTCTATGGAAGTTTACTTCTCAGAGAACTCAGGCTTTCTCCAGTGCCACTCCTGGACTGAATGCAATGCTCTTATAATGCAGCAAGCCTCAGAAAAGTCAACACATAGAAGCCAGTGCCATTTTATCTGTAACTTCACAAGCCTCAGCTAAAGTGGCAACTTCTTTAATTCACTTTGCGCAGTGATTTGTGATGTACTTAAAACTTCTGAGATGAGCAGACTTCAGGTGCAGGGATGACAACTTTGAGTTATTTATTGCATGGGAAGAAAGAAAGCATTGTTTTAGAAAATAATGCATCTAAAAATTTGCTTGGCCACAGAACTGGTTGTTTTTGGGAGGAAGGATTGTTAGTGCTTGGTTCACAGGTGATTTTTGAAGAGCATCACAGAACTATGAATATAGTTATAGTGTTTGTTGATTTAAGCAGAAATCAGGGATTTAAGCTCTTCACTTTAATACAAGAGTTCCACATATGTGCAGTGAAGTTGGTACTGAACTGATCCACACACTTGTGGAGGACTTCTGGCTGTGTGGGCAGCCCTGAAGGAGTTATTGCTCTTCCATGGAAGTGTTTGTCCTGCCAATGTATTAGATGTCTGCACAGCTTGGGCAGTATTTACTCTGATAAAGTATCTTGCTGGGAAAACAGCTAATTTCTAGGGAAGCCCAGGTGTGCTTTAGTCTTCACTGAAATGGGCAGTACCATTTTCATGGAGCTTTAATTATTTAAATTGGGATATTATTTTTTTTAGTATTATTTAAAAATTAAACCCCTTCTAAGGAAAGAAGCCTCTGTGAATTGGTGTCTAACTGTATTTATTCAGACACAAAATGCTTCTCCTGTGTTCCAAGGTTTTTCACATTTTCAATTGAAAGCACTTTACAACTTGTGAGTTTTGTTTCTTTAGGCCTAGAAGTCTTTTTTCAGAGTCACTGCTTTATGGTTACCTTGGATTTTAAAGCTCATGAGATTTTTATTCTGTTTCTTATGACTATGTTCATGCATTCTCTTATGTGATTCATACAGAAGAAAGAATTATAAGACACATGTTACTAATGTACTGCTTGATGTTATGGAATTGGATAAGGCTTTTCAAATGACTGACATTACAAATGTCTTTCAAGGATGAATCATATGTAAGCCATATGTTTCATCCATTTCAAAGATTCTTAAACAGTAAATATTGTAATGAAATTAACTTACAATCATGGTTCTGAAATGTATATGCAAGTTTTGATAACAGTATTTCTCAAATGTTCCTCAGGTGGAACTGAGGGTAGCTTTCAATTTTGTTTTTGGGGTAGTTCTGTGGTTTAACTCCAAGTGGCAACTAAACACAACAGAGCTGTTCTCTGACTCTCCTCCATCCACCAAGGGGATGGGGAGAGGAATCAGAAAAAAGGAAACCTGTGGGTTGAGATAAGAGCAGCTTAATAATTGAAATATATTAATAATAATAGCTGCAATGAACAGGGAGAGAACAGGTTGAGAATAAACCCCAAGAAAGACAAGGGATGCACAACACAATTGCTCACCATCTGCTGAAAGAACTTTCTTCATTTCTAATTTTACATAGAGAACTGCTTAAAGCAACCACCCCTTCAGTTTGCAACCTCCCACTTTCACTTTTCAGACAAAGTATATTTTTTTTTCTTGGATTTTTTTTTCTTTTTGTCCTTCATGGAAAAACAAAACTGTCATAAAGATGGTTTTTACCAAGGAAAATGTGCCCTGCTATTATTTCAATGTCATGGAGAACAAAATTGGGGCAGAATGAGACTGAATTACAGTGAAAAAAGTCTCAGTCCCTGACTTCTACAAGGTTCTCTCACAGAGCTCTCATGTTTTAATGTGTTTATGTTTCTTTGAGGAAGAACTTGTTTAAAAAAACAGGAATTATAGGGATGTTTTTGCAGATGGAAAGGTGTTGAGCTTGAGGTTTCATGCGTCTCCTCTTTATGTATTTTCTATTGCTGCTCAAATATTTTTTTTTAATCATAAAAATTTATTATGGAAAACTAATGAGGAGCTGGCTAGTGAGATGATACAGTAACTGCAGCCAGGCTGAAAGTGACTTGTCAGCTCTGGACCTTCCCAGTCCAACAGGTAATTGCAGAACTGTGTGAGTGAGATACAAAGGGAGGCTCTGAAAGCTTCAAAGAGATTTATTGAATACTTCAGACCACAAAAAACACATAAAACAAAGCCCAAAAAAGTTCCAGAAACAGGACAAGAGGGAGCTGTTGTCAGAAACAGCTTGTCATATAGTTATGATTTACTGTCCTGTCCCGAGTGACCTGTGCAGTCTCTGTCAGCAGCAAGGCAAACAAATGGCATTGAGGGGGCTGAGATGGGCTGTGGGAGAGAAGGCAGCAGTGGTGGCCACAGCAAGATCAGGCTCTGGAGGCTGCAGAGCTCTCAGAAAGCACAGAACACCCTTTTCACCTCTCCTTTCACTGTGAAAAACAAACCCAGTCAACTAAAGGAAGTATCCAAATATAAGAAGAATTTAACTTTGAAGTTATTCCCAACTTCCCAGGGAATTTAGGTACTTATTAAAATTAATGGGATGGTGCATCTGAATCATGGTACACTGTAACTTTGAAAATTCCAGTCCATGATTTTTTTAAAGGATTTCCTTCTCCATTTCCAAGTTTTGTTTGTTTCTCCTTTTAGCCAGATTTGAACTTGTGCTTTAATATGATTTGTATGTGAATCAAAAGTCAGGTTTTTTTAGATTGAGTACTTTGGGCTAATGCTTCCATCTCTGCAACTTTTAAAAGAGACTTGATAAACTATTTTGCTGATGATCTCCCCTCATGCACACTGCAGGCTGCATAGAAGATTTCAATTAATGTTACAAGCACTGAGGTTGGAAATGCGTTTTTCTTGATGTAAAGGAAAATCTTCCTGATAGTCTGTTACTATATAAAACAAACAAATAAAAAAAAGCTGACTAGGGTTTCTTTTGGGTTTTGTTTGCTTGTGTTTTGTTGGATGGGTTTTTTCTTTTTTTTGGGGGGGGTGTGCAGGGAGAAATAGATTTTTCTCATGTGGACTCTAATTCAGAAACTAGTAAGTGAACAAAATGATAAATTCTGAAAAAGTCCATTCTCTGCCTCCAGCATTGGTGCTATATGCTTGGCAGGAGACCCTAGAAATTTCACAATAACTCATCTCACTTCAGAACAGATATTAATTATGATAATGAAAATAATCTAGCTAATCATCTTCCTTTATTTGTGAGCCAGCCACAGGAATGTTTCCACTGGTAAAGAGCTGGTGTCAGGCATGGGGTGTTTGGGTGGTTTTTGAGAGCCTTCCCCATTTGGACACCAAGGTGCTGTAGCCCATGTATTCTCCTCAACATCCCTGCAAGCACAGCTTGCCCCAGGTTGGTGCCAATGTGTCCCCCCATACTGAATTCCTCCTTCCATGTTCCCCTGGTCCTTGCTCTGCCCTCCCCACTTCTGTCCTTCTCTTTGTGCCTGTTCTTTCCTTTATGTTTGTACAACTTACTCTTTTCTCAAGCATCCTATTCCAAGTCATCTTTCATCCAAACCCCTTTTGCTACATTATAGACTTAGTCTTGGCCTTCTCAGAGATCTCTCATCACTCCCTTCTTCTCAGGAAACTTTTCTCTCCAAACCATTTTCTCCCTGCCAGCAGGGAGGTGTGTTCTCATCTCATCCCTAAGTCACATGGAGCCATGGCCAAGGGCAGGACAGGCATGACTGGCTGTAGATTTGGCTGAACAGTGGTCAGTAGCAGCAAGGAGGAAGTAGAGCTTTGAAGACACAGGCTTATGACTTGCTTTGACCATTAGAAGAAACACAGCTACTGATATTTTCAAGGGATAAACCTTTCTTCCCCCAGGAAGACTTCAGGAATGCTCAAGTTCACTGTTTTCCTATCTGATGGTTCCTTTTCACTCTGGAAGAGGACAACTCTCCCTTCCCTCTAGGTTTCCATGCAGACACTGATAACCAGCACAATGACCAGCTCCAGACAATGCATCCAGCACTTTAAAGGTGGATGCATCACTAACAGACCTGCTTTATGCTATGCAGCACATTTCCCTTTTACAGCAGGAAACAAGGCTCAGCAGCCCCTCTCACCTTGGACTGACCTGCTGGCACAAAGAGCCTTGGTGGGAGAGAGCTGGAGCTGATAATCCCTTTTAGAATTAGGCTGGGTGAGTTCAGTCTTGGCATTCCTGTCACCAGCTTGAGGTGAGGGCAGGGACTGAACAGCCTGAAGAGCTGGCAGTGCCCATGACTCTTGATTACCAGCACAGCATGCTCCAGATTCCATGGCACAGTGAGCTGAGGGTCTTGGGAAGCTTGGCTGCATCCCAAACTTGCTCCTGGCAGAACTGGCAGATCTTGTAGCCAGTGTTCCTTTTGGCCAGACATACCCCATCCCTCTCCTTTCCTCACTGCCCTGTACTCAGCTTTGGACTGTATTTGTATCTGTATTTGTATTTTTATTTGTATTTGTATTTGTATTTTTATTTGTATTTGTATCTGTATTTGTATCTGTATTTGCTGCCTCCCAACCTGTGCATTCACAGGGTTTGATGCAGGGTGGAGTGTGTATCTCCACAGTAATTAATTCCATCTTTCCAGAGACATGTCACTCAATATCAGAAACTGCATAATTTTAAGTTGATTTTTGGCCATAGCTTTTATAGGAAATATCTATCACAAGGTTTAAATCCAGTAGACTTACAACAGTCTTAAATCTAGCAAAATACGTTTTAATTTTTTTTAATAGAAATTAGAGCTAGAAAACTTCCAGTGATAATTGATCATGGAATGCTTAGCACAGGACTGTTGCCAGTGCTACAGTGCACTTTTCTCTTTCCTAACATGCAACTTCAGCACAGGATTGGCATTGCCCTCCCAGACTGTGCTGTTGAGAAGGTTCTCTCTCATACCAAGCTATCCAGACTCTTCTGGAACTGAGCACACTTTGTACAGGGGCTTTAAACCTGTCCTCTGCACCCACACAGTGCAGCAGCACCATCTTCCTTGCCTGTGCAGGCCATGAGTGAGCTCCAGAGCTGGCCCTGTCTGGAATGGAAGTGGCTGTTCAAGCATTAGGAGAGTCCCTAAACACTGGGGCTGAAGTGGCTGGCACTCATCTGTGTTCTGGTGGAAAGCAGCGAGCCAGGGCTAGTTGATAAATTTGTGGCTTATCAGTAACTTTAAAAAGTCCAGAAGGCTCAATCTAGGGCATTTCATTGAAAGCCAGCCCGATTTGATCTGTGTGCCCTGAGCTGAGGGATGTCACTAGGCATCACTCTTTCTCTTGAGCATCACTGATTCTCCTGCCTCCAGGAGAGAGCAGGTCCCTGGGGCACCTAGAGGCTGGGTGCAAATCCATCTGGATAGCACTTTTTACACAACAGGCACCCACAATTTTATCTGAATTCTCCTTGCATTTTCATGAGTTTTGGAGGATGCTACCATTGCTAAATAATTAGCAGCAGCAGCTTGCTGGCAACGATCAAACAAAGTAAAAAAGGTTTTGTTTTAGGATGAAAAGAGATTGTAATTAGCTACTTGCATTTACATTTCAACCACAGAAGTGGAGTGACTCCAGCCCAGCAGTGATGCCTGTGAACCCTTTGATTCAGGGTCACAGGAGGTATCAGCAGGCCTGTTACAATCTGTCACCAAAGCTGTCCAAAGGGCTGTGCTTGGCCAGTCAATATACAGTGCTCTTGTGCATACCACAGCCCTTGGATAAAAACAGATGGCTGGAGGATTTCACCTTTCTCCAAAGTGAGAGACAACTTTTTCTTTTGAGGAGCAAACTGTTCCTGACTTGGCTCTGCTGTTACTTCCTGGACATTTCCTGCCTGTTTTCCTTTGAAATGCCTAGCTGTGTGCAGGGACAAGACAGCTGTGCTGCTTTGGAGTGCACAGGTTTCACGTAGTGAGAGTCCTAATTGCAGATGTTAGAGATAAGGGGGTGTGGAGGAGCCTGTTCTCCTGACCCCTTCACACTGAGGTGGTCACCAATATCTTACCACAAGCCTCATAACCACTGCCATTTACACCTGACTGGGCTGCTGAGTATTCAAATTTTCTCTCAGCAAAGTTTTCCTTCCCTTTCCCCCTCATCTACATCCCTGAACGTGGTCTTGTTTTGATTCTTGTGGTCCCTTGAGCATCTGGATTTGGCTCATAACTCAGGAGGCTATTTTTCTGTCATGTGCTCAGAGTTGTTTAACACAATTTTATCCATTTGTGGCTGTAAGCCCAATTGGAAACACGTGGACTGGTTAAAGACAGGTGGAGACTTTTCTTTTGTTAATTAGGCTTCAAATTCCATTGTGTTCCCTGTAACCAGTGGCCAGGCTCTGATCTCAGTAACACCAGACAAACCCCATTAGTGGAGGAATAACCCAGGATTTGAACTGCTTATAAACCTCATACATTTGTCTGGGGCTGTGGTATTTTGGATTTTTAGGGGTTGTTTTGTTTGTTTGTTTTTGCCTTCGCTCGAGACATTTTTAGAAAAACCATTGCCACATGCAACTAAAAGTGTTTTCTAGCCTGGAGGGGATAAAGAGAAATGTTCTGAGGCTGGCAGGGCTGCAAAGCCAAGACCAAGGTGCTCGGTTCAGACAGGAAAAGCAAGGGCTCCTTTCCCACCAGCATGTTGTCCTCCCTCCCCCACCAACCCATTTCCCTTCTGCTCTACACCCAATCCCTAATTTAATCTCCAAATCAAGGGGCTGCCATTTTGCACTAGGCTGGGGGCTGCAGTTCACCTCCCTGTGGGCTCCACCAGTAATTAGAGTAACACCTTGTGTAGTGTTTAAACAACAGATGCCTGTTGCTTCACCCACTCCAGCTATAACTCAGCTTCACGACCACCTTAGAGCTCTGTCAAGAGGTGTGGTGGGGTCAGTCTTGTTGCAAAAGGGAGTATTACCCTTCTGCAGAGTGTGTTTGTGTGTCTTGAGAAGATGGCACAAAAAGAAATAGGCTTTACAAAAAGTTAAATAGAAAGGTTTCTTTCACCTTGGGAGGCTGGGTGAAAGCAGCTGTGCTGACACCTTGGCTGTCTCTTTCCTGTACATAGAAGACCTCAGGCTTAACTCCTCAGCCACACTTGCATCCCCTCTATTCCTGCATCACAAGGAGTTTCACTGAGTTAGACATCTTGAATTTATTTACTGATTTGGCTGTTGAGTGCTGTGTGCCCATTAAAATTGGCACATCTTGCATGAGGAGTGTAAATATCTCTAAGGTTTTCTTCCTTTGTCTTTTGAGTTTTCACTACAGCACTTCCTGCAGGAATTGATTTTGTAGAAAAGGCACTGAGCCTCCAGGGTTTGTGGGGTTCTCATGGTTGCCACATTTCTCTTTTGTTTTGGGGAGCTGGTGTATGTGGCTCTGTGCTGCAGTTCCTCTGCCATGCTCCTGAGCTGTTAGGGCTGCTGTTGGCTGCCACCCCTGGCCATGGACACAGTGCAATTTGGAGTGCCAGTGCATGGAGGAGGAAGGAAAGAAAAGCAGAACGAGGCCAAAGCTCCTTGCTTGTTTTTTGTTGTTGGGTTGGTTCCCCCCCCCCCCCCCCCGTCTCCCCCACCCCCCAAATTAAAATTAAGACCATTTGGAAATTTGCTTGGGACTGCAGGGGTCCTTGCACTGCCCCCAGTGCTGAGTGCCATGTGGGAAGGGTGATGTGAGTTCTCAGGGCAGAGTCCAAGGGGCAGAGAGAGGTGTGCTCACCATTAACACTGAGATGGAGAGGGGGGTACAACCCTGCCATTTGAATATCAGACTCCAAAGGCTGAGGCTCTTTGTGGATTGGACTAGATAAAAAGATAGCAAAATCAGCAAAGTTTTGTGATAATTCACTGCCAAGTGCCAACCAAGGCACTGAGCTGAGCCAGTTTGTCAGGAGAGCAGCAGTGCACTAGGGAGGGATCACATAGGTGCCAGAAATCACAGGAGGTGGGATTTTATTTGCTAGATCAGTGTTTTTACTTAAGAGGCCTAAAGCAGCTATACATTTAAGTGCACTGCCTCTCAGGGAATTCTTGGGGGTTGAGTTCTGCTCCCAAGCTTGTGTTCAGGACAGAAAAAGATGCTGAAGTCAAAACCTTGCATCCTGTTTCTTTCTGCTGTGTTACCCACTTCCTTCCTGGGCTGCTCTCAAACTCTGGACCTCTGGCAATAATGTTAAGCAAGTAATAACTTCTCACAAATCTGTGCCCTCTCCAGTGTGAAAGGTGTCTTTTCCTTCCTCTACTTTTTATCTAAACTGTGAAGACTATAGAGTTAGCAATACACATTTCCAGTATGCTTACCCAATAGAAGGAGGTGGTTGAAAGTTTGCCTCAAAAATGCTTTTCTGTGTCAAATTTGTGACTTAAACAGAAAATTTCCAGCTGGAGAAAAATGGTCTGCTTCCTTTAGAAATTTTTAAGTGTATTTGTCAGAATCTAGAATGGTTGAAAACTGAGTTATCTTACTCATAGCATCCTTGCTAAAAGACTATTCAATTTTGAAGTGCTCTCATAGTGTCTTGTGGGAGCTGCTGGCTCCACGTGCCTGTGCAGCTCTGGTGTAGGTGCTGTGCTCACCACACATGGAATCCTAATTTGTGGAAATAACAGCAGAGGAAATTTTCATCTAATGGGTCACTTATCCCATCCCCCTGAAGCAAGATTAATTGCACCCTTCCTCTTCTCACATGTATTTATCAATCTGTTTCTAAGAATGTGCGACAATGAAAGCTTCAAACATTCAGCTATATATGCCAGTATTTGTTTAATTATGGCTATTGAAGATTTTTTTCCCCTCATATTATTTTGAAGACTCGTGCCCTTCAGAATTTTCTTCCAAATATTAAATATTAGTTTAAAAATCCTTTTCCTCATGTAAGGAGTGGGAGCTTTTGAGTAGTTTCTTCATTTGTGTTTTAGTCTTCTGATTATTACCACTGTTTTTGGAGAAATCTCCCAAAATTATCTGTATCCTTAGTTCAGTGCCTGAAACTGCAGCCCCTATTCCAGTTAAAACCTTGCCACTACTGAGCATACTGGAGAATTTTCTTGCAAAGCCTGTCATGGGGCACTTCTTTTTGTTTCAAGTTGGCTTTTCTCACAGCAGGGTGGGAGTGTTGGTTGGCTCAGATTTTTATCCAGCACAGTCCCCAGAACATTTGCTGCAGACCTTTTGTGCTCTTGGTCATTCACCATCTCTTGATTTTTTTGTTGAGTTGGTTATTTCTGCCTAATTATAGTATTTGACCTTTGTCAATAAAGACTTGCAACCAGGCAAGCCACAAATTTCCTTTCTAATAATTGTTTAAATTGATCGAGGTTTGATATTTGGTGATTTGAGGTTTTTTTAACTTAATTACAACATCCAGCCTTTATTCTCTCTGTTCCACCTCACTACTTTGGTATCATACTTAGGCTTTAAAAGGCAATCCCTATTCCATTGCCAAAATCATTAGCAGAAACAAAGAGTAGTGCCAGAGCCAAAGCAGACCTTTGAGTAATCCAGTTCCATATATCTTGCTAGGGTGAGTCTAAGCAATTTAAAACTGATCTCTAATTTTAATTTTTTTTCATCATTTTGGCATCAAGTCTTGAGAAGCTTCATTTAGACTGTGTTTCCTTCACTCTTTCTGAAAATGTCACCTGGGGCAATGTCACAAGCCTTGCTGAGCTCAGGATGTGTCATCCATCTCTTCTAGCATCAGCCTCAAGCTGAGATGAGAACAAGAGAGAAGATCATGCATCACAGCAGATCTAGCCCAACCTAGGATCATGCCCAGGGGAAAACAGGAGTGTGAAATACATGAAATACAGCTCCCAGAAGGTCCTGCAGGGCCTCCATGACAGAGCTGTTATGGTTTCCAGCCAAATACTTTTTTTGAAATTTAAGCATTTTTAAAAGTGCGTCAGTAACATTTTTCTAAATGGCTATGGTGCATCCCCAGACCCCATGTTCTTTACCAGCCTACCCTGTACTGGACTGAGAAGTTGATTAGCACTCTGATGCACAGGGTGCTTGATGTCTGGTAAGATGAAGTACACACAGAAACCTTTACTGAGATCTGCTGCACTGCTACAGGAGGCAGCAAAGCTGTGCCCAACATTTTCCTCACCATGAAAATGCTGATGTGATGTGCATGCACTTACTGATCATTTCTGGCTTTATCTGGGGCCCAGTGATTCCAGTCCTTTGGTAGACTGTCAGATTGAAATCTATCCCCAAGTCCTGCACATCTTCACCTGATGAATCCAGGCAATTCTTGAAGCAAGTTGCCCTGGCATTGAAAAAGAAAGCTGTGCTGTAGGGAACCAATCCTGTGAGCAAGGAGCTCAGAAGTACAGCACACATTCTGGTCATCAGATGTGCTCCTGCAATTTTGTTCAGTATCTAGATGTGCAGTACCTTTGGAACACTGTCAGTCACTTGATGCTGAGTTTTAATTTAGAGGAAGCACAACATACCTGGGAAGATTCAGTTTTTCACATTTGGGGGAAGGAAAAAACACTACTTCCTACCCTATCAGCTTGAATGCTGTATTTATAATCACAAACAACAACTGAGGAACAATGAATTTGAAAGCCCCCTATCAGTGTTATAACACAATATTATTCCCATTTTCAATCTACTTGCATTAGATAAAGATGATGCAGATATGCAGACTAGGAAAAGGTAAACATTTTACCTCCTCATCAATTAAGATAATGGGACATCTTAGACAGGAGAAACATTGGGTTGGAATGTTTTGAAGGGGAGGATTCATATGAGAGCTTTTGTTTATTATGTCCTGTATTTAACTCGTGGCCTCCCAAGGTGGTTTCTTGTAAGCATGAAGATATAGGAAGAACCAAGAACTCAAAGGCAAGAACTCTTGACTATTGTCATTCTGTTTTGGCTGTGTGGGGCCAAAGGACTGTTTGGAGAGGGGTGCTGATACCTGAATCTCCTAAGAATGGGCAATTGCTCTCTGCAGACTGAAGCCTAGCATTTCTTATTTTTTGAATAAACCCACAAGGGAAGTGACATGCATTGAGAGTGTGAATGGAGGGGGACTCTCCCATGTGAGTTTATTTTGCTTAGTGGGTAAGATCAGAAGGAGTCTAAACAAGGCTCTTTATTTTCAGCAACACTGAGCATCTGCTTTGAAGTAAGATCCAAAGAAAGCACACTCCCGCCTTCATCCCAATTAAAAAGCAATAAAAACTCTCTTCAAATTTTAAATATTGAAGGTAGGATATCTGCCAAGGAATCCTTTTCCTTTATAGAGGGGCAGATGTCAAATTTTGTGAGGCCACTGCATCCTCCTCTGGTGTCATCCAGCATCACTCAGTTGAAGTCAGTCACTGAGTTGTGCTGCCTTAGTGCCTGGCTCCTTGTCTGGCAGTGCCCTTCCAATGTGCAGCTCTGCAGAGCTCATGTGCAAACACTGTGTTTAGAGACAATGGCCCGAAGTCATCCCAGAAATTTCACTCAGCAGATGAGGACCTCCTGCCTTTTGGTGCTCTTCTTAACCTTGATGGCTCCAGCAGCAGAAAAGCAGCACTCTCTGCAGATTAGGAATAGTTTGGGTGATAAGAAGGGGCAGTTGTCCTCAGGCAGATGACTCTAACCATTTTCTAGTGCCTGGCACAGAGGAAAATCATATCTCCAGCTAAAACAGGGCAGTTCATGCAGGAAAAAAATAAAAGTGCCATTTTCCACAGTGGTATATCTAAGAGATTGAAACTGGCCCTTTATCTACAGAAGTATGATTAGAGATTCGGTTTTAGTTACCAGCAACTGTTTCTCCTTTCTGTCCTGGAGTGTTTCTATTCTTGTATCTGCTTTAGTTTCCCTTCCTGCAGCACAGATTAGGTTCACCAATGAGAATATAAAGGATTTACCTGAACAAAAGAGTGAAGAAGTCAATGGATGTAAGAGAAGGGGTTGGGGGAAGGCAAGAAAGGAATGATAGGAACAATATACCCCATTGTCATGGAAGACAAAAAAAAGTAAGAAATGTTTGTCTTCTCATTTCTGTGACTTCATCATTGACCACAGGTGGGTATATAGGACAGTCTTTGAGGTAGGACTGGGTCCCAGTGTAAGTGAAGCACTCTCCCACTGTTTCTTTGCATCTCCTGCCTCTCTTTATGGAGGAAGAAGAAAGCAGTACAGCTGCCCACAGAGGGATAAGTCAGGAGTCAGTACAAAGAAGCAGCCAGAACTCTTGGTGGTGTTGTTGTAGAGGTGTGTAAATGTATCCCTTACTCATCCTCAGCTTTATTGGTAGCAAACTCACTGGATTCAATGGGACAGCACTGAGTTAAAGCCAGTCTGGGAGGAAAGGCTGAACAAAAGGCCACTACTGCAGCTCTAAATTAATTCCTAACAAGAAACAAGATTCAGTCTGATCATGTTTTCTGAGCCCTTACAGGGGTTTTTTTTCAGAATTTGGATCATAATTTGCTGCTACTTCAGGTGTTCTGCACTCAGTGAAGAACAAAATGTACAATAAATCTACTTGATCTTGTGTCATGTGTTGGACACAGATATTGGCAAATCAATGCATGCATTGAACTCCCCAGTTGCTAGAATCCAACTCAAGTCTTGTTCTATTTAAATTTGTCTTGACTATGAGTTCCTTCCCTGTCCATGTCCTTCTCTCCCATGTTAGAAAAACCCAGTTCCTTCAGCCTTTCATATTTCATGCTCCAGACTCCCAGCTGTCTTATCAGCTTCTCTTGGGCCTCCCTCGAGTTGTCTCCCTTATCTCTCGGGCAGGGTGGCACACAAGTCAACTTCAACACATTTCAGCTATTGATCCAGACCCAATGACACATGAATTTTGCAGTTTGCCCATCACTTGCTGCATAAGGAAGTCTGCCACACTATTGTGTTCCTTGTCTTATTTTACCTTATGTTCTCCTGATAATAAAACATTGAGGAAACCTAAAAAAGATGAATCTATGTGATTTTTTTCAAGCTCTGCACTGATAGTGTCACTATCTTGCATATCTCTGCTCCCTATGGAAGGGGATGAACCCTGGTGTTGCCCTGAGATAAGCAAGAAGATTATCAGACCCATAAACTGCATGGGAGACCAGGAAGCTGTTTGGTCCAGGCATCCCTCTTCCCCCAGGCTACTCCTTTCTGGAGGAAACCATTGATCTTTGGCAGGCAGACGTGGTTGGGCACTCAGTCAATCCATCAGTGACAGACTAACATAAAACAGTGGCAAACAGCCTCCAGTGGTTTTGGGGAAGGGCTCCTTGGCTGGAGAAGCACAGATTCAGCATTCATTCAAACTAACTTTTAAGGAATTTTTTTATTACAGGAAACAACAATGATAATAATCTGGGGAATCTCTGTCAAGAAAGAGCCTTTGGATAATCTCAAGGAAAATATATCTGGGCAGGAAGCCTCACTTGGTTTTGTTCATTTAACAAGATCTTACACATCTTCAGAAACACCTTTTCATTTTATTCTGAATGGAATTTATAGTGGAATACACAGTAGTAGCTCAATGGTATTTAATTCAACTTTGCATAAATTTGAATGAGCACTCCCAGGAGAGCCTGAAATTTCAGAGAAAACTGGACATGATAGACAGCAAAGTCTTCCTGGGATCTTTCTCTTTCCACCTTGGAAGCTGAGTCCAGATTGCTTTTTCTACTGTGATTTTTTTTTTTATTCAGTATTTTATCTGGTTTAGTTTTATGTGTTTGAAGCAGGGAGATTATTCCTCTGAGTAATATCAGCAAATTCCTCCTGACAGCCATGATGTCTTGTTAATTTCCTTTCTTTATCCCTTCTTATTCATTTTTCTGGCACCTCAGTGGATTTGCCTGTCCTCCATGGTACTTGCACAGAGGCATTCAATATCTGCAAATGTCTGCAGTGTCTCTGCACCTTCCCTAGATCACTTTGTCAAGCTAAGCAGCTCCAGCCTCAATCAATCTTGCAGCTCCACCACAATCACCCCTAAAGGATTACAAGATGAGTGGCTTTACTAGTTAACATCATCTGCTTCCTACACTTCTAAGTTGCTTTTACTGAAGTTTAGGTCCATCCTTCAGAGGAAAGCATTGTTCAATGTGCTGAGCTGTGTGTGGCCATGCACTGTCCCTGCTGCCACAGCTTTGGACAGACTGCACACACAGGGACTTCAGGGTTTGGGTCTGAGCTGGCAAGGTGAGGTTTTGTGATGTGCCTCCAGATGATACAGCACATGACTCCCATCCTTCAGAAAAGTTGCAGGAAAGTGACCTTAAACCACATTTGTGCCTTCCCAGTCTCAGGCTACCCCAGGAGCTGGAAAAAACTGTGCCACAGCCCAGGCCAAAGCTGGGACAGCCTGGCTGAACACGTCCTCCAAACTAGCAGGAAGCTCAGATCATCTCAGCATTGTACACAGGATTTGCACACCAGAGTTTATCCATCATCCCCAGCCTGAAACCCTCCGTGGCAGATCCTGGGAGGCAGCAGTGTCCTGGGAACACAGGCCTCCACCCTGGGATGGCTGTTACCCACTCAGACTGCTGTGATCCTCTGAAGGATGCAGAGGTTAGCACAGGAAGGAAGATCTCACTCAGAGTTATTCCTGCTTTGGGTAGATACTGTGAAATGTCAGTATAGAACTCACTAAACTGTAGCCTGGCTAAGACTAGTATTAATTAACAGGATCTTCCCTGATCTTTCCTCTCCCCCAATAGCAGGTTTGCTGCTTTATTCCACTTAGATCTTTTGACTAGGACAAAAGGCTGCAAACATTGTAAAGCCATGGCTGGCCAAGGACATTTAAGGAGATACTGCTGCCCAGCACACATTTCCAATATCACCAAACTCATCTGAGAAGTCTCTGCTGCAGGAGTAAGGAGTTTTGGGCTTAGCCTGACTGTGTAAGCAGGAGCACAGTAGAAGTGTGTGTCTGGCTGGGCTACCTGGGCTAGGAGGAGGCTGTGCCCTTGCGACCAGCTGAGGGGACAGCAGTGCAGCCCATGTGGCAGAGGATGAGGGCAGCTGTAAGAATTTGAGCATGTTTCATGCAGTGCATTAGCTTTTCCCTCAGCAGGCAAGGGCAGGGGATCAGTAGGATGGAGGCTGAGGAGTTCCCTCAGCTGTTAATTTGTGAACAGAATGAAGATATTTGCTGGAAAATTGATGGGTAGAATTGCCCTCATCTTTTTGGTGGGTTTGAGGAATGGACTAATCAGAAAAGAAAGTCCTGAAAACAAGCAAAATCCTGCACTTGTGGGCACTTTCAGCTGGTGATATTGGTAAACAGTAATTTTGTGTCTTGGCATGTTTTTCAGCTTTTGACTGGGACAGCCACAGTCTGGTCTGTGTACACAGACACACATTTACATATTGATTAATGTTCTCTGCCTGTGGACTGAGTGCCTGGTGGCTCTTCCCCATCAGTTCAGAGGCCACTAAACTGCCTGTGATCTGACATCAGAAATAAAATGGTATCACATTCTCACTGCACATTTGCAGGAAAGAAACTGGTTACATTACATGGACCTATGGGATCAGACTCCTTGGAATATGAGATATGTGTGGGTGAATTTGGCCAGTGAGGCAGCCAAGAAGACAATTTACTAGCCCACCCCTGAAGAACATGATGGGACTCCAGAGGATGGAATCAGAGTCCCATACAAATACTTAAAGAAGTTATTAACTTTTTTTGGTATTTTCGTGCTAGAATTTTAAGCCTCATATCAATTATCCTTCAGCAAAGAACGTTTTACTATGGAAAAACAATTACATGCATAGTGGGAGCTCTCCTGACTCTAAACTGAGGCAGCAAGGGTGTTAAAATTTTAATGAAGACCTTTGTTTCATGCAGGGTTTCTCAGGTGTTGAGTTAAATCTCTACTAATAAAAAGCAAACAAAACCAAACACAAAGTAAAACTGTATGCCAAGACCTAAGTCCACCCTAATTTCAGAGAGAGGCTGACAGGGCCAAGAGACAATCTGAGTAAAATGACTTTGAGTCTATTTGTTTTCAGTGGAGTTTAGGAAGTGTTGACTGTCCATATTACCTCAGTACTGCTCAGGATCCAGGACTGTAGCACTTACAAAAGTGTGTATTAGGCCTGACAGTGTCCTGTGGAGAATTTAAACCTCTGGGCTGGTGTGCTCTGCTTGCCTGATCTTGAAATTCTTGCCCAAAATTTGTATTTCTGGTGTATCATCCTGGTCATCTTGAAAAAAACAAAAGGAATTTTCCATTTGGCTCCAGTAAGGTGCATATGACATTTTTTACACAGAAACAAATCCTAAGTCAAAAAACAATTCAGGTCTAATGTTTCCGTAATAAGAAAGAATGACAACAAAAAAGAGAATAGCTATTATATGGTTCATTTGTTTGTTTTTCCTCAGTTATTTGTAAGTATGTGGCTTCACTAGTATGCTTTAAAAACATCAGCTGCTTCTGAGAAGAGTCTGAAGAAAAGATTCAGGACTCTGAAAGCTGGGACACTTTTGTCATGTACTTTGGGTCATTGGCTCATTGAAGTGCCAAGGGAAAGAGCAGTGATTTTAAAAGGGTAATGCAGAAATAGCTCATGGAAATAAGTGCTGGACTCACTTCACTGGGATTCAGACAGAGACATTTCCATTTCCGTTTCCTCCCTAATCCTAAATGATGATTCATGTAAAAGGCTAGGGCTGATGGTGGTATTTGTCAAACAAATCTCTGCACTCTCTCCAGCCACTGTGTGTGCTCAATATTTTTAAGTTTTAACATATCCAAAGAGGATTGGGCAATTAAATTAATTATGCACCTCTGGGAAGTAATCTATACCTTGAGGCTTTAGAGGAAGGGAAAATTCCACAGTTGCACCTGGTCAAATGGTTACACATGAAGGAAATGACCCTTTGACCCTTTTAGGTGCTCTCAACATAAAACTTGTTTAACCCTCTCTTACCTGCAGAGCTATAAACAGTATTATTGCTCACAAATCTATGCAGCCCCCCCCCCCCCCCCCCAAAAGGGCATTATTTGGCTGACATTAACGAGCAGGGATTCTTCTGGGTGGCAAGAGAAAGAGCTGCAAAAATTAAAATTGACCTTTTCTTGACTGTGCTGTAGAGTTAGAAAGTGCCCACTCTGTGGGTGCAGGATTTAGCAGGGCCATTCAGGAAGTCTTTGGGGTGAACCCAATGCAAGCAGTGCAGAATCAGCAATGCTGCAGCCATGCTCTTTGTCATGAGGAGAGGGCTGTCCTGCTACTTTTTTCTTGTATGATGTTGCCTTATTGTCAGGGATTTTTGTCTTTATGTGACTGAAGGCAGCAAACCAAATGATTGTTCTGTTCTGAATAATTTCATCACTAGTGTATGACAGCAGTGTAGCTATTGCAAAAAGCATTGTCAGGCTTTGTTTATTGAGAAGATTTACATTGGTAAAGGAAGGTCCCAGAGGGAGTTCAGATCTGTGTGTGTCACACCTTCCTTCTGGCTCCTGATTTTGTGTGACATGGGAGAGAGTTGCTCTGGACACTTCCATTATTGCTTCCACTTTGATTCCTTTGTATTACCTCTGAATTTGACCTGAATTATCTGTGACACTTATGCTAAGAGTAGTATCATTCACAGCTCATTGTAATTCATCCCCTGAGTGTGAGACAAGTAAAGTGTGAAAATAAAAAATAAGTGAAGCCTGCAACAGATACTTGTCAGAGACAGATTTTCTATCTGAAATGATGCTTTGCTTTGCCCTAGTTGTATTATGAGTGGTTTCCATATGTGTCTGGGGCTGTAGATAGGTGATAAGAAAATTGTAATAAGTGAGCCTTATACTGTCTTATATATCAGTCTTTGAATTTGGCCTACAGGGGGAATAGGAATTCTAATTGCTGATTACTAAAAATAAATAAAATCTTAAAAGTAAACCAAAAAAAGCCCATATTCTCCCACCCAGGCCATATATATACTTCAGAATAAATATGAATAATGAGGTATGAAAGGGCAGCAGTCAGGATAGAAGCTGTGAAGCTGTGTCAGCCCATCAGAACCCTCACATTTGTAAGGCTGGGCACTCTCACATCAGGGTTACAGGTCTGCAGTTTCCCATGGGATGTGCTGTGTTCTCAGGCTGCAGGGGAAGAGCCCACCACTCTGGCAGCATCAGTCCTGCCTGCTGGATGAAGGCCCTGTCACTATGGCATTATTTCTATTTCAGGGCACATTCTGTCTGCTGAGATGACTTGTCCAGGCACAGGGGATCTTGAGCCAAAGGCAAAACTTCCTGACCAGGGGAATCTTTAATAGAACAGATTTTTAAAAATCAGCATCCATTCCCACTGCAAGGCTTTCCCCCTACAAGCTGCAGTGAGACCAGCAGTAGCACCTGAGAAGAGCACTGGTTTGTAGGAAACCCATCAAAGCTGAGGAGGAGCAGAGTTGCCCTTTTGGTACATGGCAAGGCTTGCAGAGCAGATGGCACCTGCTGGGAGCTTCAGGCTTCAGCAGGCAATTACCAAATCTCCTCAGTGCTCTCTTCTAGCTGGGGATGGGATTGCTGAATGAGTTTGGAGTGGGCATGATGAGCAAAGCTGCAGCTGAGCACCAGGACAGTGGGACTGGGCTGATCCTTACCAAGTACTGACAATGCTCTGAAGATGAGCAGCATGTTCCAGTGCTGGACAACCCCTTTGGTGAAGAAATTGTGTCATATCCAATCTAAATCTCTGGCATTACTGGAAGCCATGGCTGTCTGGGACTGATACATCTTCACAGATAAAAAAATCAAAGAGCATTTTGTCATAAAGCATTATACAATTATAGCTTATTTCATACACACCTTTCAATTGGTCAGGACAGTTCAGACAATGTGAGGGAAGATGTGAAGATTGTGAATGTGGTAAATATTGTTGCCTCTCAGGTGAGAACCAACAATTTTACAGTGTCAAATTATTCTACAAATCCTTCTGTGCCTAAGCACCACTTTGTATAAGGGAGACAGGAGATACAATCAATTAGCCAGAGAAATCAAGAGCTATGCAAGGAAATTAGCACCTTTATAGAATGACAACATCTTGGGTGCCTTCATGGGTCTCCAGTTAGACAAACATCTCTCCTTCATTACTGGGGTCAGCTGGGGTCACTGCCAGCCCTGTTTCAGCTGATGTGCATTGTCAGGCAGCAGAGAAGCAGTGTCAACCAGATGGCTTGTCTTGTAGTAACAGAGTGGAGAACATGGGATTTGCACAGCCCACATTTATTCAGCATTTTTATAGTCCAATATTGCAGACTTGGAGGGGTTTGGAAGATTTGGAAGGGTTTGAGAGGTGCTTTCCCAGAATTACTCCCACTCAGTGGGAGGATTGATTGAACTCTATCTTGTGTTTGCTATTATTAAGCATCTCTTCCCTTTGATATGCAGTTTCAGTTCAGAGGTGAGAGGGTATCTTTCGTGTGCTAACAAAAAAGAGCCCAAAAAGAGAGAAAAAGTGAAATCTTAAGACTGGCATTTTCTGCTTAAGTGAGCCCAGAGAATCTCAGCTTTTGTAATCCCCTCTTTTAGTGCAAGGGGAAAAAAATTAACAACAGAATATTACACACCTGAAACCCATCCCAGGTACTGCTGTCATAAAAGCAAAATTTAGAAGCGAACATGCACATTTCCACCAGGAGACACTAGCTGTAGCAGAGACAGGCAGCCAGGCTTCTCCACAGCCCCAGTTCCAGTATCATCTTATTTTGCTGACCAGGGATGTTTCCCAGCTTGGAGCACAGGCAGGCCAGCTGGCTGGACTACCACTGTGAGTGAATACATTTGGAAATGACTGTGCTATCTCAACGCCTTACCAATACTTCAAAGTGTGCTGCAAGCACAGCTGGGGTTTGTCTCCCTGCCTGCTGCCAGGAGAAGTTCCAGCTTCTTCTCCTTGCTCTCTTCATCCATATATTCTCAGTCCTTCCTCAACCCTTCAAAAACAAGCTAAATGGTGTATTATTAATGATCTTTGGTTTAATGGCCGTGCTGTTACAGAAAATCTGAAAAGAGATAATTCCACATGCCAATAATCTGTCCACCAATTCTTCTCTTTAGTGTCAGATGAGCATGCAAACTATTACTATTCTGGTTAAATTCAGTTCTCAGGCAAATAAGAGGCCCTGACTGGAGCTGAGGGATAGTGCTGGCAAGCAAAATGAGAAAGGACGAGGCATTTCAATCCCAAACTTCATACTTAGCAAGTGATATCACCTTGGGCTGCTGGCTGTGTTAGGATTGGTTCAGCAGCCAGGCCTGGGGAGGAACAGGATAGCTGGGGGATTCTGCTCTGAACTAGGCATGGAAATTTTCAGGTCTCCTGTAAAATGTTAGCACTACATTGCAGAAGATTTCCTGTAATCTTTGTGACACAGTTTGTGCTCCAGGCTCTGGAGAATCTTTTTGTCCAAAATGCTTCCCTTGGTGGATTTCCAGTGATGCAGCTGGGATCTCACTAGTAACAAAGATTATTGCAGTCCCTGTTAATTCATGTTTCCTGTGTTAATGATTTCTTTCCGACAAAGTGCTCTGAGAATTTTTTCTTGCAGCATAGAGAGATAAAAAACCACCCCCCACCCCCAGCCCCCTCCACTGTCTAGGATCTGTTGCCAGTTTCTGCTAAGACAGAGTGAAGATGGAAGCAGAAGGTTTTTGTCATTCTGAGTTTCCTGGACAGTGGTTTTTTTTTTTAGTTTTGTTTTGCTGTTCCCTGTATTATTGTAGGATACCTTTTACCCATTTGGAATTCAAGTATCCCTGTTTCCTATGCTGGTGATCCTGCTGCATCCAGCTGGGATTCTGCAACACAAAGTATTTACAGAATTAAATACTGGAACCAGGAATCTTTAATTGCCTGCAGATGCATCTTCACCCTCTCAGCAGCATTAGACAAATGCCTGAACTATGTAAGCTGGTGCAAACTCCAAATTGATCTTAAGTGCCTGCACAGACCTCCCTGACACTAATTTTTTGCCTGGTTCTAAAGTGGTGACCGTGGTCCTCTGCCCTCAGACATCCCCTGTCTGACCAGTCATGGAGAGCAGCACAGACAAGCCCTGGAACAGAGGCACATGTCAGGAATTGAAGGGGGAGGATCTCCAGCCCCCAGCACACACAGCTACTCTGACACTCATGAGGAGCCTTTGGACTCCACGAACATGGACATCCTGGCCCAAACCAGGTTGTCTGATTATAATCACAACCATTAAGGGAAGTGTTCATAAATGTCCTATTCTTGTAACCAAGGCTGGCACTGATGTACAAGCCCCAGAGCTTTGAAGTCAGGGCTGCCTTCAGAGCACTCTGAGAGCAGATAAAGAGATGTCAGCACTGGATGTGCGGCAGTAACATTGCTGTGGGTTGCTCAGAAACATCGTAAAGTTCGTATTTCACAATCATTAGCCTCAGCAGTGCCCATCTGTTAAGTGCTGGTAACAATTGAAGTGTTTCATAGCAGATGTTCTCCCTGAACAAGTGCCTGCACAGTTTGCTGATTTCCTGGATCACAACTGTTTATTCCAATAATTCTGCAAATAATTTTCAGAGGTCAGTTCAGAGTGAATGTCCTGTTTTCTGGATTTACACTGGTAAGAGCAGTGCAGAATTGCACCCACTCCACTTTAGCCCTGCTCTCAAACACTGGTAGAAATCAAGAAGGGAGTCGGTGGAGTGTAAAACAGATGGAAGTGAGATCAAAATAAATCCTTCCACTTTTACCTCATAACACTTCAGATCACAGATGGGAGCACTGGGATGCAGACAAAATATGACAGGAGGTTACTTGAACATCTGGAGTCTAAACAAATGCTTCTTTATACAAAATAACATTTAGCAAAAAATGCCTAGAAAATGTGAAAACTGGACCCAATCCTGGTCCCATGGAAGTTGCTGCCAACGCTCTTGTTCACGTCAGCAATTCTGCTCTGATGACATTACAGATGTCATGTCTGAGCTACATCCGATGGCAAATGGAATTTTAAAAGCTTTCCCTGAATCTTTCTGGTAGAATTGTCTTTGCCAAAAAAAACTTTGCAAGGATATTTAAGGCAGGAGCCAAATGTCCAGTATTTGGATTCTCTCTTCAAACCACAAAAATCTGTGTGGTGTTAAACTTGCCATGAGAGCCACTTAGTCACTTAATTCTGCTTTGTACCTTAGGAAATGTCCCAAGTGATTTAGGTTTTGACATAACTGTAAAAAGGCCATGTCAGTTGAAGGTAAGACTGCTGTCCAACCACTTGTCATTGAATCTCTTTCAGATTTACAATTCTCTCTCTCACAATTATCCAGCTGTGAAACAGAGCTGGATGAGCACTCACCATGGTTGAGCTGCAACACCCAGCTGCTGCTCAGGGATGGCATTAGCTGATCTGGCTGGCTTTGCACTGGAGTTGATGAATAGCATTGGATGAGCTACAAAAGAGAAAGTCACAGAATCAAGGCTGCTGAATGTTAGAATCTCTGCAAGTGACACTTCTGTACCTACCCAAGAACATCTACATGGATAGCCAGCTTCTTTGGGAACCTGGTCTTTTCAGTTCAGTTGGGAAAAGAGGAGAATAGGATGAGAACAGAAGTTAGTTTGTATTTTTTAGGAAAGGATGTTATAATAAAAAAAAAAATCTTTGGATAACACAGGAGGAATCTGGAATTCTTGATAGATGATTAGAGTGGACAAGCTCAGGGTATAGCCGTGTGTGTTTATGGTTTGTATAATGAACGACAAATAGGCAGCCCTGCCTCCATCCAACTGGAAATCTGTGTGTGATTAAGGAAGGGAGATGTGCTCTCTTCACTACCATTAAGTAGAGTTCTCCCTTATATCACTGTCATGGGCTCGGATCTGATTTAAACCACGTGCTGTAGCTAGTAACCTCAGATAAATCAGCACTTTGTGTCTTTCTAAGGTATTGTCTGTCATTGCAAGGACATTTAACAAACTGCCTGTGTGGGAATTGCCTGTTTAATCTAAAGCAGAAATACAGGCATCTTGGGGTGGAAAGGCAGGAGTGAGACCAACAGGACTCATAATAAATATGTGAGAATATTGAAGTAGCCAAGACCTTGCACTGCAGGTGGTGGCCTGCATGCACATGTAGGGCAGAAGTCCTCTGTATGAGTGTCTGATGCACAGTGCAGGTGTACAGGGCCAGATCCCATTCAGCTGGGCTTTCTGCAGGGTGAGGGGCATGGTGACAGAGCTTCCTTCAGCTTTACACCACCATGGGGCACCTTGCTGACCCAGCTGGAAACTGGAGCTACCAGAGCTAACCCAGCTTTGGTGATGGCCACACTGCTCTTTTGGGTGCCCCTGGTGTTTTTATTAAGACTGTGCTGATCTTGTAGATCTTTCAGGCTTGGGTGGTTGTTTGATCTTTTGGTGGGATTGGCTGAGGGATTATATATTTAAAATTCACAGGTGTCATTTTCATTTTGCTGCAGATTTAGATAAAGAAATTTTATGAGATATAGATTTCAGGCAACTTTGAATGAAAAGTATTCCAAGCTGGGATCTCAGTCAACTCATGAGAAGAGAAGGGATGGAGCATCATAGGATGTTAGAATAATTTGGTTTGGAAAGGACATTTAAAGGTCCTAGTCCAAACTCCCTGAAATAAGCAGGGACATCTTCAATGAGATCAGGTTGCAGAATCCCATCTAACCTGACCCTGAATGTTTCCATCAAGGGATGGGTCATCCACCACTTCTCAGTAGAGTGAGACTGTATGTATGCACATACAGAAAATTAGTGTGGACAGTAGGAATTTTTTTTTGGTCTACTGCCTCTTCAAAAACAAAATCCTCAGCTGTGACCCAAGGGGAGTAGCTGCTTTGTGTTCAGCTGCAGCACAGGGGAGACACAGGCAGCTCCTTGGTTGTTCATTCAGATACAACTGCATCTGTATTTTGCATTTCAGCTGCTGACTATTCTAACCAACAAAACTCAAGTGTGCCAAAGCCAGAGAGGGTGTCACTAGGATAGACACACGTTATGTGCAGTGTGTGTCTGTTGTTAAATGCTGTTAATTGCCTTGGCTGGGCAGCCTGCTGTTCCCTGGTAGGTCTCTGCTGGGATCCCAGCCTGTGCTCCTCTTCTGCAATGGAAACATTTCTCCCTTATTTATTTTTGCGTGAGAAAACATGTTTCTATTCTGAGCCTCAAGATACCACTCGAGTGCCCCCCTGACCTCTCCTCGTGGGCCCAGCCCGTGTAAATGACCAGACAAAGGAATGTGGATGAAGGAAGTGCTATAAAGTAGAAATATTGCTGGCTCGTAAATTCCCTCCAGCACAGCAAGTTTTCAAAATAAACAGAGCTACAGTCACACAGGACAGCATAACTTAGTGGTGCAAAATTCATCACTGGCTTTTGCAAAGGAGGGCAGCCTGACACCAAAATTAAACTCCTTCAAGAGTGCTGTCTGCCCTGGCAGCAGTCCTGCATTACATTTCCATACAGACTTCAAAGACTCAAGCTTTGTTCTCCAGGTTATTCCCTTCTTCAAAACTTGTACCAGGTGAATCCAGGGTGGGAAACTGAACTACAGCTCTTACTCAAGCCACTGAGATTTGATGGCCTTCATATCCTCTGGGTATATTTTTTTATAAAAATTCACAAGTTTTGATATTCCTGTGCTCCTCAGCCTGCAGCATGAGTGTATCCCTATCTCCAGTACCTGGGAGCCCAGCCATTAAACTGCCTGCTGCTGGATGCCAGGATTGCCCAGGTGTGCTTGGTGCCTTCCTGCTGCTGGATCTGCTCAGCTGTAGATCACTCTTGCTTCTGCTGCAGTGACACTTCTGTGTCTGTTTGTAAGGGCTCAAGACCCCTCACTGCTGAAAACAGATTGTCCAGGTGCCAGGTGATTTTCAAGTGTTTGAAGAAGCAGCTTATGTGCTGCACAGATTGCTTCTAAGTGCAATATTCTGGTGTTTGCCATGCCATGGAAAGGAAGATTTCTCCTTGGATTGGGAGCTTTTTGAAGAGAAAGGAACTTTCTCCTAACCCACTCTGACAAGTAATGCACAAATGGCCATCTGACAGCTTTCCAAAACCCATACCATGTCAAGAAGAAGGGTCAAACAGAGATTCCTTGAAACAAAATTTTAATTTTGGAACATAAGTACAAGCACATATCTCAACTTCAGACACCAGTCCACTCAGAAGCTGTCTTAGGGTTCAAAGCAATGGAGTCAACATGACTAGCAAGCAGAGACAGACTTACTTTTCAACAAGTTTTTGGCTTGACATTGGAGGTTTTCAGAAGTTGAATTTAAGGATCTTTTGATGAACTTGTACTGCTTGTTGAAATATATTCCATTTTGACACAAAACATACTGCCTTTCCACTGAGACCCAGTATCCTCCTGCTCTTCTCCCCTGATTCTGCCGTTCTTATCTAAAAAGAATTTGGTTTGTTTATTTAGTGAAAAATTGAATGTTTCCAAGGGCACTGAGACTTTTTTCCCTTCACCAAGAGCTCAAATATCTACTGAAAAAGCTTTGATGAGAAATTTTCAATCAGATTCAATGAAAAAAGAGATGGAGGAGGAAATGATGACTTTTTTCTTTTAAAGCGCACAAGAGAGTTCCTTAAGATCAGTTGTGGGAATAAAGAAGAAAGTGACTGCCTTTGATCTGAAGGGAATCCTATAGTTTTCCTGAATTTTGCCAGCTGCTCCAATTCTGCACTTCCACTCAGACAAAACCCTACATTATGACTGAGCCTGAAACCAACATAAACAATCGTCTGCTTTTACCCCTGCTGTTAGAAGATGGAGTACCAGTGGAGCTGAGAATTTACTCAATACATCTAAATGAAGTGTAACCTTCCAGAGCTAGATGGCACCAGCTAGATAACCCTGTTCAAGTGGAAATAGATGAAGGATGACACTGAAGATTGCATGATGGGCCTGTAGCTGATAGTCCTGCCTGTGATTTCTGTGCTAGCTGCACTGGACATGGACACACCAAAAGGTTTGTCATTACCAGATCTGGAAAAACTCCTGAAAAGACTGGTTAAAAGATTTATCTGTAAGTGAGGGAGAAGAGATTCATCATGCCACAGATTGTATCATGCAAGGACAAGTTATTAATAAATGGGTGAAGAATAAATAGAGGCAGCAATTAAGAGAAAGTCCTTAATGTTTCAACAGGGCTTTGAAAGACTCTGTCAGCAGACTGGATTAAAGAGGTGTGGAATAAGGGGGTTTTTGTGTGACTATGGGATCTGAACTCAGACCAGAAGATCTTTCTTTGTATTGTATACCCTTGGAGTCCACAAACCTTGATGTACTTTTTAACCTACATTGTTTTATAGCTTTGAGAATTATAATGTTTTCTATGAAAGGAGGGAGAGGACGTAGAATTGGCCACACAGGAATGCTGAAAGAACAGTCTGATACACCCCTCAGAGTAAAGGCCACAGGCAGCAGATATTTCTTAGCCCTCCTTCCTGAGGACAAGATGTCTTGGGCAGTATCTGGTAAAGGTGCAGGTTCCACATGCCCAAGGACATTGCTGGTGCTTACACATCTCTAATGGCTGAGTGGGACCCATCCTTCCAGCAGGTGCTTCCAGGGAAATGGAGCATGTGGGAATAGTGGGAGGAGAAAAAGGAGAGGCAGAACAGGGGCAGAGCAGGACAATGAGGAGAGCAGGGAAAAGGAAGGGAGAAATAGGGAACTGGAGGAACTTTAATAATGTGGAAATGAACTAAGAGTAAATGTGTAAGGTGAACTAAGAGAAGGATGAGAGGGTGGCAGAAATAAAAAAATAGGGAGATTAGATAGGCTGGCTGTAGAGCATGCCATAAGCAAGCTCTGGGCTTGCAGACAGTGGAAATTATGGAAGTCGACTTCTCTGAGTCAGGTCATAGTGTAAATGCCAGGTATCTCCTGCCCACCTGTCTGTGCCACTGCCTCACAGCAGTACTCTGCCTGGGTGCTCTGGCTGCTTTCCCTGATGAGCATGATCCTCTCCCTCTCTCTTCCAGCCTCACAGCCCTAGCCGAGTAAATGTTTGGGAAATTCCTATTCCTCTTGTTTTGTAGCATCTGGAGTTAGGGCTGAACAAAGCCCTTCAGGCTGGGAGGTTTTGGAATGAAGCCCCACACTCTCTGGGCCCTTTGCCAGTGAGTTAATCCTTTCTGTGTTGACCCTTCTAGAAGCAGCAGTCCCAGGCCACCAAGGATCTGATAGCCTTGAACTCTCCATGCCTGGAGCTGTTCTTGCTGCTTTTTAGTGCTGATCTCTTCCCAGCAACTTTCCCCCAAGGACCCAGGAGGCAAAGCAGGGGCAGGACAGATCAGCCACACCAGCCCTCGTGCTCTCAGGCCGTGCTGTGGTGCAGCTGCCATGGTGTCAGGACAGAAGATGCTGTGCCATGTGCTTCTGCCACTTTTGTTTCTGTTGCCACTGCCTTGCACATCATGCCAGGAATGCACACTTCCCTGGCTGAGCTGGTGTTTGTGGGGGTGACAGCAGCACAGCATGCCAGGGCAGATCACTCCCTGAGCTGCATGCATGTTTGTCTTGTGTCCCATGAGGGACTTGGGGTTCCAGGGCATGGAGTAGCTAAATGGAAGACAGGGAATATTAATTATCTCTGGCAAGATCAGAAAATCCCTCAGCTTTCACAAGGAGCCATTGTAGCTGAGAATCACTGAGCTATGGCAGTAATCTGCCCCACTTGAGGGCCTGGGCCTAGCCTTGCCTTAGTACAGATTTCTGAATAATCCCAAATGCCATAAATAGCTCTTAGTGCCATAGTATTCCTTGAGCAGCTGTTTTCCAAAGGCTGGAGTACTCACACCAGCCAGCTGGACCTGGCAGCACACATCTGCAGCAAGCAAGATTTGGTCTTCCAGACACTGCTTCACCCCAAAAGAAGGGACACTCTTGCAGCCATTATTCAGAATCACACTCTTCCTTGGTTCGTCCATCCTTAAAATGGGAATAAAACCCCAGGATAGGATCCTCTGTGTGGGATTTGGATGCCTAGATACAGATTCCTGATGCTGTTTGAACAGCTCACATGTGCAGATTGCCTGTCAGATGATAAGAAGGTTGTAGACCCAAGTATTTCTGAGATGGCAGCTGGAGGCCAGGCAGGTACCCCACAGACCTACAGTGAACATGTCAACATAGAGATGTATTTCATACAGCAAACCCAGCTGCTTTCTTCCCCACCTGTATTGTAGACAGCTCCCAGGCAGGCTCACTCTCATGGCACATGTTAGGAGGAGTGCAGAGAAGCATCTGCCACCTGGGTTTTTCTTCCACAAATAAATGCTAAGCCCAAGGGTTTTTATGACCTTTAAACAACTTACTCCTGCTCCTGCATCACAGCTGCAGGCAGTCCACCTGGCCAGGGTGTTTGCTTGGGAGGAAAGAGCTACCTTCTGTGGGAGATCTGAAAAGCTTTTGTTTCCACATCAGATCTCCTGTTTGAGAGCACATGCAACACCTCCAAGAAATGTAAAAGGGAAAACTACAGCCCCCACAGAACCAATGAGGCTGTAAATCCAGAGAAAATCTTCCTGTGTCATTTACGAGCCAGCACATCAGATACTGGCCTCTTGTGCAGAGTGGCTTGGTCCAGGCACATTCCTTCTCCTCATTTCCCCAGTTACAAGAGAAGGGGATGTTTGCTGTGGTGTTATTCTGGGAAAAGGGACTGCAAAAAACAGGATTTATGTCCTTAGATAGGCACACTACAGAAATTAATTTTGGAAAGCTAGTTGACTATAATTTGCTAACAGGACTTAGGGAGAAACACCATGGTAACCTCACAAATGTAGCATTCCAGGACCCATCTTTCAAGCCTAAAGTCTGTCTTTGCTCTGAATTCCCTTTCTGTTGCCTTCTATCTTAGTAGCTCTGCCATTTGGGCTTTTCCAATGAGGTTATTGATTGGTATTTTATTGCACAGGGATATTGCCATTAGCTCCTTCTGGGCAAGGAAAGGACAATATTATTCTTGTTTCCAGGTGTTCTTGACTTTATCTTCAGGGCAGACATTTATTATTCTATAAATTCCAACTGCAGTTTTTCAGATATTGCAGGAGCTAAAAAAGGCAGTTTATAATCAGAGTGGGGTGGGGAAGGAAGCTGGGTTTTGTTTTCTCAGGGAGAACAGTGCAAAATTTTTCAAAAGGCAGAGTCTATATCCACACTTCTTTCTTTCTACTGAAGTTTCTGATTCCCTGCTAAAATCAAATGATGCGAAACCTGCTTGAAACTGCTGAGATCAGTGGGATGTTGGGAGCTTCACATCCTTCTTGGAGCTGAGCCCAGATTCTGGGCCATGTGCTGGGAGGGCTTGCTGCAGGGAGCTTCAGCTGTGCTTGCCCTCCTCTCTTGAGCATGGCTGGAGAGGGGATTCTGGGCTGCACAGACCTTTGATCTGAAGTAATGTGGCCTTTGTCCTGCTCTCATGCATCTTCCTCTGCTTCCTTTGCATCTGTCCATGTCAGCTGGTTGTGCTCTGTCAGGGGAGCCCCCCTGCCCTGTAACACACCAAGCTCAGGTCCCTCAGCAGACCTGCCCCAAACACCACCGAGGGAGAGCACCAGGGCAGGTGAGAGCACCAGGCAGCCTGTGTTGGGCACTCCACTGCACGTGGGGAGTGTCCAGCTGTGAGGCTCTAACAGATGTTGACACCTCTGTGCTGTGTTTGCTCTGCAAAATGGGAGTGGGGCCAAGGATCAGTCCCTCCACCTGGGATACACTGTGAGAGCTTTGTGTACATGCTAAATTAACACACACACCAAAAAAAGTTGTAGTAAACTGTGCTGCAGATGCTGGGGAATTGATTGTATGCATGTGTGAAGGGGGTGAGTATGCCAAGTTTAAACACCTTCTTTATTCCCTTGTGGGAGACTGACGTTCTTAGAGCTTAGCTTAATGTGTGTGTCATGTTCTTAGGGCTTAGCTTAATGGACATGTCACAAAACAAGAAGGTGGTGCAGGGGTTTAAATATATATACATGCATTTTGAGCTTGGTCTTTTTCCTGAAAATGTGAGCACTTCACTGTAGATTAGAAGAAATGGAATACTGTTTGGCAAATTTTCTTCTAAACTGCCTTGTTTAGATCTCAGTGTTTTTTAATGAATGAAGCAAGTTTCGAGGAACCAATTCCTGCAGCCATATAGTTAAGAATATCCTGATTTTTCTGAGGCTTGTAATTTTGAGCAGCTCCTGAAAATGAGATTAAAAAACCCTATACAAATACTTTTGTCAAGTGTTTGCTGTTTGCACATTTGTGTTCCGGTCTGGTCAATTAAAATTGTGGCTAAACTTGTTGACATGAAATTCAGTCTCTCACCCATATGGTCTTTGACAGGTTGAAAATGGCATGCAAGCTGATTTTGGTGAGCTAACAAAGCCACAAAAGTCTAGAAGTATAAAACCACCTACACAGCAGCAAATCTCAGTGCCTCTTTGTAAACTAAGATACAAGAGCAACATTTTTTGGACTCATGATATAGGGCAATGAAATAATGTGGACATTTATCATTTGCTTGTGTGAGTCAAAGAGTAAACAGAAACCATCTCCAGAGAGGAATCCTGTAAAGTAGTAAATTAGCATAAATAGACTTTTTATGTTCCAGAAGGGAGGATTTAAAAGTAGAGACATTAGGAAGGAAAGACTTCTGATGGTAAGTCATACTGGACTATAGGAAGACCTCCTGAGAGAAGAAATAGAAGCTGAATCTCTAAAAACTTTTAAGCACCAATTGAACACAATGGCCATAAATCTTCAATCAGAAACAACCCTGCACTGTGAGAAAAAAGGGCTGGATGGCTTTACTGTATTTCTGCATGTCTTGTAACTGAATGATTCTGATGCTCTTTGGGGATGGCTGAAGTTTTATAAGCAGCTGGGGATCCATTAGGTGGAATGATACTGTAGGAGTACCAACTGGTCTTACTCCCTCTGTGTTTTGGTATGAATGGTGATAATCTCCTGGAACATGTATTCAGGCCCAAAATGCTGAAGCAGGAGAGAGGAAGAGTAGCTAGAGCCACAAGACAGGAGCTACTCCAAGGAGGAGAAATGACAAGCTGATATTTCTGCCAATGTGCTGGGGGAGTGGCAGGTCACAGGGTGTCCTTCAGGGACTCATTTCTGGCCAAGTGTTTCCCTCTAAGTGAGCAAAGGTTTAGGAGCTGGCTTTGAAAGCCTCAGTTATGCAGTCAGCTATTGGTTGTAAGATCCAGGAAAGCCCTGAGTAAAACACCACCCCAACAAGTGAGCAAATTACTGCATTTGGTGTGTCCCAATCTCCACACCCCAGTTAGCCTGGACCTGCTAGACACATGTTCTTGTCATGTGAGTGATGTGTATCTTAAGTGATACTAATGATTGTTTATTGCAAACTAAACATTTTTGCCATCTGGCAACTTCACACAATGAATGTTAGACCAGTTCCAGTAAATGAAATGTTTCCATCACCACAATCAATCTGTTTGCTGGATCTTGCCTCAATGTGAGAATAATACAACTGCCCATAGTCCAGAGAACAAATCTCTAAACTAGTTTTAATTTATCTGCCTCATCAGCAGGCAGGTATTTCCTGAATATGTTGCCCAGGCCCTAAAGCCTAGCTCTGGGCACATAGCACACTAACCTTTCCCTCTCACATCCTTTTTTTCCCTTGTTCATTTTTTATCTTACCTGTTACTCTGGGCTTTTATGTGTTGTGGCTCTGTGGTTAATCTTGTCTTTTATGTGATGTAACTGTGTGGTTCCTCTTCCCCAAAATAACTATGTTCACTGTTCTAATTGGCTCCAGGACTTTTGCAAAGCAACACTAAAAAAAATAGAATTAAAAAAAATTATATAAAAAGGTATTTACAAAAATTCCAATTTTCAGATTTTCCCTGAATATTTGCAGAAAGGAGGTTAAGAAAAAAGGGGGGAAAGAGTGAAAAAAAGAAAAAGGGGGGAGAAGAAGGAGGGGGAAAAAAAAGAGGAAGAGGGAAAATATAAAGAAAAATAAAAGTATAAAGAAGAATACTTTCAGAAGCCGAAAGCAGAGCAGGGGCGGGGTGTGAGAGGCTTTTCCCGGCACTAGAGGGCCCCCAGGACACGCCACGGGCGGCACCGCGCACGGACCCTGCGCCTGGGCCGAACCGGGACCGCCAACTGCGCCGCCCGGCGCCCTTCGCAGCCCTGCTGCTGCCTGCATCGCACAGCCGTCCCTGAATGCCTGAGATTGTTCCAGGATTTAAAAAGAGTCGTAAAAGTAACTCCAGAAGAGCACTTCGTCCTTTTGCTAAATAGCAATTCAGTTATTAGGACAGGACTACAGCTAGATTAAAAAAACAAACAAACAAAAACAAAACAAAACAAAAAAACCGAACAAACAAACAAACAAACAAAAAACAAACAAACAAAAACAAAAAAAAACAAAAAAACCCCCACAAACAAACAAACAAACAAACAAACAAACAAAAAAAGCCCAAAAAAACCAAAAAAACCAAAAAGCCCACAAAACACCTTAAAATGGAATGGAATGGAATGGAATGGAATGGAATGGAATGGAATGGAATGGAATGGAATGGAATGGAATGGAATGGAATGGAATGGAATGTCTGCTTTGCTCTGTAGATCTCTTCTTACTGCACCTCGCAGAGTTGTTAATATAGACAAACCCCTGGTCCTTGTTGAGGAAGAATGCAGCTGGAAAGTTTGTTTCAGAGTCTGAAAACCCCCAAAGTCTATAGATATTTGGGTTATGGTGTTTTGTTCATGCCTATCTTAAATTAAAAGCAAATAATAACCGAAAAAACAAATCCCAAGAGGCATGTGACTCACATTTGATTAGTAAATGAAAGCCTGAAAGAAATGGGTTGGGTGTTGTAAGAACCCCTGACCATTCTGACCTGAGCACTGGGCTACATCTTTTCCCTGCAGGCTCCTAAACCATTTCAGTTCTAATGCTCTGGTTGTCTGTGCATCACTTTCCCATGGAGAGAGTATAAAGGCAGGGCTGAGCCTGGCCCTGGCCAGACCTCCCAGGTACCTCCTCTTGCTGGGAATAGAGAACCTTTCCTGCTGAGGTCTGGGTTCCGTGCAGTGGCCTGCAAGCTCAGTGAACCTGAACAGTCCAAGCGAAACCCAAGCAAAGCCACACAGTTTGAAACACTCCTGGAATAAAATCCCCTCCATGGTGTCAGCTTGGTGCTCGGAGGGAGAGGCAGAACACGGCAAACTTGGCTCTGTTTTACCCCAAGCTTTCAGGAAACTCCTTGCAGCGAGGCCAAGAGCATAGCTTAACAAAACTTAAACCCAAGCAAAATTTATCAGGTTTTGAATTTCTTCATGAAAGGTTAGACCAAGTTGGGATGTACTCTGCTGGCATAAAAGAAGAGATGGAGTCTGCCCTTAAGGGCCAATTTCATATCCACTGAAATCACATGCAAAACTCCCAGGGAAGCAAGCTTAAACTTTTAAATACTGCTACAAAAGCAGCTACCACAGTTCTGTCGTTCTAGTTAACCATCTATAAACAGTTACTCACTTGACCTCTATTTGATCTCTCCTTCTGCCCTCCAAGGAATCTTTCAGGGCCAACATACATTATGGATATCTTCGTGTACATGAATGTTGGAGGTTATTTTACTACCATGAGAACAGATCTCTTGCAATTCTGTCTGAAGTCTGGTTGTTTGGGGAAATTGTTTTTTCTTTCTACAGGCAAATCCAACAAGTGACTTCTCTTAGTTTATACTGCTCTGCTGAAAATACTTAATTACTATAAGTCCTGTTTGCCACAGGACATCTGTAAAGGTTGATGTTGGAACCCTGCCATGGCAATAAGGAGGGAAAATAGTCTTAGCACTTGAAACAAGAAGGTCAAAGACAGGAGTCAAGAAAGATCTTCAAGCCACACTGCAATTGTCCTTTTCTAGCTGCTGCTTGAATGTGCAGCAAGATAACTAAGTCTTCAAGCTTTCACCTGATTAATAGTCTTGGGAGAAAAACATTCCATGGGAATGTTGCAAGAGTGAAGCTGCTATTAAAAAAAAAAAAAGAATTCTTAAGCAAAACAAAAATGACAGTAAGATGGAAGTAAGTTAAGGTCATATAGTAACTAAAGGAAGAATTTTATATGGATGCCTTGATTTGGTTGGGTTGGGTTTTTTGTTGTTTTAAATTTTTTTTTTTAAATACAATAAAGAAATTCAGAGTTAAGTTATGAAGTAATATAAATACATAAAAATATTGAAGCACTTAAAATCTCGAAGTACTCTTAACTCTGCACACTAAGGATAGAATGCAGTAGCTAATATAAATTTTAACATTTTATCATCTTTCATTTCCTTTCTGTCACAGTATCATACTATAAGGAAATAAGCTGTATAAACATGCTTTAAAAAACATAATCTTGAAAAAAAAATCTAGAGATGATACTAAACTGCTGTAATCATTATTGTAGGGGACACTAAATTCCCAGACAGAGAGAAAAGGTCGATTTTGTATCTTTATTGTGCAGTCCAAAAACTTAATAAATACATAATTCTAAATGTAATTTTCCTTAATTTTAGAACCCAAGGTAATATTTTGTAATGTATTTTACTTGAAATTGTTGAGATGCACTGTTTATTTTAACTCCACTTAAATATAGATTCTTTGTGAACACTATGGCCATCAAAAAAAGTGATGCATTTAGTTACAGATAATAAGTTCAGGAAACTTTAAGGAAGATCTCACTGAAATATCATTAGTGAGAACAAGGTGAAAATAAGATTACTATTTTCCAACATGAGGACATTCAATTTAATTCTTGACTTACACAATATTTTCTTAATAATAAGTTGTGCTGGCCAAGAATGGCTTGTTTTAGACACAATCTATGGGAATTTAAAACAGCTTCAGATAATGATTTCATTGCTGAGTAATGCCAGCCTAAAATTCTAAGTAACAGAAATGTTGCCATCTCCTCATTTAAGAGGAAATGTAATTTGATACAAACACACTAAAAATTTGGAATATTTTATTATTAAAGAAGACTGTCTCAAGCTGTGTTGAAGTCAACAGTAGGTCTATTTAAGGTTTCTGAATTCATCCTTTCTTTGTTAGCATTCAGATAAAAGATTGAATTTACTGGCTATTAAGGAGTTCTGGCTGCAGCTGGTTGGGGGAGAAGGGGGAGAGAGAGATATTCAGCCACCCAGATCATCAAGGGGTGTAGGCTGCATTTTTTGAGCATTCAGATAAACACTAGTCAATTCTGTGGGATTTAACATTAAATCGAAACGAACTTTCCAAGGAATATAGCACTTGGCAAGTCATTTGACTTTCCTTTTAAATCTTTAAATCGTTCAGATGTCCCTGAGTTCCTAGTTCTAGTTTGGGACGGGGGTAAACCACGAGACTCGCATTGAGAAGGGGTTTTCATATTTTGTTTTGTATTTTCACTTTATGCTGCTTAAATCTTAAGCTCACGGTTGTTGATTCGTAGGCAGCAGTTTGTGCTTGACGGGAAGAAAAAACCAAAACTCGTCGTTCATGAAAATGGCTCGGAGTTCATTCGGGCTGTTGCCTGGAGATCTCTGTTTCCCGCAGGAGCAGGATGACAGCGCTGGAGCCGCGGGGCAGCGCCGGCGCGGGGCTGCGGGCGGGGAGGGCTCCTGTCCCTCCTGTCCCTCCTGTCCCTCCTGTCCCCCGCTGTCCCTCCTGTCCCCCGCTGTCCCTCCTGTCCCTCCTGTCCCTCCTGTCCCTCCTGTCCCCGCTCTGCGGGCTCGGCTGCGCTCGGACCCAGCGCCTCCCCTCCGCTCGGGGATGCCGCCGGGGTTCCTCCTGCGCCGCTCGGGGATCCAGCCCTGCCGAAATTAGCCCGCAGCCCGCCGCGATGTGCGCTATCTGCGGCGGGGAGCACACCCGGGGTGCGCACAGGGCTGGGCGCGGGGCGGGCAGGGACGGAATTCCCTGGGGCTCGGAATCAGCAGGGCGGGGTGGCCTCTCCGCCAGGCTCCCGGCACTTACCGAGCACATGGACCCCATCCCCTGCCCCTGAGGGTCCCCTCCCAGGCTGGCTGGGGCCGTCGGGGTAGGAGGGATGGAGCCGGGCGCGGTGTCCCGGTGCTCCTGTCCCTTCTCCTCGGGAGACTCGGCTGTGGCGGAGCAGGAGGACAAGCGAGGTGCAGGGGGACCGAGGCATCCTCCTGCCTTGTTGCTGGTTCGTTCAGCTGTCCCGAGGTGCAGAGGGAGCGCGTTCATCTGCGTGCTGTGACTCTTCGACTCAGCTTCCAAAGTGTGTCCGGGCATTTCCTAGAACCCAACTAATTTTCACCTTCTGTTACAACACGCCTGCATATCTCGGGATGCCGAGGGAGAGACTGCTACGAAGATTTGGCTGATTTCATTCCACATTTATCCAGTCTCTTTGATTAGATCCTTGAGATGTTTCTGAGGCAATAGAAACAGCAGAGACACACTGTTGCTTTACATGTTATTACTCTAATTGTGACCCTAAGTGTGGTGTGGGCATGACAGCGTCGCTGCTAAGGTGCAGGGTGGATGTCCTCGTGTGCCAGTGGGAGCACTGCCGGGACAGCAGCACTCCTAGCAGTGTCTGCAGTTACGATGAGCTTCTCCCATCCCTGCGGATTGTCACAGCTGTCAGGCAGCAGTAGCCAGGCTCACAGCACTGGTTACAATTATTGGTCCTTTCAGTGCATCAAGTCGTGCACTAACTACTCTGCTACTTCACCTAAAAGAAAGGAGGTGACCTGGAAGCAAGATCAGCATAAACTAATTCAGTGCTCTTTGGTAAGAAGGGACTAAGAAATATAAATAACTAGATTTAGGGAGTTGGGTGTGTGTCTTTGTCAGGTAGGGATCCTGTTCATACCAAGCACCACTGCAAGAATTTCCCCTGGCCTTTAGAAACAATATTTTTCTCAGTAAAACAGCCACAAATTAACAAGATGCAATGTTTGGACTCCTGTGTCCAGCCTCGTGGGCTGTGGCTGAGAGAAATAGCAGTTACCCAATGTACAAAACAACCATGCTGGTGTTTTTGGTGGCATCATGAACTTGTCCTTCAAACATCCCCACACAAGGATTTAGCTGTACCCACTCGACCCTGCACTGGCCCAGCCAAAGGTGTGTGTTTTAAATGCAGTCGAGGAGTCCAAATTCAATCAAAGCTTTGATGTTTATTTTAAATTTTTAATAGCAACAAACAGGGCCCTGTGGTCTTGGGCTGCAGACAGCAAGGACATGCTTAAGTCAATTACACTTGACAATATTGTAATAGCGGCGGGCAAGTGACACCCCTGGGCCTCTGAACCCTGCAGGGCTACCAGAGCTTTCAGCCGAGGTGCCAGAGAGCCCAGTGGCATCTGCAATACAAAGGAAGTGGAATGTTGGCAGCAAATGCCCCACTGGGTTGATTTCATACAGGGAAGGGGTGTTGTTTAGGGCCAAACACGAAAAGCCAAAAAATGAAAACTTCTCTCACTCTCTCCCTCCCTCTACCTTTTCTCCCCTCAAATGCCCACATAAACTTCTGGGAAGGTGCTTCCCATGAGGCGCTGTGCGCGATGCCCCGCGCCAGTGTAAATCTAGATTCTCACCCACGAGAGTGAAAGGGAAGTTTTCTTCTCTCCCCGGACACTTAAGGGATGCATCCCCACCGCCATCCCGGTTCCAGCAGCTCTGGTTCAGGACCCGCCGGGCCGGGGTGGCACAGTTTGGTGAAGAAACAATTTTTTTCCCCCGGCTGGGGCTGGATGGGGTGGAGGTGATGCGGTCACTGCCACAGCCCCGAGCCCGGTCCCGGCGCTGGTGGGACAGGCGCTGTGCCTGGGGGGAGGCTGCCGGACCGACGGAGCGAGGCGAGGAGCCCTCGCTCTTTTGGTTTCTTTCCAACCATTTTTTTAGCAGAGGAAGGATGTAATAACATGCCACGGGCAATAAATCACAGTCTAGCTACTCCCCCTGGCTCTCCTCCCCCCGCCCCCAGCCCCTCTATAGCGGGAGGGGCGGAGGGGCCGCCAGCAGAGCGCCGCGGCCGCCGGGACGAGCAGAGCAGAGCAGAGCAGAGCAGAGCAGAGCAGAGCAGAGCAGAGCAGAGCAGAGCAGAGCAGAGCAGCGCCTGCCGCCTCCTCAGCCAGCATGGACCTCCGCGCCCTGGCAATGCTCGCCCTCGCCCTGGCCGTCATCTCCCTCTCGGAGGGTAAGTGAACTGCTCGGGAGCGATGGTCCCGCGGAAATCCCCGCTCTTCCCCGCTCTCCTCGCAGCTACACCGCTCTCTCGGCTCTACCGGCCGCGGCTCAGATGTGTCTGGCTGTGCTGAGCTGCAGGCAGGCAGGCTCCCATTCCTCCCTCTCCTCCATCCCTCCCTGTTTTTTTTCAAAGCGCTGGCCAAAGCGGTCCTCTCTGCCAAACTCGCCCCAGATTGAAGTCGTCTGGGGGAAGACTTTCAACAGCGCTCGGTCTGCAGGGAGGTGGTTTGGCTGCAAAATATGCATATCGACTTTCCCTCTAACAAAAAAACTCCAACCCTGAAAGTTGCAAGAAATTAGAAACAGGCGGTTGTCGGGTTCCTCTTGTGTCCCCTGTCGTGATCTATCTTTCCTCAATCAGGGCAGAGCTGAGCCAAGGCGGTCGCTCTGCAGGAATTTAGGGCAGCCCCGGCGCGCTGCACGGGGAGGTTTCGGGGGCTCAGGGAGCTGCGTGTCGCGCCCGGTGACAGCGACAGCTGCCCGCTCTGCTTTGCCGGCTGTGCTCTGTGCAAGCCTCCGCGTTCGGGCGGCCCCGGAGACAGCGGCAACCCGCGGTTCTTGCTCCGCATGCCGCAGGGAGCCCTGTGCCCGGGCAGCGCGCACGGCGCGGGGCAGCCGCGCTCCCCAGGCGGGTTCTGCCCGCAACCCCTGGGCATCCTCCGGGCGCTCCTCGTGCGGCTGGCAGAGGTTTGCCACCTCTCGGCCCCTCGTCGAAACTCCTCTGGCTGGGTTTTCAAACCTCCGCTCCAGTTCTGTTCTCTCATTCCTGGGTGTTCCCCACCAGGGAGGCAGAGGATGCCCTCCGGTGCCCTCCTTGTTTAGCCTGACAGAGTTAATTTTCCGCCAAAGTTTCCCCGCTGCCTTTCCGCACAGCAGCCCCGTCCCGCTGGAGCACGGAGCCGGCACTGCCCTGGCGAGGCTCCAGCATCCCGGGCAGGTGGGCTCCGCCGCCTTCGCCGTGTCCTCACCCGGGGCTGCGGTCTGGCAAGCGAGAGCGACGGGTGGCGAAGGCAGAGCCGGGGACCGGGGTGGCAGTGCCAGCTCCAGCCCCTCGCCGCCAACGCCACCAGCTCCGGAGCGGCCGGGCCGCCGGTGCCTGGGTACCTGAGCGGGCTCCCCTCGTCTCTGGGGATAAGGGACCGGGGCTCAGGGCTCTCCTCCCCACTACATCCCTCTGGCAGCACTTTGCTCAGGGCTGGAGGCTGCCACAGCTGCCCAGCTCGGTTCGCCCCCAGCGCCACCCTGGCAGAGGGTGTTTTATGTCGGGGTAAGCGTGTGGGGACCTGGCCACATGAGGAAGGAAATGGCTCTCAAGGGCTGGAGAGAAACTAGTGTAAGGAAAGTGACCCCACCGTCCTGCGGAGTTAAGAGTGGAGTTTTTTGCCTAATTTGTATGCAGTCATGTCTGTAGTGCTCTTAGCCCTGATCCAGAGGGCTCGCAGGGCTGCCGTGTGCTGGGGGGGCAGGTGAGATCTAAATTCCTCTTAGTTAACTGGTAGAGATGTGTCTGTCCATCCCAGCATTACTTTCCAGGGAAATGGAGCTGTCCTACACTTTAAAAAGTTATCGACCATCTCCTGATAATGACGAATGCACCCTAGGCTGAACAGAAGTAGAATGGTGCGTCAATCATATGTTTTGTCTGTTCATGTTCAGCCTGCTTGCCTGGATGTAGCTCCCCTCTCTATTCAAGCATCCATGCAGTAAGTTATTGGTAATTTTACAGCAGAACTGGCAACTCACTCCTTCTCTTGCTGTCCAGTTTCGGTGTGGGTAAAGAGAAGCAGATCCCTGTGGTGTGGATTGGGTGTTGTCTGGCACTGACAAGTGGCCACTCTGTGAGAGCATTTTGTGTGTGCTTTGTCTCTAGAGAGAATTTGTCAGCAAAAGTAGGTGTTCAGAGCCAACAAAACTCGGCTTGAGTTAGAAAACAATAAAACTATTTATTATTTAAAAAATTCTTAAACACAAAACACTCAGACCCCTTCAAACTCTTCTAGTCGAGGCCAAAAGAGATGTTCTCTTTTTGTCTAAGTAAAATTAGGCTGAAGGAATGACACCGAAATGTCAAACTAGCATCTGGCTGTTCTGTGACTTTGGCTCTATTCAACCATTTTAGCCAAATGTGCCAGACAGACAAAGGTCTCAAAAGCTTAGTGTGCCATCAGTTATATGTTTTCATGTAATAAGCCAATTAACAGATTATACTAATTTGCTGTACTGAGAGAATGGCTTCAGCTTGTGCTCAGTGTTTGATAGACATCAGGGAATGCACAGTACAAATTGGAGATTAATTAATCAGCTCTAATGTGCATGCAACAATATGATCCAGACTTTGAAAGGAGATAAGAAATGGGTTTGTCAGCTTCAGAGTAAGACCAAAAATGTTCTCTTCCTAAGTTATGGTCTCCAAACAGTCCCTTCCCTTTCCTACTTTTGGAATATAGGGGTTCATGTGTCGGAAGATGCCACACGCACCAGTTTGCCCTGGTTTTGAGCCTTGTTGTGGCACAGTGAGACAAGGGGCAGTGGCAGGAGTTACTGGCTCTGTTACTACTCTGTTGGTGATACAGAGCTGGTCCTGTGGGTGCCTGTGCTGCCATTCCCTGGCCCTCAGTGCCTGCTCAGATCACCAAGAAAGGCACACAGAAATACCAAAGGGATTCTTGTGCTCGGAGGGGGTTTGTCATTCCACTTCACATTGGGGTGACAGAACACTGAATACGGGGGCTTCCCCTCTTCCTTGCTGTACTAGATGTGTTTTCCTGGGCAGGAATTTTGGCACATATTTAGTCATGGTTAAACTTTCTCTACTTTTGATTTTGAATGGTATGGGATTGAAAATCCCTCCTAGAGTCTGAGAATGCACAGGATTGCATTATCAAATCATGGATCTGAACAGTTCATCTCTTGCATGTTGTTTAAGTTAAAGCTGGCTTAAACTCAGTTGGGACAAACTTGCAGAGACACTATCACTGCAGCTGTGCTGAGTGTTGTTGTATGGATGTATTCAGTTTCAGCCTCCCTTTCCAATACAAACTCACACATGTGTAGCTATCAGGCACAGATTTGCAGTGGGAAATCCTGGTGCCTGCCTCGCTTCTTTCCACATTAGCACTAGCCAGCCTAATCCATGTTCTTGAGGCTCACCCTGCAGCCCTCCTTCCTCCTTCCCCTGCAGATTAACTCATAAATGGAACCACTGCTAGCAGTGCCAGAAAACTGATAGAAAAGTCCTTCGATTTTTTCGATTTATAGTCCAGATTCTGGTGTGAATCAGGAGAAGCTCTACTCCCACTGACTAATTCCTCTCCTGTGGGATCTGATTCTGGCTTATCTCTTGATAGAGACACTGGTAAAAAAAGAGGGTTTCCCTCTTCAGGACAGGGCAATTTCATCCTGTTGTCTGTGGTTATGTGTGCTAGAGACAGGCACCGGTAAATGTGCAGTATATGTAGATCTACTGCACTTGAAAACCTGTCTCTCTTCTCACCTTCCTAGACAGCTGTTTAGGAATTTCAAGCCCTTCCCTGCTCTTTATCTCCTCATTTGCCTTTAAAAGGAGCTGTGTTTGGTGCTGCAAGTATTCCTGTGTGGCTAAACAAATAGGATGGCAGATTGCCATATGGGATCTCAAGTCCTGTCAGATATAGATCTGACCATCTACAGCATGAGCCAGATTTTAAGGGTTAGGTGTACGCATTTAATTCCTCCCAGGGGCTGAAAACTGCTCCACTGGGAAAAATCTCAGCCTTCTCTCAAACTTCTAGGCAAGGTTTCTGTTCTTGTATTTTAATGTGCATGGAGCTTTCAAACTTGCATTCCGAGTAAAGACCATACTGAGGTGCACTTGATTGCCAGTAATTAAGTTGTCTCATAGAGAAATCGGGTAGCAGAGGCTGTGGCGGGCGCCAGGCTGCTTTTCTCGGTCCTGCATGCATATACATGGCAGATTTTTAGCCTCGGGGGTTAAACTTAATTCGGTCCCTAGTGATGCCAGTGACAGAGCTCTCATCCAGCCTGGTGGCCCCTGAATAGTGTATTGGGGATGCCCTGGCTGATAAGTGTCTCCTCGATTGCCTTACTGGAGCCGCAGGCTAGAAATGCAAGAGGCTCCCGAGAGTTCTTTGAGAGGCCGCCGGGATCCCGCATCCCTGAGCCGCAGCTCCTCGTGCGGGGGCAATGCTGGGAGCCAGGGCTGGCTGCGGTGCGGAAAGGTCAGCTGGGCCCTGGGAACCCTGCAAAACCACAGCTTTTCTGAAGCCTCTAAGTCCCCTGTGAAAAGCCTGCACCTGAGCCGAGCCGTTTTGATCTGAACTCCTTGGAATTCATCGCTTTCTTCTGGCTACCTTCTAATTTGGCCTCGGGTCAAAATCGTTTGAGTAGAACAACACCGAGGACAAGTGCTCCCTCTTTTTGCCTTTATCTTGTCTAATTACCAGGAGCATCCCTGGACAATGGAGCGGCTCCTTATTCTAATCTCTTCGATTTTACTTATCTCCATTTTCTCTCCCTCGTCTTTTGTCTTCCAAAATCCCACGCACCCTTATTGAAAGGCTGGGCACTGAGCTGAAGGGATTGTGCTCGGAGCTGTGGGCAAATGCTCTCCCAAAGCCACAGCTTTTCTGCCGCTTTTTTTCACCTACATATTTGGAGGGCGCTTCTTTTCGCTTCTTTTTGACGGGTGTGCCTGTGCTGCTGAGCGGGAGCAAGAGGTAACGTGTCCTTTCCTCCCTTTGTCCCGCAGAGAAACCCGTCAGCCTGACTTACCGATGTCCCTGTCGATTCTACGAGAGCAACGTGGCAAGAGCCAATATTAAGCACCTCAAAATCCTCTCCACACCCAACTGTTCACTTCAGATTGTGTAAGTTCTCTTGCTCTTTTCAGCCGGGTGCAAATCTCGGGCGCTAAAAGGAAGGGTCAGAGAGCTGGTGCCTGCTCTGCTGGTTGGATTTCAATCCGCCTCATGCCATGGCTCCCAGTTCATCTCTTCACCCCTGTGTCACACAGCTGGACCCTGCTTTGCCCCACAAGGAGCCCAGCTGGTTGTTTCCCAGCTGTGTTCTCTGTGATCTCCCATTGCTGTGCGATCCCATGTCCTGCTCCCCGTGAGAATGTGAGCAGGAATGTCAGACAGGACATTGGATGTGAAGCTTCACACCTTGGGGTAAAAACTTCGTAGCAGTCTGAGTCTTGTAACGAGTCTTCTCCACAGAGTGGAGCTAAACAAGCAAAAGGAATTCCTGTATTCCATGTATCCTGCACAGGAGTACAGACCCTAATTTAGGGATGCTTGCCAGACAGGGGCTGACTGACTAAATTGTAGCACAACAGAACGATGGGTTCCCTATGGAAAATAACCTCTTTTTGTTTGCTGGAAAAGCAACCCTCCTTTTCATAAAATATTGCGATTTTTTTTGTTGTTTGTGTATTTGTGTGTATGTTTTAGGAAGGTCTTTTTTGTTCACTTCTTCATGGGTGACCCCCTCCCAAAATTCAAAATCTTCTGAAGAAAAAAACCCCAGCTTTCATCTTTTCATTCCAAGGGAACCTTAATACTCTCAGCTTCCAGGAGGGTGTCTGGGACTAGATTTGGTTTCAGTGCAGTGATCCCATTACTGGTTCTGTCTTTCACCCATGTGTTGAGCCCTTCCTCTTCCAACTCAGATGCTGTAAAAATCAATTTTTGTCCAAAGCATTTTTGCATTCATAAAACTGACATGGTTTCATGAGATTGCTCAGGAATATACGTGTGTATCCATTCATGAACCAGTTTTTATTAGTATGGTCATTTTTTTCTCCTTTAAACCATGCTGAGTATATCATACAGATTTTATCATGCACTTCTGCCTTAGGATTTGGTGGAGGACAGTTAGAAAAATGTAAGCCTCAGCTGAGAAATAATTTCCTTTCAGAAAAATGGCAAAACCAGCTGTGACTAAGCCTGATCTCTACCTATAAACAATTTTGGTGGCAAGCATGCAATAATACATAGATTTGTGCTCTGGGACTGTCAGTGATGTCATAAGAATCCCAGTGCTAAGGCTTTTTAGAGGATTTGGAATTTTCTAGAGAAAATGACAGCATTTAAGACAGGATAGATTATATATTTCTCTCTAAATTAACATAGGATTATAGTAATTAGAGATAAATAAGAGCATGAAATGTAAAAACAGAAACATCTCACATTCTTGCCCATTCCGATCCAAATGTATTTGTCTGTGGCACACAGAACGTATGAACCTATAGTTCACCCTCTTTTTGTTGATTTCACAAGTAAGTTACTTAAAACATCCCTCCAAGTACTCTTGAAACATGACTTCAAAGTAGGTCTTTATCAAGGAGATGAAATAAATCAAAACTAACACATTAATTTCTCATTGTGATTCATTAAAGCATTAAACAATGCTTTTAAGCATTAAACAATGAAGGTGTAGATAAACTAAAAGCTGCCATTTTCAGGAACAGAGAATCTAAGTGAAGCATACAGTTGCTAGAAGATAATTTGTGGGTTTTGCTGTCTGTTTGTTTGTTTTGCAGAAGTGTATTTTCCTTTTTGGTTATGGGGAGTTGTACCTGAACAAAAAGCCCAAGAGCAGGCTTTTGTCTTTTATTCTATTGGAAATCATCTCTCCAAATCCAGTGGACTCCTGTCAATATCTACTTCCACAAAATCCACACCAAATTCCTTGCTTTTCAGTACGGGGAAATCAACATTTTTAGCAAGTAGACAGTTTAAACCAGTCCAGGTTAAACACCCCATACAATTTCCTATGTCTCTTCCTTGCACAAGAACAGGGGCTGACAGGCTCAGAAAAGGATGTCTGAAGAAATGAGTGTCTCAGTATTAGGTGAGAGGTAATATTAGGTGAGAGGAATTGTGTTGAATGTGGCTGGAGACTGGTTACGTGTGCTTTTGCTTCTGTACCCTGTGAGGTCAGCTCAAGAATTCCCAGGCATCAGCAAATCCATTCTTACACTCTGTTGGTATCACTTAACTGGAAATGCTCCAGCTTGGCACTGCTGTAAGGGAAATATGAATTAGGCCCATTCATCTCTTTACAGGCACAGGGGCTGCAGGACAGATCCTTGATGTGTTTATGTTACAACTGTGCTGTTGCATAACTGCAGCCCAAGGAGCCCTTTTGACCTGTTATTTCTTACACCATCGTTTTATATTCTACAGATTTCATTTTATAAAGGGAAGGACATTATGGCTTCCATCCAGCAAATGTTTAAACAAGTACTGAACTTATTTGTATGGGCACTTCCATAAAACTGCTGCTCTCTGCACTTTCCCAAGGCAGGCAGGCTGTTAAGAGGGGAATTTTGGAGCAGCTGGGGCAGAGGCAGGGTGCTGCAGGAATGTGGGAGATACCAGCTCTTGAGAGGTCCTGAGATCCGTGGAGGGTGAGACCTGTTGATGAAAAGCTATTTGTCCTGTTTCTGAATGAAAGGTTCAGATAGCCCAAATATCAAATTCACAGGGCATTCAAACTAGCTAAAAAGTTTTGCTGTTGGAAGGGCAGCTTGGACATCCAGGAGAAACCCCTCAGGAGGTTTCTGCCTTTGTTTCCAATGCTGAGTGAATACATGAGGGGAAACTTGCCTCTGGCACTGTGGCACTTTCAGTTGTCTTCCTTCCTGCAACTTGTTAATTCAGTCTTGTATAGAACAAAAAACTAACAAGTGACCACTCCTTTCTTTCAGAACATCCTAGAGGTGTCTGTCCTCAAAACATGTGAAACTTCAGTTTCGGGTTGAATCTAAAAGCTGTTCTTAATCAATTCCTTGCAAAAATTACCTGTATTTACCGTGTCAGTATTTCCAAATGAAATTTTTTCTGTTGTTGGCACTGAATTCATTCATTCATTCATTCAGGTATGAACTGGAAGCCTTAGATTCAAATTCTGTGTCTGTTCCACTCTCACATGATTCCCAATGCACACCACAAGGGCCTGTCAAAGGAGACAGATGGTTTCCAAACCAGGGATACTTATAACAGGTGACTCAAGGGTGGGAGAAATAACCCATCCTCCTCATGGGTTAGCCAAGAGCAGCACTGGCACCCAAGGAAAATAAGGCACAGGGGTGGGGGGGTGGGTATGGGCTGAGGAGCTTTGTGCACCAGACTCATTCTGACTTTTCTCCTTTGGCAGTGCAAGGCTCAAGAGCAACAGCAAGCAAGTGTGCATTGATCCCAAGTTAAAGTGGATCCAGGAATATCTGGAGAAAGCTTTAAACAAGTAAGGCAAGAGACAAATGGACTTAACAGCTAACATCATGAGTTATTAAAGGGTAGAACATTAAGGGCTGGCTTTTACCATGTGGACAATCGTGGAATCAGATATTGTTTCAAAGAAGGGTTTGGAGTTGACCTAATTTGTATTAAAACACAGTTTCTAATATATCCTAGATGTTAAACTAAGAATTTTGCCAGGGTTTGAGGCAAAAGTTATGCTAATGAGTGTGTTCTGGGGTCCTGAACTCATCCTCTTTTAAAAAAGAAAGCTGTTCTCCCAAGGAAAATTCTTCCTTTATGCCCTTTATTCCCAACCAAACTACAATTACTTCAGAATCTATATTGTGCAGTGTCTTTGGAGCCCCTTCTCTGTTACACTGGGTGTCTGCTTGCACAGGCAGTTGAGGCCTAGGGATTTTTGGTGCTAAAAACTGTTTCTCTGCTGCCCATTGTGGAATGCTGTTAATATTGGCCAAGGCACGATGAGCTACCATGAATAATCCTTTCCCACAACACCAGGGGAAAACCAGCCAAACTTGGGAAATTTGGACTTGTAAAATCTATTTTATTCCCCTTGAAAATGGTTGATTGTGTCTACTTTGAGGTGGAGCTCAGCCCATCTCTGTTCAATTTTCTGCTGAAAAGAGCAGCACTGAGCACATTTTTGTGCTGAACTGCAGGGGAGGGCTCCAGCCTTCCAGCACTGAAGGATGGTACACACCAAATGATGGTACAAAGCATTCCCAGAGCCCTGGGCTGTGGTTGATCCAGCAGCAACATTTTGGCCAGCTAGCCTACCTGTGCACTCAGCATCCTGCCACCCTTGCCATCTCATTCCCCCCTCAGTAACTGCGCTGTAACCCTGCTGAAACCCTCCCCTGCATCTGTAGGGTGAAGGCAGGGCTGGAATCCAATCATTGGCAAAAGCAATGCATTATTGGGGAAGGGATCTGCCAAACAAGGGGCAGAGTTAAAAAAAGAGGAAAAAATCTTTGTCCCCTTGTGTTCCTACAATAAGCAAGGGGGAAAATGCCACCAGAAGTAGAGAGAGATTCCTCCATGTGTCCCTTTTGGGGACTGCACTGGGGCCAAGAGTGAGGAGGAAGAAGGAAGGGAGCCAGCTAACAAAGTCAATGAGATTCCAGCCCTGACAGCTACTCCCATCTCATCTGATGCTCAGTGCCTTCTTTGTTGCCAGCACTCAGCCCTTTTGTCCTTTGGACAAATTCTCTGCAGAGGTGATCCAGGTTAATGCTGCCAGAATGGCTTTGACTGAAGCTAAGAGCAGAATGTGGCCCATGCTGAATATCCCAGGAACCTGAGCTGCTTGGTTTTAAAACCTAAGAAAATCCTCAAGCTCCTGCTTAAGTTTCTGCTTGCTATCATCCCCAACCTGAAACTTAGGAGGCATTTTATAAATCTGCAGGGCTGGGCAAATATGATTATGTGCCTGTCTGACTTAAGGGAGCAACTCAGCTGGAACATGTTCTGCTCTCACTACCACTAGTGAAGATCTGAGACCAGCTCTACTGAAACCAGTGACTGCCTGATCTCCAGACAGATTCTGGGTTTTGTTTACCCAATGCTAATACAGATTAGCAATTCTGCCAATTTGATGGATTCATCCTGGTTTACATTGAGTAACTAGAGAGAATTTGGTTCCCGCTCTATGAAATAAGATGACAGAAAGCATATATCTCCATCACCTAATCCTGTAATCATGGCATTGTGTTCATTTTCCAGCTAGTAATGCTAGCACCAGTGGCATTTTCATGCTCCACAGACAGTCAGGGTTCTGTCTGTAGCATTTTCACAAGGCATGTTTTTGATATATTTTAGTGCACAGCTTTGACTTCTTCAGTGAAATGTACTTTGGAATATATTTATAGTGCATCAAACAATTCATATATTTGAATTGGAGCCATATGAATGTTGGTAGTTTAAAACATGGATATCCCACTAAACTACTAACAGCTTGTAAAATGAATCTATATAGATCTATAAATGTTAATGTAGCTATCAGTTTCAATCAGCCATATATTATATTTTTTCACTTGTACCGAAATTGTATGAAATGTGACATTACCCTATATGCACTAGCAATAAAATGGCTAATTGTTTCATGTTATGAAAACCCAATTGTACATGGGAATTTATTTTTCTGGAATAAAATCAATACGTTTTGTAGAAAGGGCTCTTGTAATTGCTTAAGTAGAATCCAAACTGTGAAGACATCTTAATCTATACCAGTACTTCAATATGAGAATATCTTCAGTGTTATAATCTGCAGCTAAGGGCAAGGAAAAGTTCTTTAAGTAGTTAAATATGAAACCAGAAATGGTTTTTACTAGGGAATTATTTTGCTCACTAATTCTGCTTAGCATTTATTATTGCTTCACATTCATCACATCTCCATGTAATATACACATGAGACATCAGCAAAACACATCCAGGCTGTCAGGAATCCAAATTCCTTAACTGGCTTTAAAAATCATTGTGCAGCTGCTGTGGCAAACATCATTCAACATCCATCCATTTTATAGGTATGGAGCAAATCAATCCTTTCTTGAAATAGATAACAAAAAATCCTCAATCCCTTCTGCACAGTCCCAGCCATCATTCATGGTACATTGCCTCCCTTTCCCTCCTTCCCTTGAACAAGGATGTGCAAAGTCAGGCCTTTACAGAGTTAACAGAGCCCATCTTGTCCCCTGTCTTGTTAACACAGTCCCACTTCAGAGCTTCCCTCCTTCAAGATGCCAGAGTCCTTCAAGAGTCCATCAAGCTCTGTGGCTACTGCAGACACACAGGAGAGATTTGATGGATCTGGAGAAGATAACAAAGTCACATGGGAAAAATCCACTAAACCAGCTGGGAGAGAGGAAAAGAAACTCTGAATGTGTAGGGCTTGGCAGCCAAGCCCTGCTGCTGCCTTCCAAACCTTGGTGTGGCAGTTCTTCCTAATTTCTAACCTAAGTGACAGTGAAAAACAAGATGCCAGGACAATCTCCCAGTACTCCACCAAGTGTGTGCTGGGTCAAGGCCCCACAGGAAAGGGGACAATGTGGGTGATTCTATTTACAGCCTTGTTTTAAGGCACCAAATGCCCACAAACCCCCTCAGAGTAGCCACTGGCTCTTGCTGATGTCAGCAGGAATACTGGGTGGGAAGCCAGAAATCAGCTCCCCTCTGCTTTCACTGGACCTCAGGGGGAACTTTTTGGATGCTGAGGCTCCTTGCTGAGAAATTCTGGAAGGCATTTGGGGAGGCTTTGACATTTTGGGTAAAAGGGTTGTTCTGGCCTCAGAGTTTGCAAATATTCTTCCACCAGGACACTTGTACTTGTCTGGCATTTCTCTCAGACTGAGGTTATATGAAAGAAGATGTTGCATTTGCACCCTGCCAGCAAGATATGAAGGGACCATAGGGTAAATGTGAATGAGGCCTTTGTATATGGATAATTTATGGCAGTCTTTTTTGTATTTTTCTTTTAATTTAGACCACGTCATCGCACTCATAAAAAAAAGCAACAGAAGAAACGGGGCCCACGCTGCCCTTCCCGTGCAACACCACTAAAGTCTCCAGGGAGAAAGAATGGTAGGAGGCATTAGTTTCTGAGCTGGGACACCTCAGGTTGAAGTCCCTGCTCTTCCCCTGACCATCTTGTGGGACCTTGGGCAAATATATTAGCCTATGCAGATCTCCATTTCCCCCATATTTGTTATATGGAAGGGAGGATGACATCTCTCCCCTTCCAGCAAAGGAGTATTATACAGATAAAACTCTCAAAGCATGGGGAAAGCTTAGCTACAACAGATGTGAGATGATTTTACAAATGGGAAAATGGACACACAAAGAGACCAAAATAAACCTGAAGCAAAGACAAGGTCAAAAACAGGGTAAAGGTTTGGCAGCCCTATTTATTTTAGCTCCAATATCAAACTGACAGAGTTAAACTATAACAGCTGTGAATTTGCCACTGGTGTTTTTAAATGAAAAATGCAGCACCATGTGGTGGCAACATGATGTGGTGCATGGGTGACTGGCTGATGCCTCTCCTATGGGAGATGCTAGGCAAGTCCCAGAGAATGTTGTATATGTGATATATGCCAATGCTCTGGCTGTCCCAGGGTTTTTTTTTCATCACAAAGGTGGTTTGTCCTGCCTTTCTGCCCCAGAAGAAATAGGGTTACTGCTGGGATATTGGAAAAGATGTCTTCAGAGGAAAAATTTTCCTCGTGGTTTAGTCATTGTCTTTGTGCCTAGATGAGTTTTCTGAGACTACCTTTACTGGGAGTCACAGTGTCCAGCTGTGGTGACAGAGCCTTAGCTGTCCAGCAGGCATTGGAAGGGGTGTTTGGCAAGCTGTGCTGAGACATCAGTTTGAATGCCTGGTGCTTACCCTCTGACTCTCGTAACCCAGTCTGAGTGACCTCATCTAGGCTGCAAAAGCCTGATCAGCCTGGATCAGGAACAGGGGTCACTTCAGACAAAACCTGGAGCCACCAGCACCAGCTGGCTCCTTGCTCTGAGTGACCCACACACACAGGACACTTGCACTTTGCTGTGATGCCTAACCCACCCTCTCCTGGGCACCATGCTCACGCTGAGCATGGGAGACTCCATTTGTCTGCACCCCAGCTGAGCCCCCTGCCTCAGCCCTTCAGGCTCACAGGGTTCTGTGCAGTGCTGCCTGTCTCCTCCCCTTCTCTGGGCAGCTGGGCACCACAGCTCTGACGTGGTCCCCAGCTGCTGACAGCAGGTGAGGTCCCAGGCAGGGAGCTCAGGGGTGGCTCCTGGCTGGCCCCACTCTCCAGCCACCCACGGTGGGAGCTGGACAAGGGCAGAGCATGGGCTGCCCTCTACATTCCTCCATCCTCACAGACACCTGGCTCTCTCTGGAGCTGCAGTCCATGATCTCCATCAGAGCTGTGGGATAGGAGCAGGTAGAGGAGGCATTCCCAGTGCCACCTGCTCTGCTATGGGGCTGCTCACAAATGGTTACTCTCTCCTTTCCCTGCTGTATTTTTTTGCCAAGTTTCTTTGCCCACCGATAATTCTCTGCTCTGGCTTTTAAGTCCAGAATAAGCTTTCTAGCCAGCCTTCCTCCTGTATTAGTTCTGACCACCTTACTAACTGTGATGAGCACAACCTGCCCAAAATAACACCCATTGCTGGGTTTGCCCTGCTGGGTCCCAGTAGCTCCTTGTGGAGAACTTCTCCCAAAATGTTCAGCAGTTGCTGGTTGGAGGGGCTGCCTTTGGGTTAGTCCAGACACAGATTTGCTGTTTGACTAGGCCTGATAGCAAAGCTTTTGCAACTGAAATAAACCTTAATAGTGTTTCACTTTCTTCTTCATCAACAGGAGGTTCAAGATGTAAGAGGCAAGCATTGTAAGCCGTCTACAGGATTTCTTACTGTAGGAGCCAGAGAGCAGATAACCAGTATTAGGGAATGAATACATTTCACTGCTAACATGCAGCACAAAAGCAACGCTTCACGCATTTCCAAAGGTTTTTTTCTTGGTTACTTTTGGTAGTTTTCTTATTTTGTTTTGTTTTGTTTTGTTTTTTTGTTTGCTTGTTTTTTTCCCCTTGCACAAATTGGCTTGCTTTCACAGTGCTATTTTTATATAGTAAGATGTAACTATTTGAGAAAAATATGATTTTATACAGGTTGGTTTATTACCTAGCACTGGGGGCAGATACCAATTTAAACTAACCCTGTTATTATATAATATTTTATTTTCTTCGTTGTGTAGAGGTCCTGCTTTATTTAACTTTGTTTTGGTTCATGCAAGTCTCCTGGAGTTTTAAACCTAGAAGGACATGAACTGTACAGTGCAATGATGTTGTGTAAGTAGTGCTGGAACTCCTTGCCTCCAGAAGTCATAGAGGCCAAGAACATAGGAACGCTCAAAAGCATCAGACTGATGACACAGGACAACATTACCCTGAGTGGCATTTACAGATATAGTGTATGAGTGATTAAACTCAGGGCTACAGGGCTGAAGCCCTTCTCTGCAGATCAGAAACCTTGCTGACAGCTGTGAGCAGCTGGATCAATGCACATCTGGCATTGCAGGGTGCTAACACTTGGTTTGTAGTAGCTGTGAGTGTTAGGAGCCACTACACAGTTCTGATGTCATCTGGCATTTCCTATGTTCCTGCGTTTCTGATGAGAAATTTAGGAAAAAAAAATAAAAATAAAAGGAATGGGTTATCCAAGCTGTAACCACACAATCATGTTGCAAGATGCTGGAGGAGTCAGATATGCTGCCATGCACCAGGGATCTCCTGCCACCCATCCACAGGAGGTGACTTCAGCTTGCCTGTCTGGCTTTGCTCTGAAGGAGGCTGAGATTCCTTCACCAAGGATGCTGTAGCTCAGCTACTGAACAGTCATACCTGCCTGAGGGCAGTCACACCCCTGATTGCTCTGGAGATACCCAGGAAAGGACATCTGGCCACATCTTGGAGTAGAGAGATGCCTGGGGCAAGAGAGGGGCTGTGCAGTTTGTGGAAGGAGAGGTGTGGAAATGAAGGCAAACACTCACAGCTCCCCAGCCATCATGGGTTTGCTGGTGAATAGACAGCCTCTGGAATTCCCTTTGGAAAGCACAGCCTGGGACAGGCACCAGTCCTTGCACCAATCCCCTCTCTAAGCCAGAAGTTTCTTTCTCTTTATTCCCTCCTGTATACACAATATCTGCTATATGGTATGGAAAGACACCTGCAGCACTGCAATAATCATGTCATGCTGTGCACTGAGATCTGGGGGGAAGCACATTTGTGCAGCCTGTGTTTGTATGTATCTGTGTTTGTATTGTAAACAAAAAATGTTGTAAGATTGTCTTTTTTGAGCTGGTTGATTCAAAAGAAATGTTCCCTCTTCCCTGTAGCCTGTGTCAGGAGCACTGAGAGGGGTGTTTCACAGTTCTGTTTGTGGTAGGCATCTTTAGTGGCAAAGAGGCAATTTGGCTATCCAGGGACTACATTATTTCCATGTGGATTCAGGTAAAAGTCTTGTATTTTCCTTTCTGCAAAACAGGGCTATTGCAGAGAGGCCTTCAGCTGGGAACACTTCACCTCATTTGCTTCAAAGCAGAAACAAACTGCTGTGCCTAAAATATTTGTGTTTATGATTTTGACATTCCTTATCTTGTTATCATTACTAGCCTGGTGCTTTAAGTATATTGTGACTCTGTTTTGAAAGGTCTGGTACCACTGTACTTGATGAGAATTGGAGTTTTGATTTAATATTAGTACATCAGATCCTCTCCTGGAATGGGAAAGAAAGAAATTTTATGAGAACACCAGAGTTTCTTCTATGTTCCCTGGACTGTATTTGATATCCTAGGCTCCATTTCCTGTCCAACACATGAACCTGCATTTGCCAGAGGTGGGCATGTGAGTGTCCGAGCCAAGAATGACTGCAGAAAAGGTCACCCAGGGAAGTGCATTCTTCACACATAACTCCTATCAAAGGACAGCCTGAGGTCTGATTGTTTGCCATTGCAGTGAAAGGAGAATTAAATAATCCCCTGATTTTGATTCAGCAGCATGCCTTGCTCTTGATGACAGGGGCCATGAGCCATTTGTTTCCTTGGCACTCTGGTGAGAAGGTGGGGTGGGTAGATGTGACTGCACAGCCTGGCCAGCTCTGCTGCAGTCCTCATTAACAGGGAGTGCACCTGGGGCCAGCAGCAGCAGGGCAGGTCCCTGGGAGCATGCCAGCCCCACATTACAGCCTGGGCAGGCACAGCTTTGACAGCAGCACTGGGATGAGCAGTGCTGAGGCACCCTGGCCAAGCCCAGGCACCCAGCTCTGGACAGTATAGCCAGGGAGTGGAGGCACTGCAGGAAAGGAAAGGGGGGCTCCTGTCAGCCTTCTCTAGGGGCTGCAGGGCCAGGCTATGCTAAAGCAAGGCTGTGCTGAAGCAAGGGCATTTGTTCCTGAGAGAGATGCATGAGCAGCAGCAGGAGGAAAATGCACTCCATCCAAGGCAGGGGACCATTTACAGCCTGGTGTTTGTCTGGCTGCTCTGCAACCCACACAGAGACCTCTGTGCTGGTGATGCTTCACTTCTCACCTATCTGAGACCCATCAGGGCATGGGGCTGCTCTCAGGGACCAGCACTGTGACCCTCCCTCACCTGGGGAAGGTTGAGCACAGCCTGAATGCAGAGGTGACACAGACCTGGCCAGAGGCTTAAGGGAGAACCTTTTAAAATCTTTCTCTTGCTTTGGACCAAAATTCAACCTTGAGTGGGAAGCTTTGCTGTTAGCCTGATGCTATTTGGATGATGCACTGGGGAGAGCAGCCATGCCCTTTGCAGCAGAGGGATCCATCACTGGGCTGCCCCAGTGCACAGAGGTTTGTCCTGCTCATGCCACAGCCAGAGCAGGCTGGGAAGCAGCACTGGCAGCATCTCACCTGGGGACAGCACTTGGTTTTCCCTCCTGCCTTTAACTGTTGACCAAAGACAGAGTCAGGGAAAAGGAAGAGTGAGATGGGAGTGAGGTAGGGGACCACATGTGAAGAGGAGGGAAAAGAGAACACTGAACTATGCTGAAAAAACAGCTTCCATGAATGTGAAATCATCATGTGGGTATTTTCAACATGCAGCTGTCAAATCCCAGTTTTAAGAGTTGATGGTATTTATTGCTGTGTCGATTTTTTATTTATACTAGCTGTATTCTTGTATGTATTGATATTTTATCTGAATTCTGCCTGAGGAAGAATGAAATGAAGGGTGACTTTGATGTGTTCTAGATTAAGGTGTTTGAGCAGAGGTGACTGTTTATTTTGCAATGAAAGCTTTTTTCCAAGTTAAGTATACACATTTTGTTGAAAATTCAGTTCCTATAGAAGTTTTTGTTGCCATTTTCCTTTTATTAGCCTCTAGAAGGTCCTTTTCTCTGGCAACTTGCTTTGAGTGATGTGTTTTATAGCAGTCAAGGTTTTTTGTGAACTCATCATCTAAAATTTGATTATTTTTTCTTTATCAACATCCCACCAAGATAATCCTTGTCTGAAAAAACATGAAACTTTGGTTGCCACAAAGAAGAAAATATGTATCATGATAAAAGGGCTGCATGAACCTCCCATCTTCCATTCCTTAAGAACTCTGTGTTGTCAGAATGTGGTAAATACTGTACTTTATATTTTTATTAAGTAAAAAGAAGTATCTTCCCAAATAATGTGAAAAGGATTTTGTATCTGTGTTCCTGTAAGGCAGCTTTAATGGAGGAGTTATATTATGCTTTTGAAATTACTCCTTTCATAGAAAATTTTGAAAATAAACACTTTTATATTGTTGTAATTTCTCACATAAATGTGTATGCACTTAAAATTTTCTTAATAAAAATGTATGTCTGGATAAAGTTTTTGCTTGATTTTTTTTTTTCTCTTCACAAATGAGCAGTTACAATCTCCACTCAGAAAAAACAAGGATCCCTCCATGTAGCCCCAGTGCCCAGACTCTGCAGGGAACCTGAGGTAAAGGGCCCTTGGGTCTGGCAGGGAGCAGCACCTTAGCAGATTGAAATGTGCCATCTTCAAAAGGAAACCCTTAACCATTTGCTTCCAAAACAAAAACCCAAACTTCTTATATTTTTAAAAATTATTTTCTTGCCCAAACTTGTCTCCTGCAGCAGTTTGGCTTCAATGGAACAGAGCTGTGAGCTGGTTTTGTTCCAGCAGCAGAGATGCCATCACCATCTGTGCTGAGGAGGGGATGAAGGTTTCTCTGAGAAGCAGGAGGGGTAACAAAAGAGCAGCTGTGGACAGCATTGTCCTTGGAGCTGCTTTTCCCAGGACACAGCAGGGTCAATATTCAGTTGGGAGATGAAAAATCTTTTCTAGAGGCTTGTAGATCTGACCGGAGGACCTGCAGGTGTAATCCTAACTTGGATGACATTATAGGAAAAGTGCTGTGGGTTTCAAAACTATGAGTTGAAAACTGGTCTTTGGCCAGTGCATGTCCCTGTCTACAAGTTCTCATGGCAGAGGAAACTTTTCTGAGGTCACCCTGCCCTGCTCAACATGCCAGTCCTCTGCAGCACAGGTGAATCCCAGCACTGTGTACAGCTCTGGCTGGAGCACAGCTCAGGGACAGGTTAATACAGCAGGGAAACAGTGCCTGAGCTTTCTTGAGCTTCTTGCTTAATAAATATTTCTTGGCCCAATTGATGCAAGGCAAAAGGCAAGCAAAAAAATGACAGAGGAAACTCAGATGACTGATGACCCCCTTGAAAATCCATCAATTATTTGCTAAGAGATTTATGAAAAACTAGCAGGTAATTGTGAGTGCAGATGGTCAGTGAGAGATTCCCAGGCCAAAGAGAAATGCATTGGAAGTAATTAGCTACAAAATTACACATTAATATTAAGCATAGGCTCCATGCTCACTGGAGAACTTTGCTGTGCCTTTCATCAGCTCTTTTCTCTCAAATGTGAAAGTTTTGTTTCTTTCTTCCTCAGCAAAGCATCACAGCAATTTGTCTGCCAAGGAATTGGGGGTGAGCCCACCTCATTAGCACATCTGGCTCTCTTCACAGGCAGCTCTCCAGTATTAGCAAGCTGAAGGAAATCAGCTGCATTCATGGCCTCAGCCATCCTGACACTGATTATGGGCTGGATTGATTAGGTCTTGGCATGGTACAGGTCAGAGGACAGCATGGTGAATGCCTCTGCTCTCTAGGACCTCTGGGGATGTTCCCACTGAGGGTGTTACCTTGGATGCTACATGATAAGGGTCACTCCCAGCTTCTAGTGAGTATTTCCCTATTTTATAAAGCTACTTGCTCTCAAATTTTCCCAAGAGTCTTTCAGACAAAACAAATATGTAGCTTTTAGACTAGCAAAGGCAAAATGAAAAAACAAAAACAAAACCCCCAAGGTCTGAAGCCAGAGAAATTCAAACTGAAAACAGATTTTTAAGTGTGGAATTGATTAGCCTTTGGAACACATTCCCCAAGAGAGGGGGAAGGAAAGCCCTGATCCTTCCTGTGCCTTCCTAGCAGGGCTGAAGGCCACTGTGGTGTCAGCCATACATACCTTGCTGGGCTGTCAGGGGACATGGGGTGAAGATCTCTTGCTCTGTTACCAGTAGGGTCAGACACAACGAGCTGAAGATCCCTCTGGCCTCAGGAATCTGTGTGCAGAGAGCCCCAGTTCCAGGGGAGCATTCCTCAGCCTGTGTTATTAATAACACCTGCATATCATCAGCCATCCCAGCTCCTTGGACCAGGGCTGAGGATGACTCCAGCTGTTACACAGGAGACAGATCTGGGGAAAGAGGATTCTATTTCTGGTCATGAGGGTTCCCTCCAGCTGCAGGGGCAGAGGCATGGCAGTGAGAAGAGTCTGCAGCCCTGTCCTGGGTCTGTGCACTCTCCAGTTTTAGGAGGAGAGGTTTGCTTACATATGTGCCCTCTGGATCACACTGCTCACACTGGTGATTTTGTAGGATTCCATTCTGCCTTTGTCCTTTTTGCCTCTTACCCTTATTTACCTTTTATTCTCCCCTTTGACTCTTCTGGGGACCTTCTTCTTCCTCTCAAATCCAATTTTCCCAGCTGAAGGGAAAAATCTTGGTGATTTAAAGCCATTCTCAGCATCTTCCTTATGCTTTCTCATAATTGTTGGTGCTCCCTGGCTAGGGCCAGCCATCCATTTCTAGTCTCTAAAAGAGGTGTAAGGACATTTCCATTCTGTCCTTTGCAGTCACTGTGTCAGAGCAGGACCCAGGGTCCTTTTGGAGAGGAGCTGCATGACTGCTGTGTGTCTTTTATGCTCCTGGGCTCACTCCCAGCTGTAAAGTCCAATCTGTCTTCCCTGCCTGCACCAGCAACACCCTTTGGCTCATCAGCACGTCCTCAGCTCACACAGTTCCTCCTTCTACAGCCAGCCATTCCTGTCAGGAGCTGCCAAGGAGACATGGTGACCTGTGGCTGCAGCCTTCCCTCTGCCAGCACACAGGGAGCCAAGCCTGGACACCAGGCTTTGGGAGCTGGCAGAAGCAGCGTGTGCTCCAGGCTTCAGCAGACCCAGTCAGACCACCAGGGCTGCAGCACAGGGCAAAGCCCAGCCCAGTCTGCTGAGAGGTGCAAGAGCACAACCTAAGAACACAGGGACAGGGGTTTAAAAAGCTGCTGTAGCTCACTGAAATCTCCAAAATGTGTGTGATTCTTCCACCCCAAAGTTCCACAATCAGCTCCAGCTGCCTGGCATGCTGTGTGATTTATTGCCGTGCCTGCGAGGTTTTGGCTGTGGTGAAACATGTTTGTATGTTGCCTATAAAAGAGCAAATCTGAAGAAAGGGCTTTCTGGATGTGCTTCAGAGTGTGTAACAAAACCCAGATCGCCAAGTCCTTCCAGGCAGCACCACAGCAATGCAAACAGCCAGTACAAGTTTAATCTCTAGCACACTCTATCTGTTTTGCCTCTGAGCACCAGAGAGAGAGACTTAAAACACTGCAGACTATACTATTCCTACTCAGAGGGTAGACTACCTAAAGAAAATGCCAAGCCCCATTACATAACCTAGTGCTTCTTTTCTAAATTAAAGCCTTTGCTAGTGGCAGAGCACTAGCAAAATAGTTCTGCACAAAATATATGGAAAAGGAGAAAAAAGAGAGGAAATGAATCTTTCTTTCAAAATATAAACACTATGAAAGCAAATAGGAATCTGTCTATGTCAGATCTCCAGCCACAAAAGTAGCTGGATGCTCACCATTCATGCTAAGTGTCCATATTTAAAATCAAGTGTAATTTTGTAGTAATTTTCAGTGCTTTCTGCAGCCTGGTTGTTCCAATGATTCTCCTACTGGCACTGTTGCCTGTTAAGCAGCCTACCCCAGCCCAGTTATTGAGGGATTGGTACCATCCTCCCCACCCCCTGGGACCTCCAGAGCAGACATCTGGTCTTGCTAAGAATGAGGGAGGGAGATTCCAAGGGCATTTCCAGAATATATGTGTTGTACAAGCCTGCAAACCCCTACCCTTGCATGTCACCTCCCAGTCTGACTTTCTTTCAGTCCATCATTATTTGAATTCAGACAAGGCCGTATCATGCAGGAGTTGCATTAGCTCAGAAGGATGAAGACAGTCCCTACCTGACAGATTGCATGGTCGAAGGTCTGCTCTGCCAGGCTCTTAATCAAGCATACATGTTGCAAGGAATGCAAGGCTCTATCTCCTCGTTGGGTGTTGGAGAAGCATCACACCAGATGTGGGATGGCTTGTCAAGTGAGTAAAGAACTGCAGATCATCTAATTTCACATTCCCCTCTTTCAACAAATGCAAGATTTGGTTAACAGAAAGTTTTTCAAGTCCTTGGAGGGGTGGAGGGTTGTAAAAAGAGAAGTGACAGGAGGAAGCAAGCTTCTCCAGTCGTTGAGTTACTGGAGATGAAGCTGGAGAGGGATGCTGTGCAGGCAGGGATGAGCAGCTCTGAGCTGTGCAGCTCCCTCCACAGTCTCCATGAGCCTTGTTCCCATGTGTGTCCCAGCAGCACTCACCCCTGCATCCCTGCTTTGGGCACCCAGCCATCCTGGCTCCTCCCCTCCTCCCTTCTCTTGCTCTCCCTCCTTCCTCATCTCTAACCACTTTAAGATTTCTCTTTCCTGCTGCCATGTTATTTGTTGCTGACTTTGGACATTCTTTATGGCCTTTCATCAGGCATCCCATTGCTCTCAAGCTCTGCATTGGTTTGGCCTGCTCTGCCTTTTGTCTGTGCAAAAACAAAAGCTTTATCTGTTGCCCAGAGACCATGGTGACTTCAGGGCTTTCCCAGTGCCAGCACCTAATTGCAAACAAATGGAAGTCTCTGCTACATCACCAGCATTAGTGGGTCTTGGGTGGGAGGGCCTGATTCTGCTCTCTCTGCACTGTGGGGCTGGTGAAAGGCTCATGATTTACAGCAGTGTATCTCACATTGCCATCTGGCCTTCAGCAGCCTAGCTGGCTTGGGAGACAAGGCATAAAAGCCACACCATGCTCGTGACAGGAGTATCTCCCATGTCTGGTTTTCCTTAATGTCAATGTGTAAAGGGGAGTTGACTGCAATGAACAACCTGTGTACTCCTCACAAAATCCTCACAGGGCACAGAAATGAATGGTACAATATTTCCACTCCATTTCTGCCTCTCTTTGAACCCCTCAAAGGGATCATCCCTCCATGGTGGATATGCCAGAGAGAGGCATATGGAGCAGGGCTCCTGTGCTGGGCACAGGCATGTGCTGCCCACTGCCCAGAGCTGCTTCAAAACTAGATTTTCATCCTGAAGAAGGAAGGAGAGATTCCCAATACTCTCACATTTGTTAGTATTCCAAAGCAGGACAGAAAAAGTCTGAGTATCATGTTTGCTAGTGGAATGGACAGTTTGGAAAGGATTCTCTCAGGAAATGACAAAGTAATTTGTTCTGCTCAAATTGACAGAGAGCTGGCTTTGCCTACATGTCACAGGGACTGACAGGAGCTGGAGTTCCAGCAATCCACCCAGCCCTGGCTTCCCCACTCTGCCTACATCTCCTGTACTGCACTTCTTCATGGCCCATCCATGACCTACTGGAACATGTCAGCCAAAGGTGTTTCAAGGGGTTTTTAGGTTCTCCACTGCACCAAGTAAAAGATACTGAGAGCCTGAAGCAGAGTCTGGGAGCAGGTCAATTTAATCTGACATCTTTCTGTTTTGATTGGATGCCCAGCAGATAGTACACAAATTTCAGCAAACTTTCCGTGAAAAATTTCAATTTCATGAAAATTATTTGTAATTGCATGAATGCTCCAGCAGAAAACTCTCAATCACTCCTAAATTTTCTGAAAAGTTATCAGTTATCTGCTGTTTATTGTTTTGTTTGTACTCTTCAGCATAATTGACTTTGCTGGGGAATCATTCTGTGGGATTGATCAGCAGGTAAACAATGCCAAATCTTGCCAGCATTATTTCTTTCTCTTGCTCTCAAATGCCTCCTTTCCCTTGGAGGGCTTCCCAGCTTTCATGTGAAGTACATATTCCACATGAACAAATGCCTTTTAGGGGCTGTCCCACTCCTCCACCTGTGCCCCACAGCTTCTGGGTTTGTTCTGGGGGTCTGCACAGGCTCATCCCAATCCACCCAGTGGGAGGGCAGGTAGCAGGCAGAGAAGAGGAAGGATTATTCTTTCCTGCTGTCTCACAAACAGATCTGGATACAATTCTTTTTTTGTCAGGCTTATTTTCTTGGAATCCAAACATTCAATGGGAACATGGCCATGTTGGTTAAACTTTAGTGGGAAAGTCCAAATGCTCTGAGGTAACTTTTTCATTTTCTCTCAATAGTTCTCAATTGTTTCATTTTCATAATATTGGAACCTGTAGCTCTGATGAGGTAGAATTACTTGTTTTGACTTTGCTCTTTCAAATATGATCTAATAATATTACAGAGCAATGCAACATCAAAAGTAGATGTTTTTACCTTTTAGAAATTAAATGTATTCCCAAATCAAATAACTTTTGTGGAAATAGTCTTCCTGCAAGAAGTTATGATGACTGACTTCCCCTGAGTCAATTAGTAGTGGAAACAAAGGGCAAAACATCAGCAGTACTCAGGAAAAATTATTTCTTTTTTGATCACTTCTAGCAGCCATGGTTTGGGAGAGAGGGACTTGAGAGGAACCAGTTTTTCCCTGCAGCCATAGCAAAGCTCTGAGGGATCCCTGCAGTGCTGCTGGAATCTGTCCCTAGCAGCAGGGAGCCTCAGTGGTTAGAAGGTGAAGGTATGAGAGTGCCCCAAAATGATGCTCTGGCAACATCAGTGCCTGAAAACCATGGAAAGCAATATCTGCAGCAGCCAACCTGGATGAGTCTTTCATGTACATTTCCCTTCAGGGGCTGTTCTGTGAGGGGTTTGAATTAGGCTCAAGTTATGAATCTATAAATACAGTATTTTTTGTCATTACGCCTGTTTCGTATTAAACTTCTGCAGCTTTTTTCCCCCTTGTTTCCCCCTCCCTGCTCCAGACCCCTCCTTTCTCTCTGTGTGTCTCTCTCTCACCATTTTGGCAGCTGTGCTCTGCCTTGACAGCATCAGGAAAAAAAAGGTAGGAGAGTCAGGAGAATAAGGGAAGGATGAGATGTTCTTCACCACCACAGTATTTGGGGTCCCAGTGGTGAGTGAACTGAGTGAAGAGATATCACTCAGAGGAAAAAGGCAAAACTTAGAATTACAAATCTTGTCCATCTTAGAGATAAGGAAGAACATCTACAGGCAAAAAATAGTGGAGATGTCTTCTCCTTCCTGAGGGGAGGGAGCCCATGTTCAGATGTGCTCAGTGCATCCATGACCTCTAATCCTTATTGTTCTGTAAAATCAGGACCCAGGCACCACAGGAGCACTTTCTGTGCAGGATGGGCATGCAGGTCACCCCTGGCTGGGACTTTTCCCCATTTCATTACAAGCTGAAGAAATAATTTTTAAGACAATTTTATTCCAAACTGAGAAAAGTATATTCTCTTATTTTACCTGTCTCCTGAACTTCAATTTTACTTGTCTCCTGAAGTGCTTTGAAAGCACTATATCTGTCTAAGAAATGGATCTAATTCTTGGGGTTTTCTAACATGGAGAGTTTATCTCTTACACAACTGTATGTGTTTTCTGATCTTACACACCAGGCTCTATAAAAGCAAAATCAGATCCAAGTGCCTGCTAGTCTTTTTGTCCTTCTAGAAAAAAAAAAGTCTTAAAAAAAAAAAAAAAAAGCGCCTAAATTGTTTCAGGTATGTGGATTTAATGACATGGAGAACAAAGCCTGTGGACTTATTTTGGATTATACTCTATGACCAAGACTAGAACTTTGCCAAGTATCCTCCCCCTGGACTTTTCATCACTTTGTTTGACTTGTTACTTAGGACCTGTGTATCCTAACTCTTTGAACACTTGCCTTCAGAGGAATTAAATTAGATTATTAGTAGCTTTCATCCTGCAGTCCCAGTTGCTCAGACTTTGGCAAATGTCCTTCCAGAGAGCAGCAACCTTTGTGACCTGCAGGGTAAAATGCAGAGAAGGCTGATGAGACAAAGCCCCCACTAATTCACCACAATGAGTAACTAAACAGACCATTAAAAAGGAAAGGTTTGCTGTTCCTCAAGAACAGAGATGTGTCTGATCTCCAGGGTGGATGGGTGTCATCACCCTTCTGCACAGCACTGGGAACAGAGCTCAGCACTGAATCATTCTCAGCACATTGTGCAGCAAAATACATTGTACAAACTTGCATAAGCAAATCACTTAAAGACTTGTTTGAGGAAGTAGTTTAGGAGAACTCCTACAAAATGAAGTGCTGGGTGACTCCTCCAGTGACCAGCACTCCATGGTGGTGCAGGGCAGTGGAAGCCTGTGCTCCCTCAGAGATGTCTTCTCCTGAAAGCTCTCCCAGAAGCAGGTAGGAGCACCCAGGGTTCACTGGCAAAGGTTTCTTCCAATTCTTCACAGTTTTGCAGGCATAAATCACCAAAGGCCCTTTGGTAGAGTCCAAACCTCTCTGCTTCAGACAGGTCAGTTTGCAGCCACGATGCAAGTGACATCTCCATGGCAGGCTTACCCATCAGCTCCTCCTGGACCTCCCCTGCCACTGGAGGTGATGATTGCAGACCTGGGATGCTGCAGGAGTGACAGCCAGCTCAGGTGGCTGTAAGGCAAGGTGAGCTAATCAGACTCCTTGCTTTGCCACACAGACATTAAGCTCTTAAAATCTCCTTTATGTTTTTCCAGTGGGCTGGAACACCACCCCTCATTCCCTTTAGAGAACTACCCAAATGTTCATGTTATAAAGAGGCTGTTAGGTATGATATGAGACAGGAGCTAACACAGCACAAACCACCAGCTGTGGGCAGACCATTTCCTATTCACTGAAATCCAGGGGATATTTACTATGACTTCTTTCCCACCCACCCCAACAGAAGAAAAAGGAGAATATTGCGACAGTATGCTTGGTTGTCCTAAATTTTATTTTTAATATCACCTGCCTGCAAGTGCTGCCATGCCAGAAATGGTGCAGACACAAACCAGTTGGCAAATGAAAGGCAGAGGACTGAGTCCTTGGAATAAGAATGGAGACCAGCCCTTCTTTTTGTTTTCACAAATGCAAGCATCCCTTCAGGGTGCCTGAGCTATCTGCAGAGCAAAGGACACAGCAGCCCAAGGAGAGCAGCATTGCAGATATCAAAAAAAAAAAAGAAGACTTGCATCCAACTTCCAGAAACAGGAAGCTATAATTAGTTAGAACACTTTTCTAAGTGAAATATATATATAAAAGCCATAGGTGTATTGATATAGACATAAATGTGCTTGTATATGTATATTTGCATGTATATATGACATATAATCCATTTTACATGTGTATAAAAGATGTGTGCAGAAGGTAGCCAGCAACCTAACAGGCCAATAAAATCACACCCTGGGTGCTCCAGCTAGAAAGCATAAGGAATTTTATTAAATCTCTTATTGAGCTTGGCAAGTAAATCACCCCTTACTTGGTACCACCAATAGTATTAATGAAGAAACAGCACTGCAAAGAATTTGGGATAGTTTAGCCCTTGTAAGGGACACATGAGAAATATATGAGCCCTTGTAGTGGGAGCATAGAGGACACTGCAAACACCCAGGCAGAGCTGTGCTAGAGGTGATGGAAATTAAGGGGTTTTCTCATTGGAAAATTGAAACTGTGTGAAGATCAAAGTCTTTTGATGAAACAGATTGATTTTGGCAGCATCTTCCATTTGGGAAAAGTGAAGTGAAATTACTTCCTTGGAATCATCAGTCGTGTCTCATTCATGACAGTCATTCAGCGCCTCACATAATTTTCTTTCTTGAGAGACATTGCATTGAGGCTGTGGCCAGAAATTACACTGCAGACTGGGATGGGGAGACTGCCTGGGGCTGGATTCAGTACAGCAGGACTGAGGAACTCCAAAAAACCACCAGGTTTTGCTGCAGAACAGGCAGAGAGCATCATATCAGCCAACAGCAAACAGCTCCCCATTGCTGAAAAGGGCTCCATAATTGATTTCTCACTCTCCACCACTGTTTTTCCTCACAGTGATGCAGAAAACTGTAGAAAATACCAGAGTTGTCTGAGGGAGACTGCATTTCTCAGTTAGGCTCTAGCTGATAAGGCATTTGAAGAATTGTGTTATCCACGTTTTTTTTAAAAGCTCACTTAGCTTAGAAGTAAACATGCTCTAGGAGTCCAATATTTTACAAACCATATGCACAACTGCTAGCAAATGGACTAATTATACTCTGAGACAGTTTACATGTGTATGAGGAGCAAGGACCATCTACTAGCAGAACCCTGTGTGGGCAAAGAACTACTGAGTTATTGCAATATTTTGGCTAAGCTGCACTCACCTGTTGTTTCTCAGGTTAATCTAATCATCCTCATGAAGTTTGCACAGAAGAATTAGATGCAGGCACAACCTAGTACAGCCAGGCCAAAGAGATGTTCCCAGACTATATTCTATTTCCATTCTGGTCTGCCCTGCACATGTGCAATCCTTCTCAGCTTTTTCTGCCATTTCTTCATCCTTCCTTGATTGCAGGTTTGACAAAATTGCTGTAAAGGCCCTTAATGTCCCTGACACTGCCCTGGTGTTTTGGGCTGGCACACAGAGAAAGGAAGGGAGGAGCTGTGGAGAGCTATAGCATGGGACATGCACTTGCAAACCTCAGACTGACACCTCAGGGTGTCAGTTGTCCTTTTTTCAATGAACACTGGTAAAGCAGGGGGGATTGAAATGATCTACACGCTTGGCTGAATCCAAGTTTCAGATAAAAAAAACAAAGCAAGCTTCAAAAGTACTTCAGCACTTCAGGCTGACATTTTAAAATGAAAATACTTTCCTTTTTCCTTCTAAAGCTGCCTTGTCTAATAGGTAATTGAAACAGTAAGATAATTTGAGAAAAAACAAATGGTTCTGTGATGATTATATTTTTTTTACTGTTCTATTATAGTTCAGTTCAGTCCAAATCAATTATCTCATTCCATTCCTAAGTTTCCTAAATCAACTGCCAAAAGCTCAGTCTTTTGCCAGTTACTTTCCATCCATGCTCTCAGTCAATATCCTTTTCCTGTTCTCACTACTCACTGTTAATTGGTACTGGATCACTTTGCTCCTCCTGTGATCTGTGTCCCTTCACCACCAACCTCCTCAGCTTCCTCACATGATTGTTTCTGAGGCTGAAGTGTTTTTAGTAGCCCTTGTGAGTAGGACAGTGGCCAGGTGCTCAGTGCTGTACCCTGGAACAGCCCCAGTGCCTTCACCTGTTTTACACACCTCTGGAGAGGTGGTTCATCCACAGAGAACACAAGATACTCTACAGGGGAGAGTTGAGCATTGCCTTGCCTGTGGCTGATGTGCAGCCAGCTTTGTTCTGTCTATCACTTTTATTAGACTTGCTTTCCTCACAGGCAAATCTCTTACAGCCTTCTATTTGGGTAATCTGCTCTTCATCACCCTGTGTATTTCAATCCACATATTTACACGGCTGAGGCTATGTGAGAAATTAGATCCACATCACCCCACATCTGTGCTCCCACTCTGGAAAGTATTTCACTGCTGGGCTGTCAGGAATCATTACAAACCTGAGGAGCAAATTCCCTCATATGAATGCCTTCAATGGCCTGCAGGACCAGGGATGATGGATGAGCTGTGATAGGCTCTCTGCTTCCCCTGGTGCTCAGAAACACAACTCCTCCCTGGAAGGAGGATGCTCATTGCTCAAACACATCTGCACTCGAGGATCAGAGAGTGATAAAGCCCTGAGCCTCTCATTGCTTGAGGCACTGCATGGCCTGTGCAACCCAAAGCTCTCCAAGGAGGGATAAGCAGTGCTCCCAGCTGGGGGAGCAGGCTCTGGTGACACTGCAGCAGTGAGTGCTGGCTGATGATGGCACCTTGCTTGCAGGGTGACCCTGTGGGCTGGGGCACTGCTCACCTGGCAGCTGTTTCACTCCAGCTGCTGGGTTTATGGGTGTGGTGTGATGGTGTCCCCTGGCAGTGCCAGCTGCTGTCCAGCACACACTCACTCCACAGCTCTGCTGCCCACCAGCATGCTCCCAGGGCCTTCTGCAGGCCTTTTCCTTAAAATAATGGTAAAAAGGTAAAATATGGATGACAGCATCATCCTCACAAAGGTATTAGGAGGATAAGTGCCTTAATGTAAGAATGCTAAAGCACTTGTTTCAAACAGATGCCACTTCTGCTGAGGCCCAGATAAGCAAGGCATGAAAATGATGTGTGTGTCTATTAAATGCACAAAAACAGTCCTGAATTTTTTGTTTTTGTTCTTCCAGTTAATTTTTGATGGGAAAAATCCATCTCAACATTTTTTTTTCTGATAATTGTGTTTTAAAAAGAAGCCAGTGGAAAAGGATAAATAGCAGAGAGAGGAGACCCTGCTTGATTAGTCTTCAGTGAGCACTTCTTCAGCATGAAAAAATTGTGGAAAGGAACTTTCAAAGCAAGTAGTATTTTTAACAGAATTTGAATAATTATTTTCTTGGGAGAAGGGCAAAACTCCATAAAAGCAAGAAATAAACATCCACCAAAGTGCTTCATCAGAAGATGAGTGCTAGTCCCAAGAACTCAGGGGTCCCAGGGCTGCAGAGGCTGCATGGTCTCCCTCAGCCTTGGTGGCTGGGTGGCTCCTGGCAGCCCTGCCCTGACCCCCCTGCTCCTGACCTGGCTAAATGGAAAGAAAAAGGGGGTTTAGGAGTGACCCAGGGGGGGTTCATGCACAGTGACTCTTGGGTGCCCACCAGCAGGTGAAATCTCAGCCCTCTTTTTCTGTCGCTGCCCTTTGAAGAGCTCCAGTGGTTTATGTCAGCTCGTGGGTGCCACAATGTCACATCAGAATTAATGAGGCCAGGGAGGCCAGGAGAATGTCACTAGACTAAATGCAAATGCAGTGCTCAGACCTTTGCCCCAACACCAAATGAATTCAAGGCTAAAACCCGGAGCAAATAGCCCAGGGCATGACCCAGTTATGGTTCACACTAAATCCAGACCTTGAACTTGGGAAAACCTTGTTATTTTTTACTTTTAATTTTCATGCACTACTTATTTTCTGTCTGAATGCCAGACTTGAAAGAAGAAATGCAGAAATCCTGCAAAGGAGGTCATTCTTCAGCTCCCACCAGTCAGACCAGAAGGGAAAGCAGCTAAAAAGTCTAGATGTATTTGAAAACTTTCCAGCATTCATTTGCTGAGTCTCCAAATCTGGATCAATTCCCAGTGATCATCCAATCTGCTAGGTCTTTCATGCAAATTGGTCTCAGCAAGGTCTACTCCATCACAGAAAAAGACACCCTGTCTCCTAGGACTGAAACAAAAGAGAATGCAAATAAATATTCACAGAGAACCTGTGCACATGGTCATTATGTAGCTTATTGCCTCTGAAATGAATTCAGAGCAGCCATAGCCTCCAGCCAGCCCACAGCTTCTTGTATTGGGTGGGTGGGCAGAAGGCTCCTTTAACCTTTACTCTGAAATGGAGCAAAATCCAAAATAAATAAACCAAAGAGAAGAAATACTGAAAAACAAAGAAGAAAGGGGAAGACGGTCCAATGTAGTCTTTCTAGACATGAAAGTTCATGGTGACAAACTTTGGCCAAAGGTTTCACTTTAATAATGGCTGTTAAAAAAAACCAAAACACAAACAAAAACAAACAAACAAACAAAAAAACCCCACCATATTTTCTGTGACTTTTTATTTGCTATAAAAGCACCAAGCTTTTCTTTTCATTTCTGGTTGGTGATGGCATTTGATTTCTTTCTTTTCCCCTTCTTAGTCAGTCTTCTTCTGAATACTTTCTATGATGAAACTCTTGTGTTTTCCTTCCCAGTTTAATTTCTTTCCTTCCCCACTTAGAGAGGTCCATTGCTGACCCAGAGATAAGTGCATATTCCCAGAGCATCCACAACTCCTACTGACTTCAGCATCCTCACTGAAACTAAACTGTAAAGTTCAGAATTAAAATGAGATTTCAGCTCTGCTGTTTGGAAGCTGGGCTGACTTTTAAAAGTGTACAAAATGAAGACTGGGCCATGGAGCTCCCAGCTGGCAGATACCAGGCTGTAATAGCTTTGCCTAGCACTGCCCTCCATAAAGAAATGCTGTGTCCAGAGACCTGTTAAGTGAATAACTCACTGCACATGGAGCAGGCTCTCTCTGTCAGCTCTGCATAAAGCTTGCATCTGCACATATCTTTCTTTTCCTTGGGTTGGTTTTATTCCTGATGGCTTATTGCCAATGCAGGGTTTGCTAGTGAAATTCTCATGGGAGTAGTTTTGAAAGCCTAAAAATCAATCATGAATTTAAGCTTCCCCCATGGCCCCACTCTTTCTGTAGGAATAACACCCCTTCACCACCCTCCCTTCTCCTCAGTTTGCATTGCTCTGGTCAGTTATTTATCAATAAAAATTCCACAGCCAACACATAATTGGATTTCTATAAGAGCTTTCAAAACTGAGTTGCACTGAGTTGCAAGAGACAGACAATTAACTTGACAGAGGAGTTAGCACTTCAGCCTTGCATCTGTTTTCATTGCCTGCTTCTTTCAGAGCAATCATTTTCTCATTTTATTCTGGTTGTGGAAGGAGCAGGTGAAAACAAGCCAGTTTCTTTAGCAGCCAGCTCTGGTGGTTGGCTGATACTCAGTGTAGGACCAGTCAAATAAAATGCTGGAAGCCTCTTTTGATAATGGGTTTCAAGTTGTTGATTAATGGGAAGGGATTCAGGTAAGATAAGAACATATAAAAGGCTGCAGATTTGTTTAAGGGTGCACCTCATCTGGAAAATCCAGTGTCACAGGTGAGATGGCAGGCACAAATGTCTCAGGCTTTAGCCCCAGCAATAGCACTTATCTGGACCAGAGCAGCTTCCTTCTGATGAATGGTGTGAAACACAAATTCAGAGCACTGCATCCTCCAGCTGCCACCACTGACTTCCCCACAGCATAGGACACAGATCCAAACTGCTCAAACCAGCTAGGCAGTGAAACCAGCTCAGTAAAGCAGCGTCACTCCTCTCTGGGTTGCTTTCTACTGCTTTCCTTTGCTTTTTGTTTCAAGCCTTTGCATTAGAGGGGGCAGAGGAGGCTCCACTCCTCCCTGAGGCAGGTAAGTGATGCAGATGGAGATGGAGATGCACATACTGATACAGATACTGATACAGATACTGATGCAGATACTGATGCAGATACTGATGCAGATGCAGATAGATGGCACCAGGAGTCTGACTGCTCTCCCCTCCCTCCCAGTCCCTCTCACAATGTTGTTGTGCCTCCCACAGGGCTGTGCATAGCCCTAGGGCAGAGATTACCAAACAGATGGATTTTTAGCTGTGAGGAGCACAGGCAATCCAGAGTGCTGCATGGCTGGTGAGAGGCAGGGTGTCACCAGTGCCACTGGCAGCACTGCTCATCAGCATCACAGCTGGCACTGTAACAGACATTGATGGCAGCAGTGCAGTGTCCAGCAGAAGAACACAGTCCTGCACTGCTGAGCTGTGAGTTTCTGTGCTTGTAAGAGAGCAGAAGCAAAGCTGGAGTCACTCTGTGCTGCAGGGTGAATCCCTCTGGCTCACAAGGTGATCTCTCCCTTTACCCACCAGTGCAGTTCTCTCACCCAGGGCTGGGCTCCATTCCACACAAGCCCCAGCAGTGTCTCTGGTCTCTTGCAGTTTGTTTCACCTCTGTCCCACCATGCTGCTCCCCTCTCCAGCCCCTTTTCCAATGGCTGTTCTTTGTCAATCCAGTAATGAAGGCAACAGGAGTCCTCCTTTGCCAGGAGCCCTTCCTAAATCCCCAGACATTCACTCCCTCTGCCTGCCAGGTGCCATGCTCCCAGATCTCTTCTCCATCTTGCACAAAGCCCTGCCCAGGACTGAGGCTGAGGCTGATTTCCTAGCTGGCCCTCTAAGGAGAGGACAGCCTTGGGGCTGTGGGGAGTGCAGGCATTTCTGATGAAGCAGGCAATGTTACAGATTAGATTCAGGTCTAAACCAAATTTTCGACTCCAAACAGTTCTGAAATGAAGCTCAGGACTGAATTTGTCTTAAAGCTTGATTAGGTTCCTAGTGTGGAAAGGAGTCAGAGCTGAGCACCATGAGCACCTTTGGAGCTGGGCTGCCTTGAACCCTTTAAATGAAGCACAGGCTGTATTTTTTAGCTTTCCCATCTGAGGTCTTAGAGCTTGAGGTGGAAGGTCTGCATGCCACTGTCTTAGTCTGGGCCACCCACCTCTGTGTCCTTCTGCTAGCAGTGACCAAGGGGAAGGCCAGTTCTGTTGCAGGAAATGTAATTGCTTTACAATTTGCTTCCTGTTTGAACAAAACCAGCAGACAAAATTACTGAACCATTTTAAAGAGAAAGAATTGAATTAGGGATATGGAAACAGCATTTTTGAGGCATTCTCAACAAAGATAAAAATAAAAAAAAGAAAGAAAACTGATGAGAGCAGCTTTTTCCATCTCAAATGAATGTTTTGAAACAAAATAACTTTATTTTGCTCTGAAGCTCAAGTGGAGGCAAGTTTTCTTTTTGCTTCATTTCATCTTCCTGGAATATTGAGAAACATCTGTCACGATGGGCAGGTCCTTTTTCCTCCCCACAAACACTGCTTTCACTTGAAACCACATTTTCTGATAGAAAAGCTTCTCAGGCAAAAAGCAGTCTTTGTGAGAGTGGACATGGGGGTGTCTGAAAATGAGCCATAACTCAGAGCAGCCCCTTCATTCATGGAGAACTTCTGCAGCCCTTGGAGCCCCTCAGTACACAGGCTTGTAAAGAGAACATTAAGGCCTCCTGCTCCCCAGCAGATGGAAATAATCTGTGCTGTTTACAGATCATTTTACAACCTGGGGAAATCAAGCAGGTGGTGACACAGCTCCCTTCACCCAGACTTTAAAGCAGTTGTGGTCCCTGCAGTGCCCAGGGGCAGCTTTCCCCTGCAGCAGAGCCAGACAAGGGTGGCAGTGACTGGGAGGGTGATGCCAGCATTCTGTGCCCCCCTCCTCCTCTGCTGTGTCCTGTTTCCCTGTGCTTGCCTGCAGCAGGGAGCCCCTGCCCTGCCCTCAGCTGGTGCCTTGCTCACTTCAGGCACAGGAACAGCCTCCACTGGCTTCTCACCATCCACAGCAAAACTCAGAGCCAAGCTGGAACACAAATGCTGCTCCCAGTCTCTAACCCCATCTCTTTTTTTGCATGATTCCAGCATGGCAGTTTTCAGTTTAGTATTGTTATTTTTCTTCACCATAAAATTCTGCTTGAATAGAAGACTATTCCTTCTTCCCTCACAAACGATTTTATTTTATTTATTCATGCATTTCTGGCGGGTCTGAAAGCAAGGTTTAAGTTATGCAGTGATTTTCAAGTGAGACCACTCAGCTTTGTGCTCCCCACCTCTGGTCCCTGTGTTCGATGAGATTCAGGTCAGGGATGACTTGTGCAGAGAGGATGCATAGATGAGGTGATCTGGGACCTGCTTTTTCCTTTACTAAATGATCAGAAAAGATTTCAGAGGTCACTCATCTCTGCCTTGCCTTTGTTACTGAAATATCCCTTGAGATCTGAAGGGAGAAGTAAATTATGTTTTATAAAAATACCACTTGGCTTTGTAAAAAAATATTGTAGTCTTCTTATCCTTTTCTGTTTTCCAAGAAGATTCATTGAAAGGGGAAGAAAAAAGTGAGTGGGCTTTTAAAAAGTGTTTTAAATAAAAACTCTCAGGTTTGTATTTCAGTTTTCAAAAAACCCCTGTATTTGAAGCAGAAAAATTAAAAAGAAGGAAATATAGGGGTAGGAGGATACAGGGGAGAAGAAAAGTCACATTTGTCATTGCCCAAAGTGAAGATCTAGTTTGAACAGCAAACATCATGCAATCAACTTATCTGCCCATTATTCCCCTCCCAAGCACATTAAAATTTCAAACTTCTTTAGGCACAGGATTTGCCTCCACACATTGTGTTGCTTTAAGGGAACATGCAAGTTGTACACATCTCACACAACTGCTGTACATTGTTTTCCTTGTAGAAATACACCTTCAAGCTGGATTGATCACTCCAGGAGCCATGTGGGGATATGCTGTGCCAAAGGAGGACATCTTTATTTTGATATAATCTCATTCACATCCAAGGTTTCACTTCTCATCCACAAGTACAAACCTCACATTCCTGAGCAGAGCTGTTGTGGGGTTACAGAGCTGGCCTTAAAATGAGTTAACTTTGCTATGGGAAAAGTGACCCCTTCATGAGGGCCCAGTTTCCAAGCTCCCCTCCAAGCCTTTCAAACCATTTCTGAATGCAGCAAGGCTGCCAAAAGAGAAAGTGCTCTTTTAGTTTATGATTCTATCAGTACCAGGGTGTTTGCTGCTCTGGCCTCCCATCTCACACAGCTCCAACAGAAAAGCACAGGGCAAAGAGAATTTCCTTGTAGTGAAAGGAAAGCTGTCAGGCAGAGAGTACCAACACAGTGCCAAGAATGGGCTGCTTGATGTGCACAGCCTGCAGGACTGCTCCTTTCAGCAGTGCTGATAGGATGGACAGTAATCCAGTCAATAGCATGCAGCTACCACATCTATCAGTGGGGACACTGTCCCAAAAGGAAGCTCTGCAATCAGGAGTGTGATTAGAGGCAGGAAGAGAGATTACAGCTAGGAAAACATGTTGAGCAAGAAGACACTGAGAATAGTGGGACTTGCTTTACAGCAGAGATAAAAAAACTGGGAATGTTATAGAAGTAGGCAGGACTATCAGAGCTGTATAGAAACCAGATCATCACAGAGCTTCTGTTGCTGTGTCTCCTAACACAGGAACATCCTGGATGTGCACAAATACACCGTGGAATTGAGAAATTATGTTTGAATGTATCTAGAGGAATGGCTTCTCCACACGTTGCATTTGATGTCTGGAGATAGAGAGGTCCAGAGTAAAATAGGATGCTCCTCAAAGTTATGGGAATATTCACTATTATATTAATGCATTTTTATAAACAAGAGTTTAGGGACAGTTATAATATTGGCAGACAACTGCTAATAAAGTAAATTAGCAAGCAGGTTCCCCAGCGGGCAGTTTCCCTCTTCCTTAGGAGCACCTGGCTCTGAATATAACCAGAGTTGGGATATTGATGCAGATGTCCCAGGCAATTTGGCAAGCCTGAAGTTTTCCCCTTCTGAAATTACTCCTTTAAGTCAACTAAGGTTCAAAATGCTCAGTTTTCTGTCTTCTCTCCTCTGAATTTTCTCACTGTCTACTGCTGATTTCCTTACACAGGGCTGGTGCCAGCACACCAGGGTGCTCTAGCCTCCATCCATGCTCCTACAAACTGCAAAGGCTGAGGTTAGTGAGACTGTTTTTATACAGACCTTTGTTTCTAGCCAGGGCTTGGTTTGTGGCATTTCCAGTCCAGTCACAAACCTCTGGAGGAAGTTTGGGCTTGAGAGATTTGCAGCTTCATTTTGCTCACTGTAGAAGTTGGAATAGCTTGGATAAACACTGGTTAATCAGTACAACTCCTTGTGCTTATCTGCCATGAACCCAGGCTGCCTACTCACTACTACTTCTCCAGCACTAGCTTTCACCAGACATAATCACAAACATTCCTGTTTCCTGATAACATGCAGAGGAGCAAAGCTGATTCAGAAAAGTTTTTTCATGCATAAGAGCACAGGCAGCTGGGGCTGCTGCTTGTGCCCACAGCTGATATTTCAGGGGCTTGCCAGAGCCAGCTTGAATTCCAGCCCAGCTGCAGAGATAGGGAGCTGAGGAAGTGTGGCTTCTGAAGAGCAGAGATAGCCTGGGACAAGCACTTGTAAGCACTGAAGTAGCTCTCTTGAGTTTCTCTTCTCAATAGCACCATGGAGTGTGTGCATGAGATGGTGACAACAGAGAAATGAAGAACTGACTGGAGGAGTTGCACGATTCTGAATGGATGCTGGACTGTAGTGGATTTTTGGTGAGCCTGGTAAATTCAGCAATTTTTGGGTTTGTAGAGGGAGCAGCATTATTTTAGGAGTTTTCTTCTGCTGAGGGAAGATCCCTGACCTCTGGTGGGCTTTCCCTAAACCATCCATAGATCCAGGTCTCTGCTGGGTGAGCACTCTCACCTCCCCCTGCCCCTCCTGTCTATTCCTTGCCTCTCCCTTGAACTGCCTGGCAGTGCTGTCAGCCCAGCCTGACTCCCTGCACTTCTGACCCAGGCACTGGACTGGGGAAGCCCTGGGCTCCTGCAGGCACAAGTTAGAATCCTGGAATTGCAAAGTGCAAGGCTGGCACCCCCAGGATGCTGCTCAGGCTGCCTTGCACCAGCACTAGGATCCATCACTAGGGCCTGCTGAAGCTTGGACAGCAGACCTGCCAGCTCCACATTTTTGCCACTCTAGGACATGGAGAACACTGGGAAACAAATCCTAGAGTGCAGGAGACAAGATTACATGTTCACATACATTATTTTACATCCATTTGCAGTTCTCCTAGGTTTTGGTTTTTTTAATACTTGTCTGTTTATTTATTTTCTCATGTTGCCAGTGACATTAATAGTTTAGCAGCAGCTGCTGCCAAAAGAATGAACCAGTTTATAGGCCCAGTGAAGAATGACCTTTTACATTATTGGAGATAAATAAATCTTTGTTCCCCAAGCAGAAGAAATTATTTCATTCAGTAAAGTAACTAAGCAAGGAAATGTCTTCTCTCAAAAGTGTTCAAGAAGTGCTAGTAATGCAGAATACAATCACCACAACAGATTTATTTAGCCCTTTTTCCTCCATCACTTGTCATATACTTTTAAAAATAAAATGACTCCCAAAGGGACCAATTCACAAGACATTTATACAAAAGTTATGTCCAGCCAAAGCAGATGGAATGCAGATAGTGCAGGATATGACAGGGGAGCAGATGTTTTCTAATCATTCCCCCATCATTTCTGGTCACTAGCCAGCTGTATTTGGATTACCCAGTCCCCACACACAAGCAGCATGGCTTTGCACTCTGCAGAGACACTTGGTAATCCAGATGCCTGCTTGGGAGAAAAATTAGGAATCTCAGCACTGGTATTTTTATCATGTCTTGCTCTTGCACCTCATTTGATTGGTAAAAAAGAGAATGAGTATTAGAAGTTAAATCACACATTTCATAGCCATCTCCAGCACTGGAGCCCACTCCAGCTCCAGGGGAGGTGAGCAGCCCTGCAGGGCTGTGTGTGGCTCCTAGCTGGCTCCTGGCCATTGTATCCCATTCCTGACCTTTTTGGCATGCTCACTGGCATTTCTAAGTCACTCTCTGAATTCCATTAAATTTTGAGAAGTTTTTTTTGCCCCTAAAGACTGAATAATTCTTCTACCTGGATTCTAAGGAAAAAAAAAAATAAAATCACTTATATATTCATTTAGACAGTGGATAAGATCCAAACAGTTTCTAAAGGAGAAAGATTTATTCCAGTCAGACCTGCTGTGAAATCTCCCCATTAATTTACATACATACATACATATGTGGAGACAGACACACAGAGATGCCCATACACATCATCTATCTCTGCATCTATATACATTCACACATAATGCACTGCAAAGTTATGCAGAGACAGCTCCATGATGCTTTAGCCCATGCTGTCATGGAATTGAGCCACAATGACATTTCCTGAGTTAAGGCAGAGCTGCTTCCATTCAAGATGTTATATGGATAGAAATCCCACTCTCTATGTATGAAGGTTCCTGTTTATTTGCAGTAAAATGGCACCTCAAGTAGGCAAACAGATTTGTATTTCTCACAAGCTCCTGGGCAGGTTTGTGGCACCTGGGCAGGTTTGTGCCTCCTGGGCTCAGGGCTGTGTGTTGTGCCTTCCCTACACCAGTCCCTCACATGGCTGGTCTCAAATGTGCCTGCAGACATTGCACTCAATCCTCAAGGCTGCAGAGCTGGTACAGGCTTAGGGCTGTAACCAGTTTAGGCACATATGAGAAGAGTCCTAAATTCTTTATAGTACACTCCATACACATACATCCCTGTGTGTAGGCACAAATATTGTGTAGCTGGTCTACATAGGTACAACCTTTCCTTTCCACCAACCATCAGGTAAGTTTCTAAAATTTATCTAAAATAAATCCAGAAACTTTTATAAAATTTCATGGGTGAAGGACTGTGATTTTAGTGTAGACAAGGGCCAGTCTGGGAAATATCTCTGAAAGGGTTGCCTGTATAGAAGATATTAGGTATACAGAAAGGAGGTGATAGAGAGTCCATCAGCCAGCTTGCAGACAGAGGGACATTGGGCTGCTTGGGAAAAAGCAGGAAGGCAAAATCCTGATGCTCAGGAGCCCAGTAATGTTATCACTGCTGATAGTGACACACAGGGGAACATTTCAGACCAGCTGGACTTTGTGAGATCTCATATTAGGGTTTCACAGGTCTGAGTTTCCATCCCTTAGCTGGATTTGTGAAGGACTTGGCTTTCACTCAGATGTGGCCAACACATGGTCCTTCCCATTGTCTTTCCAGGAAGCAGTGAGGCTGGCATGCTCCACTGCCTTGGCCAGCCTTGGCTGGGAAATGCTCCTAGAGCAAATGGTGTTTAATTGCTCTCACATACCCAGGGAGGAGAGCTGAGATGCCTTTGGCAGGGGCTGAGTGTGCCTGGAGGTAGATGGAGAATCAGGTTTTGTTCCTGCCTTGTGTCAGGCCCCTCCTGGTGTTGAGACAACTTTGCTCTTCAGATCCCCCAGGCAGCCAAGCCCTGCTCATGAGGGTGCAATTTACAGCAGGCTTTGTGTGGGTGGGTCAGCTCACAGCAGAGTGATGCTAACCCAAGAACAGAGCCAACAGCTTTGCTTTCCCAAGGATGATGCAAAGATAAAACAAATTATAGCCAAAAAATATTTCTTCAACATGAAATCTGCAAGTTGTCAGGAACATGGGATTGCAATCACAATTCTGTCTCGCTCTCAGCCACACCATAAAAAGAAGGTCACTAGGATCCTTCTGCTGTGACAGCAGACATGGCTATTGCTCTAGGTGTGGCAGCAGCAAGACAGTCATTAGACAGAGGAACTTCTTTACAGAAAATTGTTTAATTTTTCCAGCCTGGAAAATATAGCTTGTCTTGTGAGCAGGACCAATGAAGAAGCATAAACTCTGCAAGAGCAATAGACCTAGCTTGAAAAATTCATATCCACACCTGACCTTTCTGTTTTCACCTCTGAGAGATCATTTCCAGAGAATAAACCTGGTCATTTGTGAATCCATTGGGCAAACACAGCCCTGTCATGGTCCTCTTGTTAGCTCCAGACATCCACAACAGATGAACAGATGCCAGCATCTGACTCAGGGGTTACAGTGGGCGCAGCAGAGGTCAGATATAAAAGTTTCCTAAGTGTTGTCTGTGACTTTAATTCAGTAAAACACTGAAACACGTGCTTAGTCTGAAATTGTAACACAAGCAATAGTGACTTGTCTGCTTAAAGCTGGGCATGTGGTTAAGTATTGTGTTGGCTCCAGGCCAGCATGTGCAGCATGAGGCTCCTAGAGCAGCAACCAGCAATGCACACACGAGGAGGGAAGGCATCCCCCTGACCCCTGAACTGAGCTCTGCAGGCAGCCTCTATGAAACAGGGAAAACCCTGAGAAGGAGGCAGCAGAATGACTGCCCAGCTTTAGCCTGGCAATGCCTCCTGGCACAAGAATGTTCCCCCTGTGTAACTCTCACACCATCAAGGTGGCTGGGTCCTCCTGCCCTTTTACCTGTGACAAGGGTGAGCACAGAATGAACAGAGAAGTTGTGAGCTGCCAAAGCTAGGAACAGAATCCCCAAACTTTGGGTCATGTCCTGAAGAGCAGCTGCAAAGGCAGGGCCACCAATGCACAGAGCTGCTTGGAAAGAGAGCAGAGCTTCACCCTGCCGTGTTTAGCAAAAGGTGTTTTGCTTGTTCTTTGCAAATGTGCAAATTGCAGCAAAAACAGTGACTCACAGCAGCTCTGGACTTTTTTCCTCCTGCCAGAAATAGGACTTGACACCTTGAGCCCTGCTAAATGCTCAGGGCAGGGAGGCTGCAGTGACTCCACCATTTCACCTGGGCTGCTTGCTGTCACCTGTGAGGTGAGGTTGTATTTCAGGTGACTCAGGGTGGTGCATCCCTGGAGGCTTTGCTGTGTCAGGACCCATCCAGCAGCGGTGAAACTGTGCTAAACAGAGCCCTCACCTCTGGGTACCCTGACTATCACCTGCTCAAAGTGTCAGTGCCACTCTGAAATCATGGCTAACAGACAAACAGGAGGATTTTTAAAATGAAGAATATATGGTGGGTTTTAATTGCTCTGTCAGATCAAGTGGCAGAAAAAAACGTCTTTTGTTAGTTAAGAAAATGAGATGCATTTTGCCCATTTAAACACCTGTGAGATTAGACAAATGTGCATTCCATTAGAAGAGGTTTTCTTTGAGGAAAATACCTAATGCTAGGGGAGAAAAAAATAGCTGAAGGAAGTAACTTCTAGTGTTACACTGTGTCACTTGTGTATTGTTGGTGAATGGTGCCAAAAGTTAGATTTCATTCATTAGAAACCATACACTCTTCCATCTGAGCCTGTGACTGAGCTAGGATCTGGCGTTTGTGTCTTGTGGGAAACGCAGATGAGATGTCAAAAACATTTCTATTCCAAAATAAAACACAAAGACAAATTGCTTAAGCACCATGTATGAAAAGAATCAGAACTCTTAATTTTGCTTTTGATTTGTAAGCCTTGAAATGCTTTTATATGTTAAAAAAAAAAATTAATGAAAGACATTATGAAAATTTATTCTCAAAAAGAAACTTGAATCTTTCTCTGAAGTGAGTTCATTAACTGGGTGGGTGGTGTCAGTACTTTTGAAATGTTTCATTTTGGAGCTTCCCTCTAAACAAAATGTTAAAATTGGCTTCTGTACTTTTTCCATTTGGAAGGAACTACCTTTTCTTAGTCTACAGTTCTCTCATAAAGAATATGAAATGTCCTCTGAAAAACTGCTCCATGAGAGATGGGTTTATTTCACAGACCACTGGAAAGCAGTCAGCTTCAGCAAGGGCAGTGTGGAGGTTTTCAATGGCTCAGGAATTCATAATGATTAGACACTTAAGCTAAGATGATTCCCAAAAGGGATTTGGAGTGTGGAGCTCTCAGTAATATTTGGTCGTAAATATAATTCAGATTTTAATACCATGTGTGGTAAGCAATAGACTGAAATGAAATTCAGTGAATTCAATGAAATTGCCAAATGCTACATCTTAAAGATGTACTTGAGAGTAGCTATCCCTTGGATTTAGCTAATGTACTGGGATACATCTTGCCCAAAAATAAAGATATATTGCATCAAGAGATTTGAAACGGATCCATTTTTTTTGTTTGTATGTGCAAATTTCTTTGTGTGGAAAAGCAATATATAAAGCAAAGGTGAAATAACAGAAAAAAGTAAGTTTCCAGAACAAATATTTCAGCTAAATTTGTTTTGATGAATGATATCCAAAAGCAGTCTTTTATATTTATATATATATACACAAATGTATATATATGGCTTTCAGATATAAAGTAGTCTTTGTTAGAAATTTTTCTGACTTAACCCTGATCCTAGGCAGAGGCCTCTTATCTATACAGCATTCAGTAGTGGAATAATCTGATTAAAAGGGTTTCAAATGCAGGTAATTTTATCAAAAGCACTGAGGTATTCCAGGGCACGATTACTATCATACTGCTTAATTATATTTTCTTTCTCTAGAAAAATGCAGCTATCTGAAAGTGTAATGAAGGGATTGCTGTTTGTGTAGCTGTGAAGAAGGGAAGCTCCCTGCTTCATTAGCAAAGCAAATGATTTGCCTTTGGCATTAGTTAACCCTAAGGGCTAAATTCCACTCCCAAGTACATCAAGAGGAAAGTAACAAGGGATAGACTGAATTTGAAGTGCTGGTAGTGGGAGCAAAATTTGGTCCTTACCCTTCAATGGGAAAGCAAATATAATATTCCTACTTTCCATCCATCATGTCAGATAAATAGATGGTTTGATTAGATTACAGAGCCCACACTAACAATGATGTATATTTGGCTGAATTGAAAAACACCATTAAAGTGGGATTCCTGGAATTTAGCAGGAAAACAAAATATTTCTTCTCTAAACTCATTATACTTACAGAAAGAAAATTGGGTAAGTAAATGAGAAAGCTTCAAGAGACCCTCCTGTCTGTGTTTAGAATTAAAAGCATTTAAATATGTTCAAATTTTAATTTTTTTTTTCCTGGATTTGTGAAAACACTTTGGCTACTTCTGTCTTTGCAAATCTTTCACTTTTAAAACCAAGATATTTTTAACATCTTCCCATCTAGAGCACAGACAGAGAATAATGCCTGTCCAAAATCTGAAAGAAGCAATAGACCTTTGAGCACAAGTTTCCCGTTGGGAGAAACATTTTTGACTTTACGATGTGTTGGTAAGCACCGTAAGCACAGCTTAGATTTTGGCACAGCTCGGGGACAGTGCAGCACTTGGCACTTTGCTCCCAGCTTATTTTCCTTGGTCGACAGCTGGAGACTCCAGGATTTGGGGTTTGCGCCCACAATTTGCCTCCAGGCTAGGGGAAACAGGCTTCCAAATTTTCGATGGAAAACAAGGGGACAAAGCTGACCTTGGCACTGGGCAGCTCAGGATCTGAGGATCGGTTTTCACAGCAGCCCAAAGATATGCAAAGGACTTGGCCAGGCTGCGTTTGGCTGCAAGCCAGCTCATTCCAGAGGGACTGGTGGGAATGCAGAGCCTGAGAAGGGCTGTGCTAAAACAGGAGGGGACCACGCTCCTGTCTGCCTTTATTTCTGCGATTTTAGGTTTTTATTTCTGTAGAAGACCTCTGCAGGGGAAACTAGCATGGAGACATTTAGCTGTGAACGCTGGCAAGGGATATTTGGTTGAGTGTGGAAAGGGACTGAAAAAGGGAAGCTTCATGATGGTGGGAGGAATATTGGGGGATTTTTAGTCCTCTGCTTTTAAGGTCAGAAAATCACTTCTGTGTCATCTGGGCAGCATAACACTGGCCACAGGTTTGTGGTGAGCCATGAAAAACCATCCTGGATTTTTCAAGTTTTGCACTGATTTCTCTTTCTTGAGTTAAGCTTCATTTCTGAATAACCTTGTAATCCCCATGTGCCAGGTATTCCCTACATTCCCATGGACATTTTCCCTTCCTTCCCTCTTGTCCATACACACACAGCAGGTAGGCAGAATTTTGTCATCCAGTGTGATTTTTAAAGGTATACAGGGAAGGATTCCAACATTATTAAGCTTTCTCACATTAAAAAGTCTAATTTATTGTTAATAAGTTGTAGTTTTTTCTTGGGCTTGCAATCCTTTTGTATGTTTTGTTTGAATCCCTTTACTGCCAGTGCAGTAAAATTTTGACTGCATCTAAAAGCATTCCTAATAAATAATCTAGAACTCCACTTATTCCCCATTAAAAAGGACTCTGTTTGTAAAATTCTTCTCACATTTAATGGATTTTTCCTTGCATTCAGAATTTCCATCATTTGTAACTGGATCTAGTGCAAAACCTTGTGGAATAAATTCTGATCCCACTGTATAAACTGAGAGTAATTTAAGTGACATTCGAAGAGCTACTCCAGATTTGCACAAGAATAACCCTGAGAAGGGTCTATTGGAAAAGCAGACAGGTTTGAATTTGTTAAATAAGGCATCACATGTACTGCAAAGCTGCAAACATTGAATTCAGGTGCACTTTACAATGCATCCAGTGATGGTGCTTCCCAAGGGCACTCACTGACTTAGCAAGCACTTGGCCAAGGAAGGGACTAAAACCAGCCCAGACCCTGAGAGGCATTTGGACTGTGAAATTGCATTGCAAGCCCATTCCTAGAGGCTTCCATCTAGTTTGCAGGAGAGAAAGAGGAGCTGTGAGCCCTGCTGCTTGCAGGTGGAGCCTGGGTGCCCAGCAGCAGCACAAGGAAAGGCAGATGCCAGGGAATGGGGCTGCAGAAGGGGATTCATCATGTCAGGAGCTCCTAAACTCCTGAGCAGAGGCAAGGGGAACATCAGCCTCCCCTGCAGAGACTTGTTTGTTACAGCAGCACAGCTGTGACCATCTCCCCACAGCTGGATACCTAAGCTAGGTTGAATTTTCCTTCCTCGTGGAAATTTGGCAGGCATTGTGAGATTTCCCCTATCTCACAGCCCTCACCCTCTCCAGGGCCAGGGACCTGAGTAACAGAAAAGTGAAAAATTCAGGTGGGAGACCATTTTCACGTGGGTGTGGAGCATGGAGGGGTAGCTCAGTCTCTGCAGGCCACAGAGGAAAAAAACCAGGGATCACTCAGGGCTGCTGCCTGTGACAGGATCACACACACTTTCCCCATGGAAGAAGGCAGAGCACCATGGACTGACCAGCCACCTCAGGCAGATGAGACCTCACAGAAATTCAAAACAAATATATTTAAATTAAAATCAGAATTAAATTAAATTAAAATCAGAATGAATTTGTATGGTGGTCAGTAAGGCTGAGAAAATGTCTGAAATAATTGGCCATTAAAGATTTTATCCTAAAAAGTTCATTCATCCATAAGATTTGGTACTTCCTCACTTCTGCCACTTTGACTTCCTGGTTCTCCTAATATGAATTTTTTGCAGGTATTTAAAAATACACACCTGTATCTACAATAGCTAGATAATAAAGGAAAATGGAGAAAATTGGTGATGTTATCCATAATAGTAGCCTGTTCCCTGCTTCTATTAATGTGTCTATAGAGAAGTCCTAGAAATGAAGGAGACCTGCCTGTCTGGGTGACTACCTTTCACCAATATTTGTAAGCAATGCAAAAGAAAGAAGTCAAAGAACAGATGATTACAGTCCAAGCTTGTAAGGAAAAACTTCTACTTGTTTTCCATCCTTAAGAGGTGCACAGTGATCTCTTCTGGTACCTCTTAAAGTCACAATTCTAAGCTTTTCCTTAGCAATGCAAAGACTATATAAAACTCCTCAGGTAAAAAAATTGCAAGTTGAGTTCTGTGTGGAATCACATAATTTTGGGACCTTGTACTTTAAGCAATGACAGCAACAGCAGGACATGTTAACAGACAACCTACAGCTGGCTGGAGAATAGTGCTGTCACTTTTGGGGATGCTGGATTTGTGGCAGTGTCACATTTGGGGTGTGGAACTGTTATTGCATCTGTGAGCCTCAAGAAAAGTGTGTTTTGAGAAAGCTCTGTGCTAGAAAGGCATGGCAATCAAGGAGTTAAAAGGTACCTCAAAAGGTAAAATAGATGGAAACTGATTGGTAACAGGACACTACTGCATTTTAAGTGGTCTTGAGTGGGTTTTGTGTGGGAGGGTGATTGATGGATTTCTGATGAAGCTGTTGTGAAGAAGGGGGATTTCACACAGGACAGAAATTTCAAAGCATGCCAGTAACTTTTAATATTTTTCTCCCCAGAAAGAAACTGCAAAATAAAAACTGAAAAGTCTGTGGGTTTTTACTTTTTCAGTAGGAAATATTTGGCTCACATTTGTTTTGCTGTTGCAAACAATGACCCATTGCTAGATTATAAACCATCTCATTCCCTGGCTGGTTGGACACTGAGAGCAGCAATGTGTGGGTTGGAGCACTCCAGTTTCATTCTGAAAAACAGCTGATGGGTTTGTCTGAGGCACAAGCATCCCTGCAGAAGGTGAATGCAGCCAGTCAGTGCATGTGAGGATCTCATCCTCCTGCTCTGTGGAAGCTCTGCTAACATTACATGCTTTTAGGAGTATGTGTGGCAAAAAAAAACAGGTATGCACATGTATATCCACTTAAAGGTTCCCCCTCCTATGCAATCCTATTTTTGCCTAGTTCACTAAACAGGGATATTTATGGATTCTTGACATTCATGCTGCCTTTCTCCCTCAATGTCTATATACAGGGGTAAATGAATCCAAGGTCTTGTCTCAAAGGAGAGGATATCTGCTCATTATTTTACAGTGATTGCAAATCATCTTCCTTTTAAAGTATCTTTTATAAACAGTGTCCAGCTCTGGCTAGCTTAGGGCCATAAGCCCAGTGTACATTTGACTAATGTGCATCTCTGTGACTGCTGTGCCATTTCCTTACCTGTGTTCAGCAGCACAGACTATTGTGATGAGTCAGTGATTGCATTAGGAACAGCAGAGCACAGGACATTGACAGGACAAGCTCAATTTGAAGAAAATAGTTTAAAGAGCAGCAGCAGAGCAGCTCTGGCTGTGGATCAGGATGATGGGGAGATCTAGCAGACATCCACATTAAAGATGCTTCTAACAGAATCTGATCAAGAGCATTTCAGACTAATATTCTCTAGTTGGACTCTAGAATCTTAAAGATATTTTCCAATCTAAATGATTCTATGATTCTAAGATAATGGGTACAAGATTTTCCTGGCAGTCAAGTAGAGAACAAGATTTTACAGAGAGCAAGACCAAGATAATCACTTCCTCTCCAGCCTTTTCCAAACCCCAGAGCACAGTAGAGAAGGCTAGAAGAGCAACTAGAAACACATATGCACAGCTCAAAACCCTGTGTGCAGCAGCATATGTAAGGACTCCCTCAGTCTTCAAGGGGTGCTGTTGAGGGGCTTTTGTAGCACTCTATTTAACCCCTTGGGTGATACCAAAATTGTCTAATGTGCAGAGAGGGTGGAATATGTCCCTTGTACACTAGAGAATATTAGTCTGAAATGCTCTTAATCAGGTTCTGTTAGAAGCACCTTTAATGTGGATGTCTGTCAGATCTCCCCATTATCCTGATCCACAGCCAGAGCTGCTCTGATGCTGCTCCTTAAACTATTTTCCTCAAATTGAGCTTGTCCTGTCAGTGTCCTGTGCTCTTACATAATGGGTACCTCCTAAGCAAGCTCATTCTGCCAGCACTGAGGTGAAGACCCTGCCAAGCAGCTGGCACTCTGTGAGGTGGTGGTGAGCAGAAGGCTCCTCTGCAGCCCAGCTGTGTGCAGGACTGTCTGCAGGGAGCACAGCTGTATGGCACACAGCTGTCCAATGGCACACAGCTGTCTGCAGGATGCACAGCTGTCTGTCTGCAGGCTGCCCCAGTGCTCACATGGCACAATGTGGCACACAGCTCTGCCTGGGACACACCTGTCCCCAGGCCCTCAGCTCTGCAGGGCACAGTTATCTCAAGGTGCACAGCTATCTCTGGGCACAGCTGGCTGTGGGGTGCACAGCTGCCTGCAGGACACACAGCTGGCTGCAGGACACAGCTGGCTGCAGCTGCAGAATTCCAGTAGCATTGTTCTCCCCAAAGTGGATTCACCTTAATGCAGTTTAATTGAGCCTATCCAAGTTCATGCCTTTCCTTAGCTCAACTTGGCTTTGTGGGTTCCCAGTAGCTGTTGGAGATGAGGTTTTTCAAGCCCCTTTTTCCAGGTGGGAGCAGGGTATCCTCTTGCTGAGGGCTGCCAGAGATTACAGCTGGTGTCACCATGAGCACTGCACAGAATCACCTTTTCCATGACATTATTTTGCAGGTAAAAAGCTTGGAAGGATAGACCCCAAGAAAGGGAATGCAATATGACAAACTATGTGACATCTCTCTGAAGGGTTTTAGATGAAGCTTATCTTGACCTGGGCAGGAGAAAAGATTAGATGATCTCTCAAGGTCCCTTTCAGCATTGTGAGAGAAAAATGAAATTCCTCATGTGAAGTACAGAATGCTACTGTTATACATGACCATGACCAAAATATTTAATAGTACTGAATAATTAATTGTACAACCATCAGTTGGGTCAATTATTTACTGGAGGTGGTGAGAAGTGCCAAAAACTTTTTCACCCTACCTGCTTTCCCACCTTCCCTGCATGTGTGGCAGTAATTCACAGCACAGTGGGGGCTGTCTGGCCAGCCTGACAACCTTTTTAAGGTCTGGTTTGAATTCTTTCAAGTCCAAAGAATCCCAGGAGGTTGAGTCATCTGGTGAAGGGAGCAGCTGCCTTCTCCATGCAAGGAGCAGCAACCCTGTGGCACACAGCACCTTCTGCAGGATGATTAACTTCAGACTGCTCTCCATGTAATGAACTGTACTTTATGGACTGGCAGCTGGATTTCCTGCTCCATGTCTGGCAGCTCCCCAGTGTGGCATGGCAGTGCTAGCAGGAGGAAAAGGTCAGAAAGCCTCTTGCAGGGTGCAAAGATTCAGACAAGGCTGGAGAGCAGAGCCAGAGAGCAGGAGATGGGGGTCACAGGGCTCCAGCCTAACGGGGCAGATGGGTCCCAGGAGATGGGGAAGTGGTGTGGGGTGGGATGGGATGGGATGGGATGGGATGGGATGGGATGGGATGGGATGGGATGGGATGGGATGGGATGGGATGGGATGGGATGAAATGCTGCTCCATGTTCTGGCTGGGGATATGCCAAGTTGGGACCAAAGGTTATCAACAGGATTTAGTCCCTTCCTGTTGCAAAATGCTCTTGCAGAGTTGCTGGAAAGCACTGCCAGGCCACTGTCCCACTGCAGGCAGACCCTAAGGCTGGTTGAGCCCTCCTGCCATGCCCTGGATGTGCAAATAACACCTCCCAGTTCCTGTGCCTCCCTCCATGGGCCAAAGCCCCACCACATTTTGCAGTGCAGACCTGCAGGAACAGGGGCTGCAATCAGGCATGCAGTGCCAGGGGTGGGAGTGCAGGAAATCACTGTGTGAGGATGCTGGTGAAGATTGGGATGCAGGAGAGTGGTGTCATTCTGGGGGTTAAGCATCCACATTATGCACTGGCTATGTCCCCACAGCAGGGCTCAAATGCACAGCAAGGACACCTGGTTCAGCATATTCCTGTGAAACAAATTTCATTTGAACTGCATAATTTATAGCACCTATGGCACAAAGAGCTGTCCCTTCTCCTGGGTATGTTTGCTGCTGAGGAGCAGACAAGCATCAGGAGGATGCACAGGAGGGGGAGGGAGCACACAGGGAACAGAGTGACTGCCCTTTCAGCAGCCAGCCTGCTCAGATTTACTGGATGCAATGTGCAGCTACACTGGGAGGCTTTTCATGCTTTCTGATCACTATCAAGCAGGCAGCTGTTTCCACAGACCACATAATTAATCCAAGATTTCTTTTCTAGGAGTGGCATAACCTAACTCATAGCCCATTATTGTGTATGGTGAATTAGAGTTGTTTCTTTTCCAGGAACAATACTTTGTGCTTTTTAACATTCCAATTGCAAATGAAATTTACCTCATTCAGTTCCCCATTGCTCAGTAACCCCTATTCTCAGGCTGAGGACCCCTGCATCCTCAGCACTTGCTGTCACCTCTCTTTTTGCCTCTTCCCAAATCATTCCCAGGTCTGTCATGCAGAGATTTCACTGAGGATTGTGATCCTGCCAAGAGCCCCCATCACACAGCCCATTATGGCCAGAACATTGCTCCAGGACTGGTACACATGGACTCCTTCTGCAAGATGAGAGCCTTTACTAGGATAAGAATAAACAAGAAAAGGAGAAAAAAAAAAAAAGTGAAAAAAAAAAAAGTAAAAAAACTCTGTAGATTTAGAATATTAATGCATATCCAGTGGAAATACCGGAGATTGTTGATGTAAAAACAGTCTCATTCAGACAAAGTTCCTCATAATAATTTCTTCTTTGTACCCAGAGCTTAGAATGTGACTTTTAAGAAGCTGCAAAAAAGGTGTCATTTGCTATGTTTAAGAAAAAACAAAATAATGAGCAAATCCATGAACACGGGAAAAACCTTAATATAAGCAAGCCCAAAACATCTGGGTTTTTAAGGAAAATTCTATAAGCTCTCTTTCAGAGAAGAGCCTTGAAAACTGAGGGTTTTCAGGTAGAAGTTGATGGCTCAGTGATCATCTGCAGGACACCAGGTCTGTCCACAGTCACTTCTGTAAGACTGCCCCAGAAATGTCACACAGGTGGAAGTGGCAGCTTGGGAAATATTTCCACCATTTCTAGGCAAGCTAACTTTCCTCTGTTAATGAAATTGCTGAGTAAACAAGTTTCTGCTGGATCAGAGAGGCACAGTTAGTCCAAGAATGTCCCAGTCTTAGATTTAATGGCCTTAATCCATTAACTACTTAATTTACATATTATAGTGATTGACTCAGATCCAGGTGGAATTCAGAACTATGGGTCAGTATTATTCTGTTCCTCAGGGTTTCCCTGGCAATCACATAACATTTATTAGAGCAGCTAGAGGTAGAATAATTCCATCATAACCCCAGAACAGTCACAGCAGCCCCACAATATTGGAATGTGGATCCATTCCAGGGGATATTTGCTTTGCAGTAGGCAAGGTGCTGGTTTCTAGTGGGTAGAGGAGGTGAAGAAAAGGACTTGACATTTGAGGTAAAGGCTTAGAGGGTGCTCACATTTCCTCTTGTAGAAGCAGGCAAGAAAAGTTATTTTTGTCAAAGTGATGTTTTCCAGTCCTCCAAACTTAAGCTTCCAGGTCTGTCTTTCTGCCCCTAGGGTAGGGTCTGACTTGAAACTGAGCCCTTGTTCCTGTAAAAGGCTGAAGGAGTTTTCCAGGTGCCACTCCTGGTGACTTTCAGCCACTGCCAGCACTGGTGGGGCAGAGCTGAACCTCTCAAGGGTCTGTGATGGTGGCTTAGAGAAGCAAACCTCCCTTCAGAGGGGTCAGGTTGGGCAAATCCTACTTTGCTCCCTTAGCTGACACTTCTGCTGGAGCAGGGAACAGCTGAGAGCTGTCCTGCACCCTGCAATCTTAGATAAGAAGGGAACAGATGAATCTTTCCTTCTGTCTGCATCCTAGGCAAGGACACCACCACTAGACAGAGCCACTTGTCACTGACCTGCTGCCATTCCTGCCAGACTGGAAGAGGTGTTCAGGGCTGTGTTAGTGTGCACAAGTGTTAATGGCAGGCATGTGAAAGCTCTGAATCTCTGTCCTATGGGAAATGGAGATATTTTAGCTTCTCCTTTAATCTTAAGACAAAAATGAAAGAAGTAGAGGAACTAAGAGGAAGGAAAAGTCACAAGAATTAGCATTTTTGTGGGATGGATGTCCCTGGAGATGTAATCTGAACCCTCAAAAATGTTAATTTTCCATGGATAAGGAAGTGCTGATGGCTTTGATGTGACAAAACCTATAGCTGGAGCAACATTTGGTGTTTCAAATGGTTGGTGCTAGAATGTGGTAGGAACACAGAGCTGCTGGAGTCAGAGGACTCATCCACTCCACTGTCCTACCATCACAGACACAAATATTGCAACCCCAGCATCCACCTGAACGTAATAAACTCAGCCTAAAAGCAGATATCCAATTTGGCTACATCTGGAATGCTTGCTCCTGAACACCACTGCTTCTCATTTCTAGTAAAAATATAATTAGGCTTACTAGGTCTTGTATCAATATTTCCCTTTGGCTCTTCCTTCTCTGCAGCTTTTGCCAAAAGCCATGCAGCAGCTTTGGGGGGTGTAGCCACACTGCCTCTGCTTTGCTGAGCTGCACAAGCCAGGCAGGCAGCTTGGTTCCCTTGCACAGGACAGACTCCCCAGTCTCCTCAGCATCCTTGCAGCTCCTGTTTTGCTGGATTATGGATGACCAGATGTGTGCAGACAAGTTTTTATTAGATTTCTGCTTTCTGGCATGAATATTGCCCTCTTCTCTTGGAAATGCTTTTCTTCCTATTGCCTGAGAAAAGTTCTGCATTCCTCTGTCAGTGTTGTAGTGGGGGCTCTGAGAAAGCCTGTGTATGTGAGCTGCAGAGCTTAGCTCCCACTGATGGTCTGTCTGCCAAAGGAGCAATTCTTGAGCCTAATCCCTGTGCACACATATTTATGTGAATCATTTTTGCCCCATTCATCTTAGTCTAGTTCCTGAGACCATCTGATTTTTTCCTGTATGCTCTATAATTACATGAAAACTGGCATTTTCTCATCTCTGCATTCTATTAAACCTCTGTTTCATAAGAAATTTGGATGAGGCATGTTTCTTATTGTTATGTCTACTAACCAGTTTTCATAATTATTTGCTTTAATTTTTGCAGTTCTTTTTTGACAGTATTCTGCCACTGTTTTGGATTAGTGGTTTTGAGCTGGTAACTGGGGTCAGAAAAGTTATGTAAATTGGATGGAATACCATAAAAAACAAAATGTGTCTTCAGATTAAAGCTAGAAAAAATGTTAGCATTGCTGAGGTGATTTTGGGTTAACTGATATCAGATTCTACCATAGTGACTCCAGTGAGCTTATTTGAGTCAAAGAATCAGGACTGTACCTAAAACATAGATGGTATTGCACAGTAACAAACCTGTCCCTTGGACTGGAGGCTCTTTCTTTGCCAGCAGAGTCCAGGCAGCCAGCAGAGAGGTAGGGACCTGAACTGGGCTCCTGTTTAAATCACCTCTGACCCACCATGGGCATGACATCACCTTTTTCAGGAGCTATTTAAAGGCCTGCAAGGACTGGAGCCATTAGTTCATCCCTTCAGAGGAGGTGGAGGATCAGACTGTTGCTGGGTAGGATCTGCAAGAAAGCCTCAGCAGGCATCAGAAGCAGGTGCAGGTTTTCTGGGAAGGGTTTGGAGCTCTCCCAAGAAGAAACAGGTTTCCAGGCTACAGGTCTGATGCTGAGGAAGGAGATGAGAGCTGCATGGCCTCCCCATGGCTGCATCCTGCCCTGAGCTGCACCTAGGAGCTTCTGAAACATCTCTCTAAGCATTTGGATGCCTTTTTAGTCTCCAAGTATTTCTGGCACTTGAGTCGCTTTCTTCTTCACCAGCCTTTCCATTTGTGAAAGGAAAACATTTTCATGTCCCTGCCAGGGAGGTTGCTGGGATTGGCACATTCATGAGTGTGAAGGGCTGGATTCTGTACCAGGGACAGGAACAGAAGCCCTGAGATGCTCATCCCTGTGCACCCAGCATGAGAATGTGCCAGCCTTATGGCAGGGCTCCTTGCTTGGCTTAAGCCTCCAACATACTTGCAGGAAGAAAAGCTGCAAACAGAGAATACAAATGTGACCATTGTTATTTGCAACTCGACTTCCAAACTTCTTGCCAGATTATAAATCTTGGCTGCTTGTACCTCTGCCGTTTCTCAGGTCTGAACCAAAAATATTTATCAAGGAAATAATGCTTGTAACAATGATCTCAGACTAGTGCAACTCATTAGCTAGCAATGTGCCTGCAGGCAGTATGAAAGATTCGACCCATCTGGAATTAAACAGCAAGGGATAGCTGGAAGCTGTATTCAATACTGATGGTGGGAAAAGCCTTAAAACTCCTTGATTGCAACACATGAAAGCTGTGAACCATCAATAACCAAAAAAATATGATGTGCCAACTATAGGAAAAGTAACAGCAGGGCAATGCCATTATTCGAGGTCATTCCACCTCCATCTTGCCAAAAAGGGATAAAGGAAGGGCATGACATAAGCCAGATCTCCAGCATCCCACTCCCTTGTCAGTGGGACATAATTGGCATTAAATAATGAATGTGTCTGGATTTAATATAAATCTGCTGCTCAATTACTTCATCCACTCAAGCAATGGAGAGCTGCCCATTTCAAGAGTTTATAGGGGATAACTTGCTTTAAGTCAGACATCAGAGGCCCAAATATCCTAATTAATATGTTATTAAAAAATTCTCAAAATTATCATAACTTGTTCGAAGCAGGGGAGTTAAACCCATAATTGATTACCAGGCAAGTATCTCTTCTTTATATAATGTCTTTTTGTAGCTGATTAGAATTGAGGGCAAGCACTGCCAATCTTTTTCTATCACTGGCAGCTGCATCACTGGGAAACAAAGCACAACAGGAGAAGGACAAACTCTTTCTATGGTGTCTTTGACTATTGACCCCATTTTTGGATGAGGAGGTCCATTGTGTTTTTCTCTGCAACTTCTCTTTCAGCAAATGGAAGCAGGGTAAGTGGTAGAAGGATGGCCAAGGAGGACATTGAGCATTTGGGATACACCCCAAGCTCATGGAAAATTGCAGAGGCCAAATGCCAGTAGGGATTTCTGGATTTGAACTGGGTGGTCAGAATTGGGTATGGACACCATGAAATAGTTACTGTGAGAAAGCAAAACTGCTGCCTCACTCTCCCTCTGGGAGCACCTTTGCCTTGCAAGGCTCTCCAAAGCAGAGTGCCTGTCTGCAGCCTGTGTGGGGTATTTCAGGGTGTCACCCCACGAGGATTGTGCCTTCCCAGCCTGGGTGATACTAACAGGGAGGCAGAGAGGTTTGACCCCATTAGCTGCCAGCTGTTTATGGAATGGCTGGGGCACCAACCCCAGCCAAAAGTCTGCACTCCACATTAATAAATGAACCATTTGAGTCGTTGTGACAGATTGATGGACTCATAAAAAGCAGGATGGAAAGGGACCTCAAAGCATCATCTAGTTGAGTGTTTTTCTGCCTCTGCTCTGAAAAGTATCAGGAGACTGTCTGTGAAAGCCATGCAGAAAGTCTGCTGCAAACCCCCCATACACTCTCATGGGTGCCAAAGCATAGTGAGGGGAAGGAAAAGACAACATAAAAGTGCTCAGAACTTCATTTTCATCCAGTAGTGAAAGAAAATCATGGTCATAATGCTGTGTAGGAGCTGGAGATTCCACTCAGATGGTTTGTGGGTCCTTTCATTAAAATAAAATAAAAAATCCCGCAGCTGCAGTAGTTCAGACTCTTCCTGTGTTTTCTGGAAAGACCAACTCTAACCATTCATGAGCAAAAGTATTTGAGTTTCCTGGATGGATCCCATTATTTTATGCCTGGAAATATACTGTGGATCTACAGATGCACAGGAGAGCTGTAGGCAGGAGGGGCTGAGCAAGCTCCATCCTAGTGCAACTCTAGTGATATCAATGCAACACAATCAGGCAGTATTTTCCCTTTATTAAAAAAAGGAATTAATTACTAATTTTTCTTTTCCCATATTTATATCTGATTTTTTCAACTTAGAGAGTCTTAAGGTTTTTAAGCACATGTGACAGTGCTCTGATTTCTGAATCCTGATTTGGGTGGAGAATGTATACATCCTAACAAAGAAATAACATATTATCCGTCCTTTGGTTTTTTTCCTGAGTCATATTTTAAAAATAATAAAACATGAAACTGTATTTTCTTTTGCTTGACTTTACTTACACTATTATATAAAAAAACAAAAGATATTCATTGTAATGTGTATAAATTGCCCACCTGTGCACAGTCAGCTGTGAGCTATCTTTGGAGGAATTTCTGGAACTTCAGAGAACTGTTGCCAGGGATGGTGAGGTGGGAGTACATTCAGCTAAATTAGTCCTAGCATTAATAAACCTCCCCAGAACCTCAGTGCAGCAATACCCAGCTGGGATGCTGCAGAGCTAATAAGTGTTGGTGGGCCCCAGCTGGCCCTGTGCAGAAAACCACCTGGCAGGCAGTGAATCCTGGTCCCCAGGGAAGCCTGCAGCACACATGTCTTATCCTTGTGCTGTGCAGGCATCCAATCCTCCTTCCTCTGCTGGTAATTCATTCCTGGAGCACGCTTCCAGAGTGGTGAGATCTGAAAACATTGTCTCTAGAAAGCCCTGTCTGGTAAAATACTCAGAAGATGGAAACTGCAGTATAAAGCATCTGGGTTTGTGTTCTGTCCTCTTGGGAATGATGGACCTGTGGCACTCAAAGGCAGCCCTGTGGCCTGGGTTCAAAGGCAACATTCAGCTCCAGGAACAAATTAATGTGGCAGCCTTTTAGCCCCAGCCTTAGCTGTACAGCTCCTGGCACTGCAGAAGGTTTATTCAGCCACTGGGGTTTCCTGGTGGTGTTGAGAATATCCTAATTCTTTAACAACCCCCAAAACATACAAATAAAGGCTTCTAGAACTCGCGGTCCACTTTTGCATTTCTCAGTTTTTCAAACAAGTGCCTAAGCTTTATGCAATTTAAGTAATATGTTAAGAATCAAAAGCTAATTTCCATTCTTTCATTTTGAACACAATATTGGATCAGAGAGCAGGATAATACATTTGTGTTCAGTGCATCCTCCCTGATTTTCACCCAGCTGTGTGCTGGAGGTCTCCTGTAGGTGTGGAAGAAGCCAGCAGTTGAGTTAAGTGGTCAGAGTTTTAGAAAAAGGATTTGAGTGATGCCACAAACAGCTCAATTGATGCTGCCAAATCCATTCACCAACCTGTGGCTTTGTTCTCCCAGTGTGTTATCTGGGGACTAAGTTACTCTGACAAGTCTCAGGTCTCTGGGACTCCCCACTCTTGTAGGAACCACTTAATTACAATCCCTTTCAAACCCTGCCTGTCCTGAGACCAGAGTGGATTTCTGAACTGGCCATTTAAGTTGGAGTTGCTAAAACCTCTGTCAGTATCTTAGTACAACATTCTGCTTTGGCATCCTGGATCTGCTATTGGAGGACAAAAGCCATAACAGAAAGCAAGGCATTCCTGAGAGGCAGTGCAATTTGTACAAGGCATCCTGATGTCACCCTCCTGGTGCAGCACGGAGCTCTTTAAAGACCCCTCTTTGATCCAAGCTGAACTTTAGCCCTTTGGAGTTCAGAGGTTATGTCAAAAACTTTCTTCCTGGCTTTTAGTGTCAGCAACTAAAGATTTAAGCCCTAATGGTGACAAAATCCCATTGTTTTCTGTGCAGCAGGACTTAGGTGGAATTAAATGCAAGGAGAGGTGCAGCAGCTTGCTGCTGGTAATGGTGTTTCTCTTGGGATCTCTAGGCTTTCAGGAAGAAACTTAGTGCCCAGTCCTAGTCTGCACAAATGTGCTAGCCAAAACTGCCTTGTCCAAATGCATTTTAGTGAAAGAAATTAAGAAGTATCCCTGCTTATCCCGTCTTCTTCTATGTTACTGTTGGCTGATAGAATTTAGAGATATGTAACAAACCACCAGTGCCCAGAGACCTTCTCATCACTCAGTTTCCCATGGACAGCCTTGAGGAAAAAAAAGTGCAAACGCTTTGCTTATGGGTATCATGACAAAATTCAACTTGTAATATGACCAGTCCAAGCCCAGATGAGTAGATACTTTATGTTTCCCGTAAGCCTCAGCCTCTAATAGGGGAAAATAGCAGAAAAGTAAGGCAGATGCTGCCAGAAAATATCTCATCCCCTGGAGGGAAGGAAGAGAATGAAAGAAATATCTGGTGGTACAAAATATTTTGCCTAGAGAGATTTTGGAATAGTTCCCTAGCCACAGTGGGCAAATCCTTATGAATCTCTCATTTGGGCTATGTACTTACAAGTGCTATTAATGCACCTAACAAAGTCCAGTCTTTTGTAAAAAAAACACAGTAAATCACTTCGGTGTGTCATCCTCTAGGTGACAGCTTGATCTACCATGAAATGGGGTGAGAGCAGAACCTTGCACAGTGGGATCTGCTTTTGCCTCTGAAATGCTGCTCCATCACTGCCAGGGAGCAGATCCCACCTGGGCAGCACAGCTCTCTCTTCAAAGGCCAGCATGGAGGAACTCCCTAGGACAACTTGAAAGCACAGCAGCACGGAACAGAAAAGACCAGGGTCACATGGAGCATGGATCACTCCCCAGGAGCAGCCACACAGCCTGCAAGAGCTGTGGCACTTCCTGGAAGCCTCTGAGTTGCAAGGTTTCCTGCATTAACTAGCTGGCTGCTGGAATGCTGGGGTGGGCCCTATAAACCAACAGTGCTGGTTTTGATGGCTCCAGCATACAGGGTTGCATGACTGTACAAAATTCACACCAGTTTTGATTGCCTTTAAAAGGGAGAAAGATATCAACCTAATTTTTGATCCTATTATCCCAAAATTCTCCAGAAACCTTGCTCTTGTCCTGTCTGGTCATAGCCTGGTACCTTAGATCCTTGGGTTTTGTGTGGCTGTGGAGGAGCATTTATGAGAAGGTCACATTTGATCTTATGTGTGTCCTGTTAAATACCAGACCACTGAGTTCTCTGATGTCTGTGAGTGCCTGTCAATGTGGTGCTTCTTGGACACTGAGGGTCCTGGAGAGCTCAGCCCAAGAGTCTGCTGACAATATAGGCAAATCTCCACAAATGTCCTGTGTAAGTCACTGGGTTGTCTGCAGGCAGGAGCTCAAAGGCCTCCACAAGGTCCTTCTAACAGTCTGGAGTACAGGCTTGAGGAAGGTGTGATGTCATTTGGTGAATATGAGAGAAAACACAGCAATGATTTGTAGGCAGAAGCAGCAGGCAGTAGAGCCTGTAATCCTCAGCCATGTCCCTATGGTATTCATGGTCATCCAGCCTGGCAGGCAGAGCAGAAGAGCATCCTTCCAAGGCAAGGAAAGAGAGCCTGTACCCCAGTGCTGCACAGCCCTCTCCACAGGCAGACACACAGCCAACAGCCCTGCTTGGCCATGGGGACTTGTTAAATGCCAACTCTCCTTTGCTTCAAAATGCCTGCCAATGCCTCTGCTGTTTCACACTGCTTCCCTCAGAGATCCTGGATAAACATCAGCTCTCCACCCCTGGGAATTCCTGCACTTGTTTCTCTTTGTTCATTGCTGCTTCAGAGGATTTTCTGAGCATCAGGGCTCTGGGAGAACAGCCCCACAGCAGGGACCTCTCCTGTGCCCTGAATGGCAGAGCCAGGAGCATCCCTGGCACAAAACCAGGAACAACTGCAATTTCTCAGGACTTGGCACTTTGAGAAAAGGAAGTATTTTGAAATGCTCTCTTTGTTTCCCCACCTCAGCATGTTCCCTGAGGAGAGGGTGTGAGAGCAGCATCTGTGAGGGCCAGGGATGCTTTGCACAGGGGAAAGAGCAGGGCAGAGCTGAGCCCAGAGACAGGATCAGGACATCCCTTGGGGGAGGCACTCCCAGGTTCCATGGAAAAGTGCTGGGGGATGCAATGAGGAGCTGTGCAAAGGACAAGTGGGTGGCAGGAGGCAGGAACCTCTGCCAGGTTCCTCCAAGTGTGGTTTGTCTCCCACAGGCAGGAGGGTTTGCTCTGCTGCTGACAGGAGCAGAAGACATGGCTCACCTGTGCAAGCTGCAAAGAGCTGACTGGGGACAGTGTCCCTGAACTGCCAGGTTGCCTTTTACCTCCAGGTTAGCCTAGTTTGTAATGATGGTGAACTCCCACACTAAGGCTCAGAAAAAGGACCAGTGAAGGTGTTTATTTTTTTTTTCCCACATCTTTTCTTTTTTCTTCAAAAGTTTTAGGAGGAAAATATGGCTACAAATAGATTTAAATTTTTGGCTGATTGTGGCAAAATTATTTGCCTTTTCTCTCAATAGAGTTTATTACTTTTGCTGTATTTTGAGGGGAATTTGTTGGAAAAAAGATCTGCTCAATTTCTGTGAGGCTTCTGTGCAGAAAGATTTTTTTGCCATAGTGGTACAGAAGTGGCATCCCCCAAAGCTTTTAAATGTGGGTTAATGGCTCTTAGCACTATTGCAGTGCCCTTTGCTCTTGCAGAAGGGTTTAAACTTTGCTGGCAGATCCAAAGAAATCCAATTCAGCCTCCTCAGTTCTGCTGTCCAAACTATTGTTATCCAAAACCATAAACCATAGTCCAAGCATAGCTATAGTTTTGGACAGATATTCCTGACCTTGTGGCTTGGTGTTGTTCATTCTTCAGTTTCAGGCTATATTAGCAAGCCTGGGAAGGAATCCATTCATATAATTATTCCAGCATATCAATTTGCTGCTCTTAGAATGAAATCACTCAGCAGTGGGAAGCACATAAAGAGGACACACAGAGTTTAATGTAGGAAACACTTTAATGATGAAGAGATTGCCAGAAGTATCTTGGTTCAGTCCAGATCCCTAAAAGAGTAATTTAATGGGATGTAGCAATTCCTTTGCATTAATTCAATGGGTTTTTTTTCTGTACAATGGAACATGTGGTTTTTTATTCAGTATCACTAATCAATGTGTCACAGATTGTAGTGATTCCTAAAACCATTTTCTCTCCATTGTCTCTCATTCTCTTACTGCTCCCCATCCCCACTGCCTCCTCTCTCCCTGTGAATGCTGTGACCTGGATGGTCTGTGTGTTCTGGTCATGACAGGACAGTGACAGTGGCACTGTGCTGCAGTGCATCCTTGTGGCACCTGGAATGCCCAGCTGCCTGTTGGAAGGGCAGCAAGCACACACCATTTTCACTCTGCACTAGAGAGCTTTCCAATGGTATCAGCACTATTTGGAAGAGGCATGTAAGCTGCTGGGCAGTGCAGCTGTTGCTCCCCTCCTTATCCTGGTGTCCAGCAGATCCTGTAGCCTGCCAGGGTCAGGGCTCTGGGCAGGAGCTGGGGCTGGTGCTGCAAACACGAAGGGAGGTGCTTTGCTGGGGGAGGACACACCAGCTGTGTGGACCCTGGGCTCAGTATTCAAGTCTTGATCAGATTTAAGTTGTCAAAAATTTGGCACCTAGATGACTGAAGTGTCTCTGAACACCTGTGGAACAGAATAAAAATAAAAGGATGAGGCTTTTGGATAGGTTGCTTACTGCCGAGTTGCCAGTGCTCAAGTCTTGTAACTGTTTTTCTTAAACATCAGCTGCCAGAATTAGCATACCACTGAGAACAGCAGTTAGCATTTCTTAACTCAGTTTCCTAAGGAAGCCAGGCTGACAGGATCACCATACCTCTCCATCTGCCTCTTGATCCCTCCCCAATGACCTTCAAACTTCTTAGCAGACTGGGTGGAGGGATGAAGTCTCAAAATAATTAATTCTGTACAATCATTGCAACACTGAACAAGAAAGGGAAGGAGAGGAATCTTGTTAGAGCCCTCCCAGTGGAGGGATTGGGTTGCCAGCCACACTTTTTGTTAGCCCCTGGTGCTTCTGCAGAGCCAGCCAAGGCAGACACCAGAAACCAGCCATCAGCACTTCTGCCTGCAGAACAGTTTAACTCACCGGCAAATCTTCATGGATCAAAACAACCTGTAGAATGAGAAGCCCACCAGGCTCCAGTTTCAAAAGCCTCTGTGGAATATGCCCTGGATAATGGTATTTTGAAAGCATGGCTCTTTGGATGCTTTGCATGTAAGCATTGCAGTGTGCCTGTGCTTTCCCCTTCCTGGCACTCCTGGGAGAAGGGTGGAGTGTCACATCTGGAACTCTGTGACTCAGCATCACTGTAATGATACCTCATCACCTTGCACTTCTTCTCACAAAACCTTTTCTGAGGTGGGCAGGGCTGTTGCCCATTTTCCTAAGAGCAAACCATGAGACAAAGTGATTTGCTTCAAATCATAAGAAGTCAGAGGCAGAGAAAATTGAACCCTACTTCTGCGATGCCCTAGGATCCCATGCAAAAACATGTAAGACATGGTGAGAACTGCTGATGAAATCACCTGTGAATAAGCAAAGCCATTGCATTCACTTAACATGTAAATAATAACAGCACAAAACCTCAATTTATAAAATATTTTTGATTTGCACTATAAGTTCCCGAGAATAAAATCTTTCACATTGATCCTGCAGCACATTGTTAAGCTTAATGTGAGACCACCAATATAAACAACTACTAAATGAATACCAAATGATGGTACCTGCTCTCAAGGATTTCCTGTAACATCTGTTAAATTTTGACTTAGTTTATGATTAATAAATAAGGAGCATAACTTCTCCTTTTGCTTTTTTTTTTTTTTTTTAAAGGTGCAATGAGATCATCTAAAGCATAGTAAAACATCTTTGGCAGTCACATTCCTCTGACAATTTTTTAACTGAAAATAGAAAATCAGCTCCACCATTTTACCCCCTCTAGCTGAGCATTATTTACGGGCCCACTAGAGAAAAATTTTGTAGGCTATTCCTTATTTAGCTGAAAGAAAAATAAATTCAAACGATTTCACTAACAGCTGATTCCTTGGATCATTTGAGCAACTCTTTTACTTTCAATAAAATATATTTTTTAATGTTTAAATATTTAATAAAGTGACTGAGAAGCCCATGCATAAAAGTTCTCATTGCACTTCATGACATGGAAGGTGATTGGCTGTTTCCAAAGAGATTTTATTCCTCTGTGCATTAGCAGGGTCTCAAGTTTCACAATTAAAAGACATGCTTCTTTTATGAAAGCCCATATTGTGAACTGAGGGGGAGAAGGGAATTCACAAAAATCCCCACTGCAGAGCTCAGCTGCATCCTTTGGTAGGTTCTTTTTAGTCAGGAAGAATTGTTAGAACTGAGGAGACTGGGCACTGCAAACATGGAGTCATGGGCCAGCTGTTCCAGCTGCAGCTCTGTGCCATTTCCTTCATCCAAGGTGAGCTGTGCTCCTTGTCCCTCCACACCCCATCTCATGTGGCTGCAGCCCCGGAGCCTCAGCAGATATTCCAGCAGGGCAGGGCTCAGGTCCTGAGGCAGGAGTAATTCCAGAGATATTTGGGGCTCATCTCTGCCAGAGGCTTGACATGATGAGCTGGTGCTTGTGAATAACATGCAGGTCCTGGGCAAGAGAGGAGATGTGGGCAAGGGAGTCACACCGTCTCCAAGTGTGGTAGTCAGCCCTCGACAGGATGTAAAAGTTTAGAAGACATTTAGGAAGGCTTAGAGAAGATTTAGAATTATGTGAGACCTGGTTCCAAACTGAACAACTTGCGTCTGAGTAGTTTGTTAGTAGTTTGTTTCCTCAGCAAACAGCTTTCTGGACAACAAAAATGTGATAAGGTGAGCTGGATTTATGCAAATTCTCTCTGCTGTACCCTGCTGGGAAGGGTCAGTTTGACTAAGAAAGGCAGTGGTAGAGGAACAATAGAAGAATGTCAGTAAATGAGCAAAACCTACCTAGCAGAGGCAGGTCTGGGCTCCTGCATGACCCTGGTGGGGTCAGGTACCCTCCTGAGGTAACCCCCTGGCCCTGCTTGATGCCAAGCATGGTATTTATCAGCTAGTAACACAAATGAGTCAATGAACGGGTCCCCAGGGGTTAATATAGCACAGAGTCACTAATAACCTAATTACCATGCTGAGGAATGTGAGATTGCAATAAGTCATGCTTTTATAGCTCAGTTTTGTACTACAGGATGAAAATCCTCCCTGTAGATGTAAATTATTATTTTTCATATAAATACTTTCTAATACACCAATGAGAGTGCCTGGGAGGCTGGGCTATATGGTAGGATAAAGCAGCTCTGGCTTACATGAACATGCATGCTTCACAGATTGCTGCCAGTGTCTCTGGGCATGCCTCTGAGCCTGTAAGCAGCTAAAGTTCTTTAAAACTGAGCACTGGTTTCCAGCGATTCCTTTGAAATGCTAACGACCTTGATCACCCTGCAAGCTGGAGTACCAGCTCATGCCCATCTCTTCCCTGGGACAGTTCTGGAAAGAGCATTCCCTGTGTTGTGGTTTAAGCTGCCCGGGTGCCCACAGCCCAGCTGGTCTCTTGCAGGTGGGCAGCAGGGCAGCATGATGCCAGTGAGGTGGTGGGATGGGCTTGGGGAACAGCAGAGCTGTTTGGGCCCCCAAACCTCCTGCTCTGTGTGCAGGCTATGCTGGAGCTGCTGTCATAGAAAGGCACTTGGGGAAATGGACTTACCAGTCAGCAGCAGCTGATTGCTGGTTTTGTTTGAAGTTGTCTCAAAAGTCTGTCATAGCCCCAAATCAAGCATTCAATTTTATTTTTAAATTTTGCTTTGAAAAGTTCTTCAACTTTGATGAGTTTGTCACAAAAAAAAACATTGTAGGGAAAACTCCCACTATCTCAAGTGGAAAACTGGGATGTTTCCCTCTAACCTGTATGAATATTTTATTTCTGTGTTTTTATTTTCATATAAAAACTATTTTCTGAACTTGAAAAATATCTAAAAATAGCTTCCAACCCTTTAAGGCTGGCTTCATTCAGTTTTTTTCCTTTTACAGTTCATTAACTATGTTTTACTCTGTTCTCTGGCTGTTATATCTACAACTTGTATGTCCCTATGCATTGTGTGAGAGCAAGGGCTCTGGTAGCTGGGGACCCTTGGAGAACTGTGACCCTGTGGCCAAGGGCACTGAGCACAGAGAGGCTGCCTTGGCACAAATGATCTTAAAGACTAAGTCTGCCCACAGTGAAGTATTTTCCAGACTCATGACCCCAGATCCAGACACAAGCCTCACTTGTGCTTGAACTTCCACCATCCTCCCAGCCCCTAGTTTGGCAACTGCTGCTGTAGTTCATTGAAAGTTTGTCAAAACCCATACAATTCCACAAACCCCACAGTCTGAAGAAATCAGCATTTTTCTCCTGAAACCTGTTCTGCTGGAAATTTCCCAACCTGGTTCTACAGAGAGCTATTATTTCTGAAACGTTTTTGTAAACATTTATTGCAGGGATTTTCTTAATGACAACAGCCACAGACTCTGGCTGAGCTTAATTTGGCAATTTGAAAATCTCACTCCTTTTTGTCCCTTGGCCAGCTGGAGTAAGGGAGAAATTTTTTGTGTCTTTCAACACCACCACTGTGGTTTGGCTGCAAAATATGCTGCAAAATGTTTCCTGGAGATGTCCCTGTGCCTGACACAGCAGTACCGTGGAACCCAGGGCATTGCTCATGATAGTGGCAAAATACTCAACATTTGCTTAGCATCCTTCTCTTAAAAACCTTCAACATAAAGGCAGGCTAACCAGTGTATAGGGAATTACAAGTAGATAGGAAGAATTTCAGAATGTATCGCCTCATGAATTTCCTTCAGTCTTTACTAGAGAAGGAACACTAAGTCTCACGCCAGAGAAAGAGGATAGACCAGATCAAGAGGCAGTCAGCAGTGGTCAGGCTACATCCAGAGGGACAGCCATTACCACCTCCCCACAGGAAAGCTCTTGCTTTCTACCCACAAAACCCTGAAATCACTTTGGAGTCTGGCACATGAACCTTATTCATGTTTTGTAATTCCCTAGCAGAGTGGTGGTGGTGAGAGGTGGCAGACAGGGAATCAGGGTGGGGGGAGAATCCCTTGTGGGAATTGCAGCAGGACTGAAGGCATTTCTTGTATGGCTTCTGGGATGGTGTCCCAAAGGGTTGCCCCTTTGTGCCCAGGAACTGGAGCAGAGGAGCCCACAGCCCCAGTGCACCCCTTCCCTGCCTGGGCAGACAAAAATATTGGCCAGGACAGCTTTGCTCCCAGTGCTGTCACAGGGAGGTGGCCAGCAGGATACAGGCTGCCTGGATGTGACTTCATTCACTGCTCTGTAAGCCAATGTCAGCCTGCTGTTTTTCACATCATCCCTGGTCCACAGCTGCAGTTAGGAGAGGAGAGCTCAGCCTGCAGCACTGGCTGGGGATATTACAATCTACTCTTCCTGTTAGCAGCCTGCCTCCTCTTGCCCCAGAGATCTCTTTCCCCACAGATGCTTTCCACACTGGAATGTGGATTTGATTTTTGTGACCATTCTATTCAAACCCCCTGTCCCTCAGGTGTGGATCACCTGCTCTCTGTTCCTAAGTTCTTGTGTCGGTACCTTACACAACTAACTCTAGGATCTGTCTATTCTCCAAACTTGAGCCCTGCTGAAGGCAAATCCTCACACCTGCACTTTGCTGATCTGTTTGGCTGTATGTTCTTGGATTCATAAACTAATCTCCTCAAAAGCCAATTTTTCAGTCCCTTTGCACAGCAAGAGAACAAGCAAAGGATTGCTGGTGCATTTGGTTCCTTCCTACTGCCACAGTAGGAAGCACACTGAGCAGAGCACTGTGGCATTAAAAAACCCAAACAGCAGGACTTTTATATCTGTGCTGGTTTTTGAGAAGAACTGCTTGGTAAGAGTAAGACCTAATAAAGAGTGTAATCACCCTACAGGAGGTGCCCTGAGCGAGGGCAGAGGGTCAGACTGCCATGAGAGGGCACGTGCATCCCCAGGCAGCTTGGTCACACCAGTGCTCGCCTTTGGGCATCAAGCTCCTCACCTGTTCCCATTGCTTTGGCCCACCACACAGTGTCCTCCCTTCCATGGGGTTGCTCCCTGCTCCAAGGGACAGGTCCTCAGCAGGACAAGCACAGGCAGCTGCTTTGGGGAGGCTCAGATCGCTCTACACAGGGCTCCCCACACAGTGCCAGGCTAGGGCTGCTCTCCCCTGTTATAGAGAAACAAAAATATCGATATTCAGCAAAATTTAGATTGCTTTGTTTTACATAGACAGAGCAATGCAGCACTGGGGAACGTGAGGAGCCATCACCCACTCCACACTCCATCAAACCTTGGTTTGCAGCTTCTCTTTATAGTATGGTCTCTCGTTGTAATCGATAATTGCTGTTCTTTTTCTGTTATTATTTTGCCGGGTAAGCAGTGGTGGTCGAAAAACATCCATGAAATCTCTGGGTAATTTGTCAAGTCTCGTAGATAACCATCTGGTCTTGGTAGATAAAAACCAGCAGAAACTGGGAAGTCTGGTCTTTGTAGATAGACAGCACTGATCAAACAAAGGTGGGAAGTCTGATTTGGCAAAATCTATCGGACTATCGCAAAGTCTGATTTTACAAGCTGGTTAGTAGATACAACTTATTTAGAAAACATAATATTCATAACAGGATGACTTAAAACAGAATTATTTAATCATGTATTTTCCTCTATCTAGTGCTCATGGTTCACTTCAGACCTTAGTATTCTGGTTTATACAAACCCCAATACTCCTGTGATTAACACGACTCTTTTATCACTTATCACGCTCCCATCCAGGATCCTGCCCCCATCCTGCTGTTGATGCCTGAGGGGGGTCAGGGCCTCCCTGCTGGGCAGGGCGGGGCCACGTGACACATGGGGATCACGTGGCCAGTGGGGCGGGGCCACATGGTGCCAGAGGTCACATGACTGGAGGCAGGGCCACATGATGGGGTCACATGACAGGCAGGGCACACATGACATAGAGTAGTCACGTGACTGGCAGGGCACGGCCATTTGACACCAGGGGTCACATGACCCCACCCCAGTCACATGACCCCCTGCGTAGAAAAGCTCTGGGGCATTAGAACTACCTTCCAGTGTGGGAATGGCAAATAATGTGTGCAGGAGCAGAGAGGTCAGGCATTGCAGAAACCCCAGAGCCTGTCACGGGTGGGCCGGTCATGGATTGTCCTCACGCTATTTATAGGGGTCAGGCAGATGAAAAAACCTAAAAATCTCCTCTCTGTGGGGTCCCTGCATGCTTGGTTGTTGCTGATTCACACCATCCTGAGTGTCGAGGATGCTCTGCAGAGAGAGATACACTGAGGCTGTCCAGCTCTTATGCTAAAAACTCTCTTCAGACCTCCTTAACAAGTTCAGCTGCATCTAATATAAGCACCTGGGAGAATCCGTTTGTGTGCTTCAGGCACCAAATAAAGAAAGTAACATGTTTTTCATCAGGTGCCTCTAATTTGTCCATTTTTAATGTTACAGTATCTGTAGCACTACTTGAATTACAGCCCAGAACACATTCTCCTCTAAAACTGCTTTAGAGGTAGTAGAAACCACACAAAGCAGAACTGCTAACCCTCTTTCCTCCTTAAATCATTTCATATTTCACAGGTCCTACAAAATACTTTGCAGTTCAGGAGAACAGTCTCTCTGGGACACCACACATCCCATTATAAATAATAGCCCAAGTGTTGCCTGGAGGAATATTAGTAACATTTGCCAATTTTAAAAGGTTTGTAAAAGAATTTCCCATTATAGGATATTGCAAAGCAGCCATTTCAGTATCATTTATGTTTCAATGTTTTTCTAAGTTTATTTGTAATTTCTAAAAAAAAAAAAAAAAGAAAAGAAAACGCTCCAGTAGAGAAGTTCCAATTCTCTTTCTAGGAAAGATTTTCCTCCAAGTGAGAATACTCTGCAACCCACACGGAGATGGAGTGATGCAGCCAGAGCCAGGCCAGCCTTGCCCTGGTCCCTGCCCTTGCCTGGGCTGTTAGCCCTGGCTGCTTTGCCTTTGCCCCTGTGCTGCTGCTCCCCTGGGCTGGCAGACTGAGCTGCAGCTCTGCCTCCCAGCAGCCTGCTCCTGCTCTCACCCCAGGGCACTGGTGGGCAGCACAGAGTGGGACTGAAGCAGAAGGGCTCCTGCTGGTTTTGTTAATGCACAGCTGGACCTGCAGCTCTGGCAGCTGTGAACATCAGGGCTCAACTAATAATAGGAGTGGATGTAAAGCAGCAGGAAGAGTTCAGATGGCAACACCGGTCTGCTGTGCTCTTCACTGGCAAAATGTTTCTGATTAGAGTCACTAACACTGATCATCTGCACAAAGCAGGCTCTAAACTGCTCCTGGATCAGGGCTCAGCTTCTGCCTCTCCCTGCCTGCTCCCACAATTGCTCCATCCCTGTGCACCAAGTGCAGCCTGGGCTAGAGGATGCTACAAGCTTGAGACTTCCCAGGCTGGAGAGGAATTCAAACCCAGAGGTCTCAGCTCTTGCTCAATTCCCTTTCCAAGTATGTAAGTGGAAGGGAGGAGGAAGAGACCTCTTCTCTAAAAGAAGAGTAAATATAATTTGATATTTGGAATGTGAACTTCTTGGTGTGAAATGTTCTCCAAGCATGTCTTGGCTTTTCTGAGATTCAAGAGATCAGCCTCTAATTTTAGGATCCATCTCTGTGAGAAACTGCTGCCAGTGGACCAGGTTTTGGGAATTTGGGCTGAGAAGGGAAAATCTTGGCACTGAGGGTCTGTAAAGCCAAGGAGCAGAAGAGATCTAAGACACTGGTTTTTGGAGAATCAGCCAAAGGCAGCATGCCCATGCCTTAGTGCCTGATTCTCTGCTGTAGCATAAATCCACTTGCTCTGTGATTTAAACAGAGGCCCCAGCCCAGCCAGGGGAGCAGCTGTGGCCCAGGCACACTCTAGTGCTGCTGCCATAAACCCCTGTGCAGAGAGCACACCGAGGCACGGGCATCAGCATCTTAAACCACTTCACTGAGATTTCCCAGAGCTCATTTTCAGAGCCTGAGGTCTTTAACTGAACATAGTCTTCCCTGAGCAGAAGGGCATCAGTTGTATGAAAACACTGGAGATAGTTTGAAGAGTGTAACCACAATGTGCAACGCAGACACCACAGCTGTTATTCTGTACAGAAAACTCAGTTGAATCTTCCACATTCCCCCAAAGCCCCTGATGTTTGAACTCCATGAGGAAACTGACATCCTGGGGTTGCATTTCCTGCAAGCTTTCACCCTAAACAGGCATAAGGCACTGTGGGTGTGTGACACTGTTAGACCCAGCAGTCCTCAGAAACCTGGGGAGAGGGATTGAGATGAGCATAACAGCAGTGGGGGGGAGGGAGTGGAATGGACATCACTGCAATTGCTTGGAAACATCATTTCTGATAAACAAGCAGCTAACTTTAAAGCAATTTGATGGCACAAACACAATGGTCAGCACTGGAATGAGCTGAAAGGCAAACAGGATAGTGACAGCAGTCAAGGAATGTGTGGCACCAACTGTGTGTGTGTGTGATCTTGGCAGAAGCTGTGCCTTGGTTTCCTATACTGTGAGATGGAGAATAGTATTTCCTTATATCACAGAACTCTTGTAAGTCTTAATTAATTTATGTTCATAAATCACTATGAGAGTTCAAGTAGGAGTATCCATTTACCGTGGAATTGAAAACTATATAATCATTATAAAAAACATTTTTTCTCTTTGATAAATCACAGCACAAGATAAATATTTTGCCAAGTGAGAACCCTCATCTTAATTTTGAACAGAAAATACCTTTAAATTGAAACAAAATATTACTTAACCACAAAAGGGCTTTCCATGTCCAGACTTGTGAACTTATAGCCTAGAGTCATGATGACTTTCTATCAAATCTGTGTTGGAGTGAAATACCAATGACTGTAATCCTAGGGAAGAATCCCTAGACTGCAATATACCTAAAGGAGAAGGAAGTGAGGAGCAGTGCTCTCTGTGTCTAGGAAATGTTTACTTGACAAATATTTAGCGAGCTTGGAGGTATTTTTCAGAAAAAAAAAATGGTATGGATTCATGTTGATGAATGTTTTGCTTCTGATTAAATCTGAGCCTGTATAAACTGTGTGGTGACAAAGAAACCTGATACTGTAATGAGGAAACAGTTGGGTAGGATGTGAGAGATTGAAACCACAGATATTGCCATCCCCAGGAGAAATAGCTCATTCTAAGGGCTGGAAATTAGTTTGGGACTATTGGATTCCATTCAAGGAGTAAGTCCTATTATGCACAATATCTCCTAATCTTTACCTTAGAAATTGCCTTGAAAAGCCAAATCTTGCATTTGATAATTAAAGGAAAACATATGTGAGACAAGACGCTTATTTCTTGTCTGGGCTTTCATCAGCCTGTCCTGTATAAAACATCCCTGTCTCCAGTCAGGACAGATCAGCTTCCCTCTGCACACCCCCAGGTGGAAAATGGCTTTGAGCATTTTATAGACACAGGATTTCTAAGGCACTTAATTTTGGTTGTGCAACCTCGTCTCACCCTTCAATATTCATTTATTTATGCATTTAACCTACTTGGTGTGGAGTCCACTAACTTCTCTCCGTGTTCAAGCTGCTCCCAAAGCTGCTGTTGAACCATATTGCTTGGCACGTTATTTTTTAACAGAGGCCAAACATTTTGAAAAGTGGTAACCTAAAAATGAGTTCTCTAGTTCCTGACTTGGACCCTTATTAAAGCAACACTGGGTGTGTAATACATTTGGATATTGTGCTACTAAAATAATATGTTCACCTAGTCATCAAAGCTAACTTAGCTTTGAAAAATTATTAATAAGCATAAAGATAAAAAAACCCCAAAAGCCAAACAACTTGTTGCACTATATTTATATTTTTCCAGGGTAAAAGTTTGCCATACCCTGGGTAATTTCTGTTTGACATTCATAAACATTTTATTGCAACACACTTAAGTCATGTTGTATATCCCTGCTCAGCAATATTGACACCCAGAGGTCAGGACTGTGTGAAATGGCCTAGATCCTGTGAAAATACAAATTGGGTTTGTGGTCAGTCAAGGCTTCGTACTCACTAGAGTTCCATACTCACCCCTAATTGGCCATTGGAGTTTTCCAAGCATTTCCTTTGTGTTCTTTTCTGGTTGCAAAGCTGAGTTCTTCACGAGAGAGGAGCTGGTTCTGCTGCAGGCACAGGAGCCCTGTGTGTGACAGGGAAGGCTGTGCTGGGTGCAGCTCAGCTCTGGCACAGCCCCACTGGCACAACAACCACCTGCACCACCTCCACCCACCCAGAGCAGGCAGGCAGCTTCCAGAAAACTCACTGCTCCTTTTGCCCCAGTTGAAAACCCCGTAAAAAGAGACTCAAGGTCAGAGCCACTTCCATTGGCATCCCAGCATCTTCCTGATGGGATTTCAGACCATGGGGAAGGGCTGAATGGTCCAGGTTAAAACACAGGCAGAGCTGGGAAAGTTCTGAGCTCAGCTGGCAGCTTTTTGGACAGAGGCCTTTCCAGTTTATGCTCAAATATCTCCTCATCACATCTGACACTTTGATCTGCAAATGCAGAAACATTAAAAGATGGGAACTATGCTGAAATTAACACTCAGACATGCTCAGTCTTTTAATATTATTTTTTCCAAAATGCTGCAAGTCACCAAAGTTGTATGGATAGTGTGAGTAATTGTTATATTTTATAGAGAGAAGAATTTGATTCCAAAATTTGAGCTAATTTGGAAAACATCAGTTAGATATACACCTAACTGCTTCAAACTGTGATGTGATATTGAAATGTTTTGTTCATATTCTTTTTAGTTCACCTCAGTTCCTCAAATGGTAAGACTGTATTTCCAAAGTTACTCAGGGTGAAGGTTGAAATTTAAAAATAGACCAGTCCCCAAAAGGGAATGGGAAGTGTTCAGCAGAGCCACACTTTCTCTCTAAGGCAAGATGATTTTAGGCAGGAAAGGGTTGGATCCAAATGCTGTGCCACAACTACTGACCCTGAATCATCTCTCAGTCCCCTGCTAAAAATGTGTTCTGTGTGTATTTATTGCTCTCCAACTGCTTTCCTTTGAGTGTCCTTGGAGCAGTCTGGCCCTGGAGCAAAGCTTTAATTGCTTGTGTTTTTAAGTGCTCTAAATCCACCTGTGTATTTTAGAGATAAGTTCAGAGGAAAACCAAAAGTAGTTAAATGGTTTTAACACGTTTGAAACCACTGTAGAAATAAGGGATAGACAGAAAGGCTGGTAAATGTAGCCATGGATTAATGTACTCAGGGCCAGAACTGTAACAAACACTTTTTTTTTTAACTTCACAAGTGGAAATTTTAAATATAGTATAAAAATGACACAATTTTTATTTTGTTGATTTCACTGTGTGTCATTTGAAATGTTCCCTGAAATCAAGTTTAAATTCAAGGTTCTGTTTCCCCCTTTTTCAATGGAAACAAACTAGCAATTTTGAAAAAAAAATTAGTTTTTTTCTGGAAAACTATAACATGAAGACACTGGATCAAATTTTTTCCCTATTTTTATTTTATGTGTGAATTTGCAGATAATTTTGTTTTATTAAAATTGCAGCACTGGTAGAGATTTAACCAGAGAAGCACTAACTTTCCTCATAATGCAGTTGCTCCAATGACATCCTTAGTCCTGCTTCCTGGGGCTGTTTGCTCAGGAGGTTCCTCAGGCCTCTCTTATAGCAAGAAGCTGATTTTAATAATCAGACTTCTCTCTAGGCATGTGGCTGGGGAAATTGTCTTCAAAGCTGGTAGGGCCTGGGGCAGACCTGGGAATGGAAACTGAGGATAATGTGATTAAGGGTTTGCAGGCATAGAACAATCCCTCAAACAAACTGGGGTTTCATGTTAAAAAAAGAGCCAAAATTCTTTGGCCTAAATAGGCTGCTTCAAAAGCAATTATGGTGGGAAATGAGCTAGAATAAATCTTACAGAAGTACAGCCCACAGCCACTATGTGAATGGTGTTTCAAGGCAGAGCCTCTTTCTTGCTCAGCACAAGGATAGACAGCCTGTGTGGTTTCTTAGCTCCACTGAACATCCTGACAGGGCTGAGCATCTTTTCCCTTTCCTTACTCTGACAATTATCAGGGAGTACAACCAGAGAAATTCTTCAGCAGCCACTGCTCACACCCCCTCTGGGGGTTGGAAAGATGTGTAGATGTGACACTTAAAGACATGATTTAGTGAACTTAGCAATGTTAGGGTACTGGACTTGATGATCTTGAAGGTCTTTTCCAACCTAAACAATTTTATGGTGCTATGATGATAAGAGAGCTCCACTTTGCTCAATTTCTATCTGACTTAGATCCAGCCAACTTCTCTATCCTCCCAAAACATCCCTCAGTCTTGGTCAAACATAGAAACCTGGAAAAGTTTCATCTGTGCTAAAATTTTCAGTAAAGATGCTGACCAAAATGTGCTTTATCTGTAGCAGGTGCTAGACTTTCAATTGACAGGAGCAGCAGAAAATGTATATAGTTCAACTATCTGTGTTGGTGCAAGAAAAAGCTCCAAGCCTCTGGCAGCCAGAATATCCTAGGAGCAATCCTGCCCTGTGCTGCAGAGGGTGCTGAGCTCCTTGCACTCCCACAGGGTATTTTGAACTTCCAGTACCTCCCAAGAAGAGGCACAGAAATGCTGCTGCAGCCCTGAAACCCAATGCATTCTGCTTGTGTTCCCCTCTGTTTAGTTTGAAAAGTGGTAAACATTGCAGAGCTTAACCTTGTAACCTCAGCCAATTCACATTGAGTTAGTAAAATGGAGCAGAATCTAGAAACAATCAGCATTTGTGGCTTTCTAGGCCTTTTAAGCTCATTTCTCTGCAATGCAAACCTCCCTCTCCAATGATTTGTTCAGCTTTAAGTCCTCTGAATTCCAAGCTTTTATGTTATTACAAGCTTCCTTTTACTGGCTGTGTCTGTGCCAGCAGGTGCATGAGCTGGGAGGCCCATGGCAATGTGCATTTTATTACTTCCAAACAGGCCATATTTTGTGATTCTTACGAGTCCTGGAGCTATTACTGGATATTTGGCTATTAAGGTTACAAGAGCAGAGACACCTCACTTCTGAGCCTGTAGCTACAGCTATCAAAAATGCTACTGTGTAATTGCTGTTTGAAATGTGTGTGCCAGCTGGGAAACCTGCACATGTGGAAAAATACTAGAATAAGGAATAAAGAGACATCATAAATTCTGCCAGGAACCAGCAAGATGCTTCAGCCAGGATTTGTGATTGTGTCAGAAGGAAACCATTCTGCTGTAATAAAGTGGCTCCTAGCTCAGGAGAGCTCCTGGGCAGCTCCAGCCCTGGGTGAGGAATCTCAAGGCAGCATCCTGGGGCTGTTTTTCAGGAAGGAGCACATTTCTCTCCATCACTTCCAAGGGAGCATCCTGCCTTGCTTGCAGGTTGTTTGCTGCCTGTGATGCTGCCTGCTGTTTCTGCCTGGTTTTGATTACACACTCTGATTTTTCTCTGGTAGGAAATGCAAAAGGGCTGCCTATAACAAATCAGCAAAGGTCTTTGAGAGAAAAAATTAACTGTACCTTCATGAAAAAAAGATGACTTTGTTGGGTTGCCATTAAGCTGTTTGTATGAAGCTCTCCTCAGAGCTATTTCTGGTTTCCATTTAAACGTTCCAAGAGCAGTGGAAGTCCATTTACAGGAAATCAAATAGCAGACAATAGGGAAATACCTCAGCAGGAAAAAGCATAGGCTTTTATTTACAAGGAACTAATTCTTCCAAGCAAGGGAGAGCAGCAGGCACAGTGTCAGACTCCCTTTCCCTTCCCAAATGACTGCTAAAAGGGACAGTGCATTTTGTCAGTGTTTACACATGGCCTCCCCAACAGCCAGACTGGCAGCCAGGAGTGAGCAATAAATAATGCCACTGGCTTTCACCTTGCTGCAAAAACTTTTGTCTTGGATGACAGGAAACCCCTTTTGGACACTCTTCACACCTTGAAGAAAAAGCCTTTGCATTGGTACAGGGCATTGGCATGACCTTCAAGAGAGGTGTGCTGCACAATGGAACCTAAGCACCAATCATTTATCTGCATCCTTGCTCTGTCAAAGGATGAGACTTGAGGAAGCTGTTCCTTTATTACAGTGCTCAGTCAGCTTTTGCCTTTTGGAAGAGGATACTCTCAGAAAGCAGGTTGTGATTCATTTTGTGCCTGCTTTGAAGAGACTGTTTTTGGAAAAAATGCATTCCTATTTTTCTGCAAGTTGTGAAAATTGGGCAATTGCAAGTGATGGTGTTGCTGCCACACATGCAGATTTTGTAGCCTGTCAGTGCTCTTAGCAGGCTGAGAGACTATTAATTATTTTCTGCAGGCACTTGTCCTCAACCAAACCTTTAAATAAAAGCATTCCTACACCCACTTGTTCTTCTGAGTCCCTTTTCAACCTCTCTCTTGCCTGCAGGCTTTTATAGCCTGTAGTCTGTTTATGGGTTTAACTTTATAGCCAGCCTAATTAGTTGCTGTGATAAGGATAATTAGGTAATTGGGATAATTTGGATAGCACAGTGTGAGGCTTTTCAAACCTCTTTTCTGGAGAGCTTTGTCTGCCATGGTGTAGTCAGTGACACTTGTCTGATCTAATGGAAAACAAAAAGCCCAAATATCTCTGAACATGATTGATGGCAGAGAGTTAACATCCAAACCAGAGGGCTGAGAATAAGTAACTTGGAGCCACACTCTGAGGGCTGAACTCACACAGCCACAGCTGAAAGACACACAACAGGACAGCTCATGGTGTCTTGTAGGTTCCAAAATGTGCACTCAGATCCCTCTGTTCCTCACCTGCTGAGTCTTGATAGAGACAACAGTAAAGCACTATTAAAAATTAGAAAGAAAGCAGGGAATTGCCCCTCCTTTAATATCCTCAATCCAAATGGAATGATTTCCTGAATGATATGCTGCAGCCAAATACAAAGTATAAGCCACATAGTAGGAATGACAGAAGCTTTCTTGTTTCTCAGAGGGTGAGACTGCAAGTCCCTGAGCCTCTCTGAATGCCTGTGACCTGATGGACTTTCTCTTGTAACCCCTTTTTCTCATTCCCTTTTCTCTTTGGTTCCTAATTTATCTATTGTGAGCATGGAAGTAGGAATGTCAGTGGAATCATACTTGCAAAGAGAGGGCCTTAGCTAGAAAAGTTTGGAAGCATTTCCCTCTTCCTGAGTGCAATTGGTGACCAGTTTCCCAAATTATTTCAAGAGGCCAAGTGTTGTCCAAAGATCATTGAGGACTGAAAAGCAAAACACAAACTGGGAATAAACAGGGAATTTGCAGTGAACAAAGTGAGGGAGAATGGACATTAAACACCCAGTTGAATTTCCAGCATTCATTGGAAGGAAACAACTGATCAACCATTGGAATCTAGGCTGAAGAGGAAGAAGACACAGTATTTACTAATACTGTTAATTTATTTATGCTGCAAGTTCATGGAAAAAGAAATGTGAAGGCTGGTAACTTATAAAATTCCTAGTTCATGACAAGAAATTATTTGACCTAGAGAAGAGCTTCCCTGAGCTGCTCCCAGAAACTTCCCCCTCTGTGTCCATGGTGAGAACAAGAGAAAGCTGAAGGGGAGCTGAAGGGAAGCAATTTTCACAGCCAGAGCACCACATGGACACTCCCAGGGACAGGTACAGATGCAGGACCCTCCCCTTCCCTGCCCTGTGATGTGCAGGCCACATCTGGAGACAGAGCAGTGTGGAAGGGAGCACAGCTGGCAGCTGGGACTGTGCAGCCCCTCCAGCAGTTGGCCAGAGATCAGTCCCAGGAGCTGAGCTACAGAAAGATCTGAGGTGAAGCTGAAACACCAGGAAGTGTCATGAGAGCCTGATACTCATGTAATCCCAGGGCACAGAGAGAAATAGATTTCCTGAGAAATTGGTTTACCGAGGTTTTAAACTGGAGACAGGCAAGGATCCAATCTATATAGGGAAACCATGCAAGATTCCTGCCAAACACCAGCTGAATTACAAGAAACCATGGTCTGGAGTGCCTCTAACCTGCAGTAGATTAGACTGGAGTGGTTCAGGCAGCACTGAAGGGGTGGAAGTCTCCTGACTTGTGCATGAGTGCTGGTTTTATACAAGTATCATTCCTGATGGAGAAAAATGTGCATTCCCTCTCATATCTGCAAAGCAGATAAATCAGGGATTTCCTGGTTAGGGAAGACACTGTGCTCTTCAGTACAGACAGAAATCTTAGAGCAAGGCTAAAAGCCAAATTGGTTCTTAGCTTCTTCCAGTAGTCTCCTGGGTTCTTCAGAGTTATTTCTCTTTGTAAATACATGCTACAATTAGCTGGATTGATAGCCCAAACTTATATTGACTAGAGATGCTCAGGACATTTTTGCTGAAGTGATTGAGTAAATATTTTTTCCCTACTAATCTGTAGTGATGATGGCTGTTCTCATCAAAATTTATAACTGTTTTTAACATAAAAAAAAGTTTATTTACTTTTCTCTGGTTTTAGTTATTTGTTGACATTTCTGTGTTATTTGGTCTTCCAACCAGCATGCCATAACCTATTGTAGGCTGTTATATTTTGGGGTGAAAAAAGAAGGATGTGTGTAGGGAGACAAAGCAAAGGGGAAAGTGGCCACAGGCACACAGTGTGTTCATCAAGTGAGGTGATATATGACATAAGAGATGTGATAGTTATGTTACAATACCTGCTGCAATAGCCATTATTTAATTTATTTTTTTTAATAAATAGGGGCAGCTGCTACTTCACAATGACTGAAACATCCTGTCTTTTCTGGATTATGTCTCCTACCAGTGTTAGTGTATCCTAGCATTCAGAACAAAGAAGAACTCATAAATTGGATGAGCAGCTATTGTTTAAAATATTTTAATGTGATTCCCAGTGAAGACTGGAATGGCTATGTCTCAAGAAATGATGTAAAACTAATAAAAGTAACTGAAGAATAAATACATATGAGATTTTTTTCCCCAAAAAGGACATTTTTTTCAGAGTGTTTAGAATAAAACACTCAGTGTGTTTTTTTCATTCTGGCTCAGAATGACAGGAGATTTTCAAATTTTGCACTAAAGCAGCACCCATACATAGAAATGCCATGTTCATATAGAAATGCAATGTTTTGTTGCTGCTTTATGACTGTTGTCCTCTTTATGCATCCAAGGGCATTGCAGCTCCCTGACTGAAGTAGAGCTGTGGAACCCAAGCTTTGTGTCCCCAGCAACAGCCAGTTGCAGTTTGGGTTCTTTAACCTTCTTTCTTTAAGGCTGGATGTTCCTTTCAAAGTATGTTATCAACACTCGTGGTGGATTTAAGTATTACTGTTATCTCTATAGATGTCCATTCTGTTTCTGAGTTCTCTCCCTCAGTGACATTTTCTGGCAGAAAATTACACTATTGAAAAATGCAGTCAAAATGAGTAATATTTCCTTTTGCTGGCTTTGAATTTGTTTCACTGAATTGTCATTTGTTTGGTTGAGGATTTTAGATTATAAGCCAAGGAGAGCTATATTTCCCTGTCTCTGTTCCCTGAAACTTTTATCATTCCTATAGTTTATCATGTATATTGTACTTCTCTCCTGCTTGAAAAAATGACATTTAGCAATCTCTTATCAGAGATTTCTTTTCTAGGTTCTTTGTTATGTTCACTGCCATTCTCCAAAGTCTGTGTAGAGGGAATGCTTTTTGAGACAAGTAATTGGAAATGCATACTAGAACTGGCTAGAAATTTGCTGTGTTTTCATCAGAACAAGAAAAGGTATTTATGTTGGAACAACTTTTAGTGAAAGACACACACCTATTAATTTTAAATTTGTAACACCTGAAAAAATTTTAAAGAGCAACATCTTACTGCATAAAAAGGTTGAAAAGAATTTTATTTCATGTAGTAAATACAATATATCCATGTTTGCAAACAAAAATAAATATTCTGGGATGACCAGAAGTAGTTTTTGAGAATTTACATGGAAATATTTATGGACAATACTTTTGTTATAAAGGTTATACACGAATGTTGTTTGTCCATATCACATTCATCTCAGCAAGTCCAGCAAACACCATGGTATTGAGCTTGTTTACCTTGCAGCAACTAAATACTATTAAACTATTAGGAAAAAGTGAGAGATCTTGGTCTGCCAGACATTTCAGGCAATGCAACTGATGTGTGGGTAAATGTACCAGGAAATGCATCAAGAAATCAAGGCCCTAAAGCTGTGAAGCATCTTGTGTTCAAAGCTCCTATGGCTTTTGGAAGGAGGTAATTTTGTCCAGAGCAGAGCAATATTTGACCCAAATGGGCTGTTTTAGGAGGTCAGACAGCCTTTGCCAAGCTGTTCCCCTTGAGCTGTCAGACCAGTGGGGTTCTCCAGGTGTTATTAATGCTGAAAGCTTTTTGCTTGGACTAGCATGGAGAGATAGGGATGTCTCCTGGGAAGTTAAAAGGCTGCTTTGCACATAATAAAAGATGCTTTAATACCATCCCATGGAGATTCATCTTGTTTCTAATCTATCAAAACTAACTTGTGCCTCAGGGGCCTTTGGACCACTGCCCAATTTGCCTTGCCCATTTCTCATTAAAAAACTCAGGAAAGTTTGGCAGCATCATCATTTCATGAATGAAGCAGATTGATGTAAACAACTTTGTAATTTTAATGGGGTCTATACTTACAAGCATTAGTCCCACTCTGACCCCATACTCTAGACTCCTGCTGACCTGGGGGTTAGGCTCGTCTGAAGATAACATGAGTTTCTACACCAGACCCCAAATTTATTCAGGCTTGTGTTGACTTTCAGCCTGTCTGCCTAAAATATACATGGGGAAGGACAGATTGCTTTCTGCACCAATGCTGTCTAAGGGAAGTGTCTGCTGAGTTTTTGGTTCTGGGCCAAGTTTCCTGCTGTCTAGCATTAGGGCTTTGGCAAGGCAGTCTGGGCCCTGTCACAAAGAGAATCCATAAAAAAGGTTTTTCTCTGTCATCACACATAATTAAGGACAACATTTTAATCAGGCTTCTCCCACTTAATTGCAGTGCTTTGCGTAGCTACCCAGGACCTGCTGTTTTAAATAGATCCAGTGCATTTGTCAGACTGGCTCAGGCTGGGAAGATGAAACCTCATTGGAGATACAGAGAAGTCAATTATTTTATAAGGGTGGAATGTGCTCATGTCATGGTGTGTTATGAAATAACCATGGTTAGATGCAGTGGGGATTGATTGCTGTGGTACTGCGAGCAGTCAGCTCCAACCTCTGGCAGCTTGCTGTGGTTTAAGAGACCACATGGAGAGCTGAAGCTTTCAGAACCAAATCTCAGGACTGGGCAGGCAATTTTGATTGACTGATAATTTTATTTTTATTTAAATAATAAACAGAACAACAAAAAGAATTTTTAGGTGCCTCGCACATGGAAAAATATTCCTAAAAGCTCAAAACCTGTTTTTATTTAAAAAAGAAACCAAAGAAGAATTCAGCCAGGAAGCTATGACTGGTAACCTTTTGACCATTCACAGCCCAATTGCTCCAAAACTTTTTTTGCCAAAAGAGGTTTTGATTCTGCAGCATGCCTAGGAGGTCACCAATTTTAGACCCTATCAACTCAAGGTATAGGAGAGAAGAACATTTGCCAGACTTGGGAAGGCTTAAAAACTGTTTGGTACATAACCAGAAGTATCCCACAGGAGCACTCAAGGAAAGAAAACTCATGAAAGGAGACAATCCTTTCATTGCTGGGTGATCTCTTGCTCTAAGTGTGCAGAGAAGCCAACAGGCAGACCTCATATCCTGAGTTCACTGTGCCATGATCCACACAATCCTTCATGCATTTTGCTCCAAGGTCAGCTTGTGAACTGCAGCTCAGCATGGGAAAAACAAAGCCAATGTCACCCTGGTTTTCCAAAAGGGCAGGAAGGAGGACACAGGGAACTCTGAGCCAGATCAATCCCTGAAAAGATGACAGAGTGCCTCGTTCTGTAGGAGACCTCTATCCACATGGATGACAAGAAGGTGCTCAGGAGCAGGCAGCATGAATGCACTGGAGGTAAATCATGCTGACTAACCTGATTGCCTTCTACAATGAAACAACTTCCTGCACTCCAGCATGAGTGCATGCACTGTGACATTTACTGAGCAGCTTTTGAAGAGAATGGAGCCACAGTTCCAGGTTTGACCTCAGCACTGCCAGTGAATCTGATCCACAGGTGGGTTGAAGGCACTGCTAGAGGTACAGCACAGACATATCAAGAGTCTGGACCATCAGCTTTATGTCCTAATGATAATCAGCTAGGTTTTCTACTATCTGAATGGATGGCTGCCCAAAAGGCTGTTTGACAGTCCCAACAGGTCCCATGCAGGACCATAAACTCTGCTGCTGCTCACATTTCTGTGTGAACGTGTACAGCTGCAAATTCTGGGCTGAACCCAACACACAGGTAACTTAATTTAACAAACCAGCATCAGTAAAAGGAGGCAGATGAGATGTTGATGAGATGGGATGGGATGGGATGGGCTGTTGCACATGAACAGGTCTCCAGCAAAGGACTGGCCCTAGCTGTGATCTTCCCCAAGAGACCTATGCAGGCCTCAGCAGCTTTTTGAGGGTCAGAAAGCTGGTGGGGAAGAGATGCTAAGCTGGTCTCTGTGCTTGGCTGATGGCACCCAGTGCAGTTCCAGGCCACAGCCCTGTCTCACATGAGCTTGCTTTGAAGAGGTGTGCAACATCCAGCATGATGGGACCTGCAGGAGTTTGAGAAGTGCCCTGCCCTGGGATTTCTCATTCTCCCCTTTGTGGTTAGTTCAGGTTACTAAAAAGTCAGCCCTGTCAGCATCATTGGTTTGTTGTCAATGATTTTGGCCCTCACCCACTAAAAATCTCTTTCCTAATTCCTGCTCCAACCACAGCTATTCACAGCAGGGGAATAAATAACTGGATTGACCAGAAATAGGAGATTGGGAAGCCAGTGGTGGAAATCCCCTTTTGGCAACTGCTCCATCTGTGGATAAATGCTGCAGGAGAATTGTGCAAAGGGGACACCACTGTTGCCAGCACTGGCCTACACTGGACAGTCTGTACTGAATCATATTTCAAGGACATCTGTAAACATCACCCTCTTTCCACCATGTCAGGTGCTTGACAGGACTAGAGAGGATTTACAGCTAGGCAACATGGGAAGGATCAGCTGAGGAGATGGTCCTCTTCCCATTCCAGGATGGCTTTCCAGCAGGTTAACAGTCTTACAGCCCAAGCCTCCACAATCCCACATTTTCCTAATCTTTTACAGCACAAAATCACCTCGTGCAAGCATTTGTCTTTGCAATGGAACACAATGGAAATACTTGCAAAAGCTATTATGGTATCTCAACAGCAATGAAATCAACTCCCTGTAGTATTTCCTCATTGGAAAGAGGGAGCAGGTGGGCCAGTAACTTCATCTGCCATGCCAGCTGTATACTCAGAAGGACCTGACTTGGCTCAAAGTTTTGGATCTCTGCAGAAGCAACCTGCAGAAAATGCAGATGAACTTCCAGAATCCCAGGCACCAATATCACAATTGCAAAGCACATTTGATTGCCTGACTGATCACTGAATTTCTCATTGCCATGGAGTTTTTGAGCTCTGCTCACAGTCAGCTGTTCTGAAAGCAAACATCAGACTGCAGTGAGGGAAGGGCAGTGACAGCAGCAGAGAGCAGCAGGCTCCAGGTGTTAGCAACCTGCTAATTTAAATTAGTCACCAGAACATGGGGGGAACTCTCCAGGTCTGTATTCTCTTTCTGCCTTTGCTGTTATGTGCTCTATAATCCATTTCTCAGTTTTCCTTCTCTAAGATAGTAAGTTTTCCCAGCCATGGAACTGTATCTCATTCAGGGCCTTTAGATGCTACTGAAATAGAAAAATACAGCAATACTAAAACTCCTTTGAGACTTTGTTCTTACTGTATTTGCAGGCAGTCACACCTCATCATAGCCTTGTGGATAAGGTTTGGATAATGTGACACATCTTACATACTTCCTTTTGAACAAGGTGTTTAAGAGGCCCAGTATATTTATTTAATGAGATGCTAATTTACTGTACACAAGCTTTATAGCTCTGGACAAAGGTGTCTTTTGCATTTCTTAACTTCTTAAATAAAGAGAGCTTCTCCAGCCCCTGGTAAGAGATGACCATAGACACAAGTGGTGAAATGAGCCATGTTCTAGTGAGGGACATCTTCTCCATCAGATCCTCCTTCCCTCTGGCATTGTATTCAGAATTAGTTTTTGCCAACCAGTGAGCTGTAAACAAAAATTACATCCTTGGAGAGGAGCACAGGGCTGACACCCCCAGTTATGCTCCTGGTTTCTATAAAATGTGTACACTATAGGGCCATGCTTGTCTGCTGCCTCCATGCCACCAGTCTCTGACACCATTGGAAGGCTTGTTTGTGTGTAATTTGCCCTGTGTTTTAAGAGTTCCTTGGATTTCCACTTTTGTTTGATGAAAACTTTTGAGGAAAGAGTAACAATTTTCTACCTGCTGGTCCCAAGAAGTCCTCAGTGGTTGTGATGGAGAGCAAACTCACAACATGAATATGCTGCTGAGCCAGAGAACACTAAGGAATTGGCCTGGGTCAGCATGTTTCACATTGCCATCCAACTCTTCAAGCCAGCAGCTGATTTCTTGGCTCTGAAAAGCTCTAAGGTTATTCAATATATAACTATCTCTTCAGATTTGTTTTTCTAACGACAAGTCAAAATATGGTTTCAATTTCATCAAAAAAGCCCTGTTTATACAAGTGTTTGCAGTGGAGTTTTATGGTCTTTTCCCAGTTGGACTGGAGCACACATTGCACTCAGCCAGGTTGGTGCTGTGTGTGCTGCAGCCAGTGCTGATGGGGGTGAACCTTACCTTCAGCACATTGCTCTTCCTCTTTCCTCTTCATTATCACTGAGGGAAATTACTGAGGGAAGCCAGGAGGACTCCTTCAGGCACGTTTCCAAGCCAGGACCTGGGATGTGGCCAGGTAGTTTCAGAAAGGATTCAGGGGGCAGTTTCCCACAAAGCATCTCAAGAACGCACCCTCCGTCTTCAGAGCCCAGTTCCATCATAAATACTGGGGATTCACACACAAGGAACAAAGCAGAACACATGGCAAAGCAATCAAACATAAAATACTGACATTCTTGAATTTCATGTTACCTCAGTGTTTTGGACTCTCTCTTTAGAGAATTCACTTGGTCAGATGCATACAGTTGTTGAGATACTGTCATGGACAGACTAGCCTGTGAGCAACACATTGCTGTCTGCCTCTTCTTTTTTTCCTTCTTTTATTTTTTTCTTGTTTGCCTTTTCCCACCACTCACTAGGATGGGTTTTTATTTACCTACCAGCTTGTGAGATGGGAATTTGCACTGGAGCTCATCAATTACTCCCTTCACTTCTCCAGTTCCCTTATCAGCAAACAAAAACAAATCAGTGGAATAAAGCACAGTGAGAGAGCCACTGAATGTGCAAACACTATTTTTGCTCCCAGACTTGTGCACAGGACAATAAAAATAACATTTTTGCAAATGGGAAACCTTTCACCAAAGCAGTTCCCATAACTAGCATTACTCTGGTGCCCAGGTAAATAGCTGCTGGCTAAAAATGCTCAGCTCCAAGAAAATCAAAGAACATATTTCAAATTGGTATTGAAAAATGCATTATGAGCTGTTTATTTGGTTAGGAAACAGCCTCCAAAAATAGACCTGAATTCCCTTCCTAGTCTAGTCACAAATGGTAACTTGCCCATCTCTCCTTCTCAGTGGAATGTCAACATAAACTGCACAGCAGACTGTAAAACTGCTCCAAAATTCAACAGGTTAGTTCCTTGGCACACACTCCAAACCAAGTGGTGCTTTAAATCCTTTCACCATCCCCCTTATGAAAATAAGAATATCAGTTTCTTAGTTGGCTGGCCAAAGAGAAGAAATATGTTTTCAAATCACATTGAAGTGCTTATGATTATTTTTAGCTTTTCCACTAAAGATGTAAAATAATTTATTTTCTTTTTTTTTTCTTTGCCTGAATTTGTCTTTTATAAGAGTCTATAATGATTTATTAAAATTTTATTAACCAATTTTATTGGTTAGGGACGAGTAACAATTTTTAAAAGTAAATATCTGTATTTTAGACTATGTTACTGCAAAATTTTAATCTTTCTCCAGTTATTCTCTCTTAAAATGTAGTTAATATATATATTTGTACAGTTTTTGTCATCTCAAGCATGTAGTTTTTCAGTGGAAATTGGTTTGTCTGAGGTGATATACATTGCTCAATACCCATGATGTGGATGAAGCAGAGAGAATATTTTGAGCACTTAAATATTTTCATATTAAAAATGCTGTATCATTTAAAGTTTCTCTAATAGTATATTTTAGTTCCTCAAAATCATTTCAGGAGTCAGTTCAGTGCAGCCATCAAAGAAGAGTTTAGCCATGACTTAAACATGACTCTGTTCACAAACCCAATCCATTGCTGTGTCAGAATCAACACGAAGCCCAGCAGCACAGCTTTGGTATCCACATTTCTCTCAGCCATAGCCCTCACTAAAATATATTACTCCCTATATAAATGGCAACAGTTAGAATTGTTTAACCTCAGCTAAAATGCAAAAACAAAGCAGGAATCCCTTTTCCAGTCCTTACCCTGTTAGATTTATGGTCAAAAATACAATGTGCCTCCCAACAGGGGGAGGTCACAGAATGGTTTCAGCTAATACTGGAGCCTGCAAAAAAATGCATTGTTGTTTGGTTAACCAGTGCCAGACAATTAGGCAGTGCTCAAAAATCAATTAGTTATATACTATAGCCAAAATGACATGTTTTCCTAACTCTGGTGTATTTTATTTCCTCTTGAAGCCCTGATAATAATTCTAACCAAGGTATTTTTAAGTATTTTTACATCGAAAATGATGGTTTCTTAGAAAAAGAAAGTTTTACAAATCTGGAAATTATAGAGTTCCTAAAACATCAAGACAGCTTTGGAACAATTACTTTTGTCTGCCCTGGTCTGCATTTTCAAAAGCTTTTAGGTCAGTTTGTCTTTCTTCTTTTTCATCCTTTTTTTTTTTTTTTTTTAATTTAACTAAGATGCAGCTGTGAAAACTGGATTCTTCTTTTGAACTCCTGTATTTACGTTTGCTTCTGGCAGCCCTGAGGAATTGTGATTGTTTTAAAGCTTGCTGCAGAGTTTAAAAGGTTTTACTATGGGAGGCCAAAAGTAACATGTTAGACAGTTCAGTGGATTTAGAGGTCCACACTGCCTCAACCTCTGTCTGGTGATCAGGTGAAGCTGGGGTGTAGCTGCAGCATAGGTATGCTGGTGACTTCCAGTGATTAAGGCAACTAATAAGGAGATTAAGGAGTGAAATGGTTCTGAGCTTGACCAGACTTTCCCCAAGGTCAGGACCACTTTGCACAAGCAATGTGTCTGATCTGTCTCAAAGGAAAACATACAAGGTTCTGGCAGATATTGCCTCTACATAATTAGCTCACATTTGGAGGAAAATGGGAACCAAGACTTTGCTCAAGATATATCAATTAGCACACTGGTCAGTGTAATGCACAAAATGGGACTCCTGACACAGTTTGTCTTTTCTGCAGAAGTGCCATTGCCACAAAGCAAACTGGTCACATTTGTGGCATTAAAGTCAGCAGCCACTGGTCCCAGGTAAGAGTGTGTCTACCCAGGAGCAGTGAGTGTCAGGCTGCCAGCTGGTTTCCTTTGGGGACTGGAGTGCCCCTGTGAGTTTTTGTGTGCATCGTGCATGGAGATGGAGCTAAAAGTCAAACCTTAAATCTCCGAGCAAAAATTAGTTTCAGTCATAATCTCAATTCTAATTAAAGAAATGTTTAAATTTAGTTTAGCCTGCTAGTTGATGAGAATTAATATTGATTCATTTAAATATTATCCCCATATCAAAATGAAAGGAACTAAAGGCCTTGGTTTTGCTTCAGAGAAATACTTAGGCACACCTTTTCATGTCCATGTGTAAGCAGTCCTGCTAAGATCAGTGAGACTGCTCATCCAGCAGGAATGTCCCTTTGGTACACTGCTGGATCAAGATAACAAGTGATATATGGCTGGTGATAAGTTTTAAGTTTCAGCCAACACAGATGGTGTCATGGGCAAACTCCTATTGTATTTTGATCACCAGAGCTTTGATCCTGCTTCAACTGCATCTGGAAAACAGCATTACTTGGCTTCACGTGTGTGAGGGCAGGGGCTGCTCTGCAGTGAGGTGCTGGGAAACTTTGCTGCAGAATCTACAGCTGCTGCCTCCAGAGACAGATGCTGGGACCAACATTCAAAAAGCACTAGGCTGGTAATACAAGTGGAGAAAGGCAGGGAAATGTTATTAAGATCTCTTCCATAACATTCAATTGATTAAATGATTCCCTGTATCCAGATCAGGTTTTCTTCAATTATTTTGCTTTATTTAGAAATAAATAAAATAAATAAATAAATAAATATTTCTTCAAGTAGGAAGAGATTACATGCCAAGCTATTTTTTTTTCTTTTTTTTTTTTTCCTTTTTTTTAACCTAGGTGTACAAGCAAAATCTGACGCCAAAACAAAGTGAGGCATTGTGTGCCAGCCTATGCTAGGGACTACTGAAAATACTCTGGCTTTTGAAGTTCTAATTACAAGTGGTCCCCAGAACATGGGGATTCATGGAGAGGAGCTCTGTCCTAATTAATCCCAACATTATGTCCTCAGGTTCAACTCCATGTGGTAGTGAGAAAGTGAAAAGGACCATGACACCCACCAGGGTAAGATGACTGTCACTTAAATACAGTTCTTCTATATATTCATGTAAGTGATGTAAATCAACCATATCCAATGAGGACTCCCCAGGTTTTTCACCAGCATGACTTCAGAAATTGTGTAAATTGTACAGAGAAGAGTTGCTCTGGTGAAATATCCATGCAATAGTTTTCATTATGTTTAGGGCTCAAACTGCTTCTTTGCCTAAATTTTGATGCTTGGAGTGGGAAAAGTGCCCAGTTATGTCAGGATCCATGTTAGGTCTCCTCAGTACAGCATGTGCCTGGCTCAGCTGGCCTGAGTGTCACTGGAGAGGAATGTGTGTGGGCCATGGACTGCTTTCATCAGCAATATTTGCTGATCACTGCAGTGCTTACAGTGGCAGCAGATCACAGCCCTGCTGCTTTTGGGGATGTATCAAGGAGGATTTGGAGGTAACTGTCCAGAACTACATGCTCTGCTGTGTGGAAGGTCAGGGGAGGAAGCTGAGCTACTACCAGCCCCCTCTAGGAAAAGCAAGAGCAGGTTTTAATGAAAAATATAGCAGCTGTCCCAGGGAGGAAGGGTCGTATGAGAAGCCATGGTCTGAGGAGGACCATGCTGCTGAGATGGTTGTGCCAAAGAACATCATCCTGGTACCATGAGATCTTGACCTGGAAGGACTCAGGCTGTATATTTCAGAGGTTAAAATACAATTTCTTAATCCAGTGATGGTGAAGGGCTGAGAAAATATCTCTGCAACCTTCAACAGGAAAAAAAAGGAACAATGTAATGCATGAAGTATGATAGAACTGAGTCGAGTCAGCATTAATGCTTGAGAACCTGAAAATATGAAACAGAAATATTAGGTTTATTTTCAAAATATTTGTTCTTCAGACACTTTTATTTGTTTAAAATTTCCTAAATCTAAAAGGTAATAAGGACACACAGAAGGGACACATCAGAGCTCCACTGTGCATCCCTCTCTCCCTGGAGGAGAGCTGTGATCAGGCAGCAGGGAGGAGGAGCCCACACCTGGGAAAGAGAAGTTCTGGCTCAGACAGCTGCCTGGAGATGTGCATTTTCCTCCCAAAGGCTGGCTGTGCAGAGGTCACTGATATCCCAATCCCCCTCCAAAAGTGGGGTTACTAAACCTTTGCCTTCTGGCCAGTCTGCAAGAGGTCTGTTTGATCTCTTGTTTGTACATGATTTCTACTCATCCCCTTCCAGAGGCACTCGCTGTCTTGTTGAAGACAGCCCTCCCTCCTGAGACACAGCACAGACCCTTGGTGGGTGATCCTCTGCACACATGTTTCCAGATAACAAGTTGGCCAGAGAGAAGAGCATGTCCCTTCCCACCGTGTGCTGTGCTGGGGGCTTTGACAGCTGCACTGCAAGCTCCTGTCATTGGTGGGGAGGAGGCACTGACAGAGGACAGAAGTCCCCATTTCTGATGCATCATTTCTCTTCCCTTTAAAATACACAAAACAGTCACCTTAAACTAGACATGAGTCAGAGATGGATGCTTAAGATCCATATTTTGGCTGTCCTCTGGACTCTGGACCTTTAGTTCAAGCTTGTTTGATAGCAAGGCTTGACCTGGGGTCAGGACACCCAAGGAGCATGCAGCCCAGCCCTGGACAAATTTCCCTGTCTCTGGGTCACTGCCTGGGACATGACTTGTGGGTCTCTTCCAAATCACTCATCATTTTTCATCACCTCCCTACTAGTTCTTGATATTCCCTCTCCTCCCTACAGTGAAGGACCTCTTGAGTGCTCAAGAGGACATTCAGAGACTCTGTGACATTATTCATTGTCAATTTCTCCTTATTTCTCTTAATTTCTCCTTTTCTCCTCATTAGCCTTTAATGTCTTACCCACTATTTATTTTCAGTTTTGTGAGATATATTTTCACCAGCTGATCTGGGAGATAACAGAGAAAAAAGTCTTCCTTGATTTTCTGCCTTAACTGTCAGCTACTTGATTCTTTCTACTGATCCTAATTTAACACCCTGAGAGAACTCCAAATAATTTACTTTCCTCCTGCAGTATTTCCCCTTCAGACATCCAATGATGTTCTTATGACTCCACAGATCATCCTTTCTCCCTCTCATTTTGGCCAAAACAGAACTCACAATTCTTTTGATATAACCCCACATAAATCAGTCTCTCTAGCCACTCCATCATTTTGCTGTGCTTCTCTGAATTCCTTCCAATTTGTTCTCACTACTGTTAGTGAACTGTCCAGAACTGAATGCAATATTAATATTCCACACACTGTATATAGTGCCTGTCAGGCAAAGATTAGGAGTTTTATGAAGATTGATTATTTAAACCTTCCAATACCATCAGTGATCGTGGAGTCACTGACTGTTATTACCCCAAACTTGAAAAATTCCATTCATCCACTTATCAAGGTCAATTTCTGATGGTTGAGTGAAATGTTAGCTTTTCTTATCCTCACTCCAGTGAGGGGTAAGCCAGTAGACTTTGGCATCCAGCCACAGAAAGCCTCATATCGAGCAACTTTGTGGTATTTTCAGGCTGGAGCTGCCAGCCCCAGTTCAGTGCCTGTTGACTGCATGGGAGGGAGGGCTCAGTGCTCCATGCTGAGGAGTCAGCCTCCAGCCAGCACACTGGGAGAGGAGGGGCTCATGGCACACCAAAAATGCTGATGGGAAAGATGGGTTTCAAATCCAATATACTGGAATCGATGTCCACTCTTTCCTCCCCAGAACAGAAACGGGACATGGGGGAAAAGGGCATTTCACACAACCTTTCTGAGGTCAGCAATCATATTTTTTGTCTGTATCAAAAAAGCTTAAGACATCTCCTCTGCCTTTCCAGGCTAATGCTCAGGTTTAAGGACCTGCAGTATTTCTATTTCCAGATAATTGATTTACATTGAGTAAAGTAAGAAAGGCTGCAAGTAGAGTGTTTCAAAATTGGATGTCAAAACCTATGTCTAAAATTGATTGTATTAAGATCAGCATTTTATTGTTAAACATACTGCATTTGTAGATACAAAAAGCTTTTCACAGCTCCTGCAAGCATGTAGAAAAGAGAGGTAGGCTTCAGGTTTTGCTTATATGAAACCTTGAAACATTCTGGAGGAAAAGAATGTATGTATGTGTGGTGTGTGCTGCAAAGATTTCCAGGAGCCATAGTTATGTCCTTCTCCCAAAAGTGGAGTTTATATTTTAATGAAAAAACCCCCCCTACCTTTGGGCTTGCTTGGACAAAACCCTGATTCCATCACACTCCCAGAGCTCTCCAGACATTTCCAGTAAGGGGTCAGCAGTATCTAAAGCTTCTTCATTCCTTTGTCATTGGCAGATGGATGAGACTTTTCAGACGTGGCCATGCTTGGGAGCCTTTCCTGCTGCTCCCTGCTCAGGGACTTAGGCACCATCCCAAACTGCCAGACAACTATTGCCCCACAGTCTGATGAGCTGGTGAACCCCACTGTGGGATCAGTCAGATATATTTAAGTCTGACCCAGTACTTGAGCTTATCAGACTTTCTAGTGTAGAAGGGGGAATGACCAGAAAAAAAATGTAGATGATTCTCTGGAAATTAACAGAAAAATGTAAATTTGTCATGACAGTGCAAGTAAAAATCAGCTTAACCATTTCCTGGTTTTTCTTAGCATCTTTGTAATGAGATACCAAGTAGTGTGAAGTCATTTCCTTCATTGCTGATGCTCAGGGCAGCAACTTGTAATGCTGAAATGTTTGCACTTGAATGTGGAGCCACTGCTTGCTGTGGTAGGAGGATGTAAATTAGGATGGTGTCAAGGGTGCCTGCTCTGAGATTCCAGTGGTGCTGGAGGATCTTTGCTACACTGGGGGAACAGGACTGTTCTGAAGCAAGTCCAAGTTCAAAATCAAGTTTCTATTCTGAAGGAAGTAATAAGTGGTAAGTGTGAGATATGAGACTGAAATTATGGGCTGCTAACTACTCTCAAAGGCACCTAGATTTAGTTCCTGGAGCTATCCTGGGCCAGAGTTTCATGCCAACAAGTTTCCTGAGGAAAATATATCTGTTCTACACACACCGATGAGAGAGCACTGCAGAATTGCCATGGAAAACCAATCCATGCAGAGTGCTTTCCAAAAGTTTTTAAAGTGAATGGAAAGGGCCCAGTGGTTTAGCTGTGCATAGTACATCACCCCTCTCTGAAAGGTGGCCTGGCTCTACTAAGCTCATGAAAAGGACTAAATCAAATTGTCCTAAACTTGCAGTTCTTAATTGGGAGCAGGAAATTCCCAGTTAACCTCTGGTTTGTTTCCAGCTGCTCTTAATCACAATTCTATCACTAATTTGCTGATCTAATGACTTCTTCAGAACATCTTTTAGTACCTTGTTATGTATGTTGGAAGGCAACATTTGCTTTGTGTAGCCTGTGTAGGCTGTTTTAGATGTGAACAGTGGTACCAGTTCAGATTCACAAATTGCAGAAAGAGAAATTGTTGACAGAACTTCTTCATCATTAAGTTTCAAGAGACATATTAGCACTAAGTTGATTTTTCCTCCACAGTTCTCATGGTATGAGGGCTAAGTAACTTTTTCCCAAAGGAAAAAGTTTTGAGAATACCTGAGGGAAAGTTTGGGACTTCATTTTCGACCAAACTCTCCCACAGTTACACCAATGGCAGTGGTCTATTCTTGTGTATGATTTTGGCATTTTTAGGGGATTTAATCTGTGCACTATCTGTACCAACCAAGGATTTTGGCATTTTCACACAGCTCCTGCCAAAATGCAGCTGCCTGCATATGATATTCTGCAGGCACAACAGCATTTACATGCATTGACCTTTAAGAATGAGCTGGGATATTAAAGAGCAATAGTGCCTAGAAAATGTAACAACATCAGTGTGAAGAGATCTGCCTTCAGGATATTATTTCTGTACACAGAGCATTAGTGTTTGGAGCATTGTGCAATCCATGACTGAGAAACTCTCACCTCACTGGTTAGTTTTTGATGTCTCAATGAGGCATGAAGACAGCAAATCCCTTGGTGGTTGGCAGGAGACATTGATTCATTTCATGGGTCTCAAGAGGGCAAAGACCAAACTTAATAACCTGAGAAGTGAAGGTTTTGAGAAGCCTGATATGGAGTCAGGCCTCCTATTTGAGTTCCTGACGCTTACTCAGCTGAAAGTTGTTCTCTGTGTGGAAATTTCTGAGAAGGCCAGGAATAACAATATTCTATTCTTCCTAGGGATTCCCTCCCCCATCCTTCCATTCAGGAGTTCAGGGTGCTAAATGAAGGGCTCAGCTTCTGCAGGGGTGTCAGGGGAGGTGAATCACAAGCACAGCAGGGAGGTTTGATCATGGGGAAGGGTCACCCCATGAACCATGTGCAATGTGCCCCCTCCTCCTTTAGCCCTGGTTCTGGCAAATTCCACTGCCTCTCCCTTCCCCATGGCCAACTTCTGGGACATTGAGGACTCCTGCTCCCATCAGCTCATCCTCCCTTTTCCAGGGAAAGCAGTAAATAGGATCAGAGTTTTTATGGCAATCTTCAATAAATTATCTTGACATTTCAGTAGAAAATAGCAATTATTTATCTAAAAGAACTGCAAGTATCTTCCAAGCAGGATTAGGGTGTTTCAGATTTTTAGCCTACCAGGAGGAATCAGAAAGAAAAAAACCAGAGGAAAGCAGATATTCTAAAGAAATCTTTAATTAATCAAAAAATTCTCCCCAAATTCCACCCAAGCTTCTCAGTCCTTAGGTTTCTACAGACAAAGTACTTCAGAAAGACCACAGAAAGCTGGTAGGGAAACCACTAAAACCTGAGAAATCAGATGGAATATGGGCCATGTGAATGTGAGCTATAACAGCTTAAAGTAAGGCTGTCAAAGTGAGCAGAGATTTTCTGCTTGCAAAGCTCTTAAAGGTAGCCCTAAAAGTCAGGAAATGGTCATTCTTTGATGTCTAAATGTTCCCTCACTTCCCATACTTTTTACTTGGTGATTTCAGTTTGTATTTGTCCAATTGAACCATCTTATTTCAGTTTGATATGCATTACAACAGTGCAGATAGGAATGCAGCAGACATATAGAAAAATCCAGGCACACTAAAAGAGAAAAAAACCATTTTGAATAGAGGCTGTGGAAGGTGTTTAAAGTCATGCTTGTGGTGGTTCAATGAAATTTAGAGGAGTGGAGTGACTGACAGTAAAGGGTACAGAAAAATATAATGTCCTTCCCATGGGAAAAATGTAATTTCATCACTAAGGACAAACAAACATTTGGGACAAGCAGTTGAAATAAAATTTAACTGAGTTTATTTTTTAAAGAAAACCATGGGTTTAGAAATGCTGAAAAGCTGCCTTCAGTTTTTGGTTTGACCTTGTTCTTGGCACTCCCTTTTCCCACAAGTGGCTGTGGTGCCCCCGGGTCCAGGGCCACCCTGTGCCCCCGTGGCTGGGGCTGCACACCAGGCATGGTGGCAGCTCTGCACAAAACCCTGCACGCCCCCTGCTCCTCCTTTGGTCACTTCTGTGGAAAATTCCACTGGAAGGCATCCCTTCAGATGGAAAATGTTTGTAATATTGAAACAGACCCATTTTTGATAAGAGAAAGTGTGGGGGTGGAGGGATGCTCTGCTCAAAATACTTCAGCTAACTCTGCTTAACAGAATAACTACTCATCTGTTGGTCTAAAAACAATGGATTTACTATATTTGTTTTTAGAGTTCCAGGGAAAAATACCCAATAATGAAGCAGGAACAAAACTCAGCTTGCTTTTATTTTTCATCCAAAAATAACAAGGAACTGTAAGTTTTAAAACAATGAGCTATACTGCTGGAAAGCTCTAATTTTTCTTTGGTTTGTTTCAAAATCATATGTTGCCAGGAAGTAAAATGATCAAAAGAACTCAATGTAGCTTCTTAAATCTTCAAGGTGATTCAAAGTGCTTCAGGTTAATCCACAGTAATTCTTTCTCTATGTCTTTCATTTCTGAAAAATCCAGAAATGCTTTTTGGCAAAGCCCTGTTAATACAGCTCTAATGATTGCAATTTATTGCAATTTGTAATGTATTTAAGAAAACAGAGCTTATCAACTTTAATGACTTCACACTCTGTGGAATGAAATGTTTGAAGTCACACCTGGAAACAAGATTCCCAAATCTGTTAGATAATTCAAAAAATCTTTCATTTCTACATCTATTTCCTGCAAGGCAGGCTGAGGATTGTGCACACTGTGCTAGAAATGCACGATCAGAGCACACACAGCTCAGAAATGCCATATTAATTTCTCCTGAAAGCCCAAGATGAGATCTGCTGTTCCTGATGGGTCAGGCTGCAGTGTGTGGGTCACTCATATTCACCCAGTGAGGGACTGAGCAATCCATGTGAAATGAGCCATTCCTGCAGCTCTGACCTCGTGGTACACTGAGGGGCCCAGGAGACAGAGTTCACTGAGACATCTTTCCAAAGTTTATTTCAGATTTGGTGGAGCACGAGTTCTTCTGTTTAGAATGTTATTATCTAATCTGGTCTCTAACATGTTGCATTATAAACAAGTCCTTGTCTTCTGTTTCCAGACACAGAAATGTCCTCTATTCCCTCCACCTTTGTACAATGCATTCCAGCCACAAACACTTTTTTTTCACTATCCCTGACGTCCTGTTTAAAATGAAGAATGACTCTCTATTTGGCCTTTACAAGTGTTTGTAAAATGTCTAGGACCTAGAAGGAAAGGGGACAAAAAAGACCAAAGGGACTGAAAATGGGGAAGGACCATTAGCAATTGTTTGTTTTATTAAAACTTTAAGTTCACTCTGGTACTGTTAAGAAAAAATAAACCCATATATTTTATTGCATGTGCTTGGGCCCAGCACAGGCTATTTTGGCCAGAGGGCTGCAGTGAAATGTGGGATTTTTCCACTGATACCATGCAGGGTCCAATTGAGGGAGTGATGCTTACAAGACTCATCACAGCTCAGCAACACATGGACTGGCATTAACCTCCATGTTTCATTTGGGTTTCTTTCAGTGAAATCTGTAAATGATGGAGCTTGTGCATGTGCCAGCCCCAGCTGTACTTATGCAGAGGTTTTGATCTGGACAGTGAGGCTTGGCAGCAGAGCCAGGCTGAAGGGCTGTGTCCTTGTTCCCTCACTGCTACCCCATTAACATCCTGAGCAAAAGTCTCCTCTTGAAATACTCCATCTTTCAAATTTTGCAGCTTTCTGCAAAATGTGCACCTGCTTTTCACTTTAAAAGGTGGTCTGAAAATAAACAACTTCTAGGTCCTCTTAATGGAGAAGTCCACAGAATTTATTTATTTACTCAATTATTTTTTTATCAGACCAGTCATGAAATTCTCTTATTTTCTGTGACTTTAGGAGCCTCCAGCCTTTCTATAACATTTCTGCTGCTGTCTAGTAATGTCTTTATTCAGACATTTCCCTGTCTGGTGAGTCTCTCTTTCTAGGAAGCAGCAGGCATATTTACAAATGGGTTTTCCCCATCTTTTCTCTTCTGTGCTCTTAGTCCTCTTTGGGTGGAGAAGAAGGCAGGGAAGAGACCAAAAGTGTGGGGAAAGAGGAAAAGTGAAACTCTGCCTGCTCTAAACTTTTGCTGCAGTTAAAGCTCAGGTTCCAGATATGGGGCCAGAAGCACATATGTCTCGGTCAAAAATTAGCACTAACCTGGTTTTCCATCACAGAGTTTCTCTTCTCAGTTTCCATCTGGAAAATTTAACTTTCCTAACATTTGATATCTTCAGAAAGCTTCTGGTTTTGATAAGGCTGTGTTTTCTGTCAGGAGAATTTTTCAGTTTCACACTTTTGATCAGATCCAGGGTAGCACATTCTCCACTCTGCTCCTATGCCTTAGACAACTTACAGAAAAAACACTCAACCAAGAGTCTTTTGTAGTTTTCAGATAATTGAAAGGAAAAATATGTCTTTTTTTTTTTTTTTTTTTTTTTTGAGAGGAGGAGGATACCAGAACACCGTGACCTTTTCCTTGCTTTTATTAAGCTTTTTTTTCCTGGGTGCTGGTATCTTCTAATGAGTCAAGAAAATATTTCTGCTCATGGTACAGTCCTGCACAGTCACTCTCAGTCTTATCATCTTGCTGCCCCATCCCACTGTTGCCTACAAATGTGTGTATGTGTGTGGTATTTCTGCTTCATTATTCCTATTACTCCTTTGAGGCAGAGATTCATTATCAAAGTCAACAAATGGGATTCATTGAGTAAAAACCAGAACTACTGCTGCTACAGAAAGCAGTATCATTTCCTTAAGAAGGACAAGCTATGAAATTACTGAGTCATACCTGTTATAAACCTGCTACAGTCTGACCATGGAGATTGCTGGTAGGTTTCCAGATATTATATAGGCCAAATGCACTTAATTTGCAAGACAAAACAAAAAGGCCAAGGGTTTTGTGTGTGTGGTCTGATTGAGGAGCACTGTTTTCTGTGTTATTTAATTTGGAGAGAGGAAAGCATATTATGGGTCAGTTTATTTTATTTTATAATTTACTACTCAGCAGAGAAAAGAAATGCCTTCAGGGCCCCAATTTGCATGTAGCAGCATCACTTGGAGACTGCAATGTGCAGGACACACGAGAAAAAACTTTCCACTCCAGCAATAAGAGGTTCCCATCAGAGAGGAGCACCTGAGCTGGGGCTGCCAATGGCCACCCCAGGAGCTGTGCATGGCCTTGGTTTCCATTTTTCACCATGTGTTGTTCAGGTACTCTTAGTTTAGGCTCATTACATTGCCTGTTGAATCAACAAACAATGCTTGATAAGCAAGGAGAAGATTGATAGTATTGATATATTGCTTGGGACAAATCCTCTTCCACTGACTTCCTGCACTCCTGTGGGTCTGTGTAGAACATGTGTCTGCTGTGGTGGGCAACAGCTGTCTTTAGCCAAAAAAAAAAAATAAAAATTGGAGTTGTTTGTCACCTGCTTAGCAGTTTCCACAGACACACAGGGATGCATGAAAGACCAGGGTACTGAATTTAAAAATAACCTTTCCCTTGTCTGGATCTGATGCACAGAGGCCATTAGTCTTGGTTTTGTTGCTACTTGTCAGTGAACTGGGTTTTCACTGAACCAATATTTTGCATCTGGTGCTGTAAATTCTTTTATGAATATTTTGTTTCCAGTATTGCTCTTGGAGGTTTTATGGTATTGCTTCCCTGTTGCACCACAGCCCCAGTGTGAATGCAGTGTGAGGACAGAAAGAACCAAGAATAAAGGATGGGGGAGGCAAAGGAAATATCAGTTGGTTTCTTGGAGTTCCTGAAGGATTACAGTGTCCCCAGGAGAGCTGGGGCAGCTTGGTCTCTCTCTGTGAGGCAGCCACAGCCAGTCCTGTCCCTTGCCCAAGGCAACCTCAGCCAGAGGCACCAAGCCACAGCTAGCAGCAAGGCTGGGATGGGAATTATCTGAATATCAGCAAGCAGGGTTGTTGCCAAGGCTGAAAAACCTCATCAGTTTGACTCAGAAACAAGAGGAACCACAAACCTTTGCAGACATTCTGTACAAACACTTGTAGACACTCAAATAGTACATGGCACCCTGCTGTTAGCTCAGACACCACTCAAGAGAAGAGTTGCTCAACATGGGCATAAAATTGTTCTTGCTTCTGCAGCAGAAAGATGGAATCAAACCTGCAAACATGCAGCAAAATTCTTGCTGTCACAGTGGGGATCTTTTGGTGGCTGATTTTCCCAACAGACACAGGGCACTGGGAGCTCTAGGATGGATCAGGCAGACCTGACACATTCTGCCCTCAGTCCCTGCAAGGGAACTCTCCTGTTTTTTATTGTTTCACATGCTACTGCAGGCTCAGGCCAGCAAGTGCATGCTGCTTCCATCCATGCTTTCAGGGCTTAAATCCACCTTTATGCACCAGAATGCACCAGAAGGTGCAGCTGGCATAGGAAGGCTTCCATCTCCTCTGGAATGCCTCATTTTTAATGGGTTTTTGGGCTCACTGGACTCATGCTCCTACAAAGGGAAAGGGATTGTAAGTGATCCTTGCAAAGGGCTGCAGTGGCTACCTGTGGTCTGGTAAAGCCTGGATTTTCAGGGCCCATAGGGTCCTGAGCATGGCTGGTGCTTGATGTGCATCCTCAGGAGCACTGCTGGAGGGGAGAGGTGCTACTGGGAGCAAGAAAGTGAAGGAGTAGGGAGGATGAAGCTTTGTAAGCTGGAATCTGGCCACAGGGTTACGCTGAGCACTTCTGCACTTGCAGAAGTTGTCATGGTATTTTAATAACTGTGGGTGATTTAATGGCTCAGCTGTAAGACAGCAGCACTGGTACAGCTGGGTTTGTGCCACACACATCACTGCTCACAGTTTTTGTAGTGAGGCAATTTTCTTTTAGAAACCTATTTCGTGCCTCCCTGTACACCAGCATGTTCACACATGGTGCCAGGTCTGTCCTTTTGTGTTCCCTGATTGCAGATGTGTCTCCAGCTTGCAATGTTCTTCACTTACAGCACTGGACCAGGGCTGATGTAGACAGAAAGCTAATTGGGTGCACTTGCAGGACATGGACAAATCCCTCTCTGCGCTTCTGTTTGTCATTTAGCTCAGATGGAGCCAGAGGCATTGATTCCATTCAGCAAAAGCATCTGTTCTGCTCAGCCTTCTCAGAACAGTGGCAGAAAAAAAGTGCTGTTCCCACTCTTCACTAGGCCTTGCAATGGCTTACAGGATGCCTTCAAAAAGTTCTGTCCTGAAGCCCAAAGCACACTGCCCAATGCCTCTTGGTGAATGTGGTTTTTCTGATATATTTCAAAACTTTTTCACTTCAGGCTGGTACAGACTGTACTGAACAATCCAGTTTCAAAATGCTGCCCTCACAACTGTTATGCAGCTGTTTTCTAGTCCTTTCCTCTAATTCTTCTTGCCTTTTGATAGGGACTATCAAGAGACTCAGGAAACAATAAATAGCAATGTTGTTTAAGTTTATCTTAGGAGAATATGGGATGTTGGCTCAAGGAACTTTGCTGATTATCTTGGCTAGCCTTGGACATTTCCTTTGGCATGTCTATAATTGCTTTAAGAAACATGTTCATGCTGAGCCAACTTCTAATACTGTAGATTCAACTACTTGATTTCAGATATATGGCCAAGTTCTGCCCCCTGCCTTACTGGGATTGCCCCAGCATAACAAAAGCCTAATTTGTTCCATGGGTCTCAGGTATGTGATTTCTTCATTGTTACTCACTTATTGCTTTCAGGATAGTTGTGTCTTGAATGAAAGTTTAAACTTCTGGGAGAGGTAGTTAATAGCAGGGAGAGGGAGAAAAGCAAACTACACAATATATCTAACAAATATGTGACATCTAATTTAAAATCTGTTGTTTTCTTTCAACAAAGGGGGAAGAAAGCAATGCAGCCATATTCCCTCTTTCCCCAGGATATTGGCACAAGTCCTGGATCCACTGACATTTATAGGGAGATGTAATTAATTAACTTCAAATACCAGATTAGCTCATGGATTCAATATATCTCCATTCTTATGTGGACGTAAAAAAGCTTTTGATTAATGATCACAACCTTTCTCAGGAATTTGAGGGCTTTTACTTACTAGTGACAGCTTTTTCTGGGGTTCTATATCATCAGTGCACAAAGTGGCCTCAAAGTCAGTGCCTGGTATTCATTACTGGTACTGCCAATGGAGGCTGCAGGCTGCAACCTTGGCCCTGTTAAGTCACTTGCAGTTTAATCACTGACTTCAGTGGCACCCAGATCTTATTCTGATGCTTCTCCTGATAAACTTTATAACAAATAAACAGAAAATCCTGAATGGCCAAAGGCTGTTGCCTGCTCAAAGAGCCAGTGATGTTAGCAGAAGGCAGTGTCTGGTTTTAAACACCAATCTAAGCCCAAAGCTTAAGGAAGGGAGCAGGTGAGGCTGGACACAGAGGGAGGGCAGATGTGGCTGCAGGAGATTGTCACCATGCTTAAACTATCACTGCCACTCTCCACACGTCAGGCAGTAGGTTACAGAACTTTGCTGTCTTTCAAATAAAGCTTATTTCAGGCTGCTCTACAGTTTCAGGTACACCCATGGATCCTACCCTGTCATTGCAGTGGGACATGTCTGCAGTCCATTCACACTGCTATGAATCCAGTGTTTCTACAATTAAATATATTGCAGATGCAGTGCAGTTCTTCCAAATCCCACCTCCAAAATGTCCCAGCCCTAAGACCAGAAACACAAGGACCCAATGTATTAACAGGCCTGGTAAAGCACAGTCCTGTCCAGCCTAGCCTGAGCTAGGACTGCCCACAAAGGCTCTGGCTCTGCTTTCTGCACAGCCACAGCCATTTGATGGCAAACCATTTTCTGGCAAGTCTGTATTGTGCAGCCAGGTCACACTGCCTGGCCCAGTAAGAGCTCTTCCTTCATCTGGGAGCATCCAGCAGATCAGAGCCTCCTCTGAGGCCAGCTCCACAGCCTCCCCTTTTTGTGCTCTTCAGGAGACAGGTGTTAATATTTTGTCTGCTGGCAAAATGTGCCTGAGAAGCTCCTGGTTTGGGCAGACCTGCTTTGCTCCCCTGGCACTGCACGTGGGCAGGGTTTGCTGGAGCCTGGCTGACACCTGATTTGTTTTGGCACTTGGGCCATTTCACTTGAGGTGAGGTGGCCCTACCTGAGCAGCCCTGGGGAAGCTCAGGCAAGGCTCAGAGCCCTTAAGCTCAGTTTTGCAGTCATACCATCAGGAGGGCAGACCTCAAGTACATCAGATGTGGTTCAGTACAATGACACAACTTGGGCAGTCAGTAGCTCAGACATTTACAAAAATTTTGTGCTGGTTTTCCTCTGAGCTGAGTTTCATAAAAAGAGCTGCTTGTGTTACTGGTTTGTTTTGAGCACAGTGCTGTTTTTCATGGGGTTTCCACTGATTAAACCTACTGAATTTCCATTGCCATCAGTTGAGTCCAGACAGGCTCTTCCAGGCTGGTGGGAATGAGTTAGGGAGCAGTGCATATGGTATCTTACATGTTGATGTTGCTAAAGATCCACTTTAAATGAACCTTGTGGTCCTGATTCCCTACCTACCTTACATGGCATAAATTATGAGACATCCTATGGAAAAATAAGTGTTTCTGTAGAACAGAGAAGGGAGGTCCCCACTCAGATTTCCCTTTAAATATTGCATCAGGCTTCCAATGGAATATACATTTTTACATATGTTAGCACAGAGAACAGACACTTTCTTAGGAAGCCCTTTATTTGGCTAATTTTATCTCTGAAACAATAAATTCCTTATGTGAAAAACCATAGTCTGATCCACTGTCAAGCAAGAGAAACAAGTTCCCTTTCTGGGTCCAAATGAAATATCTTAATAGGCTGTTACAGACAGACAGGTGAAAGCATGTGGATTTTTCACTTCAGGCTGCAGTATTTGGGAGGACAGTGACTCAGTCCCAATAATGCTTTGCAAAATAAGGACTATTGCATCATTCTAGGCCTGATTTTCTTGCACTAACTCTGGTTTTTAGCTTTGTTATTGGTCCATTCGCTTCTGCTGGGATTTTAAGCAAGCCAAATTTTAGAGCTGAAGATGGGGTGAGGTATCCCAGTTGCTCTTAGGAAGGAGCTGTGTAATTTTGTTCTGGGTGTAAATCAGTGGAGTGCTGTGGGAGGGCACAATGTGAAGTCTGTTTATGTCACCATGTTCTGGCCTGCCCTGATGAATTCCCCCACTTCAAAGCCTGACAGCACCAAAGAGTTTTAGAAAACTTTTGGCAAAGGTCAGGGACTCCAGCAAATCCTCACATCCTTCCAGGTGAGAACCTGGTTCTGTAAACATATTTTGGGGAACATTTGCAGGAACATTTGTTCTGAAATTTGGAGTAACTTGGCGCTTAAACCCATTCATAAATTGTTTCCATCTTCCAGTCCCCTTGCACCAATCACTTAGATCTATTTCATTTTTAAGGATGATTCAGTTTTAAAAATAAAATGTAGCATATGAGCAGCTTCCAGCATGTGTCAGGAAGAGATAAGTCACCCAAAGCTATGATGGCCCACCAGGGTGCCTTCAAGGGATTTAGACTACTGTCTACACTGTCCTTATTAGGATCTCTGTCTCCCTCTCCCTCTCTCTCTCACTTCCTTTTGGCATTTGCTCTGTAAACTGAACAGCACCTGAGCCGGCATCATGAACCTCACCAGGCTTTGTGGAGTTCAAATTGAGTTCAAATGTTTTAATTAAAATGTCTCCTTCCTCTCTATCATTAGATAGCTGCAAACAGATGACTGGAGCTTCCTGACTGGAAAGGGTTGGTCAATGGCCTTGTATCCGAGGGGTGAAACCTCTCTACTGGGAAAAAAATATTGACTTAAATGGTCTTTGTAAGGACATTTATTAAGTCAGAACAGTGGCAGCTGGGTTGAAGACTTGAAATCTTCTCACCATGATCTGGTGGGAAAGAGTTTCATCCTCAAAAGTTTGGAATAAGGTTTCTGGCTCCTATTCAGAGCTGATACATGCAAGCACCCAGGATGCTTAGCAGACATCAGCTGCTGTCTTTTCTTGGAGTGAGATCTGCTCTGTCCATGGGAATAGCACTAGGAACTGAAGGCAAAGAAGGAAGAGGTTCTTTGTGAATAACTGACTTTCTGCTACAGCTGCTAAAAGGCTTGGTGTCATCCTAAACTGAAAAATACACCTTCTTTTTATAAATGTGCTGATCCCCAGTCATACTGCACTTTCTCTTCCCAGAAGTGATGATTCGTTAAATTTCTGGCACTTCTCTTTCCTTAAAGAAATGAAACACTAGTCTCCATGGTTTCAAGCTTGCTTTAGAATGGGGAATGAAAACATATTTGCCCTTAATGTTTTGAAACCTTCTCAGTTCATTTCTTTAAGCCAAACCCAATACAGCCCTGCCACTTGCAGTGCTTGTCCTAGCACAGCATTTCCCAGGAAACTATGGTTGCAGCTGAACCTCTGAGGCATCCAGAATCCACTTCAGCTTGAGTTTGTGCTGTTTGTGTTTCATAATTGCTTCCTTTTCCAGAGGAGAGATGAATACAAACCTGCCCCATAGATGGACAAATTCTGACTCAAGCCCTTCTCCAACTTTAAACGAGCAAAAAAAGTGCTGTGGTGTCAGCAGAAAGCACAGGGGAACTGCTCCCTGTCTAACTGCAGAGGTGTTTGAAAGTCAGGCCTGAGGCTCCTGTTTGCTGTTTAAACCATGCAACACAATCTGATACTGAAAGCTCCCCAAGCCCCTCTCTGCCCCTCAGCTCCTTCCTCTCTTATGAGAGGTGCAACAACAGGAAGCAAAATCACCACATCACTGTTGCTTCACTAATCCAGTGCACAGCAGACTGGCTGTGTTTCCTTTGGGAATAGGGTTGCCTGAAAGGGCTGTGGAAGAATATTTCCCGGGGGAGGTTTGATCTTCCAGTGGCTGATGCAACCCATTACCAAAGAATCAGAGGCACTTTTTTTGCCTGCAAATATTTTTTATTGCAGTAGTAACATTGTTGAAGCAGTGATGAAAGGATATAGTCCAGTCAAGGTTTGTAGGGAGAGATAACATCTTTTATTAGAGTAGCTAATACTGTAGGAAAAACCAGACACACTTTTGGAAGCAATATTGTCCTTTATTATCTCACTGTTCCCCCTCCCCTGTGACCCCCTACCATCCTTCATCTGAAACAATAAATACTTATGAAGTGGAAGGAAACTTGACCCTGTGGGGCAGGTAAGAGACAAAGGCTGGTGCCTGACTCCTGATCCCTGTACCTCTCCCAGTGCTCAGGGTGAGGACTCGCCCAATGCTCAAGGGCATTGCATGGCCCCTGCCTGCCCTGCTGCTCTGTGCCAGAAACAACAGAGAAAACCCTCTCACAGTAATGAGCATTTCTGATTAGGGTCCCTAGCCTGGCCTCTTTGTGCCCCTCTGTCAGCACCTTGGGGGCCAGTAAGGGCCGAACAGCAGCTGAAAGTTAGAGACTTGTAATATTCTTAGCATGCACTAAAGGGATTTTAGGTTTGATATTTGGAAATCTTTGGGGGTCATGGTTACTGACACAGCAAGGAGGATTTGTCTGGGGTCATTGCAGGATCTCCTTTGCTGAAGGGTCTCAAGAGTTTAGAGGAATATTTGGTACAAATGTACCTTGTGCTGCCTGAGGGCAGGGAGATAGACCAAGTAAAGGTCATAATGGAACCTTTCCTGAGAGCTCATTTTCATTTTGGGGTTGTCCATTTCCCTCCCACATTTTGCAGGCCAGTCTCAGCTCTGCAGTCCTGGTCTGTTGATCTGGCACAGGGACCATGGAGCAGATTACAATGCTCTATGAATTTGGGGCTGCATTCTTTCTGCCTGTAGGGAAAATGATCACTGACAAGGACAGCCACATGTACCACGGCCAGAGCACTCTCTGGGCCTTCCTATGGCTGTCTCCCAAGTGAGGCATCTCTAGTCACCAAGTCTTTCTCTGAGAAGTACAGAAGATTTCTCCATAGACCATGGTCCTCTCACTCTTCATGAATTGCCAAGAGCTATCCAGAAGCTGGTCCCAGAGCAGCACCTTGTCAGGGGCAGCAATAGGCAGAGGAACAAGGAGAAATTCATAATGTGGGTTTTATAACATTTTTCAATGCCAACACAAGTGAAGTAGAGACAAGGAGGCCTTGAGTAATTTGCTTAGACTAGGAATAGCACCTACAGGGGAGGGTGCAGAATCTGGAGTGATAATTGGATATCAGTGGGAATACATCTGGTTTAAATTAAATCTCTACAAGGATTTTGAGAATGGGGAAGACTTTGGTCTTGTGCTGATGAGAACAGAGGGGCTGCCATTCAGAGTGGATTCTCAGCTGCTTGAATGACCACATGCCATGTTATCTCCATGTTATTTCATACCACAATAATCACCTATTCACTCTGCTGCTCAGGGCAGAAATGACCTGGGAAGGCTGCACAAATCAGGGAATATTGCCTCATTTCAGGAGCCAGGGACAGCAGATACAGATGAGCTCTTATTTGTAAGTGAAGCTGGCTGCCACTAAAGGACTTTCCTTCTCTAGAGAATATGACTTTTTGCAAAATGCTTAGCAGAAAAATTTCTGGTTGGTTCAGAGAAAAGAGGAAGGGGAGGAAGAAGAGAGGCAGTGATGGAGGGGTTGTGAAAACATGTCAATTTAAGCTGAGACTTGTTTGCAATGGTGTCAGAGTTTCTTTTAGCTCTTGTTCTGATTCATATCAGCTCTTTATTACATTAAAATTCTAGATTAATTTCATATTAGTGTTTTAGGTTAAGCTGGTGTTATTTAATCTATACAATGTTTTAAAAGAAAAAACCCAACAGCTACTTGCCCTCTCTTGGGATGTTATTGTTACCTTAAATATTTGCAGTTACTGGTTTTAATTCCTTTCAGGTTAACTAAAATGTCCAGCTTTCCAGGACAATGAGTATAGAACAGCTTGTTTTCCTGCCAGTTCCCCCTTACAGATTGTAAAAGTCATTCCTACCTGATCCTTCACTTGTGAATTTTCACAGTGCCCTTCACAAAGAAGATAGGTTTCACTGGGGCCTGTCATCTTGTCCTCCAGGCCCCTGGGGTTGAGCAGATGTTGCTTGTGAAAGGATTTTGAAAGGATTTTGAGTAAGAAGCTAATCCATAAAAATTCAAAATGGATGAGAGGAAACACTTTTTCAGCCAAAGTGTATTCAAGCTACAAAACTAATTTCCTATAATATTGTTAGACATAAATTTAAAAAAAAAGAAACTTGGCAAGATCCTAAAAGGAATGGACTTCTCTACAGATAATAAGCATATCCAATATTGTAAATAATGAAATATTTAAGGGTTTATCAAAACTCTGTTTTAACAATGAGACTAATCTTTAATAGGACATGTAAGGAGACCTTCTTAGAGCAGATAGTTTCATTATCTCCTGTTTTGGAACTTGTATTTCCCAAAAGGACTGGTGCCTAGTAGCTATTGTCAGAAAATGAGGAGCCACATCATATGAACTTTCTCCAGTGCTGGTTTGTTCATACTCTCTAAAACTGTACAGACATTGAGATAAAACATTTGGTAGTATTTAAGAAGCAGTGGAAAATCTGTAGATAACAAAAATAATCTGAACCTCACTGATCTAAGACCTCTCTTCTCAATGCTATGATTCTGCACCAGATAAACCAAGATCTTTGTGTATATATGTTTTCTAGAGTACAAGACTTCTTAAGAAGCTCAAGGATGGCCTGTGGGTTTGCAGAGCCATGTGCCAGTCTATCTTTACAGTGTATAAGGAAAGCAATTGAAGCAAGAACAGTTTGAGATTAAGATGTGAGCCTGAAGGGGGATTTAATTTTTTGCACAATGTATCCCAAACATCAGAAAATCTAAAGGAAAGGCTGATTTCTTTCCGTGGATTCTGACCCAATAAAATCTTGTGATCAAAAGGACCTACAGGATACTCCAGCCCATTCTCCTGAATGCTGCATGTCCCCTCTGGCAGAGCTGCTGTGCTGATAGGCCTTATATTATTTTATGTTATCTCTAATGTCATCTGGCCGGTATAATTGGAGCTGACTGGGTCTCTGATCTATTGAGCCTACACATCTCTCTCTTCACACCTCTCTTGGCCACAGTAGCTGCTGAAAAGAGCCCTGGGGACAGCTGACATTCTTGACTGCCAGCCCAAATGTGTCAGCTGGAAGGAAGACTGTTTCCAAGTGACATCCCTGTCCCGCGGCGTTTGGCAGCCACTGCAGTGCCATCTCCACTCGGGGCTATCGGGGCAGAGCTCTGTGACCCCTGATCCTGGCTCCTGTCCCTCCCCTGAAGGGACTCTGCCTGCCAGGGTGGCCAGTGCCTCAGGCTGGCTCTGTGACCGTGCTTCCCCTGCTGCTGGCTGCAGGGCCAGGGGCTCAGAGGGGCTCAGAGCCACCCATCTCCTCCAGCATTCTCTGTGCCCCCTCCCTGCTTGCTGATGGGAGTTGTGCCCATGCTGCAGCCAGGTGGTCCCAGGGACTCTTGTCCTGGCCAAAACATCGGTGGCCACCAAACACCATACAGGGGAAATGGAAATGTGACACTGGGTTAAGCTGGGCTGATGGTGGTGTTGGCAAAAAGCCAGAGTGACTGCACTAAGGGCACAGGAGCCCATTCCTGTATGACCGAGAAATGGGGTTTATATGCCTGGATTTGTGTTCTTATCACAGAGAAATTTCTGGCTTTGCTTTCCCACCCAAGAATACAAAAGACAAAGGAATTAATGTCACTTTCCAGGTGGCTAACAGAACTCAGCTTGCAGCTAAGCTTCACTTAAGCAGTTATGCAACAGCAAGAAAAAGTCTGCTTAGAGTCCACAGCCACAAAGTTTCCTCCAGAGCCCTTTCCATTGTGTGTTGGGAGCTCTACACCTCCCCCATCTCTTTGCCGTCATTGAAATTGGAGTTCATCTGCTCCATCCAGCCTGCTGCAGCTTGGGGAATTTCACATCACTCCTGCCTCAGCTAGTGAAGAGCCTGAGCTACACATTTTTGGATGAAGATGCCTGTGCTTGTTTCCCAGTTGTAGATTTATGGGAAGAGTGGGGGTAGTGTTCTCAACTTTGCCCCACTTCTCAAAAACAAAAAGCTAGTAAGGATAGTCAGCTGGCTCTCCCTGGCCATGGACAGCTGTGTCATTGCCAGAGCTGTGACACTGCAACAGGTAAATGGGGAATGAGGCTTTCCTCACAAAAGGGCAGCTCACAATGTTGGCATCTGCTTTCCTCCACTGCAGCCCTTCTGCTGCCTCTCCTGCTGCAGTTCTGGGGCTGAGGAGACCGGGAGAGAGGCAGCTGCCCTCAGACAGCCAGGAAAGCCAGGGTGAGGATGGATGGATGGATGGATGGATGGATGGATGGATGGATGGATGGATGGATGGATGGATGGATGGATGGATGGATGGATGGATGGATGGATGAATGGATGGGTGGATGGATGGATGGATGGATGGATGGATGGATGGATGGATGGATGGATGGATGGATGACTCAAGATCCCAGCACAAAGGACAGGCCAGAATCACAGCCCCTCCAAGTTTCACCAGAAATGGGATTCCTGGGGCATGGGGTTCCCTCCAGACCCTGCTTCTGACAGTGCACCTTCTGCCCACTCTGCTGTCCCTGTATTCAGAAGGGCATAAAACAGAGGGGGAGAGCATTCCAGAAAGTGAATCAGTCCAAGAAGCTGCTGCAAAGTAGATGTCTGGGAATCATTAGGAGAACACTCTCAATCTTCCCAGAGCAGCTGAAAGCTTTACTGCCAACAGCACTTGGCTGCCAGTCTCCCATTGCTGTATAAATGATGATAATGGTCTTTGCTACTTCTTCTCCACACATTCTCCTCCTCTCTGGGGGGTGGGCTCTCCTTGGCAACCACAAAGCTCTTTTTATGTGCAAGGAATGGTTGGCAGAGAGCACTGAATCGAACAGAAGAGGGAGAGGGGGTAAGGTCCCTCCTCAAGTTAATAAACACAGTTTATTATGGCTACTCTGGTCACCTTTGATAGACAGCACTTGCCTATTGACAGGCACTGAATTTTGACAGGGACTGAAGAATCAGAAGCCTCCAGCACTTGTAGAAAAGCAGTGAGCCTCTGTCCTTGTGGTAGCATTGACAAAGTCCAGTTGCTCAGCTCCTGGTACAAAGGTCTAAGAGACAGGTGCTATCTACCATGGTCCAGCACTGCCCTGTCAAGGACCACATTCCTACCACTTTGCTCATTTTGTATCTCTTGTGGTGGTGAATAGCAGAGGCCCTGCAGCAGCTCCAGAGTCCTGTCTGTGTGGTGCTGATGAGGGGCTGTCTGTCAGCACTGAGCTCTCTGCAGCACACTGAGCACTACTAACACCAACCTACCAAATCAAGCCTTTGCTGCCAGGGAAACATCCCTAACAACAAAAAAATAAAGCAAAGCTGCTTGTCCTTCAGTGCCTCTTTCTCTGAGAGCATGCAGAATTAAAAAGACACACCAGGCTTCCTAGGGGTGAATCTCTCTGTGCAGCAATTATATTCCCATACTTGCCTGATGTATGACAATACATCAGTGACAATAAATAGCTTCTTCACCTATAGGACTTCATGTTGCAGTGCTTCTATTTCAGACATGAAGCTTGACAAATAATAGCAAGAAATAAAAGCAACATATAATCAATTGCACAGAGATTTGTGAACATGTTTATATCCTGCCCCAGCCCATGTGCCTTGCAGACCTGGCCCTGTCCAGAGGAGCTCATATGGCACCTCTAAAGATGTGTTTTCTGTGTCTAGAGACTCTGTAGACACACAGGTACCTTCCTTTGAAGTGGATAGGTTAATTTTCTGGCTTCAGATACAAACTCAAGAACTGGATGTTCCAAGTTGGCCATTTTCTTGCAATGAAAAATCCCAGCCTTCTCCAGAAACTTCCAATGCTTACACATGTCTGTTGAGCTCTAGCTTCAGCCCTACTGAATATATAGAAAATTGGTATCAGAGCTGCTGAACAGAAACCTGGCAGATTCAGTTGTCTCATTGGCAAATAGCAAGATAGGGACAAACCAGCAAGCCCTAAAACACCTTTCACAGTAGCTCTCTCCCTGGTTTGTTGGTGGGGTTTTCTGCATGTGGTTTCCTCTGTCAGCCACCCAAGCTTGAACACTGGCCCCTGGCTCCCTGTGGGACGCAGGAATGTTGGATTTCAGTAGACTCTGACATGAATAAAAGGCAAGTGATCCCTCCTTTGACTCACTCAGAAATGAGAAGCAGGCACTTGCAGGCTTGCACCAGCCAGGAAACATTTCTCTGTAAATCTCTCCGTGCCTTTTTGTTGGGATTACTGACAGCACAGAACTGTTTTGCAACACAAGTGCTCATGTATTTGTGCTGGCCTCTTCCAAACACCAAAAACAGATTTGATACAATTACTGGGCTTCTTTAAGATCAAAACAGTGCAGTACAACAGATCAGCTTATGCCAAAGCATTTCCTAAAGAAATCATTATTACAGCAAAACTCCATTCTCAGAGGCCTTTCATATTTTTTGTATTACAAAGTCACAGGCTAACTTACCCAAAATGAGTTGCATTCTAAAACTGTGCTGCTTCTCTTTGGCTCTTTCATTCTAAAAACTCGAGTTTGCTAAATGTCCTTAATGAAAGCTCTGCAGGGGTTGACTGGAGAAGATGGGAGGAGCAGCCAAGTGCAGCACTGCAGGAGCAGCTCTGCACACAGGGAAAGACTTGGGAACTGAGGTCAGTGGTCAGACTTGGGTCTGAATAGTCAGAGAGCTGCATGACCAAAGGTCTGCTACACCTCGTGCTCCTGTGTGCTCATACCCCCTGCTCAATCCCCATGCCAACTCCATCCCTACTCCGTGCTGACTAGGCTCTGAGCAGAGCATCTTTTCCCTAAAGGCCAAAAATATGTCATTTTTACTGCAGCCATGGAGAGACTCATCAGTAGTTGCGTGGGAAATTTTCCTTTAATGATAAACAGGTAAATTAATTTCCCAAAATCGAGACCACTGCCCATCTGAATGAATCTATCATTCAGCCTCATAGGAGCAGCTGCTAAAATGCTTCAGGCTGCTCCTCTCCTCTTCTTTGTGGACTAAGATGTGGGTAGATCACACAGTGAACTTGGGTTCATTTCTGGAAACTGAAGGAGTGATAAAATACAAGCCAGGTGGGTCACAAGCACTGGTGATGCTACACACATTATTTTGCCTTCCTGTGAAAATCCTCAACTTTTGCTGGAACATGGAATGGCACAGCACAACCTAGGAGTAGGAAATAATCTGTTTTTAGATGTCTATGTTTTTCTATTGTTTATCGAGCCTCATTTCCCTTCTCTGGCTGCCTGGACCTAAATAAAGCACATTAAACTGCAGACAATGCATGTTGCACATGTTGAGGCTGCATTAGATCATCCCATGTGGCTCTATAACAGAAGAAATGAGGCAGCCTGTCCTGGGGGGTCAGCCCCAGGGCTTGTTCCTCCCCTCCCCTGCCTCTCCTTGCACCATCAGTGCTGTGCATCACTGCACAGTCCTGTGGGTGCCCAGAGAGGCAGATAAATGCACACAAAGAACAGGAAAGGAGAAAGAAAGCCAGGGGAATATGTTGGCTCACAGAGCTGCCTGACAATCCTTCTGGGGGCTTTAAGTCTTTTGTTTCAAACAGGGGCTTTCTTTGAATGACAATGTGTAGGCCAGTTATCTAATACCCAGGTGTAAAATCCTCAGCAAGAACATATAAGGTATTAAAAAACAGTCCTGGGTCCCTCAGGACTGTGAGTAAGTCTATGACCATGTAAGTCTAAGGCTTTTCTACTAACAAACACTAGGGAAAGTCCTGTTTTGTTCAGAGGAGAATGCTGGAGAGATGGTTTCCTCATACATCCAGCACACTTTCAGATTTAAGGTGGAACTCACTGGCTGGCCCCAAATCTGTGAAAAATGCAGCAGCAGAAGTGGAGCCTGAGCTGGAAGGTGACAACAGCAAAGGGAGAGGGAGAAGTTTTGCCAGTGGACATTGTCATGGTTCCTCATTGCAGGGTAGCACTGCTTTACAGCAGCTGTGGGAGCAGCAGGGATGTGGGAGGGAGAACTGGGATGCTGGCTTGCCATTTCAGGTTTTAGAGGTTTGCATGCTTTAATTTTTCTGGTGGTGGTGAGTAGTCAGGTTTGGCCTGATGTTTAATAAAATCATGTCCAAAATATTTGACAAATTGAAAAAGAAATTAAAAGCTGTTTTAAAGGATACTCTCAATCATTTTTTAAAAAGAAATCAGGATTTTCAACATAAAAAATCCTTTTGGATTACTTTCTGTTTTGAAAATGAAAACAATTACTGACATTGTTATGAGTCATCTAGAACTTACCAATTCTGTGAAAATTTTCTTGAAATATTTTGGTACTTCTGAGCATATGTGTTGCCTCATGCAGAAATGAGCCAAAATTTTTCCCACTACGGGGCTAATCTGTGTGTATTTCATAAGCAGATCATTCATTTGCTGAAAGAACTGAGAAAACTGAGCAGTCTCCACTAAGAATGAAATGGACATTGCAGAAAAAATAAGGTGTTTCAAGACTGACACTTCTCACATTAGATCAACCACTCCAGCCCTCAAGAGTTCAATAGCAGCACCTCACTGCCCCATAAGTTTCAGAAAACAATTGTGCTCATTTCCACACATTGCCTATTGCTTTTTTCTAGCCAGAACATCATTTTTTGCACTCAATACATGAACATTTTGATTAATTGCTTCATATTTATATCTTAATTTAACCCTGTTTTTCCCAGCTGATTCCCACACTGCAGTAGATGCACTATTAAAAATTCACTGTCAGGGAAGGCTGTCAACAAGTCTCAATTCTTTGTGTCCTTATAAAGCAGCATCCTGCTCCTTGCACCAGGCTCTTACAAGCATTTTTAACTGTTTCAGCACTCATATCTATGGTACCTACACTTACCTCCACCTCTTATATTTCTGATCTGATCCAAATTTTTTTTACTGCAATCAGCTGATCTGCTAAGCACATTATAAAATGGTGAGGATCTTTCAATGTTTCTAGGTAAAAAAAGGCCTGCATTCTCTCTCATTTAAGTTATCAATGCTCTGTTGTTAAGAGTTTTCATTTGGGGGTCTTTTGACCCTCGTTTTGGTTTTATTTATCCTTAGTGCAATTTTTATTTTCCGGTGAGGTTTTAAAGTTTCCTTGGCAGTAATAGTTAGAAATTTTTCAGTTACCCACCCACACTAAAACTCATGTGACCCAGATCCTGATTGGATAGATAATGGCTTTTATTTTACATTTCAGTGCTCCATTTGTGTAGTGAGGAGAAAAGCAATTCTCTGGCTGATGTAGAATAATCTGAAAAGCATATTAAGTGTATATAGCCCTAGGTCTGCTTTCTTGTACACACACTCTGTCCTCCCAGTTTACATGTGGTCTCATTAACAACCTTTGCTTAAAATCATACTGTGTGATATTTTCTAGCTGGATCCTGGCCAGATTCATGCTGAACTCAAAGTGTGCTGAGTCCAGCCCTGTTTTTCCCCCTTGCTTTGCCTGCTGCAGGTTTTGCAGATCAGGCTTTTCCTCAAGTGTTTCACTGTGCAGGGCTCATGCCCGGGTCACTAAAGCATCATTAGCACAGACTCTTGCTGCCTAATGACAGATCTAATGCTGGAGCACTTGGCATGAGAGGATTGTCTGGGGAAGGGGACCACACTGGGACTAGGAAAAACTGTATTCAATTCCTTATGGAGCAGTCTCCAGCTTCCTTCCTTCAGCTAAATCACTTCAACCGGCGCGTGCTGGATCAGGTTTCCTCCTGCCTCCAAAGAACAGAATCATCAAAAGCTTTGCAGCTCTGGGGTGTTCTGATATCACAAGAATGAGGACAAGGACCAGGGGCCTACAGACCCATTTCTATGAAATGCCCTAGTAACCTGTAAGATATAGAGTTTATAAACACCATGAAAGGAAGATGCAGCTGATAACTTGGTGTATATGAGCACTGTGCACAAGGAGATTATTTCTTAAGTGTCAGAAATTACTCAATATTGTGAAAGGGAGGAATATCTTCATCAGAAAGCAAACTCTTATTAAATTTCATATCTTCACTTTCCTGGGGAGACATTTAGCTTAAACAGCTGGGTCTGGAGGCATGTGAAAGCAAGAAAAAACCCACATTAATTCTTGGGACTTAATTTTCACATTAACTTCTCCCCCTTCCAGAGACACCTAACCCTTCTGGTTTGTATACATCATGAGTACACATCCTGGTGCTGTGATCATTTCTCTGGAGAGTATTTCAGTGCCCAACCACCCCCTGGATGAAAAATCTGTTCCTAATATCTAACCTAAACTTCCCCTGTTATTGCTTCATGCCATTCCCTCAGGTACTGTCACTGGTCCCCAGGGAGAAGAGATCAGTGACTGCTCCTGTGCAGGTCCAGGATTTTGATGATTTCTGGGGGTTCAACAGAACATCTCAGGATGTTCTATTCTATAATGGAATACAATTATCATTCCATGACCATTAATTACCACATGCTGTTGAATTTCCAGAGCTGTGTGTAATATGGAGTTTTCTAAGAGTGAGACCTGATGCAGGTCCCATTGGGATCAGAAGGATTCAGCTGTTACCTTCCATTGCAGTGGATAATTTACTGGGAAGTGATGGTGACCTGCTCAGTAAATGGAAGACTGGGGCCCCAGGCACCCCTTTGCTAACCAGCCCCACATCCCATCAGTAACCTCTGAATTATTGTTAGGGCTAGTTTTCCATAGTTTCCCATCAATAAATATCTCACAGCTTCAGACTCTTTCCATAATGTATAGCAAAAGCTTCACATCTTCAACCTCATGGAAATAAAGCATAATCCTTTGCAGTGACCTGTGGTTTTCCTCATATTGAAATTTCTCCCATTACTGTGCCTGCCATGGCTTTGCCTGAACTGCCTGCCAATTAACAGTGGTTACAAAGGAGTTTTATACATGGAGTTAAAGCAGAGTCACAGGAATGGGGGGCTGAATCTGGCCATGGGTTTCTGTACAAGTAACGTGAGGTGAAAGTGGAAGGAAAGGATGCTCTTGTGGCAGGGGGTGGGGTGGGCAGCCAAGAGAAAAGTCTTCATTTAACACCATTTAAATGTAAATTGTAGTGAAACATGTTAGTGACAGAAGGGAGGTTATGACTGATCAGATAGGAGGCTTTGAATCTTTGCCAAACAAAACTTCTAGGTATTTTGCTTCTTTCTTTTCTGCATTCTTCTCCTCTCAGCACTTTTGATCAGTGACATATACAGAGATGGCTGCTATCAGGGAGTCAGTAACAAAACTGTCCAGAGCAGGAGCAGGAATAGGCATTCAAAAGGAAACTTCAGCATGTCAAAGATATTCAAGGACAGGGAAACATCAAGGGTTTCCTTCCAGAGATAATGAGCAGAATAATGCAAAGTGAAACTGAAGATGAGGAAAGAAAGTGAGAAAGAGATGTGAGAATATTTTGGCGGAGGGGGGGGAAAGAGTTTTGTTGAATGGACAAGGGATCAAATAACAACTCTCACAGCAGAAAGATCAGTCTCAGGATATAGTGCCATCTTCTTCCATTCATTTCTGACACAGGCTTGGAGCTTGGATGAGATTTTGAGTTAAATTCTGTTCCACAAAATGAGCTGATGTGCTGATGACAGCACAGAGAGTAAAATAATTCAGATTTAGAATTAGAAACTCTGAGAAAATTGAGTTACAAATGTCAAGTTTTGAAAAAAATATGGATTATTTTTTCTTTGTTGTGGCATCATAAATCCTATTGACATTAGTAATTCCCTTTGGGGAAATCCAAAACCTGCCCTTGTTTAAATTAGTGGATTTTTCAAAATAAAAATTTTGAAGAGCTCAGCTTGTAATGAGTGAGATCACCTTCCTAATTTGCACAAGTCACTCTGTCACTGCCCTGGTGAAGAGAACAAGGACTAAAATTGTCCGTGTAGCTAATATTTTTCATATCATTCACAAAAGAGAGATATATCTGCAGAAATAATGTTAGCTTGGGAGGTACATATAGATGCAAGGCTGAAGAGTAGACTTGGATCTGTATGAACAGATATATAATATATATAATAGATATATATTAACATATATAATATAATATAATATAATATAATATAATATAATATAATATAATATAATATAATATAATATAATAATTACTTTCTAAAGTTTTTATTCCTGCATCAAAAGATAACAGGCATAATGGAAAACATATATCTAGGACTTCCCCATTATCTAGTCTACAAAAGTGAAGTTAAGGAAAATCTAAATGGTAACTCTAATTCAGTGTCTTGGTGAGTTCTGTGAAGGGTTGTCCAGACCATTTTGTTAGCAGAGAACTGAAATCTCTCTTACAAAATAGAGTAGTTCCTGTAGGCACAACAGATCTGAAAATAAGATCTTCCAAAATCTGTCCATCTGTCTGTCCTGTTGAGCTACCTGGGGCTCAAGTGGCACCTCCTGGGCTCTCCCTGAATTTTCAAAGCCAGGACATTAATTCAGGCCCCCAGATGACTCCCTGGAGAACCTGGTTTATTCCATCCTTGACAAAAAGATTCAGGATCCAGAAGTCCTGAAAAATGAGCATTCCCTTTCTGTTTCCTTGAGCACAGTTATCTCTGTGGGAAGTGTCAGGACACTGATCTCTGAGTGCTGATGCTATGCACAGATTGATCTGACAGTCCTTTGCTTTTGACTCATCCAGTAAATAATAAATTCCAGCAACAAAATCCAAGAGTCATGGGGTGAATGAGGAGTTACTAAAATCCATGGAATTTTTCCATATTTTTGTGTGTACATAAGATCAAGTCTGAGATCTTCAGTACTCTTGGCTAAGCCCTTAAAGTTACAGGCACATTTATCTGCCACAATTTCAATTCAGTTGCCCAGCTGCTGATTCATTGCCAGGTTCCTAAATCTCACAATCACATACTTTTGTGATGGCCTCAATTTACAAAGCCACCAAAGTCCTGTTACTGGACTGTGCCTTGTGCACAAATCATGCCTCTAAATCATTAAAAAATTCTAATTCTGGTCACACATAAGCTTTTGGGATATTCATTTAAATGGGACTGTCCTGAAGAAAATTGATTTGCAATTACAATTGTTATTTCTGAGTTGGGAAAATTTTCAAACTTCCATTGATCAGTTGTAATAAAATACAGTACAAGGTAATGCTCTGCAGTCAAAACATGGAACCTGGCACAGAACAATATAAACCCTACCTACCCCATGAAATAATGCTAAAAACACCTTATCAAATTTTGACCCAGAAACACACATGTAGCAAGATAACAAATTTCTTGTTCTTGGAGGAAGGCCAGTACTGATTTATATCTTGCAACCCAAATAAATATAAAAATCCTGCCAGAGCTGACCATGTAAATTTTAACCACCTCCTATGGTTTCATTCTATGAAGTGAAAAATATGAGGAAGAAGGTGTTTTTACACTGTGAATGAGCTATTCAGGAAAAGTGTTATTTATTGAACTCTATGGGAGGGAAGTTAATTTCAGGAGTTATAAATGTGGTGAATTATAGCCAATATCTTGGAGGAATTAAATGGAAATGAAAGGAATGAAAGTACCCATTTTCATTTAAATAACAATTGGGACTTGGCAATGTTGGATATAGGCTTACACCTGCCAGGTACTGGCTGCTAAAAATCTCTGAAACCATCACTGACTAATCAGAGTGATACTGTCCACAAAAGAGTGGCACCCGTGTTTGTGTGCTCAGGGATCCATGGGACAGTGCTGGGTAACAATTTCAGCCTAGGGGTGGCTTGTGACTTATTTACTTCCCCCCTTGCTATTCTTACAGCGTGGATGATTGCCTAAGAAACCTGGCAGACTCCTTGCTCCAAAGGGAATATTTTCAAGCTAGGAGCTGGAGGGAGATGGGAGAATAGAACCAGGGTTGCTGTCAGCCTCAGAGCAGTTTGGTGCCCTGAATTTGTGAATACAGGTCCCAAGTCCATCAGTTTGGGTCACCCCATTGCTGAAATTCCCCCTCAGCTCAGATTCCTGATCCAAGACACTTTGGCTTCTGCTTTCAAGGGGACTGAGTACTTGTAAGTCCCCACACACATCAGTCTGAGTGAGAAGGGCAAAAGGAGAGATTGAATATGTTGAGTGAGGATTTTGCATTAGGAAAGTGGAAAAGTCATGGAAAAGCACTGGAGGAGGAAGGAAGGGCAGTATGGGCGGTGTGGCAGGACAGGCAGAGGACATGGAGCATGGTGCTGAATGAGGGTGGTGTGTGGGGTTAAAGCACTGCCCAGAAAAGTATAGGATAGCTTGGTATTGAAGAAAGTCACTGAAAACTTGCCTACTTACTGCTTTTGTGAGCTGCTGCACTTGTATTCAGGCTGTACAGTGTGGGTGTCTCAAATTTACATTCCTTTGTCCTTTCACATCACCTTGTTGGTGCCCAGCACTGGGCACATGCACAGGTGCCTCCCTATTCAGGCATCCTAAGTGCACCCTGCACACACCACCCATGATTCCATCAGCAGGCACCAGTGTGCAGGTGTTTGCTGCAACTTTACTGCCTTTCACGTCAGCTTGCTGTGGCTCCTGACACACAAAGACATCTCAGCCTCGCATAACCTTGATGTTGTGAGCCTGTGCTAATAAATCTGAATAAGTAATAGACAGATACAAATCTGGGTAATAGAGTTAAATATCCCTTCTTAACTCAAACACAAACCAGATGTTTTCCATCTACCAGCAGGCCTTCACAATTATCCACACTGCCCATGCTGTCCCCCAGCTCCCTGCCGGCCCCTTTCTCCTGGCTGATGAATAAGATGCATCACCATTGCTAACTCAGGGATCAGGTTGCTTTAATTCAACAGTACTTTATCAGGCAGGTTTGTTGTGTGCCTTTACTCAGCTGCTTTAAAGCACCTCTTGTTTTGCTCAGCTTTGTTTTATTTTGCTCCCCACAATCACAACCTCTGCCTGGAGTCAGGGCTTTGCTGGGGAGCTCAGCCCGGTCACACACACAGAGGCTGAAAAAATATTGGGTGTTTTTTTTTCCAGTGCAGTAAATGATCCTTGTGAGTGGTATAGGAGCAGTAATTAACACTGGACACGTCCTGTGAGGCAGAGCTGGGCTGGCAGGAGCCAGGCACCCTTTGGGCAGAGGTAGGATCTGGACCTGTGTCCCTGCACTGCCCATCCCAGCAGCTCAGGAGAGCTGCCAGGCAGGTGGCAGCTGACAGGCAGGGGCTTGCATGCAGACCAGGATCAAAGCCCCCCTATTTTTACTGTATAACTAGATTATAATCAACAGTGGGTTCTCATAATGCTCTTACAAACTACTGTGCTGAAACCCACCACAGAGCACCAGCAAACAGCTCTCAGAGAGCTCTGGCCACCCATGGAACAGCCTCAGGGGCAGGGCTAGTGGGAGCCTTTCCAGCCAGCCCATGCCTGAGGCTGGCTGCACCTGCTGGAGGGGACAGGATTTATTGATCTGCCCATCCAGGGTCCCGACAATGCAGATGAAAAGGTAATGCTGGGCTAAGCAATAATTGGGATGCTCCTCAAACTAGTCTGACTTGTTTTTAATTAAAACCCCTCTTTTTCTCCTTTCTCTATATGGAGTAATCTGAGAGCAGTCCAATCTTGTAATTGTATTTCCACCAAAGTGTGCCAAGGCAATCAGAGTTGTCAGGACCAAGCTGTCTTCTCTAAGAGTTAAATTTTATTAACAAGCTTGCTTGCAAGTCAGCTACATGAACTCCAATTTGTCCCTTGGATCTGCACAGCAGAGCCTCAGCATGAACCTCTTAGTTTTTCTACATAGAGAACCTTCCCAGCAGGATGATTAGAATAATGTGTGCAAAGACAGCACCAAAATTCAATTAAAAACGGCACTTTTTGTTGGAAACTGAAGACTGGGGAGAGCAGCTCACATCTCAAAGCCAGTGTGTATCTCTGAGCCAGAAAGCATGGATTTACAGGAAAGGCCTGTTAAGGGGATTGCATGGCTTGGACATTTGACACTGGCAGATATGGGCTTTAAAATCTGGTATACACAGAACATTTGCTACCAAACTAGTTTTTGGCTTTCCAACACTGTCATTGCCTTCTTCCCCACTTCCCCCCTGAAATTCTTTGGAACTAAAGGAGTAATCTGAATTGACCTTTAACCATGAAATGTTGGCTGGCAGTACAGCCAATGCCTTCACAAGGTCAGAGTTGGTTGGATACAAACCAGATCCTAGAGCTCTGACCTCGTCATACTTAACAATCTCTAAAAAGAGTCCAAGAAAAAGTGAAGAGTGAACATGCTCTTCTCCAAATAGAAATTCCCTCCAGGGCAGGATTTAAGAGAAAATTTTCCATTGCTGCAGCCTGAGTTGGACTTGATCAGTGAGTATTTAAGAATTCAGGGAAGCTTTCTGACTTCAGTTTGACTGAAGTTTGATCAGGGTTTCTATCCTGGGGATTTCAGAGATTTCTTTCCTAGTACCAAGTCCAAAGAAATGGATAGTATTCACATTAAATAAAAAGGAAATAAATAAATAAACGAACATGAACATCTGGAAGTCAGCCCTCAAAAATGGCTGTGTATAATCAGGATTTAGCCATTACATGTCTTGCTTCTTAAATGATGGAAAATTGAATTGTTCTGAATTACAGTTCTCTCTGCTAAGAACCTGTTACAGGCAGAAGAAAAAAGCAACCACTGCTTAAATAGCAGCAGAATTCCAGCTTTTGAAAAACTCAAATTTCCCCTTCACAAACCATTCAAACACTGGAATGTAAAGTAGTGATGAAAAATGAAAACCATGTCAGCCCAGAAAGCAATATATTAAAGCAAAGTGTTTGGGAGTCAAAGGCCCTTAAATAAATCTAAAATACATACTTTATTTTAAGCCCTAAATCTCCTGCTGCTAATCCTCATATTTAAAGCCAGAAATCTATTTTGCTGGAAAGCAGTTGAAGTGAGATGGAATTTGACATGGCTGACACTACACTGTTATTGTCTTCAATATTTGTTGTCCATCATTACCAGCAATATCTCTCTGTAGCATTTCAAAATTACTCTTATGTACTCCAATGAGCAGAAAATAGCCCAAAACCAAAAGCCCAGCTCCCTGCTCTCTGCTGCAGTAAATACAGAGGTTGTAGGTGGTATCCTAACCTGCTAAACTGCCCCATTTCCTTTGCTGACAGCAGCCAGCATTCACACCTTGTCTTTTCAAACTTTGTTTAAACCTGAGCCAACTGTGGGACTGGCAAGAATTTTTGTCACCCTTTTAGAGTGCAAGGAACTGGAAAAGGGAGGTTCAGTGAGCTGCCCAGGGGCCTGGAGGTTTGTGATAATCAGAGTTAGAAACTGGAGGTGATGTGGTCCCATGGCTATGACCCATGGTGCTGGGAGCATTTGGTGGGTGGGACCCTCTGTGAGCTTTTCTCCCTCTGGACATCAGTTTTCACATTGGCACTTGCTGCTTGCAGGACTCCTTGGACAGCAGGGGTCATGGCACAATGAAACTTTCCTTCAAGTGACTCTGGGCATTTCTGTGGCATGGATGCAGAAGTGAATATAGATGCAGTGAGAAGATTTATAAATTTAATTAAGTTATAAATATACTATTATGCAAAGATTTATAAATTATCTCTTCTAATGTGTGAGAAGCAAGCAGAAAAAAATGGATATGCTACTGTGAGATTCTAGTGTCTGAATTTTGGGCTCTTCTGTGCCAATGGATAAGAGCATTAGGCTTGGGCAGAGCTGCCCATGGCCCTGTGGAGCCCATGGCCAGGGAGGGCAGTGGGAAACCCTGCAGTCCCCAAAATAAATAGTTGTCTGCCACATGAACCTCTGAATACAGCATCCAGTTTGCTCCCAGCAGAGAGGGAGCTTCTAAATTTCTGCTGGCAGGAGATTTGTGAGGAAGAAGAGCCCAGTCCTTCTGCAAGGACTGCAGGCACTCCTCCTGCCAGGGCTAATGCCTCCAGCTTCAGACCACAGGCTTCAGCCTTCACAGACCTTTCAATACCTGTTTCTCCCTTTTTTTTTTCTTTTTTTCTTTTTTTTTTTTTTTTTTTTTAATGTGTAAGATCCTATTGTTTTAGGTTAAAATCAGAAAACCCTAAGAGGTTCAGTGGAATGGGACTAATTAGGCAGCATGGACATAATCTGGTCTACACAAGCAGTGACTAACTCCTAACATACTGCTAATGAACAGACCTGACAAATAAATTAAACAGGGCAAAGCTTTCTCCTGCCAAGTAACACATTTTTCTGCCAAATATGTTTGAAACAAAATAATCCAAGTAATTCTGTTGATTTCTAATCCCAGGTTTTGATTTTCACTTTGTTTTTAAACTTCTCTGATCTTTGCAAAGGGGAGGTAGGGAGAGAAAGGGTCATATTTCTCTCCTTTTTTTACACAGACAAAGAAAATGGAGAGGAGAGAAATGGAAGAAAAATGCTAGTGTTCAGTGTCTCTCCATATCTCCTAAGATATATCTCCCTCTCCCACTTTTGAGGCTGGGAGCTACAGTAAGAGAAAAAGAGGAGGCAATATATGAAATCAGGAAGGAGCAAAGCTTTCTTTCTTTTATTTCTTCTTGTTTGTATTTTTTCCCTCCTTTTTTTTTCAAGAAGTTAAGAGATTGGATAAAATTATACCAAAAATTCACAAATTCAAATACTTAAAAGTTAAATCCAGTCACAGACATTTGAGCAACACTGAATTAGAAAGTTGAATTTTGATTTACTGAAAATTTTTACTGGAATTAAATACTTGCAAAAAGTTGCTTCATAATAAAGTTCATATTCCAGTGGTAACAGAATTTAATTGACAAAGGAAGGGTAGAAACAGAGAGTAAAAATAGGGAAACCTAAGATGCAGAAACAAATTATTTCAGGCCATGATCCTGGAATCTGTGATATTTCCCATATTATAGAGAACATTATAGAACTACCAGCCAGTCTTAACCTTTAAGGCACTGAGTTTTCTCAGCACCTTGTCATCTCCACTGAAGTGTAACATCTTCAGTATCTCACAGTGTTTGCCCCCCACTCCCATATGTCTGGTGTGAAATTTCCCCAGGCTGCCTCCATATGGGACTGCTCTGGTCATGGAAAAGCTGCTCCCTGTCCCCAGCCCTGCTATGTCACTTGCTGTATTCATGACTTATGGATGAGTGTTATCACTGCATGACAAACTCAGCCATCCCCAGCCAAGCAGGGAAAACCACAACCCTTGGAATAAAATAAACCAACACACAGTTATTGCCACTGTTGCTTTTGCTATAGTCAAGGGAGTCTTCAAAATATGTTTCCAAGTACATATCCCAACATCTCACCTCCACAACTTTGTTTCACAGGCCTCAGCTACAAATCACAGCCCTCCACCCAGGGATGCTGATGGTCTGTTCTACACTGAGCCCTCATCACTGCGTGGCTGAGTCTGTGTCCCACACACTGCCAGAAATGCTCTACATAGTTAGAGAAGCCTGAGCTTTAAAATTACCTTGGTGTGGCAAAAATTACTCTGCTGTGCTTGAACCATCGAGCTGATATTCTTCTTGCTGAGGAGATAAATATCAGGTGTGATAGTGTTTCTTTTATTTTTATTAAGAGAGGAGACTAAAATCTCACAGTATCTAATGATTGATATGAGGAAAAGGGAAGAAATGAGTGGTTTAGACATTCCTACCAGAAGACAACTTTGTCACTCAGCATCACCCTATCTGGAGGCAAGGTCTTGAAGCTGGGCTGCCTGCTCACTGCAGATGCTGGGAAGCATCTTTTGGTGCTCTCAGGAAGGCTTTGCCTATATTGAGCAAGCTAACTTTAACTTCCCTAAGGATACATCCTTCCACAGAGGTTTTGCCTGCACTGAGCACCTGTCAGTCCCTCTGGGGCAAGAGGAGAGGAGCCAGACTTTCTGCACAATTGCTTCCCAGCTTCTCACCATTCTTTCCCTCATGTTGGACCAAGCACACTGGCTTTCTGTCCACTTTCCAAAGGAGTCTTTTACCAGCAGTTTGGACTGAGCTGTTTCTTTTTGGGAGGTCTTCATAATCAGTTACCACTAGAGGATTTGAAACAAACCAGGGAGATTTCATGGTCTCCTTTCAAAGCACTGGTGTGCCAGGAATCAGCTGCATCTCTGAGGAGCTGTATTCACAGGGAATTGGGAAGCCAAGCCCCTGTCCCCAGGGAGGCAGCCTGGGCTGAGTTTGTGGGCTCTCAGTGGGTATCTGTGCTGCATGGAAAGTGCCACTGAGTAAAGGATGTGCCTTCCTGTGTGCTGAAAGCAGCAGGAGATGCTGTGTGATACACAGGCAACTTCTTCAGCCCAGGACTGCATGTCCTGAGCCTGAGACACCTCCCCAGCACTCCCCATTTCTGCTGATGTGTCCCCTTGGATGCTCCCATGGGGGTCAAGGCTCTGCAGTGCAAACACAGAAACTTTGGAGAAGTCACCTGTGTGCTGAGGAGAAGCTCTGCCTCCCCTCAGCTCTCGTGGCAGGGGTGGCAGCTTCTGTGGAGCAGGAATTTCCCTCTGTTCCCAGGACCCTCTCAGGAGAGTCTGTATGGCACTGTATGTGTGTATCCCACTCAACCTACAGGGGACAATGGGAGAGGGGCCCCCTTAGATTTTTTTTTTTTTTTTTTTTAACAATAGAAAAAGGGGAAAGTCCCTAATTTTGGTGAAAACAATGAGAAAAATAAAATGAAATATAAAATATTGCTATACTCCCTTTCCTACCTCCATGCATTCCTGATCTGAGCCAGGGGACTGGAAAAATGGGAACTTAACCTGAAGCCCCCCACTTTGTTTCACTGCTGCTTTCTTTCAGATATTTTTGAGGGAGATGCTGCAGGTGGCCTTCTCAAATACTTTTGCTGCATGTAAGGGGGAGAAATGGGAAAAGCCATGATTAGACTTCAGAAAGAAATCACCAGTCCTCTGGAGGACTGGCATATTGCAGGTGTAAACATTGCAGCCCTCTAATCAAGATAGAAATTGCAGTGTGTGACTCAGACACCCCCATCCTCAGTAGTCAAAGAGGACTTCATGAGTTAATGCAGTGCAGCTCCACGAGAAATGCAGCGTGCTGGCAGCAAACAGGGTCAGCTCACAAACAGCAAAGGGACAGGGAAGAAATGGTGACATTTATGCCAGGTGCCAGGCTCCAGACTGTGCTGGCACTTCCACCCCCCTGTACTGTGCACCTGCTGATACAAACACCTGAGTGCCTGGCCTGTGCCCTCACTGTGGCCATTTCAGCCAGCCCAGAGCACGAGCTGAAGGTGGGGAACACTGCAAAACTGCTCAGCACTGGCAGAGACAGGGAACATCATGTCTTTTCCAGCTGCAGCTCTTGCAAATCCGTGGGAAACTTTTCCTGTCAAATACCTCCATTAGTTTGCTGTATTCATTCTTGTTGTCTGGCTTGTATTTCTGTGTGCAGATAATTCCAATGTAGTTGCTTAGAGTTATCCTCAATTTTGGTATCAAGCCACATATTTTCAACCTTATAATACTTGTAGTTAATATAAGCATATATTTATATGTGTTAAATGCCAAATTGGCATATGATCTCTTGGCTAAGGCAGGGCCTGGAGACTTCTCCACGTGGCATCCCTCCAGGCTGCAGACTGCTTCCACTTCAAATAACAACTTTTCCTTGAAAGCTTCTGTGGCACCTGTGTTAACAGCAGCAAGAGACCCTCGGGACCCTGTCAAAGCACACTTGGCAGCTGCATGGCAGGGAGGGACCACTGGCTTTTGTCCCCTTGTGCCTTGAATCTGCCTGTGCTGTGAAAGCAGAGCCATGTGTGCAGCCCATTGCCAAAGCCCTCCTGTGCCACAGGTTCCTTTTCACCACAGCTGACCCCCTGAACCCCCATCCCCTGCCATCTGCAAGGTATTCACTTCCAGAATAACTCTACCTGTGCTGGGATGATGTTTCAGTACTTAAAACAGACTCATCTCTTATAACTCTCCCTCTTTATCAGTCCTGCTCTGGCTTGTGGAGGTGCCCAAGCACCAGCCTCTCCTCAGGGCTGCTTTGGCTGCTGTGGATCCAATGTCTCATTCTGCATTGCTTCTCACACATCATCTCATAGTAGCAGGCTCTCTGAATCCAGCACTCCAGCAGTAAGTGACAAAGAAGTTGATTGCAAACAGATATTTTTGGTATGTGTACATGTGATTGCACACTAATGTTCAAGGCTGGAAATCTTAAAATTGTTTTATTTCCTTGTATTTTTCCCACTCATTTCATGTTCCATTTTTAGCTGTGTTTGCAATTTACTTGGAACCTGCCCTCTTAAGTCAGATGGATGAATTATTGCTTTGCTTTCTCTGGGAAAATAATGCTATAGAATGGTCACTCCAGCATACACAAGTATTACTGGCAAGGAATATATAGGTAGTTTAGATTTATATGGCTGTAAGTGAAAGCAGAACTTGGCTCTGTTCTGCCTGACTGTCATGAAAAGAGATAGTCACAGTGGGCTTTAGTATGAACTTGGCTCCTAGAAATTGCAGCAATAAAAATAGCAATGCCATCATTTGTTAATTCTAATTATTCCAAAGCTCAGACATTCAGTCCTATTCTTAAAGGGATGTGCTGAACAGAAATGCCTAAAAAGAAAGTGTAGTTCCACAGACAACATAGAGCCCTTTAGGAATTTATATCATGACCATCAGCACATGGTTTGAATACTACAGCTTCTTCTAGAAAGAAAAAAAAAATGCTCTTCCAAATTTCTTTATTTTCCATGTTTGCAGAGTTTCTGAAGCAGGTTTCTGTTACTGAGTTGAATTTAATGTAAATGTGGAGAGACACTATGGTGGCTGACCCATGCCTTAGACACCTGCACACAGAAATGCCACCAGCCAGGCTGTGATCCTCATATCTTAGCAAAAGATAGTCAGTAGACCACAACAAACAGGAGTCAGAAGCAAGAAAGCAGTTTGGGTTTGTTTTTTTTTTTTTGCCAGCTGGCAAGGAACAAAGATACCTGAGAGCCAGTCAGTACCACATGACTCCAAACAGGCAGTGGCATGTGCTGCTTTTGGTTTCCCTGGAGTCAGGGGGTCACTGGAGAAGAGATGAGAGTCTGTGATGTATTTCAGGTAATGCATGGAAAAGTGAGGCCATGGAAAATGCTTCCAATGGTTGTCATTATGCTGATAACATCCATAAATCCCATAGAAAAACAGGCTGCATCAATTTACATGATCAGGAAATAACTTGTTTTAATATTTGCTCATTGTTCCCTGCAGAAGGGATGGGTTGTGCCAAATGCCTGGCACTGGGAGACAGAAGATTCTGGGCTGCAGGATGTCCCCAGAGGCTGGTGGAGAACAATTTGTCCTCTGTGCTGATGGGTTTCCATGTGCAGAGCTGTCACAGACCTCAGACTCCCCAGCAGATACAGGCAACTGAGATTAGTTTAGCTCCTAAAACAGAAAACTCACTCAAATTATCTTCTAATGTGACAAATAGAGCACATGCTCACAAGCAGCTGCTACAGGCAAAGTTTTGTTAACCTACAGTCAGTGAGTTATTCTGACTTCAATGTCATGCTTCAAGACAGAGATGATTGCCTAGAATGGAAGTTTAGCAAGAAGAGAACATTTGCAGGATCATTAATCACAATACCATTGCATCTCCTCTTCTTTTTCTGTACAAAATTATCTATTCCCAATAATGACACATTGTTTTCCTGGTGAGCTTAGCTTGTTTTTCCTCTTACATTTCCTCTTGCAAAGAGCAGCAATTGCAATGAAATGATGGGAGAATCAGAATAGGAGGACGAGGCTACCAATAGATATATATGTACTGTGACAGTATGTCTTTCATCAAACTAAAAGAAACTTCCCCTAAAGCAATCATGCCCAGGAACACATGTTGCCCCATCATGGTATCCTTCTGACTGATCATTTGTAAAAATCAGAGCTCTTTCCTTTTCTGCCCATGCTTCTACATGGAGCAGACACGTTGGTAATGAAGATGACTGCCTGCCTGGGCTTTGCATGTGACCTTTCTGCAAAAGCAATTCTTTCACATCAGTTTTCCATCAAAATCCTCCTGTCCAGCTAATTCCTATGAGGCATCCTTAGGCCTCCCAGTTGGATGGCTAAAACATTGACCTATTCCCTGACCTTGGCATACATTTTATAATTAAACTTGCAAAAGCAAGCAATTCTTCAGACTGCCAGGCCAGGCAAGAAACCCACTTCTAAGAAGCCACACACTATGCACATGTTTTGTTTTACTGAGATCACTGGATTTGGCCAGCTGCTGACTCCTGGATTAATGACCAATACCTCCTCCCCTCAGGTGTCCCACTTAGGTTTTCCCTGGAGAAATGGGGCATCCATCAGACCTGCTGGGATTTGAATCTCAAATTACTTTGGACATTGACCTTTCCAACACTGCATGAATTTTTTTTTAAACAGCTACTGAAATCTCAATTAATGATTTATTTATTTTATAATTAATCAGCCCAATGGAGGAAAAATGGATAGACTCTGACAGCTCCTTAGTCCCAGAGCTGCTTATCAGCATGTACAGTAAACAGGGAGAAAAATCATAAATATTTCATAATTCCTCCAGATAAAGGATTTCAGAGTGAAGAATTGCTTCCCAATAGCAAACTTCACGGCAATGTCATGAAAATGGGTCATAGATTCCTAGAATGTACAGTCTGTCTTGGGTCTTCCCTGGAGCCAAGGATTCAGTCCCACTCCCACACAGCTCCCTTAGGCTCCCAGGCAGCTCCCCTTCAGCATGGAAAGCCAGGGCTGCACCTGAAGGTGTTTGCATTATCACCTGCCTCCCTGACCTCTGGGAATGGAGTGGAACCCTGTTGTTGGGTGCTGCTGGGAACCAGGGTAAAAGCAGCCTTGAAGGATAAGAAGTTATAACAATGGTTATGCACCTGCAGGGTGTGTGAGAGCCGTGTGAGTGTCTTGTGATGTTTTGCAGAAAGCATGTTTTCAATGAGGTGTTGCCTTCTTGGACCAATGAGTCTTTTCTGTTTTGTTTTTCACTTACTACTCTATATATATGTGTAGTATTTCTTTAAATAAAGCTCTTTCTCTTCTCCTTTGCTTCTCCATTACATAAGAAATTATGTTGCCTTATCCTTTTTGCCACTCCTATAGCCTTAAATTGCAACAGGACCCCATTCAGTTCTCATTTCAGAGGAATGGAGAGTTTCTCAGCATAACAAGTGCTGTCCAGGTCTTGTGCCTGTGTAGAGATGAGGTATTTTTGCTTGCTTTGGGAAAAGGGTCTCTTGCAGGCTGAAGGAGCCATGCTGCCCACAGCACTGGCTCTGCCAGGGGCTCGCTCCATCACTGGCCCCTGCAGTGGGAGCTCAGCAAAGCCTGGACCAACCCCACAAAACTCATCCAGCTGGGGAGAGGAGCCCCCAAGGCCCATCCCACCACGGGGCCCTCTGGGCAGGGGTCCTGGAGCTGACAGCAGGAGGGGGTGATGGACTCCTGCTGGGAGAGAAATGATGCTCCCCCATCCCTGCAGGAAGCTGCTCTGGTTCCTGGCTCTATTTAGCATTCACAGTGATGACTTGGCATGTTCTCTACATAAATCCTGATAAACTCCTAACCTCAAAAACATCCTGTAACTAGGGATTGTCGTGTCTAGTTGCCATATGGTGTGAAAAAGTGCTTCCCTTTATCACTATTACATTTGCTCCTGCTGCAGAATTTCACTGAACCTCTTGTTTTAAAGACAATGTGAATATTAATTCCTGCCTCTCTTATCTATCCCACCCACTCTCTACATACATTTCTCATGTCCACCCTTACTAATCTCCTCTTCAATGTGAATTCCTCCAACTGCTTTCAGTTTCTGCAGAAGAAAGTTTTGCTTTTTTTGTCCACATCAGTAATGGCATCAGTCATTACCTGCCTACCTTGAATGCAGACCAAAAAAATAGCAGCCAAAAGATCAAGGCAACTGTTACTCATTATTAAAAAATTAGGTCAAGCACCATTTCTTTTAATATGGCTACAGAAATAACTTAAGGTCTTACAACATCTTTTGTCTCTGTTTGCAGCATCATTCTACTATTATTATATTCTGTACAGTAAGGCATATGTTTTATTAATTTTCAAAAGCAAAAACAGCTTTTAAAGCTTCTATTTAAAGAGCTCTTGGCAAATTGTATAAGGGCTAAAAGTACACAATCTTTTTTCACATGCTTTTAATCCCTTCCCTAAACAAATCCTCTGACTTGAATTTTTTACATTTTGGAGGCATTTGATTCTTTGATTTTCTGTGTGATGCTCACTATTAATGGTACACATCACATCTTTGTAGCACCTACATTACCTGTTTTCTAGAAGTGTGCCATCATAATTCAAAACATCAGCTTTCAAATAAAATTTGCCTCTGCCCAAGGGAGACCACATATCTTTTTTTAACACATCTAGTGCAATTGCAATAACCAAAGTCCAGTTTGCATGGCCCTTCCAGTCTTTAATGTTTAATGTAAGTGCCCTGATATTGTTTAAGCATCTATTAGTTCTCCTAATATTCAGCATGACTGTGAAGCAGTTTTGCAGCTGCTGTACAGATGCTTTACAAAAAGCCTGCATTTCAGCCTCTTAATGGCAGAAGATGTATGCCTGGACCACAGCTTCAGTTTGCAGAGCCAGCTTGTCTGTTCCCTTGTAACCCTTCCCTAAAGTTCCCCTTTAGAGAGGGAGAGAAGAACCTGAGGAAATTGTCACTGTTCTTCTTTCTTTATTATGAAAACAAGAGCCCCTTTCCTCCTCCATCCCTTCCAGTCCCTGCCCAGCATAAACACCTCTTACACTACAGGGACATGACATAGGGCAGAAGAGCCTCAGTTTATCTGTGAACATCAATTGCAACTAGACAGTGTAGTTTAATGATGTAAAGGAAAATTAAATATTTATAGGTTTTTGCAGGATGCTCAATGCTAGTTCTGCAATAAGGGAAAGCCACTGAATATCTTAGTTGTCCTCCCAAAAGTAGCCTTCTTCCCTCTAAAAGAATGGTCCTTTGTCAATTCCTGATAAGAGTATTTTCATTCCCAGAAGTCACACCAGGACTACAGCTGTTAATCAAAAAGTTTCTAGGCAGAGCTGTCACCTTGAAATCCATGTTTGTATCAGAGTCAGTACTGAAAATAAAAGCAGTCCCTTGACCTGATTGTGTTGATCCACATTCTAAGACCCAAGGGAGTTTATTTTTATTGTTTCTCTAAAATATAAAAAAGCGCAATTAAAAATAATTATACATGAAAACACAAGCAAAGAGGAAATGAATAAGCATTAAGCTCAGAACAATAGGATGGGTCACAAATGAGACGCCAGGACAGGCTGCAACCTCAGCTCCAGCCCTTCAAGGGCTTCTGAATGTCCTTAACTCTATTTCCCCTGGCCTGATCCTGCCCTGATCATGCCATTAAGGCCCCAAGAACAAGGGCAAGCCCTAAAGAAACCTTGCCCAGGCATGTCTGTAGCTGGAGGAGAACAGTACCTCTGAAGTCAGAGTGATGTTGGGCTGAGAGAGAATTTATTTATCTGTGAGCTTAGTGATGGCTTGGGAGAGAACCTTCCAGAAAGGGCTGGTGCAGGTGAAGTGGTCACTGTTTCTCTCTGAGATCCAAAAGAGTTAATATTCCAGCACAGCATCAGGACATACCATGACTGATGCCAGATCTTCCAGTATCAAGGTGTCAGCATGTTTTTATTTAAAGTTTACTCTGTGCTGCTGTGGGGGCTCTTTGGCTTATCAGCAGACAAGTTACACCCTTTTCTAGGAGCCTTCTCATCTTGTTATATTTTCAAAGGCATTTGTCCAAACTACCATCAACTCATTCAGGCTAAACTTCACACTGAATCAAAATATCCCCACAGAGGTGTGGAGAAATGCCTGTGGCTGAGATTGTACCAAATTTGGGTCAAGTTATCCTGAACTATTAAATAATTTGGCAGTGGTCTTAAGCAGACCCAGAGCAGTGTGGTTAAAGAAGCCTGCAGCTCACTGAGAAATGTGTTGTTCTTAGCTGCAGCCTGAGAATTGGAAACACTAGCTATAAAGTAGAAAAAAATGTAAATAGAGGAGTGATGTGCTGACCACTGCAGGCAAACACAAGGAGCCAGGGGAACAGAAAGAACTGTAAGTCTTTGTTCAGATGCTGTGACACAGCTGACCCCAGGGTGGCTCAGGACAGAGATCTGCCACAGGCCATCCCATAACTCATAGGAACCAGAAGAAACTTTAACAAGCATTTGTACAAGATATCCAAACAAGGAGACATGGTGGCTATAGATTTTAGTTACCCAAAACAGTGTTGAAAAAACAATAGGGTAACTTAAAAACTCCATAGCCAAGTTTTTCAGCAGGAGTAGCAGAGTGAAAACATCCTGGAAGTTTTGTGTGCTAGAATATTTGAGCAATCTACCTCTATACAGAAGAACACCAGGCACATGGATGTACTATTCCAGATTCAGCAGCTTTCTGAGGACTTTGAAATGTGTAACACAAAACCTTATTTAGGGGTAAGTACAAGAGATTGAGACAAACAACAGTGCAGAAACAAAGCTGCTGCAGCACAGAAGGCATTGCAGCTTAGGAAAGACATCAATGGGAACTGGAAAGGTTCTATAAATACACTTTAATTAGAGGAAGAAAAAGGAAAGTCTTGATCCATGGCTAAACAGGAAAAGAGAACAAGTAACAAATTTTGCTGAGAAACCTGGCGTGCCTTTTTATCCCTTACTTAAAGGGATATTTATTTAGCCCTTAATAAAAAAAAAAGCTGGTTTTGACCAGCTAATTAACCAAATTATTTTAAAAATTAGTAGAACTGCAGGTCAAAACAGGAAAATATCAAGTTTAAGAATACTTCGATGAGCTAACTGCACACAAGTCAGCAGTGCCTCATAGAGTTCACCTGAACTTATTCAAGAAATAAAATGAAGTAATCTGTGAATAGCTAACAATTATTGTAAAGTAAAGTAATTATTATATTATTATATGAGTCCTGGAGCACAGGAGAAGGGTGACTATAGTGCTGAACTTTAAAAAGGAATAATGAGACCCCAGGAAGCTATAAACCACTCATCCTTGTTTCCCAAAAATCTGGAATGAGTTATTAAACAATCAGTTTGTTAAATACCCAGAATTATGGTATAGTGACAAAAAACAGTCCACTTGAGTTTGTCAAGAACAAATCATGTCAAACCTATTTTCCCCCTTCCCAACTGAGTATCTGACTTTGTGACTAAACAAGAACAAGTGGATATGATTTATCTTATCTCCTGATATGGTGGCATTAGGTATGAGCTGCATGTAATCACTAGACGGGTGCACAACTGGGTGAACTTTACTCCAAAACAACAGTTATCAATTGTTTTATCAAATAGGAAGTTGTTCAAGTGGGATTCCTCTGGGATCTTTTCAAGGTCTGTTTCCATTCTTTTCACTAATGATGCAGAGGATGAAATCTGTGGTTATCATTAAACTTGAAGAGGCTACAAGACAATCAAAGGCAGAGGATCAAAGCACAGAAATTATTTGGAAAGATGGTCCACAGCCAACCTGATTAAGTAACCACTAGGATAAAGTGCTACTTTCAGGGAGAAGAAACCAAATTCCCAGCTAAAATGTTGGAAGAAATTTTTAAGCAGTGGCCTGGAAAAAGAAGGTCTGAGGGATGCAGCAAATGACAGGCTGGATTTGAGCTGGCAGTGCAATGCCCAGACAATAAAGAAAAAAAAAAACTTGAGTTGTATATATGATGCATTATGCTTAAGTCAAAGAAAGCAATTATTCTGCTCTGAATTTTGGTGAGGAGGTTTTTGTTGAAAGATTTTGTGAAGTTTGGGGCATTTTTACTTTAATAAGGATATAGATATACTGGAGACAATCCAGAGGGGATCAACCAGTATGATCAGAGATTTGGAAAATGCAGCCAGTGAGATAGAAAGAATTGCACTTGTTTAGTCTATAGAAGACTGTTTAGTTTAGAGAAGGTGAGGCAAAACTAATTCCTATATGCACAAAAATCCCCAATAAAGATGACATAAAGTAAGCAATTCTCCTTTTTGAAAGTAAGGACAAGAAGAGATCACCTAAACACTCAGCAAAGGCTGCTAGGAGTGGAGCTTGGGGAAAGCTTTTCTTCCATGGTTGCAGCAGAGTAGGTGATTGTCCAACCTCCTTCACTGGAGAGGTTTGGGTGCAGGTTAGGGAAATGCCTTCTAGAAAGGGAGAAATACACAAGTCTGACCCCAAGAGACCTCTGTCACTGGAGACCCTTCTCTGCCTGAGGTTCCTGCAACTTTGGGGCTTAGTAGCTGAGAGTGCAGGTGTGTGATTTCTGGTTTTAAAAGGCAGTGACTCTGTTAGTGCTTTAATAGCAAAGATTTTATATATAGTAATGATCAACTGAAACAGCCCTGGTCCCAGCTGCCAAATGTGCTTGACTATCAAATTTCTTCTGCTGCTGGGGAGGTAAGAAAGATACAGTGAAATAAGTTAATGTTCACTGGTATTTTTTTTAGATTAGCACAAGCAGGTCTTGGCAGAAATGAAACCAGTGCTGATGACTGTAAAAGCATTGAGTCTGTGTGTGTTTTTATGGTCCCAGGCATGCAGCCTGTCCTTGTGCCAAATCTGTATGGGGGCACAGCCCAGGTACACTTCTGCCCTAACTTTTCCCAAATGCAGTAAGATGGATGTGGCTGCATCCTGGCCAAGATTCACAGGATGCTGATCCAGGGCACCTATCTGCTCCAGAAGGATCACGGGGGAACTGAGGGAAGCACTGAGTCCATCTGGGCCTGGGGTACACCTTTGCCCTGCTGCAGCCTCCCACATCAGCACTGCTCCCCTGGCCCTCTGAGAGGAATGGAGTGTCCCTGAGATCCCATCCCTCCCAGGGGCTGGGTCCCTCACAACCCACCATTTGGAAAGGCTCTCTGCTCCCCAGCCACAGGCTATACCTCACAGGATGGCACCTTTCCTGCCCAATTAATTGCACACACAATGGTCTAGAAATGAATGCCAACTTCCAGGTACTGCTAAAGGGGAAGGGAGGGTGAAGAGAAGCCCTGTCAGAATCATCCATCTTCAAGAATATTTAGTTAATGCACACAGCCATGCATAATTTGTCTCCATCAACTGTTATTCCCTATGTCAAAAAAACAGTGTTTGGAAAACCTGGGCTAAATTAAATCAATTAGCTGAAATTGCTTTCCACTTAATTTTCCAATACACTTTTATGTATCTCTTTAAAATTTGTAACCTTACATCATTTTTTTTTCTTTTAATTTCAAAATTTCAGAGTTGGAATTTTGCAGCTCATTTATTTTTGTGCCACATTTTGTTTTCTTAACTGCTCGGGTCTTGCACATCTGGTGAACAAGCAACATTTTGTGGGGGCCCAGCTATTTCCTGTGAGGCTCTGATGTGTTTTGTACTATCACTGCACCAGTCTGCAAGTGACACCAAGTTAAGGTACTCAGGCTGCTTTCCTGTCTTGAATGCTGTAAATCAGTGCCAAAAAAATAAGGGCGTCAGGAAACTAATGAAGAGGAGAAATGGCAGCAGTCATCAGAACAGATGCCTCCAGGTGATGGCCAAAGATAGTATTAGGGAAATGATGGAAATCACTGCAAGGGACTCAAATGGGACAGTATCGTCAGCAGATAATTGAATTTTATAGTTAAATTAGAGCTGTTCTATTATAGACACAATTTTGGATTTTGTAGTTAAAGCACAGTTCCGTTTTGCAATGAAAACAGGAATTCAGCTTCTTTGTTGGGCTTGAAAAATACAATGTCCTTCTCAAATTGGCAGCACTTATCCCTCCCAGTACAATATGAGTGGTCTGGTAATTTGTTAGTGTGTGATTGGCAATTAATTGGAAACTTGATCCTTTCAGAAATCTGTTCAAATTGTTTCTTTGTTTGAAAAGAAACAATGAAATAAAGCAGACCACAAAAATACTCCATCTAGTCAAAATTCCCTGAAATTGCACACAGGCAATAGCTGAATAAATTATTTGCAATTAAAACATTTTTAAACTAATTGCAGACAGGGAATACTGTGACTTCAATGGAAGCTCATCCAATCATCTGGTTTCCTCCAGAGGGAATCTACACATGCTAATCCCATTGGCTTTACAGGATTTACATTCATTAATCCCAATGCCTTGGTCATGGGTAAATGTATCAAGAAGACATTACTTGGAGAGTTCTTTTAAACTTTTACATTGTGATTTGGTGCAAAAAAGGCTCCCCTCAGCCCATTCAGTGCCTATTTAAGAGGCATTGCTGAAGAACCTGAGGCAGTAGAGCTCTGGAGAATATTGAAATAGTGGGATCTGTGCCCTGTCACTCAAATATCACCCTCAGTTCCATCACTAATGCAGGTCACTAAACTGCTGGTTTCAACCTGTGGCCTAGAAATTTCTAAGATGCTTAAGAAACCAAATTTCAAAGGGATCCCCAAACAGAAATTAAGAATTAGAATTTTGCAGAAGAGCCAAATTTCCCACATGGGAGTATATGCTTCCTTTGGAATTTTTGTAGTGGTTCCCAAAGTGAAAAGCAAAATTAAATAAGCCAGTAGCACATTTGATCCATGTGTCCTCATGGTGTAGCTCTGGTTATCTACATTGACTATAAAATTCTGTCCTAGAACTAGATAAAGAAATCAGGAATAAAAACCAGGATATATTAAAAATAATAGAGATGTACAGGGAATATCAGGAGAAAGAAAAAAACAATCAAACAAACAAAAAACCAACAAACCAACAAAGACAAATCCCATCATATTGTCCCTGGAGAATAAATTAAATTAGTTCATTTCATAGCAGCTGTGGCTGAAATACCTTCAGGGAAGGCCAGGAGTGTCCTTGGAAGCAGGACCCTCCCAGGCCAGTGCAGCCAAGAAGACTGTCCCTCTGTCACATGCCAAGGAGGAGGGAATGGAGCTGATGCTGAGGCTAAGACAGCTGCTGTTGCAGGTACAGGAGCACCTCTTACATCACAGTGATTTACAAATCCAAGGACCAAGAGCTTGCTTAAGTTCTGGTAAGAAACCTTAACAAAAAGTTTAGAAAATCACAAAGATTCTGACGAAGCCAAAATATGGTTCATGAAAGCTGTTAACAATAGTTCTATGACTGTTGCCAATTTATAAATGAAAATGTAGTTCAGAAGCAAAAGAATGCTTCTGTTTAGAAGAAGATGAAACCAAATATTGTTTAACATTTAAACAGACTCATTTTTTCCTAAAAGAAAACAATCTTTTGGTGTTTATCCTAAATTCATAAATATCTCTGATTCTCCCTCATTTGAACAGTGGGATGATATCATTTGCCAAAAAAACTTATCTTGCTAAATCTTAAAACAACGAACATCCAAAACCATCAAACCAAATGGTCACTCAGCCATGAACTGGATCCAAAGATTTAACAAAGAGCTAATAGAGGGATGACCCAATGCCTGGGAAAGAAAGCAGCCACGGAAGGGGCAGGATCCCTGCCAGTCCCAAAGCAGGAGCACGGGCAGTGAGCCTCACCAGGGGACCAAGCAGCCTGCATGCCTGGAAACGCCAGCCAGGAAGGAGAATCAGCAGGGAAATGAAGAGTGCAAAGCTCCCATGACGGAGGGGAGAATCCCAGAGCTTCTGAAGCTGCTGGGGGGACACAAACTGATTTCTCTGCACTGTCTGCTAGGAGAGCACTGCCTGGTGGAAGGTGTGGGAGGAGGCTCTTGGCCACGGCAGGAGAGATGTAGGGACAATGACTGGGGCTGGCTGCAGGGAGGTGACCCTGGCCTCTGGGATGTGGCCCCTGGAGGCACTAAGGGCTGGCAGAAAGGACAGGGATCAAGTCCCAAGGGGCAGAGAGAGCAGGTGAGCAGTGCTGGCACACAAAGGGAAAATCTGCTCTGGGAAGTGCCACGGTCAGGGGAGCTGTTTAGGGTGTCCTGCACGTGGGTGCAGGGATGCAGGAGTGGGTTGGGAACCTCAGCAGCCCCAGTTTTCTTCCGGTTTAAGATTGCTCTGGAAATGTTTATCCTGGGGACTAAAACAAAGAGGTTTGTTTTCTCTCCGTGCTTCTGTTAGGAATTCCTCTGGATTTCCTATCCAAAAATAATAAGAGGTTACAGAGGATAAGGCATGAATGCTCTTTCTGCTCTGAGGCAGAGGTGGAGTGAGCTGACTGAGAGCCAGCAGGAGGTGTGAGTCTCTCCAGAGCTTCCTCCCAGCCCCTCCTTGACCAGACTCTCCCAGCTGAACTTTTTGGAGGACACAGTGGCCAAGGCAGGTGTTCCTCAGGTTGTCCCCATGGGAACATGAAGCTGCATCCAAGAGTTGAGGGAGTGACCTAGGCAGTGAGTTCCTGTGTGCATGGTTCTGGCAGCAATTCTGCACAGAATTCAAGATTACAGTACTGAGCAAGGCACTGTAAAGGCTTGCATGCAAGATCACTCAAACCCAGGAGATTATAAAATAATGTAATAATATTAAATAATCTCCTGGAAGCAAACTAGGGGCTGATGTGACTCTGTCTTTGGGTCTGGCAGCTGGGCCAGTGTTGAGGAATCGCTCAATAAAGTAGGTCACAGGCTTCCAAAAGAACATTTTTTTCCTTTAAGCTTATGAGAAATGATGATTTATGAAAATCAGCTTGAAGCAAGGGAGCCATTCTGATAATAAAACCTCGAAAGAGTATGGAGGGCTCTGTCATTACAGTAATGGGCCCCAGATAAGTGCTTCATCAAGAAGCCTATACATCACTGCTACTTACAATGCGCTGAAAAGATGGGGAGGGGGAGAATGAATGGCATCTGCTACAAAAATAAACTAGAGCAGAAATGGCGCTCAATGTTTTATATTTTATATCACAAAATACTCCATTTTGGAATTCAGTTAAGCCAAACATGCATTTTTCACCCTCCTCTCATCACCTCAGAGCACAACTGCAATGCAAAGACCTGAGTGCACCCTGCAGGTCAAGCCTCCCTCTGGTGAGGTGGCCACCCAGCCCTGGTGAGGGCCATGGCCATCCCTCAGGAGAGTGCCCAAGGCACCCAGCAGCCCTGCAGTGCTGCCACGAGCTGCAGAGAGAGCAATTTCCTGCCTTGTTTAAAAGCACTGAGGTGGCCAGCAAGATGCTGAAGAAAAGCAAACACAGCCTTGCCTGGCACAGTACAAACAGAATCTGGTCCCTTGTCTTGTTTTTTCCCCCTCTGTCCATGCTTGCATCTCAGCCACACTGCAGGAGAGGTCAGGATGTAACAAACTGCTGCAGAGCTTTGCTTTGCTCACAGGTTTTGTTAGATTTATGTAAAGGAAAATATTTTTTCTTGGATTTTTGCATGGCTGCCTCAGCTGATGCAAGCTTTCCACAAACAAGTAAAAAAGTTTTTCAGCTTAACCACACGAACAGAAGGAAGATCATGCTGGGGAGTGCAGGGTGCTAAGAAGTTCAGCTGAGAGGTAAAGGGAAACAGCCCTGCTGGGACCTCTGACCATCCTGGGAGACAACCAGGACATGGAAAAACCAGTGGCTCCAGCCCTGCCTGAAACCCTGAGCACTTCTTGTTCATGGGGCAACAGTGATGTACTCAAATAAGTGGATAAAGGCAAACAAAGCATGAGCTCAGGCTCTGGGCCAGACTTATTCAGTGCTGCTTTCTAGTGCTTGCACAGGGTGTTCATTCTGTTATCAGGTACCACATAAACTAGGCACAGGTTCTCTTGCTGGGCTGCACAGTCACTTGTATGTACAACTACTTCTGGTTTATGGCTGTCTAAAATGTTTCTTACAAGTGGTCATCTTCACTAACAGCAAATTTTTATTCAGAATTTATGCAGTGCTTTTGCAACTTTCATCCAAAGTAAAATAAATGTTACAGCTGGTGTGTCTGTAGCTGAAGAGAGTGATAAAAAGAGGAATAAAGTATCTCTGAAATGAAATTTCCTTTCCAGCACATGCACTGAGTCCAACATAAAAGACACAACAGAAAGTTTAATTTAAAACTAATTTATTGGTGAAGTGTTATCAGAAGCCCAACGAAGACAAATAAATCAACATGACACTGGGAAAAAGATCAGCTGGTGAGGATGAAAGCTACCAGCATAACAATCCACAGATGGAGGAAGACCTACACAAACTGGAGTACATCAGCAAAGCCAGAATGAAATGCTCCCTCCTCAACTTTGCAATCCAAAATTAAACCATTTGAGGTTGAAATGCTGATGCGTGCAAATATTTATTCATTTCATGAGAAGAAAAATCTTGAATTTTTGATTATTAAACTCTGCCTTGGCCCAGTGCTTCTCTTTCCACCCCCTCAAACCACTCCCCATTCTACAAAGTCACCAAGTGACAAGGAACAGAGAAAAGAGAAGTGGCACTTTTGGGGTATGTTGACTGAACTTCACTAATGCCAGGTTTATGTATTTCATCTTATTATGGCAAGGGAGGCAGAAATGGAATGGCTGCTTGGCTGCTATAAATCAGAAGGATGAGATTATTGTTTTGCTTTTCTGGAAGGAAGGTCTGGGTGAATGAGAGCATGGAAAAGAGGGCGACAAAAAGGTTTTTTCTGGCTCAAAGTTTGTCCAGACATTGTCTCAAGAGAAGAGATGGGCTTTTGGCTGAGAACTTTGCCAAAAGTCCAGGGGCTGCACACAGAGACCTTCCCTTCCATGGTCTGATTCCTTTTGCACTCAGGGCAGCAGGATTTGTGTGCTCTTTTACAAATGTGCCTGAATCCATTGCTGATCTCCACTTGAAACATCCAGTGAATTCCTATATTTTGGGTGGCTGTTTTACATTTTAAGTTTTGCTCACTCTTTGTGGATGTTTCATTGGAGAAGAGTCAGAATGTCCAAGAAAACAATTTGCTCACTATTCTCTTTGGGACCAGAGGCATGAGATGCTGGAGCTCTTTGAGGAACCCCTGCTGTCCCAAAGTCTACAGCCTACACTTGAGAGAAGGTTTTAATTTTGCATGAGGAATAGTCACTTAGCATTGCACAGCCTGCATTTTGCAGAATGCATTTTGTTTTAATGACCACAGAGTTATGAACAGCAGCTCCAAGTCAGCTCATGCATGACCAGACACAATTGTATTTAATCAATGACTTCACTCTGGTCTGAACCAGAGCTCCAATCTGCCCTCATTTTCTTTCCTATACTGTAACAAATTATTCCTATTGACTAAACAGAGTGTGCCAAAACTCCTTATGCCCTGATTTATGTGAAAGGATTGGCACGATATTGTCTGGGTTTGAGGTCACTCCACTCTTTTTCTTGTACTTCAGTATCTGCATTTATTCCTATTCTGTACCAAATAGCACAGAAGAAGCAGAATCCAGTCATGGAGGAGAGCCCCTCTGCTTCACATCATCCACTTCATCTTCTTACACAGCTTCTTACCTTTCCAGAAAGGACACTCAACCCCTCCTGAAAATCACCAACAAACAAGAAAAAAGTGACTAAATGTCCCACTTGATAGTTTGGTTCAGAACAGCAAAAACATGCAACAAAAAGAATTCTGCAGAGTACAAGACTTTCACTTAAAGCAGAAGGACTGGCTTTTTCTAAAAACAAACCACCCAACCCTACTGAATAAACAAAAGGAGCTAAAGAAAAGACTCTACTACCTATTTCTTAAAAAAAAAAAAATTAATCAGTCCTAAGGGAAGGCGATTGTCCAGGGCAGCTCTTCAGCCAGGGTAAATCAGCAGTTCTCTAATGATAATTTGTGCACCTGAACTATTTCTGAAGCTCATTGGGCTCAGTAGTGAAAGAGGGGAAGTTGCCATTGACAGGAGTGTGAGATGAAAGAGATGAAGATTGATAAGGGACAGAGTCCTTGAGGTTTCTTGGGTTTTATTTCTGTTTTTTTTTTTTTTAATGAAGCATCTCTTCTCCAGATAGGCTGCAATACTATTGCTCTGTTATAAGAGCTTATGATAAGTTTTTAATAACAAACACTTGTCTAGGATAAAAACAGTTAAAGGATGTTCTCTGCAAGAGCTCCTTGGCCCTCTACCCTTTCCTTGGCACCATGCACCTGGTGGCCCTTGGAATCTCGTGGCAAATCCTGCTTGTGTAGATAGATATACACAGGGGCTGCTGTTTGTGAATGAGGAAAAGCTAAAATTGCAGCAATTGAAGTTCTGGCTTCAGCATGGTGAGGTGCTTCTGGCAGAGAAATGAGCCCTGCCACATACAATGAGGTGTCTGCACCAACTCAGCAGGCTGGTGTGCTGGCACCACTTCTGCCAGGGAGCTGCACCCTTTCAGAACACATTGAAAGAGTTTCCTGGAGCCAGAGGAGTAAAGACGTGCCCAGACCTGGAGACCAAGTCTGGATCTGTAGCAGGGCAGATTTGACTCCAGGAGAGAAATGGCACCCTTTGTAACTGGGATCCACCTTGTCAGGAGAAGATGGTGTTCAACACAGCTCATGGACATCCCAAAGAACAAGGGGAAGACGCTTTTCCTCCAAATTCCTATTGGTGTAAGAATGCAGTCAGTAGCAAAAAAAAAAAAAAAAAAAAAAAAAAAAAAAAAAAAAAAGCCTGGGAAAAACTCTGTTTTTCTTCCCAAAACCGATAAATCTTAAAGCTGAGAGCTGTAATTTATCTAGCTCTGTGGTTGTAGTTGGGTTTATTTAATTAAGTAAACAGCACCAGCCACTTTTCACTATAATTCTAGCACACCACCCTGCTGGAACACAAAGTCTGACCAAAGAAATCTTTTGTCTGCTTCTTTTATAAACATGATTTTGCATCAAAGAAAAAGAAAAAAAAATGTGCAAGATAAGCTAATGCCAGACTATGCTGCAATTACTGAACCACTGAGCCTGAGCAGTTCCTGGAAGCTCACTGGAAATAGCAACATCAAATATTTCATTTCAAGGCATCAGCTTTAAAACCTCTCCTGTTATTAGGATCAATATCTTCATCAAAATTTTCAGCAAAAATTACTGCTTGGTTGTAAAAATGTTGTGTGTCAACTTCTGGATCTGAGAAATTATGTAACTTGAAGAAAGATGCAACTGCTTTGTACAAAAGTCAGCCAAAGGGTGATGCTGAGGTGAGATGAGCAGGTGTGAATTGCAGACATTACACATACAATATTATTAGCTGTCCACATCTCTCCTCACCAACCTTGATTAAATTCCATTCTTACCTCTGGAGTAATTTCCAGATTTCACTGTCTGTCTGGTCATTGCTTTCCAAATTCATTTCAGTACTGAAGCATCCCAGGAGTGTGGACAGGCTTTTCATCTCTTGTGATGGAAAATGTGGTGTAATTGCAAGCAATTAAGGAAAGACATTCCGTAAGTGGGGCTGAGGGGCTCACATCCTACTTTTAGACATTTATCTCCCAATTTTCACATCTTTTGTGCCACCATGGCTACAAGGAAGATCGATGGATCACGGACAGCTCTGCTGGCTGCTTCCTCTGTACTGGCATTTTCCCAAGCAGGAGCAGGTGGCACTTTTGATGTTACAATAATTCACAGTGAAAAAGAGAGGCCTGCAGATGGACCTGTCGAGGCACTAGTAAATTGTCTGCTAACAGATTCATGTTCTCCAAGCATTGCCTGGACACATGATAAAGAGAAATGCAGGATCAGGTTGCAAAGCAGCCTCTTATCAGGTGATGTCTCCTACTGATATCACACAAGACCCCAGCTTATGATTCTCCAGCTAATTTGTGTATGGTGTTTTATATCTAGTGAAGTTTGAACACTGCATTCCTAGGTAAGCAGTTCTGCACACCTGACACAAGCTGAACACACCAGGATGGGAGAAGAGCTGACCATTGTGTTTGCTCTCCTAGTGTGTAGCGTGTTAGAGAACACATTCAGGGGCCACAAGTCTCTCTAATTTCAGAGTTTTCCTTTGTACTTTATGGGACAAACATATTTTATTTCAAACAAAGTTAACCTGAAGAGGATTTTGTCATCAGATGCTGCTATGGAAAATTGAATGCTAATCTAAGTCTTGGCTTTTCAGAGTAAATTAAAAATTACTCACATACTGCGAAGCCATGAAGTTCAACCCAAGAATCAGATCTTTCCCTCCCAGACAGGATTTCTACACTGCTGTAATTTCATTTCGTTGGTCAACTGCAGTTCTATTTTGTGAAATGCAGATTATAAAATGAACAAGGTCCTGGTTCTGAATGCCATATTTTGAATGGATCTTAATCTCCAACCTTTTTCTCAGGGCTTTCTTTCAGTTCTCTTTGGCCATTCAGACATCAGAAATATAGAAAATGTATACACATATCCAAGGGCAAGGTTTGGTCTTACTGGTTTTTAAAGACTGGGATAACAAAAGGACTTTATTTTAAATCCTAGAGCCAGACTGAGAAAGAACAGTCTTATCGTGCTACTTATGACAGCAAATCTCCATACACACAAGGCTTAGACAAGGGACCAAAATTCTCTGTTTCTCAGACTCTCAAACAAAAATAAAGGATGGCAGAGAGCCATGCCCAGAGCCTGGCAGCCCTGCACTACTTTCTGTCATCAAAAGTCTCAAATGGCCCTACCATAACCTTTAATGCTCTGCAAAAACCACCATGTAGTGCCCTGGAATGGCTGTTCTAACTGGGAAAGTGGGAAGGCAGTAATAGGAACAAATTATGGTTAATGCTACTACTAATGTAGTCAGGGATGCAAGACAATGGTAGCAACCAGTTCTCTCTTCCAGAACCTGCATGTACTCATAGAAAACAGAAAAATGTGCTGTACTCACGATCATATGATGCTTCACAGTCCCAATATATCTGTCATAGGAAAGAAGGGAAGACCATCTGTAACAATTAAAGGCCCAGAAGTCTCTTCCTCTGATAGCTTAATGCTGGTCCAGCAGCCCAGAGACATTATCTACCCCTGCTCAGTGTGAATGAACTTGCTGTGAAGAAATCTGTGACTTTGGCTCCAACAGGCAGTGGGGAATTTCTGTGGAATATAGATAGGTCCTAACATTGGCAGACAATGTTTGCTCAATGCAATCTGCATGAGGTGGTTGTGTTTCATATTCTGTCCAGTACCTGCCCTGCATTCTGTGCCTGGATTATTCTGGATAGCCCAGGAGGGTGCTCTCCCTCCCCTCAAGGCAGAGGATGATCACACATTCCCCTGATTATCTTTACCCATTATGCCTTAATTTTGGCTTTTACATTTTTCAGATTCTGTACTGCCTTGGTGTGTAACTCTGAACTTCATATAAAGTGTTAGCAAGTTCTCTTCACAGTTTACTCAGACAAAACAGTCCTTTTCCAGCCTGAGAACCAAGGACACCATTGCAGCCTCAGGCCCAAAAAGTGTAAACAGCAAATTGAATGATGAGAGCAAACTGGGAGGATGGGACTTCATTACCTGAAGCTGTAATTGGACAATTAGCCCCAATATGTAAATGGACCAAAACTCATAAAAGTGTGAAAACTGGTGATCAGGTGTCCATCTTTGGTCCATCTTGGGTCCGTCTTGGGTCCATCTTGGGCAGACCCCCAGCCAGGCTCTTGCACTATCCTTTAATAGCCTTTTAATAAGATCTGCTTTATTCCTTTAACTCTGTCTAGCCTCTGTTCTGGGTCAGCCTCTCAAGGCATCACCAACTTTGCCCAGTTTCTCTGTGGACACTCTGCTTTCATTGCCAATACAGTAAACTGAGCTTCTGCAGAGCCCAGGTTCCCACACACGTGATGCCAATTTGTCACTGTCACTGGTACCCCACCACCTACTCCCTTCAGGCTTTCTCCATCTGTCCCTGGTGATTTACTGCACCAGAGCATCTCAGGAGGCCCCATGACTCCTTTCCCTGCCATTCTCTTAAGGTCATGAAGTCCCAACATCCCAAAAAACAGAGAAGGAGGATTTTCCCTTTGATTGTGAGATGGTTCCAGCACTGACTCAGCTCATTTGTATCTCACAGGCATTAGGTCTAGGACTATCCAGGACCAGTGATGAGGGGAAAGGGACCAAAGTGACAAAAAGCTCTTCCTCATCTGCAGATGGGCCACTTGCAGTGCTTGGCCATTGTAGGGGTTAGGATTGGAGGAGGGACCCCACAGATGTGCACCATCCAGGCACAGCACCAGGCTGGCAGTTTCTAACTGGTCTCTTCAAAGTGTCCTTGTAACCTTGTCACTGGCCAGGGCCACTGGGGATCCTGCGCTTGGGGAATTGAGTGGGGCATTTTCCTGCCTGACAATAAAATCTATTCTAATTATAATTCCCTGCACATATACTCTCTGAAGGACAGGAAAAAGCTTCTGCCACTTGAGGTCAGGACTGAAAAATTAGCTGGTGGGCTCTGGGAGCACCTGCTGTAGGAGGCTTTCAGAGGAGCAGAGATGGCAGGAAGATTGATGATGACCTTGCAACACACACCTGGAGGAGGAACCTAAGGATAAACCTGTGGTCTGGGTTTGGAGCCTGCAGAACATGCAGCAAGTTCAGCACCATGTCTCCAACCAGCTTGTGGTGTACAAAGAGGCACCAGTGCCCTGGCTCCATGGGAGGAATCTCTCATCAGGATGTACTTCCACAGAGCTCTGCACAACCAAAACCACTGCCCCCAGTGATGGGCTCCTTCTCCCTCTCACCGATTCAGGGCTCCCAAGGGAACAGAACCTTTTTCTATTCTGTACACTGAAAGGCTTTTAAACTCAGGATTTTTCACTTTCCTTTTAAAAATCTAATGGGAAATCCAGAGGTTGCATTCATATTATGTTCTAAATCATTAACACCCCCCCCCCCCATACTAAATCTTAGGGTTGTTTGGGTTTTTTTAAACATTTTTACTTTGACAAATTTCTATTTTGGAATATACAGAATGAAGAAAATAGTGGAAACTAATTTAGAGGCCTTTGGTCTTATTTATTCAATTGCAATTAATGTTAAGGAAATTAAATAACAGGAAAAAAAACTAATTTTGAAATGTAAAAATATTTTTAATGTTTTTAAAAAAAGAGATAAAGCTACATCTAGTATGATGTAGATTTACATCAAAGTCAAGATGTTGTCAGCAGATCAGAAAAAATATTTAAGGAATTTTCCAATGAAAAAAAGTCATAAGTTTGTAATTTCTGTTACTTCTTAGATATGCAAATGCTTGGCCATATGAATTACTCTTAAAACAAGGAAAGGAGGCACACACCATATTAGCAGTTCTCACAGCAGCCCCAGAAGCCATTTTCAGCTGAGCAACCCTGCAGCTTCTGAAAACATTTCAAGATATTTTCACAGAAAATGTGTCTTAAGTATTTATTATCCTAGACCAAGGTAAACAGAAATTCTATATAAATGATCAGTACACAGGGAAAAACCCTGAAACATCTGTAGTTTTTCTCCTTATGCCGTGTATCATTCCCAGACTGGAAGTCAGTTGTGCGGTGGTTTTCTAGTGGTGAGAGCAGGATATTGGGTTTCAGGACTCTTGGGTTAAATTATTGAATCTGCCATTGATTTGCAGTGTGACCTTGGGCAAGTAATTTAAAGGGAAATACATAATTATTAGTTTCATTTGGCCAGGCTGACTTACTGTCTATGGCTTTGGAGCAATTGCTACTTTCTATTAGACTGAATGGGAGGGAGGAGGTTTCCTTTTTGCAGATGCTTTTTCCTTTTTCAAAGGATTTGAGGGTTTTCAATTTCTCTATTAGTGCATGGAATACCCATACAATCCAACAGAGAAAATAAACAATCTGGATTCTATGAATAGTTTTGCATGCACTGTGAGCTGCATTCTTGAGCATTCAATTTAAATATAATCCCTTTGGTTACTCTAGTACACAACTGTCTGTATATATTGCTGAGGCATCAGTGCTCAGAGGAGCAGCAAAGGAGGAGCAAACCACACAAACACATGACAAGATGAGGAACTTCGCTCTGTGTAACAATTTAAACAGATATAGTATAAAACAAACCTAGGGATTTGGAGGTGAGAGGAGTTCGTTGGGAAAGGATTTGTTTTAATAGTTCACTTTGTCCATAATGAAGGGGTTAAGCAGAAATTGTCTTCAGATTTTTTAAAAACATGAATCTTCCAATAGTTCTAAATAGAAGTGTTTTCAGGATTAAAATATTTGCCCATATGTGGGTTCAAAAATTCTCTTATTTTATTTAGCACAGTAGCAGTGTTACAAAAATAAGTAAAATACCATTTTTACATCTTCAAGTAGCTATGCTGAGAAAAACATAGGAAGAGTTGAAGGGGCTTCCCACATATTCTCATATTTTCTGACTCAGCTTTAGACTTTTTCAGAATGTTTCAAGATGAAAATTTTAGTTCTGAAAAGTGTTGGGGGGGATGACTACTTCATTTTTTAACAACATGGTTAAAAGAAAATTTAAAGTTAAGGTAGTCCATAAGTTAGGATTTGTTCTATCTTTTCTGTAGCCTAATGGGACCATGCAAAATACAATATAGTACTTATATGTCCTGCAGGATTATTTATTTTGAAGCTTAGTTGTAGTTTATAAAGTGCTCAGAGATCCTCTGATGAAAATGTAATAACTATGTCATCATCATCATCATTGTTATTATTACGAATATCATTATTTTTATTCCCTTGGTGAAATAAGAAATCAGTTTGCAAAGATTACAACAGCTGCAGGGAATGTGCCTCAATAACTTCTCTGTGTTTTGTACCACTGCCAAGAGTGGTTTATAAAATGCTGCAGGAGTAACCATGTTCTGAGCTAACAGAAGGAATTTGCTTGGACTATCAAATGTTTGCTCCATATGACAAATAAAACTAACAGGTACACTGTGCACCATTTTTCTTTCAAGGGATGGATAAAAGCCTTTCTGTAAAAGCCCTTTTTAACCTCAGACCAGCATTTGTATTTTCTGGGGGCACACAAGGTGCAGCTATTACAGGTAATGTGTGAGCTGGTAAGGGTGAGGTCTGGCAAATGCCATAACAAAGAGGTCCCATAATGACAGCACCAGCTCATGGTTTGTTACTAACCTAAACCTGGGCTGGGGGAGTGTCTGAAGCCGTGGCTATCACATTAAATCAGGCTCACCAACAACCTGAGAGGCTGTGTTTATCTCACACAAGGGTAGACATGGCTGTCCTTGGCAGGAGAAGGGATCTCGAGTACTGTTGTAGGAATGAAGACAGCCCATAATTTCCCAGGAAATTTTCCCATAAACTCTTCACAGTTTAAGTGTCACATCCTGGATTTCTCACTTGCAATTAACTGCCACTTGAGTGGACATTTATCTGACAAGTTAATCCAGTCACTATTATATGGGAGGAGAAGGCAGCAATGACTGAGGATATGAAGAAGAAAAGGTGGCCAGAAGTGAGGGCAGTAATCTGAATCTCAACAGCCAACCTCTGCTCTGCCACAGATTCACAATATGACCTTGGTCAAGTTTCTTAATCACTGAGTGCACCAGCTGTCCAAGCATAAATTAGAGCTAAAAGTGCTGCTTGGCTTTCCTTCCAAATGAGGATCAATGCAAGACATTTTGAGAGGAGTTCAGAGAAACTCTTTTGCATGGGGAGAGTTTTGCTCTCCAGGCATCTGAATCAGAGGACAGTCCTGAAAAGAGGCCAGTGGGATTCATTCAGGTGAAGGAACCTTTAAGCGTCGGCAGATGGAAAATTCTCCTCTTTCTAAATTAGATGTCACAAACAACGGGAAAATTAAATTCACTTCCCAGGATATGTCCCTGCACAGGAAATTCATTGGAGGGGTGTTTCCCTGATAAGAGCTTTCCCTGGGAAGAAACCGAGTCTGCCTTTTGTAAGTGGCTCTGAAAAATAACTCCCAGAATCCAGATCCTGTCAAAATTATGTGAGAACATGAGACATTTTACTATCAAAATATTTTGGCTTCAGACACTAGCAAATCTTGCTGCCTCTCTATGAAAAGAAGCAGGGAAATGAGGTGGTTTTCCCAGTGCCACAGACTGCTGTGGCAGTGAGCAATCACTTCATTTCCCTCTGTCATTGAGACCTCACAAGCTCCTGGCACCTTGCCCTCACTCCCACCACTGCCTCCTGCCTGCTGCTGGAACACTCACTTCTCACTGCCCAGCTCACAGATGATTGTTGGAGCATTCACCTTTTATGCCTAAATTACTCCTGGTAAAATTATGCCCCACCGGCTCTATTAAAGAAAAAAAAAAAACAAAAAAAAAAACAACAAGGTGTTACTGGATGCATAGCTTATACATTGAATGTCACCCCCTGGGTCTAGTGGCAGTGATGGGACCTGTGGTGAACCTGTGCTGGCATCTCACCTAAGCAGGCACACAGGAGTTTGTCTGTTATTTATTCCTGCAGCTCTGTTTTCCATACAGAGATAGCATTAGCTCGTACCTGGCTGAGCTTACTTGTGATGTGGCCTGTCCTGCATTGCCTCATAAATAATTTACACATATCAGATTTGTTTTGACACACTAATTTGTTGGTTTTAAATGGCAGGTTTCTTACTTTCTTGCTAGCATTTGAAAGGTTTTCTTTATTAACTGAAAGTTACAGCTATAGTTTCTCCAAAATTCTTCTGTTTGAAATAGCATAGCCAGATGTTTTCCTCTCAAGTTTTGTTTCAAGAAGTTCCAGTGTCTTTCCATGACAGAATTGTTCCCAGCACCTTGTAACATGTGAGCTGTGTGGAAGTGGGGAGTACAGCATTATGTTTCTCCCCTCTGGGACCACCACCCTTACCATGCCCAGGAAGGTGGCTCAGGTATCAGCTCTGCAGCTGCACTGGACACCTCCCTGTGCTCCTGTGGGTGCCAAAGCTGGCACAGGCTTGCTCCAGGGGCTGGAGGCTGGGAGGCGAGTGAGGCAGTGTTTGTGCAAACCTCAAGAGGATTGCACTCCCATCCAGGTGGCACGAGGACAGCAGCAAAACCCACAGAGCTAAAACCAGGCTTTTGCAAACTCTTCAAACTTCTGTCCCTGAGACTTTTGAAACCCCCAGCTCCAATTCCCCCAGCTGCTAATACAAGTGCTGTTTCCCAGAGCCAGCAGGCAGCTTCCTGATGCTGCAGCCTGTGCATTAGCCCAGAGAGCTGAGGGGTCCGAGGAGCAGGGATGGTGGCCCTGCCCATGCAGCCCCAGACTGAGACCACCTCTGCCTGCCCAAACAAGCACAGTGCCCTGATTCTTTTTGGGATGAGCACGTGGGGGTCTCCTACTCAGGTCTGCTTCCAATCACTGAGCTGTGCTGAATGAAAGACTGCTCACATCGGAGCCAGTGCAGGTCAGGGGTGGCCAGGGCAGAGTGCATGAGAACTTCCCTCCATCCGGGAAAACGCTTTTAATAGAACAAATCTGTCTCCTCTCAGCAAGCAGCTAGCCCACGGCAGAGGGGAGGGAGGCAAAAGCAGAGGCTTCTCCAGCAGCTGTCAGCCTGCCCCTGCAGCATCAGCAGCTATTACAGCTGCTTAATGGGAGCCACCCTCCCACACGACACTCTGTGCTCTCTGGCAGGTTGGAGACAAGGAGAGCCAGCCAGGGGCACAGCCCAGCAACTGCACACTGGGGTGAATGGGGAAAGGGGCTTGTGTCACCAGGGCCCACAGCTTTGCCCTCTGCCAGACAAGGGCAGACCTGTACTGGCATCCTCTATGAAGATATGGCAAGGCTAAGAGCCTAGAGAATTTATGGGATGACAGATTCCAGGCTCAGATTTGCTCTGATTGGAGTTAAATCCCCAGCCCTATATTAAAAATCATGTGGTCTGCAGAGCAAATCCTGCCTGGCAGGATGTGAGTGAGCTCCAAGCTCCACTTCCCAGGGTAGATTCCATGAAGCCAACAGCTGCTCTGGCTCTGGGCCCCCCGCTCTGCTGCCAGCCTGCAGCCAGGCAGAGCCAGGGTAGGTGCCAATGGACCATCCCCTGCACGGAGCAGGAGGCTCAATAAAGGCCACAGATTCTCTCTGAGAGGTGAAAACTGGCAGAAAAAGTGTGGCCAGCTACAGAGGGTGCTGGTACCTAATTTACTTTTTTTTCCTCACTTTTTGGAAGGTCCAAAGCCCAGAGGTGGATATTTTGTTTGTAATCAACCATTCATTCTTTGGCGCTGCTGCTTATCACACACTAGACACAAGCTGTCACCTGAAACTTAGGAGACAGTAGGATTTTTTTGATCCTTCAGAAGGTAGAGAGGTATCATAGCCAAAAGGAGTTGAACGAAAGTAGAACATGGATTTTCCATGGCCCAATCAAGCGATTACATTTTCAATTTGTTCCTGGATAAACGTTCACCTGGGGTCTCTTGAGCCTGGAAGTTATGGGTGATGATTTGCTTGGACCTACCCTGACCAGACCCCTGAGTCACTCCAAGTTACTTACACCCCATCAGTGTGGGAGTCCAGCAGTTGGTCCTGTACAGGTGAAATCAAAGGGTAAATGCACTCTGTGGGACTTTTCATCTCAGCTCCAGTGGCACATTGGACATGTTGTATCATCTGGCTATTGTGGGGACCAATGTGTAGAGCTAAAGTAAGGGACTAACACCTAGATGATGAAATATGGATAAGCTCTGTCCATCTCTAAAAGCATTGCTACTCTTATTTTAAAAGACTTGTTCTCATCAGCTGAAGTAAAATAATGAAGAACACTCCATTTGAGCCAAATTCCTAGTGGCCACCCTGTTTTATCTAGGTTTGGGGGATTTTTCATTTTAGATAAACAAATATTTTGTGGCTCCTTATTCACAGCAGCTGGACTTTATCAGCAAGGTCACCACAGTGAGAAGATAAGATGTCTCCTTCACTTGGCGCCCTAGCAGGAGTCTCACAATCCCAGGTTAACTTATATGGGCATTTAAAAACCCTCTAAAGTGATTTTGATCTCAGTACCTTCCCAAAAGCTCTGCAGTTCAGAGAGCTCCTGTGCTAACAGAGGAAATGGGACTTTTGCAGCTCTATCATGGATTAAAGTTCAGCCACACAGATACACCCTTAAAACTGCTTTTATTGTCCTTCACATAAATTTACAAGGTGGAACCTCATAAATTTGCTGTCACTTACTCCTGTTCCCACCTTTCTTGCACCACCTTGCAACATGCAGTCCATCTCCAGCAAAGCACTTCTTGTTCCAGTCAAAATGGAAACTCAGGTCAGAGAAGCATTTCAAGAACCCTCGGTGATTTACGTAAATTGTTTATTTAAAAAGAAAGAAAATCAAAGAAAAAGGAAAAAATGAGAAGGGGAAGGAAGAGAAGTAAAAAAGTAGGGAAAGGGAAAAGGAAATATTTTCCTGTCTTCCCCAACTTCAAGACTTGAAAAAGCTTTGAAATCAAATCATAAGGAAATTTCATCCTCAATTGAAAACACTGGGGTTTTTAGAAATGTATTTATGAGAGATAATATTTCAAACTAATATACTGACTTTTGAAAACTCAAGCAAGACATCATATTGCTGGATATTTTTAATGCTGTGCAGTTTGAGTTCCCAAAACATTTCCGAAATGATTCTGCACAAAATGCTTGTTATCCTTGTGAGCTGTCTGTGTGTGACTGGGGAGGGGAGCAGCCCTGTCTCCTCTTGGGGTGGCGAGGAAGGACAGTGAGGCATGGCCTCCACCCCTGCTTGCCAGGGCTGGCTCCAGTGGGAGCAGTCCCTGCGTGCTGGAGGCAGCTGGAGGGGGAGATGCTGAGTGCCCGCGCTGCTCTGCACTGCCAGCAGAGGGGAATCAGCCCAAGAACAAAATCATGGGCTCATCCCCGTGAAACCAGTGTCACAGCTATCACATCCCTTTCAGCAGGAGCACTGCATGCAAGGCTTTTCGTAAGGAAGGTAAGATACAGTTGGGCTAAGGTTTCCTGGTAGTTTCTCTCCTTCCTTCTCTTTTTTTTCACTGCACATCTTCCAAAAATCAACGCTCTATACTCAGAAGTTAAACTGAGGGTATTGGGAAACAAATCCCTTATTGCAGAGAAAATACTGATTTTGTACTAAAAAATTCAAGTGTAACTCAAGAGCCTTTGGAAGATGATAGGAAGTTACCAAATCCTCCCTACTCTTTCACACCTCAGGGAAAAGAAAAGGAAAGGAAAAAAGAAACTCGTATAGAGAAATTTGGGACAGATATTTTGAGGGTTTAGAGTAATCTGACCAAAAATTGTACATCTCCTACAAAAGCATGTGCTTTCCTCAAAATATCAGTGCTGGGACTCTGTTCCTTTTCTCGTAAAGCAGGCAGGGGCTGACAGCCCAGCACCAGCCCCAGGCAGCAGGCAGGGAGCTGGGCAGGGCAGCAGCCCCAGGGGCAGGACAGCTGCCATGGGGCCAGCTGCAGGCTGCCTGGCTGAGAACATCCCAGCAGCCTCTCGTCTTGCTCCTCTTCGCAGCCTTGAGAGCGTGGGCGAGCAAGACTTGGCCTGCTGTGGGCCCTCTGGGATTGCAAAATGTGTGGGACAAAGAAAACTGCGGCCTTATTGATACCACTTCTGCTGGCTAAAACACCATCTGCATTCTCTGTGCACATGTACAGACAGTCCTGATGTACTTGTGCTCTTCTGTGGAAAACACTGTTCCTAGGAAAAGTTCATCTTGACTCTTGTCTGTCAAAATACTTCCTTACTCCATTAATTACAACTATAAGCATGTTTACATAGTAGCTAGCATTTGCAAAATGTTTTACCCATTAATACATACCCTAATTATTCACAGAAAATTATTTCTATACCCTGTTTCCCTGACCTGCTTCCAATCAGATCATGATTACAGCAGACTTAATGAATGCTCTGCACACTCCATCCTGTGGCTGGCTGGTGATTGCTGTGAATTTCACAGCTTTCCAAAATCAAAGCACTTTTGGCAGGGCAAATAAATCATTGTATGTATATCTCTGTTATGTCAGGTTTTTTTTTAGACAAAGGCAGATAATTTGGAATTGAAAATCGACTTTCTATACTTATCATGAAATCTTCAGGTGTTACTTATTTCTTGGCCAGCTTTCCTCACCCTAAATCTTGTTTTTTTCCCTCACCTGCGCAATACTGTTTCAACCACATATACACAGAATTTATATATACTTCGAATTGTCACAGGATGAATAAAGCAGCACAAAGCTCATTGTGGAGCACAGACCATACTGGCAACTGTGAAAGGAAGCATAAAATGAAAGGAAAGGTGTTTAATACCAGGCAGCCCTGGAAACACTTGCCTGTAAAGGCAGGAGCATTGAAGTAGAGCACTGCTGACAGCTTAGGCTGAAATTTGCCTCACATCATGAATGCTTCAAGCCCAAAAGGAGCAGCAGAAAGATGCACACATACAAATCCCCACAGCTGCCAGCTTTCCACCACAGCAGCTCCCAAATTCCGTGGTGCACGTGAGGATGCTGCTGCTAGTGAGGAGAGGGAGGAGTGAAAGAGCTGCCATCCCTCAAAACCCTGTCATGAAACGGGGCACGAGCGTGTCACACTGGAGGGAATCCAAGCCTGCCAGCTTCTCAATGAAGCTGGAGAGGCCCGGGCTGGCTCCACTGAGCGCAGCTCTCCAGGGACAGCAGGACAAAGCGCATTGTTCAGCTGTGTGGCCAGCCCTGTCCCATGGATTCTCTGTCCCTGCACACAGAGCCCACGGCCCCGGCAGTGGGAGCAGCCTCGGCACATCTCCAGCCGCGGGGCACCAGGGACGGCGGCCCGGCCTGCGCCCTCAGGCCCGGCCCTCCGGAAGAGAAGGAAACCAGCAGAGACAGGCAGCTGAGGGACAGGCAGGAGACAGGAACAGGGCCAGCACAAACGCAGGAACCCCGGTCTGAGCTGCAGACAAAGGTAATTCCACAAGCAGCTCTGAACTCCCGAGTGAGCAGGGGTGTGATTGGGAGAGCTCCCAGCGCGAGGTCGGCAGGGGCTCCAGGCCTGGCAGCGCTCAGGCCATCCAGGCTGGGTGGTGACCAGGCTTCCAGAGGGAGATCCCAAACTCAGGCTTTGGCTGGCCAGGTGGAGCCAAGCCTTGGGAAAACAGCCACGCCGTCATTGGGACGTCTGGTGCGTTCCAAAGTGATTTAGATGCTTGTCAGCAGGAAAAAATAGACTTTCCTTGAACTGGGCAAACACGCCTTTCATCTGGACACTGGCTGCTAAAAACAGGCGGCTTTTGGAGCAGTAAGGGCTGGATTTACTGTAAAGCTGTCCCCTCCCTGCTCCCCATAAAGGCAAACACCCTCAGCTGTAGGGGACCAGAGAACATGGTGCCAGAGCAGCTGCACAGCTGCGCAGCCCCCGGCTGCTCCAGACAGCGCGGGGATTAAATCCCCACTCTCCCACCTAGGATTAAGCCCACCATTTATCAGTGGTTAATTAACAGATTACTGGGAGGCTGAGAGAGTCTTTTTAGATAGATTGCACACTGGCCTGTTTGGCCTACAAACATAAAGCCATTGGATTCACTCTGGATCCAGTGCTATTTCGCAGGGCGGTGGGAAGTGCACGTAATCACCGAAACTTGACAATCACACCATTTTTCACAGATTTTTCCCACCAGAAAACACTATATGGGCTTTAAAGGTCTCCTCCTTTCAAAGGCTTAGAGTAGAACAGACACAAAACTGTTGATACGAAGGTTTTACTGGAAACATGGTTTGCAATTAATTGAAATTTTTCATAAAACTGTTTACTTTCTTTGGAAAAGCCTGGCTTTTGGTCAAAAGCAAATGGAAAGTTTTCCCTTCTTTCTTTTTTCCCCTCTCTGAAAAGAGTATTTGCCTGTGTTCTGATGTTCCAGTGCCTCCTGGGAGATGGAGTTGAATATCTCAGGTGGAGAGGTGGCTGAGGAGCAGCACAGCAGGCTCCTGGTGGGAGGTCACTGAGGAGGGATGTCAACAGAAAGGCTCCTGGAACACCAGCAAGACTCTGGGTGGCATCAGAAAAAATAACCAGCTGGGATACAGCCTAATATCTTCATGGTATTTCTAAATTTTCTCTGGAAAGAGGAAGAAAAGTGACCAAAGTATCTATGAAAAATAATAGAGCCTCATCTTCCCCTAATTTTCTTAATGTGGACCAAAAATTTCTGTCACTGGAAAATAATGACAGCAAGTGAGGCTCCCTCTCCTTTCCATGCTTTGTCCAGCCTGTCCATGTTAGGAGCTAGAGGGACAGAGCCAAGTAAGCCACCCAGAAAGTTGGTGTTCCAACCCTTCTGTACCTCCAGACACCCTAACCAGTTTTCAACTTGTATCTTAGCCTGCACAAAGCAAAGCAAAACAAAACAAAACAAAACAAAACAAAACAAAAAAAAAAAAAAAAAACCAACCAAAAAAAACCCCGAACAAACAAAAAAAAATAAACAAAAATACCAGAGCCTGGAAACAGATATGCTCCAAACACCACAGGAAAACGACCCTGTTAAAAGACAAGAAGAAGTTGCCCTGATTTCAGCAGCACTAGCACACAGCTTAGAATGAACACAGACTTCACAGAAGCTGTAGAGTCACAGGCAAACTCCAGCCTGAACTCTGATCCAGGGAGGAGAGTTGCCAACTTGGTAAAGGATCAATCTCCTTATTACTTTTATAAAGTGACATCTTGCAGGACCCCACGAGGACGTAGCTGTAAAATACAAGCTATAGCTCCCCTGGGTGAAAAGTAGACCCTCAGGCCCTGCAAACACTCAGTTTCTTACAGCAGAAGGGCTGTGAGGGGGATCCCCAGGCACCTTGAAGCCCTGGAAGTGATGCCTGACACTCAAGATGGGGTGGGAGCCACAGGATGGGTCCACAACTAGGCCAGCCCCTCCCTGCAGCCCACTCCTCTTCAGGAAAGGATAGGATGTAGAAGGAGCCCTTTGAGAAAGGGGGAAACTTTTGGACTGGTTTCTGAGGAAGAAAGCTGGCCCAGGACAGGACTAGTTCACATCCAAAGTCATATTGTCATTGAAGTGGGAACAAGATTGTCTCTGAAATCCAGCCTGCCCTTATTCCCCTCCTTCTCCCTCTCTCTTTTTGATTCCCTTTTTTGATCCCACATTCCTATTTCCTGAAACCACTGCAAAGCCACACTGCAAACACTTGAGCTCAGGTGTTGCTCCTGCAGACTGGTGTCATGCTCAAGAGTGGTCCTGTGTTCTCTCTGGGCCAGCTGTCACTGGCTCAGGGCTGTGCAGGCTGAATCTACCTGCTGGTGCCAGTGAGCTTAAAGCATCCTTTGCTCCCTCCAGCATCCTCCAGCCAGCCTGGCTGTGCACAGAGACACATCCTTGCAGTCCCAAGGACTTGCCTTACAACCACAGGCCAGGACTGGCCAAGGACATCCTCTTGCTACCAGATCACTAGAACTGTGACAGAAGTCAGCATTTGGAGATTCACCTACACACCAAGGCAACACAGCCATAAGGCAGGAAAGGAGCAGGGAATGGCAAGAGAATCACAGGGAACCAACAGACTCATTCCACAGACACAGAGTGACCTCTCACTGCTCCCAGGAGACAGCACCAGCTCTTTGCAGAGCATTGGCAAAGGTAACAAAAGTGACTTGAAGTAGCTGAGTAAGACTGGGAGTCTGGAAGCATTTCAGGAGCTGGCTGTACAAAACTTTTGGTCATTCCTCATGCAGACAGAGCTTGTATGTAGAACTCCATAAAATAGATTGAATCCTCTTTTACAGAAAAAAAAATGTTGATTTAGAGTCCACAAACTGCTTTGCAAACTCATGTTAATTCCGTTGCAACAGTCATTTAGGGAAGAATGCTACAAAAGACAGAAAAAATAGAAGTACTCCAATTAATTCCTTTCTACAGAAGCCATTTGGACTTTTGGAGCAAAATGTCTTGACGTTTTCAAAATTCTATTAGTGATTAAGATTTTATGCCACTGTATTTTTATAGTCTCAAAATTATGAAGTGTTGCACAAAGTCACTGGAAAAATGCTCTATTTCATCCTCCAAAATTCTTACTTCTCTGTATTTCATAACTTTAAGAGATGGATCTGCTTTTCTCCAGACACAAATTGCTTGTTTTAATGGATGAAACTCACTGCATCCCCACTGCTCCTGCACTGGATTCCCCTCAGGTGATGTTGATAACGCCCCTAGAGATTTCCCTGAGAACAAGTTCTCCCTGCATTTGGCACCATGCTAGCTAAACTTGAGCAGCACTGGAGTTTGATGTTAAGAGGCAACCCAGCATGAAACAGGACTGCTGATTAAAAAAAAAAAAAAAACAAGCAGTTTGTTTTATGCAGTTAAATTGTGGAAATGCTGTCCTGGTTTACCCTGGCTATTCCTTAAAAAGAACAAAAAGGAGGGTGGAGGTAGAGCCAGGGGGAAGAATGTATCAGCTATGGAGTAAACAGTTTGGAAGCCAAACATAATTGGCTGGTGAGTGCATATTGTGATTCACAGAGGGAAGGCTTTTTTTAAACTGCAGGAGCCACGGAGCAAGGACAGCCATGCAGTCATCTTCCTGTGCGAAACAAAGGCTGCGGCCAGCGAGGTGCAGCGCGGCGTGCCGGGACAATGGGGACACTGAGCATTACCTCAGGCCAGTGTGCCACACGGTGACTGGCCTGATGTTTCCACAGCCAGGCAATTGCTTTTAATATCTGGGTTTGGTGATTCAAGCCCTGTTCCCTCTCAGGGGCTCTGAGCGCTACAGATCGTTCCTATTTGGGGATCATACCTTATCTAAGTCCATTATTGCCTCTGCCTAATATAAACAGTGTCTCACTCCCTACAAGGTCTGTGCATTGAAAGTTTTCTTAAACCAAGGAAACCTGGAATAAATACCTCATTGTCTTAAGGACTTTATCACAGTGGTATGAAAGAAAACCGGTGTGTGACTGTTTTCCAGCACTAAAGTTCTTTTAGTCTCAGATAGGATAGTTTTGATTTGTAAATTCATTGCTCTCACAATCAGGACTTCACACTTGACCAGAGTAGCTGATACACTGTGAAGACTCTGATCTGGCATGTGGTCTGCAAACAGTCTGTCTGACATGAAAGGAAGAGAGAACGACTTCACCCACCTTTTTACTTTTTTAACTTATAAAGATCTAAACGTTTAAAACTTTGTCTTTTAAAACAGGGAGGAAAAAAAGATAAAACATCTCTAATAAGTTTCACAAACTTGTCTGCAAACTTCCACAGTGCTGCTGTCAGGAGAAATTAATTCTGTTCTTGAAATAGTCAAGCACTAGGTTTTGAATGAGAAATTGCTCTTACGAAATGTTCTCTGCTTCTTTGTTTTATAAAAAGTCCTTCAAAATTGAATGTGAATGGAATGCTCAATTTCATTCAAAACTTTCATCTTTCTCGTTTTACTTTGTGGCTTGCAATTTTGGAAGTGATGACATTCTCAGAGCTGTAGTAGTGGAGAGCTGGAGAATTTCCCTTGTCTCTGGCAGCACACATTATTGTGCTAAATCCCAGCTAAGCCCACCGCCTGCTTCTCTGTGCTGCCAAGGGGCAGGATACCAGGCAAGGTGGGCTTCTGGCTTTTATCTCTCACCCACAGCCCTCCCCCTCTGCCTTGCTGGCAGCTAAGTACAGATTTTCATCCCTGCTCATGAGTGTGGGCACTGTCAACCAGGAACCCCTGAGTTCCTGCAAGATGGAATAAAGTGGGAACATCCAGACCGTCCCAGGCTTCACCTCCTTCCAACACTGACAGATTGGTCTCCTGGCCCAAATTCTGGTCTAGGGGAGAGGGCTGACAAGGGCACTAAGCACCATTAAACCCTGACATTACTTAGGAGAGCTTCTGAGCAGCCCTAACCTTGAGTACCCAGCAGGGACTGTGCTGGTCTGCACCACCTCTTGGGCAGCAAACCAGGATACCTCTACTGACTGCTGCATGGAGCAAATGGCACATTAAGTCTCTGGGTGAAAGACTCACAGGTTCTTGCCTGAAAACCACTGTACTACAAAAGGCCAGAAGCTCATCCTGATTCAGACCACAGGTCATCTATGACAGATAGAGCTAAAGGGATTCCCAAGCAGCCTGCCCATCAGCCATGCTAAGATATGTGCCAGGCATAAGTAACATTTTGCATACTTCAGATTTTGCCATGGCCTGACTGAGTCCAGCAAGAGCAGTGTCTCCAGCTCCATACCCCTGGGGCAAAGTGCAAACAGCCAAACATCCTAAATTGTGTCTGCACTGGGAGCAGTAAGATCCCACCCAAGTGGGATCCATCTGTCAGGTTTCCAGCCCAAACAGGAATTGGGTTTTAGCTGAAAGATGTATCTCAGCAGTGAGGACAAACACAAGCAGTCCCTGGAGCAGCGGAAGCGGCAGCGGAAAGGCTCGGGAGCGTTGGTCTGCTGAGGATGGACTGGTGACACGAAACAACAAACAGGGTGTCTGCTGAGCTTGGCATAACAACCAGGCACAAGCACAAGAATAGGACCAGATGAGTTGATTTCAATGGTTTATTGTAAGAAAGCTCCTTAGATTACGCAGATTAAAATCTTCATGGAAATACTTCTGGAGACTGTGTGTTGCTCAGCTTCCTGCACAAGCCACTGCTTGGTCATGACTACGTGGAATAGCAAACTTAGAACAGGGGGGTTAGTAGTTTATTATTATTACAAGAATACAGAGCTCATGTTTCTCTATATTAGTTTCCTCTTATACTAGAGCAAAGTAAATCTCCCCTTCAGAGTAACCCACAAGTGAAGGAAAAGACAGAGTAAAGCAACAGTAGGCATTGAGTGGAGCTTTCCCCCTCAGCCCCTGCAAAACATAGCCCAGGACTATCAGGCTGGAGAAGGAGAAGAGCCAGGCTGCAGTTTTTCCTAGCTCTGAGGCTCCACAATAAAACTGAATACCCTGAATTATTCAGCTGTGGGATCAGGGAAGGAGTTAAGATTTTTATGTGTCAGCCTGGTCATTAGTACAGTTCATTCACTCCAGCAGTGCAGAAGCTAGAGGATGAATGGCTGAGGTTGTATGTGATGGCAGAAGTTCCCAGGGTGTGTTAGAAGCTCTTCTACGATGCCCTTGAGATCTTCTAGGGAAGAAGAGATCTGCTGACTGTGGTCTGCTTGGTGAAAAATCTTTAATTTCTCTTGTGGCTACAATGTGCCCAGTGAGTGTAATTATGTTGAATTCCACCACTTCTTTCACCCGGAGCAAGATTGCAGTTGAGCAAGGAACAGAAGGGCAAACCCAGTGCCACATACTTCATATACTCACTAGAGACCACAGGGACACAAGGGCATGTCCTCCCATTGCAACTGGGATAGAGAAGAGGAAACCATTCTCTGGAGAAGCTTCTGTCTCTTTAGTGGCTGTAGAAGCAACCAAGAGCAACCAGTCCATGCAAGATGTTTAGTTTTTAGAGGGCCAAGGGAAGACATGGAGCATGCTGGGCATGCTGGTTTGTGACCACTGCTCCCCCTGGATGGAATGTGCACAGCTGAACTGTGATAAACTGAGCTGAGAGGCCACAGAGAGCTGAGTGAGGGTCAGCTGCTGAGCAACTGGGAAATTAAGGGCAGGGGAAAAAGACTAGGGGATCAGCAGACTTGGACCAAAAAAAGAAAAAAAAAAAAAAAAGTGATGAATGGAGGAGGGAGACAATTTTTACTAAATCTTAAATCCAGAGTTTCCTTTTGCTTTTATGTTCTTTAACTCTGCAAATATGGCTTTTTATCGTTCTTCTTTCTAAATGAAAAATCTCCTTTCAAAGTGAAAAGCCAAAAACCTTCATTTTGCAGCTATCCAGGGGAAAAGGTCTGGTGCATTAAAATCCCACTCTGTTATTTGTCTTCCAAACTGCTTATCAAATCTGCATGATTCTAGAAATCAGTCCAGCCACTATGAAACTTTCTATTTCATTTATCTTCCCCACCCTACCATATTCCCTATTTCTCTCATCCTTTTGTCCTGCTCCATGCTGCAATTCACATTCCCCAGGTATCCCCCAGCCAGTGGGGCTCAGCCTCAACAAAGCCTGTAGGTACTCCATGGTCCAAATGCTCTCTAGAAACACAATTATTTTGCAAAGTGCTGCTGGAAGCAGGAGATGGCTTCAGTTATATAACTTTTTAAATTAGCAGCCCCACAACCTTGAACCCATAAATGGTTACTTACTCCTTCATGTCCTCCCGAGGCAGCATTTTCCTCCCACTGAATGGACATGTAAAACTGCTATACTGGGGAGGGGTGCTCATTTAAGGAAATACAAGAAACATGAAGCTAAAGTATCAAAACTGCAAATAAAACACCAAACTCACTGCCTATGAAATAAAACTCATGTTTCAATGTTTTTGCCTCCAGCTTTACCAGGGACAATGGGGATAAAAATGTCCCTAAAGATATGAGTTCAGAAAATGACATGTCTATCAAAGCTGTCATTTGAGGGTTGCTGTTCAAGTATTCAAGCTCTTGCATGCAATGAGATGGGACATGAAAGGTTTGGAGGGTGTTAATGGTAGCTGTGATGGCAGCTGACCCCACCACCCAACCCTGCAGCAGACAGGGCTCTGCATGCACGTGGTGGTGGCCAGCCCTGTCACCTGCGGGCCATGATGGCCATTGGCTCCTTCTTGGACAATCTGGACATGGGGGCACAGGGCCAGCCAGACATTCACCAAGGTTCTATTGGAATTACAGGAGCCCTGCAGTGTGAGGGTAATTTTTCTCATCAAGCAGAAGTTATGTTTTCTTTCAAGCCCTTTTTCTCAGAAGAAAAGGAACAGCTAAAAGGCCGAAGATTTTTACACATGAGCTGATACTGCAAATTTCCAACCAAAGCCTTTTTGTCACAGCAGATGTGATTCCACATGCATCACCTGCCAGAAGACCAAAACACTGGTGAAATACTGCATTTAAAAATACTAATAATTGTGTTACACTTTTGCCAGAGAGACAGCCACTTTGGAGTGGTTTACAGGAGCTACATGGCATATGGAGTGATTGGAAACAGGCAGAAAATGATAACATAATTATGGCTAACTATTTCTGTTGAGAGGGGGGTGAGCAATTATTTTTTATTATGTTTATCAACATCTTTAGTCACAATGCAATTTTGAAATTTTTTTTGTGACCCAGGAAATTGAAAAGCCATTAGTGGCAGCATGTGTGAGTAGCATAAGTAATTATGTATTTATGTACTGCATTATTTTATCCTAGCATGTGACTTATATATTCTTGTAATTGTCTTATTAGGCCAGTTTGAATTTCCAATAACACCTATGTTGCAGTTTTTAAGGTGTTTGCTTTGGAAGGAACTATGAGACACAAAAACATATGGATCACTTTATCATATATGGAAAGCATAGAGTAAAAGCTGGCTTTTATTACTGCATGAGCATGGATCTAGATATGCACTCAATGTTGAGACTTGGTCATTCATGTGTTTATGACATTTAAAGCTGCTTTGTGTTAGTGTGGATATATATTCACTCTCCTGGACATACAAGTCAACTCTCCACTGAATATTCCTTCTGGCAAATACTGTGAGACCCAGGATAACTGAAATCAGGCCTTGTTACTGGTGAAATAAATTTGCTTCCAGCCAGCTAGTTCCCCATCATCTCTCTACTTCTCATGTCTCCTCCATCCCACAGTTCTGCACTGTGGTAGTGTTCTGCTTTGATCAGGTGACTGAGACTTTCTTAACACAGCGAGATAAATCCAGACAGGCAAGGATGGCAAGGACAGAAAACCTTCTTGGAAGACTCTTGTTTTTCAATAATGGAAATGTTCCAGCACTGTGGGTAGGATTTAGTTAGTGCTAGCAAGTGTCTTCTCACATGAAAAGGACACATGACACTGAGGGGGCACAGTAGGAGTAAATGGAAGCTCTGTGTGGGTGAGTGCAGCTGGTGTGGGTCAGGATTGCTTCTCTCGTGGCCAGGGCACATCACTGAACAGAGAACTGGTGAAGTCATGCCTGGTACACAGAACAGAGCCTGACTGTAAGCAAAATGTATGAACTTTGTCATCATTCCCTCTAGTGGTTAAATCCACATAACACTGAAAAAGTTTAAACATTAACCTTCATTTCTCCTCTCAAACAAGGCAGACTCACACTTTCTGCACTGTACATCATGGTCCCAATCCCAGTGATAGTTCAAGTAGTGCCATTTACAGGAACACTCTGCCCTAAGAGATATCTTTGGTACTTCTAGGTTCCTGATAATATTCTGGAATTGAATGTCATACACTGCATTACAACACCCAGCCTTTGTTATGGCCTAGAAAGATTCTTCCTGTGATACTTGCAGGATGACACCAGATTTTGCAGAGAAGGCAAAAAGCCCAGTAAGCAAGAGTTTATGTGGTACTGAGCACACCTCCATAGCCAGAGGAGAGCAGTAGTATTTCTGGATACCAGCAGCTCAAGAAAAGGCTGCTGAGGCTGTGTGGCAAAGCACTATGCTGGTCATCACCCTTTCTGCTACAAATGCTTTCACCAGCCAAACCCACAGCACCAAGGACTGTATTTGAAGGGCTGCAGCTGCCTCGATATCCCAGCACATTCCCATGATGGTGACAGCATATGGCCACATCCACTGAGAGCACCTCGCACTGGTGACTGCTGGCAGGGAGGCACCACAGCTGCTGGCCCCTCTGTAAGCAAAGCAGTCAGGATGGAGAGATGCTGAGCTCTGAATTTGTCCCTGAAGGCACAGTGACAACTTCCTCCTGAGCTGCTGACATTACCCTTCCCATAGCTCTTTCACCCACAACAAACAGTTGCTGTTCAGTATTATTACAATTGGATGTTTCCAAACACAGCATGTTGACAAGTTCCCATAAATTTGATATTTTGAGAGTTGAGCATCTTTACATTATTAGCAGCATCTAAGAGAAACAAATTTTTTAGGTACTCTACGCTTAATGGAACCAAATTTTAATTATTTTCATCTTATAAACTATTCAATAGCTTTACTTATAAATTCTCAGGAAGAACATGCTTTGCATGTAGGAATAATGCTGAATTTGCAGAGGCTGTGCTATATTTCTCTAGAGGGCTCAGATCATAATTTTAGGTACAAAGTAAAACTCTCTCTCTGTGTGGAACTCCAGCCGAGATCCCTGTGACACTCCTATTACCAGTGGTGCATAATGATGGTAAAGTACTTTTAGCCCTACCAACATCATGGGCCACCAGTAGTGTCTGTAAATCACAGGTATTTATCCTGTGCCCAACAGAACACATCTAATGAAACCCCACAGCAATATTAACAAATCAAATTAACACTGTGTAGACTCCAGCCAAGGAGTGAGGACAGTATCAGGCTGAGTGGGTGCCTCATCAACACAAACCAGTGGTTCCTGATGGGATTTGTTCCATTGGTAAGGCCAGGCTACATTTTCATCCCATCAGCTGCTGTTTGGTTGATTTGGGGAGAAAGCTTTTATTCCTGACAGAGCCATTCCAGTGACAGCATGTCTCCTCAGAGGGCTTCAGTGTGCAGCCCTGCTTCCTCCTTTAATCACAATGTAAATTTCTTTTTGGAGAGCTTTAAAAGCAAGATAAAGTGAGCTTACTGTCAGACCCTTTGCAGCCCTGGGGAATTGCGTGGGACCATTTCTCCTGTGCAATTTCTAGAAACACCAGAGGTTGTGACCTCAGAAGAATTGTCTTTTTTTCCTTACTTTGGTTGCCTTTATTGAAACAAAATTAAAAGCTTTAACCCCCTGAGAATTCAGTGATTTCACACGGTTTGGCCCACTCTGATTTATACCTTTGCTAATGCAATAAACATTTTTCCCTCTGTATGACTCTTTTGGCCTGATTTTCATCTCCCACTTAGCTGTCCCAGAGTAACCACCAATGAAAAATGCTTTGAAAATTGGCCCCAAATTCCCCTCTGCCTCTTGCCTCAAGGGCAGATTTGTTCTGTTTGGTAAAACACAATGTACAATTGGACTTGTACCACTTTCTTTTGTCATTTCAGCTAATTCTGAAAAGACTTTGCACAAAATCAGTAAATAACAGACTTTTAGTTCACTTGTTCCAGTAGATAATTAACTGTTTTTTGAACATGATATGGATCCACCTGATTAAAAATATTTTAATTTAATTTTTTATAACATGACAAAAATAAAGAAAATATGTTGGAATTCACCCCAAATCAGCTTTGTTAAATTCTTCACAGACTTTTTGAAGAATTTATTTTAAAGTAAACTAAATTAAGCATTTACATAGAGCACTATGGAAGGAACTAAAATATTTTTTCTCAGAAAATGCCAAAAGGAGATTTTTCTAATTTTTTTTGAAGAGAGGAACTTGGGCAAAGGAAGTCTGTAAATCTGATGTTACAGTCACTCCAAACCAGTGAAAAAATGCAACTGTTTGGAAAGTTCATATGGCTCTATTTACACATCCATTCTGGTGACAATTTTACCCCCCATCTTGGGCTTCTGTTATTGGAAAGATCTTAGCCATGACAGAAGAAACAATGACCCCGAAGTTCACCACAAAGACCCACAGTCTTTGCTAGTCTGAAATCCTCTCCCATTCATAATTTATCTTACCCTCAAGTCCACTAATTTGTAAACTGCAAAAACAAAGACGGTGCCCAAGAACTGTGCAAGAGATTCCAGCTCTCAGGCATGCAGGAGTTCACAGAGTCCCCTGAGATAGCCCGTGAACTCAGCAGCATAAGTTTAATGTTGCCCAATAGCTTTTACTACTTACTTTCATGATCTTTTTTCAATGGCAATATAATAAATAATGTCAGTTTGGGATTTTTTCCTTCCCCCCCCTTTTTTTTTTTTTTTTGTGTTGCAATAGACATAGAGAAAATCCCTGATAAGCATCTGTTGTGGAGAAAAATTAAATACACTATGTATACACAGAACACATATTAGTTTCCCAAATCATCTTAATGATGGGCTATAAATATGTTTTTTGGCCTGCCTGCAGGCATATTACTTTTGGCCGTGATCGTGTCAGCTTCCATTAACAGAGCTGGATCTGTATTTTTAATGGACAAGTAACATAAATGTAACCACAAAACAAGAGCTCTTTTTCCTGTGCACTGATCATAAGCTCCACCATATTTCATAAGGGTGGTGTATTAAGAAGAGTCACCTGTCTGACAGGGGTATAAAGCAGATGTCTTAATTGCTCTGAGGATCTTGTGGCATTATCTTGTGAGTGCTGCAGGAACAGGACGTTCTACCCTAAGTGTAACTCAAGATGTTAAATGTCTGTACTCTGCCTCCTTAAAGTCTCTATTATGGCTTGGCTAGATCCATATCCCGTATTTTCAAGGACTGACTGCCAAATACATCTATCCAGCTGCTATGCTCCTCACCAGAAGTGGCCACATTGCTGCACCACAGTGAATAACCTATAACCCATCACAAAGAGCTGCTATGAATCTTATGTAGGTAAAACTCTTTAGGGTAATCAGAAGAAATTTACAGAGCAGGAATTATCTGCAACAGTCAGAGTTAATTGTATCATTAAATATTTGACCACAGCTGGATTAAGCAGTTGGACAGACACTAGATGAAGGGGAACTCCAGAGAAGTATTGTAAACACTTTGTTCCAACAACAGTATTTCTTCAAATTCCCAGCTCCCAAGCAAGCCTAAGCTAACTACACTTAATAGCCCAAAATGTAGATGCTGCTAATTCTTGAACAAAAGATGAACTACAGGAAGCAGCACTGGAATTGCAGAGGGTTGAAGGTGGAAGAGAAATGAAATGTGGAGGAGAGGGATGAAGTCCATGCAGCGAGGCAGCACTGGAAATGAATGAATACCTCACATCAATAAGAACAAGAGCAAATAAAGAAAATGAACTCCTCAAAGCAAACAGACAGAACAATAAACAAATTAAATACGTTAAATAAGTTATTTACTTGACAAGACTGGGTTTGGATTTCAGTTTGGCAAAAAGTGTGCCTGAAGTACAGAGCATACACCTTCAAGCCCTGCTAACTTCAGTTAGGACTATGCTTACATTCAATGTAGTACGTAATTATTACTCTGCTGAGACAAAGGCAAATGCACAGTCCTTGTCAGTGGCAAATTCTTGCTATCTGTCAAAAATTTGGTATCAGGCAAACAAGCCCAATTAAAGCAAAGATTCAACATTGAATTTTGCTGAAAGTTTAGGTTATAAGAATCCAGGTTCATAGTTTATTAATAAACTTCGTAACTATCAAATGATCTTTACCAAATAGTGGTTAATTAAAAGTCCTATGATCACAGTATGTGGTGGCCTGGGGGAGGGGAGGAAAAAAGCAAATTTGGTTAGCCAATCCCACCTAGTGACCTTAGCTGGAGGCACCTTCCTTGCCTGCAGGGCTTGGATTAAGCTGACTTGAGCAAGGGCCCAAGTTCCCTTTTCCCACACTGAAGGGGAATCTGAAATATGTCAACAATATCCGAGGAAAATAGGGGAAGAGAAATGAGAAGAACTGTCAGTGTGGAAGGGCTGCCTCCAGGGGTGGGCAGGATGACCAGGGGGTTGCTGATGTGACCAGCCCAGTGCTGGATCTGAGCTGCTCCATCCCTTCTCAGACAGTGCTCTCTCTCTAAAGGACACCCCAGAACGACTTCCAAAAAACCCATCCAACTTCAGCTCAGTGTCAGTGTGCTGGTATCAACAAGAAAGTACTTGTAAACAGAGCTAAGTTATGAGACAGCATCACAGAAAAATTTAGCTTTGTTTGTCCATGTATTTATTGGGAGAAAGGGGCAACTTTTACTGGGGCAGTTATAATTTCAGGCAAATTTCTCCTCAGAAGCAGGATGTGGTGATAAGCTGCAAGGGCTCATATGCCATGTGCAGAGTTGCTTGAAAAAGAAATTCAGAATTACTGCTGCTGCTGCCAGTGTGTGAAGTGGAAAAATCCCAACCTCACTCTGAAATACCAAGCTGGGGTGCCAGAGCTGGGAATAATTTTATCAAACTTCAGAATCCTGTTATCCCCTTGGGTGACAGACTCAAGTAAGAGGCTGTGCCTATCTTGCCTGAGAGACAGAGGAGGAGGAATGCCTTTTCCAGTGTATTGGAGAAAATGGGTTTTCATGCCAACATCCAGGCACAAGCCTTAGTAATGAGCTTGGAGGGGAACTAAACCGTGAGGAGGGGGAGAAAGGCAGTGGACAAATTTTCTGTGGGTATTTGAATATAAAGCAGTGCCTTGGGCAGGGGGTAAATCATGTCCAGGGTAAGGAGTCACCCTGTTTTCTTTCAGGGACAGACCATGCCTGCAGTGCCATGAGGGTGTGCACACCCTGTGCAGAGGTGTGAATGCTGGAGGCAGCCAAGAGCCAGCCCTGTCCCCAGGGCTTTGACTGGCATGGGGACAAGCACTTAGAAGAAACCGGCTCCCTCACACCCTCAAAGCTCTGAATGGGTTGAAAGGCAGCAGGAAATCCTGCCCAATTCCTATGCTGGAAGGCTCTCAGGAAGGGAGAGGTGATGGGGGATGCCATGGCCACAACAAAAGCAGAGGAGCACCATGGGCAGATGCCAAGGAACACCCAGGAAAAAGCTGCACACATTTGGAAACCATGCAGATGCCAGAGTGATGGACACCCAGAGGAGTGTGAGATGTGCAGATGTGCTGTGGTTTTTGAAAGGTGCTAACCCAATTACATAGCAGGCAATGTTTAGATGCATAAAATTTAGCTGGATGCTATGTTAACAGTATACCTGTGGTGCTTTGACAACTGGAGACACTGTTGAGGTGCTCTGGAGCTAATGTTAGCATCCAAGGGTAGAAGAAACCCAGCAGGGACATCAGAGCCCATATCTTGATTCTGGTGGAAAATGCAGCAAACTTTTGGCCCTACCTGGAATGTCCTAAAGTAATTCTGTCTCCAAGTCAAACCTGATAAAGCTGACTATTGCTACAGACAGTGGATCTGAAGTGATTTCCCAGAGAATTCTTGCCTCCCCACCCAAAAATATGGGACAATATCCATACAAGGCTGAGGGGCAGGAGAGGGCTGCCAGCCTCCTAGAAGGCCAGAGCTTGCCACATTAAGATGAACAAAAATAGTTTTTATTCTCTTTTTCCTTCAGGAGTTTTCCCAGTCATAGCAGGTGTGTGCATCCATCTATGCCTGGACCCTATTACAGGAGTAGCCCAGAGGACAAACTCTGGAGGGGAGCCCAGAGAGGCCCTGGAATCACTATCCCTGGAGTTCTTCAGGGCTCACCTGCTTTAGCAGGGGCTTGGACTAGATCATCTCCAGAGGTCTTTTATGACTCTAATAATCACCACTCTGACAAATATTAAATGAGCCTCCCCACTTAAGCCAAGCCCAAAGACAATACACAATCTGGGGCACCAAGGTTTCTTCTAAAACCTTGGACACTTGAGCTAAAAAAACCCTGTTTGAACTCCTGGAAGGGTGGAGGACCCCAGCCAGAAGCCATGGCATGCTGCTGCTGAGCCTTCCCTCCCTTCCCGAGCAGCTGCTAATGACTCACTCACCTCAGAAATGCTGCCAAGAGCTATAGGGACTGGGGGAGAATTCCTTTCTCTTCTGTAGGCAATAGTATTTATTGAATAACAATGCTACCAGCTCTGAATGCCATTCCTGTCAGCATGCAGGGAGTGCACAGATGTGCTCCTCCACTGCTTCCAAACCCACCTCCTTGGCACAGTGCTGGTACTAAAGGGCTTGATGATTGAAGCCCTTAAGTCAAAAATCCATCCAGAGATTAAATCTAGAGATGAGTGATGGTCTTTTTCAGATACTGAGCACATGAGGAACTTGGCAAAGTTGAGACTCCAACAGAAGCAAAGCTGTCTGAACTGTGAAAAGAGGCCCTTTGTCAGAAGGCATTTTGCTGAAGCTTTGAACAGCAAAATGTTGTACATGTGATGGCTTTTATGATAGACCCACACTACCAGCATAGGAAAACAATCATCTGTTTTTTTAAACTACTCCAAGATAAATGGCAAGTAGAGTACTATTATTGATTTATTTTTATCTCTATGGAATATTTGAGCTATAAATTATGGTTGGATAAACACAAACTGTGCAGAATTTTGTATTGTTTGAACTTGTCAATGGCAGGCCTTTCTCATGTTTTCATTTTAATGTAAATCAAACTGTGAAATGTATGGATGCAATTTATTTCCAGTTATGTTTATTGGACTTGGAAAAGACTTATTAACCAGGGGCTTTACTCAAATTCTCATTTGATTTCCGTGGATTTGACTGCCCAGCCTCTGTGGAGCTTTCATGGCTTGAGCACTGCAGACTCTAAATCTGATGCAAGAGACAACAGTGGTTTTCTCACAGTGCCCTTGTGGAGTCCTGGAGTGAGGCTGCAATGGAAAGAATACATCCTGCAGAGCAGAATGCTCAGAAGAAAGGGCTGGTGTCTGGGTGAAATCCCTGCCTGGCTGCCAAGTCTTCCCTTCATTGCAAGAAGGACAGGAGATCAGTTTCCATGTGTAATTTAACTCTGTGGGGAGACTCACCCTCTATATACGTCGATCCCTCTGGTGTCAAGGAAAAGACTGCGAGGATTCAAGAGAAGATGGTGTTTATGCAATTTTGAAACAAGGGAAAAAAACCCTAATAAGGCTAACCAAATCCAGATCAGTGAGGACAAAAAAGGTCAGTTCCTGGCCTGTAAATGCAGCAGAGGTGTTGTCAGCCAAGGTAGCCCATGTCTGACACAGACCTCTACCCTTCTGGAACAGACAGAGCAGCTGAGGTGAAAAGGCAAAAAAGGACCCAGGTTCTTCAGTCCTCTTTAGAACCCAATTAAAAAATCCTGACCTGATATCTTGACAGTAGCTGTCCTTATGATTCCTCCCCAACTCAACACTTCCCTGAGACCTTGATGAACCTTTGGGGAACCTTGGCCATGGTGAAGTCTGTAAGAGTTTTTCCCTCACCCTACAACAGACTGCCCTTGGTGACTGTGAGGAAGTCTCTCATCACCATGTACCTCAGTTTCTCCAGAGAACAGAATGATTTCCTGTTTGGCTGAGGTGTCATGAGGACAAACTCCTGCTGCCTGGGGACCACTGGCTGTGATGCTGATAACAGGCACAGGAAAGTCTGCATGGGTCACTGGACACATTCCATTCTTATGACACGTGGATCCAAAAGAGCATTTAAATCAAAATATCACTGGTTAAACTCAATCCTTAGTGAATGTCAGCCTGTAAATTTCTTAGTCTAAATTATTAAGAGAACATTGCATACTTTATAACTGCACGTTTGAAAATACTCATGGGGTCAGGCTCTCCTTTTAGCCCCAGCAAAATAAAGCTGGAGTCATTGCCTGACTCCAAGGCAGTTACTCCAGATTTATTTCAGGGTAACTCTGAGCAGGATCCCAGGTTTTGTTTATGACTTTTCATTTGTATTTTGCGAAAACTTAATAAAAATCTTTTAAAACTGTAAAACATGGTTCCATAAACCTCACATATGGGATCTTTAAACTCAATCAACTTATGAACTTAACCCTGACTTGTCTTCATCCTCTTGGCCTTTTCAGCAACTGGCACTCTTTAGCCATGTCTGTATTTACAGAAGTCAAAAAACCCTTAGATAGCCAACTCCAGCCTTTGCCTAAAACAATAACAGGAACACATGACAAAACTGAACCACAATGTCCTGAAAAGGGAAAAAATGCTGAAAATGAGGATAGACAGCTGAAAGTATCCAACTTAATGCCTGCAAAGCAGAGCCTTCCCAGGCTGGTAGGACATGACTTTAGATAACACTGGAAGTTATTGAGATGTGCTGGTACAACTAGCACCTTTTTTTTAGAGATTCTATTAACACAGGGGAAAAAATACACATCTTGTCCTAGAGGTCAAAATTCTGCTTGTGACTAGCTCTATCCATGCTGCTGATTGTTATCAAGAGTTTTTAAGGCATAAGATTTTATAGTAGTCTGTTCTCAACTGCTTGAAGCTGACCATGAGTTTTTCCACTGAGATTTCCACATTCAACTCACCTCCATGTGGCTGGTGCAGGGTACATGTAATGCAAGGTACCTGCTTTTAATTCAAACACTTTGAGGGATTGAGAGTTCACAAGTTCCTACATCAACTAGCAAATTTTTTCAATATTTGATAATCCTGTCTGCTAGAAATCATTGTGTTTCTGACTATCCCAGTGTAATTCCATTAATTTCTGTTAAGTCCCTCCTGGGTAAAAGAATCTTTGAAGAGTGGGAGGGGAGAAAGATTGGTTTAGATTCAGACCTGGGATAAGATCCTCTGGTTTAGACTCAATATATGTGTGACACTTCTTATCTCTTGAGGATCTGCCTCCTAGCTTTGTTTCTGAAGGAAAAAAAAATGTACTTCAGACTGAAATGTCAAAACTGCCTGGGAAAAATTTAATTAGTTGAGAAATGAGCAAAGAGATCTCTCCAGGGGCTTTGAAAATCTTCACTTCGGCTGTAGAAGAGTTAAGAATGAAAGGCATAATTAAGGGTCTGATCTACATCCCTGGAAGCCCAGTAGAAATACATCCCAAGGAAATCAACATCAGATTTGGAAATGAAAGAGAAAAAAGTATATGAAAAAGAGTAGTTAGAGATACTAGTCAAATGTGAGATAGTGTGCACTGAGTTGTTCCTCAGTGAGCATCAAGGGAAAAGCATTGCTGTAACCCACAGAGAAAGCAGCCACAGCAGCACTGGGAGCTTTGGGACAGCACCACCCTGCTTACCTCTGCTCACCTCAGTGCTCCTGGGCTCCCAGAACAGCACCAGGGCTGGCAGCATTTCTGCTGCTCTTTGGGGATGCTCTGGGTCATGCAGGCTGCCCACTGTACCTCTTTGACAGCTGCAGCCAAAGGTCAGACAAATAGAAGGAGTCATCTCCTCAATATTGCAGATGGTGGCGTCTGCCCAGGAAACCAAGGTCTTGAACTCTCTGGCTAATGTAGACAAGTGCTTTCCAAACTCTTGTACATCTTATTGCAAGCTCCTTGGGGAGCAGCCTTCTTCTGAAAGGAAGGCCTGGCACAATGGGACCCTCATGTACTTCAGCACCACAAAAATACTTTTTAAACGGCTGCAGAAATGGAGAATTGCCTCTTTCAGAAAGTTGTTAATGTCAGAGAAACACCAGCCTAGGTATGACAGTAAGCAGGGGAGAGCTGCCCCACTAATATTGGCCTGGACATTACTGAGCACTTTCCTTAATACAGTATTTTCCTAAAAATAAAGACATGAAAAACTGGATCAATTATTAAGATGGAACCATTTAAACAAAACAGAAATGAATAGAGATAACAAAGATACCTAGGGAAAAATGTAATTATTTGAGAACAGAGTGACAGGTATTTCCTGAGACCCTGGAAATCTTAGACTTGTTCCACAGATTGGAAGAAGGCAGACAAGCAGAGCAATAAAAAAAATGCAAGAAGAAAGCAGGGACTTTACTGAAGAACTATACAATCAGAGCAGACAACAGAGCCTAAGTTCTAAGAATTGTCCTCTGGCAAAATAGAGCAAATGTCATGGCTCAAAGTGCAACTGGAGGAGATGTGAGAAAGAAGAGAAATTGTTTTCCCCATATCTGCAATAGCTGCATGCTACAAATTTAGGTGCCTTACAGAAAATATTGATAGATTCAAGAAGAAAACAGAAAGAAACCACAGAAATGTCTTAAGGACTAAAGAAAACAGGTCTTGAGAGACATCAAGAGCAGGAGAAGTCCACAGGCTGCAGCCATCAATATGTAATCAGTAAATATTCTCCTGTAGTAAGGCATGTAAAGAAGTTTACATACTCAGCTTCTCAAAAAGAACATTTAGTGGTGGTTTGGTTTTGGTGCTTGAATGTCCTCAAACAGAGGATATATTAGGATATATTAGTCACTGACAGGTTCTTTTAATCTAGAAAAGATAACTCTAACACAAACCAATAGCTGACAAATCAAAGATATAAAAATTACAGTTAGAAATGCAGCCTTTGTTTGTTGTGTTTTTGGTTGTTGTTGGTTTTTTGTTTATCTGTTTTGTTATTGTTTTTTTTTTAAATCCATGTCCACCCTTAGATCTTGAAGAATATTACCTACAAAATTGGAGGATGTCTCCATGTCTTGGAGTACTCAGATCATCGCTGAAGGCTAGCTTGAAGGAGATACTTTTTGACACCAAAACTTACTGAACTCTGTTCAGGAGTAGCTTTGCAGTATAGAGTGGCCTTGATATAAAAGTCAAACTCAATGTCTCCCTTGCAATTTCAGCAGTGTTGCAGTAATACCAGTGAGCTCAGGACAACTGGTTCAGTTTTTGGCAGGCAATAGCTGGCAGTCAAGCACTCCCATGCTGCTTGGCTGGTGGGGGTCAAGATTTCCCCAGAGGATCACCTTCCCAATAACTACCCCAGTGCTACCATAATGCTCCTCCTGGGCCTTCAGGAAAGTCAGTTGCAAGCTACAGTGGAGTGATTTTGAGACACAAGTAATTGCTTCTCCAGGCTACGGTCGGCAGTCTGGTTTTCAATCAATCAGTGCAGCACACAGGTGGGGCAGGGACACGTTCTAGCCCACAGCAGGAGGATTTGGTGAGTGCAGCCAAAACAAGCTTTTTATGTCCCAGCTGACATCTGTGGGAATAGGCAGGTCTTTCACTGTGTGGAACATGCAGGGTTTATACAAAGGGATCCCTAAACACTTTAGTATTCGCTGTTTTTAAAAGAGGTTGGATTCTGCAAAGGGGAGGGGATGTGTTTTCATACCTTGAGAACATTTCTCCCTTGCATGACACCAATGTTTTAATGACTCCTTTCTTTTCTCCTGTCTAGTGGAACAGAAAAAAGGAGAGTGAAGCATTTATTTGCCAGAAAATTCTTGCTACATTTTAGGGAATCAGAGAAGACTAACATTTCTTACTTTTGTAAGATGCTCTGTGCATGCTATCTTTTGAGGAAATACATACAGTTTTTTTTGCAAACAGTGGTTCATGGACACCAGATCCTCAGCAGCATCTGAAAAGGTGTCAGAACTGATGGGTGACATGGCCCAGACCTTAAGCACTCAGACCCATTGCTGATTGAGTATCCCTGGATGCAATTTATTTTGTACATGCAAATTAAGAATACAAGAAGAACATTTAAAATTATGAGCCTGGAACACCACTTTTACAGATGGCTATTTCTGCCAGCAGGCAATTTGTTCTCAACATATAAACAAGAGGAAAATTTAAGCATCTGCTCCTAATTAGTTCTCTTGCACAAGGTACTGATGTGCATAACTCACACTTCCTCATGCTCATTGCTAAGATCTCAGATGATTAGTTTGTTTGCACACTGCTCCTTGGAATTAGACATAGATGAAGACCTGGAATCACAGCTGTTCTCTCTGCACCAGAAATCAAACCCAATTTTATTGGAATGATGAAAATTGCCAAGATCAGATGACCCTGGGAAGCAAACACAAGATAATTGGGCCCCAGTTGACTTCAATGTGACCATGTGAATTTGGGGGGAATCTGGACAGTATTTGATTAATTTGTCTAAAGAATATGTTAGAATGATTTTCCTATCCTAGAAAAAAGTAAATTTTCTTATCCAGAAAATCACATGTTTTATACTTCATGCCATTGTGGCCTCCTCACCAGAGCTGGGACAAAGCCCTGGTACATCTTTCAGAGTATATTCAGCCCTAACCCTCCTATGCCATATAACATCTGAGCTTTAGGTACAGACAAAATTAGGTTTGGGTTCTGGCTATGGTATAAAACTTCATATTTAAGTGACATGGAGAATCAACAGAGCCATCCAGCAACTCTTACTCTACAGCTGAATAGTGCACTGCATGGTTTAAACCTTTCCAGAAACCCTTACTCAAACACAACTTTAATATTTCTAATGATGTCATCAAAGCTTTATGTGTTCCTTAAAAGCTTCCAGAAATATTAGCTCTGGAAGAAATTTTCCTCAAACTTTTTATTCAAACAAAAGAAATTATTAGACTGATATAAAACACAGAGTCTCAAGCCTCCCTCTATTTTAATATCTGACAGAAATATCTCATATGCCTTTTACCAATATGTATCCAGTTAGCAGGAGTGCAGCAAAGCTCAAAAACCTTCCTGTATATAGGACCATATAGCCACATTCCTCCACTGTACAGGATCATATAGATCATATCCAAACTTCACTTGCTTAACAGCTAGACCAAAATGTTTCCTCTGCCTTACGTGGTATGTATGGCATCTTTTGAGTTTATAGCTCATAAATTAATGCAAAGGGAGCATTACTAGAAACTCACTCTTTTTGTGACCATCAGGTTCTAGCATCAATTGAAGTGACCACTCTTGTATATATTAAGGAAAATGTGTAACTCAAAGATCTTACAGTCTAATGCCACAGCAGTAAGAAACTAGAGTTTAAAGTGCATTTAATTACACTTAAGCTTATTTCAGGGATCATTTCTTTCAGCAGTCAAAACACATTCCAAGCCACTAAAGAATCATTAACCCCATTTTTAAAACAGGTAATGGCCCAAAGAATGGAAGAACAGAAGATACTTACCTGCATGCCCCAACACACCATTATTGGATCCCAGTTATTCAGAACCTGTTTCAGTTCTCTATTAACAGAGAACACTGCACTTTTTAAAAGAATTCCTACTCACTAATACATTTGTTTAGTTTTATTCCAGAAGGGTATTTTCTTATTCTTAGCCCAATTCTTGAATGCAAAACTAGGTGTGCTGCAGAAACAAAAGCACCAGGATCAATGAAATCAGTTTCCTTTAGATTTGTGTCTCATGGATGAGTGACTTTGATATGTAAAATTTTTTTACAACTGAGACATCTGTAAGGGTTTCGGCCCATATGGATTCTCTCATTTCTAATAAAATGAGCTCTGGTTCTGCTCTTTTCTCTACTGCCAGGTCCTTCCAACAAATTTTTCTTTCACCTAGCCATGTGCTTTCAGAGGCTTACTTATCTTAGACATCTATACTCCTCTGACAAATCTGCTGGAAGTCAGCCAATGAATTCAAAATGTGTCAGGGACACACACCGACATACACACGTACACAAAATCCTCTTTTCTGCAAGAAATCAGGGCTCATTTCCCTAAACTCAACTGAAAAATCTAAAAAATTATACACAAATAAACTTGCCTTCTACAATTATTAAATCACTCTAATAGTAAGGCATTTCAATTTTAAAGACTCCAACATCTTCTAAGTGTTTATAGCATCTAGACATAAGTCCATTAACACACCAGCTTAATACTGATGTGAATTTCACTGACATCACAGCAGGCAAATATGGTACATGAACACAAAATCAGCCCTATTTTCTTCAAGTAGGACAATGACTGCAGTCTGTAGAGATCTGCTAAATATTTAGAATAGAAAAGAAAATGTACTATTCTTCCTCTTCAGCAGACCAGGGCAAAGACCACCGAGTTTGTTTTTCAAGGATCTAAATAGTCATGTGCTATTTATTTTCTCAGCAATGAGTTTCATCCTTACTGTGTGGTCAAATCTGTCTGGTTATGAAAAAGAAAACTGGTTCTGATAGTAATCTGGTTCTATGGCAGTTCCTAAAGTGTTCTTTGATTGTGAAAGCCAAGGGACAACACTGCAAACACCTTCACAAAGGGTCAGAATTTCAAAGTTCATATTCAGCTTTGTATTATATAGCAAGTGAAAATATTGGGATGTGGTCTGAACTGTGTCTATTAGAAATTAGTGGATGTTGCTCTTAAAAGAGCTTAATTTTAGAACGCAAATTAAGTGTGCGCTAAGACCTATTTATTACATCCTTCCAGCTTAAAGACTTTTGCCCAAACATGCATTCATGATCCATCTGGGGTCAGATTTCCACAACTGCTCAGTATAATGGACTCTTGTACCAATTTCACAGCTAGATTGTCAGCAAAAATAACAGAAGTTATCCCTTTTGGTGAGCAGATTCTATACATCAGTGGAAATACCATTGAATTTGGGTTTTAGTTTGATTTATACTGAAATCAACTTTAAAAATTAAACATGTTGCCAAACTGGAGAACAGTGTTCAACTCTAGTGCCCATATCTACCATGGTCTGGGCAAGTCTTATCTTAAAAATATCTCATCAAAGGCAACATCAGTGTACCCATTTACCTCTTTCAGAGAAAATCAAGTATTTGCTGCTGCAAGCTATTATTCTGCAGCCAAGAAATGCCCCCCACCTTCACACTTGGTTTTCACACAGTGCTTGCTCAGTCAAAGGTCCCCCTGGCTTTCGGTGGGTGACCGGTACACAAGGAGGAACTTCAAGATTTGGCCGACATATGTTTTGTAAGTGAATGTTGAGGGAAAAGCAATTTGATCCCATTTCAAAGCCTGGCAGAACAGAATATAGCATAATCACTAAAAAATCTAAGACAGAATTTCATCAAGCAAAAACAAACACTGTTCAGAAACTCAGCAGGAGAGAGGCAGCCCTGAGCCTACAGTAATTGCAACATTGAGAATAGGAGTGAATTCCCTGAAGATGCTCCATACAGTAGCAAACCATCTGTCTAAACACTTGCAGAAAAGGCTCATGTTTGAAAACCCTGGATCTTGCCAAGGTCTTTGCCATTGGCTTGGGAAGTGTAATGACATGGGATACTCACAGATGTTCTTTCTGAATGTCCCCCACTCCCTGTAAGCAGAGGGATCTTGGAGACTGCAAAATGAACTACCAAGAAAGACAACAAAACCTTTTTCCACCTCCTGTTGCCTTTCTCTACGGCAGGGACCGAGGCTTCAAAAATCAATTAGCATTTTTCTGCTGATGGGCAACAGTAAGGAAAATGTTTCCTTCTAACACTGAGCATCACTGAAACTGACCCCTGGGTAGAATTACATCAAGGTGCCCTTACACATGGCCCTAGACCACCAACCATATCCTTCAGAACAAACATCTGTGATTCACAGCAACTCCAGAGAACATTTCTCAAGTACCTTGGGAAAAAGATGACAGCTGTTGAGACCTAGAAAACACTTGAGTCCTGGGATTTTGCAGAACAAGTACAATTTGTCACTAATATATATGAAAAATCCAGTCTGTGGCAGGGTGAATGACATCAGCTTGTAAAGCAGAAAATAATTCATATTGCAGCATAAAAAAGCAATGACATTTGAAGTGAAGGGTCAGCTGCCAATTCTCTTGTGAGGTCTATTTCTCAGGGTTTTAGAACTTGAATAACTACACACAACATCAAGTTGACAGTCTCAGTGATTTTTCAAACAATGGATTAATTTTCTTAAACTGATTTCAATACTTACAGTAATATTTAATTGGAATTTTAAGAGTTGTGAAAAGAAAGCCCACTGAGAGGCATACAAATTGGAATCTGCTTACCCCAACACTCAGGGCAGCATTCAGCACCAGACAAGGCTTCCTCTGCTGCTGCACCACTGGGCTTCACCCCACCAAAGAAAAAGCTAAGAGCAGTTTCTTCCCCATGGCATTCTGCAAGTGGCTCTAACAAGCAGATAGATGAAGATTGACACTACAAGAATTTCATGCTGTGGAAAATCTAAATAGAATATTTCACTTGCACTCAGCTTTCTTCTCAGCTCCTGGCAGAATTCCTTGTGTTGGGATTTTAAGCCCCACCTGCACTGGCCTTCCTAAGACACTGCATCATGCTCTATCCCTGTAGCTCATTTGCTAATTTTCAAGATATTGCATTCCATGTTTTGCCCCATCAACAAAACAAAGCTGCTGATAAACACAGAGGCCTTGGTTCAGGAAGAAATTCCAAACATATTTTTGCACTTCATCACAGGCATGTGAGGAAAGGAAGTAGGGGCTACCTCCCATTGTCTTCTGGCTCCTGTCTGGCTAAAGGTGCCCTGCAAGACCCATGTCCACCTCTGCTTGCTGCACTGCAGTGGTTTGGTTCAGGATATGGGGCACCTGTGTCTCAGTGGCTGGTGGAGACAAATGTTCCAAGCACCAGCATCTGTATTTCATAAAGGAACATGAGGATCTGATAAAGCCAGCCTGCAGGACCCCCCAGAAACCTGACAAGAACCATCTCAGCTCCCCATGGGCCTCTAGGTAATGGCAGCACAGCATTTCCACTCACCTTGACAACAGGGAGCTGTCATAGCTGCTTTATGGCCCTTCTCAACATAGTGCCTCACTGCATCCCAGATTTTACTTATTGTTCCTTCCAAACAGTGCTTGGAGGCAAGGAAATCTTATGTGCTCACTCACACACCAGGACAGCAAGGCCCAAGTCTGATGGAGAGAAAACATCAGGACCCAAGGGGTGCATCCTGATGTGTCAGTCAGCTGTCTGAGCCAGCACCAGCCGTGACCTGAGGGAGCCTCAGTGCATCAGTGCCTGTGCTGGCCAAAGAAGGCTGGAAGGTGTCTGACAAATGGTGGGAACCTTGGCCAAGACACTGTGTCTGCTCCAAAGGCTGACCTGAGCTTCTTCCCAGCCTTTCTCAGGAGCGCTCTTAACACTATTCCCAGACAATCTGGACACTGGGTAAGTCTGGGTTTAAATGTATGCTCAAATTTATGCTGAAAATCAAAGCCAGAGAATCATTCCATAATGTTGTCTTGGAAGATGTGTAGCAGAGCAGGGATCTGGGCCCAGGCTTCTCTCCTGTAACTGGTCTTTATTCCTTCATATTTCTTTACTCTCAGAGATCTTTTCCACCACTAGGTGAGGTTTTACAGCCATGAGAAAAAGAAATAGAGCAGAGGAGGATGGAGGAAGAAAACTGGAACAGAAAACAGAAAAAGAAAGGAAAAAATATTTCAAACTATATTGTTTCTAGATAATGTTAACTGAAAAATTATTTTAAAAATCAAAAACTATAACAATCTTGAAGAAAATAAAACCAATACCTTAATATTTTCATTATAACTTCTGAGATAAAAAGAAAAAAAAAAGTGGGAAAGAAAACTGTGACCAGTTCCCACCGAGAACCTTTAAAAATATCTCCTGACAAGGATTACACCACATTTATGAGGTGGCCATTCCATGTGCAATCAAGCCAACTAGATTTTTGTGCTCCCAATAATGAAAAAGAGGTGCTGTAACACTGGTGTAATATTACTGATGAGACTGTTGAGCTAAGTTTCCTTGCAGTCAGGTCCTTCTCAAATAAATTTTATAAGCTACGCTTGCCCCATTTATACCAAACTGCATGATCTGCTTTATGTCTGCTATGGAAAACGTGGTTATAAAATGTCTTCTTTACTCTTGTTTTTATGTAACAGAATGTCAGAATCAGTAGCATGGAAATGAAGGACCCAGGTTATGTGCCAGGAGCCTTGGAACATAAAACCTTGCTGTGGGTTGATAATATCTCACTGATTCTTACCAGTCTCCAAGACTCTGTCCACAACCCTTCTGCAAAATAAACTTTATGAAATCAAACCTTGCACCCTTCTCAGAAGTCCAGTTCCTTCCTGTGGTGAACATTGCTTTTGTGATAACCAAAGGAATTTTATATTTCAGGACAGCACTTGTTCTTGACCTCCAGAGGACTGTTTCCATTGACACATGCTGAAAAGAAAAGGGATAAAAATTCCCTTTGGGATTTCAGTTCAGATACTACAGTTCTAATATGAAATTTAAACTGCCCCAAGCTGCTCGTGTTAGAATACCGCCTGCTAAGTATAAAGCAGAAAGGGAAAAGTCCAGAAGACAATACTTCATTACATGGAAATTCTTTGAATCCTAAAGCCATATGGAACATTAAAAGCTTTACTCAAATCCCTCTCACACTAATGGAATTCAATTGTTATAAAAAAATGATATTTAGAAGAAGAAGAAAAAAAAAATCTGATTTTCTCCATATCTCCATATCTGGGAGGTGGCTGAGAACTCATCTGTGACTATAAAAATAGCTTCAGCACAAGTATAAGAGCCAGAAAACAAATCTCTTTTAATCATGTAATCAGCAGCTTTCTCAGTGAATTAGGCTGTGTGCCCCCCCAGGTCAGAGATCAATGCTTCCCAGTCAGGTCTGTTTTGTGAGCATCCCTGCAATAGCACATTATGGGCAGCTGTGCCCACATTCTCTAGTGGTTTTTGCCTTCTGAAGAAGAGTAGCTCTAACCACCCTATCAAACAAGTGACACAAAAAAGTGCCAGATGTAAGGTGCCAATTCCTTCATGAACATACACAGGAGGTAGTTCATACACAAATGAATTTGCATAACTTTTAGTCAACCCCTTATGAGAAATCACCAAATCTACAAAGATAGTGGCCTTGATCTTGGAAAAGTCATGGTCAGAAAAAGGAACTGCCTTTAAACAGTGCCTTTGAGCACTGTTGTTTTCCTACCAGCACCCTGAGTTCAAAAGCCTGTTCTGCTGGGCTGGGAAAAGGATGTGATCCTAAGTCCCAGATCAGCACCTGTTCCACAGGACACAACTCAGCTTTAGGGCTCTCTTGAAGAGCAAATTTGACAAAAATATCTTTTGTCCCATACCTTCCTCAAAAGCTGGATAATTGTTAACATTATTTTTTAACAGAATACCCAGGCTGCTTTCCACCAAGACTGCAGCCAGGATGTGGTAAAATGCTATAGCAACATACTAACTTCCCTGGCAATGCATGTGACCCACTCTTTACCACAAAAGATATTAAAATGGCATGGCATTTCACGAAACTCTCAGAGAACCTCTCAAGCAGTTCAGGGGAGAGCGTGCAGCAATTTTTGTTTCCACCAAGCTGGAACAGCTCACTCAGAGGAATAGCACACTGTGCTTGCTGGCCTCCTTCCACTCAGAGTTATGAATCAGAGCTGTGTTAATGAACCCAGAGAAACCTCCTCCATGCTGAGCCCAGCAGAAGGCCAACCAAGATTTAATTGTCCCTTCTATTGCTCTGCTTTGCTAGGCTCAAGGCTGAGCCCCCAGCCCCTGGGGCATGGCCATTCCCACAGCACATTCCCTGTTGCACAGAGCCCCTGCCCAGCACAAAGGCAGAATGGAGCAGGACCAACGAGTGTGAAGCAAGATCTCTACTCACCACCACCTTGACTTTGCAATGGACCACAGAGAGATATTATTCATCCATCCTGTTGCACCCTGTGGGCTTGCATACACCTACTATCACTGTGCCATCTGGTAATGATTTTCTGCAAACAGCAACATCATATATTCTTGCTGGGAGTTTGTGTGAACTACATGGCTCTTGCTGCTCCCCACTCAGGAAATACCTTCTCTTTGGTAAGATCAGTGGGCCTAACTTTGATGTCAACATTCAGCTCTTTTTTTTGTTGTCCAGAACTCTGGCTAGCCATGTAAGACTCTACTTCAGCTAAGATGAAGTAAAATTCAATCACAAGACCCTCTAAGTTTGAACAATAAAGGGCTCTTATTTTATATCAAATTTCTTTCTAGAAGTTTTTCCTTAAAAATCAAATTATGAAATGCAAATAGCTGTGTGTGTGAAATGTTTCCTGTGCAAAACTGCAAATTTTAGGAGAGGAGACTGTGTAAGTGTGCTCCAGTTTTGTGGTTCTTTCCCAGAGGGGGGTATCAGGCTCAGTTTCCCATCATCTCTGGCTGGACACTGAGTGAGCAGGAAGCCCTGTGGCTGCCCAAAGCTTTCATTCTGTTTTGATCACCTCAGATACAAAAGCAGCATTCACTTTGCAATAGCACAGCTGGCAGTGCAGAGAGTGAGGCTGAGGAGAGACAGGCACCAAACCCACTCCATGCCATGGGGGCAGAGGCCAAGCATGAGGAGCAGTGAGCAGAATGATGTATGTTCAGGCAGATAAAGGTGCTTAACCCTTGGCTAGCCTAACCCATGGGCTTGTGTGTCTCCTGTACCTTGAAAACTTTGAATCCACGTATGATCTCTCTCTTGTAAAGAAAATTAACTTTGTGCCACAGCTCAGACCTCACAGATGAATCACAGGTTATGCAAGATGTATGCTATACAAAGAATCCATCCAGACAGCCATACAAATCCCTATGGACTTAAATGCAATGAATCAGGCCTTGTTTAACCTGTACCTCTGTTATTTCCATGGCCAAAGCCAAACTTCTTACACAGCTCCAATGCATTTGAGCAGAGTTGTGCCTCCTTTCATCACAGGCCTGCATCCCATGTCCACAGAAATATCTGCTGTGTTTTTAACTTTTTCCAAATTTCTTAAAAACTTACAGGCACCACAAAGCTTCCTTTCTTCCCATTGAATCAGTCATAATAAATCCTGGCCAGAATCTCTCCATTAAACACCCTGATTTTTTGATTGTGTTGACCTATTTACACCCAAGAGTTTATTTTAACACAAGATTTTTCCCCCTTCTTCTCAAATTTCTTTTTTTTAACAGAATTTAAGAAAATGCAAGAAACTCTTTGCTGATATTTGGTTACTCACCACATGCTGAGTTGAGTTTCCTGTTTAAAGGAGAGGTTCTGTGTGTGTGTGTGTGTGTGTGTATGTGTGTGAGCCAACAGGCTGAGAAGCACCAATACCCAGCCATGAGATTTTTCTGAGCTGTCTTGACCCAGCTAGCCCCAAACACAGCTTGGACACTGCAAGCAGCACTGGGCAGAGGTCCCAACAAATGCAAAACAATATTTTTAATTCATCTGGGGGATTTCCTGAAGAAAACCTTGGCATGGAAAGAGAAAATTGCATTCAGCAAGAGTGGCAATGTTCTAGAAGGATTTAGCAGGAGATGGATGCCTTTAGTGGAGTGGAAGCTCCTCTCAAAGCTTGTCCAAAAGCAGGGGTGTGTGAGGGGCAGTGAGGGAGTTAGAGAGCATGAGAGAGAGGCAATTAATAGCAGATGGGGGAATAAAGAACTGCTTTCAACAGGCCTCCAAAACTGTATGGAAAAAGGTGGGAAATAAGGGCTACAGAGAAAGCTGTCCTGCTCCTTGTAAGAGCTGCAGAAAAGCAGCAGGGGAGAGTGGTGTGCCCTGAAAAAGTAGATTTCCCAATAACTAATACATACAATACATACATGACCCTGAAAACGAGGGTCACATATGGAAGGGAAGGAAAATACCCAAACTAAGAGTCAACAGAGACAATCCTGAAAAAAATCCTTTCTGATCCAAAGGGTCACCATCCCTCACATTCTGACTGTGGGTATTGTGAAATCTGGTGATTTTTTAAAAGTCCAGCTTGTGAAATCTCAGGATTTACGTGTGAACCTCATCCAACATTTTCTCTCTGCTTCACAGGGTCTTCTTACCTCTGTGCATAGAAACATAACTGGCAGTTTTGCCTAAAGGGTCAGAAATTAGCTGCGAGAAACAGAAATATCTCCACTAGTAAAAATTGTTTTGTGCCAAGCTCAATACTTTGCAAGGATCATTTTTTGGTTCATGGAAAATTGGAAGCTGAACTTTGCTCCCTTTTGACAGTCAGGGACTTGCATATCACTTCAGCAAAACAAAACAAGCCTGGAAACAATATGATTAGGTAAAGCCTTTTCTATTAATGTCCTAGCAAGAAATCCTTTACAGCACAAACAATGTACTAATCTCCGATCTGCCTCAAACTCTATAATATCACTCCAGGCACTATATTAAGCCTTATTGTTCCCTTCAGTAAGGGCAGTTCTGAGGCTGCATTTCTGGGGACAGCTTCACACAATTGGAGTCTGAATAGCTGTGAGCATAACTCCTACAACTGAGAGGAATGAGCATTTAATATGGCCCTTCCTAAAAGACAGAAGATATGAGGATAAAGGTCAAGTGCTTTGAACCAAAGGCTAGGAAAGAAAACCAGCTTCTTGTTACTCTAAGCAACAGCACCAAATGTCTGTTTAATTGACCTGCTGAGCCCTCTCATAAGTGAATGCACAGTGCATGTGAGACCTTGCCTACCATTCCCTTATAAAGTTCCAGCTTGCTTTCTGCTGTACTTTAGATTCCAGCTGTAGTCCAGAGAGTCAGAGAACCACAGGCCCTAAAGTGTCCTTCCACGTTTTGGAATGTGCATTTTTTGTGAAGTGCAGGAGAAAGAGCATTATGAATTTATAAACACAAAACAAGGGGCTAGCACTCCCAGTTCCAGAGCCTTGCTCTGCCTTTCACAGCTGCCTGCACTAAGGCACAGCACTCCCTTGGTACTTTAGTTTCCTCAGGAATAATTGTGCTTCAATGGTAGGAAGACCATTGAATTTGGCTATTGCTTGCAACCTGCCAAGTACATGTGAGGTACTTTAGTAAGTGATATTTACAATTCATTATGATTGAAAATACAAACTAATTTTCAGAAACCTACAAGACTATTGCCATTTTATCCAGAGTCCACTGAAGTCACCAGGAGTATTCCATTATGATGTGAGTATCAGCAGGATTTGGTCAAACACCCTTCTCCACAAGACACCAATCCTTTCCTGGTGCTAACTGCCAATCTGGTCTTGATGCAGGGCATGTCTAAACTGCAGACTTCTTTAATCACACCACTACAGGATTTTGCACATTTTTCAAAGAAAAAAAAAAATAAAGAATATGCTCTCTCCACTCTTTGAAGGTACTCTTGCCTTAGAGGAAGCACCCACAGGAAGAGGCTCACAGGTTTCAGGTTCACCCTTTTCATAGAATCATGAATGTTTTGGGTGGGAAGGGACCTTTAAAGCCTGTCCAGTCCAACTGCCCTGCAAAAGGCAGGGACATCTCCAGCTAGATCAGGTTGCTGAAAGTCCTGTCCAACCTGACTTTGAATGTTTCCAGGAATGGGGCAATCTCTGGGCAACCTCTGGCAATGTTCCAGCACCCTCACTGTAAAAAGTTTCTCTCTTATATCCAATCTAATATTACCCTTTTTTAATTTCAAAACATTAGTCCTTGTTCTATCACAATATGCTAAAAATTCTGTCCTCAGCTTTCCAGTAATGAATTCTAGTTTGGAACCCCTCTGGAGATGTTAGACTCTGGATAAGGAGCTTGGGTGGGTAACATGAGATTACAGTTATTTCCTTGGCTGGCAAGAGCTAACTCTTTGTTCTATGGAGTGACCAGAAAGGTGGCAAAGAGCCTCAAAACTTGCTGAAATTAACTGGAATCAGGGACCATTGCAAAGTTCCTCTGGTTCTTAATTTTCAATGCAAATTGGTCCAGTATTGCCCTTTCAGCTGAAGGGATTTCCTATTCCTAATCAAATGGAAATATCTTGAACTAAAGCAGAGCAAAAATCTGCCAATCCACAGCTGCCTTTTTCCTGTAGGTTCATCCAAGTCTCCCACAGAGTAATTGAAATATCACTATGTAATGAAACTTATAAAACTTTAATATAGGAATTATATTTTTTCATGTCTATTATTTCCAAAGCTTGCCTCCATACCCTGTCAATAGGTTTCCTCAAGGGTATGGGTAAGGATCTCAGCTGCAACTGGTTTGACTGCATCATAATGAAAATGGTGAGTTGATCACTATCAAATACATCTGAATGTTCTCCCAAAATTACATCTGACATTTACAAGGAAATAGGACTGTAAATTCAGCCTTAGGATCTAGTAGTTGCTTGTAAAGCAAGAATTGGCACTGGCAGGCTCATGTTGATGTCGAAATTTCAGGTAATATAAGAAGTCCTTCAGCAGCATATAACCTGTGCCTGCATTGGCAGTGAATTTTAAGCATCCAATGTCAATCAGAAGTGAAATTCAATGCAATTCAATATGTCCCCTTGAGATGTGGCCAAAAAGGAAAACTTTTACAAGTGGAAGAGAAGATAGTAACCCATCCTCCCATATTGCATAATGCAACCCAGCTCACATATGGTTTTGCTCAGTGTTTATCAGACAACACAAACACTTCCACAAGTGGGAAAGAAAGTTCTAGGGACAGATGGGGCAGTAAAAGGGAGATCTGAGACAAGCTACATTGCCTCAAGATAACTCTTGGAATTATGGGGCTGAACACCATCCCTTTCCAGAGGCAGCTGTTGGGCAGGGAAGCTCAGGTTTTTTGGGGGCTTTCATAATGCAATGGCATTCCACTGTAACTGCTTTTCTCCCTGGGAAAAAAGGGTTTTTTTGTAAAGTTTCCAGTTTGAAGTTTCTTCTTCCTCCAAATTGCTCAAACATCTACTTTTCAAAGTAGCTTTATTTCCCAAATTTAAGATAATTGTGGTAGCTAGAAACCATTAAGAAATATTCAGAACTAAACCAAAACATTTGAAAATCATCTAAACAAAGTGCTGCACTTGACCCCTAACCTTACTGCTCTTTTCCAGATTTTCAGTTCACCAATATGTTTCAGATTTTGACTTTCCAGCCTCTGTCAGAAAAAAAAATGTTTATCCAGTGCTTTGAAAATCCTCATAAAATTTGAAAATAATTTCCAGCCCAGATCTAGTGTCAGTCCTATTCCCTGCTCCTTATGTAAAGCTTAGTTTTTCTCCACTGGCACTGGGAGGATGTTTAAAAAAGAAGAGTTTTGGCCTTCAAAAGTGCACAAAGACTAGCTGCAATGGAGGTGAAAAAGAGAAAAGAAGAGAGATGGTGTCAGAAAGAGTCCATGTCCTGTGCTCTTCAGTCTTGCCCATTTCAGTTCCCTCTCCACCCTCAGCAAGTTTTTGCTAGAGCCAGTGTGAAAAAATCTCCCAAGGCTGCTCCAGCCCACACAAGGTCCTGGTTGGCAGCTCCCTTTGTTTTTTGCACTTGATCCCATGAATATTGGTCATGAAGTGCAGATCTCAGCTAGGGTCAGCCTCACCCACAGACTCTTTACTTGCTCTGGGTCAGATTCAAAACTTTAATGCCAATTCTTACTCAACCAAAACTCCCAACTGACTCCCAGCAGACTTGACTGCAAAGTATGTCTCTGCCATCACTCATAGCTCTTGCAAAACATCCATGATGAGCTTAGAAAACATCTTGGATGTCCTTTTGGATTTAGAGAAATCCCTCTTCAGAAGAAAGTTCTCATTCACATCAGCCCTGCCTCTCCAGCTGCAGCAGAACACAGAGCCAGCCTCTCCAGCTGCCTCAGGCCTGACTGAGAGCAGGAGAGGGTCACACAAAAACTTGAAGTACTTATCAGGCCAGTTGTGTGCTGTGCCTGCTCCCCTCTCACTGTGCTGCACTGCCCAGTGTAACAGGATGGAGAGAAATCTTCCAGACAGACACACAAAGCAAGGAAACTATGCAGAGGCTGCTGGTCACACAGGAGAACTACTGCCCCTGGAAATGGGTCTTGGACAAAGCTGGCAGAGGCAAGGATTGAGCTGACCTGGCTACAGCCATTTAAAATATAGCAAATAACTAGGTGTATTTTCTCTCTCAGCAGTCAGAGGGGAGGTAACCTCAGGAGAGACTCCATCTCGGAAATACCATCTCCTTGTCCACATCTAGGCATGTCGGGGAGCTGAATGGAGCCAGGGCAACCCCTGACACACAGTCTGGTGGGGACAGAGAGGACACCAAAGGTGTCCATGGTGCAGGCTCCTAGGCTGCACTCCTGCCCCTGGGCATGCCAAGGGACACCAGCCCAGCATGGGAAACAAACCTAACTCCAAACCAAGGGCATGCCTTGGCACAGAGGCACCTGCACACACTGCAAGCTGCACAGCCCAGGGCAGAACAGGGCCACCATGGCTTGAACTCACCTCTGAGCTGTCCTGAGGAAGATCTGCCTCATCCACCTCCTCCCTGGGCATGGTTTCTGTTTACAAGCTCAAAGCTGAGAGCCCCACATGCAGTGGGACGGGGTGCAGTGCAGCAAGGATGAGCTCTGGAATCATCTCATGTGAGCAGCTGCTCCAAGGCAGGACACACTAAATATGACAGGGGACAGCCTGTTTGCTCTGGCACCTCATGCACTTTGTTGAGCCAAAGAAGCAGCAGACACTGGAAGGGAGCTGAGCAGATCCTTAGAGCCTTCATTTCTCATCCTCCTTAGTGCCTCCAGCTCTCACCTTGATCTCTGTAATGACTGAGCTGAGTCTTTGCAGGCTGAATCTAAACAGACTGAGTTTCACCCCAGACTACAGCACATCTCAAAGCAGTGAGTGCCTGTGTGTGAGGCTTAGAAGGAAAGAGTTCTGTGAGATCTGAACATCCACAAGTATGTGTTTCTCACAAGTGTGGCCAACCATGCCCTCCCCAAACCATACAAGAGATCCCTGAAGAAGGCAGCTTAAAAATCACCAGATTTATCAGCATAACAGTAATGTTTCTGGGATTATTTTTATTTGCCTTCTGGTTTGGGGGCTTTTTAGATCATATTTATGTGTGAGTTTTTTCTGCAACCATAAAACCTAAAAACTTTGTTGAAATTTTTATTATTCCCATGAATCCAGGAGCTGGAAGTTCACAGAATGTTCATGGGACTCATGGTAAAACTCATGAGCTAAGAATTCATAGACTTGAATGCAAGAGGCTGTTGTGTTGTGCTGAGTGTATTCAGTCTATGTAACAATGTGTGAAGGGAATTACATAAGGAGGATGTTGTAAGTTACTATGACATGTTTGTTGGGGAGATGATGTGCATAAGGGGATAATTGCACTTTAGGATCATAAGTATATCTCTGGTAATTGTGTTTTCTGAAATGTGCCTGGTATTTTATTTTTTTCAGAGTGCAGAAGTGCATCAGCACAGTTTGATAGTTACTTTCTGGCTGAATACAGGAGGCTTCAGAGAACATAGAAACATAGACAGGTATTTGAGAACTACAGGGTACAGGCTGTGACTAATAGACACAGCTGGACTTGGCTTTTGGGTTAATCCAGACAGACTTTTCTCCTGTATGCTTACTAAATCCAAATTCAATCCAGGATTAAATCTAGTTGAATCATAAAGTGCTGGCTGGTGGTAGATTAACTTCAGAGCTGGAAGGTAAAATACCACAATCAGCCATTTTTACTATTCTGTACCTTTTTAGTCCTCAGTTCTGGGAAACTCATGGCTTCCTCTAGTAGGCCTACCTACCAATAAGGACCCTGTGATGTAAGTTCAAGGCACCTAGAGTCTTACCATGTCTGACATTTAGAGTTCTCTGTATGCAAATCACCACTGTCCCCAGTGCCCTCCAATTTCAGTGCCACAGGGGCACACCCCTCTCAACAGCACAGCCCCTACCTGCAGGGCAGATCCTGCCCCAGCCCCTCTGAGCTCACAGACACTGCTGCCAGAGCCTTGTGCTGCTGGCAGGCAGCAGAGACCTGTGCCAGGCTTGCCCTGGTTCAAAGATGTGCAGATGTGCAAAGAGGCAGTGTGTGCTGTGCCAGCTGTGTCCTCTGTGTCACAAATGGAAACACTCAGCCATCACAACATCTTGGAATTCTCTAGAGAACACGCCATCTCTCCAGTGAGACTGCCCAAGTGTTCAAGCCCCAGAGTCAGGTGTCTGGTTACCCTTATCTCAGGGACATAACTGCCTGATATTAGCAACCATTAAATTGTCCAATCACTTTTTAATACACCTCCAATACAATTGACCTGGTGACCTATCTGCTGCACCAAATACCACAGGCAAAAAGCTCCAGGAAACCCTCAAGAAATCCAGCACTCAGTGAACCGTCCCACTCTGGTTTTCTGGGCTGGCTCTACCATTTAAACCACACAGCTGTGGGCTTAGCTCTTTGAAAAACATTCTCAGAAATGCCTGGCTTGTCTTCCTATCAAGATAGAATACTTGGTCATTTATCATTTGTCTTCTCATGGTTTTCTGCCTGAGGCCTAGCAGCTCACTTGGAAGTTAAGTCCTAATTGTTTTCCATCTCAGGTTTCTCAACCAGCTATCTTGGGGATTTTCACAGGAGCATGTAGAAGTGACCACCAGGAACATAAAGCACTGCAGACTTCCCCATTACCCACCCAAGATTTAGTGCTCTTCTAGGCACGTAATAAAAAGGACTCTGTTGCTAATTAATCACCTGATTAAGGCTCTGAGCTTGCAGATCTCTTTTTTTTTCTACTGAAGCGTGCTTTCTTTCACTGTCTGCCAGCATAGCTGTACTTGAGGGCTTGCCTGCATAAACACAGTGAGATTCCCTTCATGGGCATTGCTCTAGTGATCATCAGTGAAATGGTGGCTTCAGACCCTGCTGACCTGGAGGATCACATGGTGAACTGTTAGCAAGAACCTGGAAATGTTGTAACAGTAAGACAGATATTAGAAGAAATTAGACTTCTGCATATGCACAGCATTCCCAGAAGCTTCACCAAGAATTTACACAGAGCTTGCAGGGCTGGTTAGTGAAAAATCACCTTTTTATTTTTATTTTCTTCAGGCCTAATGTTAATTTCTAACCTTACACCAGGAGCTGAAGCAGAAATGTTAAAAAGAGCGTTACATTCTGCTTCAGAGATGGGCATCTGGGTGATGCAGGGAGAGTTGATGAACTAGGGCTCTGCAGAGCTGGGGTAGAGTTGTAGAGTTGTTCTTGTCCACTTCAGCTTATTTCATCAGGTTCAGAGCTCAGTTCGTACCCTAATTCCAGGATAGGGTGGAAGAGCTAGCTACATGCAGAAACAATTTTCCAGTGAGTTACTGTTTCAGTGATTCAATCGTTTTACTGGTCAGTTTGGAGTGGCTCTCAAATGATCCCCTTAAACTGATGGGCAGCTGTTCTTCAGCATAAAAAAATTACAATTACAGCAAAATTCCAGGCATGACCCTTTCCACATGTATTTTAGCTCCTATATAAATCCTTTTGGCAGCATCAGACAGGAGGAAAAGGCTCTTTGGTCAAACAGTTTAAAAGTTATTGTTTTTTTTTTAAGTAAATACTTGATAACATCTATTTAACACAAGCTCTCAGTGAATACGTGTATAAGGGAAAAAACTCTGTGTGTGAGAGATATAAGGCTACAACTAAATCTGGTTTGCAAATTTCCGACTAAACAAAGTTTCATCAGTAAACACTGCTTCCTTGAACGTTTCATCTGAAGCATCTCACGTTTGATCAAGTTTCACTGAAGCTGGGACAAAGCTAAGGTTTAACAGATTGACAGTGAAATAGTTCTGCATTGCTAAACAGCTCAGATGAGTTTCATTTCTCACACTTGTTTTCAGAGTTTCTGTTATATAACAGTAAAGAGGAAATTAGAAAGTGAAAAAAACAAAAAAATTTCCCAGAAGCCAGAAATGCTGACTTTAGGTTACACTTACTGATCTCATGTTCAGTTGTGATTTGAAAAGCTCCCTTCCTTGTTCTTGACCCCTTAGAAAGGGGAGATTAGATATTACTAGACAAAAACGAACTGTAATACTAAAATAATGGCAAATTATGCCAGGGACAGAAAGGTGGAAATAAGCAACTGAGGGGGGCGGAGGGGATGTGGAGGAGAAGAAAAAAAAAAATTCCACAAGTAGTTTCAATTTTCACCTCTTCAGTATCACTGTGCAGAACAGCACATACTCTGGTGTATTAAAAGGAAATAGCTGCAAGCTCTTTGTTTGTTTGTATTTCTTATTTTTGACCTCTGACAAAGTGGTCACTGATCCCAAAGACGCCAAAGATCCCAAACAAGACACTGTAGCTGCTTTTTTTTTAACAGTGATTGGGAATTTAGAGGAGCATGAAATTTAAGACAAGGTGCCAACTTTCAGAAAGTGCTGGGAAGTGACGCCCTGGAAATCAGCCTCACTGCAGTTTTCCCATTCAGAAACTCAAACACCAAGCCATTCAACACCACCATTGCATGGATTCTTTGTAGTCTAAAAAACTAATTAGGCAGATGCATAAAAAAGTGGTTGTTTTTGGCATTTCTAGAAACCATTTTCTAAACATAAATTCAATTAATCACCTAATCAGGCAGTGGGAAATCACTTTTCTCTTAGTTAGTCATCTAAATACTGATAAAAACAATTCTGCAGGAACTTGTCTCAATCACTCTGGAAACTTGGAACACTATTTCATGGAAATCAGCCCCAATGTTATCATTGTCACCCTGTATCATATATGCAAGTGTGTGTGTGTGTATTCATGTACACACATATACACATACATGGTGCTTGAAAGACACAAAATATGTCAAAAGGCTATCCTGGCATTACAAAAAGTCTTAGAGGTGTATGGAATAACTGCTAAACAGGAGACTTTTTCCTCTCAACATATCTCAGTACCTATACCTGGACTTAAATACTACTTCAAGCACTGACAATGCCTGTTTGTGTGTGCACATATTGAGGGTTTTTTTCCTTTTCTATCTGGATCATTAACTGAAATAAGTCAGCTCATGTGCAAAACATCTGTTTTTCAATAAAGTTCTGCTTTTCCTCAGCTTAACAGCTGCATTGAGGCATAAAGCTGTTGCAGAATTGTTCACAAGCAGTGTGACACGGGCAGAGCAGCAACCTAGGCTCCTTCCCAACCTTAGTTGCTTTTTTCCTGATGCCAACTCAGAAAAATTATCATTATGAATGATTGATAGCATGCAATCAACTGCTTCCAGCACTATTACCATCTCTATTTCAGTGAGGGAGGGGGTGACTCAGTCTTGTTTATACTATTGAAATCTGACTGGAGGGCTTTGGCTATGCTGGAAGGCTCAGTTCAGTTCATCTGGGCATTTATGTCAGCATTTCACACATTCTGGGAAACTTCACTCACCTTGTAGACACTTGGTTTACACCTGTCTCCCACCATGAATGAGAGGCAACAGAGATTCTAATTTCAGTGTCTCAGTCAAGTGTCTTTATTTGGGCTGAATGGATGTGGATTGTAGTATTGAAGACCATGGAGAAAGACTGGTTTTCTTTGAGAAAAATCAGTACAACAAATGATCCCAGTGTAAATAGAAAGATGGGGTCTGACACAGACAGGGAATTCCCAGGACCTGTGTCATACAGAGATGTCATCAATAATACATGCCTGTATTTATTCTTGCCATCCAGTCAACTCCCATCAACCAAACCTGGCCACTGCAATCAATTCTTTTTGATGCAATGACATTATTGCAGAGGTTTTTTGCTCAGATGAACCAGACTAACCAGCAGCTCTGTTTAGGCTGAGTTTAATACACTGTTCTCCTCAATGCAAATATGAGCTAGCTGTCCCCTAACAGCAGAGCCTTTAACCTTTCAGGAAGCATGAGGAAGCTGCCATCTGGCTGGCCATCTGTCTTTCAAAAGGTGAGGAAGCAGGAAGGCTGAGTGATGTATGACAATGCTGAATTCCCAAAGTATTGGTGACCTCAGTGCCCACATGTATTCTGTCACTCTGCCTTGCTCATGGGGTTAGCAGCCACAAACACAATTACTGCTGGGCTGGGGTCCTCCCCCTCTTCGTTTGACATTAATGAAGTTGCAGCAGATATGGCTGCACTCCTGCCCTGCTTTGGCAATGTTTACAAAGCTATTATCTTGCTGGGCTCCCCATTCAGTGCCAAGTGGAAGAAAAGCCTTTGAGGTTGCATTTACTATTTTACCTCCTTGGATGTTGTTATGTCTTCTGGCTGGGAGCTGGACACCAGCACAGACAGAACCAATTACCCAAGCCCCTCCACATCTGGCACACGAGTATCTGCATGTTGCCATAGCTAAATGGCATTTGACCTGGGAGCCTGATCTTCCATAGACAGCAGCTTTATTAACAACAGCTCAAGGAAATCCCCCATCCCCTCCACCCTAATCTGTGCTGAGCTGCCCTCTGCTCAGTCCCTCCTGAAAAATACTGGGTTGCTTACAAGGCCTTGGGGCACACACACAAACCACTACAGTGGATTTTACTGGCACACCCAGCTCCTCTGATGTTGTCTATTACCATCTTTCATCACAGTGTCATGGAATATTTGGGTAGAGGGCTTAAATATTCATTTCTCTGGAGGTTCGTTTGCAGTGTAGAGTCTCAGACTTGGATTCTACCTTTTTTAATAGATTCTGTGGGATTTGTAGTGTATAAACCAGCACAGAGTGGTTTATGAGAAATTTCCTCCAGCAGCATGTACAGCCAAAGTTTCTTGGACCATGGGAGTTTGTGCAGAGGGTGTGAGTTTTGCTTCTTGAAGAGTTTTTTGTTGTTCACAGCCTGCTCAGCCCAGACGTACGTGGCATTTTACATCTGAGTGAAATGAAATGCCCAAGATGAAACAAGACAGTATTGTGGGGGAAGGAAAAAAACAACTATGCAGGTTTGATGTGATTGCTAAGTATGACATTAGCAGAAGTCTCAGGAGCTACACATCCAAGTCCTGTTTAAAAAGACCTAAATACACATGGCTGTGCTCACAAGGACAACTAAAATCACCTTTTCAGCTAAGTCACCTTTCCAGATTACCCAGCCATAAATGGCACACCAAAAAAATAATCTATTGAGAGATGACCCATTCTAATGGCTTATAAAACTCTGCTGTAACACATGGAAGTATATCATGTCATAATTCCCTGCCTGCTCTGCTCAGATGACAAGTGCAAGCTGGGACATATGAAAAGAAAAATGATGCAGCCAGAGCCTCACAGATCGTTCAGGACAGAAAATTGAACTTGGAGGCTTAAAACACTGTTCTAACTGCCTTTGCACTGGACTGGATGCTATCTCAAGAAGCTTCACCTGGAGATAAGGACATGCATTCTCTCTTTTTGTACAATAGATAAAAAGTTTGCTGTTCCACAATAAAGAACATGAGGGACAGTGCTAAAGACTTCGGGCTGGATGCTAAAGGATTCAAGATCTGGTGCTAAATCTCAACTGCATCTAAGGCCTGAAGTGAAACACCACCTTTTAGATGTTGCTTGTTCTACTAGATGTTCCAATTCAATCAGTCACCATTTCCAAGGCCATCTGCAAGTTCATGTCATTCCCCTTACAAAAACTGAATTCACTTTCTAAGAAGAGAGGAGAAGGTGTAGCACCCTCAAACAATCCTGTTTCAGTTATTTCCTGCTGTGGGTAGACTAACTTAGAAACACAGCAGTAAGAACTATTCATCATGAACAGTCATTGCAGCTGATTCATTATTTTTATCAAGTTCCTCAAAATTTGGGGCCTTTTCAAGGGACACACCCCTCCCCCAAACCAGAGCTGAATAAGACTGAATCAATTCATAGCCCCAGGTCAGAACCAGAAGAAATTCTCTCTTTTGACCTCAAAGCAGTTGATTTTGTGTACACATAACCCTCAGACCATGGATATGCAGATCCAAACCAAAGAAAGGCCTTACAATAGAAACCCTTTCCCCTGAATCTGCATTGCTTTCCCTGGGAACTGAAGGAAAGAAAGCTTCTGTTCTTTCAGCTTTGAAATAAGAGCACAAATTGGTTGGGATCAACAGCGTTAGAGGATCAGGGTGATGCAGCAGTTTATTAATCACCCTGGGACCCCAGACATGTGCTTTCACTTCCCACTTGTAGAGCCACATAACAGGGTTTTCAAATAGTTCTTTAGATAAGAGCTTTTAGATTATAAGTGTGGTATACTCAGGATACAAAATTTGCCACTGGTGAAGGAACTTTTTCACATTGCTTGAAATCTGCAAGTGCTAGAAGAGCAGAAATGGAAACAAGCAAAAAGGGACAAGAATACTACATGAAAGTGTCATAACCTATGTCTTCATTAATTCAAATTTTAAAATTTAGAATAGTAAGTCTATGAAAAAAGAAGGTGCAGATGCTAACAGAAAGACTAAGTACCTATATCTGGTGTTCAGAAGAAAGAAAATCACAACGCACAGAGGTTTTTTCCACACATTTAAATGACATTGATTGTGCTCTGTACTCTGCTGTGTGTTGCTTATTGATTACAATATTTACATCAGCTAGAAATTCAAAATGCAGGTACATTTACTGAGATCACCTTTCAGCCAGATATAAAAACAGCAAAAAAAACCTGGCAGAGATGTAGCAGCATCCAGAGACATCCAGACATCCACCCTGGGGTTATTGTAATCTCACCTGGCATTGTCTACTCAGGCTCAGGGCAGAGCAAGAGGACTGAGAGAGGGGCTCAGGCATCATTTTGACAGTCACCTTTGGAATTCAAGCCTCACACGTCCCAGTTTTAATTTCCCAGAAGGACCTTAAAATTCTTAGGACATTTAGGATCTGATACTCAGGAGAAAATGAGCCTTAGTCACAACAGAAGAACATCAGTATGAGGGTTTTCTGCCTTCAGACCTAAGAATTCTGAGCCCTGGGAATCTTTGTCTCACCGGGTTTTTAGCAGCTCTCAGCAGCCTAGGAAAGAAGATCTCTCTAGCCACCACCCCAGACAGAAAGATGTTCTCCTTTTAAGACTTCAGCTCCCACATGAGAGAAATAGTTTGAAGTGGTACCCACAACTTGAAGAAACCTCAACCTTCAAGACAGCCCTCTTAGGTCAATAGAAACATGGATGCAAGCAGTGGGAACCTGACCCTGTGTCATGGGAGCATCCTGTCCTCCCTGGTGGCTTTTGTAGAGAAATCAGGCTGCCCTGGGTATCTGAGAGCCCACAGAGGGAGCCTGGATGCTCTGTGGGCTGCCTAACATCCTCTGAAAACCCAGCACCTGTGGTCCCAAGAATCAGCCTCCATCCAGCCTCTGCTGTGTGGGAGAGGTCACCTCCAGATCTCATATCTCTGACCAACCAAACAAATGGAGATGGAGGATTCAATAGGTTTGAGTCTACTTATAATAAAATTTAAAACGAAACAAAACCACCAAAACCAAAATATAACCAAGCTACAAAATTCAAATATGGGATTTGGAAAGTAGGTAAACTCTCTTTGACCTAATCTTTTGTCAGCTTCTTTCAAGAGAGAGAGGCTATTCACTGGCATTTCCTGCAATTTCTGCTCCTAGGAAATAGAAAGAATAATTTTGGCTTCTCTAGCTATCCAGCTCCCTTCAAGCTCTAAGAGAACTATTCTCTAAGAACTAAGCTCTTTCTCTTCCTGAAAACCATGCATTTATCTGTGCTTTATAGCTGGCACTAGCTAAATGACTGGGAATGATGGAATCATTGAGAGGGTTAAATCTATTTTCCCAGCTTGATTGAAAGAGCATTATTTTAAATGTTAATGACTACAGGAAAACAACCTGGCTTGATTAGCTGTGATTGGGCAGAGAGGTCACCTGGGTCTTCTTACTGGTGGATGCAAATTCTGCATATGCTGATTATCCATGGAGAGCAATATATTCATTTGCAGGTGGTTTGCAGGAGGATGCCAGTGAAAATTGTCCGATTAAAAGCTCCTTGAAAGCTGAAAGCACCCAGCTGCTATCAGATGTCAAAGAGTATTTGGCAAAGGGCTGTAAAATGACTGGTACAATCAACATCCCCATCATCACAATTGCCTAGCAGCATCCAGTTTGGAGAAGATCCACTTATGCCAAGCATGCTCAATGCCTTACAAAAAGAAACAGTTCCTGACTCAGAAATACTATTTCAGTTGTGCCTCCAGTCCTCCTTTTGCCCTGCTGTGGCTCTTGTATCTCCTCGATTGAAAGAGCTGATTGAATTCTGTTTCTCAATGAAAAACAGCTAGCATTGGAAAGAAATTTAATAGACATTGCTCTTTTTTTTTTCTTTTTTTTCTTTTTTTTAAATAATAGGACACCATTCAGAATCACAGTGTTAATATCTAAAGACTTAAATATTTAAACCCAGAGTGGCTTGTGTGGGAACACCATAACATTTTTGTGGTATTTCCTGTAAAAGATTGCTTTAAAGCATGAGATCAAAAAGCCAAGTTAAAAATCAGGCAAGTTGTCTCAGAGTGATGGCAAAAATTCTCCTCCAAACCACTCTTTTTGGCCACTTTGCCCCAGTGTGGTGTCACCCCCACAGCTCCACGCTCCTGTAAAATCCACCATCAGAGAAGCTCAGTTGTCAATGAAGCCATCAGGGTCTCCTGCAGCCCTCAGAGCCAGGCTGTGCCCATCACCATCCCTCCCTGCCCTCCACCAGCTGCACCATGCAGGGCACCCCTTGGAGTGAGCAGGAGTTTTGCCAAATTAAGATCTGCAGGTTCAAGCCCTGCATGCTGTAAATAATTAGCCTTAAAAACATCCCCACCAAAAAAAAAAAAAATTCCCTGCCTGAGGACTTGTAAATGCACACAGTAAAAATAATTCTCTTGCTGTCTGTAAAATGTGTTCCTTATTAGAGAAGGCTCCTGACCCCGAGTGCCCACACTATTTCTCCCTCTGCCTCGCACTCTCACACGCGTGCGCACATGTGAGCGTGTACTTTGTTCTTTCCTAAAGCTGGCAGCTGCTGCAGGAACAGCAGTTGCAGACATTTTGAGTATTTATTCATCCCCCATATGTTGGGAAAGCCTTTGGGGATTCAAAATAAGATCCTTTGCCCTCACAGAAAGAAGAATAAATATATTTAAAAGAATGTTACAAATTTGGCAAACATCACGTCGCTACATCAATCCAGACCCTCATCAGAGTGAAGCAAATAACAATGTGCAGATTTTATTAAAAGTGCAGGAATGAAAAAACTGTTTCCCACAATTGAGGAGCTTAAAGTCAAAACTAAGCAAGCCTGGACTCCAGCTTTGCCCACAGTAATGAGCTGCTGCTACCCCAGCAGAGTGCGGATGAGTGTTTGCGTCACCCTGCACTGCACTCCTTTCTCTGAGAGTTGTCAGTTAAAAAATAGATTGTGCTGAACAAAAAAGAAAACATTTCCTTCAGTAGCCAAGAATCCTGATCCTCCTTCTGCCCTGGCTTTGCATGTTCTCTAAAGCAAAAACAACGTTTTTCTGGATGAATGCTTTTCCATGCAAGGTGCCTTCTGTTCAGTTTCCCACCACACAATGGCTGCTCAGTCTCCACAAGGGTGCAACATCCCTTGATTGTAATGATTCCTGATCAGAACTAAAGGCAATTTGTGAGCACAATTGGACACATAACAAACACATGTAAGTGACCGTGTTCTGGGTGCAGTGAGAACCACAGCCATCAGCACCACAGCTCGCAGCATTTTTGAGGGGAAAGCAAATTGTTTTCGGTGTCATTGGGATTGTAATCACTGAGATCAGGCATAAGAGGGAGATGTGGTCACGTAACAGAGCAATTCAGAGTTTAGTTCCATTCTTTCTGCTCATAAATTTCCCCAAATGAAAATATGGAGTAACTACTGGTTCCACTGAGGCTGCTCTGATTTGTGCTGAAGGAAACAAAACTCTGTCTGGCCTTGAGGGCTTTAACTTTTAAAAGGGGCTTATGAGAATTCAGCCACAAGAAATTTAAAAAATAGAATCAAATTGCCTGCTCTTCCAAGAACAAGAAGATCTTCAATTGGTACTGAATACACAGCATGAACTTTCAGACTGAAAGAATCAGATTCGGTGATAACAATGATTCCTTCTGGTCTTAAAATAGCTAAAATATATAACAAAAGTAGAGAAACAAAGGAAAAGATTATGCGAACGAACCTTTGCTTAGTTCCTCTGTATTCCTTTCTATTTTCTATTTGTTCACTTCATCACTGCTATATTTTAGAGGAAATTAAATGTTCTGCAGCTCATGAAAGAAATACCACTAAAGCATGGCTCTGGCTAATAATTATCAGCAGAACCTCTAGGTGGATAATGTTTATTTATAGAATTTGATATTGATTGCATTTCCAACACTTGCACTGATCTGATCTATGCAGAAGCTGGCACCTCTACATTGTCTTTGGAGCTGGAGAGTGGTTAGAATCTTTTTTCAGATTCTATAAACCAAGATCCTTATCCCACAAGAGAATTTCACATAGAACTTTGACTGCACATTTGAATCAGTTATATTAAATCTGAACACTTTTCAAGCAGTCAGACAAGTTTAAATTCCAGTGGAGCCAAAACATTTTCAGCCATATAACAACCAGGTTTTAGTGCTAATAAATGTCCTTTCCTCCTGTCTACAGGATGTCACTATGAAATGAAACTGCTCCTAAAGAATGTTAACAGAGACACACAATACATTTTACCTTCTTGGACTCCTACAGCTGTGCAGTAAGGGTAATTCAGGGCTACAGGGCCACATTCCAATCCCTGGTGCTTATAAAGTAATTTTCCTTTGTCCTGAAGACCACACTTGTCTCTAATGAGATTAAAGACATGACTGGGATGGAGGGACTTACGAGTGCAGATCTCATTTCCATCATAGATGGAACTAGTAATTCTAGGCAGGTTTTGTCTCCTGAGGGCCAAAATCAAAGTGGGAGTCTACAACACTGTAACAACTCCATTCCATAGCTTCTTTCAGCCCCTTCTGTCATTCCAAGCACAGTTCCTCCAACTTTGAACTTGGGTATGCTTCCTGCCATGGAAATGCAATTCACCTTTACAGAAGTTTGTTTGCTTCATCCTTTTCCCTGCACCTGTGTATGGGCTCCCACAAGCCAACAGCTCACACAATGCACAGGCAAAAACCAAGATGATGTAGAAAGCTGCAGATTAGGAGCTTATTCAGATCAATTTGCACCAAAGCAGATTTTCAACTATATTCTTTGTGGATAAACAGATGTACAAGCAGGAAACTAAAGCAGAACATGTCACTTCCTTACCCAGTTTACTGCCTGTAGCCCTGGTGTAGCTAGAGAATATTAGCTCAGGGTGAATTAATTAGCTGGGCTGAGGGTGGTGAGTGCCAAGAGTGTTGCCCCAGTATATTACCCTTTGGAACCCTACATACAGAGAGTAAACAGAGTGTAACTGTGTTGTCTCATAACAAGGCTCTAAATGCAAATGAAAAATCTCCTTGCACGTACCAAAAGCAAGCAAATTCTACTGTAAAGACTATATAACCTTCCAAGTGTAAATTCCTAATAAACTATACCACAGGTTCTGAAGCATTAATTTTAATGATTGAAATTTTTCAGGCTCAGTTATTCTCCCAGAATCGTTTGAAAGTTTGACCAAAATAGTTAAGCAGCTTCTAGAGCACAAGTATAATGAAAACTTTATGCAAAGGTATTTTTGTTATTGAAATGGGGGAGGAAGAGGAGATTTTTTTTTAATTAAATCCAAATGCAGTAAAAGTTTGCACCAAAATAACAAATGGAAATAATTAAAACTCCTCATTGGACATGTGTGTTACAGATCCTACATTTGTTGTACTCTCTTACAGTCAGGCCTTGAGACATATGGGAAAAACAAAGTTAAACCAGTCATATTAATAAAGCCATGGAGCATAATTGTTTATAGGCATGCAGCCAACATCCACCTGCCATAACCTGGAACTGCACTATGCTCCCAGATAAGAATGTGAACCTTGATCAAGTACAATGAAGGTCACAGACAGCTTTGGGGGGAAAAGGAAATCCAGCATTTTTCCTCCTGTTTGAATCTTCAAATTGAATAAAACTGTTCTAAACTGGGAAGGTGGCTCTTTTCTCTGGCAGTGAGAGGGATGGCTGAGGTCACTGTGGAATTCATGACCATGTGAGGGTAATGGAAAGCATGGACAATCGGGACAATCTGCTGGATGCGGATCCCTGTCCACAGAGCCCAGAACCAGCAGGGAAGCAGAGGAAGCAACACAAATAGAATTACAAAACACTCAAACATTCTACATAGTTAGCCAGAGGATGGAAGTTATATTGATCTTGATGCCATGAAGTTCCAATTAGCTGTTTCACATGTCACAGTGAGAGCTGTAGATTCAGGCAGACTCATATTCTCAGCAATACTTTATTACTCATCTCATGATTTTGCCCTCAGAGGGAAAAGAACTTGACAGTGGCTTCAGGCTCTGAATTTACAGTGCATGCACACATAACAGGAGCTGACTTTGTGTCATCTCCTGATCCTGCTGCATCACCTTGCTGCTGATGGGGGAAGCTCCTTTTAGGAACCACAACAGCCACAGTAAGACATAGGCAAGAGTTAAGATGAACATGTGCTGGGGAAAATTAGACAGTGCAGTCAAAAGTGGCTCTTAAAGGTGGTCCATGGGTCATTCCAGCCCTTGACCAAAAACTTCTAAGCATGGAGAAATCTCAGACCATTTGCTACTGAATTTATGCATCATATTTCAGACTTCTCCAAGTGCTTTAATGGTCTTCTTGCTGTTGAGACTGGAGTAGGCAGAGGCTTAAATTCCAGTCCAGATTCATAACATGTGAAATGGATGTTTTGCAACACTGAGACACAGACAGATCTTCAATTCAAGAATTCTGCATCCTAGTCCTCTAAACTTGTCGCATCTTCTTTCTGACATTCCTTTAAGGAAGTGAGCTGTAAACAAGTATAGCATGACAGCTGTTGCTGTGGGTTATTTACGTCAAAATTTTTTCCTTGGAAATTAAACAACATTTTTAGAAAATGCCTATATTTAATTTTTTTTTTTTCTTCAAAACCTTGTAAGTTAACCAATTTAAAGTATTTTCCAAAATGTATTGTTTGAAGAAGTTGGTAGGATGTGGCATGGATGAGGGAGGCACATAGGAATTCATAGTGTCTGGGGAAAGGGAGATATTTTCCTGCCAAAAACTTTTCAACTTTCAGAAACAAAGGCATTCTGAGTTTTCAGAGTTTGAGATGGATTTTTAAAAGCAAAAATTGTTGGGAAAGAGATATAATATTTTTGCTAGATGTACATGATTCATCAGCACAGGATTCATCAGTTCAGTTGTGTGTTACATGAACCAGCAGCCTGAAGTTCACTGTGCTGTTAATTAGCCAGAGTAAGGGGAGAAGGCTGACCTAAACCAAACACCAACTTATATAACAATGTATTTGTGACCACTCTACATGGGCAGGGTGTAATAGCAAAATGAAAGGTCACTGAGGAGTGAGCTTCCATTTGGCAGCACAGCAAGGTTTTATCAGACAGGTCTCATGGCAGTGGGTTGGGCAGACAGGTAACTCACCAGAAGCTCATGCAGCATCCACACATGCCAGTAAATCCTGTCAATAGTTTGTACAACCATCATCTGGGGGCAGCCCCTAAAGGCACTTTGCCTGCTTTGTCCAGGGCAGAGCTGGACAGACTCCATGAGAGAGGGTGTCTCTGAGCCTGCTGAAAGCACCCAGTGCTATCCAAAGTACATTCCCATGAACTGAATTTCCATTACCTAACTTTTCCTCTCTTCCCTTTTTGTCAAGGTGAAAAACCTTTCTTAACCCATTCTGGTCCCCTGAATAAATAAGCAGGTAACACAAGCATGTTTGACTGAAATTCTTGCTGGTCACTTTTGAGACAATAGAATGAAAGAATCTCAGTGGGAAAAGGTACCTTAGGTCTGGAATGAAATGAATCCTAAGAGGAGATGGGGTCCAGAATCTCAACCTGAATCTCTGAGATCCTACAAACTAAATTCTATTCTCTAGGAAAAAGATAATTTCCAAGAAAACTTCATTCCAGATTTCCCCATCAAGAAATAATGGCTTCCCTGTAGGAAAATTAGGGAAAAAAATGGGCACAGGCAGGGGGAAGGGTGAGAAAACAAAGACTTGCTTTGTTCCCCATCCTCTAACTGTCCTTAAACTCTAGTCAGTTGGAAACCAGATAAATTTTTTTTTATTCTAACTTTGCCAGTTGGAGCAAAGCATTATTTTCTGAGCAGAATTAATACTTCCACATGGAAATGAAATTATTTTTAAAAAAAGCTGTTTGAGAGAAACAAAACCTGCAATTATATCCTATTTCATTCTGGTGAAAAACTCAATTTTTGACAGAAAGCTTTCACTTTCATTTAGAAGGTTTTCTAACACAGAAGATAATTTAAAGATCTGTTTCACAAATCAGCATGAGCCTTTCTAGGGCTCATCAGTGAGGCACACATTTTTTTGTCCAAAGCTATTACCCTTGTCCAAAGCCATTACCCTTATCCAGAGCTTTCTGCCTCAGCTCTCAAGCTGATCAGCTTGCAACTGCCTCATTTTATACTTGAATGCCTCATTTACACCAATGAAAACATGTGAGAGCCATTTGTGTTGGCTCACATCACATTCTGCTCAGCACAAAAGAACCCAGGGCAATTTCACTGCAGGCACAACAATGGCCACTGTGCCTGTGAGCCCCACGGCAGCTCCAGGCTGCTCTATTTACAGCCCCACACACACTGCCCGCTGCTCCAGCAGGGAAAACCAGCCCTCCCAGTGGGGCTGTTGTGGTCTCTGCAGCAGGAGAGCACAGCAAATCAAACACACAGGAACCTCCTGCTAGAGAGAGAAAGGGCAGGATCACCACAAAGTCACTCTGCTGCTATGACCAGGGTGGGAAATAGGCTCTGGGTATTTTCTCTGCAGTTATAAAAAGTCATAGGCACAAAACATAAGGATATAAATGGAGCAGTTCATGTGACAACAAACAGAGTTTAAGTGACAAATTCCCAGGGCAGCAAAAATATCAGTTTTTCACTTCCCTAGCCTAAGAGCAGATGCCACCCAAAGAAAGTCATGGCAGCCCTCTGGCAGTGCAAAGCTGGCCCTGGAGTGTTAAATGTGTTAACTGCCAGGGCTGGGAGGTCCTGCCTTGGATCCCTGAATTAATCCACCTATACCCACAGGCTATGCAGAAAGCTTAGCTTTAAAGATCTCAGTTTCAAGCCATGCTGGAGAAGAGCCATGGGCTGGAAGCAGGGGATAGGAAGAATGTGAAAGCAGATGGAGTTCTCCTAAGAATAGCTGCTCTCCATGTCTCTGGTTGAATAGATGGATCAATAGTTTGTTGGGTTTTTTTTTCTAGTGAAAAAAATCAACCCTCAGCCAAGACGAGGACTGTAAACTTTGCTTAATTTGGCTCCTACACAAGGTCATGCAATGATTCACTACTTTCCTGCTCTCTGATATTTGCAAGCTCTCAAGCCTTCTACTGTGGCAGGGCTGGAAAGGAAGACACTACACTGTAGCCTGAAACAGTTCCACACACCAGCCTGTGTCCTTCTTGATTTGCCCTTTGGCACAAGCAGTCATGTTACAAATGTCTTCTAGTTGTGAGAAAGATGCAGGAAACGCATAAGGAAAATACCTGATTCCCTTCCCATAGGGTGCAAGGAGGGGAAAGATTATGAAATTGCCCATTTGCAGTGAATATCTTCAGAAATGCCCTATTTATAACCTACATCCTTTCATAGCTGATCTGCCAGAAAACTCTCTCAGGAATGCACATTCCTGAACTCAAGAATCTGCAGTTGATACCTGTATTGAGACTTATTTTTGGAGGAAACTAAATGGCAGGAACATCCTGGATGGATGCACCAGTGACCTGATTTCATTTCTTCCCTGTGGTGCAAGTCTCATTACTAAACACATCATTACCCTCTGGAGCTAATTTCCACAGGAGCCTCAGGAGTGAAGTCAGGAGCTAACTTCACACATGTAGAAATGATGGGAACCACCACAGTCAGACTAGTTGGAAATCACTTCAAAGTGCAGCAAATGTATGACTGACACTACTTTGGGGAATTAGTCAAGCACCATGTAATAGAAATTAGGATAATGATGTATCCTCTGGTAAAACAGATTATTTTTAAGACAGGAATCCATATGCACAGAGCAATGCCACAAACAGCATATCAGCTGATTCCAGAGCTGATGTAGAATGGGATGTCATCTTTTGGGGGGCTGCTGAGGGTGAACTAGTGAGGCAAGGACAAGCAAGGTCTCTGTCTGGTGTTTGGAAGGAGTCAGGAAAAGTTAGAGGAGCAAAGGATGACTCCACAGAGGGACAATAGTGGTGACATCCAATTGAACTGAGCGTTCACACTCCTGCCTGAATCCAACCTCCAGATCCAAATATTGTCAAGTTTTGGAGGGTACCTCCCAAAATCTGTGCTTTGCAAACACCCACTCTAAAAATGGTGAACCAAAACTTACCTCTGACTTTCCCATGCTATGGGGTGGCCATACAGAAATGCCAGACTCAAAATCTAAGCTTAATCCTCTTTCACAGATTAGATCCCTTGGGGAAAACCAAAGTTTCAGCTTTGTTGCTTATCCCAGAATCTGTACTTTGCACAGAGGCCTAGAAATAACAGCAAGCTTGGCTCCCCCTTGGCACTGCAAGATTTCTGCTAGAGCTAACACTGGAAAGCGCCCAGAAATGGCCACAAACCAAAACCACAAAAGGGCTGCTGCAAACCTCACAAACCTTGGGTTTGCACCGAGCTAATGGCACCAACATCATTGAAGTTATGCATGATTTGTAGTCTGTAAGTGAGAACAGAAGCTGGCTGGCTGTGCAGAGAAGCTAAATCCCTTTAATTATTAAAACATATCCTACTGCTGTTGAAAATCCCATTGCCGTTGGAAAAATACACTAGTGATAAATGTATGCTATACATCAGAGGCCTCTCCTGCAAATACAGTATTCAATTTTTTTTCTTTCTTCTAGAAAAACTGGCCTAGGGACCAAATTAATGTTTGATATGTTATCTTAGAAACATTTTGGAGTGGCAGATTTATCTGCTGTTTATATCTTTCCTCCTAATACAGCAATGAATAATTCCTGTTGATAATGGGAAATGATTTAATATAAATGGTTGAAGAGTCCTCTTCTGAAATCAGTGGGAAATTTGGCTGGGCAGGAAAGACACCATTGGAGAGGAGAGCAGAAAAATTCAGAGTCATTCCTGCAGTCCCAAATGTGTTTGAGAGTGTGCCCATGCAAGTTGCCCCATCCTGGCCCTCAGAGGTGAATAAAGCTGCAGCCCCATTTCTAACATGTCTTTTTTGGTTGTGAAACAGCAAATGTGCAGTTAACTCTTACTTACAGATGTTAGGAATTCATGGCTTATTTCCAAAGGAGCCAATGTCCCATACCAGTATAAACACCAGAGCTAAGAATTTGCTCCTACTCTGGTGGAAACGTGCCTTGGCTTAGATCTGCACAGAGGACTAGGCACAGGCAGCTGGGGCTCACAGCTCCCTCCAGGCAGTCATGTAGGCAGCATTTCTGGCACTCAGATCACAGCCAGCTCTCCTGGCCCCAGAGTGGAGCTTGGCCTCCTGGATGGATGCAATTTGGCTGCAGAGACTGAAGAGCTGGTGAGTGCTTCGTCTGCAGCAGTAGGGTAATTGCCTTCCAAACTGCACAAATAATCTGAAGGGGAAACAAAAAGTAAAAAAAGTGGCACTTTCATGAGCTGTGTCATCTTACCATGCCCTTGAACCCTCAGCAGGCAGGCAGATGTTTGTCCCCGTGCTCCACCATGGGTTTGCACATTTCATGCCATTGCTTGCTTTGCTGAAAGCAGGGTCCATTCCTGCTCTGCCCACTCCAGCCAGGGCTGCTGGCACAGCAGGATGGAGCCATGGCATGGCCCATAGCCCCTGATATTTCTATGTGCTGCACCTCCCAGTCCATCCCTGCAGCCCTGGGCTCAGAGCCAGGGTCCCATTTCCCATCTGCAGCTCACCAGGAGCCCTGGCTGGTGCTGCACTCATGTAATGCTCCATAAGCAAGGCTGTCTAAACAGGCAGTGTGAGCACATCTGCTGCCCAGCCCGAGCCATTTTATGGAGGGCTTCAATCAGCAGTTCCCTCCACCCAAATTCAAATTAGTGCAAGGATATTGAGTGCACATTTCTGCTTGGACTATGTTTTACACTGCAAAGTTGCAGGGCAGAAAATACAGACCAGCAGGACTGTAGAGGAGAAATATGTTCTTGGACACCCCACAGGCCTTAAGCTCTGCTCCTTTTTCTGGCTTGCAGCCCATCCAGCTCCTCTCAGCACAGAGCACTGACAGGGCCATTTTCCAGGGTGTCCAAAGGGAAAATGCCATCCTCCTGCACCCTCCCAAACCGGTGACAGACTCCAGGGCACCATCCTCTAGCCAGGGACTTCTAGACTGCTCTGAGTTTTAATCACATGTACTCTGCTCCCTCTACACTTGCAGGACATGTCCATGATGAATTTTTTCAGTAAGGTTTGCAAAGAAGATCTCTATCCATCATAAAATGCTTGGCTCTGTCTTGTCTGCTCCATTCTTTTGCCATGCTGGACTGGCACAAAGGATCAGAGAACTCAGCCCCTGTTTGAGCACTGCCTGACCCTCACCCCACCTGAGATATAAGCTATGAACTGTGTGTGACCACATAGCCTATTAAAAAAAGCATGGGAAAATGATAAATTAATTCTCCAAATGGTAGATCTCCCATCTAGCTCTATCAGACAGGGAGCAGCTTTAAGGTAGGGCAGGAATTCTCCTTAAATAAGCCACTCAAAACCAAAATTTCATATCTGAAATATGTATCAAAAGTCTCCGAGAGCCAGAGCAGGGCACAAGTGCTTTCTCTTCAGTCTGTTCAGATAACTGATTGCTGGCCACCTCTGACAGGATCTTTCTGGATATGCTGCATTTTTTCTTGTCTCACAGACTCAGTGACTACCTTAGATTGGATGCCAGTGCTGAAGTTGGGGAAAAAAAAAGGAAGAAAAAACAAGAAAACACATATTGCAGCATGAGTCTTGCTAAGCAAAGCTACCAGTAGCAGACAGGAGAAGCCTGGAAAGGAAACCTATATGAGGCTTCAGGCATCAAGAGTGTATCCCCTCAAACCAAGCCCAGCTATAAATGTTCCCCACTCAGGCTTCTCCACTTTACACTACAGTTGTTACAAAAATCTGCTACTCCCTCCCTGATCAGATCTGCAGATGAGGAAACCCTCCTCTGTGTCTTTGCCAAGTGTTTGTACAGTTCCTGTCCCTGAATATCCAAGTCATTCAGGCAACTCTTAAATCAATCTATAATAAATCCAGTTTTGGTTGGCAGGGCTTTGCAAGTACTCCGTGAGCTTTTCTGATACCCATGGGGCTGAACTGAAAGAAAACCCACAATCTGAGGAGAAGAAACAAATTCAGGGAATTGCTTTTGGGTAGCTGAGAGATCAGGATCTATTTTGGGAGTAACTCAATGAGAAATTCGTTTATGAGACTCTGGGGAGGAATAAAAGTTATGTGTTATAAACCAAAATAGGTCCTTTACCCTCTTCCTAAATGCAGAGTACTTGAAGACTGCTTTAGGGTGGAAACACATGCAATCTTTGGAGACAAACCACAGGAGTAAGAGCACAAAGAAAAATAGAGCTCTGCCCACCCAGCCACCCCTGCAGCAATATTCCTCTGTGGATGCCTGGCGCCACAGGGCAATGGTTAGAGAATTTGGGAAGGAGCAGGACCTTGGCAGTGCAGACACTGCTGTGGGTTGAAATACAGACCTACAGGTGAAGTTTCAAGCAGAGACAGTTGGTTCCCTGTGCTCCCAGTTTCTGTGATTCCCAGAGTGGCTGGGGCAGCTGCCTTCAGTCCTCCAAGGGATGGGAGCAGGGACAGCTGCATGGCTCTGCAGGCTGTGAGATATTTGGCAGGCAGACACAATTCATGATGCCAAATATTCACCACAGAGAATACAGGGAGAGAACCACTGAGGTTTCCACAATGTCTGGGTCTCTAGCTCCATTATTGCATTTGTATCTTCCCAAAGCCTTACAAAGCAACAAACTGGGAATCCAAAGTATTCTACCACATAGGGTCTATAAACATTTACATATTCTGCTTCACACTATTGATAGTAAAGGGAATCCAATCTAAACTCTCTTATTCTAGACCAGGCCATGTCTTTCAAGGAGCTTCACAGATACTGGAAAAATTAGGTTAAATAGGTTGGACCCAGATTATCTTTAACTATTCTAATAACGATATTTTAAATTATCTCATTTTGAAAATGCTAAAACATTTCATGCTGACTGTTTTAAGGATATTTAGGTCAGAGTTTGTTTCCAAAGTGTGAATTTTCATTTGAAAGAACCTACACTTGCAATTAAATATAAAGGTGAAAATGTTTTCATATGGGCAAATTAAGTCAAGAGCAATTCTGTACAGATAGATCTGAATTTTGATGTAATTAAAATACATCCTTTTTTTTTCCCAGTGTGTCTGTTTATTACACTCAATAACTACTTAGCTAAGTAATAGCATCAAAAATCATTTGATGCTCCAGCCCTAGGGGATATTCATCCTCCAGCTATCAGTGAGATTCATTCTCTAAAGAAGTCACAGATGCTCCACAGAGTGAAGTCACAGCAGGCCCTTGTGAAGACCTAGGGATGTCCCAGCCCAGTGCTCTCACATATATAGTATATTGTACACAATCTTCTGCCTTTTCCACCCCTGCTTGCCCCAAGAGGAGCACAGCCATGGAAGGGAAATACTGCAGATATGCAGAATACTGTGAAGGCCCTGATGGAATACTGGAATGGCCCCCAGTTTAACAAGGCTTCCTTTCCATTGCACTAGTTATATCAATGACTACAGCTCAGGAAGAGCAGGAGCTGGACACCCTCCAAGTCTGCAGAACAGAGCACCAAGATGCTGATTACAATGGAAAGAGCTCCTCATGGCCTCTCCTTCAGCAGGACAGAGGCATCTGTGTGAAGGATCACACAGAAGGGTCTTACAGTCCCAGAACTGGAAGAGTTTGCACTCTGAGGTTCCTCTTCAGGCTCATCAATTACCCTTCATTAAAGGGGTGATGATTCTCCACAAAATCTGATCTGCCTCTCAGGAAAAGCAGAGCTGCAGCACTTCTCTCCAGAATACATTTCCACTCTGCTGTTTCATTTAGCCCAACACAAGCAAACATGTAAAAGTGTGCTAAGGAGTTAGCTAGCCCAGGAGCAGGAGACCTGGAGACTGTTCCTGCCTAGGCACTGGCACGACACCTGTCTGTTAAGATGAAGGCACTCTGTGTGCAAGTTATCAGCCAGCTTGATTCTCAGCTTCCAGCTGGATTCATAGGGCAGGTGGGCATCTCCCCAGTAAGGGGGATGGATGTGAATTTGGCTTAACCAAAGTAACCAGGCTTAACTTCCCTGTCTCACTTTTCACAGCAGAATTACACTTAACCAGCAAATACCCAAGTTAGGGAGCAGGAAACTAACTGGAGGCAGCCCTGATATCCTAATTATGGGCTGCTGGGTCTCCCAGATGGAATAGCCACACAAGGCCCTGCAGAAAGACCAGCCACCCTGCACACAGGGAGCTTGTCAGCAAGGCCAGCTGGTCCCAGGGCCTGCCAATCCTGCTGTCATTCCTCAGCTGTGTTACAGAGGCACTGTCTGTCTGCTCCTCTGTGCTGGGCTGCTGGCAAGTTACCAGTTGAAGTCATGGTGGGAAAGGCTGACATTCTTCCTTTCCATCTACATTTCCTTTTCAGTTTCTCATGCTCTGCAGACAGTCACTCCTACAGCTTTCCTTCCCTCTTGCCCCGACCTGCTGCGCACCCCGGCGAGGTGGTGACGGCGTTCTGCCAGACATGCTGAACCTGAGAGCGTCCCCATCCTGCCCAGCAGTCACCCGGGGAGGGAAGCAGCATTTATCACCCCTCCATCCTCTGCTGCCAGACACTCTTGCCATTAAGATGTCAAAACAGGTTTCTCTCTGGAAATGCAACAGCCCTGCAGACTCACCCTTGCCAGCAGCAGCCCCAGTTGGACATCTGTTCCCTTTCAACCTCACACGTGCACTTAAAATGCCGGTACTGTCCACTTCTCTGGGGGATTAGACTCCTATTAAAGCTGCCTTCCACATGATTCATTGCTATCTCCTGGTGTTGATCTGATTTATGGATTGGCCTGTGTTAATTAAGGTCACAAAATTGGGAGTGGGAAAAGGCTTCCAGCACTGTGATGCTGCTTAATGTTGGGTCATTTTCCAGTGCCTTATTTTTCAGGAGATGGGAGAGTGGTCAGAAATGAGATTTTACTGCGATGAGCCCTTGCTGACCTCAGTCTTGGGAGAGGAGACAAGTCAAGGGAAAGGTGAAAGCATCTCTGTTCAGCACCAATTTACAGACTCCAATGAACTCATAGTCCAAGCTGTTATTACTCAGATTAGCCTTGTGTCTACAGCCCCATTCTGCTAGGCACAGCACAGCATTTTGTACAGATGATCCCTGCCCCACGAAATCTTGCTGAGAACTCTGCCATGGGCATGTTGCACTCTCTTCTGTGACTTCAGCAGAAAAAAGACAGACCTGAACCCACCTTGTTCAGCTCAGGAACCACCAGCAACTTAACTCTGGCCAAACACTGCTCTCTGCAGGTTGTTGCTGTCTGCCAGGTCACACAGAGCTCCAACCCACTGTGGCAGGTCTGTGACTCCTTCCTGAGCCACACCGGTTCAAGCTGGCCCAAACACCTAAGTCAGTGTACAGATCAGAAGGTTTTCTGCCACCAAAGCAGCACCCTGCCATGCAGGAACTGGCCATCATGCCCAAGGTGAGCCATGAGTTCACAGAAAAGCAGAGCCCAGGTGGGTGCAGCCACCATGGTCCTCCAGGCTTTGGCCTTTGCTCAGAGTCCATGTGTCAGTCCAGCTGTGAGGATGCTGTCCTGTCATTTCAACCTACAGCATCTTTTCACTTGTAACTCTGGGGTTTTGTTTTGGGTTTGGGGAGTTTTGGTGACAAAATCTTCAAAGTCCAGAGGATGCTGTTAATATAAAAATTACTGATGAGAATTATCTCTGATACAGTAGTACAGACCTGGTCCATGCACATTTGGCCTCGTGTGCTATCAAATAGGTAGATAGATGAACAAACACAAAAAGAGTGGAAGCATTTATCTTTGCAAGTTGCTACACTTTTTTCAGCAATTTGCTACAACTTGTGATTCCTTAGTTTCTCAACCTTCACCTATTTTACAACACCCTTGCACCCATTAGTAGTGGAAGGTTTACCTTTTGCATGTGAACCTTACTTGTCCAGAAAGAGAAATTTCTTTTGCTGCTTCACTTTCCTCTTCCAGCCAATTGCATTACAAGAATCCCATGAACTGGCTCAGTAATTCTCTTCTTGTAACCAGGGACTTTATAAGCATATGCTTATTACATATTTATTTAACATCAATGTTAGTCACTGTAAATCTGCTATGGCTCCACCATCAACCACAGCAAAACAGTTTGCTTGATGCAAACATGATGAAATATATATATTTTCAGTGCTAGTCAAAAATATTTTATGTCCTATAAATAAAAATTAGACACAGGGTTAAACATTTCTATCTGAAAGTTTAATTTAAATTTAAAAATCAAAAGCAACATAAAAATAAACTTAATTCCTTGGTTAGGAATTCACAGACTATCCAAGTAGGAAAAAACTAAACATTGTAAATTCTTTATCACACAAAGTCTTTGCTAAAGACTGCATATCTTTCATGTATTACAAAAAAAAAAAAAAAAAAAAAAAAAAAAAAAAGATAGAATTTATAGCCTGGTTGAAGGAATTTCTGGGAGAGCTTCTGTGACCTTTGTTATGTATGAGGTCAGATCGATTATCATAATGGTCCCTTCTGGCAATGAGCTATGAATCTGTTAATTTTAGCTCAATATCCTCTTTCTCTAGGGGAGTAAGCTAACTGAAATTATATCACATTTTCCACTTAGGACTGAAGACACACGCACAGTCCCTGCACTTGAGCTGTGCCATCACACACTAACTTCTGTGTGAATCTGAACTTTCATTCAGACAGTTGATAAGTCACATTGTTCTCCTCAGATCATGAATTATTACTGATATTCCCAATGATCAAAATCAGACTGAGATAACCTTTCTGCTCCACCCTCCAAAAACTGGGATATTTTAAAACAATTCCAATATTCATCTTCCTTCTGACGTAAATGTTTAAGTTCCTGTTTTGGAGTTCCCCTTGTATTCTATTCTATTCTATTCTATGTGTTATCACGGCTCATTTATGTATTTTAAGAGGACCTGAAGTTCTCTCAGTTCCCCCATTCCCATAGGTGGGGCTTACACCAGAATAAACAGATCCTGTGGTACTTGGTGTGATGCAGAGCTCTGCAGCTGTAGGTTATCAGAAGACACACTGCACAATTCCACAGTTAACCAAGCAGTTTGTTTTACACACCAAGGCCTCTTGCTGGCCAAGGGAAAGCCACAAACTCCATTTCCAGATCTAGCTGTTCACATGATACCATGTTCAAAAAGGTTCTTTTTCAACACAGATAATCCACCCACAGTTAACCAAGAGCTGACTATTCCACTTTGGGCTGCTTAAATTGGAATGGAAACCCTTTGTCCTGGCTGGCTGAGCAGCAGCATTCTGCTCCAGGTCAGTCCAGTGCTCCTTTGCCTGTGACCCTGGTGCTCCCACCCACTGCAGAAAATGGGGTACAGCACACCCAGATACTTTGCAGACTGCACCCCTCATCTGCTTTGAGATTTTTCATTGCCCATTTTTCCTAACATTCTATGGAAAATGAGTTTCATGGTCTCTTTCCCCAAAGTTGGAGCAAAAACTAATAGTGATATATTCAGATTTCCCTCGAGAAAAAACATCCAATTTTTACACAGTGTCTATCCAATATGTTGAACTTGGATAGGGGAAAGTTTTGGTGAAAGCAGAGAGGAGGTTTTTAGCCCGGGAAAAATTATATAATATTTAATCCTGATCAGTTCCCCAATCCACTCCTCCATGGGGACATCCAAAGGGCTGTGTTGGCACAAAGGAAAGGGAGAAGGAATAAATGTTTGGGATATAAAACAGTGGCATGCAGCCAGGGCAACTTAATCCAGCTCTCAGGAAACTACAGCCTCAGAAAGGAAAGGTCAAAATGTGGTTTACAGCAGAAATGCAGACACAATATGATGATGGGGAGACAATCTGCTCTCCATAATATTCCTGTTATCCTAAGCAAACAGTAGAGGAGAATGAAAAGTACCACGGGGCTGTTCTGTTGTGTTTGTATAAGAATGCCATTTTAATTCATTTTCACCAGTGCCTCTAAGTCAATACTTCTTTAGAGCTGAATTCTCATGTGAAATCTATATCCCAGCAACTGGAATCGAGATTGCCCCAGGTCAGACACCTGTAATGCTGAACTGCAACAGGAAAAAATGGCACTTTGTATTGATAGGCAAGAGACAATTCAGAGTCAGTTTTCCTGTTGGACCTTCAGAAGGCAGAAAGACTCATCACATGATTACAAATGTCCTCATTATTGCAGTTTCTCTTGAACCTTCCCCCTCCACTTCATACCCACTACTCAAGAAGTCATATTCCAGGGAAAATGGGTATACAATAGATCCATGCCAAATCTGTCTGCAAACAAACACTTTTGTAGATTTAGTTAAAGATTTAGACACAAGATTCTTTGCCTCTCTCAGACTCTGATCTCCCAGATTTTTCTAGTGAGATTCCTGTGACTTAGTCACTGAAATCTACACTCAGTCAGAGGATTGGGAGAAAGAGAAAGCATGACCATTGCAGTTTGTGCTAATATAGGACCTGTAGATGTCCTCAACTACAAGTAAAAACTTGATTTTGTCTCTAAAAAAACCACACTGGTTCTTTTTGAAGTGCAAATTATACTGTGAGTACCTAAATACCTTCACCCCAGCCCAGCAACAAACCTCTAGAAGATGCTTTTCTATGTAGCCACAATCCCTAGATGCTTCACCAGCTCAAGTTAAAAATGCAGATAATAACCTCAGTGAGGTGTCTGTACATCCTCCACCATCCTGATGCCTGTGGTGAGAACTGGAAGACTCAGAAATACTCAGAAACTCATAGGTTGGGATCACTGATTTTTGTCATCACCTCTCCCTTTACTGTTCTTTCTGCCACTGCAGCCTGGGTGGCTCAAACACTTGTGAAACTGTGCCTGCCTGGTGTGTTAAAGGCTTCACCAGATGCTGGAAACAGTCTCCAAGAGAGGGGTGACACAGGCAGCTGAGCACAGCAATGTCCATTCCAGCTGCACCCATGGGCTCAGCACCCTCAAGCTCTCCAGCTTTGCTGGAGGACACGGTCCCCCAGCAGACACCTCACAGGGTGTGACCTGGGAGGAAACAAGCAACAGCAGACCAGGCCTGAGAATGCCTCCAGGAATTCCAGGGACACCCTCCTTGTCCTGTAGGTTCCAGCAAAAGCAAATTCTGTGCAGTAGGCAGCTGCAGGAGAGGGACATGATGATGCTCTGTATGTCTGCTGCTGCAGCCTTGAGGGTGTCTTCTGCTGCAGCCAACTGCTAGGAATTTTCAAACTATTCTGCTATGATTTACATGAGACCTGCTAATTGCCTGGAAATGCTAAAGAATTATAGATCCTGAGCTATAAAATATCTACCAAACTTAACTCAAACAAAATTGCAGTATATTACATAAACTGAAGATCTATTCTTTTCCCCATGCTAAGTGTCTCTTAATTGAAATCCCTGATTGCTTTTTCCAGGCCTCTTTCCAGCCCACCACCCAAAAATTAGTGATGCATGTAGCAAATGTTGTTAACATGCAACAATGTGTGGTAGGGAATGCCCATGATTATTTCATCAATTGCCTCTGCGGTCTGGTCCTTTTATTGAAGTAAAAAGGTCTTCCCAGACTTAATTCAAGTTAAATAAGATGAAATTTTTCCAGGGGCCTCTGTCCACAAATTACAAATCATGTGTATGACACTCAGTTTTGCAGCCCATAATCACATTAGCAATACCACTGAAGTGAACAGCGCTTCTTGGATGAGTAAGAGTTACTTGCACAAAAACTTATTTCAGATTTGGTTACAGCCTAAATTGGATTCACTCCAGACTGGAAGTTTCATATGCCTTAGTCTTGTTCATTATTTTGGGGCAAAGTTCATCCTTTTAAAAAATGGTGCCAACTGCACATCAAATAAGTGTGGGGTTTTCTATTTAAAGAGTGAGTGTTTCTAGCCGTTTAATTCCACTGATGCTTTATGACTATAATCCCAGATACTGTTTTTGCAGCTGGCTGCTTAGAAGTGAAATAAACCCAAAGCACCCCTGTAAGAGTGAGCCTTTTAAGCTGCACTGGATGGCAGGAGGGAACACTTCTGTGATACACTCTAGGAGACATCTATGCTGAACAGGACAGGACAGAGGCAGTCTGACATCAAGTACAATTTAATGTAGTCCAGACCCATAGAAATGACTGCAATGGGATATTCAAGCTGAGCAGAAAGTTGAGCACCTTGTTTCCAATGTAACTTTTGGAGAGCAGGGTGTCTTAAGACCACAGGTGAAAAGCTTCAAGCAAAGCTGTGCCCTGTAGGCAGGACAGAGCCTGTGGCACACTGGGCTCTCACAGGGAGGCCATTCACTCCCCCAGGACACAGGACACAGCATTTCAGCTGCTAATGGTCCCCTGAGCCCCCCTGGGGCTGTGGCAGGCTGCCCAGCACCTCCATCCCACACCACTGCACAGCCACACAAGCCACATCATCCCTTACCTTGGGCTCCCTTTGCTCCCAGACAATGCTGAAATCCCTTCAGCCATTCTGGCCAGCACAATGAGTGCACAGCTCTCCAGAAACAAACCCACAAGGTTTCAGACTGACTTGAGACACACAGCTGCACAATGAATGTCTGCACCACTCATATCCACACCACCTCAGAACTAAAGCACTCTGCAGACACATAGAACTGTCCCCTCCTCACACAGACATTTGACTTTTGATCTTAATTCACATTCTCCTGGGATAGATCTGATTGCTCTCTGAGGGAGAATCCCAGCACCAGGGTCCCACAGCATGGTCTCTCCTTCTGCATGAATGACACATTATGCTGCAATTTTGACATTCCCTGTTGCTTTGTCATGACATTTTATCTCAGGTGCCCTGGCCTTCAAAAGAAGAGGGCTTTCTCCAAAGGGGTGTCCAGAATGGCTAGGTGGAGCTTCCAGAAAATGTACTACCAGCAATGTCCTTCCCACACCCCAAATACCCTCCATAATACTGCAGGCAATAAGTAAAAGTTTGCTTCCTATGATAGATCTTTGAAAGTCCTCTGGGACTACAGTGCAGATCAGGACAATATAAGTCTTTGGGATCGCAAGGGCAGGAAACAATGAAACAATGTTACATTTTTTATTATTTTTAATAAAATGTATTCCATATTGTATTTCAATACTTCTATGAGACTTCTCTCCAGTCACTCATGGCCCTTAGAACACCCTCTTCACCTTCCCTGGGGGCACCTGACATTTTTAACATCAGCAAATTTGAATGTGATTTATACAGTTCCTTAAATATAGCCCTTACCTAGTTATAAAATGGAGCCCCAATTCTTTTATATACAATAACCATTGTGCTTATGATGACTTAAGCCATGTGCATTATTTTTTAAAAGAATTATATTTACATGGAATGTTTAAGAAAAGAATTTTCCAGATTCCGGAAGTAGAACCTCCTTCAGAACAGGAAGGAAATAATTAATTTTTACCTTAAAACCCAACCAGTGTAATGGTTTGTTACCCAGCGGGAAAAGTGTGAGAGAGTTTCTTTTCAGCTTAATGAGGTGGATGTTTATATTAAGAGATTGTTCTGAAAGTCTGGAGCCACCAGCAAGTGAATAACAATACTCAGCTCATACTTGAATCTCAAAACATTTTAGAGATGAAGTCATTCACATTTTGGGATGGGGGACACGTGAGGCACAATGAAAGACAGGTGGCTTGCTCAGAGCCACCTCAGAGGTCAGTAGCAAAGCTGACCTCTGAGCACTGCACCCCAGACCCTCTCCCCTGCTGCTCTGGCCATGGCTCCTTCCTTACCCCTACAGCCTCAGCCACAAAGTCTTTTTCTCTAGTGGTTAGTGCCTCCTCAGCAGGCAGGACCTTAGGGAGGCACTCTGTCATTCTCTAAGTTCTATAATGCCCTGTCTTGGATTTTGAGCTCAATGCAAGGGGATTTGAGAATTGACAGTACCCCAGAACTTTACAGTATTTGGAAAGCCCTATTTAGAAATTAAGAGAGGACAATAATAAAGTTGCAGCCTTGCTGGATCAGGACACTGCATATTCATATCTATTCATGTCTTTCACATGATCCCATTTCTGGAAATGTCCAACATGGATGTGCAGGGATTTGAGGAGATCTAAGCAGCAAGTGTGCTTTCCCAAATAATTTCTGAATAACTCTTCTCGTGAAGCTGAAGTGCCCCAACTGTATCACAAAGCAAGAGCAAGACCCCATTCCTCTTCAAACCTACAGGATCCTGCTTAACATTTGTACTACCTCAAGCATCTTCTTTTGGACAATAAAGTCTTAAGCTCTTATTTTGACATGTGTGAGTAGCATGACACCAACATTGATATCCTGGCCATGTAATGATTAGGGAAGTGCTGTCTAGTCCATTCCACATTCCTGCTGGTGATTCAGTTCCCTTTGTACCCTGCTTTTCTGCACAACCTTGACAATAAATAGGCTGCCCTGCTGTGTCCCAGTGGTGGGGCTGCCTTTCAACAGTAAAAGTAATGTGAAAGTAATTCCTGAACATAATAGTTTTCTGTTACATGCAGGCTTCAAAGCACTTTGAGATCCCTCAGAAGCTGGGGAGATATTACTGCTTCTATAGAACACTACTCCTCCTACAGACATGCATGTACCCCTAGGACCCAAAGGCAGACATGGGGGAAATGAAGTCCTAGAATTGAACTCCAGCTGCATTCACCACCTCATCTGTTATTTGATGGACTTTTGCCAGTGGGCATTGTCAACAGGAAAAAAAAATAGAGGGAAAAAAACTCAAACAACTTTCCAGCTAGTATTTTAAGGCTGTGAGTAAGTCACCATTTCCAAGAAAGGAGAAGAATAGATATTTTGAGCATGTGTTCTGTCTTTATTTTGCTATGGGGAAAGAAAGTATGCTACTGTATGACTGGTCTTCCAGAATAAGCAATGCATTAGTAAGCCAGGAGAGCTGGGAGAGGGGACAGCTACAGCCCCTTGAGCCACTTCTTCTCCTTTGACAAATCCACCTTTTATGAGAATACAGCAAAAAGATAACTAGTAGAAGAGAAGATTTGATGCTGGGGTCTCCATCACATCCACCTGTCAATGACTTCAAAGGATGTCCAGATAATATGCCAGTGAAAGCCAGCTCCATGCTGGCAGTGACCCAGCTGTGTGGGACATTGTGTGTGCCTCCACTAACACCCACCCACCTTGCAGAAATGGTCTGCACAGCCCTGATCCCTAATTTCAACTCAGACATCACTTTTAGACAAGTGTCTCCTTGTCTTAAGAGCAAAATTAACACTAAAACCCAAACACATTCATGAATGCTTGTATTTCCTAAAACAGCACCTTCCCAACCTTTTCTCTGCCTCACTTTTTTTATTCACTCAGACTTTGTCCCTTCATGACAGGGAACAGGCTGTGTTGAATCTGGTGGCTGACAGTGTGTGTATGCAGTGAGGCACAGTCAGGCACCTGTACCCTGGACAGCAAAACTGTGTGTCCTGGACCTTTTGTACTTCAAAGGATGTATGAGACCTTGGGATTTGTACTTCTGGAGAAAATATATTTATTTTTCTGGTTTCTGTAAAACAATAATTCCGTCTATATTGGGTGTGTAGCCAAATCAAGTACTGGAAGCCCATATTCTTGTTATAATTCCACCGTGGGATAAGAGTAAACAGAACTGGAGCCCAGCATGCCACAGGCCAGCAGCCGTGGAGGTTAAATAATTTGTATCCTGCATACTTCTAACATCTGTCATTCAGTGCCCAAAAGATTCACCTTTCATAGGAACAGACAGAATTTGCACATTTACCTCTTTTACCACTGCTTACTGTTGGGAGTCAAGAGGCAAATGGATCTCCATCATTTGTTCCTAAAAGGATCAGAGCTACAGATCTTCTTGCAGTGATTCAGAGCAACTTCAACCATCTCAGCTTGAAGTTCTGCAAAATAGTAGCACCAGACATACCAGTGTATGACTGGACACTGATTCAGAGTTTTTGTCTGATCTCATTGTCAGTTCTTGGGAAAAAAGAGGGAAAGGGGGAAGGGAGAACTGGATTAAAGTCAAGTCATTAATATCTTTCTACTTGAAGAATGAGCCCAGGGAGAAGAAGCAAGGTCAACTGTACACTGAAGTAGTGAGATACAATAGCCACCAGGCACAGCTGAAGTCACACAGCAATACTTTTGCCTTCTTTTTCACCACCCCCCAATCCCAAAATTCTTGCTTAAGCAAAATTAAGTATTGGGGCAGAGACAAATTCATATTTATGATCCTTGATTCGGAGGCAGAGTGAAGCAAACTGCAGGTGGAGCTGGCTGAAAATGAGCTGTTCTGGGCCTTAGAGATGTCATCAGTCCTGGGCCACAGTGTATGCACTCTGTTAGAGCTCCATGAGTGCTCTTGCAAGTGTGGTCACCTCTGGGCAACTTGTGAGTTGCAGAGCATCCTTAGGCAGTAGAAAGTGGGATGTTCAGGATCCCTGTACTTGTCCCGTACTTGGGAGAAAGAGTGCTTGGTAAACCAAGACAGCTCAAAATGAGGGATTCTCCTAAAAGCTGCTCCTTATGACATTTACTAAACCAAAAACCCCTTTCCCCATGCCACTGTCTAGATCTGAGTTGTGAAAGCACTGGGAAGAATGTCTGCACTTTCACTGGCAGGTCCTGGAGAAGGCAGTGTGAAATGAATTTAATGAATACCTGCATTTTTCACAGCTCTGGGAGGGACATCTCCATCTGGTGGCCAGGCCAGGGAAGAGAGGCTTACAGACCATGCCCCAGCTTGTCCAGTTCTGAGCATGACTGCTCTGCTCCAGGGGCTTTGGCTTCTCCAGCTGCACATCGGTGCAGCAACATTTCCCAAACTTCCAGGGGGTCCTGTTATGTCAGAGAAAGGCCTGGAGATTCTTGGCTGGACACTCCACTGTGAGCTACAGCCCAGATTCCACCCACTCAGCTCAGCCAGAGCAGGAGGGGATCAAATTGTCATCTCAGCATCTGGTTTGAATCCAGCGAGAGAGGTGCTGTGGTGTCACACACACGCACACACATACACACACACTCAAGGGTTTACAAGTATCAGGTTGTGGTGACATCCCAGTGGTTTCAGAAGGTGGAGGTGTGAGTGAAGGGAAAATCTGGCTGTCCATCAACTCCCAACTACTATTTACTTGGCTTTCCCTAATAATAGGTATGGAAAGTAATAGCAAGCAATGCCAACATCAATGTCTTTATCTCCTCAGCATCCCTAAGAGGCAGGGCAGTGTTGTCAGTCTCACTCTACAGCTGGAGAAGCAAAGGCCAAGAGTAGCCAAAGGGAGCCAACTCAAATCCTAGGCAGGACAGAGGCAGAGTGAGGAGGAAAAGTAGGTCCTCCACCATTCAGCACAGCCACTTGCTGACTCCTCACCTACTGACTCTGAGCCTGGCAGTGTTCAGAGCAAAGCTACAGCCCAGTACAAGCACTGTAACACAGCTTAATTCTCCAAGCTTTGAGTAAAGAGGTATCTCAGCCAGGGGACACACTCAGATACCTCGACAGGAGAGCTTTGTGTTGTCACCAAGTACAATGATGAATTACCTGCTGGAAGGCAGAAATTCATCCTGCATGGCAGATGGGGAGCAAGCCATAAAGATAGCTCACAGGAATATGGAGTGGGGCTGGGTCCTCCTGCTGAGCAGCCACATTGGACCTGCCACAAGGTCCTGGCCCCAAACTGAGCATTTTGAGGGGCAGCCAAAAGAGGAGTGTGGAAATGGATGGGAAGGTAGAGAAAATGGCAGGACTTCAGGCAATATAAGCAAACACATTTGGAATGGAAAAAGCAGCTCTAATTAAATGGAACTCTGAATTTCCCACTAGACACAGGGTATTAAAAATAATCCCAGCTGAATTTTAGCCACCTCTCTCACAGCATCTCCCAGCTGCTTCAAAAATAAACAGCTCTATCTGGGTGGAACTGCAGCCACGCATGATTTTGGGTTCCTAATCTGAGTGCAGAAATGGTGAATAGAGTTTCCCTGGGCCATCTGTCCAGGAGGGTGACACATGCAGTTTGTGACTGCAATGCAAACTGCCAAGTGGATAAGACACAGTGAAATGAAGCACAAGGAGAAGGGCTCTGACCACATTTTAAGAAGATTTAGCATAAGTTACATGCATTCCAGTGCCTATGGGACTCACTTTACCCTCTGGCTCTCCAAACCTGGGACAAAAGTTTAACAGGAGGGCATGGATTTCTCATGGAGCCAGAGGCAGCACAAGCTGCAGGCTCACTGGAAGACCCAGGACAGGTCAATGACCATGTTTAACCACAAACAGCTGTCACAGAATTTGCACCTCTCCTCTGGTGGAGGAGAGCTGCAAGTCTGGCAGCATGGGAGCTGGGGAACACAAAACTGAGCTTTTATGGCTGCCAGGGAATAGGACACAGTTTAAGGTGCAAAACCGTTCCTGACTGGCTCTTGGGTTTTAAGTGATTTATGTTGCAACTTCTACATTTTTAAGTTATCTGAAGTCGGTCAGGCAAAATCTCCTGCACCGGGCTCCACTGATCTTCAGACAGCAGAAAGCTTTTCATTTTTTAACAAATTTTCTCCCAGGGACTGCAAGACCTAATAGGCACCTGGCAATGACAAATGAGCCCATCCCTGGCTGGAATGCTGCTCTTTGTCAGTTGTCTTTGTCCCCCTCTCAGTCTAAAGACCAGGATCTCTTCCAACTTTGAACCCTGCCAACTCCTAACACTGTGCAGAAATCCCCAGGGGAGGCGGAAACCACTCTCTCCAGCAGACTCCAAGTCTCTAGCAAGTTCCGAATTTTTGAAGGTGTTAACCTTATTTGAAAGGGGAAGCAAGTAACAGGGCTAGTCCATGGCAAAAATAATCAGGCTGGGTGGGAATTAGAGCTCCTTTTGACGGGGCCACACAATCCGCTCAGCAACAAACCCTTTGTTAATCTCCCACCTATTTCCTGCTGCAGAATTCATTGTCGGGTGCTGCAAGAGGGAGGCAGCAGCCAGAGGCAGGCTTTCCCTTCCAGCCCAGCAAGGGCCACTGCACATCACACCACCCTGGAAAGCTCCTTTCTGAGGGACTTGGCCAAAGGACAGTTTCCAATTCTGGTTGCTCTATTTCAGGCAGAGCACGTACACGGGCTGGCTGCCTCATTGCAGACTTTTTACTCTCCTCAGATTCTATTGAGGCAAATTCTCATCAGCCTCCATCTTCTGGTACGTCATCCTTGGGGAGCAACTGGTGTGCTCAGCTGTGATGACACAACAGCCTGTGCCCTGCTCAGCCCCTGGCAGTGTCCAAGGCAGTCTCTGCAGGGATGCAGCCTCATGCCCCCCCACCCCACCTGCCATGGGCTCAGGGGAGGCTCTCAGCCCAGGAACCCCCCAAAGCCATGTCCTTCCCAACCTGCCCATGTGCAGGGGGGAAGAGCAGCATGGCTGGGCACCTTCCTGCTCCCAGGAGAGGCTTCCCAGCATGGACATGGTGAGAACTCATCTGGGTAGGAAGACTCACCCAGCCAGACTCACAGCACCCGCCTGGCACAGCTCCTCCTCAGTAATTTTAGAAATGTCTTTCTGGCATGAGTGAGAAGCTTTTCATAGAGGGCGCACAGGGCATGGGAACAAAGAAGGCATGCACAAGAGAGAGCCTCAGGCAGTGCTAGACAAGGGGTTCAGAGCATGTGACAGAAATTCAAAATCTTGTGCTGGAGACTTCACAAAGCAGCAGCAAACCATCATTAACAATCAGCTCCTTCCAGTCCAAGGCCTCACATGTTCTCCTGAGGCTGTCACTCCTGCCAACTGCATTCTGGTGTGACAAATCCAAATTTTTAACATACCAGCGTGCTTTCCCCACCTTTCCTATACGGATTGCTCATTGTTCCCTCACTCCTCACAGCTGGCAATTGCTCCTTGCAATGTAGATGTTAAAGAGTCACAGGTTTCCTGAAAACTGCAGCACGGGCTGTGAAACTAAACAACACGTGCTCTACAATAAGTCATAAAGCATGTGTGAAAAATAGCCAACACAGAAGCTGTCATGGAAACCAATGCTGCAAGAGAGCACACACAGCCACAGAGCTCTCATTAAAGGCTGCAAAGTTGAACACAAATGCTAATCACTAAGGCAGAATATATTAAATTTACCATCATGCCCCATTCAGTCTTTACAGCAAGTCAGCTGAAAAGTACAACCATTTCCTCTGGCAGTGCTGGATGGTAGTTAGTCGTAATTAAATTACCAGAGATCTTCTCACAGAGAAATTCTTTTCATCTTGTGTACCCCAGAAACTGTTTTTACTGACTAGGGACTGATTTTTCTCCTGGGGAGCAAGTCTATTTAAAATAGGCTATACACATTTCTCCAGCTTGGGCTTTATTCTCCTACCAGCCCCCTGAGCAACAATACCCTGCAACCAAGAAAAAGCCCAGGCTGGAAAAAGAAAGGGGGTGAGACCAGATTAAGCTGTTCAAGCAAGATAAACAGACTGAAAACTACACAATACCCTGTAAGTATTACAGGCACACCGTGATCAAACCTGTGGTTCTTAGATAGCAGCTAGAAGGAAGTTACTGACCTAAAAATACTCACAGATACAGGTACCTGTGAAGTGCAGGTAGAGAAGAGGTAGAGGAACCTCTGTTCCTCTGTTGAGGATAAACATTCCCAGCCTGGCACGATTCTCAGGTGGCTGGGCTTCAGATGTGGGTGTTGCACGTCCTGCTGTGATGGGGACACACCAGAATTCATCCCTGACAGCAGCATTTACAGCCAAGAGCAGTCTGGTGTGGTCCAGATGGAAGTGCAGGATTCTACTTTTCCCCTCTACCACTTTGTTAGAAATATCTTGATATATCCAAGGGCCAGAGTTGTGCATTTAAGTGTATTTTTCGTGCTCTCTCTCAGGGCCTGGTCTTTATCTCAGTGACTTCAGAAAGTTTCACAATTGCAGTGGTTCAGGCTCTGAGGAAAGCCAGCTTTTTCTGCTGACTCTACAAACATATTACAAGGCTTTTACTGACCTATAAAGGAAGCGTCTAGGGCAGAGTTGTCAAAAATAGGGCACCAGCAAACTTATTTCACCTTATTTTTAATCCACTCAAATACCATAGGTTGGAAAGTTCATCTGGTGCTCAAATGTTTATAAGGATCTTATTTTGCTCAAGAGGCTGTAGAAAGAGAAAGGGTGGAGGAGAAAATAAAATCCTTATGAAGAAAAATTAGGACTGGTTGAAAATTCCTGATGAAGAAAAATTGGGACTGTTGAAAAAAAATTGTCAGAATTCTTTTTCTGGGCAGAAGTCAGGTCCTTGAGTAAATTAAATGTTTAGAGCATATGAAAAATGTGTATTTTCTGTAGCAAATGGAGAGTTTTTCATAACCTTTTGACTGAAAAGTATTGTGATTCTGCCAGATGCTCCTGGTTAACTTTCTTGGCTTATAGGTGAAAAGTTGCCTTGTTCCACAGGGAAATGCAAGAGGAAGAGGTAGGGTCAGGTAGGAAGTGTCCAGTTACAGTTCTAGAAAAAGAGATTTTAAAATAAACTAGAGAATGATACTAAATGAGAAAGAAAAAAGAACCGTGAAAAGCAGATGAGACAAGAAAAGGTAAAATGAAAGCCTTGGTTCAGATTTAATAATGCACATAAGAAGGACAAAGTCAGTGCTCTTCTATTGCAGGAGTCAGAATGAGGTCTTTGGCCAAGACTAGGGCCTCTTCCACTGCCTTCTTTAATGACAAGATCACAAACTGTTTTTCCTGCAGTCTTGCTCACTGCACATACCTTTTTATTACACTCCACCATATCAAACTACAATATGCACATTTTTTATGACACATAAAAGGTGCAAGCCTAGCTAACACAGATGGCTACATGACAGTCATGATGGGAAAAGGACAATATTTGCCATTAAACAAAGAGCCTTCAGTACTTAAATATTGAAGTGTGACACAAGATCAAGCTGCAGCTCATCAGATTGGGTGTAGCTTTCCTTCAGACTCACTGAAAACCGAAGTTTTGCTGCTGACCCCACGTCAGCCTAGGCTTGCTTCTTAAAATGAAGGATGTCAGTGCTCTGGCTCCAAAGAAGGCATAATCTCTTCACTTGCTCCTTCCTCACATGGCAAGGAGGTGACTGTATTTATGACATTTCCCATTTAAAGTTAAAATTATTCTACTGATGCTGCCAGAAGTATGTAGAAGAAATTACATTAGCTCTACTATGTCAATACAATGGAACAAATTTACACCACTAGAACTTGTGACCCAAACAGACACACACCTTAGCATTTTTTTTCTAGGAGATAGACCCCAGAAATGCCAGTTTTATCTCCCAAGCTTGACAAAAGCAGCTTAAAGCTTTTCCCATCACACTCAAACGGAGAGCTGATAAGGCTGAAAATCCAGAAATTGCTTACTTGAGTCCCTTTCAAGCTGACCTTCTGCCCTGAAAGCCTAAAACTCCTCACCAACAGCTATATTTAGGCAACTAAAGGGCTGGAACATCTGGGAATAATAACAGCAGTCACACTTGGAAATGGCATTTATATACCATTGTCTAGAAAACAGCACTACGCTTCAATTGCTTCCCAAAGTCCACTAGGTAGATTTCAGACTGGAAAATTACCTGCTAGACAATCTGTGCATCACCAGAGGTGATGAGTGATAATCACATGTAGGAATAGCCCAGTTACTTAAAAAGAATATAAAAATATTAAAACAAAGCTCAGCAGTGTGTCCTGGCAAAAAAAAAAAATAAAATAAACAAACAAACAAAAAAAAAAAAAAAAAACCACCAAAAAACCACAAAAAAAAACCCAAAAAAAAAAACCAAAACAAAACAAAAAAAAAACCCACCTTTAAAAGTTTTCCAAACTTTCTTCAATCAGAAAGTTTTTCATGACCTCTTAGAGGTGTATTTCAGCATTGCACTTCCAGCACTGAAAATGCAAAGCCATCACAAACTGACCAACGTCTGAGAAAGAGGAAATCAAACTGATGGGTATTTTCACCTCCCAAGCTGAGCAGCATGTGAAAAGACAAACAAGCAGCCTTCAGGATCTCACAGTGATTTCTTTTGATTGCTTCCTTTTAAAGGGGGTTGCAAAGCTAAATGGAGCTCTGGGTCAATATTAGCAGCATTAGTTGTTTGTCCAGCCTGCTCTTCATCACAGCTTGCCTGGGGCTATTCATGTCCAACACTTAAGTAAGCAAAATGACTAATCTCAGGTAAAAATTCTTTGCAGATATCCAGAATTCTGTTGGTTAAACCTTGAGTCCTTGAGAATCCCTAAATGCTCTGGTAGTGTTGGAAAATAACTAACAAGTCTACTTCATACAGCCACTAGAGCAGGAGCAAATGTGGGATCTCGCCTGTCCTGATGCAGGACTGTGAGCTGGATGCAGACATTAGCTGTTGAAAAGTCCTCTCTGCTAAATTGCCCTGCACCAGGAATGGGTGATGGTTGGAGCCAGGGGCTAAGCTTGCAGTGAAGTGCAAAAATGGCAGGCTACAATTACTCACATGGGGGTGAACAGCTGTACCTGCAGACACAGCCAGGGCAATCCAGGCAGTTTTAGTGTGATGGACTGAGCCTAGCAAATATCTTCATGCTGTGAGCAAGAGGTGAGGTACAGACAGGCAAGAACTCATTTGCATCTGGATATATCAGGACACTGAGATGTGTCACACTGACACACGAGGCAAATAACTTCCCATGGAGGAGATATCCTGATTTACATCTCTGGCTCTGCCTGCTTGCAGTCACAGCAGCTCCATGTGATTATTACATGCTTGTTACTCTAGTACTAATTCCTGGACTACTAGGAGCATCCTAAATTTGGCAGTACACCATTAACACAGGCAGCAAACAGTGTAAGATTATGGGACTTGGTAGCATTTGCAAAAGTCATCACACAGGCACATACCAACCCCTACCACAGCTGAAAGCAAAGGCTCCTAATCAACAGTATGTCCACTCTGAGTGCTGAGATCAATGTCAAGGACACTCTGAAGCTGTGATCCTGTGATCATCTGAGTTGCAAACCCCCTCACCCTCTGTCGCCATCATCCAATGCAGTTTTGTTGAACCCTCACATGTGGAGTCAACACCATCCTGTCCTCATCCTTTCTACTGGGTATTTGGTCAGCATTAAAGGATGTCACCCAAGAAGATCCCATGAAACTCCCACTGCCCTGGCACCACACCTAGTCTTCAACCTCCTCTTGCAAGCCTGCAAGGGAATGTAAAATGCTGTTTTAGATAAGATTGTTTCTCTGAAGGGAGCTCTGAAATATTTTTATTTGCTTGAAGCTTAAAAAAACTACCAGAAAAGCTGTGCACTGCAAGGTGCACAGCCTGCAGAGGAAAGGCACATCACATATTACTGAGCTGGTAGATCCAGGTCCATCCAGCAAGATTTGGGCATCTGCTGTGTCACAGTTCCTCTTCAGCTCTCCTGGGTGACTGTACAGTGTCTGTGTGCTTGCTCCATGCTTTGCATGCTGAGGTCAAACTGAATTCCCACTGCCTCTCTCATTTCGGCTCTAGGCTCACTTAAAAACCCAAAGCTATATCATGTAGCATGCATTCTTTAATTTTAAAATTAACTTCTGAGGGGACAAAAGGTGAAATAAAGTAGGGAAGTAGGACAGGGGAAGGCAAAGGAAATTGCTTTACAGAAACACATTTTATTAATTTTGGTACTGTCTCCTTTTCAGCTGGCCAAATAATTGTTAAGGCTGTTTCAAGTCCTGCAGAGGAGTTTGTGGAGACTGGAGTGATATGCACTTGTCACGACTCAGTCAGTCAATTTAAGGTTCCCATGCATCAGCCTCTGAGCCAGCAGGGCATTTCATGACTCCACTAACAAAACCAATAATTAGAATTACAGAGAGTGACAGCTATGGAAAATAAACAGCAACAAAGATTAAAGACTCCAAAGCTGCCCAACCAATGGGAACTAAAGTTTATGTACTCAGTTTAAGAAAGACCTTGTAGAGCTCCCCTGTGGTCTTCTGGCAATTTGATTTAATTTAGTCTGTTCCTCCAACAAATAATTTTTAAATTAAAAGCGAGAGAGAAAAAAGAAACCAACCCAAACACTGCAGTGCATTTGTCCAGTGCTCAGACTTGGTTGATTACAGCTCTCTAGCTTCCAGGAAATCTTGGAAAGCTTTAAAAGCCAGATAACTGTTACTGGATCCACAAAATCTTTTTTTCTATGTTTCTCCCTTTACTTGACCCCAGCAGGGCTCAGCACATCAGACAGGGAGGGAGGAGTCCTCTGTCTCTGTATGAAGTGACCATAACCACACACAGCCAAGGTGTAGTACACAGGGCTCCATGCAGGTAGGGCAGGAGGAGCTGCTCCTGCTAGAGCCCCTGCACCATTATGAAGTAAGAGGATTTAAACACACACTTTCAACCCAAACAGTAGAGCCATTGTTAATTTTAGCATCTATTACACACAGGTCAACTAACAACACTGTTTTCTTCTGGACCTCTTCTTTGTGCACTTGGACTTTCCTTCCTCTGATCTACACAGCCTCTGACCAGGCAAGTCATCAGACATTTCTAAAGACTTACCTCTTCCTTTTCTTGGCTGACTTCCATAGCTGAAACCTTCACCTGCTCCTCTGCAGAGGTGTGTGTGCATCACTGCCCCATCCCAACACTCCTCTCCAGTTCTGGTCATGCTAAGGACAATCTGCAAAGGCAGCCACACAAACATCAGCTTTCCTCTGCTGCCCTGAGGGTACAGCCCTAACTCACCTTGCTCCAGCCCAAGACTGCAGCAATTTTAACACAGAGATATGCACTGCAATGTGCCAAAAGGGAATGAAAGTCAAAGAGGTAGAGTGAGCCAGGAAAGCAGATCCTATTCTGACACACGTACCAATCTCTGCAGCTGAACATCACACATTGCAGTAAGAAATGACATGTCTCCTGACACCTTCTCAGCCTGGAGGGTTACACTGCCAGAGTGCTGTTTCTTTTCTGAATCACAGAGCATTGTCATAGCTGAAGAGTGCCAAAATCAAGAAGAAAACACATGAGAAAAGTTACCAAAGCTTATAAGTTACCACATCTTATTTGGCAAGGATGTACAAACAAACAATGCTATGCTTTTAAAAAAAAAGTTTCCTTTTACCAGAAAAGACTACTGTTTAAACCACCACCAAGCAAATTCAGTAGCACAGTGATTGTAGAACTTTTCTGGGATTTTGATTTAATGAATAAAATATCTCAATAAACCAACACCATTTCATGAAACACCTGCTCTTGTCTGTTTTCTATACGAGTTCTGGCATGATTGACTCTTGCTTAGCATTGAAATCAGATGAAATCATAGCCCAAAGAATTAAAGTGAGATTTAAAGGGATGAGTTAACCAACACCATCAGAAACCCTAAATTCTCATTCAAGTCAACTTTGGTGGGCTACATGCCTCTTTGGGAGAAATTACCATATATTTGCAGCAAAGCACTTAAGAAATAATTTTTTATCCTTCCATTCATTTTTATCAGAAAACAACCAGACAATGAATGAGTTTCAGGTTTCAGTTCTTCCAAGTCACTTATCTTTTTCTATATTAACATGGAATAAAAAGAGAAGCAGTCATTTTTGCAGTATTTCAAGGGCTGCTTCATGCAGAAAAACCCATGCCAACATTTTGAGTCAATATTACAACAATCAAGTCCCTCACTATACTAATGATCTGCAAGTAAGTATCACTTTACATCCTCCTTCATATATTATCTCCCTTACACCTAATCAATGCCATTGTGATCTCAATGTGATTTGTAGAATCCCTTATTATTTGTTGGTGGGAGGGAAGGGTCCAGAGTCTTTGGGGACTCCTCCATAAGCCAAAAGAACACTCATCAATTGGTAACATTTAGAGCCTCTTGCAATCATTCTTTCCAAATTCCACTCTAATTGCTAGGCTGCCATGGACCACGCTGCGTGCCAGCAGTTCCCAGTAATAGGCTTCTTCACATCAGCACTGAAAGAGATCTGGCAGTAAGTGGTAGGTAGTGTCAGTGGCTTTCCTGAGTAATTTCCTGAGTTCCTACAGAAAATGAACCTGTAAGACAGCTGCTTTAGAGTTCAAGAGGCATAATCAGACACAGATGTGAAACAAGGGCAGCTCTTTGAGCGCAGTGAGAGGAATACATAATTGTGAACACACTGCTGCATTGGTGGCTAATTAGTTCCAATAAAATTGGGTGTGTGCTGTTTGTCAGGGCTCTGAAGTCATTAACTCCCAGAACACAGATAACAAAACACTGTGCCTGACCCACCTGTGATGTCATGAAGACAAATCTGCTCAGGTTGCGATTATTTTTTAAAGGTGTCTTATCAAAACAACTGTTCTATACACTCACTAGAAGTACTTCTACCACCCTTCCTAACTACAAGTCCCTCTCTGACCACTAGGCACAGCCCTGTCCTGCTCCTGAGATCTCTCTGGAAGTGCAAAGGCCAGTCAAAGCCAAAATATGCAAGCCTAAGGACAGGTTTTCTGAAAAGTCACCTGCCACCTCTTCTAGTGTGAGCACTGGAGAGTCAACTCTAAAAGCCTTGGAAGATGGAGCACCCACTGCTGAGCTCCAAGGAACTTTTGTAGAAGGCCAAGGAGCATTAATTTTTGAGGAAGCTGGATGCTCTAAAGTGAAGGCCACCCTTCAGAAGAGCAGTAGAAGAATGACTCAGATGCATCATCATCATACCTGGAACACTGCTGCTTCAGAAAGAACCACTGTTTATGACTTCAGATGGAGTCTCTGCAAGCAATTCAAGGGGCTGAGATGTGCTACTAGAGTGTTGTAGTTTTTTCCACCAAGTTGATTGTTTCCAATGAGGTGTTTCTTATCTTACCTTTTTACCCCTTCACTCTTAATTAAAAGAGCTAAAATGTTATCTAAGCCTTGTTCCATCAAGAGGGAGAATCCCATTGATCACAAAGAAAAATGCATCAGTTTGTTTACAAGGACACATCACTGCTTTGACTCCAGCAGCATGAGATTGAAGTTGCATATATACTATTAACAGAATGGTTTACTCCTAGGAAAAAAATCCTGAATGAATCCTGTAACACTTCTTCTTTTTTGTGAATTTTAAAGGTAACTTCTTTGATATAATTTAATACAAATGATTCTTTCTTACTAAAATAACCGTTTTCTTGAATGATTACAGTGAATTTGTATTTGGAGAAGTGACAAATCTTACATGTTTTGCTCTAAGTGAGCGTATTTTTCTACAGCATTCCTCCTCCCTCCCTAAAAGAGGAAGCTTCTAAGTGCAAGGCGGGTTTTTTTTTGCCAGGCTTTTTATTCACCAAGCCAAGGCACTGCTCAGTCCCAGTATCCTGACCATCTGATCTTTTCACCATAGGGATAAATAGGAAGAGAACCTGCTGGCCTTCTCTTTAATCAGTACTGCACTCCCTGAGAAGGCCAGAAGGCAGGCAGGGTCAGAAGAGAGAAGCTGTGGTCATTGCAGGTCATGGCTGTATTTGCTTTCTGGCTTCCTTCCAAAGCAATACCTTCTTTTGGATCAGAGTTTATTTTGCATTCTGAAAATATTCTCAACAACACCGTTTCCTTTTTCAAGTTATTTTTTGCCCAGCCCTTTGGGACCTCTGCTGCATGCTGGCCAGCACGTGTGCGTGAGCACATGCATGCCTGGCTCTCACACCACCACCCAGGGCAGCCCAGACCCTTCCCAACAGCTTCTGACCTCTGCAACCTCTAGTAAGTCCTGAGTGCTTACTCCATGCCAGGCAGCTGCAAACTGTGGCAATGGAAACAGCTACTGAGCCCATAAACCCAGATCTAAAGTGTGCCTTGCTCTCTCACTCAAAACTGCATCTTTTTTCTGAACATGGCAAACAGCTCAACCATGCCAACATCACATTGGGAAGTTGAATCATGCAGAACACCTCTCCAAGTGGTTGAAACAGAAGCAACCCTACCACCAATACTGGCAACATTTCAGCCAGGCCTGCCTGGCTTTCTGACACTGTTTTGGATTCACAGACACCTCATACATATCAGCCAAGGCCCTCTCCCAGAGGCCAGACTGTAGATACCATGAAAGCAGCTGCAGAGAGGAGCTACATTCCCATCTGGCATCCTCTGATCTGAGATCTCTAGTTCAGCTCTCCTAATCCTGCTCTTGCTAAAGCCAAAGAAGATCCAGTTTGCATAGTATTCCTTTCACTTCCAGTTCAGACACCAGACTTAGAAACAGTCTCAAATCTTCCAGATGACAGTGACATTGGGTCACAGCTGACCACTTCTCCATGTAGGAAGTGGAAGATTAAACGGCTCTCTGGTTCCCCCAGCAACAAAAACACAGGGTATTTCCTTCAGCCCCATGCTTCAGTTTCTCAGAGGATGTTTACCCACACGCTGCCAGAGCTGATGATGTACTGCAGGTTTGGAGACTTGTCATGAACCAGCCACAGGATAAATGGAGGAGCAGATTGCAACCGCATGGCGTTTCTGAAGGTGAAGAATGGCTCAGTGAGCAGGAGCAAAGGACGTTGATTAATCTTACTTAAAAATTACACAGCTTACTTGCCCCCACAGAGTATTTCTGTTGTACCAGAAAAATTGCAGCTTGAAACATATGAGACACCACATTCTGCATTTAGAAAAGGCTCTGTATTTTTTCAGCCACCATGGAGCTAGGTCAGGCAATGCTTTCCATGGATGCTGGACTGAATGTAAAAAGACAAGGCTGGTGATTTAGTCGCTGCCTTCTGAGCAATGACCTGTTCCCCTTTTAGAAAAGAAAGAGAAAAGCTGAGCTTGAGCCAGAAAACTTACAGTGATACAGTAAATTCTGACTCTAGTTTTTTGGGTCATGTTGCAGAGGTAGACAGGCCACTGTGGTACCTATTCAGTATCCTATTGCTGAAAAATGTTTTCTTGAACTTTAGATTTTCTGTTGGAAAACAATGCCAGTAGAATTGACCCTGAAGAAGAGGAGGGAAGCATGGAGGCAATCAAGAAGCATTACTTCAAAATATTCCCTGCAGAGATTTGGTTCCTCATACACCCCTTCTCCAACAGACCACAGTAACCTCCCAGCTGTCTCTTAATTGAAATAGAGGCAGTCTGAGCTGCACCTTCCCTTATCCTTCCCTATCTAAATGCCCTCTCTACAGCATAGCTAGGATATATTAATTTTTTCTTTATACCTCCCTGGTAGTTTGTGTGTCCAGCACTAATCTGAGTCACTGTACTGAAGGACAGCACAGACTCCTTCAACAGTTCAGGACACTTAGTGGTCTCTTCTTGTCTCACAGATGTCAATATCAGAGACCTTTCCCTGGACACAGCTCTCATCCCAGCCTGCTCTCAAATGCAGGTCATTCATATTTTATTTCTGCTCTCAACTGCAGGTCATTCATATTTTATTTCTGCTCTCAACTCTACCTTAAATACAAACTCTCATGCAAAATGATTTCCAAACAACTTTGAAGTACAACTAGGGCAAAGGCTATCAAGTGAATGTGCTCTGTTGTTTAGATGCTCAGAATGCCTCTGCTGAGGCAGACCAAAGGAAAAATTTCATCAAATGAGCCACACAGAATTACCACATCTCTTTGATGAGGCCATTCTTATCACAACAGGCAAATGTGATGAACAAATTTAGTTTCCTATGTGCATGGGCAGCTTCTATCAATACTAGAAATCATTTGATTTCTTTCCCAAAGAGTGGATGGACACTCTCCTTTATATCCAGACATCCAGTGAACACAGATATAATTTTTCAGTTTCTTTGTTGCCAATAGCTGAACTTCCAGATACTTGGGGAAAGAAAGAGATGTAAATATTTTAACTTTTTCCTTTGTCTGTACCCCTGGAAAGTCTGTGGTTCATTGGGTGGTTCAATACTGCAGGTTTAAGAATGAAAAAGTGTAATGAAGAGCCCTTTCACCCTTTCTTAGAATGTGACTTTTCTCAAGTAAGGTAAAGCAAATTTACACACACACTGCAGAAAACATCTCCCCCACCATGCAGAACTCCACAGATAAATGCCATGCCTCTTTCACTTCCCAGTCTTTCTGTCTTTGCCTTCACACCATACTGCACAAGGAGCAGCAGAAACAGCCACTACATGAGTAAAAGGATCACACTTCTACTCATGGCCTTATCTGGAGCAGCTGGGACTTCTCAGGATCTGAGGGACAGTGAGCTCCTTTTGTTTGATACCTATTTCTTGAGCTACCACTTCAAATATACAGTAGAAGGTGACCTTACTGTAAAAGCTCTTTTCCCACAGCACTCCTAAAGCTCTTCCACCTAGATTTATGTTCCTCCTGTTAAATAAACACAATGGCCTATACTGCTAATGGTGAATAAGCCATGGTTGGTTTGTGTTTCAGTAAAAGTTTAGCTCTTGACAAACAGAGGTGGTCAGATTATTACATATATTATGTGAACTGGAGAGTAATGCAATATTAAATGGTCTAATGAGCTGGAAGAAAGAAAGCTCTCCTTGACTATTGTTTTTGCAGGCCTACCAATATGTATAATTCATCCAAATAATTGGCAAATGGAAGATCCATAGCAGCCAAGTAATCCTGGCCATTCCCCACCTGCCTAGCAAAAAAAAAAAAAAAAAAAAAAAAAAAAAAAAAAAAAAAAAATCGATGATTAAACAAAATGTCTGAATCTGTTGATAGCAATAAAACCTTGTGAGTTGAGACAGGATCTGGGCTAGCAGAGTCCTTGGAGACCAGGAATGCTCTATGCTGGCTAGATCCCACCAGGACAAATTGTGGTTGGGCTGGCAAAACAAGTAGCTCCATTACCCTCAATGGAGATGCAGTGGCAGGAAATAAATTGCTGTTTTTAAATTATCTGCTGTTATTGCTTATGCACAGGTTTCTGGAAGGCAGAGTTCTATAGCCTTCTTGGCCATTCTGTGTCAGCCATCATGTGAATTTCTGTCAAGACTGAGGTTCATGAGAAGATGGATGTGCCCCCATGCCTCTGAAACCATATTCCAGCAAGAAGAGCTTTTAGACTGTTGAATTAGACATGAGAAAGAAGTATGTCAGAAAAACAGAAAACCACCCTGATTTCAGTGCAGCCTCCTTCTTATGGCTACCACCCACTCAGCTTCACAGAAATAAACATTGCAAAGTGGACACACAGCCTCCAGTACCCAGACACTGATGGGGTGCTCTGGGATGTATTAAACTTTCTGACACAGAACAGCAGCACCAGTGAACTTGTAAGGTAACAGAAAATATACACAGAGCTAAGCACTGGTCTCATGTGCTGCTAAGACAACCAGAGCTGGGGTTCCCTTTCTGGCATCAATCCAATACTTTTAAAAAATTCTGCTGTTAGATGCAACCCCAAGTCAGCTGTCAACACCCTCTGGCTTCTGGTCCTACACACTGCTGTTAACATCTGCCTCTGAGCAGATGATTTGAGCCTCCCCAGATTCTCTTGATTCTAGGTAGTGACCACCTTGTGCCTCAGACCAATGCACAGCTGCATTAATGGAAACACTAATGTGCAATTGCACCAAGGGCAGGTTTTACCATTAGCAAGGATCTGTGCTTTACATTCTTCCAGGATATGTTACTGATGCTCCCTAACATGGAGACCATAACACAAACAAGATCTGACAGTGTAGAAAATTTTCCATCTTCACCTCAATAAACTCATATTCTTGGTCCTTGAATCATTCAAATTACTTCTAGGACATCACCAAGTAACCAGTTTGATGCAAACTTTCTGGCCATGAAAGCAACTAGACAACATCCTGGAGAAAAAAAAAAATCAACAATAACCATTGGACTTCCTTGTGATTTATTACTTTTGCAAACATATGGAAACTAAGGTATAAATCTATGTGCTTCAACTGAGTTCATAATTTAACACAAGCAAAAAGAAGCAGAAACAGTCTTGCAAAACCCAAGACTGAGTATTCCTTATTGACTCTTGAGTTGGGTGAAGGGGAGGGGGGAAGCAGCAGTGTGTGTTTATCTGGCTTATAACAGCCACTGAAAAGCCCATTCCAAAAATATAATGGTGCAATCCAACCATCTCCATGTGCTCTCACACATGCTGTTCAAAGCAAGGCATTTCCCTGTTCTCAGCAGTGCATAACTGAGCTTTCACAGTGGAAGAAGAAAGCCATGGATTTGAAAAGCACTCTCAACATACATCAGCTTTCAAGAAAAATCAGCACAAGAAACCTCAAGCACCTCTCCCATAATTTGCAACTCTGTTCTCTCCACATCTGGTTTAATCTTGCTTTCGTTCCAACTTATTTCAAGTTAAGTCTCCTGGTTATTAACTAGAACAAATTGCTGTCATGTTCCCTTCAGTTCAGTAATCAGGGGAAGATTTTATATCCATAAAAATGCATTAGATGGTTGTGATAACGCTTTTGGGGGAAGGGGAGTTAATATGAAACGCCTGCCAGACTGAACACATCGGATACTTTCTCTTGAGCTAACACAGGAGGACATGCTCCACACCTCCAACAGAGTGACTCAAGTGAGTGCTGTCCACATAAACCCCCAGCAATGCATAAAGAAACGTCCTGTCATACTTTCGAGGTTTGCATTAAACAGGTCCTTCTGACAAGGAAGAGTAAAGGAAGGAAGTTGCAGCTCACATGCCCTTGATTATTAGTAAATCAAGAGTGCATTGGGAAGTTAATCTCAGATGTAGCATTTGCAGAGCATTGTCTTTGAAGGAATGCATCTCTCCCTTGTGATATACTGCCCTCCCACAGGCAGCTGTGAGTCCTTTAAAATACTCCTTTCCTAAGGGTGACATACACAGACAACAGTTAGCTGTTTGAAGCACATATTGGTGTGCTTAACACCAAGGTGGCAAAAAACCTACACCTGGGATGTGTCACACAACCATGTGCAAAACTGGAATCCAGGGACTGTTCCTATGGCATCCACGTGAGGTGGAATTCTGCTGTCAACCTCAGCGTGAACATCATTGCTGAAGGTTCTGACAGCAGTTCCCTCAGAGAACTAAATAGATTACTGGGCTCATTTTTGTTGAGAGTGAAAGGCTCCTGACACTCTCCACAGATAATTTTCACCAAGATTAGTGAACTGAACCAGGTCACAGATGAACCCAACAAACAGTAGAGTTGGCAGAAGTAACGAGAGGGAGGACACAACCAGAATCAAGAGCAAGAGACACACAGTTCTCAGCAAAAGTGTGTTAAACTAAATACTGTCAAACAAAACTTAACAAAATAAGGTAAAACTGAGAAGCAGTTGCATAACAACTGCAAACACCCAATCAGCAGCAGAGGGGTGCACAACAGCAGAGCTGCCAAAGAGTTTAAATCAGCTATGAAACTCTGTGTCCAATACAAGGGTCCCAAGTGCCAGGAAGGAGCTATCCTGCTCTGATCTAGCCACCACCTGGTTGTATTAGTTTGTCACAATGCAATTATTCAAGGCTTCAGGGAGTTTAAAAGCATGCTGTGTTCCTAGTTGATAGCATGTTTATGAACATGCTCTGTTCCTATTTGGCACTGGGTCATCACTGTATAATTTAAGAGTCACAAGCTGTCAGGCTGCCAGCAGCACACTGTACATGCAGCACGATGCGTTTTGTTGTTTCGCCATTGTTTAAGTTTATATAAAATCTTAATTGCGAATGGAAAAAAATCTGCCTAGTCAATCAGGCTGTTCTGAAGGGCTTCCAAAAGCCTGCTCTGAGTTTCATAATTGGGAAGTTCAACCCAGTCCAGCAAAGATTTACTGGAGTTAACAATAAGAAAGGACTTGCTTGAAACTGTTGCCAGACGCCAACTCAAGAGAGAAAATCAGCTGGAGAGCACCATCTATTGGCCAGAAAAGTGGCTGGATTGTCAATTTTTCACTTTTCAGACCCAAACCAAGGGCAGTCCCGGCTCTGCAGAGCAGGATGTGCCTGGTGCACTCAGTTCTGCAGGGACAGGGACACTCCAGCCAGGGCACACACAGACCCATCCAGGGACATCTTCTCCATGTGTTCAACAGAAAGTCTGGCTTGAGCCAGTGTGACCCAAGGGCAACTGCACAGCAGTCCCAGTTCTTTATTGCAATGCCATTTTCCTCCCCACCAATGACCTCTTGGTCTGGTGATTTCATGGCACAACCAAGCTACCAGTGTTTTCCGATTCTGTATTAGATAACACTGACCCCTTACCCAAAATTCCATCCCACAAATCAGCAGTGTCCCACACTGGTGAAACCAGTGTTAAACTGGCACCTGGTGGTTGTCTGTGCATGGCACAGAGTAAATTCATCAGTGCTTCAGCCTCTTTCTCTCCATGCACACAACAGCTTGTCCTGGGTGTATCTGCACAGAAGGGACAGGAGAGGGTTAGCTCACATCTGTGCCTTATTCCTGTGACACTGTCAGCAGCCCCATATATGACTGCTTTATCCAGAATGTATATGTTTCTGAGGATGTCTATTCCAAACTGGTTTTATCTTTAGGCTATCTCTATTTAGATGGCCAAGTTTAGATTTTGAGGACTGTCCCATGAATCCTACTTTTAACTGCAAAACACATCTCCCACGGGAACACTTTCATTAGAGCTGACTAACACTTTTGGCCACAGAAACAGGAAAGAAATCTTAAGTATCTTTTCAATACCTTTTGCTAATTGCCAGTTGTGTTTATTAGAGACACCATGAATGCACAAGAATTAAATTAATTCTGTCCTTTTGCCCAGGGAGGCTGACCCAAGTCACCTCCAAACTCTGTGGCACTGGCGCTTTCCTGGAAAAGCTCATTAGAAGTCAAACAGGTTGAAAGGTCCTGCTCAGTGTCTGCCTCCAGCAAAGCCAGGGGGACCTGGCTGTGTACAAACCTAAGAGAGGCTCAGAGCCCCACAGCAAAGACACTGCTGCAGGTAACCAAGATCAGTTTCCCAGAGCAAAGCCAGTGATTCAGGTCCTGACTGGACATGAGAAAGGCTCTGAACTGCCCGAGCAGTTCCTCCTGTGAGTCACAGGATGACCACTTCTATCACATGTGATCACTGAAGCACTTCCAGCTCCAGTAGTTTTCCAAAGACTTTTAGCAGAAGCTGCACAAAATTGGAAAAATAAAGCTTATTGGTCATAATTGTTAATTAACTTTCCCTGATATAGGAAGAAATTAAATAAACAGTATAGACTGTGTTTTTGTTCGAGCTAAAATTGAAGTTTCTGGAGAAACATAAAAGTTGCTCTGGTCAACCATAAGTATTTATTATATATTTTTTCTAGAAAAAAAATCTGTTAGTAGTTGTGTTTGAACTTTGTGGGTTTTTTTTTTTTTTTTTTTCCAGGAGGACAGCTAATTTTGGAGTGGGTACAAGTGTCAAACTTCAGAGCAACCAAAATCCAGATTCCAAGCAGAACATCTCAGCTCAAATCAAACACCGGATGAGAAAGTAAACCTGACAGTGGCAACAATTGCAGCCCCAAGGGCCTGGCCACCTTAGCAAATTTCCTGATTTAGAAGCACAGGAAACAATACAAAACTAACTGGATTTCATGGGTCCTCTTTTGTCAGGTCTCTTCCACATGATTGATCCCCATTCAAACTGGCACAGAACACAGTAGGGGATGTGGCAGTGCAGGAATGGAAAGGCAAGCCATGGTAAATTGCAACAAGTGTTAAAACAAATCAGCACAAATGAAGTGAACCCTACAGCAAATTTCTGCTATGGGGTAGAGAGGAGACAATTAAATCAGAAACAAAAGTTATGGCTGCAAATAACTTGACATAATTAGGAGAAAGATAAATCAGCCTGTAAATTACAGGCAAGGGAATGTCCAGCAAAAAGCACCCTGTCTGACTGCCTAAGTGGAATTCCACTGGGAGAAGGCCAGCAGGTCTGAGGTCTCAGAGCCCGGAGCACAAATTGGAAAATAATGAAGCTGGTCCACTGTGATTGCTGTAGAGGTGACAGCGCTGCAAAACAAAGGGATTGTGGAGACTGAGCCAGGGCACTGGGAGAGATCAGCTTGCACACACAGCAAGGGGTTGGGTTACATGTAATTGCTCCTGTGAAGAGTGGGTGGTTTGCAAGTGTTATGACAGCTGCAGAGCAGAGGATGTCTCTGCTATGAGACAACACAAAGCTAGACCAGAAAACAGGGAGGCAAAAGTCACCGAACTTTCTAACCCAGGGCAAGTACTCTGTCCCAAGGCACTTGCACTATGCAGGGACTCCAGGAGCAGGAAAGTTTATCAGCACTCACATTCATCCATTTGTTCCCTCCAAAGAGCACAGAGTGGCTCTACAAAGACTAAGAAATAAACTTCAGGGTATCTAACAGGTCCCTTCACTGCACAAATCCATGTGTTAGCCATATGAGTGGGACTTTCTTCTCACAACTTGGCAAGGCAGGGCTGGGCGATGGTGATTTTTCAATCCAGACCTACCATATTTATCACACTTTCATCCTCATTACTAGAAGACAAAAAAGCTTTAACTGCATGTTAACTGCATGTTCTTAACATGACAGATTGTCTTGCCAATACAATGTGTATTTGGAAGTTCCTGGAACAGCACAGCCAATTAAAGCACCATTTTAACCTTTAAATGACTGATACACAACCTCATCTTTAACTCCATCTTTACATCTTCTATCTAGCAATGTATTTGGCAGCCAGTACCTCTTGTCTGTATTTTCTATTTAAAATACTTAATATGAATCAGTGAGCAGCAGACAGCTAGCACATTCCTACCCCAACAGCTCCCACACACACAAGAGCTCTCCTCAAGGCTTGCTGCTTTTATAAAGCTCTCTATCTGCATGCCAGTTTGGGTGCAGTGCTCACAAAGCATCCTCTTGTATCCAAATAAAGTGGGCACTGGTGCCTTGTAAATGCACACGCGGGGAGCGAGCCTGGCACTCTGCCACAGCCAGAACATGAGCAGGGCCCCAGGCTCAGGCTGGCCAGCTGGCTGGGGCTGCTCAGCCTGCTGGCACTGCCACTGGCTCATCTGCCAGCCCTGCTGCACCTTCCAGCTCTTCCCCATCTTGTAGGATCATGTGGGTGATGGTTTCTTCCTTACTGGCATCAGCATCCAAAACCCTTTTGAAATGCTTCACATGATAAGTTTGTGGTGCAAGCAGGGTGCTTTCCCCTTCTGATTTTATTCCACTGACTCCTATTTTTCCTGTACAGTCCTTGGTTTCTAAACTGTATTAGGGTACCATTTTGTTTTCCTGCTCTGGGGAAACTGGGAAGTGAAAAATGGATTTGAAAAACGGAAAATGTCCTGAAGTGTTAGACTTCCCTCTGCCAGAGAGAAGCAAATCAGCATGATAATCACAGAGGGCAAGACAAAACTCTATCTTAACAGATTGGTTTTGATACTGCAGTAACAAATGTTCTTCCACAGTGCTTTACATATCATACAAATGAAATGGAGACCCCTATCCACCCATGCTCCTGCCCTGGTGCCCAGCATTCTCAACATTTAACACACATTTGAGCACTTCAGCTGCTTGGCCAGCCTTTGTTCAGCCATGTCCTGAACCCTGCAGTCATTTCCCCAAGGATATAAGCCATTACAAACCATAATTGCAGAGCCCACTTTAGCTCAATCTGGACAGACCCAAGTGCTTTCAGCACAGAAGGTCTCTCATTTCAGTCCTAGGGGAATCTGCCTAGACAACCATGCCACAAAACTAATAGAGCCAGATTGTGCCTTGAAGGCTGGGGCCCATGTGGGAACACCACTGAGCTGCATGATCCAGGCAGAAGCTCGAAATGTGATTCTCCAGGAGGAAGTGCAGCCCTTCCATTGACTGACAGTCATCTATTCTATGCTGAAAGCATTGCCCCCTTTCTTATGACCAGTGAGGGTGCCTTGTGCCTGACAATTTCCCTAAGCTCTGAAAGTAAGACCAGTGGGAAAAAAGCAGTAAACAGATAATGACCTTTTATCTGTTCCATTCAAAATAATATTTTAAAAAAGCAAGACTAAGCATCTCTGTCTCATGTGCTGAAAGAATGCATTTTGGTTCTGCTGATGTCGAGATTTGTCCTTGATGCAAAGCAAGAACATGTCCAGTCCATCACAAAGTTTGACTGTGGCAGGAAATCTGGGAGTGAAACAGAGAATACTTCAGAAAACCCTCTTCTGTCCTTCACACTTCCCTGTCCTTGCAGAAAAGGCACACAGCTATCAGAGTGGATTGGTTTGCTGCACAGGGAGGGAAAGCAGCACACGCTGAGCCATCACTGCTCAGTGCACATGAAAAGAGACACTTCTGCATCAGGTCACTTCTGACACACTAGGGGAAGGCAAGGTGAGCTGGGAACCTGGGGGCCAGAACTGCACACTCAGGCACCCTCTGCTTCTTTCTCCCCAGCCCCTTATTATTCAGTAGCACAATAGTGGCTCACAAAAGCCCATTCGACCTTCACTGAGGAAAAAATTATCTTGCCTCTGATTTAACAGATCTAGCATTTTCAGCAGAGAGAGGCTCTTTGGCCTGTTGTCATTCCTTCTTAGTTCTCTGAGAGTTTACCTAAGAAAATGCTAAGAAATTCTGCCTTTCCACTGTAACCCAGTATGTACAAACCATATGCAGGACCTGACCCTGCTAAAAGCCACAGCCGCACTGTCAGTGATTTTACTTGGCCACGATTTCACACTTAGTTTTATATTGAAATCCCCTGCCCCCATTCTCTCCAGCACTTCCCAGTTATCCAAATCTACAGCACAATTTTCACAAAAGATTCTTTGTTATTTTCCTTTCCTGTAGTAGCACAAATTTAATATGCAACAACCTTGGCTTTTTTGATGTCAGATATGACTCATGAGATAGATACTGGCTTTACTGATTAATCTTACTTATGCACATGTCTTATTTCTCCCCTATGACTTGCCAAGAGCATTTATTTCTGCTACACTAGGAACAAAATCTCAGCTATGTCTCTGGAGCATTACATATTGCAGACTCTGTCTCTTTGGCCCCCTGCATTAATTTTCTTCAAATGACACCAAGGGGCCAATATGTTAAGTTTGCACTATTGGTCTGACAAAATTTTGGCTTCTATTTATAATCATTTGTATAAAAAGCATCAGTTTGGGTTAGCTTAGGCCTATTGTGGAGGGAATCATTCTAGCACAGATCATTCCAAAACTGCTTTCACTTTCTGTACTTGCTGAGGTTTGTGTTTTTGAGGCAGTGTAAATTGTGTCAGGGATACTGACAACTCTCTGACGAGCAGTTGGAGGTGTACACTGGAAGACTCTATTAATCCCAGCTTTGGTCTCCTGCCTTTTTTGAAAGGATTTCTTTATTGAATTAGATATTGATCCTACTCTAGTTATTGGAGTTGATTCACAGCTGCATGACTCTATGGCCTGCTGGCATAAACAGTCTAAAATCAGATGAATACTATGAGCAGCACAATACACAAGGTGCAACAAGGACAATTCCAATTACATACTAAGGATGGAGATACCTGAACTCCTCTGGACCTCTGCCCCAGTGTTTTACTTTACTGCTCTTTATCTTTCAGATACAAGAATCTAAGATTATTCCTCACGTGTTATTCTCTCAGGTCTGGGTATATCATGGTTGTGTGCAACTCATGCTACTGGCTTTCTGATGTTTCTTTAAGCTGACTTAACTGCAATAAATTTAGTGATCATTAAGTTCTTTGATATTTAGCCTAAACTTGGTGTTTGACATCGTTATAATGCTTTCACTTATAAATAAATGTTGCCCCCAGCAACTTTACAGAGAGAAGGATTATAAAACAGCACAGCTTTACCCAAAACATTCAGAGAACACAAAGGTTTTCCTAACAGTGATAGGTGGATCCCACACAATCAAAGGAATTCTCTCCTGTTCATTCCATGGTTTTTCCTGTATATGTTGAAAAAAAATCTTGCAAGCTTCCTTCTGGTGCAGGAGCTATCAGTTCCTGGATCTGCTAGCTCTGTCTGCTCATCTGGAAAGCAAACTGAACGCTGACAAGGTTGTATTGTGTCAGGAGTCTACACCCAGGGATCTTTTCTCCAGCCTCACTGGTGCATTGCATGGTGCAGCCATCTCCCCTCACCCAGCAGCTCTGGGAGGACCACGTTCCCTACACTGATACTGAGACACAGTAAGACAGACATTTCCAGGAGTATCACACATCCCACCCGACTGTGAGGGGAAAGCTGCACCGTGCCAACATGCCCATGCATGGAAAGGATGCAAAGCTTCTACTAGAAAAAAACTTGGGCTCTGTCAACCACTTCTTGATCAGTTGTCTTATTCTTGCAGAAAGATACAGGAATGAAGAAGTGTGCCAACATCCTGAATAGATTGGGCAGGGACATCCATTTTAATGCAGGACTTACTGGCTCACAGTTCCTAGTGTGTCCTGAAGGAAGGCATAGCAATACCTTTTGTAGATACCTAAACAAAGATATTGCTGCCCAACCACGTGGCAAAATACAAGCCAGAGCTCCTACATTCTAAAAGTATACACAGTATATTCTACACTGTAGCAAGCATTAAACTCAAAAAACCTAAGTTAAAAATATAGGACTATTCACTGAGGTATCTTGATCGGAAGTTTTGCCTCTTGAGCACTTCAAAACTAACTAAAAAATAAACCAATAAGAGAATTGATTGATTGATACTTGGGAAAAATTTATTTTATATATACAACAATAGAATATAGCTAATTATAACTATCCCTTGCAAAAAGAAACCAGCATGAATAGACTCCCAAATATCTCGTGTGTCCCTGTTTCTAGCTACATTCTGATCATATTTGTCAGCTTCTGGAATTTAGGAAATACAAGTTTTTACATGTGTTCTTATGAAAAGCCCAACAAACTTTTGCAGCCTTAACTTCATATTGTCATAATGAAAAGCATCTTAGCAGAGGTTTTACAGAGCCTGGATCTGCTCTAGTGCAGTCAAGGGAAGGTTGCTTATGGATTTCAACCTTTTGGGCTCAAATCTAAAAAAGTTCATTCACACAAAGGAGCTCAGTGAAGCCAAATAACAAGGCTTAGCCCAGGCTGCCCTGAGATATTTTATTACAGATGAAACCAATTCCCTTTGAAGATAAGGGAATGCTTTAGCCGATGGACTCTATTTTGCTTTTGGCAAGATGTATGTAAATCTGGAGTAATGCCATTAACTTCATAAAAACCTCACCCCAGATTTACAGTGATGTCACCAGGAGCAGGATCCAAGCCCTGGTTGATTGAAAAAGAATACCAAACACTTTAATTGAATGCAAACCTTAAAGTAACCAGTGTGAAGATATTTTCTCAATTGCACTTCTGATTATTGTTAATTTGTAGTGAGTTATTAATGTAAACATTGAAGTTGAAGAACTCACATAAATCAGTATAATTTATGAGAGGAATTGAGCATACCTAATTAACTCAAATTGTTGGTTATTAATTCTTATTTTTTCAAATCAAATAAGCAAGGCTCTTAATGCTATAGTCTGAGCCATAAAATAAAACTCAGTCTATTTTGACAACATAGAGATACTTGGGATTTAAAGCATAATTGAAAGCCCCACGTTTTCTTTAGTATAATTTTCCTCAACTTAAACACATTCAAAGGAGAATTAAGTTATTTTTTAGTTAGTCTCTCAGTGTTCTGCTTCCAAAATATGTTAATTTTGAATCAAAACAGCCCAAAAATATATATGGAAAAAGAAAACTTTAAGCAAAAAACCCACCATATTCTTCAAAATCTTTTCTTCTGATTTTTGGGACTTCTTTTTCCCCTATCACTCTTGATGCCAAAGCATTAAGCCAATGGTGAACAGGTTAGAGTCGTGCCATACTTTTAAATGATATTTCATATAACATTAGGAAATCATTTGAATTCCTGACAAAATCTACTTCTTCCTTTATACATGGTTAAGGCTCAGGGGGACCATTGTCATAATCTGGTCTGATCTTCTGCTAAACAGGCAGCCAAGCATTGAGAGGGAATATATTGTGTATATTGTTAGTAGCAAGACTGTACCTCCAGCCTGGACATGGAAAATTCCATAGTGTCACTTGGAAGCTTGCACTGTTCTTGTCATCTTGACCAGGCTTAATTGATGGAAATTATCTGTATTTATTCAGCCATCATAAGAAATTTAATGATACAGTGCTAGGATTATACAACAGCATAGATACCTCATGGATGACTTTGATCTTTTCACCCAGTCTAACTTGCATCCAGTAATGCCTACCATTAGATCACAACCTCTATAGGCATTGGATGGTGCCTTTAAAACCTCCCAATACACACAGTTAAACCCCTACACTGAGTAAGATCCCTCACTGATGCTCACCTTGGGTCATTCTGACACAGAAAGCAAGCTGTAAGGGCATTACTATTTCATCAGCAATGTCAGCAGCCAGAACATTTATCCAGACCCTATTTCATGTTCCAGCAGGCTCCTTGCCTCAGAAGATGTCACAGGGTCAGCAGAACAGATCTGGGTTTCCAAAAAGTCCAGAGATGTGAAGAACACCAACCTAAGAATAAGACACAGAGAGGTGGTAAGGCACATGGTACCACAGGCAACAGCAAGCCACTGCAAAGCAGAAAGAGGAAAGACATTTTCATGTCATTCTGAGCATTTATACTCAGGATCTAGTATGCAATCCCAAGATTTACAATAGGCTAATCAGCTTCTTCATCTCATCTTTCTACTTCTCACCTCATGCCCCCTGGATCTATTTAAAACAGTCCAGTTAAAATTATTTTCTTGGCCTGGTACCTGACCACGTCATGTAAACCAAATCTCAGCCAGAGGCAAATCCAATTCAGCCTGTGGTTCAGGTTTGGGTTCAAATCAAAAGAATGTTTGTGAATTGAGTAGATGGAACATTAACAAGCAACAACAATATAATAGCCTATAATAATAAGTTTACTTTGCAAAAATGGAGTCACTGATAAGTCAAAAGAGGAAACTGATCCCCTGGGTGATATGGTAGTGGGATTAATATGGTATGAACACAGTTAGATCTTCAGAGACATGCAAACCTATCCAAAATGCACTAGGGTTTCTTTGGCTACCAAGCTTCCAACTTTGACTCCATCCTAATAAAAATCAGAGTTGTATATATAATTTTATTTTCCCCCAACTTATATAAATTTATTTCAACAATTTAAAGAGCAAAACCTTCCCAAACTACCAAAGTCTGGGGGCCTCTATTTTTGCAGCTCTAACAATTTTACTAAGACATCTCCTACTCTGACATTTTAATTATTCACAGCACCAGTGCACTACAAGTGAAACATGCTGTGTATTCTCCATTCACTCATTCATTAGTTTTAATTAAACCCTCTAATTTTATTTATGCTGTCATGGACTGATTAACAATTTGCAGCACAAACCAGGAAGTTTTAAACAGCACCTTGAGAAATCTTCCTTGCTTTAAACAGGGATCTGCTATAATAACTACAAATCTGCTGGATTATGTTCTGAAAGGCAAAAGGAACTACATCAGCAGCTTTCACAATGAATTTTTTTTTAGCTGTTTAACAAACCATATTTCAAGGCCTTTGGTGAGAAACACAGATGATGAGGATCCAAGGGATTCAACAGAATAAAACTGCAGATAGACACTGTGAAAGTTCCTTTATTAGAAAAAATCCAGGGCTGAGATGGAGCAGCATGATGCAATAGGAACAGAGTACCAAGTCCTACTCCAGCAGAGACTCAGGACTCTTTAAGTGCTGCCAAAAGGACAAGAGGAACTTGTTAAAGGATAAATTAATGGAACAGCTTAATAACGCTAAACAGAGTCTTTATGGCTGTAATTTACACATTTTATTATTCCTTTACATTCCTGTTATCCATTTGAAGCGTCTGTAACTTGCACCTTCTGACAATAGACTGTCTCTCAAGACGTCCATCTCAGTGATCTTTGAGCACCTGAATTCATCAGCATGTGTGCTAAACCTCAAAATACAAAGGTTTAAGTTCACTCAAAGCAATCACCTATTTATCTATGCAGTGTCCTTCTCAGGAATTAATTTTGGTCCCTAGATTTCACAAGAGGCCTTCCCTCACTCTTCACATCTGTTGTTTCCTCTCTGGTCCCCATCTACACATCACCTTCTCACACTTCTGTCCCCACCTGCACATCTCAGCTCTGCCTCTCTTGCTCCTACAGCAGTGTTCCAATCCCTCACCTGATTGGAAGTTTACCTCAGACCACTTTTTCCACCTTTGCTGTTAGGTGTAGCTGTGCTCACCAACTGAGTCAAGGCAGATAAAATTCCAGGAGAATAAGTAAGTGTCTCTGCTGAACAGGACAGATTGAAAGCTTTGGGGAGGATACCCAGAGCTCCTGGGCCCTTTCTTTCACACTGTTTTCCTTCTCAGCTCTCTGCTCAGTACAATATATGGTATATACAACTCTTGAGTTACTGCCAACTGCTGTGGATCCCAAAAATAACTATTCCCATTCTTCTATGGTCTTTTTGTGCAATGTAGAAAAATGCAGTTTACAGGCATTGAAGTCTACCATGAATCAGGGAGCTGTGCACTACCTCCCATTTTTATGGCACAGGATCCATGCTGCAACAGAATAAGCTCATGGAGTAAAGAGGGAGAAGGAAAATTTCTTCAGGGACAGCAACCATTCCCACATAGCCACCATCATGAAGCCAATCCCTATTACTTTGCTTGTATGCTTGAAATTAGGGAGAATTGAATACAGAGTGAAACACTGACATTTCATCTTCCTGACCTCTGCCCTGAGTACAGACTGAGGTGAGACAGCAAAATCGGTTTGAGTGTGTCAGTCTGAACTAAAACCAACACAATTCTTTATTTATTGGCACACCCTTCAGAATCTGGTCACACAACAATTCAGCAATGGGCTATTTATAGAGGCTGCACTACCTCCAGGCCTGGAGCAAAGCACTGTCCCAGGAGAGCCCAGCTAAGACAAAGCACAGCAGCGCAGGCTGAATCTGCCTACCTCATCAGGAGGCTTGGATTTCACTCTGGCCAAGAGCATTCTCAGCAACAAATGAGGCCTCCCATAATGTATTCCAATAAAAACAGAGGCTTTAAAAAGAAATCAATGTTTTGTTCCCTTCCAAGACATATAAATCATTTTAAATTGTGCTATTGTGGAAGCATTTGTGATTTCTTTTAGGCGATGCCTCCCTCTAGTGTTAAAGCCAGCAGGTGGCCACCAGGTCTCTGTAATCCCAAGTTTGAGGAGGTGAAAGATTTTCAAGAACTCAAATATTTATTATGCTTCTCTTCCTGGCACTATTGACAGCTCAACCATGGCCTGTGCAGGACTCAGCCAGCAAGCTCTAGGGATCATCATAGGTGCCAGTAGTCATTGCAAGGAGACTACACAAGTCAGCAGCAGGGGAAAAGCAGCAGCCCTTGGGTGTCTGGGTAAGACAGCAGATAGAAGATGGCAGAAGATCCTGGTTCTGGGATGCAAAGCCAGAGCATCATCCTAACTTTTCAGTGAACGACTATGAACTATACGAAATGCGAAAGGCTGGCTTGAAAAGTTAATAAACACCCAGGTTTGTCTTCCCTCTTTGCCTGCAGAAGAGTGATGCCAACAACCTACTACATGCTTACTCAATTCTTAAAATTTCTGTAATTTTTTTTTCTCCTTTGTATACAGGGCCTTAAAAATGTTGTGCACACACACCTGTGAAAGATACATAGCAAAGACACACACGAAGCAACAATCTGGCTGCAGGCTCAGAAAAAGGCCTCTAACAAGATGCAAGAGATTCACCTAGAAAGTCACTTTTTAATTCCTTTGGTGAAAAATACAGCCCAAATAACCACATGGAGATTTCCTTAAAAAATTGTATTATCAAGAACTTCCTTACATGTGAGCTGCTGTCTAGTAATATTTGTTGGAAGTACAAAGGTGAGCAATCTAACCACAGAAAAGCAATTCACTTCTGGAATTTGTTCCCATTTGCAGTCATTAGTTTTCCAACCTAGTAGTGCATTAGGAGTAGATTTCTGCATTTAATTTCTTAAATGCACCACAGCAGGGAGAGTGAGGGAAGAAAAAAAAAACAATTTTATTTCTCTGCAATATAAAGAGTAACATTTATTGCTTGCCAACTACACAATTATTTTCAAAGAGCTTAGCATCTCTCTTAGGTTGATATATTGGCTTTATTACACTGCCATGGCTCTGAGAGATACTTGCCACTCAACTCGTTGGTACAAAGAGATACAGATGCTTTATTGCTGTGGATGGAATTCCCATTTCTGCCAATGCTGCTGGCAGTTCTGTGCCCTCCTGAGAAGTAATGCAGCCCTTAAATCATTTATTATCTATTCTCATCACAACTTCACAGTTTGGGCATTTTGTTTTAAAAGTATCAGTGTGCCTCAGTGTATAGCATTTTCACCACCAGCACAGAAATCTCCTAGGGTGTTGGATGAGACCCACAGTTGATACTGCATCAGGAAAGGATCAAAAATAATAGAGAAGCTAAACTGATATGAATTAAAATCTGCTACTGCCATCTGTTTTTCAGCAGAACAGTGCTGCCTGTGGGCACTAAGACACTCCATACCTGACTAACTGACCCCTCTAGAATAATGCTGGGATTTTCAGCTTCTAAGTTGGCCTCAGGCAGGACAAGTGTAGCCAGTTGATCAGCTCAGCCACAAAAGCAGTTATTTCTAGGAACAGCAATAGAATAGGGAAGCACATAAGGCTTAGGAAGTTTTAGGTGAAATTTCAGGTGTCCATCCCATTTCAGGACTCTAAGCAGGTAAGGGAAAGTTTATTCTTCTGAAATTCAGCCTCAAGATTTTACAAAGTTGTGACTAATTCTAAAATTCCATTGAAGTCTTTCCTTTCTCAGTGTTTAACAGACCAGCCTCTCTTTTCAGGACATGACATTTTATCTAAAGCTAATGTGTTTCAGGCTACATGAAAGATAGCTAGAAGGATCAGTCCTTGGAACAATCTACCAAGACATGTACTGGATTTTTTCCTTTCTCAGTGTTTAACAGACCAGCCTCTCTTTTCAGGACATGACATTTTATCTAAAGCTAATGTGTTTCAGGCTACATGAAAGATAGCTAGAAGGATCAGTCCTTGGAACAATCTACCAAGACATGTACTGGATTTTCTACTGTGCAGTGTATTTAAATCAAAATATGATATCCTGCCAAGCCCTCTGTGTCACCTCATCTCCAAGACTCAGGTCTGATGTAGAAGTTACTGAGTGAGTGTTTTTAGTGCCACACAGGAGGTCAGAAAGAATGATCTAATGGTCCTGTCTGGTCTTAAGCTCTATGAATAAATGAAAATCTTAGGCATAAGCACTTTGGGACAAAGGAACATCTTTAAATATTTAGCAAAGCTCTGCATCCACTGGGACAGCTCCACAAAGAAAAGTGGCAGTCACATGCCTTGAGGCTCAGCCATCCCAGGTCACCTTAATGCATGTAAACACTGGTGTGATGAGAGCTCAAAGATGCTCAAATCCTGTACTCACTTAACTCTGAAAATGTACTGATTTGGATTAGTTTTTTCTTAGACATCAGTCTAAGCCTTTCTGTGTGGTTGCTCCATTGTTATCAGTAATAATCCACATACAGCATTCCCTCAGAAGAAAATCTATAAATATATTGTCACAAAGTCCTTCCTTGGCCCCCAGTATGTCAAAATACATACCAAAATCTATGGAGAAAAGGCCTACTTGAAAAGCAAGAATGGAGATTTGGCCAACTGCCAGCAGGTCACACCTTGACAGCACAAGCAGGCTCTCAAGCACAAAGGGCTTGGGAGGATCATCTCCTGCTAAGAGCCAGCACTTAGACACAGTAACTTGCTACTGCTTATACTGGGTGCATCCCTGGGATGTGTTTACCATAGTTATAGGCATATCTTTAGAGCAGGAAACTGGAAAATTTATGGACTAAAAATTAAATCACTGTCCCTTTCCCCCTAATCACTGACCATAATTTACATAACCTAATTTTTCATTACATAATTCAGAGTCACATAAACAAATTGCTTCCCTCCCAAGTTGTTATTCTATTTAGATTCCAGGGGAGTTTATTTAGTTTTTTCACATCCCTCCAGATCCAACAGCTGAGCTTTGAGCTGTTGCTTCACATGATCTGCCAGGATCTTTTCCAGAAACCCCACAAGGCCAATCCTATGGGAAGATACACAGTTTAACTTCCCAGTCTTGCTAGTTCAAGTATAGTATCTGCATATAAAAACTTGCCAAAACCAGCTCCAGCTGTTGTCATCACTAATGCTTGCACACAGGGGGAGTGAAGACTGTGGCTGTGTTACAGCATTTTTAAAAAAAACTAATCAAACAAGCAGAACCTGTCATGCCATGAAACCACACTGCCAGTGGTTTAGTAGAGAAGCTGCACTGCAGCAAGCAATCTACATATAGAAAAATAAAAAACAGGAAAACAAAATGAACATAAATGCAATGAAATACTTCAGCAAAAGATAAACATGCATGCATACATGCTATATGAAAATATCAGAAGCCATATGCATATGTAGCCAAAGCCAGAACTGAAATTTTGGTTCATTAGAAGATAATTTTCTGTGTGAAAATGACTGCACTGAAAATACAACTTCAAATACATTCTGTCTTATAATACAGATTTTGTACTTTTACCATTTTTGCAGTGGACTGTTCCAGGTAATAGGTGAGCCTGAGTACAGAGGGAAATGATAGATTTCCCCTCCTTGGGTAAAAGTGTGTGTCAAGGTTGAAAAGTTAAAGAAAGGCATAGTGCTATAAATGCACCAAGAACAAGCTTTAAAAGCCTATGGGATCTCTCACTGCTTTGACCTGAATGGAGCAATATAGACTTTCAAATGCTGGAGGATCTGGTTCAGCAGACTTCAGTCAAACAGCCTCCCTTCACACAATCTGTGAGCCTGACCCAGTTTGCCCAGACTAGTTGTACAATTTGCTTTTTATTGATATGTCATTCCCAGAACCCATGGTGCTTCATGGACAGATGAAACATTGTCATGATGTCATGGTATCATGCCATTGATGAACCACCGAAAGCAACTCCCACATTTTTATATAATGGTATCAAAACACTCCCAGAAAGGCCATTTTCAGTCCCATATATGCCCTTATATACAGAGCACAACAGGGATCTTTATCAGCAAGCTCTGCCTGGGATCCTTGGAGTCAGTCAGGATATATCATAACTGCTTTGTTTTGCAAGTACCTGCTTTGAGGCAATAATATTTAATGTTGGATTACAGCCCTTCTTCTGATCTTAGCAGTCACCACCTCTGACATTAGTGATCTCTTAACCCATGGAAGTCTGCTAACATGTAGGAAAATCTTCCATTTCCTCCTGGGCTTAGGAAAGAAGCATCCTGTCCTGTGATAACTTTTCTCCTACCTAATAATACACAGCCCTTTTTTCTGCTCACAGGACAACTTATCTTTTGACCATCATTAATCAGTTTCTGGAAAATTGAGCATATCCTTCCATACCATAGTTTAGTTTTGACAATAATTTGACACTGCTCTGTCCTTAAATGTCCCTGGCTGGTGCCTTTCTCAGTCTGCTGAAAGACTTTGCACTTCACCTTTTAAATTGTTTCAGATGGTACAAAACATCATTCTTTCTACTTGGCAATGAAGATTTTAAAAGGCTTCCTCATTGTAGTCACTGAATGCTAAAGGATACTTGCTGTAATAGTGTATTTCAGAGCAAAGGAAACAAACAAGGTATTATTAACATAGTACTGCTTTATTTGCTTGATGACCTTTCAGATCCAGGTCTTAAATGTTGTTAGAGAACCCATCCTGTGTTTTCCTGAGACATTACACGGCAGGAATAAGGTAATGAAAAAGAAGGTACATCTTTAGTCAAAGACTTGAAATTCTAGTTCAGAATAAAGCCGGGGAAAAGCCATCAACATTTATGGGAATTGTTCATTAATATCTACGTGTTCTGCTATATATTTATCCTCTCACAGTTGGACCAAAGCTGCCGGCAAGTAAACTCAGTTCTGCGGCCAAATGAGGGGGAGCTGGAGGCGGGAGTTCCAGGACGCTGAAAACGGGAGGCAGCAGGATGGGGTGAACGGGCCGAGGGAGCGGCGGGAGCCGGGGACGCGGCCGCTCCGCCACGCCCGCCGCGCTGTCCCGCCGCTGCGGAAGTGACGCGGCGCCCGCAGGCGCAGAGCCGAGCCCTGCCGGTGCGAGCAGCGCGGCCCGGCCCGGCCCGGCACGGCTCGGCTCGGCTCGGCTCGGCTCGGCTCGGCTCGGCTCGGCTCGGCTCGGCTCGGCTCGGCACGGCACAGCCCGGCGGGAGCAGCGCGGCCCGGCCCGGCCCGGCGCCCCCCGGAGCCCCGCACGTCCCGTGGCAGCCGCGCTTTGCCGCCCGCCGCGGCGCAGACAACCTTCGGCCCAGCCCAGCCCTGCTCGCACACAGAGGTGGGAGAAGCACCGCTTCTGCCCGGCACCGCTCGGTGCAGGCGGGGCGGAGCGCCCCGGGTTCCTCGGAGGGGCCGGGATGTGGGGTGGTACCTGTTGTCTGAATGCAGGACCAAGCCCTGTGCCGGCGTGTTCCGAGCGGGTGGGAGAAAACCGTGAGGTGGGACTGGGATCCGTGAGATGGGACTGGGATCCGTGAGGTGGGACTGAGATCGGTGAGGTGGGACTGGGATCCGTGAGGTGGGACTGGGATCCGTGAGGTGGGACTGGGATCCGTGAGGTGGGACTGGGATCCATGAGGTGGGACTGGGATCTGTGAGATGGGACTGGGATCTGTGAGATGGGACTGGGATCCGTGAGATGGGACTGAGATCCATGAGGTGGGACTGGGATCCGTGAGATGGGACTGGGATCCGTGAGGTGGGACTGGGATCCATGAGGTGGGACTGAGATCCGTGAGATGGGACTGGGATCCGTAGGACTGGGATCCGTAGGACTGGGATCTGTGGGCTGCCGTGCTAGGAGAGGGTGCTGCACCACACCAACTCCAGGCTTGCCTTAGTAAGTCAGTCCAGCATTAATTTCCTGAGAACTGAGGTTCTTTATGCACCACTTTAAAGCTGAATTGTCAAACTAAAGCTTACGGCAAACTACACACATTTCAATGGCAAGTCTTGAACTGTTTCCAAAAGTTTTCTTTTTGGGGTTTGGGTATTTTAAGTTGCATATGTTTTTGTGATGTCGCAGTCTTCTGGAGCATGACCATTTACACACAAGACTGAGTTCACTGTCTGACAAGGAGAGTAATTTTTACATGTTGTCTTATTTGTCTTCATGTCAACATCTTCCAGGAGGGTTAAACAGTTGTCTCTGAGAGGTTTTGGCCACTCTTGATTGTGGATGTTGGTGTGGCGATGCCTCTGCAGGGAGGACTGATGGAGAAGTAGATTACCAAGTGTTTTGAAACAAGAATTTATCATAAACATTCTTCATTGGATTGCTTACTTTTTTTGGGGGGGGGGGGGCACAGTCTTCATGAGGAGCTTTGTAAGTGTGGATGTTCTTGTGATAACGTGCTGCTTTGTTGTCTTTGAGCAGAAGATGCCAACACACAAGAGTGTCCTGCCAGACAGTATCCAAGAACAAGAGTCTGCCACTACTTCAAGCAATGATTGCTTGCATAATGATGAGAACTCAGGAACTGAACAGGAAAATGGCATTTGTGACAATGGTGTGGGTAGTACTGTTGGAATTCCCAGCCCTGACTGCCAGGCTTCCACTTCCATGGCTGTTCCTTTGGAGGCACCTAGAAGAGCACATCCCCTTTTGCAGATCAACAGGCAGCAGATTCAGTCTGTCTCATGTAGTGCACATGCTGCTGAGCTCAAAGATTTAGGAGTTGATGTCTATGACCAGGACGTGTTGGAGCAAGGAGTTCTTCAGCAAGTAGATAATGCAATTAACGAAGCGACTAAAGCAGCAAAAATAGCTAATGCATCAAAAGAGTATGAGTCAGTACTGGAGGATTTAAGGTAAATTATGGTTTTTCTTACTGTTCCTTTCTGCTACTGACAATCTAATGAGATTTGGTTTTAAAATCTTTAAGAGGAAAAGGTATTTTGAAGTGCTTGATCACATATACTGTTTGGAGTCACCTTTTAGAAATGAAGAAAATATTTTTCACATCAGACAATGCTTCATTGCTCTTATTTGTCTGATCTAGTCATGTATCAAGGCAGGAGGTTAGAGTGCATCTCCTTTTTCTGCTTTGTCTCCTACCTCATCAAGATGCATCTGTTTTCTGGACGGTGGAGAGTGGCATTATACTCTGTTGTTAGCAGCAGAAAAAGTGTCACTTCCTCAATTCTTTGTCTTCTCTGGGGTCATCTGCTTCAAGTTATGTTCCTTCTGTAACTTGGATGATTCCATCTCATGAATGTCCTACAACCAAAGCAACCGTATCACATGGGAAGTTCTTAATGATACCTTAGAAGAATCAAATTTTTAAGTAACGGACACTATTGATAGTAGAAGACTTTGAGGAATAGGAGCCAGTAATCTTTCAAATTTTGATTTCCCTTTCTGTTTCTAGTCTCCTTGTAGAGTTACTGTGTGAACTATTGCAGGTAAATTATTCTACCTGTGTATGTTTCGCTGTATTGCTTTTTTTTTTTTTTTTCTCTTAGTGCTTAGGAGTGCTGTAGGTCTCAAGTATATGCACTTCATTAATTTTCCAGCTTGGGTGTGGAGATTCAAAATTAAATAAGTTTACAACACTGAAATCTAATTTTGGCAGAACATGATGAGTTAGGTGGTATTGAGAAAAAGAATGGAGCAACATAACCATTGCAATTAAAATATGTGGTTATTGAAAGAGTGGTGGGCAGCACTGTTCATTAGTTTATGTTTTCCCATTTTTCTTTCAGAAGCATCATATGATTTTTCTTATCCCACTATTTTCACCTTTCGCTTCAAGTCTTAAAACCGTATTGACATGAGGAAATGCAAAAGGCTTATGCAGATTTGCAGAGCCTTGTCTGCATAAGATGTGAGAATCTGAAAGTTGATTTTTGAGAAAATTAACAGGTATAGCTGACTTTGAGCAGAGAGTCTAACAAAACTTAGACATGAGTAGAGGATTATAGATTTGCTTAAAATCCTATGGCACAGTGAATGCATGATTAGAGAAAAGGTCAGGCAAGAGGCGTTTTTTGAGTAGTTGGCACAGAGTTCGTGGTAGAAACTGAATGATTCAATAATATGCACACAAATTTAAGCACAAAAAGGAGAATAAAAATGTTTGAAGTTAAATCCTGTTTATTTTTCAAAGTCCTGTTAATTAAAGTTTTGTGGAAGAAGAGAGTGTCAAGAGACTCCAGGGCCAAGGAAGCAAAAGCCAAAATTAGGAGATGTGCAGGAGAATGGTGTACTGTAAAGCAACACAGCAGGAGAGTGAGAAAGAAAGGGGATGGTTCAAAAATGTTAAAAAACAATGGAGAAGTGAGGATGGCAGTAGAATGTATCTCCTGGGAGAGATAACAGTGGTAGAACTCAGATTAGAGCTGGAAGTAACTGTGGCCCAAACATTTCCTCCCTGTCAATGGAGGAGAGTTCCTTAGTGCTTTTCTTTGCATACAGGGGGAATAATGGCTGCTTTGCAGGTCCATGAACAGTTGTCTTTGACTTTTTTCATAATGCTTTGAGCTTCTCATTTGTGTATCTTATGAAGTATTCTGATACATTAATTAACAAACCTAGATTTGTTGCTTTTGATGGTGGGGCAGTTCCTTCTTCCTTGCAAATGAATTTAACAGCAGAAACATATTAGGTTCTGAAGTTCTGCTTGAATTTCGTATTTTATATGGAAACATGAAGAATGGTAGTGTGTGAGTAAGAGAAATTTAATGTTGATGTGCTCTTATATCTTTGAACTAGTCTGTCTGTGAAATTGCATTTTTGTCTTGTAATCTACTTTTTGCATAAAAGATAGAAAATACAGGTTTCCTTACACAATGGCATCAAAGCATTAAAACCGATTTGTTTACCTTGAGTAATGAAAGCAACCACTCTTGCTTGTTATCATCAGAGTTGTAACTTTCAAGTACTAAATACTACAGTGGTTGTTCAGTTTACATTCTTCTGGAATTTTACTATTAGCAAAATTTAGTTTAAAAATATTTTATGATGTACAACTTTTTTAAGTGTTTAGTATTTCCAGTGTTGTTTAAATATATTATGCTTATTCAGAACATTACCTTTAGACCTTTTTAAGTCTGGAATTTTAAAATTGTCTGAATTGAGAATGTGCTATTTTTCTTTCTAGAATTTAGCAGCTCATTGCAATCTTATTTTTTTTTCAGATCATGTACAACATCTCTGAGACATATAAATAAAATTATTGAGGAACTTTCACCTCAAGCTGCTGACAACAAGAATGTTAACAGAAAACTGGATTCTGTAAAACGGCAAAAATATAACAAGGTAATTGGATTACAGTAACTTCCTCTTTACACTACTTAGTTTGTACTTTGTCTTAAGCTTTGGCTTTTGATATAGTTCTTAATTATGTAGTTCAGAGTCAGTGTAGAATTGTTCCTTTGCTTTGAAATGGTTTCATAGTAATTTAAAGAATTTGAAGTGCTGGGGTTTTTTGTTTTTTTTTTTATATTCTAAGTTTTGGAACAAGATATAAAACTGAAGTTCCAGGACCTGTTCAGAAGATTGATATGCATTAATTTAATTAAAAACCTCACAGTGGTATTTGGAGAATTGACAAAACCTTGTTAGGGCATGATTCAGTACTTTAACTAAATCTCGGGTCTCATGGTTTTTCTGTGTGCTTTTCTTAACCCTCTTTCATTATCTGTACCTTGTCAATATACATAGTTTCTGTCCATGAGCCTCTTTTACTCAATGATTTGTCAGAAACTGCTGCTGCTTTTTTCTGCCAGAGCAGAGTTAAGGGATATGTAGAGCAATCCAGATGGCATCAGGATGATGTAGGCAATAGACCTTTACAGCTGTGAGTAGGAAAGAGATTTGAGAAAAGAGAAACTTGTACTACTCAGGAATGTAGCACCTTGATCAGCTCACTTCTGGAAATTCACCCTAATACTTTCTCTAATGATAAACCTGACTGTGAAACTTACTGTCCTTTGCCCTCAGAAGCCTGTCTTAGGTCATTTGCCACTGACTTATTCACTTGTAGTTTTTTAACCTTGATAATTTCAGCAACCTGGATAATACTGTGCTCATAATTTAGCCAGTTAAGAGGGGATGGGGACAGTACAGAGCAGTGGCAAAGGACTAGAGAAAAATAGCTGGAAGTGATAGGAAGAAATGTGTTAAGACTTGCCATTAAAGAATGATCACTATTCTGAATATTTTCATACTGCTTGAAGAGATTTGCACATATGTTAGTTGCAGGGGAAGTTCGGACCTCCTTGCAACTTTGTTATTAACCATCTTTGAAGTGAGGGGAAAAAAAATCTCCCTTTGAAAATCATATGCCATAATTTTGCAGTGGATTTGATTTTTACTGAAATATGTGCCTTTCTAGGTAAGGAAATACTTCCAAAGTAAAGAGTTATAAATGTGAAGGTTACATTGCCTGTGTCTTTGTTTTACTGGTTGGAATGTGTTGTTTCACAAATGAAGTTAGTAACATCAAGGAATCATACCATCACAACTGTAGATATACTGTTGTGGATATTACAGTCAGAAAAAAGGTGTAACAGAGGAATTATTAACTAAGAATGATTTTCATAGCAGTAATAAACTGTACTTCTTACATAATCTGTAGCATTGATCTTTTGAAGTCTATTCACTTTTTTTTTTGCTGTTAAATTAGTCATGACCACTCCTGAACTAACCATATACAGACACCTATCAGGATGTTAGACTGTTTTACAATTTCAGTTCATTTGTAACAAAACATTCCAAAACTTCTGGGGTGATGAATAAATCTTAGTAAATCTTACAGCTGTTATTTGTGGTGTGGTAATCATGAACCCAGTCTTATAATCATGAATAAATCTCTTGGTGTTCTCTGTGCATCTCAGAAGTCTGATGGGCTTCCTTCACTGGAATCAACACATAAAATGGCCTTAAGAAATGTACATAAAAATGCAGTGTGCACATGAATTTTGTGTGTGTAAACAGCCCAATCTTACTATACACATATGGTAAGATAATCATACACCCAAACTTGTGCATCTCCTGTGGGTTGGAGCCCTGCAGGTATTGTGTTGACACTGTATTTGCACTTTTTGTTTTTCTTCAAGTGTGGTACTGTAAATATTTGAATATGAGATTCTGGTTGAAGATGCTGCAAATATGTTGATTGAAATGTCGTTTAAAAGGTTAACGAATTTATAAAGTGGATTAAAAATTAAATTACTTATATAATTCTTGTTGAAGGAGCAACAGCTGAAGAAGATAAAAGCAAAACAAAAACGTCTTCAAGGAATACTTGGTTTAACAGAGTTTGCTGATGAAGCAAATGAGATTGAATATGAGGAAGATGAAGGTATGTATAGGAGAAGGCTGAAAGTTCTGTTCCACTTTGATGTAATGCCTGTTGGTTTTTGTTTGAAGCTATTTTGTAGGATTTTTGCCAGTCAGGAAATAAATTTTAGTGGTTGGCTTTCAAAGAGAGTTAAGAGCACTTACTCCGTACACCTGCATATTTGCAAATCTTGGCATATTCATGTGGGAAGTTTTAAAAAATGGATGTTAATCTGTGTTTAGCTGTGTAGGGATGGCTGAGGCACATTAGAGTATTGGGCTTAATAAATTGGAAATCCTAACATTTTTTTCACAGCTAATTTGATAAAGATGACTAACATCATGATTGAATTACATTTTATATGCTGGATGCTATCAATCAGCATTAACAAAATTGTTTTTTCTTACTGTTGGGAAGTATCACTAGAAATGGGAGGGGGAAGTGCTTCTTCTTTTCAGGCTGCAGTATGATTTTTAAAATTAAAAATAAGATTCCATCCAGAGCAGGATGTATGTTGCTGAGTGTTTTACTAGGTGTTCTTTCTCTCTGCTCTCTGCAAACTAAGCTTGGCCACAGTCAGTAGCCTGCAATATTCTGCAGGGCAAGTTTGGGTCCCATTGGTGTCTGTGCATCACCTTTAGGTTATATTGTTATTTGCAGAGGTGAAAAACTCTTTGTGATGTTTGACTCTTTCACACGTGTCTAGATTCCCATTTCACAAAGCTCATGCTTCTTTCCAGATTCGACAAAACTTTAAGGAGTCAAAGCCTCATTTAACTTTCCTCAGTAGAAAAGCATCTTAGATCCTATTTTCTTTGGAGGGCTCATACAGCAAAACTCAGGTGCCCAGTGTGTTGAAATGTAACTAAGAACTGAGTGGAGCCCAACAAACAAAATGGAGCAGTTCCAGTAGGAGGGGGTGGAGATGGAGGGGTTGTCATGCCTGATGCACTGTCATTACTCATTAAACATGATAGGTACAGTGCTTTAAAATGGGACTTTTAAAGTGTGTTGGCAATTCTGATAAACTTACTTTGAAATTCTGGGCTCTAATAATAGATTTCAGGCCAGAATTACCCTTCAGCTTCCTGAATTTGAGAACTTTTCTTTCTCTTTGCTTTCAAACACCAGTTACAGTTTGTGTATAGTAACTGTTAGTGCACCTAGAAGTGCTCTTTTGTGGCAGAGTGCTGTGCAGCCAGTCTGACTTTTAAAGTTGTCACCTTCATATCAGTATTGTAAGCTAGGAAGACAGGTTTTGGGATTTTGGTTTGGTTTTATTGTTTGTTGGTTTGTTTGTTGAGTTTTTTTGAAGCACATGGTAGAATAGTCTGTGTTATGTGAAATTTGTGTCTGTCCTAGTGTGGTGATCAAAATACCAAATTTCAAGCTTATGAGTATGACTGAAAAATCAATAATAAAATTGAAATGGGCAGTGTTGCTAGAATGGAAACATGGTGATTTCTTGTACTGAACATGGTGATATGTGTGGAACTGACCACATAAGTGGTACATAAGAATTCGTGTATCACTGGGAATTGTAATTTTATGGTAGTTTTTGCTGGTGCATGCTGTTTCAGAAGTATTTGCATTTTGACAATACATGTAACACTCTTGTTCCTGTGTTTTAGTTACACAGAAAATGTTAAAGGCATGCTGTATGTTCTGACTTCTGTTGTAGAGCCTGGTCCATCATCCCTTGGCAGTATGCTTATGCCTGCTCAGGAAACAGAGTGGGCAGAGCTCATTCGAACTGGCCAGATGACTCCATTTGGAACTAAAATACCTCAGAAGCCAGAGAGGAAGGCACGACAGTTAAGATTAAATGAGGCATCTGATTTTGAGAAGTACTTAGCAGACCAAGCTAAGCTGTCATCTGAAAGAAGGAAGTTAACCCGTCACAGAGGAGCAAAGAAGAAAGCACAGGCCAAAAATGTTCAATGTGTGGCTCCTGCAGCTGCTACAAAGGAAAAAAGTGGTAAAGCCCTCTCAAAAACAGATAAACGCTTAAAAAAACACTTGAGAGAGCTTCAGAAGCACGCCCTTCAGATTCATTCAAAGGCCAGGATTCCAAAGGAGAAGAAATACCTTGAGGCCAAGAAGTTCAGGCATGAACAAGAGGATGATAGTGGGGAATCTGAGTATGTACCTGATGAGGAGCTACTTGATCCAGAAGCAGGAGAAGAGGAAGAACAGGCATCCTCTCTTGATGAGAATGATTCTGATTATGAAATTAAGAGTTTGTCAAGAAAAAGAAAACATCTGGTGAAGAAGGGTTTTAAAGAAGCTGAAAATGATGCTGACTTTGTTCCAAGCTCTGAGGAAGAAGAGCATACACCAGGGAAGCACAAAGTGAGACGATGGAAAGATGATGGAGATGTGGACTACTATAAACAGAGACTAAGGTTAGTCCTAGACATTTTAATTAGTAATACTAATAAATTAGTATGTTGAACATACAAAGGACAGTAGCTATAACAGACTGCTAGGGGGTGTGTTGAAGTAAGAGAAATGAGGTAGTCAGAAGGATCCTAGACAGCCTTCCAGAAGGATTCAAACATGGAGCTTCATTACAAGAACTTTCCTGTTAAATTTTTCTTGTTGTTATTGCTCCTTATTTGTAGATCACCTGTGTTAATCTGTGATTTATGAAATTTGTATAACCTATGTGTTGGTGATCACAGGCATATTGTCACTTTTCTACTGGAAGGGTTGAGCTTCATGTAATAAACTTTAGTTGGTTGATGGCATATGTACTTTTAATTAGTTACCATTACTGAATATCCTTCAGGTAGTTACATAGTCCTCTAGAAAATCATGGAATTTGAAAACAGCTTCTTTAGAGTGAAAGGAAGGACATGTATTAGGACAGTCAGTGAAGGGTGACTGATGTAGTGATAAAGCCTGGCATAGGAACTTGATTAATGCTTGGAGACTCAAATTTTACACTTCTATGGAAATCTAAAATCTTATGGATTTAAATGGTGCTGTGTCAGAGAAGGAATCAAGAAGTAAAGGTATAAACACCATTTCTCCTGTGGTGAGAGCCTGGGTTGCTGTGGAGGAAGAAGTATGTTCTGGTAGCAGGAGTGCTCTGAGTTGTAGGAAATCTCAAGTAGGAGGAGCCCAACTTCATTTTCACATCTCAGGTTACAAAAGCAGATCAGGAACTGATAAAAGGCAATTTGCAATCCCAGGATGTTGCTTTTCAAAATTAAAGCATAGTTTATTGCTCTTGAGTAGAAATTTCGGCAAGAGGCTAATCTGAGCAATGTCCAAAGGGTCAGAAAGAAATATGTTTTCTATGGGATGCATTATCAAAAACTAATTGTTCTTAATCAGTAAAATATTTACTGGTTTATTGAATAAAACTGTATTCTTCACATTGAAAGTAGACCAATATTAAATCATTTTTAATTCAGTGTTTTCATCAAGAGTAATTTATTTTGATTGAAAGTTTTAATATGACTCACAGTTTAAATTCATTCAAAAACGTTTTTTAATAACGTTAAGATTGTGACAATTTATCCTTAGCAAAGTCATCTCACAGACTACATTTCTTTTGGTTACTGAAGTTACAATAAAAGCCTAAATGAATTTTAGAAATATCAATAACTGTAATTGCTACCAAAACACTACATCTCTTAAAAATTTCATAGCTACAGTTATTGTGGCTGTTAAGCTGCAGCTGTCCACATTGATGTTTTTATGCTGACACCCCCAGGTAATCTTCATTATGGGAACTGCCATGAGAAAATAAAATGTAGTGAATTAAGAAACATATTAAGAATGCTATAGAAATGCTGTCATTTGCTTACATTTATATCTTGCTTCATGTCAGTTTTACTTTTGAATGCAAACGAATGGGTGAGATTATGGTATATTTTACCCGTGAGAGAGGCAGAGCAAAGTCCTTCAGGATTACTTTATTCTTCTGAACATCTAGTCTTGTGCTTGGCAATGAATTCGGTCCTACATCTTAGAGACTGAAAATGAGTTTCCTTAACATTAAAACTTTTCAGAGATGGGACTTCAAGAGATTGGTCTGTGTCAAGGGGAAACTACATTGATGTTGTTAAAGCACAATAATTAGCTAACTGCATGACTGCAGAGCATCTCTAGAACAAGAGACTTGTCACAACAGGAGCTTTGTCTGTAGGAAATGCAGCAAAGCAGCTGACTCTTTCTGTCCTTCTTAAAGGCTACTTCCAGAGGTTGTCCTAGTCATTCAAAGCAAGATGTGAGCAATGGAACATGAAAAAGTGAAATTTAGCTATGCAGAATCAGCTTAGGCTATCAGGAATTTCAGGTGTTTTTTCCCTTGTGTGGGTCTTCCCTTTCACTATTTACTGTTACTGGAGCCATGTTGCTGTGTAGACATGCAGATGAACAGAATCTTCTGTTCTGAAAGGTCAATGCCTAAGGTGAATTCATAGCTTGCTAGAATAGTGAACAGTTCCAGGGAACTTCAGGGTTATGGAGAGTGAGGTAAATAGGATACTGTCATTCATCTATAGTTAATTCAAGTATTAACTGAAAATTAGTATTTTGTCATTCCAGCTATCAATCATACTGGCTATTACCAGCTAATCCCAGAAGCTTAAGGTAATCAGTCTCTAGGATGGTACTGGAATGTCTCAGAGACTTGATCCTCATCAACAGGTATATTATTAGTGAAAGGCCTTGGCTCTGTGTGAGCCCTGCATCACACAGATGGCAGCATCTCTGCATTATCAGCCCTGTGTGCAGCACAAACCCAAATCACCAGCCACTGTGAAGAAAATTAACTCTACTTCATCCAAAACAAGCACGTTGAGTCATGGCAGTTTATTTGATGACTGTGGAAAGGATGAAAAAGAGCCTGTTTTTCAACTTCTTACACCTAGAAGCACAAAACAACAGTAAGCTCAAATGCCTACTAAATGTGTAGGAAGTAAAATTTTTTGGTATTTTCCTCAACAAGAAAACTGCTACGTGTTTTTCTTGTATTATTCTCAAGCTTTGCAGATATGGAAACTGCAAAATAACAAGATTTTGTTTATATTATTTAATGTTTTCCCTTACATGTATTAAAATGGCAAGCATAAATATTAAAAAGTAATTATTTTCTACTTGTATGTAGTTAATATGTTACATTGTTAACATCAGTATGGTGTCAATGTAAGGTAATAGCTTGGAGTCAGAATAAACCTTAGCAGTCCTATGTACCCTCTTCCCCTACCAGTTGTCAGTATCTATCTGCCTGCAACTTCAAGGAAGAAGTTGTATGTCATATTATGGGAGATCATATCTATGTTTTCTTGTGTGTTCTGTATAGTTTGTGGAGTACAGTTGTTGGACTTCTATTGCTGTCAAGTGCACAGAGGTAAGGCTAGGAAAGCTGCTTCTTTTCTTGTCTCTCAAGTGATACCCAGGCAGTTAAGCAGCAGGAGGTTTTGATTGTCAGTATTCAAAACAGTTGATTCATAAGGAAAAAAAGTTGTGTTAAATTAAATTGGTTTTCATAGATCAGTTTTCATGTGCTAGCTTTTTTTGATGCATCTGAGTTACTGAATCTCTCAATGTTTCAGTTATAAATTTAAAAAGGATTAAATGCTACCTTTCCTGAAAGATACTTTCTTAAAGCATTCTTACTGCTCTTTAAAGTGACAAAGCCAGGACACAAATGAAGATGTATTTTCTCTCACTCACTGACTACACCTTTCATTCTAAACTCAAGTGTGTAATTGTCTACATCAGTCTTAATTTACTTATGGAGGCTTGTGGTACTAACTGCATGTATTTCATCTGTTAGGACATACCAATTAAATCCACCCATATAGACCATAAAAAGTTAGATCAAAAAAACAATACTGAATGCGTCAATTTAGCAAATTAGAGTAATCTGTGAGGGATTCTTAGCTGTATAAAATGTAAAACATATTGTGCTTCACAAATGCAAACTATATTAAATACTCAGCTTGGTTCCTGACTGCATTTTTTAAAAAAAAAGTCAAATTGTACTCATTACTGTTTTGGGTGCAGAATTTCTTTCTAGGGTATTGCAATAAGTGGGAAATGGGCTTAGGATCTGAATACATTCTTATATTAAGAAGAAATTTAATTGTATGATATATGGCTTTCATACTTCACTTTCAGAGATAAAATTGCATTTATGTCAGTGACAATGGACAATATAAGACAGATTTCTCAAAGGTCATGCTTCTGTTTTAAAGTGAAACCTGTATTTTCTGATTGTTTAAGCTTACTAATGATTTTAACTGATGTGTGTAAGGAATATATTGACTCAATGGACAGTAAGTTACTGTGTATTTAAGTCAAAACTGATGACCACTATTTCTCCCTCTGAAGTCTGACTTCCAGGGAAAGGTAGGGGACCAGATTAACCAACAGACTGAATACTGTTTGTCCTCCCATGGCTTCAGACATTTGGATATTTACACTTTCCTAAATAATGATTTTTCAGTGTAGAATATCTCAATGATGTGTGTTACTTAAAGTTCACAGCCTTTCAGAAACTTAATAGCTTCTTCAAACTTTGAAAGTTGCTTGTGGTAACAAGTTGCTGTTATTTCTTTAAACTGGTAATTGGTGGCTAAAAACCTCTAGACATTTGAAAGATTTGTAGTACTTCAGTGAAGTAACAGAGAATGTAAAAAGGAAACGTTTTTTAGGAAAATTAAGTACAGTGTTTATTAGTTCAAATTCTAGATGTATATATTTTCCATGTATAATTTTAGGAGAAATGCCAATATTGAATCACACTTCTTGAAGAAAATGTAGTAGTTATATGGAGGTGAAGTGCCTAAATTTCTGGACAGCTTCGAGTTAATCTCAGAGTTCCCTCTTGGTTGTTTCTGGATCACTTTTCCCGATGCACACTAGAGGGCAATCTGCTCCTTCCCAGGGGAGGTGCCTGGCTGGTGGTGATTCGTGTTGAGTACAAAATTAATAGCACACTCTTGTACAGATTATTGCCCTGCTTGGGTTTAGTATGGATTCTTTACCTAGATGTCTCTTTGGAAGCTTTGTAATCTATAGTTGTTTTGGTTTTAGGTTGGTAAGTAGGAGTTTCCTTCCTTGATTTTGAGTTCTGTCATAACCCAGTCAGATGAAGTAACCAAGTGCTAGAATGTCTCGGTTCAGTAGTGATGCAGTCTGAAGCAATGACTATCACTATTTGTCAACTTAAATTCCTTTTTCTGGAACTCCAAAAAATAAGACCCTCTGTGCCTGATAAAGTAACACTGTAGTGCTGAAGAAAATTAAATGCGTTCTTATGTGTGACTCTAGAATGTATCACATCTGCCTGCTAGGCTCCAGACCATGAGTATAATTTTAAAATTTAGCAGACTACTAGTCTAAGATAGAGATTTCCATTCCTATTAGGATAGATTTGTAAAAGAGGAAAACACTGACACTTAATGTATTTTAGTAAGTTCTTTTCTACTACTTAACTGAATTCATGATTTCACGTACTGAAATAAAAAGACTCCAATATAAACATTAGCAAATCAGCACTTTTAAACAGCAAACTGAAGACTGTCTTGCTTCATCTAATTTTTCCCCTGTATATGCTGTTTTTTCTCTCCATAATTATTTTTGCTTCTGAAGACATCTTGACTTAGGAGATCAAAATATGCTTCAGTGAAACTGACTCTCTAAACCTGACCAGCATTGTGTTGTCTTAGTTTTTCAGTGCTTTCATTCTTGGCAGTGATTGTACCTTATGTGTGTTTGGAGATGGTGGTGAACATTTTGAGTTACTAGAACAATACCAAGTTTGTGACTAGTTCCTAAAGACAGACTTGAAGCATTTTCTCAAAAGGTACTGCTGAAAAGTCCATCTAGAAACCTCATATAATTAACTTTCTTTCATGAGAAGGAGTGTATGATTGTGTTGCTTGTACATGAAATGCTGAACTTCTTCCCTGCTTTCTGATTCCTAACAAGTGGTTTTAAACAAATTTGCCAAATATGCAGAGACCATTTAAGAGGACGTTTGCTTTTGCACTGCATTCAGAACAGTAGCATATGGATGTTAATCTGTTGTGTATCTTGCCAGTTTTTGTAGGGATTTTGTCAGTTTATTTACCACATTCAGTGTGCCTGCAGTAAATGGCACTTCCAGGAGAGAATTCCAGCAAAACCCAGATTGTCAGTGTCATTGCTGTTGGTTAAGTAGTACATAGAGTACACTTTACCATAAGAGGCACATGGGTTTGGGTCACTGAAACACAAGTTCATAATTTCATTGGAATATTGAAGATCCTTTGATACCTTTTCAGTAGTGGGGGAATAATGGGACAGGAACTTCTCTAAGCTGCCTGGAGTCCAAATAAGATAGGGCTACAAACCACAAATCACACTGTAATTTCAAAACCTCATAAAACTCATTCTCTTCATAATGACTGCTTTACAGATTTAGAGCATGTCACCCTGAAGATGGTGATGCTTCCAACTGAGTCTTCTGGATAAGATTATACACTGCTTCACATTTCAGTGTTTGGTTAAATTAATAAAATAGCTTTGGAATACCTAAACTTTATCAATATTTTGGGTAAGGGGTAAGGGGAGGTAGATTTAGGAGTTTAAAGTTGCCAGGTTTTGGTGCTCTTAACGGTTGATTCCATTATATTAGTATTTTTGTCTATAGAAAATTGTAACTAGCTATAAAACATGCACCTTTTATAATAAACCTTAGTATATCAGATATTTCAAGCATTTACTTGCTTTTTAATTCTCTCCTACAAAGGATTACGATTTTAATTCATGAGTTTCTGTTGGGCTTTTTACCTGATTGAAATTCAGTGTCATTTTCGTACAGTATCTTTTCCATGCTGTAATTGAATGTTGATTCCTTGTGTCATTCCAGGAAGTGGCAAAAGGAACGTTTGAAGGACAAAGAACATCAAACAGCTGAAGAACTTTCTGAAGAAAGTGATGTTGAATTTGAAGAGGGTTTCAAAGTACCAGGATTTCTCTTCAAAAAGCTTTTTAAGTATGTATTGTGTACTTTATTTCAATATTTTGCCACTGTATGCTGTTAATAATATTAGTAGTAATAGTCATGGTGAGTTCCAGATGCCCTTTGATGTAACTTTTACTTCAGTGAATGATACCTCAACTTCTGCTTCAATTGTTTCAGTAGGATTCTTTCTTTAATCAAGATTTCAGGATCAAACATCAATGAAATTAACTTACTGTGAACACAGAATGCAATTATATGAATATGCAGGTGATTACTGGCTGATGTGTAAATGATTGTAAATGTGTATTAGCTAAATTATGAATTGAGAAGGTCTCCTTGTCTATTTTTATAAATTCTTTCTTTTATTGATATATGGCTGCTCCTAATTCAGGTGTGGAGTGGTAGAATAACTTTACTTTGAAACATAAGATGTTGGCAAGATGTGATAAAAGAAAATAAGAGATATGGTGTTTCTCTTATTGAGTGGAGTGAAATTTTCTCCCAATAAAAAATACGGAGAACTTTTAAGTAACTACTGAAAATCTTTTCAAAGTACCTACTAGTAATTCATATTATAAAATAATCCTGAACATTTTCCCAGGTGAAATTTTAAAATATAGTGATTTCTTAATTTCTCTGGTAGGTGGAAAACACTCGATAACTCATTCTTTAGTTATTTAATGGTTAATTACAGATTTCAACATAACTATTTTCTCTTTCATCTTTTTAAAACAGTGTCCAATGATGCTTTCAAGTTCATCTCAAAAACATAAATAAATAAATTGCAAGTTAGCAGCTGACCGGTTAATTTTATCCATAATCTCTCCCTTAAATTTCATACATAATGGGCTTGAATTCAGTTTTGTTGGCAACATTTCACCCAGCAGGAAAAACATCTTCTCTTTCAAAAGCAAACTCTCTTGAAATCTTATTGTAGTAGAAAGCCCTGGTTTATAATGGGCGTGTGTGGTATCCCTTCCAAGAGAACCACTTAGTCTTGACCTCAAAGAAATTATTACTGTTGTCCTGTAGCCCTAAGCAGGAAAGCAGTAGCTCTGAAATGGGGTTGAATTAATGGCTTGGTTGCTGGGACCATACAGAGCCAATATGTGGTCTCCATTGTTTATATGAAGGTACTGCACAAGTATTCGTCTTGAGGACGGATGTGTGGTCTGAGCAACCCGAAGGGAAATGAAATAGAGCAGTCACTAAAAATTAATCTTGAAGATGCAAGCCTCACTAATGAAGGGTATCCCTGCAAGCATGAGTCAGTTGGCAGAACTTCTTAAGTGGTTAGAAAGATCAATTGAGTTGAATGATTTGTCTGACTTGTAACTTAAATGCTGAGATCTCCGGTGTAGGAAAGCCCATAGTCAATAGGCATTAAACTGTTGAGCTCTGAGCAAGTTTGGTACAAAACATGGAAGTATATTGACCCAAGGGCATGTATAGCATGCACTTTAAGTGATCTTCCTGCATAGTTAAATTCCTAAGAAGTTGGCTCATGCTGGAAATAGGAGACCCTCAGATTGGTTCTTTGGTAAGCCTGGTAAAGTGGAGTCTGTTTCTTCTGTGCACACGTCTGCTTTGCTAAACATTGAGCAGGAATAAATACTACTACTAATAATAATAATAATAATAGATGCTGCTGTGGAACAAATCTGAGCAGACCTGCAAACATAACCTACTCTATCTGCACTAAGCGTGAGAGAACACTCTCTGTATGAAAAAGAAAACAGCTTTCATCACTATTTGTTTCCAGCATATGATTTCCCTGATAAATATGAAACACAATTTTGTCTCTGCAACAATGCATCTGAACTCTGGCATCTGCTATGGTAAATTTTGAAGGATGCATCACAGCAAGACTGCTCATGTGAAATACGTTACAATATAATTATTTTGGATGGCCAGCAGCATTTTTATTTACTTCCAGAATATTTTTGGATTAGAAAAGAAGCAAAACAAGAAAAGAGCCACCATAAAAATTTGTGCAATAAAAGTGTAAGGTAGAAAAAAAATAATTATCTTTCCATGTAGCCACAAAAATGGAGGAAGGTGTGTTCCTTTAACTTTTGAATAGTTACAGTTATTGCATGTTTATACAATTATACAAAGAAAGCACCTGCATATTTCATGTTTTTGTATAACCAGGGAGTAGAATTTTTCACAAGCTTAACTGTCTGCTGTGAAACTTTCTTAGGAGAAGGAGAGAGAAATATGCTTATAAATTCATCTAATTTTAAAGCTCTATATGTAATCTTAAAAATAATACAAATTTATATTAGGAAGCTATTGAATGGTTGTCTTCTGAAGAGACATGCTGAACATTTGTCTGAGAGAGCACCTTTTGACTGGAATTAGGGTTATCTTCAATTCTTTAATGTTTATCAGAAGATGTTTTGTCTTCATAAAATGTAGTAATGATAGCATCTTAATCCAATTATAGCTAATCCTGCGAGCCATTTCATAGCTGTTTTATAGATTGCTGCATTTTAAGGTGAATTAATTTCTAATAAAAGGGTTTCTTAAGGGCTTTGTGGCATAATGCTTTTGAGACACCAGCAGATAGTGTGATGTCTGAACCATTAGATGTGTTCTTTGATCATCTTTTTTTAACTACTCAAGCCATTTGTTTGTCTCCATTTAGCATTCTCTAAATCCATACCAAGCTCATCACAAATTGATTTTTAATAGTACTTTGTAGACACTAGTGTCGTTAGCTGTCAGTAGTCCTAAATATTATTTGTTCAAGGATGGAAACAGGATTTTGAAATGCACACAGGAAATCACCTAAAATGAACAATCCCTATTTAAAAAAAAATGTGTTTTGTTCTTTTCTCTGTTCTGCACTCCAGAAATGCTTGCTATCAGGAAAATTATCAGTAACCTTTCTTTCCTGTAAGTTCCAATGCACTGAGTGCTGAAACATTTGATTCTTTTTAATATGATTCAAAGATATGGTTTTTCATTTATTTCTTTTGTTTTCAACTTAACCCCCACACATGGTGTATTATTCCTACCAGTCTCCTTATTTCATATAGTTATAAAAATATATGTTCTAAAGTGATTCTCAGCCCAGCATTTTATCTTCACCTTTTTAGCTTGCTGTCATAAATCTTGCTTTCTAGTCCACTTCATTTAAGTGGAATGTATTTTATATTGTTGCTTGTATGATTTCCAGTGAAGGACTGGGAGCAGAAACTGCCCTGATGTTCCCACATATTGTTCTGCTGTATCCCATGCACTGCAGTGTTTTCTATTGCTTAGCTTTGGTCTTTTTTTTCATTGAAAGAGACTAATTGTTATTAAATAAATTATGTTTAAGAAAAGCAAGATCAGTTTTTGCAGTGGAGTATGAAGTCTGTACTCCTTAAAAGTCAATCTTTTCCTTCAGTTCAAGAAATATGTTCCTAGTAATATTATTTACTAGACCCTTGCATGTTGTCTTTTCTGAAAAGATAATGCTTCCTAAGAGTAACTTTCCAAGGTGCTTTTAACACTTAAAATATATATGAAATAAAATAGCCTCTAATTACAATGACTGTCGGTTTAATTAGAAATGTTTTAGTGTTGCATAAAGAATAAAAGTCACATGTAATGTCTGAGTGCATCAAAAATGTATGACCTAGTAAATACTGCACTCATGTAAAACACACATCCAGCATGTTACAGTAACTGGTATGAGAACCTTGCCAAATGATTAATTCATGAGTACTTTCTGTTATGATCTGTATTGTCAAACATTTGCCATCTTCTTTTTCCTTGTTTTAGGTACCAGCAGACAGGTGTTAGGTGGCTTTGGGAATTGCACTGCCAGCAGGCAGGAGGAATTCTGGGAGATGAGATGGGATTGGGCAAGACCATTCAGATAATTGCCTTCTTGGCAGGTCTGAGCTACAGCAATATGAGGACTCGTGGTTCAAATTACAGGCAAGTGCTTCTCTGCAGACTGTCAGTCTGTGGAGCTCAATTAATATTTCATCAGATGTATTACTGGTGGAGGAGGGTCCTGTGAATTATTAATGACATTTCAATTACAATATTCCTTTAATTCTTTTAGTGGGGGACATCAAAGGAAAAATTTTACGAGACAATGGAGCTGTAGGGCAGGAAAAATTAAACATGTAACACTTTTAATGAATTCCAGGCATTGATGCTTCATTTTGCAGATGAGCCACGCTAGATATTTTGGGTCAATACAGTGTCTAAGGTTACCTTCCACAAATGGATTGTTTACAAACTCAATTACATTAATATCAATAGTTTACACAATATGGAATTTTAAATTAGATGTAATACCTTTAGTTCCATTTATTAAATTTTACATTAAAATATTTGTTCTGGCAAGCCACCAGGTAAATGTTTTACAGGAAGTAGCAAGCTGATTTGCAATGAAATTTAGAGTTTCTGATGGGCAGTGAATTACCTGTGCCAAAAATTAGTAGTAAGAGTAAAACCAGTAACTTATACAGAGGAATTTCCATCTGCTTTTGGTTTTTTGTTGCTGCTGCTTTTCAAAACACATGCTCGTGTGACTGGCCTTTTCTTATAAGATATTTTATGGGTTTTTGTTACTGAACAATTCTTTATAATTTCCTCTTCATAGATGGAATTACTGGTAAGATACTTGTTTGTGTCCTCAGATTTGCAAATGCACACATGTATGGTACATGATTTTTTCTCCTTGTGTTGGCCTGTTTACCTGAAGTAAACATGAAATTTAGCAACTATCATAGTATTTTACTAAACAAAAATAATTACCTTTATCAAGAGGCGTGTTTGAATTATGTTCAGCTTGCACATGAGTTGTAAAATAATGCTTTAAAGAGAAAATATTCCTGTTTTCTCTCTGGTTGCTTCCTACTATAGCCTTAATATAAAAAAAAAAAACCCAAAATCAACTTGCCCACCCAAGTTGTAGTGTTCTTTTTGCATATAAGATAACATGTTGAGTTTCATGTTTTGGCTGGTGCATGTCATTAAGTCCATCACAGTAGTAATTCTGTGGGAGGAAGCAAAGTTTAATGTATTGGTGAAGCTTGTGTGCTGTAAGGCAGACAGTCTAAACAACTTCATCTTCCATAGTGTCAAGAATTTTCCTCCCCTGGGCTGAGAAGGCAGTAATGCTGGTAACCAGCAGAAAAAGTGTAGTCTGATAGGCAGGAGGCTTTCTGGGCAACCTCACTGTGAAGCCAGCACTGAGAGGGGACAAAATTGTGTTGTCAGCACTGTCAGAATCTTCCAGCCTAGCTGGGATCTCCTCACCTTGGTGTGTAACTAAAACCTTTTGCTGCACACTTGCCTTCATTTATTTGAGACATCAGATGAGAAACTGACAGAAAGTTTATACACTGGTTATTTACTGTGCTCTTCAGGATACTGAGACATAAACATAAACAGCTCAATCTCTATTCTGAATGGCAGAGATTAATTTCCATGGTGCTTAGATAAATAAAAATCCATTGCTCCAGAAAAAGTGTGTTGCTCTTGCTGCCCTGTTCTCTTATTTTCACTATGATTTAGTTATTGTTTCAGCTTGGAAACATAATTTGCCAGACCTTGGCAACATTCAGGTATAATGAAACATGTTTTCCTATGTTAATTTTTTGAGTGTTTAAAGATTGTAAATATAGTGTGAATTCAGCTTCCTTTTTCTTGGAAGTAAGTTGCAGGGACAGGAACTTCAGTGTAATTCTAATTGCATCCAATTGAATAACAACAAATAAAGAGTACTTGTGAATTTGGCCTTTAATAAGCCAGAAAAAAACAGAAGAAGAAAGGGATTTGGATATATTGACCATAAGCGATTAGTACAATGCAGCTATGAAAAAAGGACAGAATGACAATACAAAAAAAGGGACAATATGATAATGTATCTGGAATAAGAACAGGGCAATATTATTATCTTGGTACAAGGCACTAAGTTTGGTTTTGAATGTTTTAAGTGTCACCTTTGTTCCAGGAAAGCAAATATAAATTGAATGGGCAGCAGAGCAAATCTCACAGTGTTGCAGTGATTAGGAGAATGAAGGATGCCTCCTAAGTGTAGCAAGCAGAACTATATGATTTGTTTAGTTTTGTGAAACAGCTCAGACTGGAAGCTAGATGACTCTTTTATATAAATAAATAAAAGCTCTCACGAGAATAATAAAATGTTGGCTAGTGGAAAGTGTTGAGAGTCAGACTAGAACACAGAAGAGTTTTCACACAGCCAAGTAGAGGAGTGGAGTTTGTGAAAATTGATCCAAGGAGGTGTGAACTCTGTGTAAGCTGAGGGGGGGAAAGAAATCTGGATAAACCTTATGTGTGAGCTTGTGTTATACAGACCAGGGGAATAAACAGATGTATTTTGTTACTACCCATGAAGAGTGAGAAACTAGTATGTTCTGGGAAAGTTGGCTTTTTTGCTGTAGGTATTTTTTTGGATTCATAGCATAGTTGAAGCTGTTTTTCATGTCTCCAAGTTCTTCACTTTGGATTGCAGGGATTTTTTAAATTAGACTATGTAAAGTTGTGCTATAGTATTTGTTCATAATAAGCAACATCTGGGTTGTTGTTCTGCATATGTATAAACATTTAATAAAGAATATTATTTCTTCATGTCAGCAGTTTCTGAAGACATTAAGAGGTTGTTGTTTTTTTTTTTAAAGCAGAGTGTTGCTGGTGTCTGAGAAATCCTTTGTTGCTGTTGATGTGTGATCTTGAATGTTTACTGTGATCTTTTGCATTGTTTATCTATTATCACTTGGATATTACATAGACAGAGATCAGTGTATGAAACTGAAGCTATTGCCTTTGTTTGCAAAGTCGTTTTGTTCCATTTTCAAAAGAGCAAATACACTTGAAAAGGAACTGCTTCCACTACTTAATACATCTCTTACAGGATTGTTGGTATTTATTTGTGGCAGTAGTACTTTTTATTTGGCTGGTGTGCAAGGGATTTTTCCCTTCTTAACCTTAAGATCCGGTTACCTTATCTAATATACAGAAAGACTTTGTTTCAGACCACTTTTGTGATTGTCAGAAATAGTAATATAATAACAAATAAGAAACTTGTGAGACAGTTTGAGCCAAGCTCAGATCTCAACTTTCCATGGATGATACAGTCTGCCACTTTAGAGTCCTTGTCTTATCCATAAACTGTGGTGATGAGAGTACAGTATATTACCAACATGAAGCACAACACCTGTATGTAAGTCCATTTGTGAGACTCTAGCTACACATTCTGTATAATAGAAGTAATAAAATAATTGCTTGTTAATGATTTCTTTTCGCTTATAGAAACAGCAGTCACTAAAACCTGATTTGTAACATCACAGGAGGAAGTTCCCTTATGCCTTATTTTTTGTAGCTTTTCTATTCCTGTTTAGTTTGATAGATGCATCCATTTAACTGTTCAGTGAGTAGATTCTTTTAGCAGTACCCTCTTCATCTTCCTTTGAAAAACAGACTTGAAGGAAAACAAATTGCCAATTAATTTCTATAGCTCTCATATTCCACTTAAACCATGAAGTATGTCTTTTTAATATGTGTATATTTTAATGAGCCACTTAATACAGATTATTTAATTCACATTAAGGATTTTTTCTTGAATGCTCTTATTTTAGGTACCAGGGATTGGGTCCAACAGTGATTGTTTGTCCAGCTACTGTGTTGCATCAGTGGGTAAAAGAATTCCACACTTGGTGGCCTCCATTTAGAGTTGCTGTGCTCCATGAAACTGGTTCTTATACAAAGAGTAAGGTAATGATTGACATTAATTTTGTGATTCCTGAGGCTTTTTTTTTTTTTTTTTGTCACCAGCAGAGAAAACATCCCCTGTTGCTTAATGCTTCTGTGTAGGAAAGAGCTTGTGCCCTTTCTCTGAATGTATTAAAAGAACAAAAAGTTCATTGTCTTGTGTAGATTTGGTAGTAAACTGGAGTAAAAAGGGGATGACATGGAATATATGTATATTATGATGAAGACTCCCCAGAACAAATTAAACATAGTAACAGGTTTCTTACTTGAGTTTTTCTTGTGCTGTAGTCCATGCTAGGAGTTTATTACTAGAGTACTTGTACACCAGATAAATGCTTGTAGCACTTGTGCATTCTCTTCTTGCATTTCTTTGCATCACTGTGTCATTGTTCTGATATTTAATGTGTTTTGCATGCATGGGCAATTTCTCTTCAGTTGGTTGCTGTCAGTTGGTATCACTTAGTCTCATTTTCATAATGACAGAGTTACTTTATTAGTTTTCATTGTTTCAAGCCATGTCTTTTCTGTCTTTCAGTTTACTTTGTCAGTCTCTTTCTAGTCTGTTTCTTAAGTTGGAAAGCCTGACTTGTCTAAAGTTTCTGACTTTGTTACCTTGTAGGAACAAAACAAGGAATACTTAGATTTTTATTTTCCCCTAGCCTTATATTTCAATGTTTAAATGGATTTTCAGGATTCAGCAAAGCATTTTTTAATTTCTCTTTAAATATTTATTGAATTTTTTGTAATAACATTAAGATTACATGGTGCTTAATTGCACTTGATTAAACATATTCTGGAGTAATTGATGCAGTTACAGTACATGGCAAAAAAGGAGTAGCACAATCTAATGTGCTAATAGCTTCCTGTTGTTCAATTAACTTGGTGTGTTTTCAAGCCCTAAAAGTCTGTTGACCTCAATAACATGGTCGCATGTCTTCCTAAATTAAATCATGGATGCTTATTTTGGGCTGTTTCTTAATTAATGGATTTGACAGTCTGACTCAAATCTGCAGGAATAGAAAGGTTTTCAAGATTTCACCTTCCCATTGTCATCCTTCAAAAGTGTATTCAACAACTTAAAATTAAAGATATAAGCTCTTCCAAACAGATTTAGAGAACTGAAACTAATGTCTCATCATCTTCTAAGAGCTGCAGAAGTATTTTAAACAAGTGTCATTGCTGATAAGGTCTTAATTTCATGCACATTTTTTTCCTAGATGCCTCCTAATCAGAGAAGAGCAAGCTAAAGTAAGGGAAAAAATCCAAGTTTCCCGTTCTACTTTCCCTTATACCTGCAGTAAGAGTTTGCTACTAGTAAATTAGCATAAGCAACACTTGTACACTGAAAATATATCATATAAAATACAGGGCAGGTGTTTTACTCCTGCCTAAGATTTCTTTTCAATATAAATTCTTTCTATGAATACTTTAGTTCTGATCTTAGAACAATTACATCTGCTGATAATCTGTGGCATAGCAGAAGACCACTTTTACATATCTTTTTTGCATATCATCCAGGGACCATTCTGCCCTTAAGCTCTGGCATAAGACATGGAAGAATAAGTTAAATAAATAAATATAAAAATAGTGGTTAGACTGCATAAGTTCGTTGAGAATAATTTTACTTAGCCAAAAGCCAACTCCCTGCTCAGCTGCAGTCTCAGTGTTGCACATTCCACATTCCTATTTGGAATTAATTGACAGTTCCAGGATTCACCTGTTCTATTTGTATATCACAGTTTATCACAAAGTAAATGAGAAGAGTTTTGTGCTGGACAGCTCCAGAAGAGGACTGGGGAACTGAACTTTATCAACTTAGGAGTGAGAAAGGTTTTTTCAGCCTCTGAAGAGGCTACAATTTTCTGAACCAGCAGAGGAACATTATTGTCTTCCAGACTACCTGGACATCAGATATTGAAAATCTTAATGGATTTTGAGGACTACGTCATTTATAGTGGTTGGCCAGCAGGTTATGGTAAAACCCAGTATTTCAGCTTGTTCTCTCTACAGGTCTGTGAAAGAGGGGTAGGGGATTTCTAAAGACCCAAGATTAATTGTCAAGCTATTGGATGAGAATTTTGGAGAAAAAGGGTTGAACAATGGCAGATGCCCCATAAGGCAAGACAGTATTTCTTAGCAGAACGGACAACAGCTGAAGTTTCATTTGATAAAATTTGAGTTGATGTTTTAGGTGAGATGGATGGATGTAATTTTTGCCATAACATTGTTAGGAATCCTGAAATATTAGCAAATACTAAATCTTTCAACATCGGTGAAATCCTACACTTTTATGAACAGGCATTTTCTGGTGTACCTGCTAGGATACACAAGCATTGATGCAAGAGCCTGTCTCCCAGTGCTTCAGAGTTGCCCATAAAAGTATTTCACTTGGCAGTGAAGAGTAGAGAAGACATCTGTTCTGACTGTTTCATCATAAATTGATTCTAGGCAATACTTCCCACATCTGTTCAATTAGTGACACTTCTTTAGTGTTACAAATGAACTTTGAGCAATGTGATAAGTGAAAGACACTGATTTTAACCTTTTTACCAGTCTATTTTGATTTTCTTTGCAAACAGTTATTTTCACAATAATACAGGATTTTCACAATAATAGTGTGAAATAACAGCCTGAATTGTAAGCACCAGATTGGCTTCAAATCTTGTCAGCCTGTTTCAGTTGAGTCATTGAGACATTTCACTGCTATCACACATGTAGTTTTTAGCATATGCTAGAGCCTCAAAAGAGAGACTATGTTATTCCTTTTCTAAAATAACAATGGTAGAAAATTTTGACAGTAGAGGAGGTAAATTTCTTGGACTATGGCTAAAGGCCTTCAGCTATCTATAAGGGAAGGCAGATTGGTATTTTAGATGATGAAAGGAAGACACAGTAGCAAATTGGAGGGATTTCCAAGACTTTTGAGTTTAAGGCATTCAGATGAAATGTAAAAATTGCTCTTTTTAAAAATAATTATTATTTGTGATTACAGAAGATTGTACTCTTCTATGATGATAAATGTGCTTAAGTTGGAGTAGGTGGAACCAGATTTAAGTCTTCCCCTGTGAAGTCAGCTTTCAGTTTGAACAAGGTACAGCATTTGTGGCTAAATGTCCTGTAGTGCTCTCTTACACTTTTAAGCTCCTACTATGGTGTACACTCAAATCTGGTTTGTAAACATCAAGTGCTCTGAGACTTCTAAGCATGAGAGAAGAAAAACAAGTAAATCTAATGTAATCTAGGGTATCACAAGTGCTTTTTATTTCTGGTATAGAATAAAAGGTAAGAAGAAAAATCTTTAATAATGTTGGAAAAAAGCCTTAGGTGCAAAGAGGTTGTCCTGTTGTTTTAAAACTTCCGTTGGCACATGAGCATTTGTAAACCATAGAGTGTAAGAGACAACATGAAATTTGGTTATTTATTTTATCATGTATGGAAGGAGTCTGTATTTTTTAAGTTCAAGGCTGAACTTTTAATTTCTTAATCTTTAGAACAGGTATCACTGAGGTTAACAATTCTTTCTGATGTTAGTCACATACCATTTGTGAATCTGTAACTTTGCATCCCCTTATTCTGGTCAAATGCAGTTCATGATGCTTGCAGCTGTGAAGCCATCTCTTTGAAGATGACTTTACACATGGAAAATTTTAGACCTTCTAGCCTCAAGTAGAGTACATAATCTCCATGTAAAGAAAATAAATTTCAGGAGGTTACAGTTATTGGCATGATTGCATATGGAACATATATTTTAGCCACAGGCTCTATTTCTGAGTTAAGGATCAAACTCAAATAAAATTAGTATCAAGCTCCAAGAAGTAGCATTCTTGTTAAATATGTAATAAGTGCTTTAGCTCTTTTTATTGCAACTTTTACATTATTAAACATTATAATGTGTTCTTTTGAAGCCTCTTCATGGTACCATTTAGGTTTTTTTGTTGGGGCAAGGAAATAATAAAGAGGTTTTATATGTTGAATTTATGGATCTTCAGACCTAATGGTTAGTTGTGAGATGGTGATAAGCCTGCTGAAGAATGCACTTTTGATTCACAAATGATATATTGTTGGATAAGTGACTAGATATTATCTCTGACTTCACCCTTGCCTCAAAGGTGTAGTGAATTTTGTAGTTATCACTAGTCTATTTCTTTAAGTTCAGTCTTAACATGCACATTATGTCTAAGAAAATTACCATTTTAAATACCTAAGACATGAGATTCAGGTCCTCTTAAATATATTTAAAAGACTAAAAAAAAAAGAAATATTACATGGGTTTTGTGCCTTCAGAAACAAGCTTGTAGGTATATTGAGGTACCAACAGGAAAAAAAATTTGCTTAGAGATATGTCTTAGAATAAATCATAAACCTTTTAGCCTTAAGAGATGGTGCTTGCCCAAATTCATCCAATCTTTGTACATCTCATGTGCTCCAGTGTAGACAAGACAACACCATCAACTTGTCACCCAAGATGAGAAAATACTGTCCCTGAATTGTACAGGCCTGAAGTACTGTGCTGAACAAAAATGCAAGCTCATAATTACTCAATCTAATCACGTGTTTCTCTATCATTAGCATCAGATAAAGGCTAGAGTGCAAAATTTCAAAATTAGGTAACTGTTTGTGTAATCTGGCATTAGTAGGATTTGTCTCTCTCAAGCACACTCTTTTAAATTTAGTGAAATATTTCATTGGAGTGTATTTCTGGAAAAACTAAAATTTAGGCGTGCCTTAATCTAACAAAACAAGAACTATGGACTAAAGAATACATTGTAATATATCTTAAATTATAAAACACCACACCCTCAAGAGTTTGTATCCAATATTAGATCTGTTACCATGTTTTAAAATATTTAGAATTATTCCAAAGCTGCACCTAAAGCAAAGGCTACCTTGAAAACGTACCCAATGCAGTAAAATGAGACTTAGTGTTGTAGTGTGAGTTGATAAAATTGTGTTCATCTATTTCTTCATTGTCAGCACAAATCCTTGTTTATTAAAAATTTAGCTTGAAGGAAACTTTAATTAATTCCAGGTTCAGTAAATCCTGACTAGGATTCTGCCTTGGTGTGTTTACAATGAATGGCCTTCATGTGCCTGTGTTTCACTTCTGTTCTCTCTGCTCCCTGACAGCGTGATTTATGGCTGTTGTTTTCTACCAGTCCACTGTTTGCCCTCTAGGAGGGATTGGTCTCTTGAGCCTCCATAATAACAGCAGCACTTTCACAAAACATCTTTTAATGACAAGAGTGTAGCATTCTGTAAGTCAGACTAATTGCAGACATACCCTATTAATTGCAAAAATTAGGAGAGGTTACATATTTTACAAGCTTTTAATTTTAAATCACCCGAGATGATTTGTCTTAAGTGTTTGGGTAGAGATGTCTACAATATTCTATGACAGACCATTGCTGAGACTCAAGAAAAGTTGCAGACTGTGGATAATGTACCAGGTAGAATTAAGCTTTGGATGTCTACACCTGCAGAGAAATCCTACTCTATCTGTAATACAAATTATTCTAAAGATTACATATTCTCTTGAGACTCGTGATAACGTTAAATAATGTGTTGTGGTTTTATCAGGAGATGATAATCAGAAAGCAGATATTCTTGTACAGTTAAACTGAAAAGAGGTTTTTGAATCTTGGGGTGTGTGTAAGTAATTTTACAGTAAAAGATTATGAATATTGACACCATCTGAGTTTTTGACATGGGTTTTTCCCCTTTGTTTTGTTATTTAATTGGTTTTTTGTGGGTTATTTTTTTTAATTAAAGGCACTTCTAGTAATAAAGGGATTGTCTTTCCTTTAGCAAATTTGTTGGCAGTTGTACTTTCTGTTTTTCCCTTTTCATCATCTGCTATTAAGTCTTCTAGATTTATACATGGAGGATAAAGGCAATAAAGATGAGTCCTGGACACTGTCAAAAGTGATATAGACTGTTCCTGCCCTACATAACTTGCAGCTATAAAGGCTAGTAAAAACTTGAGGGAAGGTTAAAGCTTACAAGAGAAGCACAAAATTTGAAGACTGATAGCAACTGTATTCATCCTATAATGAGAAAGATTGGACAGAATTTAGGATTAAACAAATAGATTTTTGTATTTGTTTTAAAGTATTTCACTTGTTTAATTTTGCTCTAACATTCATGATCTTCTTGCAGTACACAAAGCTGGGTCTATGAAGTAAATGTAAAAGAACTTGAAGAAACTCATTACCTTAATCAAATCCAATGTTTGTTTTTTCAGACATTGCCTTTAAAAAATCAAAAATAAAACACACTCTTTCCTTCTGATCAGGCTTTTGATAAACTCTGATTTGCTATAACACAGTATTCAAGTGCTCAAATCTTTGACAGATGAGCTAAGAATTATATAATCAAATCTTGCATGTACTTATTTTCTTTGCAAAGTAAATTGTAGATCTGCTTTTATAATACTTTTTATATGTATCTTGGACAGCAAATCTGTGTGTGTGTAGGTCTGAGGATTCTGTCTCACTGACAATGTGCACCTTTGTTTTTAGGTGAAACTAATTCATGAAATTGCTTCGTGCCATGGAATTTTAATTACATCTTACTCATACATTCGACTGATGCAGGACAACATCCACACCTATGATTGGCATTATGTCATTCTGGATGAGGGTCACAAAATCCGAAATCCAAACGCTGCAGTCACACTTGCATGCAAGCAGGTACTTTATAAAAATAAATTTAAATGCTCTGGAGGGAGGTTCCAATATCTAATAGCCTATCATAAAAATATATGTTTGATCATTAATAAAGAATTAAAGCATAAAACACAATGGTTTGTATTTGATTATTTAACTATTTAACATTTTTAATGAATTTACGTGGGTAAATTTACAGAAGTATGGTGTATGGTAGAGGAAAACAAAATAGAAATTTCAAATTGTATAGTAATTTACCAGTAGTGATAAATATCAGATTGCTGGTGTGAATTTTCTGCTAACAGTTTATGAACAGTGTATTGCAGAAATCTGTTTTTTTCATGAGTGTGAGGCCACATATTTTGACATGAGAATTTATTGATGGTGAAACTGAATATCCTCTGAGGCAGGAGGCAGGATACACCAGGAACCATGAAATAACTTTCTTTTGATTTTGTGGTTTTTATTAATAGTTCCGTACACCCCATCGAATCATCTTGTCTGGCTCCCCTATGCAAAATAACCTAAAGGAGCTCTGGTCCCTCTTTGACTTTATATTCCCAGGAAAATTGGGAACACTGCCTGTGTTCATGGAGCAGTTTTCTGTCCCAATAACCATGGGAGGATATTGCAATGCCTCTCCTGTCCAGGTAAATGCATCCAAAATAACATTTTGCTTGAAGGAAACTGTTCCAACTGTTAATGTTGTTTCTAGTGTGATATCTAAATATACTTAATGCTGTCTGTTCTAGACACTAACCAAAAAAATAGTTGTGTATGTATTAGTGCTGGTTGAGTAAAAAAATCTTTCAGCTGAGACCATTCCATTGATACAGGAGTGCAGCTTATATACAAGGCATTCCATTCAAAAGCTCTAAGTATTTAGAAGTATTCTTTGATATGCATATAAACAAATTGGATTGGGAGGTGACTGATCACACATTTTGATGTATTTAAATAAAACTTTCCTGTTTGCTATCATGTTTTGGCAAATTATGAAGCAAGAGGAATCCTTAAATCCAGTCTGAAAACAGTTTTTATTTTAAAAAGCTAAATCAGGTGTTCGAAGTCTGGAAGTAGATAAATTAATTTTGAAAGCAAAAAATTACTTGGGAAATTCTTTTGAATAGTTGTCTGTTAATTTTTGTAATTGTGGTTCTCAGTATTGATGACAGCTTAGATATTTTTCTGTTTTTAGCTAGATAGTAAATAAATTGTCAGCATCATAATTTGCAGACTGTTTCATATAAATGCTATTAAACTTGTGTCCTTTTAACTACTGTTTGTAATGTTTTGCATGCATGCATTGCTGAAGTTTTATTTTCTTTTCAAGTTTAAGTACTTCTCTTGTATAAATATTAGTAATTTACTACATTGGCCTTTCAGTTGTTTTTATATATCAAAAATTGATTATATCGTTTGCTTTGCTTTAAGACAAATGAAGTTATTGTTAGCCATTATTACAGTTAATACCTATCTCACACATCCAGTGCCCCTTATAGAACCATATGCTCTATTTAGGGCCAGAGTGACCTTTAGTTTGTGTGATCATGGGGATTTCCTTGTACTGATATTTTTTTTAAATCTCAGGTGAGTACTAATCTTCACTTATTGTCTAGTAATCACCATTGCTGCAGGCTTCTTTTTTTGATCTTCAATATGTGTATTAGCACTTTTTTGTGAGGATCTTGGTTTTGTACAGATTTAAACTCACTTCTTTCTTTGGTTTCTAAATTAAATATCTTACTTTTGGTCTCTTTTAAAGAGAAATCTGGGGTATCTGAAGAAACCTTACTTATTCCATTTTAATGTTGCTACCATGAATTTAAGATTTTCCTATTGCTAATTATGTAATTTTGCTAGTTGCTAAAATTATTATCAAGAATCAAAATACAATTTGTGCCTTTTCTTCCTTTTTTCAGGTAAAAACTGCTTACAAATGTGCCTGTGTGTTACGGGATACCATAAACCCCTACTTGCTGCGAAGAATGAAAGCTGATGTAAAAATGAGCCTTTCACTTCCAGATAAAAATGAACAGGTTTGCTTACTTTCACTACTAGATCTGAGTCCTGTCCCTCCCCAAAACTCAGTCTTTCATGAAAATTTGGAAGTTATTTGTGCTAGTAGCAGATAAAATGCTGGTTTAAAGATAAGCTGCAGAGCTTTCAAGATTCATATTCTTTCACCATTGTACTGAGTATTAAATTACTGCTGTCTTGGCAGGGTCTGTATGAGCTCACTTATCTAAAAAGTAAAGGATAGATGAAGTATAGTCAGAGATACTTAATACTGTCCCCTTAGGTCTCAAGTGCATTGAAATGAGTTGTCTGTCTGTTTCCTCTTGGACAGCAGGAAACAATTCAGCATTGTTTCCTGTCACAGAAAGATTAATTTAGCAAATGTATTAATAAAGCAAATAATAGAGAAATACTTGCTGGCAGTTGTTCATATTGCAAGCTGACTGGCCTATACATTATAATAAATTTTCAAAATATTAGCCTGGTGGTGTGAAACTTGTTTGCTTTACTGCAAGATGGTATGTTTCTTCAGGAAAAATTTTCATTTAAAAAAGGAGATTGAAAGTATTAGTGAACTGAAATTCTTACAAATCCTCATTTGGTTGTAGTAATTATTAGCTTCTTCTTCAGGTTTCAGTGCTTCAGGCTTTCATGTTCTGTCCTGACTCTTTTCTTGCCTTCTCCCTCTAAAAGAGAAGTGGATATGTTAGTCTTTGAAAGACATTGCTAAAATGTACATAGTAAAGTAGTAGACCATACTGTGCATATGCATTGTAATGACTTTTTTTACCCAATTTTTAAAATTTCTATGTACTATGATTAATCAACTTTTTAATGTCTAGATATTTAAGAGTCTGGGTTCCTTAATCTATAAAATAGACAGTTTAAATGAAATTGATTTTTGCTCTTGTCGGTCACAGGGCACTACGTCAGTTTGATTTAGAGCATAATGCTGGGTGCCTTTCAGGATACAAGGAAGTGATTTTGTTCCATTTTAGCCTATCAGAGCACCTGAGAAATCATTATATTTCATGCTTAAGGTCTAAAGACAGTACAGATCACATCTGCTAAACTTCTAAGAATTAGCAAGTTGTAAGGGATGTGACAGACACAGTGGAAAGAGTTTGTAGTGAAAACCAAAAAAAAAAAAAAAAAAACAAAAAAAATTAAGAGATTTGAGGGGAAGATCAAAGATCTAATTACTGGGAAAGAGCACATAAAACCTCATGAAACTCATCATAACGATCATGTTCATTCTCTAAAAATTCTTTTTTTTAATTTCTAGTGATGCAGTGTCTTTTAACTTAGAATTTCAGTATGTCAAACGTCTGTGAAGTTTCATTGTAGCACAGGTAAAATTCTGAAATTCACACAGGTTGGGTTTGAGTGGTTGATATGTTTTGCAGGTCCTCTTTTGCCGTTTGACAGAGGAGCAGCGTCAAATCTATCAAAATTACATCAACTCTAAAGAAGTTTACCAGATTCTCAATGGAGACATGCAGGTGGGCATTAATAAGGATAGTGACAGGTAGGGTTTGATGGATAAAGTCATGGACTGGCCTTTGCCTTCTTCTAGCTGGATTCTCAGCAGTAAGGGAAGCAAACACACTGATCTATGTTCAGCTTTTGTAGTTGTTTTTTCTTCTCAAAAATGTTAGATGAAATGTATTTAAGTTAGTGATCCATATGTAGTGATATAACCAGATAAAAGGAGGGATGGAGTGAGTTTCACAATATGTTTGTGATCTCAGGAAGAAATTCTGGCTTTTTGTAAGACCTGTTGTAGGTAACAGTATGCATGCTTTCAGCTAAATGTCCAAGTGAAGCAACGACAAGTATAGTTAGTCCTGAGAGTACAGTTCAGGTGTGATAACTTCGTTATGCAACAGTTGATGATTTCACAGTATTAACAGAAAGCAGAGCAAATAGCAGACATCCTTATTACTGTCTTACTAGTCACTTCTCAACATCTTTCACCTCCATCTCACAATGTAAGTATTGAAATTGCTGTGGCCAAGTGAAAGGTGTACCCAGTGGCTACAGTTGCAGTTGCTGGCTGCTGCTGCCTGTGTAGAATCTGCTCTTCCCTGTGACTCCTATGTTGCACACAGCTGGTTCGTTTGACATTTTTATGTATGCAATGTCACTCTTCCCTTTTAGCCCTTGTTTTTAGGAGGAGAGATATTATGTGATAGCTGCAATGTGTAATTTGCCACCTTTTCTTGTCTTGTGAACTGTGAAATCCATTCTCCCTCATACCCAGTGCCTCCAGTCAGTTGTATGGTCAGCATGACCATATATATTGCAGTCCCATACGAAGAACACTTATTACTGGTTTGACTTTTTTAAATTTTCACAAAGGTATAGTGGGCAAGTTTTTTCAAGTGCATAGCAATTTTAGTTATCCCAGTGAAAATTTCTTTAAGCAGCTTGTTCTTTTAGAGATGGCTTATACAAGACTATCTGCAGAAATTTCTCAAAGATGTTACAGAATGGGTTGTCATATTTACTAGTTATCTGAAATTTTGAACAGTAAATTTCAATGCTTTTATTAGATATTCTATGATGACAACTGCAAATCCCAGCCAAAAAACATTGTATAAACAAACCATAAATTATGGGCAGGCTCATCCAGCTTGTAGTGCAAAATGCTTGAGGGATTCACTGTTTCAAGCTATTCATTTCAAGTTTCAAATTAAAAAATTAATTTCAAGCAATTCCTTTTTCAGAATATTCAGAAGTATAAAGAAAACTTGTAATATTACTGAATGAATAACTGTATAGAATCCTTCTAACATGGCATCAAAAGTGATAATTTAAGTTTTGTATGTTTGTTCAAATATGTTAACTCATATATTCTTTGTTATCATGCATTCTGGTGGGTATACTGACTATCCTCAAGGTCTGTCTTAAGTTACCTGCTAATATGGTGGGAGTTGGAAGGAAAGCCATGATAATTTAAAGAAACAAATTGGTGGAATTTTTCCTTTTCAGTAGGAAAACTATGACCTTACAGCTAGGGAGGTATTGATATTTATAAGTGTGGAAATTGTTGCAGAATTCCCTTAATATTGTCACCAGAATAGTTTCACAAGTACGTCAAATTTCAATCACTTTCTCTTGTACTGATTTTTCCTAAAAGTTTCCCTTAAACAAGTATTAGCATCAAAAGATTATTAAAAACAAACATTGATGGTGATTGGATTAATCTATTGCTGTTTATTTTTCTTGTCCACAACTCATATAGATACAAGTATTTGTCATGAAAATTGAAATATTTTTTTCTTGTATTCTTTAGATTCTCTTAGGACTATCAACTTTGAGAAAGATTTGCAATCACCCTGACTTCGTTGCTGATAGTCCCAGAATTCTGAAGAGTGTGCCTGATACTGAAGTGGAGGATCCAAATCAGTTTGGATATTGGAAACGTTCTGGAAAAATGATAGTGGTAGAATCCTTGCTGAAAATATGGCACAAGCAAGGTCACAGAGTGCTGTTTTTCACTCAGTCAAGACAGGTAAGATGAGCTAATTGCTTTTAGTTTTAGCTATTACTATTACTTAAAACGTGTGTCAGTTCCAAAAAACTTTTAAGTAGAACCACTTTTTGTAGTGTATTTCTCATAAAATTAGTATCTTACTGAAAAAGTTGCTGAAATGACTGATGCCTTTGGAATAATCAGTTCCCAAACTCAATAAGCTTTACTGGAATGACACAGCATTGTTGCAGTGGCCCAGTTTCAGTACACTGGGTCCAAGCTGTGTCAGCTGTGCCCGTGTGCTACCAGGCTGTTCCTGCTGGGTAGTTGCAGGGTTAGTCAGTTTGCATGCTCTGTGTAGTGCCTGTGCATGTCTGATCCTCAGAATCACTCCCTTCAGGACAGTTGCACAGGCAGTGACCATTTTTTTGCTTTTCTTTTGTTCTCACAGTTTTGTCTTCCTTCTGTGGATTTCCTTGAGATGCTGCAGTCAGTCTGTTTAATTGTCTTAAAGCTATAGCCCTGGGCTTTCCAAACCAAGCACAAATATTCCACTGCATTCAGCTGTGAAATAATTTTTTCCCTGTTGACATCAGTTGGTTTTCTGTCATTTAAGAAAGTTTCAAGTTTTTCATTATCATCATTTTTGATTGACACTGCAGTTAGTACCTGAAATTCTTATAGGTTCATCACACAGATGCTCAGTCTTCATGTCTGTATTTCATTCAATCTTCTCCATGCCCACAGATGATGCAGATACTTGAAGTCTTTGTGAGATACAGAAACTATTCCTACCTCAGGATGGATGGCACCACAGCAGTAGCTTCCAGACAGCCTCTTGTAACAAAATACAATGAGGTGAGATGTTCCATCCCACATATGGATACATATTAATGAGTATGATTGAGTTCTTCCATTTCTTTCTGTTCTGTTCGTAAATATACTACTTCAGGTTGGAGTCACAAAACTGGGCAGTTCAGTGAAATGAAACTCCTGTCTCTGTGAGAGGGAGGAAAAAGTAATCTCTTATTTCACATTTAAATTGGGTTTTCTGTTAAGGAAAGAAACAAGTTTGAGAAGGGGGAAAAGCAATTTTATTGGATAACAGTAAATGAAATTTAGATCAGACTACATTTATTTGTCAAAAGGAATACTAGATAGACAAGGAAATGTATTCCTTCTCTTGGTGCCCTTAGCATATAATGCTGATAAAATGATCCAGGAAATAATTATATTTTAATGTTACATTTTGGTGATTCTTGCTCTAGTAAAGTCTGTCTTGTGTCACAGGACAAATCCATATTTCTTTTTCTTCTAACAACTCGTGTTGGTGGCATTGGAGTTAACTTGGTCGGTGCTGACCGGGTTATTATTTATGATCCTGACTGGAATCCCAGTGTAGACACACAGGTGAGTTTGATTTATTACATTCCATTTACCAGCTAAGTTGAAATTAAACTGAAGATGAAATGACACTTATCTCCTCAAACAGTGTTAAAGCACTATGCTGCTCTTTCCTAAGTTGCTGTTCCAGCAATGATCACTTAGGGTGCAGCTCCACATTATGATTAGGCTTGTGGCAAAGCCAATTTAAGTGGTTCCCACCACATCCCCTATATGCTGTTACACATTATCACTCTTCAGTATTGTTGATTCATGTAGTCAGTTACAGTGCAGTCAAACAAACAGTTCTAGTAGCCTGTGTTTTTAAGATAAATAAACCAGATGTTTCTGAAGGGAAAATACAGCTGTGCAAGCTCCTGGACAGGCAGGACTGTTGGTGGTGACAGTGCAGGGTGAGAAAAGAACAACAGATGCTGCTCAAATTGGCTTTCTCACTAGATAATGATATGTACCTGTGACCTTAGAGAACTGCTCTAAGCTTTTAGAAGTTGTTCACTGTCTCATGATGTGATAAGACTCTGATTTATCAAATCATGTAGCAGTTATATGGTGCTTACAAGTTTGAGAGGAAGAAGCTTTTTTATAGAAATCCTGTGTAGCTCTGAGATCTACAAGTAACTGACAGAGTGGTTGGATCAAGATGTTTGTAGGAAAGATTTGAGTTAAGTTAAAGAAGAAAAGTTCAAAGGAAAGGTGTGTATTAAAGCTCTCTTGTGAAATTTCCTTCTGGAATAACTCTATATAAAATACATATTCTAGATTAAAGTTCCGATTTTAACATATCTCTTGATAATTTTTGCATAGATTTCTTGGTACAATTGGAGATTTTCTAGATCTTTTCCCTTTCCTGCTGAGTTAGTTATCTTATGCTCTAGAAGTACCACTTCTTTAAGTATTTGTTAAATACTTTGGAAGACTGTGACCATTAGCTCTGTCAGACACATTTGAGAGGCTCACGTGTGGTAACCAAACCTTTTGTGTTCCAGGCTCGGGAGCGTGCTTGGAGAATAGGCCAAAAGAAAGAGGTGACTGTGTATAGGCTGCTCACTGCAGGTACTATTGAGGAGAAGATATACCACAGGTCAGTCAGAATGATTTTTTGGATACAGCTGCATGCTCAGGAAAATGTTTGTAGCAAATCCAAGGTGGTGTAACAGTGACATACCTATGCATGTGCACGCATTGCTTGTAATCCCCAACCTTGGTCATGATGGGCACATTATGGGAAACTTTTAAAAGTTTCTTCTGAGAAATGGAGAACCTTTTTCTCACACTAGACTCCCAGCTGTACTGCTCCATCCCTAGCTGCAAGTCCCATGTTCTAAGTGTACCTTATCAGTCTGTTCCAGTAGCTGTGTCCAGCACATCCAGAATTCAATGTAAAAAAGAGTATGAGACACAGGCATAAAACAGTGAGCACCTTATTCAGAACATGAGACTCAACAAGTCTGAAATACAGATTCAAATCATCAAGTTCTTTATATTCTCCTTGGGATATATCAAGATGTATGTGGTACATATATCTATTTACTATTGTGCAAACCCAATTTGATTTTATTCCCAATTCATTCCAAAGTGAAAGAATTAAATCCCAATAACTACCAGTCATATTCATGTTATTTATTCCAAAATGTAGCTAAAGCCTTTAAAGTGTTTGTTTTTCAAAATCAATGAAATCTTTTTTGTTTGCTTTCCCATTCAGCTTTCTCAGTAGTTAGCTTCACTCACATGAATTCCAGATGATTGTACATGGGAATCCTATGTCTAGACTTCACTCTTCAGAACTGAAATACCCTCTTGGAAAATTGAGATGAACAAAAAGCTCTACATAATGAAATGCCCACACTTACTGGATGCCTTTTTTTAGTATGTTTTGCCACATGGACACAAAGCATCTGCTGTTGTTTGGTTTGTGTCCCTCTGGCACACTTCTGCTTGAACAACACTGACTGCATCAGGGAATCAGACTGTTAACAGTCAGGACAGCCATCAGAAATTCAGTTATTTCCAGAATAGTGCAGTGGACTGGACCTTGAACTTTCAGAAGTTGTCTTTTCTGTTTTCCTGTGTTTTCTTGCCTGCAAATGAAAACTTAGCTTTTGACCACTGGGTTTAAAATAGTTTCCCTGCTTAATATCAGTTCAGCCAAAAGTGTGATAAAAACTGTTTGAGAGAACTGATTTTCAGTTTCATTTAGGGATGTATTTTTTGTACAGAATGTAAAAGCTTTTGCTCTAGACACTATGTAGTACAAATGTGGCACAGAAGCAGTTTTACCAATACTAGAAGATTTCTTGCAGCTTTGTTCTCCTAGAGATTTGTTCCTTTTGGTTCACTGTAGGTGGGCTATTTTCTTCTCAGCCACAAGTCTGATTCCACTTTTCAGTGGTTGTCCAGTTATCACCATCAGACTAAGCTACTCTGCTGCTTTTGATTCCTCCAATCAACTGAACCCATACAATGTTGTCATTTTAACAAACTCTTGTTTTTCTTTCAGGAGCTTTCTGGTTGTTTTATTGTTACATATGCAAGCTTTTCAATTTTAATGGACAAAAAATTTCTAGCTGTGAAGTTATTTATTGCTTAGTTAAGAGATGCCTCATAGGACATCTCAGGATGGTGGTTACCTGTTGTGTTATGGGGTTGTTGCAAAATAATAAATCCCTGTGTTTAACAATTTACTTGGTTGTTTGAAAGTTACTAACTCAAGATGGTCTTTTGGAAGCTAACATCATCTTCCCACTGCTTAATTGTTCTGCAGGGTAATGTTTGTGCTTATAGTTTTCTGTGTAAGTACTGTACTCAGTACTTAAACATAGCTAGACATTGTTTCATGCACGAAATACTTTTTTTTTTTAGACAAATCTTCAAACAGTTTTTAACAAATAGAGTGCTGAAAGATCCTAAGCAGAATCGCTTCTTCAAATCCAATGACCTTTATGAACTATTTACTCTGAACAGCCCAGATGTGTCTCAGGGGACAGAAACAAGTGCAATTTTTGCAGGTACGTGGGGTTTTTTTTCTATTTGTTTGGAAGAAAAAAGTATCTTAATTGTTAATTAAATGGATACTAATTTAATTCATTCCTCAGGTACTGGTTCAGATGTTCAAGTCCCAAAGCCAGCTGATAAACGTGATATGCATCTTGCAGAAAACAGCTCACAAAAGACAACCAAGTCCTCCAATTCCTATTCCACCACACACATGAAAGATTCTTCTTCTAAAGCAATAGAGACAAATGAGGAAACCAAGGGAAATTTGGAAGCCTTTGACCAAAATAGCTATGCAAAAGAGAATGCACAAACTGCTACTGATACAAATTCACTCAATAAAAGCAAGGAGGAATGCTTGGAAGGTGATGACAAATGCCTGTCCCAGTCGATGCCATGCAGTGCAGGGTCTTCAGAGAATGCTGAATGCCTGACTGCCATGGTGGCTGGTGAAGGACATGGAGCAGCTCCTGTGGATGCCAGGACAGATCTTAGCCCTACTTGTGATGCAGCTGGCTCTTGGGAAAAGCAGGGTGCTAAAACTGAAGATGGGCAATTTGAGAATAATCATTCCAAGTGTATCTCAAAAACAAAACACAAGGTGGATATGTTGTCACATGAGGCCTGCAGAGATAAGTCTAAGAAGAAACATCACAAAGATGCCAAATTTGAAGGAAAGCGTATTCCTCATCTAGTGAAACAAAAGCAATACAGAAGGGAGAACAGTGAAGAGCAAGACTCAAAGAAAAATGATGACTATGTCTTGCAGAAACTTTTCAAAAAATCAGGTAACAGTTGTTTGGCTGCTGACTAAACCTATGCAAATGAGGGAAAGAGCAGATCTGTTACTCTGATGGTTAGAGCTACAATGCAAAACATGTTTATTATCCTCATTTTAGTGGAAGTTAAAATGTTCATTTAAATTTAATTCCAGTTAACTTTAATTCCAGTTACACATTTGCTAATTACCTTGGCACAAACTGTTCGGAGAGATCCACATTTCTGGGTATAGAAGTATATGCAGTGTTTCTCCTGGATATTTCCAGGATGTAATCAACCTTCATTTACACAAGGGTTTCAGTTCTGTCTGTCCTGTCCATAACAATGGAAATGATCAATTTGCCCACATAATTGCCAGATCTGTTGTGAGTAATGACCTCATCAGCACACCAGAAGTGATTTGCTGTCAGATTGATTACTTAACTGATAAAGAAGGGGGTTCTCTCATTAGAAATTACTATACTGATGTGCTTAATCTAATCACCCTGAAGAAGGAAAAATGCCGTTGTGGCATTCACTTAAAAAGTGATGTTTGATTTTCACATAAATTAAGAGATGCCCTCCCTCACCTTTTGTGTTCTCTGGTTTTAGGGGTACACAGTGTTATGAAGCATGATGCCATTATGGACGCTTCCAATGCAGATCATGTACTGGAGGAAGCAGAAGCAAGCAGAGTGGCCCAGGACGCCCTGAGAGCTCTAAGACTCTCTCGTCAGCAGTGTTTAGGAGCTGCTTCTGGTGTGCCAACCTGGACAGGCACGAGTGGTCTTTCAGGTGCACCATCAGGAATAAAGTGAGTTCAGTTCTCACTCTGCTGTCCCAAAAACAGAGGAGTTGCTGAGGATGTTAAAGATTTACATTTTTTATCTTGGTATTTGCAGTAACATGCATCAAAGTCATGTGCATATTTTATATTTAGTATAGACATGAAAGCATATTACAAACGTAGGTAGTTGGTTCTGAAGTACAAAGAAAGCATTATTGCTGCACAGTAGATGAGACCTTAGCAGAGAACTCCTGAGAACCCTAAAACACAAACCCCTTTGTCTTTGAAAAAACTATCCTAGTTATTTTGAGAAGGATTTTTCATGGAGTTAATTCTTTCATGGGTTTTTAGGAGTCGGTTTGGTCAGAAAAGAAACTCCATGCTGCTTTCTTCACATTCCACTTGTGCATCACCTGCAAAGAAGCACAAGGTAAGGAACACAAGCTAACATTTCTATTTTAATAGCTGATGCATGTGAAGTGTTACATTGTATGTGATACATCTGACTTACGCTGTGGACGTAGCATACACATTTGTTGTGTGCTTATGTAGAATTATAGAATTTTTAATTACCTGGGAACTTGATTTTTTGTTTTGATGAAATCTAGTTAGATACAGGAGTCATAAATTGCACCGTGGTTTGCTTATCTGTTCAAGACCAGCAATGCTTTTCTTTCACTTCCTAAGTTCTGAAGTTGAGAATACATCACCTCTTCATTATATATTTCAGATGATCAAGTTCTGAGTGGTAGTGTTTGTTATTTAAAGTCTAAACAACAGGCAGATTTTGTTTAATAGATTGTGGGTCTCAAAATGCAGCTTTCTCCATAATCTATATGTTTATTTGCAGGATGGAGATACAATAAAGAAACAAAATATAAAGAAGTGTAGTTCCAGTGAGCACTTCAATGGAAAATCTGGAGAATCGTCATCCAGTGCTCTGGACTCTTCATCTTTATTAGCTCGCATGAGGGCAAGGAACCACCTTGTTTCACCCCAGCAGAGGAGGAGTGATGGTGATGAGAATCATCAGCCGGCCCCCGCCCCAGCGCAGGGCTCAGCGGAGTACGATGAGCTGCTGGTGGATCTGCGGAACTTCCTGGCGTTCCAGGCGCGCGTGGACGGGCAGGCCAGCACTCGGGAGCTGCTGCAGGAGTTTGAGTGCAGGCTGCCCGCAGAGCACTCCTGTGTGTTCAGGGAGCTGCTGCGCAACATCTGCACCTTCCACCGCAGCCCCGGCGGGGAAGGCGTCTGGAGCCTCAAGCCGGAGTTCCGGTGACCACTGAAGGCCCCTCTTGTGTCCAGCTGACCGCCGTTCTCCTCTCAAAGGAGGAACACTGTGTGACTTTGGAAGCATTTTGTATTCCTGAATTAATTAATGCCTTGAACAGTCAGTGGTACAGGACTCGTTGCAGGCTTAAAGCTAACTTAATTTCTGATTTATACTATTTATATTAAAGTGCCGTCTACCTCATAGATGAAACAATACAAAATATAGCACCTTTTCTGAAAAAGAAATCTTAATATAAATGGGATGAAGAAGGTGTACTGACCTCTTATTACAGTAAGAACCATGGATGTTGCCGTGGGTTGTAAGACTTTGATTTCTGTGAAATTCCACAAAACTAATTCCTTGATTTTCTGTTTATTACTTGAATGGTCATAGGGCTCATAGTGTGCCATCAAAAAAGAAAAAACAAGGGGTGGGGGGAGATGATAGCAGTTAGCATGAGAGATTCACTTGTACTGACAAGTGCATCAGAATCATTTTATGTAACTTTCATCAGTAGTGAGAATTTTGTTGTAATGTTTAACTGACTTGGGAAATAATTCTAATGCCATGGGGATTTAATCACAAAAATGATACTGAGTTAACTGACAATTGATAATTATGGAAAACTTACTAAATTCCAAGACACCAATTAACACCATAATCAGCAATCCAGTTACAGTCCCATACACACTGGCAAGTGCTTGCTCTACAGTATTTCTTAAAACTGAGGCAACAATAACTGTTATGTTTGTCACAGGTTGTGGACTTGAAATCTCATTAAATGTTCATATGTTTCACTGTGATTTATGGCCAGTTACCTCCTAGCACTTAAAATTTTATACCTTAACACAGACTGGGTGTTAGCTGCTGAGAGGGAGAAGGGTGTCACTGTATTTTACTCACTATTTGGGGCATAGTTGGAGCATATATAGAAGTTATGTCATTCATCTTCTATAGGTCGGGAAAACTTAGTTTCCTGACAGTTGGGTAATTTCTAATACTAGTTATTGGTATCAAATCCAAGTACAGCATTGGGTCTGTCTTCAAGGCACTCGTGTGCTTCATAAAGAAATTTTAAGGTGGAAAATGTGAGAAGATTTTGAGAAGAAAACCACATTGTTGCAGCAACATGAAATTACTGTATGGCTTGAACTAGGAGTAGTCAAATATGCCTAATGTCCTTCCTACCCCTAATATATGGAAAGCTGAGCTACTTTTAGCTTTTTTGTTCACTGTGAAATTATCTTGTTTACTTTAGGTAGTAGAAATATTCAAAGATGAATGGTGAAGCAAAAATACAAACTTTCTTTTTATAAAAAAAAAACACCTTTAAGAGACTTCCAATGGCTTTTCTTCTTGTTTTTGCTCAGTGGTAAGGGTTCTGTAGAGATTTGCAAGAAGTGATGTTTCTTGGCTTTTCAGAAGCTGGAATTGGACAGGGCAAACAATTCAAGAATGTTTGTTTTTCTACTAGCATTTGAAGATGGAACTTCTCCTAACATCTCTTTCTCTTATTCCATTTATATTCACTTACATTCCCTCTTTCCAAAAAAAGTGAAACAAGGAACTTGGGCTGCAACTGCTGTTGATATGACTTGAAATGGATCAGAAAAAGAGAAAAAACAAACCCATTTTTCTGTCTTCTTCAAAGCTGTAGGGAATTTGAATTGGTTTGTGTGTCATGTCTCCATGCATCTCTGCCTATCCCAACTAGAAACCAGGAATTCAGCAGTCAGCAGAGCTGCTGTTGTCACCTTATCTGTTAGTTTTGGTGTCCTGTTTTATTTATGCTCCCAATTTTAAAGGTATAGTTCCTGTGTAATAAGGAGAGTTTGCAGCTTCTTGAACTGTTAATGTAAATAGATTTGCATGTACTTTTTGTAAATTCTTGGCTTTTATGAACTTATTAAAAAAGGAAAAACAAAAGTGTGTTCTAGAAGTCCTTGGGCACTGGGAAGAGTGAGCAGGGATGCATCTTCACCTGTATGCTGTGTACTGACCAAATGATTCATATTATCTTTAATTATCATTCCATTATTCATACAGTTTAAAATTATGGATCCTAACTAGCTTTTTTCCAGTACTTGCCTTTGTTGAAAATCTTTAAAGACTAATATAATGTTCAAAAAATATTTGTATATAGTTAATATCAAAAGTATATGAGATTAAATAGAATATGATATTTGTAGGTAAAGAGTTTTTTTAGAATATAATGCAGACACTATACATTTTAATGTAGAAGAGTTATTTCAGAAAAATTCTACTTTATTCCATAAACATCTGATATTTTTTTTGTTTAGCTTTCCCTGTGTAAAGTGAATTCCTTTCACATTTTGACAGAATGTCTGAAGCAGTTCCTTACTAACAGTGCTAGTCAAACAAATTTTGTATTTTAGCTGTCTCAGTTTCCAAATACTTAATGCTGTAGTTGGTAGTTGCTACTTCATTTGTGCATGATTCCAAAACCCACTCATGTACAATGCATGTTTTCTTTTGTTTTCTTACCTCAGTAAAAAATGGGGATAAAAAGAAATCAAAATACAGATGTTAATTTAGGAATCAAGCTCAGAAAAAAGCACTAAATCTTACTAAGGAAAGATGTGTCAGCATAGAACAGTGATTATAAACTTCAAATTTAAAAAAGCATACCACAGGGAACTACTGAAAATTTCTTCCCTGTAAAGATGCTAAAATCTGGGCACCATGCTACTGTGGGATGTGACCTACCATACACACAGCTGAGCAGACAAATGCACTTGAATACAAATCTAGAAAGCTAAATAGCAGAAACTTCAGTTGCTCTGTTAGCAGTTGTGTGAACTGTGTGCACTGCTTAGGTAAAACACGCTGAATTGATACTTTAACAGCAGAAGTTAAAACGTCATAATTGTTCCTTCTGGTTTCAAACTGAATTTGTAAAGAGGGAGCTGAAAAAACTTGTTCATGAAGATGTTTCCCCTCATCCTCCCATCCCATCCTCCTTTCACATTATTCCTGATGATTACTCTCCTCTGTTCACCCTTTTGCTGAAGATACATAGCCAACCAACACATCTCTGGTACAGAATTAAATTTTGACATAGAGAAAAAATACTTAGCTAAAGGTTGAAGGCCTTTGACTTTTCCGGACTATAATGACTCACCACAAAAGAAATGTAAGATGCTGAATGGTTAGACTGATTAGAAATAGTGATTAAAAAAGGTATTTTTAAATGCCTGAGTCCTGTCTGTGGCTCAGCCGCTTCTCCAAGAGCTGCACCCTGTGTAGAGTGGAGTCTGTTGCGGATTATAAATGTCATTCTCCCAAATAAAGCTGTAAAGAAGTGGGGTTTTACATCTGCAGATTTTGGCTTCAGATGCTAGTCACCCATTGTACTCAAGTCATAGGGTCAGCTTTACTTCAGATTCCAGTACTGCTAAACTTGGCTAAATTTTACTGTCTTCTACTATTGCAATTCTCTGCCTTTCAATAGGCTATAACAGAAGGGACAAACTTGAATGTTTTCTTTTTCTCCTATTCTAAAATAATTTTATTTTTTAAATAAGCAACTGGGTAGATGAATAATTAAAGTGGTGGGATAATATCTAACTTGAATTCTTTTTGCATACTACTGTGATTCATATGCAAAACCCAGTCATTACAGCTTAAGCAGATTTCTCTCTTGAAGGGAGGAGGTGTTAAGGAGCAGTAGAACAGCTGTATCTCAGTGATTCAGCAAGGAAGAATGATGCAATGTCTTGTGCTACTGGTGGCTGTGCCTTCTCAAAAGACATATAAAGTTGGTGAAAAAAATTAAATATGAAGAAACCCTATAGTAACTTTTTGCAAATTTGGCTTATTTCCAATGTATGGCATAAGAAATTACTAAATTTCTTCTTATTTTTTCCTCCTGTTTTACATTGGGTAACATAGTCACTGAGATGATTTAAAATGCAGAGTAATCTGCCTGGTTGGTCTTTTAGGAGCAGGGTTATCTGGAATTTCCTGCTGTAAACCTCTGGATAGTTTTGGATGCAGTACTCAAATTCCTGCTCTGGTTTCTCCATCTGATGGATATGGGAGGGAAGCAATACATCTTTCAGGTCCCTCAAAAATGTTTCAATAAATTACAGCACAGTACAAAGAAGTCCTGGTTGGAAAAACAGGTAATATGGCATTTTACTGTCTAGATCATTAATTCAGCAACTCTAATTCACAAAAAAAATATAATAGAAAATTGCTGAGAGTGCAGTTTTTGAAGGGCTTGCATAGGGCACATGTCTAGGAGCCAGGATGTGCTGTTGAGTCTGCACTGGGGAGTTTCTCCCCTCCGGGAGAGGTATTTATATATTAGATACATGGTAAAAACACTCTGCTACTTAGGGCCATTTATAATGTCCATGTTCCAACAGTCAGCCTAAATGCTGAATATACTAAATGCTTACTAACTCAGTGGCTCTCTCCATCTACCCAGCCCTCACGGGACTGCTATTCTAGGCTCTGGGGTGATGTCACCACTCCTACTACACACAGTATTGCTGATGTGGTACAGTCCTGTGCCTTCAGCTGAGATCTAGTAGATGAAGCTTTCCTTAGTAATTCTTAACTTGTCCTGGTGACTGTGGTTTTGCTGCCTCTCCTAGCACTAACAGTAAAGAGGAATCTGACATCTTTCATGCCTGTGCCTTGCTTTTTTTTTTTTTTTTTTTTTTTTTTTTTTTTTTTTTTTTTTTTTTTTGTAAATGGGCCTAAGCTGCTGTGGAACTCAGTGAAACACCTGTTCTTGCTCCCTGCCTGAAAAACCTGGGGAAGACAGCAGAGCGTCATTGTTTCATTCACAGAGCAGAAAAGTAATCTTCTTTTCCCCTGAAAGAATAGACCTGTAGTGATTCATTAAATTAGGAACTACAGAACCAGCACAAAACTTAAGAAGTGTCAGGCAGTTGTGTTAAGAAAGAAGCAGCTTCCAGCCTGCTCTTCCCACGGGCTCTTCTTGTTCATGCTGATGTGACACAAATGAGAGAAGAGAGGGTGAGTTCTGACCTGAGCTCTTCCTTTCTGAATGGAAGGGCTGGACTTGCCCTTCAGTCCAAATTTGGTAAAGTTCTGAAATGCACAATGAAGGCTCCCAACCCACCAGTGCTACCATGCAGTAACATGCATTTTGAATATTGTTATCATATATTCACCACAATGGCATCAGAGATGATGTGGCAGGCTGTTAATAAATACCCCCATTCTTACCCATACACTATACCAAAAGCCAAATGATTGTGAGCTCTTCAGCCCCAACAAGCTGTTTATCCAGTCATTTGAGAGAGAAGGGGAAGCAATGCCAATGCTGAACTCTAGAGAATCCACCTAAAATTTTAACTATCTATCATAGTTCCCTTCAGATTCACAGCTTTTCCTGGGCTCCCAAAGCCACAGTGCTCACAACACGTAAGCTGAGAGAACCTATTTTTATTGTACAGAACAGGGAGGTTGAAGCCTTGCACTAATTGCAGACCGGGACTTAGAATCACCAGAGGAGCTATGACCAACTCCTGCATAAGGCTTACATAAGTGGTGAGTCATGCAGTCTTACGAAAGAATGGGGAGAGAAGCTTTCATTATGTTGTTTGCCTAATCAGAAACATGAAAATAAAAGAACACAGCACTCAGTGGGTTACGTTTGGCTAACTGTAGGCTGAAATTTCTGCAGTTGCACTACGATAGAGGCATTTCGTTGTTTGTGGTCCCAGCTTATATTAAGCAGAGAGGATTTTTTTCATAAATCTTTGCCTCTGGGGCAGAGTTAAGGTTCTTTGGGAACCCTAGCTATGTGTTCCCAGACATTAATGTCTGGAAGCAGCACCATGAGAATAAAAATGAAGGTATATGCCTAGGGAGGATACTGGGAGTAAATGGAGATACCCAAGGGGAGGGTAGGGTTTGTGAGGATAAGCATGTGAAGAAGGAGTGGAGTGGAAGCAAAGCTTTTTAGGGTTGACTGAAAAACAGTCTAGTGATGATTTCTCTTGTCTTACTAGTCTCTTTGTGAGCTCTCAGGAAGGTAGCTGAATGGGTTTATTTTATCCAACACTGTTGTTAGGCATGAGCTGAGATTCCTTCAGCTCTCAGAAGACAGCTGGAGAATTCTGAGGATCAAAGTTGACTGAAGTTTTACGTGCAGCAACAGTGCTCTTTAGTTTGATTAACCCATCACTGCACCTCATTTTCCTCCACTAGTCTTTTGCACTTTTTGGGGCAAAAGTATGGGACTGTGTGAAGCTGTGGCCTCTTTGTCCCCACCTTATTCTCCTGTAGGTCCACCTGCTTGCTCAATGCAAGTACTCCAGTCTAACATCGTGTGGCTAAGCAGAGAAGACAGTAGACATTTTTATCTGCCCCAGAAAATACCTCCCAATACTTTCCTGCCTGAAAAGAGAACCCAGTGCAGTGTGGCACAAGCAGAACAAGGACTGCTGCAGGAGCCATGAGAAAGGTCTATTTGCTGCTCTGTAAATTGAGGACTTGCCTTGAAAAGGAAGACTATGCAGGATCCTTAGGGCCGGGGTGGGTTTGCTTGGGTTGGTTTTCCATTTTAGTACTTCTGGGGTGCGGGGTGTGGAATCACCTTCATCAACCAATGGGTGGGAAAAAGGCAAATTATTGAAAGCTGGTTGACTCTGGGAAATAGTTAAGCCTTAAAATAGCTCTTCGGAATGTGCATTCCTGCCCCTATCCCTGATTACTTCGAGCCTGGCTGTCCTTGCTGCGCTGCACTAGCAGAACCCCGGACTCTGTCCTTAGAGCCCCCTCCCCTGGGCAGCTGTAGGGCCGGAGTGTGAGCCCGGGCAGCTGCAGGAACAACGTCCTGCAGCCCGGCCAAGCCCCGGCACCGGGGCCGCTCCGGGGCGGTTCCGCGGGCTGTGGGATGGGAATGGCGAGGGGGTCCGGGCATCCCTCAGGCTGTGGGATGGGAATGGAGAGGGGATCCGGGCATTGCTCAGGCTGTGGGATGGGAATGGCGAGGGGGTCCGGGCATTGCTCAGGCTGTGGGATGGGAATGGCGAGGGGGTCCGGGCATTGCTCAGGCTGTGGGATGGGAATGGAGAGGGGATCCGGGCATTGCTCAGGCTGTGGGATGGGAATGGCGAGGGGATCCAGGCATTGCTCAGGCTGTGGGATGGGAATGGAGAGGGGATCCGGGCATTGCTCAGGCTGTGGGATGGGAATGGAGAGAGGATCCGGGCGTTGCTCAGGCTGTGGGATGGGAATGGCGAGGGGATCCGAGCGTTGCTCAGGCTGTGGGATGGGAATGGAGAGGGGATCCGGGCATCCCTCAGGCTGTGGGATGGGAATGGAGAGAGGATCCGGGCATCCCTCAGGCTGTGGGATGGGAATGGAGAGAGGATCCGGGCATCCGTCAGGCTGTGGGATGGGAATGGCGAGGGGGTCCGGGCATCCCTCAGGCTGTGGGATGGGAATGGAGAGAGGATCCGGGCATCCCTCAGGCTGTGGGATGGGAATGGCGAGGGGATCCGAGCGTTGCTCAGGCTGTGGGATGGGAATGGAGAGGGGATCCGGGCGTTGCTCAGGCTGTGGGATGGGAATGGCGAGGGGATCCGAGCGTTGCTCAGGCTGTGGGATGGGAATGGAGAGGGGATCCGGGCATCCCTCAGGCTGTGGGATGGGAATGGAGAGGGGATCCGGGCATCCCTCAGGCTGTGGGATGGGAATGGAGAGGGGATCCGGGCGTTGCTCAGGCTGTGGGATGGGAATGGCGAGGGGATCCGGGCGTTGCTCAGGCTGTGGGATGGGAATATTCTGGGGATCCCGGGCATCCCTCAGGCTGTGGGATAGGAAGGGACGGGGGATCCGGGCAGGGAAGTACAGAAGCTCACGCCCACGTCCCAGTATACTTTTTATTGCTGCTAAAACGACAGGAAACGGCACATGGGCTCAGCAGTCTCGAAATCAAAGCGTTTTTCGGAGTTGAAAATGAAGAGGGCCGATGTAAAGGACAGGGGTTTCGTAAGCGCGGTGCTTCGCAGACACCTGGCCCTTCCCCGGCGGCCCGAGCCCCCGAGCCGGCCCGGCGGCGGCTCTGCGGGCAGCGAGCGCCCGGCGATGCGCATTGAGTCCTTAAGCGCCGCTGCTGGCCCGGGCGCGGCGCGGCCGCCCCTGCCCGCGGCCCTGCGCCCTCAGGGCGGCCGGCGCTGAGCCGCGCCCAGCCGGGCCGCGCCAGGCCCGCCGCCCCCTCACGCCGCGCGGGCACGGCCGCGGGGCCGCGAGCGGCCCATGGCGACCCGCCCGCCCTGCCTGTGGCTGTGCCTGGCCGGGCTGCTGAGCCTGCGGGCGGCCGGCGCGCTGCCCCTGCGCCCCGACCCGCGCGACGAGGTGCTGGCGGCGGCCTTGCAGCGCCTGCGGGAGGTCTTCGACATCGAGGAGCTGCCGCCCGACGTGCTGCCCCGCAAGAAGCCGCCCCAGTTCATGGTGGATCTCTTCAACAAGGTGGCGGACGCCAACGGCATCACCCGCGCGCCGGGGCTGCTGCAGGGGGACGTGGTGCGCAGCTTCGAGGACCGAGGTGGGCCCGGGGCGGCCCAGCCTGGCGGGCGGGCGGCTGGCGCGGTTCCTAAAGAACCGTCTGTTCCAGCTCACGTGGACCACCACCACTTCTACTTCGACATCAGCGCCATGGAGAAAGGCGAGCAGATGCTGAAAGCCGAGTTCAGGGTCTTCAAGCTCAAGAGGACACGGCGGTCCAGAAGGTCCGAGGTGCAACACTTCTGCAAAGTAAGTGGGAAAATAGTTAAACACTTAATTCTGCTATCTCTTTTTACTAATACTGAAAATAAGGAGTGCGACTACCTACCACACAAACCTGCTTTATTGTTATGTTTGTTTTGTCATCCTCACTTTTTCTTTGCCTCCAGCATGCAAAGAAGTAATGGAAAGTTCTGGCTTTGGCAGTACGCTGTCCTTTGTGCTATGGCAGTCAGCTTTCCCTAAAGATATCAATGTCAGACCTATGCCAAATCAAATTGTACTCTCCTGGGATCTGAGATGTTTCGAAATTAGAATTGAAATTTACCTGCTGGAGCTGGTCCGAAAAATAGTAATAGCAGCCAGGGATTAATGGGAAAACAGAGCGGGTAAGGAAATTGAATGTATCTATTCTTCTGACAAAGGACAGGATTGGACTTTTTGCAAACCTGAAGACAAATATGTGGAAGAACAGAAGACTTTGATGGTATCCGGTGTTCAAAACAGGATAGGAATGGTCAGGATTGTTTTCTATAGTATCGATAGTCTGGTATCCTGCCTCTGAACACATCTAGAAGTATATGTGTGTAGCAATGACTATTTTTCTGTTAAACTGAATAAAATCTACTTTTTACCTCTTTTAGAGTGACAGTACGGTTTTACAGCTGTGATGTGCAGAAACCTGCATAATCTTCATGCTCCTTTTCTGTTGTAAGAGCAATCAAATTAATTTCTTATCGGTTTTGTGGTATTGTTGTTATTTAGGTGGAAGTGTATGAGCTCTTGGAGAGTGAAAACAAGCCACAGAAAAAACATCTCATTGCATCAAGATTATTGTCCCTCTACGGAGAAGGCTGGGAAGTCTTCAACGTCACACAGACAGTAAGCAGAGAAGTCTGGCTTAATTTTATTTCTAAAACTTTTAAGGTGTCACCTTATAACTCCAGCACTGCCATTAAGCTGGGTTTTGAGGTTAATTCAAACAGAAGGACAGCAGCAGAGGGAGAAGCTTTCTCTCTACCCTTATAAGTACACCTGGTGCTACCTGAATTAAAGAAGTGTTTATGAGCTGCTAGGAGCACAAGCATGGTGGAAATCGAGTAAGCCAAAACTAATCGATGGAGGGAAGTCAGACCAAGTATGTCGTTGTGATTAAAGCCTTGTGTTAGTCCTTAAACTGCCAAAGAATTGGCATTGGTTGTATACTAAGAGTAGATTTTCATTTCTCCTTTTTATTCTGGCAACATTTCTGTACAGCAGTATGCTTCAGCATTGTTTCTGGAGTTTATCGTGGTTGGATTGCCTGTCATTCAGTTTCCTCCATAGACTTCTGTATTTGTGAGCCTCAAGGTTTTTTTCCATAAATTGTTAAAGTAGGTGAATGCACTCCATAACAAAAGAGCCCACACATGGTTTAAAACTCTACTCTGTGACAGTGTTTTTTGTTGCCTAAGCTTTAAGATCAGACTGAAGAGCATGCTTGGATGATTGGTTGAGTTCTGTCTCAAGTCATGATATTCCTGCTAGGGAATGATAAGACCTGGCCTTATCTATCAGTGTGTACTTATAACAGCTAAGTAAGTAAATTTGCTTGATTGTGAATTTCTTCAAATGCCATGGTTTTTAGATTTACATGAGTCTCAATGGTGTGAAAAGTCTGGAGAGTTCATATAACTGTGTTGAGATTGCTATGAAGAATAAATTTCTGAAAGTCAGAGAGAGTTTATTTTAATATTAACTTCTACACTCAAGTGTTCACTGGTAAGTTCTCTGAAATTAATTATCTTTCTGTAAATGTAGCTTTGGGGAATGCATATGCTATTTTGTATTTTTAAGTGCCGAATTACTGGTTTAAATATTAAACTCAATGGAGCCTCAGCTATACAGTTATTTCATTCTGTTGTAATATATGTCCTTATGATCTCATAGCTTGTTGCCTATTCTCTTTTCCTAATATAAACATTGCTTAATCACTATGCTGTAATTAGAATATTGAAACAATATTTTTTCTTTTCCCTATGTTCACCAGGTTTCCAAGTGGGTTGGAAACAGAAGCTCCAACCATGGTTTTTGGATAAGGACGACACACGTTTCCAAGAATGGAATGGAACACGACGTGGTTACATTTGCCAAGAGCCAGGGTGCTTTTCAGGAGAGTAGAAATGCTCTCCTTATCCTCTTCACGAACAGTAACAAACGGAGGTCTCACAGCTTTGTACCCTCTGCTGCAAGTAAGTGCACTTTAGGATATGAATTGCCTGTTCATCTTCTGTTACCTCCTGCTCTACCTCATGTAGACCTATCCTCAGTTATTTACTTGCAGTATAGAACAGGTTTGAAGTTCAGCTTTATCAGTGATTGAAATTTGGTTTAATAGTACTTGCTAGTAGGTCACCAGCATCCTAAATTGCCCCCTTCTCTCACAAACAATGTGTGTGCCAGAAATATTCATTAATCCAAAGGGGAATCTAGTTTATTTAGTTTGTAAATGAATGGGAGGTCTGTTTTTTAAGTTCTACTTATATTACTTTTGTGGTGGTGAAATTTGCATGGAAAGTGTAAGTTGGATTTAGACTGAAAAAAACTCGGTGACCTGGAATACTTTGTTAAAATTGTGGTAAAGTATGTGTAAGTAGAGTCATTAAGTGTGATTTTAAGAGAGAAGGAGATTGTTAAATAAGCAATTTGAACTTCTCTGTCTTTGGCTTGGTTTTTAAGCACCTATTTAACTTCAATGACTACTTAGCATTGTGACTAAAGGGCGCTTTCATCAAAGACAACGCCCTCGTGCCTTGAAATACAAAACAGTATCTTACCTCTCCCACTGGCCTTGGTGTAAAATCAGCTGAGCCTGGATTTTAGGGCCTGATAAATGCAAAGAGCAAAAGCTCGAAGGAGGAGCAAAATCAAGCTGTTCTGGCTTTCTAGTCTTTTCTGGCAAACGGTTGTATTTGCATATCAGAAAGAAGCTAGGTAGGACAATATTAAGAAGTGGGTGGTGAAATCGATTAAAAAACAACAACAAAAAAAAAAGAGTCTAGCCTGTTTATTTTTGTTTTCCAAATAAAAATTAATAGCGAAATCCTAGATCCAGTTTAATGAGCATCAAGTTCTGCATGGGATACTGTGTCAGGAGTGAGAAATTTCTTAAGGAAGAAGCTCTCTAGACCTGCATGTGGTTAGTGGTCAGTGACCACACAGACTGTTCTGCATAACAGTGAGTTTCACCTTGTATCCATGGACCTCCATGGACCTCAGGGCTTCTCAGAAGATACTTTAAGAAAGCATCCTATTGACAGTAGGCTTCATTCTTTAGCAGTATTCTGTAAACCTGGTAGTGGTTTTTTTTAGGATCAAATATTTGAGATATGGTTTTTTTACAATGTTACTTTGCACATTACTGCACGTTCTACTTTGCAAGTGAATGGGTAGGGTTCCTGGGAGAAACTGGAGGGAAAAAGGCTGTGATCTCCACTCTCTGTTAGCCCTGCCCAGAATAATGTGTGTTGTAGGAGTGGCTCTATGAAGACAGTTAATACCATTCTGACCAGATTCAGCCCTGAAGAAGGACTGTGGAGTTACAGAATATTTGGTAGATCAGTGCATTTTTCTTTTCTATTTTTGCTGAATTGGGGCTTTTCCAGAACACAAAATGAAACACAAGATTTGGCAGATTTAGGAGTATGGCTGAAATGGCAGTTAAATAGAGACCTGTTCTGGTACATTCACAGGTTAGGTGCCATTTAAAAATCTGCTCTGAAGACTTTGATGCAGTAGTAGTCCTTCAGGCAGAATATTGTACTTAGGAAATGAGCTTTGTGAAATATTAACATGGATGTTCCTTTCAGAATCAGAAGCAAGGCGTGTTTCTCCTGGCACTGATGTGGGGAGCAGCAGTGCCAGCATGAGCAGGAGCCCCCGTGCTGCCAGGAGCCCCTTGGCAGCGTGCCACCGCAGGGAGCTCTATGTGGACTTCCATGCTATTGGCTGGTCAGGATGGATTATTCACCCAAGTGGATACAATGCGTTTTATTGCAGAGGATCCTGCCTCTTCCCTCTGGGGGAAAGTCTAAATGCAACAAACCATGCTACAGTTCAGTCCATTGTTTATACATTGAAACTGTCTCAAGATGTCAGCATGCCCTGCTGCGTGCCAGATGAACTGAAGTCCCTCAATCTCCTCTACTTTGATGACAAACAGAATGTCGTCCTTAAAAATTATAAAGACATGGTGGCAACAAGGTGTGGTTGTCATTAGCAAGACATTTTTTTTTCTCTGCATTTGATGTGCACCTGGATTCAGTTCCCCATTTGCCACTGAAGATACCAAAGGAGATGGCATTTCAGTTCACAGGGCAGGAGAGAGGGAAACTGGTCTGAGCTTCAATCCTTCTCCTCTCACCATGGCTGTGTGGAAAGGTGGCTGGCTTATGGAGAGTTGTGGACTTTAAGAGTTCCATGAAGAGCTCTCTAAGTGCCTGCACACCAACGAAACTAGTAAAATCAGGAATTTACTATGCAAAGGAATTGAAACACATTAAGTTGACTTTCAAATTAAGATCTTATTCAGTATACCAAGGCTCAGAATTTCCAGTGATTTAACAGGCATGGCATCCTGCCTCAATCCAGAATGGGATGCAGATGTCTGAGTAGCAAAGCCTTAATCAGTTTTGGCTGCATGATCCAGTGGGGATGTGCAATCCTACTTGAGCTCTCAGGGTAAGTATTTGCCCAGAGATGATTTTAGAGGTCTCTACCACTTGCAGATCATGCATTACCAGGAAATGGACTTCTTTCTCTGAGCTTTATGCAGCTCTACCAAGTGCAGAGACCTCCTCATAAGTCCCTATGGGACTTGCTAGCCAGTCTGAAGGAGCCCATGGGTCAGTATCTGTCTGGGAATCAGCTTACTTGTCTTCTAACTCAGGGCTGCACCTCTGTGTGGTGAGGCCAGTGCCAGTCTCTGTGAGGGCTGTTTGGGTGTGTGGCATCAGGGCCTGCCCTTGTGTGTTTGCTGTGCTGTGGGATCCTAAGCTTGGGTCAGAACCCTCGTGGTTTAGCAAAAAGAAAGAAACCCATGAAGGTCCATGAGGATATGCTAGATACTGGACTGGTCTGGTGTTTGAGGTGAGTGTGGTGGAATGTACTTGCTGATTCCCTTCCCTTCAAGGAATAGAGGGACATAGTCTTGGATGGGGTCCCTTGAGATCTTCAGTCTTGCTACAGTTTCGTGCAGGTCGCTTCACTGAGTTGGATCTTAAGCCTGGTTTGGTTTCTTGTCTCCATTAACCCTTGAAGGAAGCTGACCTCTCACAGAATGTGGCATCTCCCATGGGCAGAATCTTCATGGAGAATTTTTTTACTCCAATGAGACTTAAAAAAAGAAAAGAATATGTAATTTTTTTTCTGTAAATACTGATATCTGTAATAAATTTATTTTATTTAAAACCCAACACTTGGGGAATATTAAATTAATCTGTAATATAAAATGCTGATTTTTAAATAAATGTAATGTAACATTAGTGTTGTATGTATGTTGTATTTAAACCTCTTTCCTAGAGTCATGAATCAAATAATTTTCCAGAAGAGAGGACATTCCCAATGGCTTAGTGGTTGCTGTATCAAGACCTCTGTGTCAAGGAGTATAACAAATGAGGAGAATAGACATGTTTCCCTTCAGGGAGGATCCAGTAGGTATTCCTCAAGTGAATGCTGTTAGATCTTGATGTGTGGCTGCCCTGCTAAAGTGGAATATAAGTCTGGTAGCAGGGTGGTTCCAACTGCTGCATCAGCCACACCCAGCCTTGGCATTCAGTGTCCTTGCCAAAGGGACCTTGGGAAGCATAGAGGGCCATGAAGGATCTCCTTTTACTGCTTCATTTCCCTCGCTGCTCTTTTGCACTTTTCCCTTTTCACTGCAGAAGTACCTCTGGTGTTACAGCTCTCTAGGAACCACACCTTGGAAATGGCAGGAGCCATCTACAGTGAGAGTCTGCATGAGATTGGTCACTTCAGCTGATGTTTTATCTCTGCTTTTGGTAGAAGCCCTAAAAACTGAACCAGAAGTTTTTACTGGCAGCATTTGGAGTGGATTGGCAGAGGCAGGTCCAAGATTGCATCTTCTGTCCATGCATGACAAATGCTTCCAGCACCATCAGCTGTGTATCAGCTTCAACACAGAGAACTGCCCATTGTATTTCTAGGATATCTTAATGTGTTTCTTCTTGTTTCAGATGCCAGGAAATAAAAAGGAAATTTTCTAGGAAAACAAGTGTGATTAATAAATAAATAAAGGGCACACTGAATATTAGCCAACACAGTGCTGCCCTACAATAGGTGAAATATGCACAGGCATCTAGGAGCACTAGGTAGTTTTGCATTCATTAAATTATTTTTTTTTCTGCTCCACTCAACTTAGTCTTATTATGCCCCATTAAACCCTGATAATTAAAACAAAATATATTGGAATTGTTTATCCTGGACTTTGTAAGGAAATGAGGTTCATAATAATGCCAAGGGAAAAAATTTACACTACTTGTAATTAGAATAACAATTAAGCACAAGTAGGCTCTTTCTTTTTGTTGCCTTTTTTTTTGCTTTGCTTTAGAATAAAGGGTAATTTTCTTCTTACTCATTAAATGAAATAGTAAAAATTCCAAAATACAAAGAAAATCTTACTCATGTTAAAGCTGAAGGGTTACACTCAGCCCCATGCCAAAGCATTTGGTCCGAGTTTGGAACTAAAGTGGTCCAGGCATGTGAGGTATGTGCAGTCACACTCTGCCCCTTAAGGTGGGGAGAGCACTAAGCACTATCCTTTCACAAGATACAGATGATGGGAAGGTGATTCTTGACACTGAAGCAGGAGAAAGGTTATGCTGGGGATGTCCTGGAACAAGACAGAAAGGATGGGCTTGGGAAAATTGATCTGAGGTGGTTTCCTTCTATTTTTTCTATGCGGGGGTGGGTAGGATGGGATGGGGAGGAAGAAAAAAACTTCTATGTGCCTGCCCTGAGGAAGCTGGAGCACAGCAGTGCTGTAAGCTCATTTCTATCCACTTTGCAGACTTGAAAGTGCTGTTCAGTATGAGGCTATCTTCTAGGAATGCTCGGTGTTTCTTCCAGACAGCCAAGGGTAATTACTTTGGTTCCTGTTCTTCGTGTAGGTAATGGGGCAATTATTTAAAAGACACATGGAGGATAGTATTTATTCATAGTCCTGGAGCTTGTCTCCGGGAAAGAGGAGTGGCTGGGTGTCTATGGTGAATTCTAGGGCTTCCCCACAGGTACCAAACCCTCCAGATTTCACCAGTCCCTTCCTTTTAGATTGCACTTGCAAATGCATGTATAGCTGTGGGCTCATTCTTATGTACACCCATGTGCACATGCATTCATGTTCAGAGGCAGCTTCACTCCTGCTACATCCCACAGGATGGTGCAACTTTCCAGGAACTGAGATGGAATGCTCAGGCTGGTATGAGAACATTGCCACATCCAGAGGGTGCATTTCAATGGCTTTGAGCAAAAGTATGTCACACCTAGGCCACTTCTTTCCTGCCCTGGAGTGCAGCTCACCTCCAAGGAGAGTAGTTAGTAGGTGTGAATTTGCCTTACGTTTGGTGAATGAGACAATTGTGCATTAAAGAGATAATAAAATGTTCTATTTCTTCCTATTTGGTTTATTGCTAGAAGCCATTCCCAGAAAAGGGAAGACTGCTAACTTTCTCTTGTCACAGGATGTGTGCAGCTTTAGATTCATGCATATACTGACTGCCCTTATTCAGAGCTAGATTGTGGCCTGCCTTGTTGTGGAAAACAAAAGATGAGGATTTTCCCTGAGAAAAATGACCTGATACTAAGAAATGACTAAACTTTAACTGGAACCCCGACTTGGTGATGCTGTAAATTCAGGCCTTGTGACTCAAAGTGGCATTATGGCATAAACCCCAGTATCTGGTTCAGATCTGCACACAGAAACCTTGCTTGGTTAACCATCAGGTTACATGAAATGGTCAGGCAGCACAAACTGGTGTTGTATTTAAAAATCTATATAAACTTTCTACTGTGATCCACACTGTAAACTCTTCATCTGCATCACATTTTCTGCTGAATGTGCTGAGACAGTGTTTGTGGCTAAGCAACTGTGTTGTCAAAAGCCATAGAATGAAAGACCTTCCCTTGGAAGTCTTTACTCACAGCTCTTGGTTAGAAGACTTGTTTTATCTCCTGGCATAGACCTGCCTGTGCTAAGCATAGGTTTGGAAAGGCTCAGCTCCACACAGAGAGTGGCAGATACTGAGGAAAGCTCCTGGCAGACTAATCTTGTGTGCCACTGGAGGTGCCACAAAGTACCTTCTTGTTTTCCATTGGGAGAGAAGGCAAGAGTGATTTATGGGCTGTTCATGGGGTGTTCACAGGGTCTTGGCCAGCTCTGGAAAGGAACATGACCACTGTGCCTAGGAAAACTATATGGAAGGCACTGGTGAAGGTCTGAGTGTACCTACATGAAGGTTTTTGGGACCTGGATTGAATGAATATAACACTTACCAGGATATAAACAAAATTCGAGATGATCATGGAATCAGGCCTGGCATACTGAATGACTTCTCAGTGGTAAGTAATTTAAGCTAATATCCCTTTCTGTCTCATGCACTTCTTTTGCCATGTCATGAAATTTCTATCCAATTCAATTTGCTGCTTAGCCCTTTCCCAGGCTCTGAATAGAGACTTCCTTCTCTGATGTTGCATGTTCCTTTATCTAAGGGTCCTGCAATTTCTGTCAACAGCAGCTCTCACATGAGAAGAACATATATACCAGTATATGAAGCCTCCATTAAAGGCAGAGGGAAGAGAGAGAAGGAAGGCTTACTTTCATTATAAATGGGACCAGGAACATAAAAGTTCAATTACCAGAATGCATTTGCTTTGTACATTTTAAACCTGTTGTAGCTGCTGTAACCAGCACATGCAGTTGGATCTAATTGCTGCTTTCCAGCTTGACCTAATTGAGGCTCTGATTTGCAGTCACCTTATCTCTATGAGCCCATGTTTCATTATTTTACCCTTGCTTCTGAAATCCTAAAATTCCCATGGGGAAAAATAGACTACAGCAATCTAGAGCTTTTGTGAATGAACTGACAATTCTTTCTCGCCTGTAAATTTCTTCATCTACCCATGAACAGTGAAAATACAGTAGGTTGAAAAAGAGGTTTATTAGTTACCCCAACATACTCCTTATTTAGGTAGGCATAACTACTTATAACTCACTGGGAGTTTTACTTAAACTCTGAATGAAAACTGCAGTGATATAAAATCAGCTTAGAGATAATTTCATAACCTAATTGGGGTGTTTATATTACAGGACTGTGCTGTTCTCAGTCTCTGCCCATAATTGCAAAGAAAGAGTTCTCTGTGAAGAATGTGTCAGTATTTTTCATGGAAAATTATTTCAAGAAAAGCTCTTGAAATATGAAAACCTCATGGTTTTAACTTTAAATAAGCATTTCAGTCATCATAAAAAAAAAAAAACCCTCTAATGTCTCCTGCAGCTTTGATTTCAAACACGTCACATTCTTCATTAAAGCAATCATTGTTAAAACAGAGGGACATAAAGCAACATAGGATTTATTCCTTCATTAAACTGATGATCCGTATATGAAGCCAATTAACATTATGAGTCTGGTGAACATCAAGTGTAAAGAGGTTACAGAAAATTAAAAGCAGTCACCTTGGTCTTTAGATAAAGAAAGAACACTTTTACATTATAAATTATAAGAGTGTCCAAGCAGGACAAATCGGCAAATTTGGTTAATTGGAAAATACATTTTACTGCACATGAATTAGGGTAAAATAACCTTTTAGCTGCTAGCCTTTTTCTGTGCTCAGGTATTGAGGATCACGGGAAAGGAAGCATTTGGACATGGAGAGGCAAGAGAGCCATTTCATCAAACTGAGCTGTTCCTTGAATTTCAGGAATGATCCCCTCAAAGCTCAGTGCTTCCAAGGAAAACATCCATTCAGTGGTTTTGCTCAGCAGTTCAGCCCTAGGTTTTGTTTTTGTGGATGAAAGATGAGGTCTGTGTGTACAGCACAGGAGCAGTTCTGCTCTAAGACAGACACCATTATCAAAGTGTCTGTCCAGAATTATACTTACCTGGACATTTTCTTGCAGACCTAGTAACTAATACTGATGTCACAATAGTCACAGTAACAACAACAGTAATAATAATAGTAATAAAAATTGAGTTTATTACGGAGACTTTAAATAAAAAGGTAATTTTCCCCTGAAATATTGCAGCCCTGTATGTTATTTCATTCTTGTTTTTAGTGTTTGCCTTTGGTAGCCGGATCAGAGGAGCTACCGGAGAAATACTAGACATAATCCCAAACGACTTACTGCATATTTTTTCCTCTGTGGTCCTAGATTCGCAGGAAAGCGTCTGCAGCAGGGGGACAAGGAGGGACGCAGGAAGAGATCTGCGTTTCCCCGGAGAGGGCCGGGCGGAGCGGGGCCGGGGCGCGGAGCGGGGCCAGGGTGCGGAGCTCCGGGAGCGGAGCGGGGTCAGGGCACGGAGCTCCATGCGCGGAGCTCCCTGCATTGAGAGGGCCGGGGCGCGGAGCTCCATGCGCGGAGCTTCATGCGCGGAGATCCGGACGCGGAGTCGGGCCGGGCACGGAGCTCCGGCCGCAGAGAGGGGTCGGGACGCGGAGCTCCATGTGCGGAGCTCCCTGCACTGAGCGGGGCCGGGCTCGGAGCTCCATGCGGGGAGCTCCCTGCACTGAGCGGGGCCGGGCTCGGAGCTCCATGCGGGGAGCTCCCTGCACTGAGCGGGGCCGGGCTCGGAGCTCCGGGCGCTCTCCGTGGTGCTGAGGCGCCGCCGCCCGGGGCTCCGTCGGCCCGAGAGCAGCGCCCAGGATGCCCCAGCGCTAACTTTTAATTATGTCAACCCCGCGTTTCGAGCATTAAAATTAAACAGACACCGAGCTGGCGAGGGGTGGGGGATTATATATTGCTTAGTTATCTCCTTGTTTTGCAGCTGCTGGTCCTGGGAGAAACTTGAGTCTCGACCGGCTCAGCGTTCTTCTGCTTCTATTTAAAAAGCAGCGACTTGGAGCACTTCCCCATGCTCCATTCTGCTTTCTCCCCCTCCTGTAATACGCTGAACTTGCAGGCTTCAAACTGCTGGGGAAAGTGAGTCTTGGAGCCAAAGCAGCAATGCAGCCCCCTCAGTAGAGCAAGGCCTGAGAGCGCCATAATGAAGTTATTATTATTTTATTAGAGGTTCTTATGATAAAACACTCTCTCACTCATCTCTTCCCGACGTCAGAGAAAAAGGAAAAGGCACATCTGTCTCTGTGCAAAGGGATCCTACAGTACTGGCCCTGTGTAGGTTTTAAAGCTCAGGAGGGAGAGACTGACAGGGGAGATGCAGGCAGCACCTCTGGGTTATGGCCTTTTTTTTAAGGTTACTTGACCTAAAGCTTGTGCTGCTATTTTATCGTGTGCAGTCAGATTTAGAGCATTGGTCTTTGATCTCGCATGGTGCTGTAAAAGCCATCTCAATTCATAGCATACTTTATTGCTCAGAGACTTGCCTGGATAGTGAGCAAATATCTGTTGTCAAACAAAGATATTCCTAAAAGTGTGTCTGTAGACATGTAAACATATATAAACCACATGAAGATAGCCTTCTACATCTGTTACTACTATGCTAAAATTATGAGGGAATGGATAAGATAGGATCACATCAAATCAATCTCAAGTCAAATTAATTTTTGCCTTGCTTTGCGAAAATAATGCTTCACAGGATGGAAACATAACTTCAACTTGAATATACATTAGGGGAATTTCCACATCTATGCCTAATGTAAAAGACAGAGCAGGTGATATTTCTAAGGCTTATTAGTGTTTATTTAATGAGATCATATGTAGAGAATCAACTTTCCAAAGACATCATCGCTTCAAAATCACTATTTCTGCACCTGTATTGCCTGTAACCATCTCCTTTGCTCTGGTATGAATATGCTGTCTTTAAACTCCCATCAGATCTAAGAGAGCCTGTGTAGATTTGCTCGCCCTTCCTGCACAGAACATTACAATCTTTATAAAATATTAAATTTGTGTAGTCTGCCGGAGAAGCAATTGTTCCAAAATAAAATCAGCAGTCTAGACGAAACATAGACACCAGAACTTATCAACAGTTGTCTGACTTACATCTTCTGATGCATCTTGAGTGGGTCATAATACCAACTTTATTTTCAGTGGTGCATAAATTAATTACACGCATTTAATAACCAAAATATCATTATATTCCCCCTTTAATATCATAAAGGCTTTACGCCAGGGAAGCACTTAATGTGCAGGGGGCCATAACAGGCTATTATCCTTGTGTAATGCTATTACAGAACCAATTATGCGCCATTATACTTGCTTTTTTTGCAGTTTATGTGATTTGATCCAATCCCGTGTCCCTGACTTGAAAATTTCATCTGGGTACTTTAAAGTCTAATTTTCACCCGGGCTGAGGCAAGGGCCATCTCTCTCCGCTGAGCCTATGTCTCGGATGCATTTTAAAAGTAATTGCGAAGGGTCCCGCCGCATATCATTTGCAGACGGGAAGCGAGCATAAATCCAGAGACCCCTCGCTGCGAACAAAATCAAACTTTGCCGTGGTACGATCGCTTGGAAAGGCGAGGCGTGTGCAGAGCGGCCCCCCAAAACCCATCGGGCGGCAATTGCGCGGCGCTCGGGGCTGCGGGCGGCGGGCAGCGGGGCCCGCACCCCGGGGCACCCCGGCCCGGGGGGGACACGCAGGGGGCTGCGAGCCCCGGAGCGCCAGCGCTCGGGAAATAATGGGATTGTGCTGCTGCCGTTCACATTCCTGGCGTTTGCTGAGAAATTACGGGTTTTTTTCTTTTCATCCTCTCCACCCCCCCCTGCTCTGCACACCACGTGGGCCATTTGTAGGGCCCAATAGACCTATCCAAGTTACTCACTGTAGACAGCGCTGGAAATAATCAGATTAAGGCCAATTATGCGTGAGATTATAAAGGCAAGTGCTGAGAGGCAGAGCATGCTGTAGACAGATATAAAGACATCTGGCCACTTCCAGAACTCCACAGAGCCCTTCTGTCTCTGCAGCCAGCAACTCACAGCGCCTTATTCTAAAGCAAAACACCCCAAACCTTACCGGTGATTTTTACTTCTGTTCGGTTTAGGTATGGATTGCTATATTAATGTACCTTCTGGATTTTTGGTTGGTTTGTTTGTTTGTTTGTTTGTTTGTTTTTAGTATGACTGCATATAAATTTGAATTGTTATTTGGGATTTTTTTTTCATTGCCTAGGACATTGCTCCCAATGTGTTGGATGCTTTAAAAAGAAGACAGCTTTTAGATTTTATTGCTGTTTCGTTTAGGCAGAATAATTTGGATTTTCTTTTAAGCAGTTCAATCTTACCTAGAAACATTTTTTTTTCTTTATGTAACTATTTGCTCCATAAAGGAATATTTGAGATGATACATAGATACATAGATAGATAGATCATAGATAGGTAGATAGACAGATAGATAGATGGTAGATAGATAGATAGATAGATAGATAGATAGATAGATAGATAGATAGATAGATAGATAGATAGACAGGAGAACACAGAGAGGCACAGAGGGGCACAGTCTGCTATTCCGGGCAGAAAGAAACCCAACAAAAAAACAAAATTTTGCTGATTCTGATTATTATACACCAGCCACGGAGTTTTCTGTCTTTGGCTTTTTAAATTCGTTGCACGGGGTTAGACACTACTTTCTCTTCTTCCTCTGGGATGGGCTTTGGTGTTACCATTGAGTTTCTTCAGGTGTTTTCTTCCGGCTCTTCACCTGTTCTGTTCTTTGGCTCTGTGTCCTCAGGTCTGCAGGAGGCAGCCCGGCGGAGCGTGGCGGTGCCCGAGCGGGGAGCTGGTGCGGGTCCGTGGGTGCGGGGGCTGCGGGGGAGCCCCGCGGGCTGGCCCCGCTCCCGGCCCCGCTCCCGGCCCCGCTCCCGGCCGCCGTCGGGCTCGCAGCTGCGGGCAGCGGGCGCCCACCCAGCCGCAGGGCCATGTTCTACTTCCACTGCCCCCCGCAGCTAGAGGGTGAGTGTTATCGCACAGAGATGTGTGAGTACAAGAGCTGAACTTGGAGGTGTCTGGGGGCGGGGGGTGCGCTGGGAACGGAGGGAGAAACTGTGACCGAACTTGCGCCAAGACTGTCGCGTACAGATACGTGCTGGGATAAGATGCAAATTTATAGAGACAACTAAATAGCATCCTTTTCCTTAAGAAAATACAACCGTCTCCCCCTCCCCCTTCCTAGCTCTCCCCTCTTGTCATAGAAAGGAAAGAAGGACCGCATGACTTTTTTTATTTTTTTTTTAATTTGATTCCTGTTGGAAAGGGCTTGGTTTTACACCCCCACCCCTGTCATTTTGCCACCTGCCTCCCCTCTGTGGATAGCGATCCCGCAGTTGAGCCTCAGGCTAAGAGAGAGATGCTTTTCTCCCCTCCCTGCACAGATGTTGGTGTCATGGCTGTAATCGGGACACTTTCAGGACGTGGTCACGCCTCTTCCCTCCAGCCAAAGGGACCGCATAAATCTTTAATGCTATTTTGCAAACATTCTGTGGGAGGATGGGGAAAAATGAGGTACAAGAGAAGAAAAAAAAAAAAAAAAAACCAAACCAAAACTGAAAACAAATATTTGGGAGGATGTTTTCTTTGCGTTATTGGTCAGAGACGTTTTAATTTTTACTATTATTATTGCTGTTGTTTTTGATGTCCTTTTTAAAAAACCGGCAGCTTTCAGGATTTCCCGTGTCACGCACCCCCGCAGATGCCCAGGGCCGTGTGTCCCCGCTCTCTCTGGCTCTGCTCGCAGTGCGTGGAGCATCCCGGAGCCCCCGGCGGGGCTGTCCCGCCGTGCCCGCTCACTGACGGCGGGGAGAGAGACCCGGGCCCCTAAAATCCCCCGGCCCGGCCACCCCGCTCCTGGCACGGGTCACCCGGCCAGAAAGGGGCTTTCCCTGGAAGTGGTCCAGCGGTTTCATCCCACTCCGGGGGAGGGTCAGCCCCTCGTTAAGCACGGCTTCCGAGGCTCAGCAGACCCCAGTCGGTTTGTGCATCCCTGCTAGAATATTCGCTGCCCAAAGTTTCCTCCGGGCGGGACAGGGGAGCCGGGCTGGGCAGGACATTGCGAGAGTCCCTCCCGCTGGTGCCACCGAGCTGGAAGGCGGCTTTGTTTGCTTGGTTTTGGCAGACAGCTTTGGAAACGTGCTCTTGCTTTCGCTTGTTTGTTTGTTTGTTTGTTGGCTGTGTGTTTGTTCCTCCGGTGGCGGCGCGGGGCCGGTGCCTGTGTTCGACGGCCCGAGACGGGGAGAGCCCCGCAGGCTGGAGCCTCTCCCGGCTTGGGCAGCAGCAGGCCCGGGGGAAGGGCCGATCTGTCCTGCCAAAGGGTGAAAACAGCGTTGGCACCACAAGTAAAAAAAATAAAATTAAAAAGTACACCTCTCTCCAAACCCCCTCACCCATCAGCAAACCAAAGAAGTGGAAACAGAAGCGCTCTGTTCGGCCAGCTTTTGGGCAGGAAGGGAGTGCCGCGTTCTGGGGGTCACAGGGACAGTGTTTAATACTCTGATGAGCGTCTCCCATGCTCTCATGTGCGAGGAGAGGGATCGGGGCCATGTTTATCTTCCAAATGATGCTGCAAGATGAGCGGTGACCTCCAGCCCACGTACCCCAGAGCACTCCAGGGGCAGGTCTGCAAGTGGGGTCACAGGGACACTCAGCAACGCTTCTGGGGGCTCGGGTACTTTTCTATTCCGTGAGAGTTTATTTTGGATTGGTTTTGTTTGTTCGTTTGTGGGTTTTGGTTTGAGTTTTTTTCTCTCTTTTTTTTTGGTTCGGGATTTTTTTTTTGTTGCTTGGGTTTTTTTTCTTTGGTGTGAGTGGTTTTTTTGGTCTGTTTCGTTTTGTTTGTGGTTTTTGTAGACTGTTTTGTCAGCTAACAGAAAGGGAGTGACACATTTCAACACGAGCACGCACGGGTGATGTGTGACTGGGTCTGCTCCGTGGAACGTGGTTGGCATCCCGGTGGGCACCCATCTGCCCTCTCCCGACCTCTGCCTGGGGACAAACCCCGCAGCCCCAGGGCGGCCTCCTCCAGCCCCGCTACCGACCCCCGGCGGTTCAGCCTGCTGGGCGGTACCGAGCTCCCGTTCTGCCCCAAAGCCAGGGCGAGCAGACGGGGCCGGTTCGGAGGGGTGCGTGGGGAGGAACCTGCCCGCGGCCCCGCTGCCTCCTGTCCCGGCACGGCTCCCTCGGCAGCCGGGCAGCGCTTTGGCGAGCTGCCGGCCGCACGCCTAGGTCAGAGCTTCGTCCCTTTAAAGCGCGGGTGGCCCGAAAAATGTTGTTTGCCGGGCTGGGGTGAGCTCCGAGCGGCAGAACCGCACGGTGCCGGGAGCCGGGGAGACAGCGGCGCCTGGGGTAGCGGAGATAGGGCAGTATTCCCCGCCTTGTGCCCTGTGCCCTGTGTCCTGTGCCACAGAGCCCAGCGGAGATGGGGCAGCACTGCCCGCCCTGTGCCCCAGAGCACAGCGGAGATGGGGCAGCACTGCCTGCCCTGTGCTCCAGAGCACAGCAGAGATGGGGCAGCACTGCCCTGTGCCCTGTGCCCTGTGCCCCAGAGCACAGCGGAGATGGGGCAGCACTGCCCTGTGCCCCAGAGCACAGCGGAGATGGGGCAGCACTGCCCGCCCTGTGTCCCAGAGCACAGCAGAGATGGGGCAGCACTGCCTGCCCTGTGCCCTGTGCCCCAGAGCCCAGCGGAGATGGGGCAGCACTCCCTGCCCTGTGTCCTGTCCCCCCGGGCTCTGCAGCCCCTAACGCTGCTCTCCATGCCCCGCAGGCGCTGCGCCCTTCGGAGGTCACTCCGCCGGCGACTTCGACGACGGGTTCCTGCGGAGGAAGCAGCGCCGCAATCGCACCACCTTCACCTTGCAGCAGGTGAGCCCGCTCCTCTCTGCCCCGGCCTCTGCACCCACTGCCCCTGCTTGTCTGCTCCCTGCCTGCTCCCTGCCTGCTCCCAGCCTCCTTCCCCCATGCCCCGTGCCATGCCAGCCCCATCCTGCCTGCCCCGCTGTCTCTGTGGCCCCTTTTTCTCATCCATGCCTGGCAGACACCCCCGTGGGACAGCCGAATCCCTCACGGATCTCTGCTCTCCTTCCCTCCATCAGCTCGAGGCCCTTGAAGCTGTTTTTGCTCAAACCCACTACCCAGATGTGTTCACTCGTGAAGAGCTGGCTCTGAAAATCAACCTCACAGAGGCCAGGGTGCAGGTAAACATCCTGGGGAATTACTTAACTCGGATACTCAAACTGGCAAACTTTTTAATTTTTTTTTTCTTATTTGACATCATGACTGCAGAGTGCACATTTGGCCAAAGAACGCAAATGAAGACGATCTGTCATTTTCATGATGCACTTTAATAACATCAACATAATGTGGAATATTAGATTAGGTTGATTAATCGGTCATTCATAATTAACTAGTGATAATGTTCTACACTAATTTGTCCGCGTCTCCAAGGTACTAAATTACATCAATGCACATCCATTTCCTTGCTTTTGGAGGGGGGGCGTGGTGCAGAGAAAAGAGCTGAGATGTGATTCTCCAAAGCAGCTATGGCCATGTCGAGCAGTGGGGTTAGTCAGCTGCAGGGAGCCAGGAACAAAGCTTCTGCACCTCTCAACTTCTCTCCCTTTTGCCTTCTATCTAAACACTTCATTCAGGCAGCTAAAGGGCTGCAGAGCAATTCCCACACCATTATTATGATCCAAAAAATACCACTGGCCATGATTATTCTTTCCACAGCCACGCTTTTCCAGCCCTTCCTTTCTTCCTTCTCCTCACTTTTTACTTTTTTTTTCCTTTTCTTCCCATATGTTTGTTTTTGTTATCCAGTCCATATATATGTGTACATGCTCTGCTAAGAGAAGCACTCCTGCAGTTGTCAGAGATGGATCCCTGTAACTCTTCAGGCATCCACCACAGAGTTGCAAATCGTTTTTTGAACACGATTATGCATTCATTTTTATTTATGGGGCTTTTCTGCACGCTGTTCTTCTATTTTTTTATTTTATTTAGGTGCTTGGGGTTAAGACTATGCAAAGATCTAATTGTAGGAAATATAATAGCTTGCCTTTTGTTCCCTAGGGTCATGTTAGTATCTCTTAAAACCCAATGGCTGAAGAGAGATAATGGAATTCACCACAGTAAATTGGGGATTGTAAACAAATTATTTCTCCTATAATCAGATTATGTGATCCTGATTATTAAATCTGAACATGAATCATTGGTCATATGCGGACAAATTAAACTGATTATTATTTGGAAATGAAAATCTCCTTTTACCACTGCGTTGTAGGTACTGGCTTAAAAAAATAATAAAAAATGCCATTTTGGCTATTGGTGCCTAAAGACTGAACTGCAAATTGAGATAAATGGGACAATTATCCAGCATTCAGAAGTGGAAGATCATAACTTCTTCCTGAAAGGTGCAAGGGTGAGATAGGGGTGGTGACAATTAGATTGCTGAGGACTGGTGTTTAGCCTTGTTGTTGGCTATTATGCAAACAGACAATAGATGCAAGCATTTGTTTAGCCTGCTTTCATGCAGGGACATGGGGAAACACAGAGGATGGGAGATATGTTTACATTTATACCCCTTGCTCATTCAAATATGATTAATGTGCTATAAAGCAGAGTCTTAATCGAAGATGATGTTGTCAAACAATAACTAAATAGGGAAATAAACGACTTCATCATGCTCTTTCCTCAGAAGCAGGCGAACTGTCAGTGCAAAGTCATTAAAATATGATAATGAAAAATAGCTCAATTAAATATTGTTATAGCTGTGACCTTCATTCAATTAAGACACAAGAAAGTGTCTGCATTTTGCTTTGCATTTAACTGCTCTAAATTTAGAATATAGATAAAATCATTATTCAATGTTTGCTGATACATGCAATTAAAAGGCAGCTAACTAAAATGGAATTGGAGAAGGAGAAGAATAATAATAACAATCTCGCCTATACTTGAATTCATATAATAAAATGTGGATTTCCTGACCTCAAAAAATGCTTGGCATTTTCCAAATCAAACATGGTGCTTTCAGCATATCAGCTCCAAGGTTGAAAAAAAAAAAGTTTTTTGACTAATAGTCAGGCGATAAAATTAAGAATATGAATATTTGTTTTGCATATGGGGAAAAAAATACGGTTTGGGAAACTGGTGCTCTATTCTGAGGTGACAGTGTGGCCTGAGGTGGGGGCAGTTGCACAACCACATTATTGAACTGCAGAATGATGTTCCAAAATTAGTACCTATCAGCTTTTGAGTCCTCTGAAAGCAGACTGGACATGAGAGGATGAAGAGCCAGTCAGAAAACGGGCTGGATAAGATGGCCAGATACACACCTTTTCATTCCTAACCTCTCTGATTCTAGCAGCAGCTGATGTAAAGACTTACATATGTTTTCATCAGAATGCTTAGATATGTGTTTAACACCATCCCTGTAAAAAAGCTTTTAGATGTGTTAAAGCATAGAAATCAGTGAGAATTAAATGTATCTGTAAAGGCATGTGATGAGATGCTTTGCTAACTAGCTCAGTAGTATCAAAACTATCACTTTTAAAATTTTTGTTGTGACATTCCTTTGGAATGTCTTTAGACATTTCTGGCTTGTTTTCCAGAGGCAGAAATATTACAGATACAAATGTAATCCTAAAACTCAACTAGAATATCAATGGGAATAGAAAATAAGAGGAAGATTTAGTCAAGGTACTAAATGCCAGAGTAACAATTTACAATCTCCTTGCTTCACACTTGGCTAAGCATGATTTTCACCTAGGATTGCTCTCCTGCTTCAGGTGTGGTTCCAAAATCGGAGGGCCAAATGGAGAAAAACAGAGAGGGGTGCTTCAGACCAAGAGGGCTCTAAGGAAACCATGGCTGAGGTGGCACCTCCTGCAAGGAATTTAAATTCCCCTTCTCCAGCAGATCAAACCAGGAATAAAAAAGAGGGTCTGGAGATCCAGCAGAGGTAAGAGTAATACATGATATCAGCTGCCTGCCTGTCTGTGGGGCAAGAATGCCTCATATGTGTGTATGAGCATACAGATTTGCTGCTATGCCATGACTACAGGCATCATCTTTGGAAAATGAGGTGTTTCTTGTGCAATCCACTGTTCCCTGTGGAGGTGCTGAGGAGCTGTTGGCTGAGGGAGCTGATGTTGTCCCTCCTGGGTCACATCTTGTGTGCTGAGACAGTAATGTGTTTGTGTGCATGCAGAAATGGAACCTGCTGGTTCTGGCTTTGTAAGGAAGTTGTTTTCTTTTTCTCCACCAGCCTGAGTCGAGCAGTGGGTCCTACAGGACCTTTCTTCCCTTCCTGCCTGCCTGGGACTCTTCTCAACACAGCCACCTATGCACAAGCTTTATCCCACGTCGCCTCTCTAAAAGGTAAATTACTTTACTTGACTTAGGGGTAAGCTCAAAGAGCATCCCTTTCAAGCTGGGTGGCATGGTCCCACTGCCCTCTGTGAGGAAACCTTTGGGAAATGTCAATTCCTCTTTCTGTTTGACTGGCAGCATTTGCACTGACTGATGCTGCATGTACCACAGTGAGTCTCCTGTTGCATCAATTGTGGCAAAACTCCTTCATTTTACTCTGACAGCTACTTTTTGTGAGGTCAGGGTTTCTCTGAACGAGTAAGACAGGTAGGGTTTGCTCCTTGGGAGATTTTGTTGTATATGCTTTTTTTTAAGAGTTAAATTTATTCTAATAAATTAGTTATATACATCCTTTTGCATTATGTAGTACCTGGCACCATTACTGATGCCTCATCCACTCTTTGCATGTGGTTTCTTTTGCATCTCTGCACAATCCAGACCTTTCTCTTCTTGGACAGTAGGTCCCCTTTGAGAACTTGAATAAAGCATGTTCCTGGGGACAGGTAGGGATACAAAGTAATTCCTCATGACCTGGGATCCAGGCTTCAGGAAGGGTACATCCCGTGCCTATATACTTCCAGTTTCCAAAAAGCAGCAGTATGCATCTTTTAAAAATAAATTATCTACTCATCCATTAGCTGTTCTTAGTCTTACAATTTATAAGACTAAGGGTGTAAGCAAGATGAATTCAATTTATAGATTTACAGGATGCAAAGCCTCATAGCAGTGCCAAGCACAAAAAGGCACATACATTTACTCAGTGTCCCAATGTGCTGCAATAACTTAGGAGGAAGTTTCTCAGTTAAAGACCCCCCACTATAAAGAAAAATGTCCTCTAATACATCTTATTATATTCTGTGGCATGCCTCATGCTCCCTGTATTCCCAGTTAAATCAGCACTGCCAAGGTATATTCTTGAAGCAAATGTTTGGAATTCCTGAGTTGTGTCCTGCCCCATGACTCCCTTCCCTCTTGTATTTAAAAAAACCTGAAGCCAGACACTCCACACAGTTACTGCTCTTTTGGTAGGTGTGGGACCTGAAATTTTGAATCAAGAAAGGACACACAGGTGTGACCTGAACCCTTAAAGGCTCATTGTCACCTGTAAGTGGGCAGCAGCTGTTTGGAGTGCCTGACTTCTCTTGGTCTCTGCCTTGTGAAGAGTTGGGGCTGGTGAATTTTCACTTTTTCCATTAGGCAGGAACAGCCTCTCTGGAGTAAATACAGCTGAAACCTTTCAGGCAAGAAAATTGTTCATTGATAAATGTACTCCCAGACAGGTTGAAAAGTGTGGAAAAAGGGTTGTGTTCAGTGAATAATTTAAATGGAAGTAAGGGGGGGGGGTTCGTCCTTAAAATTTATGTTCAAGCATTTTCAAAACTAAATGCATCAATATGTGTTCTCAGTTGCTTCATGTTTACATGTTGCTACATTTTAATAAAAAATTACCCAAATAAACAAAAGCCAAGCAAAATAAAATTAAAATATGATTTAAAAATTGTCATGAGGGGTCAGTGTTTTTAGTTGGTTGGGTTTTGTTTGTTTTGGGTTGGGTTTTCTTGTTGTTGTTGTTTTTGTGGGTTTTTTGGTTTTTTTTTTGTTTTGTTTTGTTTTGCTTGTTTGTTTTTATTTTTATTTATTTGGAAGAGTTCCTGACACTCTTTTCTTTGATTTTAAAGCTTAGCCTAATAAACTAAGAAACTAATAATTGGCTCTTTTTTGCTTGATTGAAGCTTTACAACCTAGGGGCAGAAAAAGTTCTGTTCCTGAATCTTTTATAGATATTAAATAGTCAGTTGCCCAGATTAAGAGATGGTGTCCCTGAAAAACTGGTAAAAAATGTAAATAGGAATTATTTATTTATACAGTTTGTATAGGAATGGTCAGCTATCACATGCCTGCATATTGTCTTGGTGAATAATGTCAGTTATACATGCAGTTCATTCCTGAAATGTCAATTTTGTATTTCCTGCCTAATACTAGAAATCTCCAGGTACATGCAAGAGGACTGGGATAAAGTGGTTTATTTTGATTTTATGAAATCCAGTTACATATTTGTGCATCTGCCTTTCCATCTAGCAGGAGCTCTCTGTGTCTGTCAGTGTATTCTACCCTTGCAAGGAGCTGGTGGTCTGAGCTGCTGCTTTGAGAGGAGCTCTTTTTCTTCTGCTGCCAGCTCTGCTGCTAGGTTTTAGTAATGTCAAATTTTGGCTTTGGGGTTACAGGGGAAGAACTTACTGCTATATGAGAGACCAGGTCTGATATATACAAGCAGAGAATAATTGTAACATCTTTCTTGTGGTATTAATATATGGAGCATTGTGTCCTCCTTCCTTGGCTCATCTCCACAAGTTCCTCTTTCTCCATTTCTCCAAGATAAAGTCACTTGGGCTGAAGTAGGGCTGTGCACAGCAGCCACTGAGCTATGGTCCTGTTAACTGGTGACCAGGGTAATCTGTAGAGCTTCTAAAGTGGCCCAAAGGTATCACAGGCCTAATGCACAGTTTGTTTTTGTTTGCTATGGGAACTCCAGGTGAACTCCAGGTTCATTTAAACCAGCATATTTGAGAGCACAATCAAGCTCATGTGTCAGTCTGGAGGAAGAGATAATTAATGGTTATGGGAAAGAAGGAAAGGACAGACACAGGGTTCACAAAACCTTAATATGACTGTCTTTGTCATATGCTCAGTTCAGTTTGTTTGACTCTTCATTTCTGTTTGAGACAGGAGCTGTGTGCATGTGGGAAATAGTATATGTCCTTATGCATCTTAATTAAGGGACCTGAGCTTCTGCCTTGAAAATCTAGTTGCATTTTGCTGCAGAAATTATGCCAGAACCCTGCCACAGTCAGTCTGGAGGCATAGGGCTTTCTGTTACATAAATCCCAAAAAACTCACACAGGGCATAAAGTTAGGAGCTGCTTGTTTTTTGGATTGCTTGGATAAGGGAAAATCCAACAAGTAGAAAGGTTTTCCAAAATTTTTAAAGTTTTATTGAAGAGTGAAATGACTGAGAGGTCTTCCCAGTATTTGTCTTGTGTGAGCCATGCTTTGAAATTACTCTGTGCTTTTGAAAGCAAGACAGTTATTCCAGAATCAAGGCATTATTTCACTACAAAATAATGCATGACCCTGCTTTCTTCTATGAAAGTGTCAAACCAAAAGCAGCTCCTCTAGGTGGATCTTGCAAACAGATATGTATTCCCACCACTGGGAGAATGATTCTGGCCTGTAAAGGGAATCACATTCTTCAGTGCAGTCGTAAGAGCTGCCTGCAAAACTATGAGCACTCTCAGCACATCAGGTTCTGCTAGGAAGTGTAGGTTGTTTTCTTAATCTTTTGAGGAGATGAGATGTGCTTTGTTGGACTTGTGAGTCAACACTTCGCTGGTGTCAGTGAATATCTGACTGATGCTTTAGGAGACAATTAAAATCAATACAGTGAATAACAAGTGATGATGGTGATATAAGTAATTAACAATTATTTTATGCTCTCAGGGATCATTTTCATTCTGTCATCTGAGAGTTCTCAATCTTTAGTGAAAAAACCTAATACTTCTCTTTCTCTGACTCTGCTTGGCTCCAAACCCAGGTTTCCAAAGCTACATTAAGTGCTTAGACTACAAGGTTCTGGGGTCTAATTTTTAATATAAAGATGTAATAGCTGAGGGTGAAGTTGGTCTACATGAGACAGGAAATCTCAAGACAGCCTTGTCTGGGGTAGGGACTAAACCTGCAAATTTGCTTTTAGAAAGACTGTGAAGTGCTCATTGGGCTTGACTCATGTGGCTCTGGACCCTACCTGTGTCACTTCCAGAATGAGGGGATATTGTTGGAGCATGAGACCAGGTCTGCTCTGATGAATAAGAAAGTTATTTTCCCTAGGCACTATGCCCCATGAACTGTGCTGTCTCTGAGACTGAGATTTTTTTTCCATCAAAGTGAGGATACCACAGAATGTTCTGTTAATAAAATGGGCTGGCTATGCTATGCAAAGAAACTGTTATTCAGAATATAAACTTTTCCAGAGAAGAGTGTATTATCACTGCACAGTTTTTCTCTGTTTCTATCAAATATTCTCTGTTCAGTAATACAACAGACCTTTTCCTGCCTCCTCCCTCTGAAGTTTAGCACACTGGGGGCTGTACTCAGCAGCAAGCATCTGTTACTACTGTATCATCTCCCTATGTATTATTCTGTCAGAAAATACAATTCTTCATTTGAAAAATTAGCACAAGGTCATAATTTCTGGGGTGTACAGTGTTTCCTACTTCAGGGATTTAGTGCTTCACCACTGGCCATACTCAGGAAAAGGTTTAGTCACAGAAATGAAATTTCTGATGTTCATTACTCTCTGAAATTGCCCTGATTTGACAACTATGCTACTTCATTGTGGTGACTTCGACAGTTCCATGATCTTCCAAGATGAAACACTTACTGTAAGCCAGGCATCTGCAGTCCATTTAGTAGATTTAATTGCAGACCTCAAAGATGAAGGGAAAATACTTGTTTTATTTATGGGCTGTATAACTATAGAGTCATCTGGAGAAGCTAGTGTTCTGTGCAGAGAGAGACCTCAAAGTACCTCCTTAATGGATGACAGCATGAATGCAATTCATTAATGCAGAAGATGTTATTAATGGGTGTAAACAAGAATCTCCGTTTTCCAGCGGATGTGTTCTGCCATTCTGGTGGCTGAGGCCAAGAGTGTGTCTGTTACGTTCCACTGAAATTTCCCCAGACCCCATGATGAGTGAAGTGTATGAGGAGAGAAATAATTACACTTGCCAGGGAATTACTTTCATAATTCACCCACAGCTCTGCTCTGTGCAAGTTCCAGCTCAGTTGGTTTTCACGGCACCTCCACAGCACTGATGGGGAAGCACGATTGCATTACGCCATCCAAATGGGTACTGCAGGGCACTCTTGATTAGGCTCCTTTATGGTTTGCTGCTACTGTGGTTGCTGTTCATGTTAGGGAGGCTTAATTGCAGTATCCAGGAAAAAAAACTAAAACAACTAGACCTACCTGTCCATTACATTTCAATTTCTGTTATGGAAAGATGAAGGGAATCTGCCCAGTTCCATTGGGCACTTTCCCTTGCCAACACTACCAAAGAAGTGTTCAAGGACCTAACTCACCCTTGAACTGGTGTTTATTGAATTGAAGCTTCAGTGTTTACTGTAAGACAGGGGAATGGGAATAGAACTCCTTTATTTTCAGGGTCATTCTTGGTTATGGATTTGCTGACTTTTCTCATGTAACATAGCCAATATATTAAGTGGGTTTGTTTGGCATTTTTCCTAGTTTACCTGCCACACTGACTTCAGAGAATCTAAACCATTTCTTTAGTATGCTGCAGATGCACGCACCTTGAAAAAATTATTTTGATTCCCATATCAAAAGTCCCCAGTTCTAGCACTGCCCTACCTCACAGGCAGAGATTTTTGGTTTTTTTTTACAAATACTAGGAAATACACAAGTACTTGGAGCCCTAAGATAGGAAATGGGTGCTGTCTTGTTCCTCTGGAACAAATCTTGATTAGGTTAGTGGACCTCAGCTGGGCAGGGGTCCCTGTTGATGAGATTGCCAAGCTGACAGTATTCAAAGGGCTGATTCTGTTCTCTCAGCTTTTTTGTGGGTGTTGTTGCCAGCCTTCCTGCCCTAACAGGCAAGTCATGGCTTCTGATTTTTTTCAGTTTGTTTCTTTTTGGAGAGTACTATTGGCACAAATAAAGGAGGATGAAATCCTCCAGTTCCAGTGTTGAGTTATTTAGACAAAAGGGCTTCTGATGATAGAGCAACTGAACCACATCATCAGCTCTTTGCTGTTTCCACTGGACATATAGGGGTCATAGCCAAGGAGACATGAAACTGTAACATTTGGACTCTGCTGTCACCTCTGAAGTGCTTTTCCATCCTCTGGGCAGCACAGGGTACCTTAACTAGTTTCTCAGTAGAAAGAGAAACCATTCTAGTATAATTCCAACAGCCTTGAGGCTAGCCCAAAATAAACTGGGACCATCTGATGCTTTTCCATTTCAGGCATTGAGTTAATGCTCTCCTTGTTCTGAACTTCCTGATTCAGAGCTCAAGAAGATTTGGATAAAGCCACTTTTGTGTTTCCTGCTTGTGACTTAGGCTTTAATAGAATATTGGTGTCATCTGCGAAGTTCAAGAGGGAGCTCCCTTTGAATCAGCTCCCACTGGTAATCAACACTATGAACTTGAGGTTGCTGTTGACCTTCCAATCCTTGTGAGAGGGAATAGAGCTGAAGAAAACTAATGTGACTGCTATGAGAAGTTAACAATAATTAAATCAAATATAATATTTTCTCTGAAAATTAAACAGCATGCTTTGATATATGAGGATTTTAAATGGGATTTTTTTCTCTCCTTCCCTCCATGTCAGGTTGTCATTCAGCTGTCCATATAAAATGTTGATATGCACAAATAATAAAATAGGAAGGGAATGTGGGGTTTCCCTATTGGAAAGACTACCTATTAAATTTTTTAAGCCCTTGACTTGAAATACAAAATACATGTTTAAAAATTTATATTGATGTTTATGTATCACCACTCCTATCTCTCTCTTCCCACCTGAAACTGAACCATGGAACTGCACAAAAGAGTCCACAACGAAAAATGTAGATCAAATATTGTTACAATTTAAATGTGATGTTGGCAGAGACAAGACAAAACTAATTTAATTTTTCCTGTCAGTCTCTGTAGTAGATCAATTAAACTGCCAAGTGGATCAAATATTTCAGACTGTATTTATTACATTAAGTATTTATGTTCAGGCTGGGCATTTAAAGTATGATCTCATATAGGAATAGAAGGAGGTTCAGATCAATCCAGCAGAATTTGCTGTAAGTTAATGGAAATCTAATTGTGTATTTTAATTTTGTGTATAGGAGGCAGTAAGTTCCTGAAAGAAAGCAAACAGCACCCTGTCTGTACTGCAGCAACTTGATACAGATCCTGTTAAACTAATCACAGAAATGTTGGTGGGAGCTGGATCAAGATTTAGGGTTAACTGCTGAACCCTCACTGATTTTGATGGAAGCTGCATGCCTGAAGTGCTCTGAAGATTCAAAATAAGTAGGAACAATTCCTTCCTTCCCCACTGTGGGCTCAGGACTACTGCAATAAGATGTTAAAAGCCACTGCTGCCTGCTATGTATGGATGCCTTTTTCCTGGTCAGCATCATTTTTCTGGAGATTGTGGGCTGAGTGAGGGGCAGGTGGAGGCCTTGGACTCCTGAGTGTCCCATTGTTGCTCTTGGCTTTGTGCTGGCAAAGTCCAGTACATTTCATTGGACTCATTAGCTGCAGATTCAGATGGTTGTAAGGTAGATTCCACCTTCTTTACAGCATACATTAAAAAGGAATGGGGCTAAATCCTATTCTCCTCTATTCTAGCTGGACCCTGGCTGCTTTTTGCTTTATTTTTTTACGTGTGTGATCTGTTTGCAAGTATTTTAACCTCAGTGGAAATGAAAGGAATGGTTTATGGGTGAATTATTGCTAGAGATAGCTTGGTTTCCACCACAGGTAACTGCACCCTCAGGTTGCAGAGCCACTAGGTAATATCAGGGCTAATTATTAAGCAAAGAGCTTAGGCTGGTACTGAATACTGATAAATATTTTATTCCTCTAACAACGGAACGAAGATTATTCTTAGGGGATGGAGTCAATTCCTGCTTTTTTGAAAAGGGGCAGACTGCTTTCCACTCCTCCCCACCTCCCACTGAGCAGTGTCTGTGCCCAGTCCTGCATTAGGCACTGCAGACCAACTCTCCCCTCAGCCTGGGAACTGAGCAGCTGTGTCTGAAAGCCTCATCCAGTCTGTGCTAGAAAGCAGCAGTGCAAAGGCAGCTGATGCTCCTGCAGGCCTCCTGTCTCTGAGCAGAACCTGAAGATGTGGGACTTGGTGCAAAAGACCTGCTGCAAACTGCAGGGACTCTGAAGGGCTTGTCCTCCCTCTCATTAAAACAGTAGCTGTGATTCTACAGGGCAAAAAATAACTTTGTGAGCCTGGCTGGTGGTGGCAAAAACTGTAAGTTGTGTTACTGAGTAGATATTATTATAAACCCTCCTTCTGAACTGCTCAAAACAGCTGCAGAATTGAAGACTGAGCTTCCTAGAGATAAAAGCAAAAGAAGCAGAGATTTTAGTCAAGTGCTGAAACTTGCTTGTGCTTAAATGCCTGGACCCATGAAAATGTTGGTGTGCTGATCATATGCTTTTTCAGAGAAGCATTACAAGAGAAAAGGGTTCTTTCCATTTATATAAATAAGCTGTCCTTAGTAGACACTGTTTTTTGAAGTACAAAGAATACTTTTTCATGAATGTTACTGGCAACAACAAATCTCTGACAATTGCTGTGGAGAAGTCTTGCCAACATCTTGAAAACAAACAACTGGCTGCCTTCATTCCTAGCAGATGGGTGCTGACCCGTTGCTACCAAGAACAGAAGTGTAAAACTCTGTAGGTTATTAGTTCCATCACTTAGTCATGAGCCATTTAACTCAAATATTAACTGCAGAAATTAAAGCAAGTCCTTGGCTTGGAAAGATCAGGGGAAGATAGTGCATTGTGTCAGGATGTGTATGGCTGGGCTGTTTCTTGTTGAAAGGTAGTATATCAGCAAAAGGCAGGCTTTAGCCAGGGGTGTACATGAGAATGTGGAGTTGGTGTGGCCTCCAAGACCCCTGGAAAAATGGTAGCTAATAGTGTCTGTTTTTTTAACCAGAGAGTAGATTCAAGAAGGAGCTCAGCCATCCCATCCTGCCTCCCCATCTTACTCCTCTGACTCATTTTCCACTATTCAATAGATGCCTCTAAGCTGGGTACCAGTGTGGCTTTTTGGGATGAATTCCATGTCCTGCCCAGTGATCAACCTACACTTCCAGATGTGCTTGTTAGGGAACTGTCCCAAGCTCCAGCATTATCAAAGAGAAACCAGAGGAAGACCCTGGAAGGCAGCTGGTGGAATGAGGACTGCCTCTGTCAGTGGGTTGCAGGGAAGATTTTGGCTTCAAGAGAGAGGAATCACTTCATCAGCTCTCCAGTGTTTTCTTGGCTGCTCGGAACACCCATGTATCTCAAATGACAGAGTGGAGATGCTCTGGCCCATCTGTTCTGATGGGACTCTTAATCTGTATCACAGCAGCAATTTTAGGTTGCCTTGGCTCACTTCTGGAGGCTGTTCTCTTTGAGGTGTCACCCTTATGCAGCACAGATATTGATGGGTAAAGGTAGAACAGACTCTTGCCTTGTAGACATGGTGACAGTGGTTGGCAGGGGCCAAGAAGTATCTCATTTTACAGTGTGATAGGAGAAGGTCATCATAACAAGTGGAATGTTTTCACCCTTCTCTCTGCTATAATCTTTCAGGATAAGTGAAAAGATAAGTGACAGGTCCCCTACACTCATTCACCAGATGGTCAAGCTCAGTGTAGAGGTGGAGGGCAGGGGATATCTCCAGCATGGAACTCATGGCAGCCACACAACAGCAGCTTGATATAAGCGGAGAGAATGAGCTGAGCCTTGCTTATGAGGAAATCTCATGTGTGATCTGAACTTCACTTCCCACTTGTGTCTCTACTTCCCTCTTGCACTGTCTGTCACCCTGGATGACTTGACAGTGTAAGACCTTTCTTACAGGATCAGCAGAGCAGGAGATGGGTTTTCTAGCCCTAGCGATGCAGAGGACACCTGTGTACTCCCTAGAGGTCAATGCCCGCACTGAAGGTCGCGCCATGTCTCCTCCTCGGGCTGACCGCGGCGGGAGCAGCCGGTGTGCAGGCCTCCCCAGCAGTGACGGTGCCTTGTCTGCTTCCTCCGCAGGGAGCCCTCTGTGCTCGTGCTGCGTCCCCGACGCCATGGGCCTGTCCTTCCTGCCGCCCTACGGCTGCCAGAGCACGCGCACGGCCAGCGTGGCCGCGCTGCGCATGAAGGCGCGCGAGCACTCGGAGGCCGTGCTGCAGTCCGCCAACCTGCTGCCCGCCGCCGGCAGCCCCCCGCCCGCCAAGGACCCGCCGCCCTCGCCGGCCCAGGAGCACACGGAGGGCGAGAAGAGCGTATGAGCCCGGCGGAGCCAGGACTGCCTGCGGCCTGGCGGGGCGCCAGCGGCCTCCCCGGCTCCTTCCCGCACCCTCGCTTTTCTTGTGTCGCTGTAGGTCCATTGCCCCGAGTTATCAGCGCTGTCTGTGTTTGGAAACGTTGGTGAAACTGTTTTTATCCCCTCCCTGCCCCGTACATCCCAGGGACACTGAGAGGCCTGGGATCCTGGCTTGCTCCTGCGCATCGGCACTGCCCATCCCGCGTGGAACGGATGGCTGGGAGCAGCACGTCACCTCCAGGTGTGAGTTCTGGGGCAAGAGACCCAGCCGGGCGCCAGTTACTCCACCACTCACAACGGAGGGGAAGGAATATCCAGGTATATCCCAATTCGGCCTGCTGTTTTCTGAAAGCATTTGACTTCGACCAAACCTATCCCAGGCAATCCAGGTGTCAGAGAAGCAAAAAATAGAACAAAACTCTTCATAATTTTTTTCTTTTCTTTCTTTTTCCTTTTCTCTGAAAGTGAAGCTTCCCGTGGAGTAGATTACTGGGAAACTGCTGGATAAATTTACTTGTGACTAAAATCCTCGCACTAGCTTCTGTGTGAACATTAGTGTGTTACTCTTGCCATTCCCTGGGCTAGACATGAAAGACACATGACTTCAGAGTGGCGTTCACAGCTTCAAACAGTAATGCTGGTATTTAATGGAGAGTGAATTATCTCTAGATCTGCACAAAGCTGGGGGTATTTTGACATCACTGTCTTGGAAAAAGAGACTGGAAGACAAAAATAATCTTTCATTGCAAGTCTGCAAATACGTTTTTCCATGTTTTGTGTTTAATAAAGAGGAAATAAAGCTTGGAAGGATATTCCTTTATGCCATCCAAATTTAGACTTCCATTTACTGAAAGCTTGTAGTAGTGAATCTAGATATGAAAAGATATTAATTATTATAGATTGGGAACAGTGCAAAAGAGATATTGATGCCTTAGTTAATTCAGTCTAATCTCTCACCCAAACCTCCCCAAATCAAAGCAGACTGAGATCTGAAGAGCAGTCATTTTAGTCTGGGGTGCCTCACATTTTCCTCCATGGGAACTGCTCATGTGAATTTAAACTTAGTGACATGGACTTGAATTTTCCAGGTGCCATTTGCAGATTCCTTTGGTGTGTCCACAAGTGCCCCTGGAGAACTGATTAAAAGCTCTTTTCTGAGATTTTGATCAATTAACATGGAGACTAGTGGAAAGATTCTTGTCACTTCTGACCCTGCACATTGTGCTGAGGACCCCCTGAAATGTGCTGAGCACATGCCTCTACACAGGGTTAGTTTGCTGTTCACAGGATCCAGGTTTGGGAATGTGCTTGGATAGGCAGTCCTGAGTAAGGCTGGTAGCAAAAATTTGCCTCCTCCATGTAAGTGATTTCAGCCCATGAATTTCACAGAACCTGGGACTTCTCTGGGGCTCACTGTAGCTTTCACACCCCTGGTGCACACCTTCCTTTTCATGAGGCAGGGTTTGATGGCAGCACCCCCTCCAAGGGTGGGAGCCCTCATGGGGTCACTTGGCAGCCCCAAGCACCATCACTCGGAGCAGCCAAGGGTACCAGGCACCCCCAGAGTGGAGTTTGTGTCTTCTGGGCACAAGCCAGCAGAGAGGGCATTGCTGGCTCTGTCCTTTGGTCAGAGAACAAAGAAAAACCTGGCAAATGGGGTAATTTTGCTCTACCTCTGCTGCATAGTGTGTTTTTTCTGGGGATTCTTAGCTGTAAAGAGAGGAACATACAGCAGTCTGTGATCTGCTTTTGTGCTCCAGCTTCAGGAGCTGCTCTGCTGAACTGTGGGTGGAGGTGGCTTCTCTGGCTGCAAGTTATGGCTTAGTTTAACAACAGCAACCCTTTTCTTCCACCAATGTAAAAGAGATTGCTGTGTGCTTTGTTGTGGGGTGTGGTTGGAGGAGAGAGAATCACTGTTTTATTAGTGATATTCCCAATCACAATTTTTTTTCTTCCTCCTAAAAAAAGACTAAAAAATATTCCAGTCCAAAGAGGCAGGCCCAACTTTGTTTCAACATAATTACTTTGCATTCACTTGAACTTCAGCCCTTCTGTACACTAACTCTTCAATCTAATTGTTTGATTAAACTCGTATTTCCTCCAGAAAGGTACATAAATAAGTGAATTGTTGAGCAAATTAAGAATACTTAACAGCATTGCATCTGAAAAGTAGTTACGCTGATTAAATTTTCTGTCCTTGAGGATTTTCAGGAAATTACTTTTGATCGTCAATAACACAATTAAGTAAACTACACGCACATTAGCATGAATAATTGATAAGAAATTATGTATTACCACGAAGCACTGATTTAATAATTCATGATGCGACACTCTAGTGACTGTGCAAAACTGGATAACATCGACAAGTCTGCCTGATGTTGCTGGAAATGCTGCAAATACAAACAAGTCCACAGTTTTGTTGTACAATAAAGGAAAGTATCTGATGCATGCTGTAGTTTCTGTTTGTTTAATACTTGAATAAATTTAGAAAGAAGACCCTGAAAAGCTCCTGTAGTGTTTTCATTTGGATCAATTTCTCTGTGCAAGCACCTGCTTTCACATTGATGACTGTCCAGTTCTGCTTAGAGCACAGTGATGTTGCAGAGTGAGGGAGGCTCTCCCATGCACAGCTGGAACCTGCAGAGTGTCTCAGAACTTGCAAAATTAGGGGACTCAAAGCTTTACAAAACCTTCTGGTAAGGAGCAAAGCAGCATTAATCCCTCTTTAGCCTGAACTCTTCAGTGTCTGATGTGTCTGTAATTATAATTATTCAGTAAGATTTTGTGGGTGATTGCTCTAAGTCAGCCAAAAATCAGGCTGATCTGTGTGTTTTGAGTGTACACAATGCCATGTTAAACTCTAGGCCAATTCTCTGACAATTTTTGCAGTTTGCTGAGGGTAGATTGATATATATTCGTGCTCTTGTCGGCACATTGGAGCAACCAAGGCATGGTGAGCCATCTCTTCCTCTAAGCCTTTGATCTGAGATCTGCTCAGGGCAATGCATCCCAAGAGAGCTTGCTTGAAGTCACTCAGCAGTAGCACAAGGGCAAGAGCAAAACTCCAGAGATCTGTGTGTCAGTCCTGCTTGTTTCTAGCCACCAGACCCTGCTCCCTTCCAGATGGGCTGCCCACTGCAGATGAGCCACCTGCCTACTTTCTGTGCTGTCATATATCAGGGCTATGCCACTTAAACCACTCTAATGGCCATTTCAGTAGCTCTGATTAAGTCTGGCATTTAAAAGTTTATAACTCAGCTATAAAAAGTCACTCAGGCTGAACCCCAGCTTGAGAGGCCCAAGCCCAAGGGGATGATTTACATGAGAGCTGTTCCAAAATTAGCTTGCATGGTATTTTTTTTTTTGTTATGTGAAAGAAAATTGGAAGCCCAAGGTTTAAGGGATGGATTTAAGACAAATATGTTCTGTTTGACAGCTCACTGCATTTTCACTGCATCCTATGCAGTAATTTTCTCTGAATTTCTGCACTAGCATGAGCCATGCATAGCATAGATGGTCACAGTGCCTGTGTTGCTTGCTTAGGTTTGGCAAAGTGTCTCCAGTTCTGGGCTCCTTTCCCAAGAAATCACAGACATCCACAATGCCCAGCTCCCCCTCATCCTCCACATTCCCCACATCCTCTTTCACGGCTCTGTGGAAAGCTCACCCTCCTCCAGGCCCAGTCTGACTCTCTGCTTGTGCCATCACCATGCTCAGCCCCAAGGCTGAGCCTGGCACTGGGGAGGCTTTGACAGGAGCCCATGGTTAGCACATGTGGGGTGACCATGGTGTTGGGCTGGTTTTGTTGATGGGGGTGCTGCAAAGTGCCACCCCATGGGGATTCTTTATGAGGCTGCCTGTCATTCTCTCAGCTCTCTGTGCTTGTTACCTCTTACACGTCTATTTAAATCTCCTTATGCCTATGTACATGATAACAGGAAATGTGGAGCTGTGTTTTCACTTCTGCTCAGTTATGCTTTAGGCTAGTCCTTCCTACACTGCATGCTGGACAGTAATGAGATTGTTGGTCTAATTGGCTCTTTATTAGGAGTATTATTTACAACAATGCTGAAAGCATTGCATGCAGATCTAGGTTTACCATTAAATTCTTCCCTCTTGCAGTGGTGTCCTCCCCTCTATTCCCCACAGATTGTTGCCCTTGGTGAATTTGGGATGACCTCTCCACTTCCCAGAGGAGTCTCTCCTCCCAGGTCATGGCCAGGGATAAAAGCTTGCTGGCAGGGCTGTGCCTCTGGAAGTTGCTCTTCAGCTGTGCACTCAAGCTTTTCTGCTTCTCTGCAGCAGAAAGGAGCCAGCACAGTGTGGGAGGAAGTCATTTGCAGCCGGGGGGACCACAGGGGAGCAGGGGATGGAGATGAAATGCTTGTGGTGTGCTGCTGTGGCACATTCTGCCTCTAAAAGGGCTCTGCTCGATAAGGATGCTGCTGTGCTTGGCTGGGGCTGCGGTGGAAGCAGTGTGTGAGGCAGGAATGAGATGCCCTGAATCCTCACACATAACTCAGACCTCTGCACTGAAGAGTTTGACACCCCTCTCTGAGATCACAGTGCAGCCCGAGGGCGGGGGTGATCCACCACAATGCCATAAATAAAAGAGTAATAGAGTACAATAAACAATGCTTTATCCTTCCCACTTAAAAGCTTCCTTTGCAATGTAACAAAATATTGACTTTAGGTGGCCATATTACCACAAAACAAGATCTTTTCCTGATAACTACCAAAGCAGCATTTGCACAGACCTGGCTTGTGAATATGTGGATTTCATTGGCCTGTAGCACATCCAGCCTTAGTTGAAAGTGATATGTTGACAATATTTTAATAATCCAACCACAGTGGGCTTGTTGTCTGCTCTAAGTTGTCTGCCACAAGTAGGTGCTGATCTGCTGTTTCAGAAGTGTGAGCATCATATTTTGAAGTTATGAAATGTTTCTTGTGGTAAGCTAGTAATAGTTAAATCTCACTGAGATTTAAAATATTGTCTTGCATGATTCTTATAGTGCTTAATCTCCACAGCTTCTTCTGTAGTCTGTGTTTTTTTCAATATAACATCCATAATATCAAACAGAGGAGGCAAAACCCACCACCACTTGTGTCATTTTACCAAGAAGGGTTCTCACATGCAGAACAGCAAAAGGCAGCTTCTAGAATTCTGTTCTGATAGGCCTGGGAGTTGCTGAAACTGCTTCAGGTCTCAGACAGTACAGCTAAATAACTCTACAGTGTCCTGGAGCATCTGAGATTGTGATAGCTATTTGTACAGAGAAAATATCCACTTCTCTGGGCTGGTCTAATGGCAAGGTGGTTGTTACTGACCTGCTTTCTGAGTCCCAGCACCAGCCAGAGGACTGTGACATTAATGCTGTATACAGGCGGACACCTGGAACATGTCATCCTTCATGACTTACTTACCCATCTTCTGCCCTACCAATGGTCTGGACACACTCTGGGAAGTGCCTCCAGCCCATTCTGGGAGGCCTCTGACAGTGTGCTGGGAAAATGCTCCCTGAGAGCAGCCATCAGAAGGCAGGCCAGACACAGCCAGCCTGAGACACTGCTCCTTGGGACTGGTCAAGGCCAGGAGAAAACTTCTCATTTTTAATTAAGCTGTGTTTGCTTTGTCAGCTGAACTGGTTTACCTTTCAGTTCTTCTGTTTCAGAATTCCTTTTTATTAAACTCCAGCATCCAGTACTGGCCCTAGAGACTAACACTTGCTATAGTGGCAAATTTATTAGGGCTCCCCTAGGTACAAATAGGCCAAGGTTTTTATTGTGTGCACACAGCTTCTTTACACCCTCACTGTACATGAGGCAATGTGTTAAATAAGATCCAAATCCCATTAAATGAAGAAGCCCATCTCTGCAAAGAAGACTCCCCAGGAACCCAAACTCTGCCTGTTATATCACAGCTGGCTCACCCTCACTGTCGTGCTGGCTGAAGCCATCAGGTTTTGGCAGATGCTTGAGAACCAAGATGCTGATGTGATCACCAGCCTTGGCATAGCAAGGGATAGGAGCATCCCTGGGAGTTGTTACTTTTTATTAGAAATATTTCTGTAGCAGTGCACAAGAAATTGGCTGCTGGCAGGGAAGGAAGATATACAGGAGAAAAGAGCTGATCCTATTTCTCCCCTGAACCATTACTTTAGAGCTAAACCCAGCTGGGATTGAGCCAGAGGTTCTCTGGGGAGAATTTGACAGTCACCATCCAAAAAGGGTCAGAAAGGAAGTTTCAAAATCACTCTCAGAAAGCCAAATACTTGAATACTTCTCCTGTGGGTCTGAACCTGGGAGCAATCCAGATTGATGCTGCTGCTTGTCCAGATAAATAACAGACAACAAGCAGCCAGACATCATGTGTGTGTGTGAGCATGCACATTTAAACAGCAGCTTCCTCTCTTTTGGTGGAGCTCCTCTCCACCCAGCTCAGGAGCAGCTTTAGGTGAGTGAGCTCTGTGCACTCTGCAGAGCCCTTTCTGTGCCAGTGCAGCCCAGGTTTCATCTCTACCTCACTGTGAGACTCTGGGTGGAGCTCACAACCTGGCTCCAAGCTGGAAGGAAAGGAAGAGAGAGAGTTTCTTGCTCAGTATTTACTGAGTTACTCAGTTATTTACTAGTAATCACTATGAACTGTGACAGACCAATCTGAGCCCTATGTTATTCTGTTTTTCTCAGTGCATACATTCTGAAGGGAGATATTTCTTAAAAGGGGTACTCTCTTTAGCAATTGAATGAGTGTTCATAGCCTGAGAGGTGACTTGTCCCTTCACTGAAGCTCACAAGACATCTGGGACCCCTCAGTGTCACCCTGCTTCCCAATGCCACACTGGGTGGTCTGCATCACATCATCAGATGAGTGGCAGTACAGCCAAAGATGCAAGTGCTCCTGTTTGTCCCATGAAAAAAGGTCACTAGATCTTGGCTGAAATTCTCTTTTTAAGGAGCTGGTTGGTGTGATTCAATTTTTTTTTTTTTTTTTTTTTTTTTTGTCATAGGTCTGCTGCTCTGTACAAATACCAAGCATCTACAGAGCTGTTGAGGCTGGGAATCCTCCTGTCAATAGGAAACTCTGAAAATCTACAAATTCCTAGCCAGTTCAGATGAAATCCAACTTTTAAGAAAACAATTAACTGAGTAAAGAGCTGTGTTTTTTCACCAGCTTGATGAATTACATATATAATAAAATTTAGTGACACTGGTACTGTTCTGCTCTTCAATACACAGTTTGCCAGACAGTGTGAAAACAGGAGAGGAGGGAAGAAATGAGTCTTTGTTATTAATTGAATCCTAGAACTACATTAATGAGCCAGAAAAGTAGGAGCCAAGGTGCTGGAAACACCTTATTCCTGCTGCCACTGCATGGGAAGGCAATTTAACCTTGATTCCATACTCTCTCTCTCTGGGACTTACATGTGCCCAACCAAAATAGCCACTGCATGTAAAGGTGGATATATCTGGCCCACAATTTAAAAAGGCCCTTAGCACTTGCCACAAGGTAGAATTGCATTGCCAGATGCTACCTTTGTAAATGATGGCACCTTTTAAACACATTGTTTTCATTTCATGCCTTCTCCCTGCCCTCTGTCAGGGACCCTCTCTCTTCCTGAGCTCAGCTCCTCACATTTCTATCAGCAGGAGGGAACATTTTGGTCCTGCTACAGGCAGACTGGGAAATACTTGTGCTGGCAGAGCTGGCAATAAGCAGCAAGGAGCAAAAAGTCTTCTAAACAGCCCAGCATGTTGTGGAGGGTGATGTCTGCTGTGTGCTCTGTTAGCTAACAGCATGTACTCAACAATGTGAGCATTAATTTGGGGGAATTAGGAATGTGAGTGAGCGTTTAGTTTGATTCAGACTGGATTTAGGATTAGCCAGAATAAAAACCACACAAATTGGGAAGGTGTGGTTTTATCTGTGGCCTCTGAGCATCACAGGATTCCTCCTGCTCAGGCTGACCATGGCTGACAATGCTGTTCCAGCAAATGCCCATGGTACAGATGCAGTCACATGTATAAAACCTTCATTTTACCCCCAGCTCAGCTTTATTTACAGGATGAAGGGCATTTACCTGCTGAAGGAGTGCTTCAAATGCTGTGTGGATGTACCACTGCCCTTACATTGCTGCCACTCTCACAGCCACTGGAAGCTTTCCAAGGGCCAGGCTGTTGTTTGGGATTTTCAGATGAGAAGCGTAAAAATTGACAAGTGCACACCACGTGTCTGGAGTCCTGCTGAGCCTGATCAGATAACCTCCCAGTGCACCCCAGGGATGCAGATATTGCACACCATTAAACATGTCTGGGATGCCCAGAAGGATATAAATCTGCACCAGGTTCCCCCACTCTGGAAAACCCAGCGGGTCAGAGCAGGAATAGCCCCTGCAGTGCTCAGAGGAGATTGCTCACGGCAGCTGCATCCAGAGCCAGCCACAGACCAGCACAAGAGGGAGCTCCGCTGTGGCTCATCGTGACAGCTGCTGCTGGGAGCTTGTCTGTGACTGCATCACAAACTGCATAACCATTTTAGTGACACTGACATCTCTTCTTCATTCCAAAACGGGCAGAAAACCCCTCAACCGCAATTACCGGCAGCAAAACAAACAAACCAAAGCCCCCGAACACTGGGGGGAAAAAGGTCAGAACAATATTCAGCTCGACAAACTGCAAATAAATAAATTTTTTAAAAAGGCAGTATTTTAAACCCTTTTCTCTATCTTCAAAAATAATTATTTCTTTAAAAAGTACTTTCAGTCCAAAAGAAAAGGTCCAGGACTGTTTACTTAGACATCCATGTAAGCAAACGAGGACTTCACAATAATTTTTGAGCAAATTTCCCATCTGAGAAAACAACAGATAAAAAATAAATTTATGCTCAAAATACGTTTTTTTTTTTGTTTTTTTTTTTTTTTTTTTTTTTTTTTTTTTTTTTTTTTTACCAGCAATTTCAGTGTTGTCAAAGCAGGGTCTTTTTCAGCAAAGAAGCTGTTTCACTGGAAAATTCCTGCTAAGGTGCAGTCATGTGGCTTGGCTGTGTCAGTAGGTTTTTGGTCCAGTATTCCAGCTGGTATTTGATCCTGCTTGGTTTGTGTTAGGGCTCATCTGGTTGCTAAGGAAAGGAGCTCATGGCAGCAGGATCAGTGCTGTGGGGTTGGACTGCTGGGGCTGATCCCGTTGCCAGCAGGAGTGCTTGTGTCTCGGGCTGATATGCAGGGGGTTCAGGAAGGGAGCACAGTGAGCAAAAGGGCATCTCCATCCCCCTTTCCAGCTCCACCCGGCCCCAAACTCACCAACTGCACCACCTTCAGCAAGAAAGGACAATGTGTGGGTGAGATGAGAGGTGGAGGTGTGGGGGCAACCCAGATGCAGTCCTGGCAAAAATGTGGGAAGAAGCAAACATTCATCTTCTTGGGGTAGTGGAACATGGGAATCCTGGGGGAAATGGAGCTCCCTTGTGGGAGCTGCAAGTAATAAGACATGTGCACAGGGAACTGGAGTGGACATTGAGGGCACTGTTTAGAGCATGTCCAGACACTTCAGAAGAACAGGAACACTATATCCAGAAGTTTATATTGACATGTAGACATACCTAGATACATCTCTACACAGGTATGGGTGCACTATGGAAAATAACATTCTCTTATTATAAAGTGATAGCAAATTCTGTTTTTATTTTTTTCCTAACTTTTCCTTTTGGAAATTTCAAGTAGCACGGACAGTTTTTGGCATGGAATAATGCTGGGATGTTTTCACCCACATTCCTTGGGAAGGGATGCAGTCTCAGGGCACCTGTTCCAGGCAGTCAGTGCTCCCCAGCAGAAACTGATTCTGCTAACAGACTTTCAGGAATCTCAGGGCAAATAAAGAGAGTTTCTCTTGGACCAGATCCAGTTCTCATCCCCTGCAGCTTATCAGTGCTAGGAATAGAAAGAAGGATCAATGTTCATCTCAGAGTCTGTCTTCTCTGCCCTGTTGGTATAAGAATGATCCTGAAGAAGGCCCCTTAGCTCACCTGAAATGCTTCATGTTGGTGACAACACTGACAATGCTGGACAGCAATAATGCCATTTCTGGCTGCTCTGGATGCTGCCATTCCCTGTGCTAGCTCTAGGGAAGCAAAAGGACAGCTGTGATAAGATGTGGCTCTGAATGCCCGTGGCAGGAGTGTGAATACACCAGGGAGCTCCATGACATGGGAGCCAATACAGGGCAGAGCCAGCCTGGCAGGCAGCTTGCCTTTGACAAGGCCTGGCTTTACAAAGTGCAGACCCAGCTTTCAACATTCTTCACATATTCCTGAAGTTCCACTTCTTTCCAGTGCTAGAAGGATTTCAAAAATTGTCCCTGCTTCTCAGAGTCTTCCCTCTCTCCTTCTTTCAAAGCACCCCAAGCCTCAATTTATTCAATATGGACTTGGACACAGGAAAGTGCTTATCTTTTACCACTGCAAGCTGCTTCCCCCAAGGCTTGTGTTAAATCTGCTTTAATAAAAACACAGAGCTTTAGTCAATTGGGACATAAATTATTTCTCTTCTGCTCTATTGGAATGCTGCTTTCTAAGTATGTTCAATAGCATATTAGAAGCAAGTCTCTAATTGGCCATATAGTACCAAAGACCTGACTATCTAATGTGAGAAATCAACATCATGAAAACTTTGAGAATATCAAAAAGAAGCAAGGGAAGACCACAGGTCATTTTCAGCCATTCCCTATCCATTTAAACCCCATAATTACAATATTATATTTAGTACCAGGGGACAGTGTTAAATGTGAGATCATCAAAAGACCAGAATAATCTTCTTAAAGACAAAATAAATTAATCACTGACCTCTGTTTTATAATGAGGATTTCACAAAAAAACCCCAAACACATTGAAGTTCAATTTACTCAAGTGTTCCATGTTCTTTATCTCCTATAAGACTCCGAAGCAGAGTTTCTTTAATAAAAATGACTGATGTACACCAGTTGCTCCAAATTGCACATTTATATGTATTCACTAGAGCCCATGTAACCCATCATGTGTAATATCACCAGCCTCTGATGCTGCTTTTCAGTGAGAGAGGGGATCAAACTCACAGTTTTTTATTTACTCAGAAATGAAACAGAGTATATCCCCCAAATACAGATATGCAAACTTGTCAGTGTATTTCTGGTAAAAACATAACCAGATAACTATTCTCTTTATGGTCTGTTATATTCATATCACAGTAGCACTTTCACTGTCAGCAAGGACTTCTTGGCCACTCAGGGATGAAAGCAGAGCAAACCTAAATAAAATTGCCAGTCTGGACAAGGACTGAGCCAAAATCACTGTGAGAAGAGTCTCCACTGTGTTTCATAACACAGCCTACAATAAGAGAAAATGAGGAGAAATGCTAAAAAAGACAGATTACACACCTGGTAACTTCTCCCAGGTGGATGTGACACAGGGAATACAAAAGCCCTGATGTCCTTTGGGTGGTGGCAAGAAGGTGATCATCTCCCAGTGCTTTTGGACTGGGTGCTAGCACCATGTCCCCATGGACAGAGCACTGCCCTTGCTTGGCAGGGAGGGTGGGAGTGATGGCAGGAGTTGTGGGCCAGAGGTGTTTCTGCCCAGTCTCCTGCTCCCTCTCTTTAAGAAGGGGAGGAAAGGGGATGAAGCCCTGCATCCAGTCATCTCCTAGATCTTTTAATTTTATACCACACACACACACACACACACTCATACACTTCCTTGTTCTCAAATTTCTCTGCCAGCATAACTGGAGATAAAAATCACAATGATACATAATTACAATGAAAAAGCTGGCTAGAAGTCATTCCAGTATTATAAAACAAGTCCCATTTATTTAGTTTATTAATTAATAAATAATCACTTATTTGCAAATACAGTTGCATTGATGGAACGTGCTGATGACATATATCTTCTTGGACAGATGACTTAGGAAGGCACTGAACACCCAAGGAGGAGTTGACAAAAATCCATGCATGTAGGCCATTTCAATTAAACTAAACTCTCTAGAGAAAATCCAGCATTTTCCACAAGGAAATTCAAGCCCTTGGGACAGAGCCATGGCTGTGGAATGGCAGTCCAAGCCTGACAAATCTGTGACAGCTGGACTGTTGGCACTGCAGTCACCCCACAAGGAGAAAGAGATTCAGAGGGAGGCAGTTCTGGCCCTGGAATCAAAGACTGGCTAAGTCAGATTTAGCCTCAGTCACACCTGCCAAGGAAGAATCACCACTGTAAAGGAGCCTCAGGGCACCAAGAAATGCAACATGCAAAAGACTACCTGCAGGAGAAGGAAACAGTGAAAACAATGGCTCTATTCCCTTCAGGCTGCTGTGCATGCCAAGAACCTGCTGTGCTCTTTAGTCCTAGCCACAGCCTGCTGGCAAGGCAGAATTTGTCTTGGTTTGCCTCAACACCTCTTAAACCTACAACTTAATGTCACTGCCACAAAATAGTGCTTTCCTACAACTGCTTTCATGACTATTGCACGTTTCCCATAGCACCCCCTCCCAAAGAAAAGGGTCAATTTACAGCTCTCATTCTGCCTAATACTGACCTCTTCCAGCCATGTTTCCCACAGCAGCAATGCAAAACATCTCCCCAACAAACACAAACAGAACAGGGCAAAGAACAACATTTGTTATTTGAAAAGGTGCAATTTGTTATCCTTTTAACACACAAACACTTTGTGTTCACCATCACAGCCATTACTGATTTCTTATACTGGCATGCAAATGGTAGTTTTACAGGTATATTTATATATGTTTGGGGTTGTACACACACATTGCCATAGCCTAGCAAGAAGCTGGCCAGCAGCATGGTCTCAGCCAGAGACAGGTTTGCTGATGGGCTCCTGCCCAGTACCAGGCTGTGACTGGAGCAATACTTCTCCAATATCACTCATGCCCTGTGGCAAAGTGTGGAAAGTTTTGGATATGAGACAAGAACCACTTGCTTATCTATTCTCAAAACTCCCCAGTTTATTTAATTTCACAGAATCACAGGATCTTTAAGGCTGGAAAAGATCTCTAAAATCATTGAGACCAACAGTTAACTTAGCACCAAGTGTTCACCACACCAAGGATGGTAATTCCAATACTTCCCTGGGTAGCTTATTCCAATGGCTGAGCACCCCTATAGTGAAGAAATGTTTCCTAATGTCTAATCTAAACCTCCATGGAGCAACTTCAGGTAATTTCCTCAGGTGCTGTCACTTTTAACCTTGGAGAAGACCCTCACCTTGCTACAACAATCCAGCTACACACTCTCCAGGTCAAAATCCCCTCTGGGAGCTGTTGAGAGACACAGTCCACTGTGAATGCAGTTCCCTGAAGCTAGCAAAAGGGGCTGACGGAAATGAAGAAATCCTACTTGAAATGTATTTGGTATCCAAGGTAGAACTGGCTCCTGTTTAGATGCCCATATTTCAGTTCACCTTAACAGCAGAGGGAGAAAAGCCCCCTGCTTTCCTCACACACCTGGAAGCAGTAAAATGGAGCATCCCATTCTCCACAATGAGTTTTGATAAATGGATGCAGAAGTGTGTATGTCTACAAATGACAGCTAAAGAAGTAATAAATACACATATACTTTTGTTTTCCATCAAATTACCATTCATTTTTTAACCTGTTTACAGATCCCTCGTATCCATAATCTTCCCTTGGAAAGGAAGCTTTTATCCTGTCCTCTGAGAGCCTACTTCTTGACTTGTGACTGTTAAGGGCATTAAAATATGCAATACCACACACAGACACACACACACACACACAAAAGACTTGTGCATTCTGATAGGCTTTAAGATTTCATAGATTTTGTCTAAATGCACCATGGAAAACTCTAATGGATCTGTTTATCTATATTTTAACATGTGGATGAGATGCTGCTCTATACTGCATAGATGTCATGCTGTATAGAGTGACAGTAACAGAGAAGTGCAACATGAATAGCACCATCAGTTTACAAAATATTTGTGACTAAAAAAAATATTCATAGTTAGAGCCACTTCCCTTAATTTGAAAATGAATTCTTGTTCCTGAAACACTCCTGATTTTGTTTTTTAAAAAGAAATTATTTCAAAATGAACCCTTTCTCAGTGAAGACTATTTGCTGAGTTCCAAGTCCAAGTTTGTTTAAATTTTAATGTTTTCAGAACAGGATCACAGGATAATTCAGGCTGCAAAGAATCTCAGGAGATCTCTGGGTGAACCTCCTGCTCAAGAAGGGCCAGCTCTGAGGACAGCCCAGGGTTTTATTTAGTCAAGTGCTAAAAACTTTCCAGGGTGGAAAACCGAACAATAAATATTTATTCAAATATTTGGCTGAATGTGCTTAAAACCCAAACCATACCAGTACATACTTCTTCATTTCCAACCCACACCTCTGCTGAAGTCAAACCTACCAAATCCAAAATGTGTAGCAGGTGAAACAAGCCTTAGAAAACCATTAAAGGCTAAATCCAAACTCCACAGTAATCAATGAAGTGATGCCCTTAGTGTTTGTATAAGAGAAATGTTTCAGCAGGTGGCAGTGCTGAAAGGACCTGTCTGGTGGGACCAGGACAGGTTGTGAACACATGGCTCTTGCCAGGGATGGAGGGAGGCTGAGAGCTGAATGCAGGTTAAGGAAAGAGAAAAACCACAAAGTGTCCCAAGAGAGGCTTCGGTCCTGGGAGCTCTACTGAAGATAAACTCTGTCATAAATACTGACACTGGGAGAGTGCAGCAGTGCCTGTGTCCTGTCTCCACATCTTATTCACTAATAAAAGGCCTGATTCATCCCTTTCTTTTTGGAAGTCAAGAGCTGATTCACTGGAAAAAGTCCCGTAAAAATTGCCTAAGATGTGAATCAGGCTGAAAGTCACTGGCATAATTCTTCCTTAGAGCTTCTGCACTTCAGCTGTTATTGGGGAAAATAGTATGGAAATGAGACAGAAAAAACTACACCAATATTCCAAATATAGATATTTACATTCAATTTTCCCATCTTTTCACCTAGGTTTCCTCATTAACTATGGATGATAAAAAAGAGCTTATGCAAGGATGAGTGATATTTTCATACAAATGTTTCAAAGAAAAATGATAATTGAAAGAAGTACTTTTCTAGAAATTAATACCTTGGACATTCTGAATATTTTGTTTGCTTGTTTGTTTGTTTGTTTGTATTAAATCACAGAATTCACAGATCAAACTTAAGTACATTTTTCAGGTTTTAAAAGTTAGTTTCATGTTTCAGTGGGAGTCTGGAAACAAAACAAAACACATTTCAGTTACAATAGCAAAGGACTTCCTGTCCTAACAAACAATTAAATACTCTTGTGGGATTTCATTCAGCCTTGCTCCTCACCAAAATATTTCAGGCCAAGTATTAAGATAACCTGAAGTTTAATTTGCATTATAAATAAACCCTGACTCTGGGGGAACCTATTTGGATGTTATCAAGAAATATAAAGAATTCAGCAGCATGTTAGTGGACACTGCAAAATTATATGAGAAGTCTAGAGCAGCTGCAACTGTATTCTGGTTGTTTAAAAGGGTTTTTTTTTTGACATGGCTGTTGTATTGTGCATCCAGTATACAATCTCCTTGTCAATGACATCAGGGCAATCAACGTGTGCAAAAAAATGGATCTTGCATATATGGCATATTTATAGCCACATACTTTCTACCTGTCAATATAGTTCAAAGGCAGTGAGTGAGGAAAGTTCAGCAGATGCAGCATCAGTTCTAGGTCTCATAGGATGGTCTCACAGGTTTTATTTTGTGTCATGTATCATGCAACACATCTGGGCAATAGGACACTTGCTTTGGCTTTCCCAGCCTTCTTAAAAGCAGCAGCAGCAGCAAGCAGTGGCTTCACATTGTCAAATGTATTTGTCTAGCTGGCATTGCTCCTTCATCTCACTGATAATTTGGTGCCTACTCAATTTCTCTTTTCTTCAGAGTGGTCATTACCTTGCATCTTTCAACATGAACAGCTTTTGTTTCCTTTTCCCCCCAAACCACAATGAGATTCAGACAAAGTGTTGTACAAATATCAACTCTGCATGTGCTTTTGTGTGCGTGTGTCTGTCCAAACAGTTCTTAAAAACACTGGCTGCCATGTTTTGTTACTTTGGTTTTCAAGATACTCCTTCAGCAGCAAAATCATCTAAATTGGTGAGGGTGACAATGCCAGTATTTTGGGTTGGGCTCACATCCTTTCCTAACTGAACTTGAGTTTCTCCAGCATCTTGATAGTAGGAGTAGGAGGCTGGTTCAGTGTAGGGCTGAGAATCCACAGACTCAGTGTATCTGTAGTCCTGCTGGCCATCTTCAGGCAGTTCAGGTGGTTCTGGTCCAGCAGGCACTGACCAGGCAGGTTCAGAGAGTTGGGAAGGTGATTTCAGCACTGCCACCGATGAGGCTGGTAAAGGCTGCACTCTAGGGTAGGAGGCATAGGGAGAATTATTAATTTCTGAAGAGGTGGGCTGGTGTAAGTTCTGTTCCAAGGAAGGGACTGAGACTTGAACATATTTACCAGTTTCTGGGTCATAAAATGTCTTTAAATTAACTTCAGCTGGTAAATCAACTACATAATATTGACCAGAGTCAGGGTCTTGGAGCAGTTTCCTCTGGGTTGAAGAGGGTGACGATTTTGCTGCTGGTGCAAGCCTAGATTTAACAGTTGTGGTTTCCGTGGGAGTAAAAGTTGAGGGAAGGGGAGGATGAAGAGGAGAATATCCTAAGGGAGAAGCAGATAGTGCTGTCTCTCCAGAATGAGCAGGCTTTCTCCCTACAGCCTCTGTATGCTCAGTCTGTTGGTTTTTCTGCTGCTCCTGCACTTTTTTCCTCTTGTTTGCCAGCTTTTTAGCCCGGCGCAGAGCCTTTTCTGTTTTGGGTGGCACAGTAGGTGGCTTGCCAGCTGGTCTGCCACCAAATCCCCTGGGCTCCAGCCTCCCATCTTCCCCTACAACACCAGAAAACCGATTCCTCTGTGCTGAATCCATCATCTTTTCTGCAGGCACGTAAGTTTGCCTCTCCAGTCCCATGTTCAACAAGGCAGGATTTGTAACATCCTCTGTCTCTCTAAGGCCAGAAATAGTTGCTTTGTCTGACAATGAACTGGCAGCAAGAGAGTGCATCGTGCTTCCTGACCTGGGGCTTGTAACAGCAGAGCAGGAAAGACTGTCTAACAAACCTGGTGCACCTTCTGTGTGCAGGATGTCCTCTAAAGTGTCATTAGATACAGAAGAACATGTGTGGTCCTCTAGCATGGAGCCAGTCACAGGGGAAATTGTCTCCCTAGAGATTATTTTTTTTGTACAAGCACCTCCTTTGCGGTTAGATAAATGATGATTCTTAAAGTAATTTGTCTTTCTTTCTGCAGGATAGCTGGCCTTGCTTTGGGCTTGGTCATTTTCCACACCTATAACTGGCTGTGCTAAGCTGTGTCTTGCCTTTGTAGGCTTCTTTTTACTTCTACTTACATTTTCCTCATTCATTTTCCCAAATTTATTTAACAACATACAAGTCTTTTCATCTTCTTCTGTCAGTTTTCCAAATGAAAAGCTCTCTGTATCTTCTAGAAGACTAGGATCCAGTGAGGTAGATCCAGTCTCACTGGCTTCTTTTTCTCTGTCAGCTGCTCCATCTCTCACATTCTGCTGCCTTCTGTGTCTTGATGCCCACCAGGCAGCCTCCTGGGCATGCAGCATGTTCTGGTGCTGCTTGTTGTAAACTGCTGGGGACATAAACCTACGTTCCATTTCCTTGTAGCTGCTGCTCACTGTATCGTCCAGGGAAAAGGAGCGGAGCAGGGGCAGCTTGACAGCCCTTATTACCTGAGGAGACCTGAATTTGTTATCTTTGATCATAAACAGGCTGGGCTTGGTTGAGCTTGAAGATGATGGTGTTTGTGGTTCCTCAGACCTGGGGATGGACATGTCTCTTATACTGTCAGATGCAGGATTTGTGCTGTTGGTCTCTTCCCTTTTCTCTCTCCCTAGTTTCTCTTTTGCCAAGCTCCTCTGTTCATTCCCAGTAACACTTCCCTCCCTCTTCTCTGCTGCACCAGTACCAGGGCTGATACAAGCATAGTACTGCAGTTCATCTTCCCCAACCTCTTTCCCTCTCTCCTTGTGTCTTTTCTTACTTCCTGATCCCATTTCACTGTCAGTCCTCTGGCTTTCTTGGAGGCATATCTGCTCCATCAGGGGCACTGGCAGAAATGGCTCTTCCTGAAGTGGCTGCTCCACTGTGGAGACAAAGGATTGCTCTGAAGAACTAGTGCTTCTTTTGCCACGTGCTTCATGGCCAGCTACCACAATGTTGGTTTGGGTGCCACTGTAAGGCTCATCTTCTTCTGGTGAGAGTTGGTTTAGGAGTGTTTTGAAAGCAAAATTTTCATTCTGAATAGCAGCTTGTCTTTCATTTTCCTTCCCCTGCACACTGTGATTTTGCACAGGCTGCCCAGCTTTTGTATCTACATTGTCTCTATTGAAAGGTCTCTCTGCTGGATACTGCTGATGTTTCCCTAAATCAGATTCATTTGATTCATGTCTGAATGAGGAGAAATGTTCATTATCCCCTGTGGTTTTAACCAGATCTTGGTGTTTTGAATTGTCTTGCTGCATGCTGTCTCCAGTTTGGTAAAATGGAAGGTCTTCTGCTGTCTGGGGTGAACTCAAAGTCAGGTAGTTACCTGTGAAGTGTCCAGTTAAATCAGTTTTACTGTCCTTTTCATGAACACTGCTAGGCAATACATAAGCTATATCGCTCAATTCATCTTTCTCTGTAATATTTTTCTCATTTTTGTCAGGCAAAGTTGAGAATGAGGTATTTGCTTTTGTACTCTCCTGAATATTTTCCCTTGTTCTATTTTTCTCCTCCAAGGCCCTTAGCAGGGGGGCAGGGGTATAAATGCTTTTAACACGTTTGCGCACATCCTTTAAATTAAATAACAGACTCGATGCTGTCAACCTGTAACCATCCCAAGACCTGTAATCATCCAAGGTGCTCTCCTCAGGGTTTCTTGAGGCCGTGCTCTCTGTGGGAGGAGGTGTCAGTGGGATCACCTCCTGTTCAGCAGTGCCCACCTCCTGTTTTGGGGGTATGACAGGAGTCAGGAGTTGGGTGATGTTGAAGGAGGGACTGCTGGATGCAGGGGAGCTTGGATGTTTAGCCAGAGGAGCCACATGCAGGCCGGGGTCAGCAGCAGTCACCTTTTCAGACAGAGAGGTCTTGTGGCTGTCTGTGACCCTCTCCTTTGCGGGCTGTCTCTTCCCTGCTGCCCTTTCTGCAGCCCTCTGCCTCCTCCAGGGGGGACAGGCACTGCCCAGCTGGGGGCTGAGGGATTCCTGCTCGGCTGAGGTGCCCTGGGCTTTTGGGGCAGGTGGGCTGGGGGTCTCAAACCTGAGTGAGGGTGAAACCATCCTGTAGGACACAGACTGGGGGGACACAGAGGCCTGGGACAGGGCAGTGGGGGACAGTCGAGCTGGCACAGGGGGTGGGGGCACAGGAGGGGCTTCGGGGCTGGGGGGTGCTGAGGGATGGCCGGGCAGGGAGGGGGGTGGCAGAGGAAGGGCAGGTGGGGCAGGGGGTGGCCGAGGGGGACCCTGGGGTACATGGTTCCTAGGGGGAGGGGTGGGAGGGAAAGCAGCAGGAAAGTTGGTTTCTGCAGGGAGGGGACCCTGAGGTACAACTCGGAGACAGAAAGAAGCTTCTTGTAGAGTTGGCTGAAAATCTTTGTCTGTCTTCTTAGCAGCAGTGGTCATGACAGCTGACAATTTATGTTCCTGTGTGTGGGATCCTTTAACAAATGGTGATTCTTCCTTTTTCAGTTTTATGTCAACAAATTCCTCCTTTTCTGTCATTTTTTTATGGTGAACATTCCATGATTCAAAAGCACTGTTCTCACTGTGAAGAAAACTACCTTTTTTTGCTGGCTCACTAATTTTCAAGTTTCTATTTTTTAAAGCCTTCTTAGAAGAATGGGAAAAATTTGACTTGGCTACTTTTGACATCTCAATCAGCACAGGATAATAACCATCAGAGTCCCCATAACTCAGGTCTATTTTATTAGGTCTTCTCTGTGGCTCATGTTTGCCACTGAGATAGTGGCTACCTTGACCAGCCTCAGAAAATTCAGAAAGTTCCTTGTGGATGCTTAAAATGTCTGTGTCATCCCAGGAAGCAATATCATTGCCATGATTTATTTTGTATTTTTGAAAGCTATTCTTAATGGGCTGCTTATTTGCTATCAGAGAACTTCCTGACCCTTGGTCTGCAGTCTTATCAAATGTCTTGATCAATGAGGACACTTTTGAAACGTGCTTATTATTCTTTGGACCAGGGACTGGCAAATTCAATTTATTTTCCATAGCAAAGGTGTTTTTAGCAATCCTTTTCTCCTCCGAAGCACACTTAGGTAACTGCTGGAATGTGGAAGCCCATATTGTATGTTCATTGTTTCTTGCTGTTAGCTTGTCACAGACATTGCTTTTCTTGATGTCATGGTTTAACGTCCCTGAGTGAATTTTAGCAGACAGCTGGAGGGCAAAGTCAGGTGAAATGGAAAGCTCTGGTTCATTGTAAGGGTCTTCGAGTTCTGCTACACACAAACTTTTGAAAGCCCGAGCTGTGAGGCTGCTCACCTCTCTGTCTGCATCATCCAGGAGACTCCCAATACTTGAGGAATCACTGTGTCCTTCTGTATGCTTCTTATTCCCCTGCATTGTTCATGAGATTCATGGGTGAAGTATCCAAAGGATTAGTTTCAGGTGTTGAATAGGCAGCTGACTTTGTGAGGCAGATCCAGCTGTTTGCAATTCACAAGCACAAAGTCATTCTTCCAGATGGTGCAGCTGTACTCTGACTCATCTTGCAGAATAGCTGAAAGAAATGTTCTTCTCTGCAAAGCCAAAAATTATAAATTACTATTTTTCTATATTAACACTACTAGACCAGAGAGCATTTTCTAGATATATCAGTCACCGACTAATTTTGTCATGCTAGCAACACAATGAACAACATTAAAAACCACTGTTATTTTGGTCAATTCAAGTACTTATGGTAGATAGTTAAATTTCTGGAAAGAGCCATTAAAAAAAGTATTTTCACTTCATATTCTTTACTTAGGCTCTTAAACAAGGACATAAAGAAGTTTCAAGAACTTCCCTTTCCATACATCCAACCATAAACCCTTCCAAGTGCTGTGCATCCATTTAGAAAAGAATGCTAACCATTTCTGGCCAGAAAGAACTAGTAACAAAACTTACTTAGAAAAGGTGTCACTGAGTAAATCATTGCACACTAAGTCCAAAATGAAAGAAAAGTTGGTAAAACTTAATTGTCACAGCTTTGTCACGATAATTGCCATGAACACAACCCTTGTTTGAGAAAACAGAATGGCACTACAGGTAAAAAGGGTTGCTGTTCATGTACCAGAGAAATGGTGGTGCCACCCACAGCAGGGTGCAGTTGGGCTGGTTGCTCTGTTGGAGCTGAAGAGGTGCTAACATCAGCTTAGCCAGCAGAAGGCAGGAGTGCCTCGGGGACTGTAGCACACCCACTAAAGCAGCACAGGGAACATTTGGTTTCAGTTCCAGAACCCCTGAGAGCTAAAGGTAACCCGTTCAACACAACTGTAAGATACCACAGATTGATTATGATACACAGTTAGGGCCCACAGTACTAAGGTTTTTGTGTATCTTCTGTCTGAACACAGGATGGGAGAATCATTTCATTGAACAAGTAAAAGCAAAACAGACCTTCAACTGTACTTGAAATCTCTATTCTAAAACTCTTCACAGTTTCTCTGTAAACTCTTTAGATGACTTTTCTCACATTTGAGGACTTAAACAGAGCTTTGACTAAACTGCAGGGAGACTCAGTTTAAAAGCACAGTCCAGAACTGGCTAAAACTCTTTAACCAAAGTCTGGTCCGTGTCTCCATTTCCTCCTTACAATGGCATGATGAACTTGTGATGAGCTGAAACACCACAGTTCACATCTACAACAACTTCTATGCAAGTGGAAGATATCTACATTTCAGCTTGGATCCACTGATTCAGCCCATAGAACTGAGAAATGAAATTCAGATCTAGATCCCAGCCTCTCCAGGTGTCCAAATCCTGATTCCACCCTGATCCACCTGTTTTTCTCTGAAGTGATCCAGCACTGGTCAAAGTATGAAAAGTAAGAGGAGCTGAGCTTAATCAGCTGAATTACTCAGTTTTTGTTGGCTGAGTTGTTTCTCCAAATGAAAACACTCCTCACCTTCCTTTTCTATTTTAAATAATCTCAGCTAACCTATTTTTAGATTCCAAGTATCATAGTGAATTTAGATCCTGTCCTACCAGCCATGCAATTCCAATGACTTATGCATAACTACAATAGATTTACACCAGAAATAAAATGAGGCAAACAGATCTTTTTCATCTTACTTTGTACAAATATTTCTCAAACCTGAGTTTCACTCCTCTCACAGACATGCATCTTTGTGTATAATGCAGAAAAAAAAAAAAAAAAAAAAAAAAGAAGACAAATGAAAGGCCATCCTACTCCTGGTTTTGATTCTTAGCTGCTACATAAATGAGAAATACAAGTACATACCTGCCTTATAATTTTGCTTCTTGTTTTTAGAACTCACTCTCATACTTGTCTTTGGCTTCTTTTCTGACCATCTTTAGTGAGGAGGTAGAAATAGTCCAGTGATGTAGATTCGGCAGAAGTAGTGTCCCAGGATGTTTCTGACCTTCAGCATTTTTTTGTTCCTAAGTGAACTCTGCAATTTGAAAACAAAGATATTTGTTTGCACAATCTGAGGATTGTTTCTTTTTTTTTTTCATTTGTTTGCTCCCATTTGACAACCATTTTAGGACTAATTTGCAGGATTTCTTACAAAAAGAGACAGCTGTCCATCCCAGAGTGACCATAACCAAACACCTGTTGGGTTTGATAGCTGGTGGAGGGCAGTCAGGCTCCCAGCAAACCACAGTCACAACCTCCAGCACACCCTGGTAGCCCCAGCAGGGACTGGCAGCTGAGTGAGCAATGATTTCCTGGCACTCTGCCCTTTGCAAAGGCTGGGTGATGACTCCAGGCTAAAAAGAAGAATTCTTCCCTGCTGTGCTACCCTTTCAGAGGGACTCAGAGGAAAATATGTGCTTCCACTCCACTTGTATATGGCTTTCTCCTGTCAACAAATACAGACATCAATCTGGTGGACTTGGAACTAACACAGCTGAGGTTAGAAAGTCCATGGTTTTCACTGTCCCTGTGGTAAAGGAGATGAAAGGTAGGCAGCTGGCATGCTAAGGAGCAGTAAATAAAACATCTTTTTGCTTCCATGCATGAACCAGAGGCAGGAGATGCTACAGGAAAGCTCAGCATAGGGAACATGTATTGCTGCCATTCTTCTGCTTTGGAAACCCCCAAGGCTCAGGCCAGTTTCTCTAATCTTTGCAAGAATATATCAATTTCTTACAAGGAGAACTGTCTGCCCTGAGGTAATGTAGATAGCGCAGTCTTCTCTAAGGAAACTTTTGGGTCAGCTTGATATTCAAAACTTACTGGCAAAAGTGGCAACAAGGGCTCACCTACTGTGACTGTCCTGCACCTCTCCTGAGGAATGGCAGCTGTCAGTGTGTTTAAGGATAAGCCTGTACCAATCACAGCTTTTTGTTGTCTAAGATGTGTAGGCAAAAAAAGTAAAACTGAAAAAAAAAAAGCAACAAACAACAAACAGTGCTCTATCTGGTTGCAGCCAGATGTAAAAGGGTAGAAATCCTCACTCCAGAGACATGCACTCAGTTCCCTCTTTGCTCAGAGGTTAAATTACCATTTTACTGCTTCTGTGGTACTCTTAACAGTGCAAAGCCAACACAGACATGGGAGATGCTGATTAAGTTCTGTCTCACTCATTAATGGGGCTGGTGACTGCATTCCAGTTGCACAATGTTTATCAGTACTTAGTGGTGGTGGTGTCTGAACTAGGAGGAATCTTGGCTTTCAGATCTCGTGGACGGAGGTCTGGAAAAATATATTGTCCCTTGTAAACTGAGAACTTTTGCTGCAAAGTGAGTAGAGTAACTATAAACATGGGCATGGTGATGTAATCTCAGCAATTATTTTCCTAGATGGAGTCACGGTCACAAAAACAACTCGGCGCCACTGACGAAGGAAAGAATAGTGACTGCCACTGTCTCTGAAACCCTTGTGACAATCCTTGTCTTGCCTGGACACAATACAAGTGCTTGTGAAGTGTAATGTTTCAAGCTGGAAAAGCTGTATCTGCACCAAGTGGCCAAGGTGCAGACTATTACTGGGATTGGATGGAAGCAGCAGCACTGTACTGATGCAGCTATTCCTTGTATGAATATAACAACTATAACAACTATAAATAAAACAACTATAGCTATAACAACAATATAACAACAGTATAAACAACTTCTTAGGCAAAGAAGCTGTTCCTGACTGGTTTAATAACCTGGTAATTTCTTTACCTTTTTGGACAAACATGGTAACTAAGAAGCAAGGTGCAGTATTTGAGCTCAGGTCAGGGTTCAGATGGTTCAAACATTTAAGGATGTCTGAATTAAGTCTAAGCTAAAGAAAGAGGAAAGCAATGCTGGACATCTATAAATGCTTGGAAATGCTGAGAAATGTGTGAGGTGTTAGTGGTAGGCATCATCTGATATGAGCTACCGAAAAAGTTTGCATGAACACGGATTTAAAGCAGTTTAATCAGAAACTAACCTCCCCTCTCTTTTAAACAGGAGGCTTTTTTCAGTGTCTCTCTTAAGTTCCCAGCAAGTTGTGATGAGGAGGTTAAATTACAGATACTATTCCTGGCCTGGCACAGACTGAATGTCAGCCTTTTTTTTCACTAGACAGGAGCTGGGTAAACCAGCAAACTTGGCTGGGGTGTATGACATCACTGCTGCTGCAATATATAAAGGACCAGTTGGTTCCCCCACCCCCTTGGGCTGGTATTTGGCTGAAGGGTTATGCCATGAGACATCACAGTGGCATTTTGGCAGTGCCCTTGGGAGTTGCACAGCAGCCTGAAGTCAGCACTGCATTAGCCATGAGAATGAGAAGGAAAAGAAAGATTTTTTTTTTTTCTCAATTTTTGTGAGCTGGTTTCTGCATGTGGCACTCTGTCTGTGGCATCCACCATGGCTCCAGCCCAAAACAGAGCCCTGTGGTGACTGCTGGTTTATTCAGCAGCATGCTCTACTTACACACACACTGCTTCTTTAAGTTTCCATGGGCCTGTAATGACAATGAATAGTTAATGTTCCTTACCATGGGAAATAGGAGAATCCCTAACAAACTGATGACTTTTTTTGCACAGGTTCATGTTTGTTCATGGCACACACAGGACTTCATAGCCAGAAGAGAGCTCTGGATGGAAAAGGGTCTCTTCAGCTTTGTGCCATGAAGCTGACACAGAGCTCCCAGCCCGAGTGGGGCTGGCTCAGCAAGGTCCCCTGGATATTGGCAGAAAACCCTGCATGGCAGCAGTGCTCAGCACACAAATGACTACAGTGTGCTGCTGCTGCTCAACGAGCACAGCACTGATGTCTTCATTGCACATTTAGGAAAACAAACAAAAAGGTGTCAGGGAATTAACATGTGGACCTGGGGGAGGATCACAACACCCCCAACAAGCAGGGAGCTGCCTCCAAGAGAAGCAGTAGTGCTCAAGCTGCATTTTCCCAAACTGTTAAGAAAGGCAGTTTCTAGATTGAGGAGGCCATAAAATTAATAATTCTACTAGCACAAGCCTCTGTTTCCCTCATCCAACAAGATCACTTTCACCAATTCTTTGTAGTCATAAAGGGAAACCAAAGGGAATTCTCCTGCTTGGGGGAAAGAGGAACCACTTTACTCAAATACAAGTATCTACCACAGCAGATGGAGGATGGAGAAGAGGATCTCTCCAGCTTAGGGTGAAAATCCCAAACACTGGCAGGAATGACTAGCATAGAACAAGGTGACCTCAGCTATTCCAGCACCAGATCTTTGATCATTGCACTGGAAAGCAAGGCAAAGAAACCATGTGTCTGAACCACACCAGTGTAGGGAACTGGGTCCATTCCCCTGGAGGGTTTGGCCTGGCAATTATGTCTCGAACGTCTTGTTCTGGGCCAGAGAAGAGGAGAGACTGTTCTTGACTTTGGGCCAACTTCTGTTCTCAGTTACACTGGTATAAATCTAGAGTCATTTTACAGACGTCAGTAGAACAACTGAGAACAGAATTGGTGACTGAATACATCAACTTCCTCAGCCAACACTGGTGCACTCTCCAGAAGCTACATATGCAACTGCAACCACAGTAAAGTGAAATCCAACATCTGCAAATAGCCAAACCTCATCCCCATGAGGTATTCAAACCTACATGCAAAGGAAAGGCGTTGGAACCAGTACCCCATTGCTGTGCCACCAAATCGTGCCCTCTGGGCAATTCTGATTTTCTAACTTGTATTGCTCATCACTGAAAATAGCACTGCATTTGGGATAATGTCATTTTGTTATTTTCTGCAATATTCACTAGAATACATAGACTTAAGAGTGCTGGGGTAGGCATGGTATAGTTCCAGACTGCACCAGCAGAGCTGGCTGCCAAACCAAATTGCCATCATGTGGACAATAGCAACTTTTGGAAATATGTTTGTGTATGTTTTAGGGGACGTTGTTCTCATTTAGACAGATTTTGAAATTTCACATGGAATAAAGATTCTGAAGAGAAATTAAATTGGGAATTTCAAAATTTCATCTAGAATTAAAAAAGTGTTTTTTAAATTTTAGATTATTTTACCATTTTTAGTGAAAAAAGGCTGTGAGAAATAACACACACATATATATATATATACATATACATGTATATAATAGTTATAGTAGTATGTTATTACTGTCCTTAAATCAAAGAGGGTGTATGCTATTTAAATTAACTGAAGCCTTTCATTTTATTTTCTATGCCAAACAATACTCTGATGGTACTGCAACAGAGAGTGTGATCTTGTTCTGAAATTTCCCTAAGTAAATATTTCAAATTATAAAGCCCATAAATTTCCAATTATCTTTCTAGGGGAAATGTCATTAAAATGAATATGATTGTGATTTTATTTGTTTAATCAAACCTCTTTTTTTTTTCCCTGAAAAAAAGAACTGGAGTCTGTTTCTTCCAGTGAGCTCTACTGAAGCTACTTCACTTGTTCCAATGGGAGCTGGAATTTGTTCCTGGAGCTGGGAACTCATCAGCTCCAGGAAGGTCAGTGTAGGCTGGTGGAAGTATGAACACAAGGAAGAAATGTACCTTGCTAATGACTGTGTGTTCTGTGTCCTGCTATGTCCTTTCCTCAAAGGAGGGGAACCTCTTCCAGCCCCAGCTGAAACTCTTACCTTTCCAGCTCAGACCACAAAGCTTCAAACTCTGGAAGGTGAAGACCTCACATGAAGAGAAATGGGAGGAACAGAGACAGCAAGTGTCTCTACCTTTCCCTGTCTGGTTCAGGGGCAAAGACCCAGCAGTTATTTATTTCCAGTTGGTCTCCGGGCTGCCTCTCCCAATGTGCTCCAAATGCCCCATCCTGCCCACAGGCCTGTTAAGTCTGCAAGAAGGAGATGTCTCTCAGAAAGGGGTGTATCTGAACTGAGGCTTTCTTGCAACTCCTGTTCATCCTTTGCATCTCCAGATCCAGTGTCCTTGAAGAGCCAGTATCCTGCAGACACATGGCAGGGGAGTCAAATGCAAGAGCACATGACTGACACAGGCCAGGGGCAGGTGCATCACCTGACAACAGCACGAGCCCATGAGAAACACAGGGCAAAAGGGATGGTGCTCCTCCTGTGACCTGAAGCCAGCACAGACAAGTGACATTTAAGCAACTGAACCCAAACAGTGTGTTTCTTGGCATTAAATGTCTGCCTGGGAAAGGCCACTGTCTGTAAGTAGGTCAGTCACTATACACCAAGATATTTATACAGCTCCCCAGCAATATGGTACACGAACACCTCGTGGCTATTTATCTTTGCAAAGTCTCCCACTGCAAGCAGGATCTGTGTCATTTACAGATCAGCAGCTAAGGACCAGCTTCAGCTGGCTGGTTAGCCCAAGATCAAAGAGGGCACTTGTGGCAGGGCAGGGAACCAAATCTGTATTTTCTTCAAAATGTGCATTTTCTGAATTGCATGGGAAGAGCTTAACCTTTCCCAGGTAAGGCAAAAATATGCCTTCCTAACTCATGGTACTTTAATATCTGTGATCCCCTCCCACCCTCTTTAAGCTGAGTATGGTGCTGTAGATTGGTATTACATTGTATAGCGAAATCCAATCAGATTTGGAGGTGACTGACTGCAAAGATCTCTGCTTCATCTCAGGTGCTTGATACTTAAATAAATGCTAAGATTGTTAAAACTCAAGCCTTCCCCACTAGCTGATGGTGACAGCTGACATGACAATGGTACAGTGCCCTCACTGAGCACTGGAAGGATTTTGGCTGATGAGACAGGTATTCAATTTCCTTCCATTCAGACTCAAGCAAGACTTAGATGATGAAAGATTCTGAGTTTTCACTTCCTGAATGGCAGAAAGGAGATTTTCCCATAGCAGAGGAACATCACAGCATTGTAATGGCTAGAGGTGGGAGATGACAAAGGGGAAAAGGAAATAAAATATATTGTCATGAAAACAAACATAATGTTTTGGATGCCTTGTAATCAGGAGCACAGCAGACAGTCCCAGTCCCTGTCATGGGAAAATTATAATGGCATCAGCAACTATGTTAGACACAAATGGGAGGCAGGTGTATTCTCCTCTGTGACCTACACAAGGAAATCTGCAACCAGCCATGCCTCACTTCTCTTTCCAGGCTGGGGAATCTGAAACCATCCCCCACTTACACCGCCCTCTGCTCATCAGCCCCAGCGCACTGATACCATCAGCATTGTCAAGTTTACACTCGAACCATCTCAGCTTCTTGACAAGGAGTCTGGCCCACACCCACCACACAGGATACAGTCTCAGGAAATAACAGGCTTGCAGAAAAAAGGGATTATTATTTTACTGGTAGTCTCTTTTACTGGTAGTCTCTACTATTTTTCTTTATAACTTTTGGATATTTTCAAGATTTGGTCAAAGACTTTGCTGAATCTGTTTTCTATTAAGAAAAGAAATCAGAATACTTGTACATTCTAGGTTCAAAATTATTCCAACTTCTAAGAAGTTTTCTCACCCACTGAATTCCATAGGATTTAGGGACAGGCAATATACCAAAATACCTGTTTTATGCTACCAAAGGCAAAAAGGTGTAGGTATGAGAGGTGGGGGAGAAGGTGGGGGCTCTGGTTTTCAAAATATTCTGGCTTAGGTTGCAGGAGCAGAGCTATTTCTTACTTATACCTTGCTATAGCTGTCAAATGCAGCCCAAATAGCTCTGCTCCTGAGCACCAGTGTGGCAGGGAGGGTAATGCTCAGTGCATGCCAGAGCACATGACTCAAGCACATCACCATCCTTTCACATAACATCTCTCCTCCGATGACAAACTGCTCCTCAACCATTTGTGATTATAACAGAGCCATTCCAGTTGAAGGACAAAAGCTGTGGCTTGTCTTCTGCCTGCTATGGAGCATGGCCATGGGACAGCCACACATCTATGGGAGGAATCTCAGAGGGCAGGGGAGAGCCCATCCTTGCCCCAGGTATCTCTGGAGACCATACTACTTTCCTCCTTTAGAGAAGCAAAAGACAGGAGAAAAATCTCACCCTGAACAAGATGACAGTTCCTTCCAGTTCCCTCTTTCTGCATTGTACACAGGAGTTGTTTTGGTTTTGCCCAGGAAATGCAGACTCCCTGTTCAGAGATTGATTAATTGTTATGATTTAATGGTGTATCCCGAAGGCAATTCCTCACTCTTTCACAGTTAATGCACTTGCTATGATGTTTCTTGTGATTATTCTGTAAAGGATATATGCAATAAGACAGAAAAGGAAACATCAAGAGTTTGAAGCAGAATCCACACTTGTTCCTCAAGAGATAGACTGTTGCTGCAGAACTTCAATGATGCTGTCAGCACATTGACAGACCCTCTCAAGAAGCCTGAAGACAAACAACAGCATCCCTGTCAGCCTACTGTCACCAGCTACTCTCCTTTCTATCCATTCCTTCTCCTCAATTCTCCCAGACACCACAGAGGTGGCAGTTCTAGATGCTTGTCTATGGCTCCATTCAATTCACAAGCCTGATGAAAGACTAATTTCTCAGTTTTATAGAGACAGACCAAGTCCTAATATCACTACTTCAAAACAGATCAGTCAAAACAAAAAGTCTCAGTAAACAATGTAATGATAAGGAGTGCTGCCCCACTGCCCCAGCACAAACCCTGACCCAGCTTGCAGGGATCAATTCCCTCTGAGTATGATGTAGTTTCTGCACCAGCATCCTGGGCACTTTTCCCAATTTCTGCACAGTGAAGTCCTGTGCTTTGAAATGTGCAAAGGGTAGAGGCAGCAACACATGAAATACACCCCAACAGAACAACAGACATCAGAGGAGTGCAAAAGTGTACATGGGTCCATAATGAAGCAGACAGGCAAGCCAAGGTGGCCTTGAGGTGACAGCTAATGTCTGACCCAGGTAAAGTTGATAGACAGAGGCACATCTGAGGATCTGCAGCAGCTGCAAACTCCAGAGACTGCTGTTTGCTGACTTTGCATGTTAAGGTGTACCCAAATGTTAACAACATGCATCTCTTTGAGAGACTCTTCCAAAAAATTACAGAGGTTTTCATATCTGTCTTTCACAAGTGGAAAGTATGAATTAGGTGGCTTTTGTGTACCTGAGTCACAACCTTATCACAGTTCCCAAAACAGCCTTTTGCACAATGTGTAGGTAATAGGGAAAGCATCCTTAGAACTAATGGGATGTGGCTATGTGAGAGGCTGAAAATAAAGATGCATCCCTATTTGACCTTCTTGGTTCATAAAAAGATGGGTCTGACTGTTACCAGATCATTTAGATTAATCATTACTGGCTACTGCCTTCTTGTATATCATTATTTGCAAACACAGGTGATGGATGATAAAGAAACCTAGCACTATAATTAAATTCTGCTTTCTATTCCTGTGCAAAGGGGATCATTTGTCAGGGAAACCCAAGGGAGACCTTACTTCTAGGTGAGGGTTACCCTCTTCCAGCTTCAATGCTGCCTTAATTTCTCTGAGACTGCTAAAGGACAGGGGTCTTGGTGGCAGTCTCTTCCACCACACACACCTGAAAGCCATAAAATCCTGGCAAGCAGCAAGAGAGTCATGACACACCAAGCTCAGCACACCCACAGATATACATATATAATATATACATATATACACATATATATACACACACACAATTTCAGACTGGTCCATCCCAAAGTATATGCAGGCTTGATTGAAGAGGAACAGCCTTATCTCAAGGGTAAAGGTCCCCTGTGAGTGAAGACATGCAGCTCTCACTGTGGTCCTTTCCCCACACACCTGTCAGCTGGCTCACAGACAGCTGATCCCAAAATGCAACACAACCTCAAGCAATGCCCAGTTACTCCAAAGCAGTGAACTCACCCTCTCACTCAGAGTAGCCAAAGCTCTATGTGACCTGGCACCCCAGCTGCAGCCCAGCCTGCAGCTAAAAGCCACTTGCAGAATTTGCCTCTGCCAGCAACTTTCCCTGTGTGTAACTCAGCTGGACTAATGAAAGACTGATACAGATGAGTGGAATTTTCTCCCAGCATAGCTCATAGGGTTAGTTGACTTTGTTTCTGGTCTTGGAGGGATTAACAGTTTTGTGGACCTTTCCCGCAGCTCTGGTAATGCAAGTTCAGGTGAGACAAGCATTTCAGAGAAGTGGGTTGGAATAAGAGGCTACAGAGCAAAATTTCTGTGTGCTTTTGGCTTGTAGTTCAGGGATGCAATTACACCTGCAAAGCTCCACCCAGCTGTGGCCTTCAAATTCCAGCTGTTTTGGTAACTAAGCCGAGAATGTGTATATAAATACCTTCCTAGTGACAAGCATGGAAGGATAGAGAAATGAAGCTGGGGAGTTTTCTACATCTTAGTATTTGTCACAAATACTCATCCTTCAAGCACTTTGTTGAGGACATTTGCTTTTAAATTGGTCAGTTCCTTGAAAAAATGAAGGAAGAAAGCCACAGACTTTGATCCTGTCCAGAGAGCTTATTTGTCCTTTTTATCTCTTGTCTCTTTTCCTTCTCCCCTGCCTCCCTGCCAGAAATGGCAGAGGACTAGAGAGGAACCCTCTAGCTGGTACTGAACAAATTCAGTGTGAACCAGTCTCTCTGCTGTCTGCTGCTGCAAAACTTTTCCCTATTCAGATTTAATCAGATTTACCAGTTCAGAAGCCATTTTAAGAAAGCACAAGCAGTTTGGCTTCCCAAGGTCAATTTTAATTATTTCTGTTCTTTTTTTTGATACTGAGTTCTGCAGCTACACTAATAAAATGAAGTTCCTTGGGATAGCAGACTAAGAAGTTCTGCAACAACTGAAGAAAGAAAAGCCTATGCCATTTAAGAAATCTTCCAACAATTAAAATTGGATACAAGTCATAGTCACAGTCATTTATAGTGGCCTCTTAGCACTGCATAGGGATTTGAACTATCTTACTTTTTCAGGCTCTGTAGCATGGTAATTACTTTTAATAAAATATTTAAATTATTCTATTCCTATTTGTTAAAAAAGAGAAATATCCAACAGCCTTCCAAACCCTATACATATCACTAAAGTTATAAAGAGTAACTTATCTGTAGGCAGTAATCACCTGGAAAGTAAAACCAATGTATATTCCCTTAAAGTTGTTTACAGCACAATGTGCAAGAATTAAATGAAGCTTCATATCAATTTAGTGCTCTTTTAAAAAGAACATGCCCCTTTGCAAAATAATTACATGTCATAAAGAGTATTTACTGCAAACAAATCTATATCTATGTCTCTTTCCACATACAGATTTTCAGAGACAATCCTGCATTTCTCTGAGAAAAAAAAAAACAAAACCTGGACAAAATGAGAGGACATTCCACCTCTAATCACTGAAGAAAAGATTTAAATGCTGTTGGATTTCTCTTACCTGAACAATCACATTACTGACTCTTGAGTGCACACACATTCACACACTCAGAAACCACCATTCTCCACAATTGCCCTGTTTTAAAAACACCCATATGCTTCCCTCTTACCTTCTGTGCTCCAGCTTCCTGACAGGGACAATGCAGGGCTGTGCTTTCTTCCCTTAAGTCAAAGCCCCAGCACATTTTAGAGCAGCCTGCTTAGTATTAGCAGTTCCCATATTTATGTGTGTCGGACTCTTCCTCTGAACATGGTTATTTTAATAAAAACGATGACTGAAAATAAACAAAACAATAAAACTGGAGGAGCTAACCCTCGAGCCCTTGCAGACCTGCCCAGCCAGGTGAAGTGAAATGAGCAAGGAATCCCAAGTTAGTAAAATGTATTTAAATAGTTATAAGGCAAGGGGAAGCCAAAGGGAGATCATGGTGGGGAAGAGGCAAACATACGTATTGGAATAACCACGCGGTGTCGAGTAACAGACAGATGAAACAAACAGTCATCAGCTATTTTTACATTCAGATTGGCCATTGGTAATTCTTCAGAGATAACTAATACAGACAGCAGGGCTGTGCTATGGGCTGGCTGCTGCCAGTGAATCAAACCTTAGAGCAATGCAGTTTTGTACCTACAGGTGGGAGGCAAAGAGTTTATTAGGGTCACCACTAAAAATACTGCGTACATATGCACACGAGTAACACATTGCTGTCCTGTGGGTGCTTTTGCATAAATAGCTCATTTCATCATCAAGGCTGGACACATGTAGCCAGTGTTCTTGGAGTTCTTGGAGTAAGGACCTCTTCCACTGTCCTTCCAAAGCAAACAAGATCAGCCATGCTGCTGGAAGACACATGCCAGCATGGGGTTTCATCTGGCACACTGCAATAGGATGCTGGATAATGGGGGAAATATGCCATGGAGTCAACAAGCCACTTTTGTACTGCAGATCTGAACAATGGATGGCACCCTGTGCCATTCTGAGTGCACACAACATCTTACTGGAAAGAGAGTCATAGGGCTCTCATGGGGTTCAGCTTCAGGTTGGACTTTAACACAAAGCCTACAGCAAAATGAAGAGCAGGATCTCCTGTGGTTACAGCTCAACTCCCTCTTCCATGGCTGAGCAGGACTCCACATGACTCAGTGGTCATTTGCATGCTAAAAAGAGCTGCTAATTACATTGCTATAGCATGAGCAAGATCCTGCTGCCTGAGAATCTCCAAGCACCAGGACCCTTGTGATGAACTAATTGTCCCTGAGATCCAAGAGCTGCCCAGGCTTACCCTTCCTTGGAGGGACAATTGCCTTCTCCAAAGCAACCTTCAGCTTTGAATTCCCAACCTGAGGGAGCTGTATTTTTCACCTTAGATTCCAGCAGGAAGATTTTGCAAAGATGATTCTCCTGAAGTCCTGCTCTGGGTTTTTGGTGCTCAAGCATTTCTCCTAACTCATCCCAAACTGAATGCTGGTCTTGGCAAACATCAGGGCACTTCTAAGTGCTAAGTTCTGACTTGGAGCTACAGAGTTCCAAGAGCTCCCCATGCTCTGCACCTGTAAGAGCACTTATCCAAAAAAGACTGGTGTACCATGAGTCATGGCACCTGTGGACTGAGACAGAGGAGAAAACTGATGCACACTGAAAAAAATGTTTGGGATTACTAGAGACAGTGGAAAAGTTGTTTTCAGGCACCCACTGCCACTAATGTAGGCAAATGTCTGTGTGTCTGTCTCTCTCACAGATTTCTAAAGAGGGGAGGAATGTATTTCTGGAATACTTATGCTAAAAATAAACCCATCTCTGCTGTCTATGAAGAGAGGCAGGTATAGCCCTGCTTTCTGTAAGCCCTGAACTTGTGAACTGCTGAGAGGCTGAATCACAGCTAGAAAGATCCCAATGGAAATGGTAACTGCTAATGCAGGGAGGTTGGCTGATTGCTTGGAAAATCCAAAACAGGCTTCTCACATGAAAGCAACTGGGGTTAACACTATTCATCAGGATAAATACGGTTCACAGACTCCAGCTTTGAAAAGACTCAGATCTTGGGACAGACATTAAGCTGATTCAAATACTGTGATAATAAATATTTGCTAATTCAGTGTTCAGATGAGACTCTGGGATCAGATGGCCTGTCATTAAAATAAAACCACTTCTGGGGAAAATTACTGAATAACACACAGGAAACACAACCCAGTGGCACTTAGATGTTGTTATCCCACTCCCAGGAAATTTAAAAAGCAAAAATGCCTGCTGCTTTGTTTCAGTGAGTGTCGAGCAATAACAGATCACACTGAGTTTTTCTAGACAGCAATTTGGACTGAAATTTTAAACTTGCTGTATGAAAACAGCAAGCAATTTGCGCAAATATGCCAATGAAAACGTATGCATGTTTGTATGCATAATCAACTTCATCTTTCACACACACACTTGAAACCTTGTATGCTTGGCAATGCTCAGAATTCTGACAAGAGAGACTTTTGCAAGAGCAGTAGCTTTCAGCCTTTTCTGATTTGTATCCCATCCCAACACTTTCTCCAGGGAAGTAGATGGAGTTCTGCCCTACTGACAGAAACACTTTTTTCCCTTTGTTACCTTAGCTGCAAATCCCAGAGAGGCAGTATGCAGACCCCAAGGGGTCAATGCACCAACCACATGCAAAAAGTCCCTGGTACATGGAAACCAAAAAGTGGAACTGATTATAAACAGAACTGAAAACATCACCCTGGACTAGGAAAACTCAAGCATCAAACTGTTTTGGTTGTAGAAATTGAATGTTTTATAATTCTCAAGGCAATAACAAGCAAGGGGTCTATTTAGGAACCCGTGAGAGAAATAAGACTATATTGAGTTTTCAGCTGTTTGCTTACAGAGCTTTTGGTCCAGCAGAGCAGCACAGGTTCAGTTCTTACCTGACAGATTGAATGATTTGTTGACTATTACCACAGTGAGTGGAAAAAAGCCATTGCATTTTTTTTCCTATTTGTCCTTACTGAAGCTTTGAATGAAGCCTAGCAAAGTAAAAAGTCTCTGCAAAAGGAGAAATAATTATTTCCTTATTTCATCTTTCTTAACTTTATAATATGGTGTTTATAAAATAAAATGCCAAAATTATTTTCATCCTGTCCTGAGAAGAAGTAAAAGATATAATATCCTAAAAATAAAAATGTCTTCTTTGAAATCAGATTTTTTATGAAACCAAGAAACTTTGCTACATTTTGACTTTGCATTTATGATCACTGGCAGACATTGGTTCCACCATATTTTTGTCCATTGGTGATTAAGACCTTAAATGTATTTTTAAAAGAATTTCTGATCTTCTGATCTCCTCTCCCTGCTGCTGTGCCATCAATAGCACCCAGACTCAGCTGACTCAGAAACAACTTGTCTGGATTCCAGCCTGGAACACTCATCCTAAAACTCTGTGAAGTGCCCGACCATGGCACCAGTCTGGGGCTCAGCATCTCTCTTTTGGCTTTTGGGGACAGAATGTAGACTAGAAAGACTCTAAAATCACAGCCTCAGGGACACTTTTGGCAAGGATGTCAGTCATAACCTCATCCTGCCATTTCCTGGCATTTCAGTCAGGAGCAGTCACATTTCCCCAGTAACACAGACACCTCATGTACAGTGACCACACCTGAAGAACCCCAGAAAGATGCTTTTTGAATAACTGCTTCCCTACTAAACACTGTGCCAAGAGTGGGAGATAAAGAAACTAACTACAAAGGATTTTAAACAGCAGAAGAGGGCTAAATTAATCTGCAAATAAAGATTAAACCTACAAAGCACTCTTCTACCTGGGCCCATTTTTCTAAAGGTTTGCATTACCTAAAATAGCCAAAAAACATGCTAAGTACCTATCTGACTTCTGGGCATTGATTTTCCTTGGAAATATTTCCCTTTCCATCAGGATATGTCAGCAAAAGCACATTGCAATCTGCAGGAGAGTTCAGCCTGTGCCAGGACATGCAACAAACCAGTCTTTCAACTAAAGTTTAAGAAATAAGCACACTTGTGATATATCAGATGTGGGAAAATATACCTGTAAATAGTCTGAGTGACCTAAAATTAGTTTTCATTAAAAACATCATGCAGAAGCCAACGATATTTAGAGATACTAGGCTAAATGCATTAGGTAATTTATAAACATAGCTATAACCCACCTAACTTAAGCAAAGGTTGGAAGAATGTGGGGTTAGTGGCCTAGTGTAAATATTTCCCATTTACAAATTGCAAAGCAAAAACCAGAGACCACAGGCTAATTAAAATAGCAGGACAAACAATGATGGGAACCATAAGGGGCTATTTTTAGGGGATTGTATGAGAGCCCAGGCAGCCAGGAGTCTAGTCAATCCAGAGGTGTCACATGGCTGCTCTCAGTCCTTTGCACTCTCTCACCCTACCACAGACAAGGTGAACCAGACAGTAGGATATTTGTTTCAGCCCCACACACCTCCAAAGTGATTTCATGAAGTATTTTGCATTTTACACAGCACACTGGATGAATTCCTGTGGAAGTTTCCAGAGAATCACTGTCCCCATCCTGCCTCAGATTCCTTCACAGCTGAGAGATGGGGTTTGGCAGTGTGAGCAGGGTTGAGTCCCCCCAGAAGCTGGGAAATGACAAGAGGAAGTTGTGGTACACTGCACTGCCAGAGGAAGTTGTGTTATGCTGCAGTTCAGCTGGAACTGCAGAGGTACTGTGGTAAAAATGTGTGTTTATCTCTGAGTAAAGAGAGGTGAAGACAGAAAAAAACCCAACAACATTAAAACTTGTTATAGTCTAATGAGTTGCCTGAATTACATGGATTTTCATTTTCTGATTTGTAGAAACACTTTCTGTGGGCCAAGAAGAAGGATGAAGCACAGTAGAGGAAAATACTTTTGTAATACAACTGTATTCTTCAGAAGACAATGAAGTATCAAAACATGTCTGCATTATCTCAAAAACTCAAGAGTCCTGCAAAATATCTTCTTGCATGGTTGTGTACTGGAGCACCAGTGAAGGGCAGTGGTTTAGGAGAAAGGTTTCAGCCCAGATATTAATCAGACTGGGAAGGAATTTAAATTTGCACTTCCCCCTTCTCAAACCAACTTTCTTCCTAGTTCAGAATCCTTCTCAGGAAAGGCTAGTTGGAAACCACAAGGGTTTTGAAAAATATTTAATTTTTGCATGTCTTGGCAGAAAAATATGTACCAGGAGTATGCAAGACACAGCAAACATACTTGCCTAACCTGCTTCCAGTCCATCAGCAGATCAGAGCACCCCTGAACTGCAAGAAGCAACACAGCTGTTTGCATTTCTCATTCCAGTAATCTGAGTAATTATAATTCTGTCTCTCCAAAATGATATGATTTTAAATCACATTTAAGAAAAGTAAGCAATCTAAAATGGGCATTCAGTAAACCAGAAAGCACTAGAGAGACACGAGAAGTTCATGTCCATCCTTTTAGAAAAAGCCAATGTGTAATTGTTCAAGATTTGCTGAATGTCAGGAATGGAAGATTAACAAGCAGTGAGATTATCAGTGTTAGCAGGAGGAATTCACACAAACACAGCAAGGCCAAGAACAGCTAAAAACCTGGCCTGAAAGATAGCAAATGTGCTTCTCTGCAGAACAGTGCTGAATAATGGCTGAGAAGGAAAGAACCAAATGAGGAGCAGAAAAGCAACCTCTGCAGAAAAGTGAGGAAACGGCAGCAGGGCAGCCAGAGACAGAACTCTGCCCTGCAGGAACCCATCCCAGCTCCTCTGTGTGCAGCTCACCTGGCTGGCCCACACAGCCCAGCAGCCACTGAAACACCAGGGCAAAACCTCCCAGGGAACTGGGTGAACTGGGCAGCTGGGGTGCATCTTCACACTTTCCCTGCAGATAAGCTGGGAAATGGAGTCAGTGATATTTGTGGAGTAGAAAGGAAGATGCCATCAGAGAACACCCTAAGAATTCCCCCAGGCCTAAAAATTACATCACAACCCCTTAATGACAATTAATTAGATGAGTCCCAGGTAATCAGAGACTATTCCTAGCAGTAAAATGATTCCTGGGACTGAAAGTCACTGTACGAAACATACTAAAGTGGCTGGTATCAATAAACTGACAAATGCAAACAAAATAATTCTTTAATCTCATTCCATTAAGGAAAAGGCATGTGGTTTGAATTATGATCATATAAACCACTGCCTTCGGGCATTTTTTGAATGTTTCTAGTCTGCTAAACTCGTTAGAAAATTCATGCTGTCAAATATTTGAATAAAAATATAATGGGAATAAAGAGATAAATACTTTCTTTTCAAAAAAAGTCACAACTAGTTTCATTTGCACTTTACAAAAGTGTTTTAGACAAAAAAAGGTAAACATAAAACAATAATGAAATTATTACTGGTTAAAATTCTAATGTGGCAAACAGGTACATCATTAATTATCTTCCTTCAGAGATTAAGGGCTCTTGTCTTAGGAACAAAACAAAACATGTTCACAAAAGCAAGGCTTTTAGCTGATCCAGAATGACACTCATATAGGTATTGTCCTTGATTTCAGAAGTGTTTGCACCCAGTATAGAGCACAGACTGAAGTATTTAAGCCTGGCATATGCAGCTGAGCCAGCTCTAATCAACAGAAACCTTCCACAGACATGAGTGGGAGCTGGAACATGCTCTGCTTGCCTACTGCTTCAGACAGAGCTCGTGCTGTCCTTGCAGCAGGGATGCTAATGACACCTTGGACTAGTCTTTTTCCAACAGTTGAGCACGACAAGCATGGAACATCTCCATTGAAAAATAAATTTCCACCCTTTCTGAAAGGCTGCTGATTTTCAGGAAAAAAATGGAAGAAAAAAATTACAAAACTTCCATGCCAGTAATGCAAGATCAGAAAACACAAAAAGCAAGGAATGGGTGCTGTGTATTAAAATACATAAGAATGAAATACTGTTTAAAAAGAGTATTTTAATATAGTTCTGAATTAGATGCCTTTGAATGGTTAATTCCACTGTGTTGTTTCATATTTTCCTGTGTACGTTTCACAGCTTCACCATTTATTTGGGCATCAATGTAAAAAAATTATAGCAATGAAATTTCATATTTCCTTCAAAAATCATTTGCAGACTCATTGCTTCTACAAAATACTTCCAATATACTCACACAGATCTTCTAGTTACTATTTGAGCTACATTAGTTTGTGAAGTCCATAACATTGAAATAATATCATCCAGTATATCAGTGGTTTCCATGTGACTGGTACAAGAGTGAGCAGACACCTAACCTTGCAATTAGAGATGATTTATAAATCCAGGCTTATGTACACATGGTCCTGTTGCTTAAGACAAAAAATCCACTGTCAATTCAAATAAAATCACCCTGCAAAATACATAGAGATTCATATCAAATACTCACAATTGGAATTCCTTCCAGATCTCAGCTTTAAACACCTACAACATGCTTTGTAGGTGTGTTCTTAGCTTCAGAGCAACTAAACTATATGCTCAAGTTTACACTGGAACTTATGAAAAAACCATCTTTTTCCTCTTCTGCCATCATGGTCTATTCAATTGCTTATGCTGAGTCCTAGATGGAAAAGCCTCCAAGGGACGACATTTACTAGCACATTCTGCCTTCTGCAAATTACTGTGGTATGATTGTAATATTTCTGTGCTTTTTTCTACCTGCTGGTAGTATTTTAAAAGTGCCTATTGCTCTTGAGTCCAGAGCTGCATAAACAACAACAATAATAATTAATAACGTTTGCAATTATCTCCTGCCAAAAGAAATCTCAGCTTCAGCTTCAACTAGATACATTCATATGTCTTAAGCTGTTGTCTAGGGTTGCTATGCACTAACTGTTGGTATGTTCCATCCCCAAGGTGGCTCTTTGGGAAACTTTGAAGCTCTATAAATAGAAGATATTATTTATTATTATTGGGAGGGCACACGAAAGCAACAATTCACCCTCAGGGGACAGAGACACTTAAGAACACTTGCTTCAGTATTGGATGCAGGAATAGTTCACAAAGTGAGGTAGAGAAAAGCTCTAGTGCCAAATATCCTGTAGGAGCAAGAAGGTGAGATCCAGTGGATCCATCACACTCACTGCTCGCCTTTTGCAAGTTTAAACTGATCTTGGCTCCTTTCCTGGAGCTCCTTTCCTCCTCGTCCCTGGAGATCAGCAGACACCTCTGGGATGTCTGAAATGCCTGAAAGGAAGAATCACAATCTCAGGAGAGCTGGCAAACAAGAGAGGAAGCCTTCCTGAGTGGAGTGGCTTAGCCCAGGCACCAAGCTCTGAGGGAGCTGAGGACAGGGGGCAGGACTTTGACCCTAGAATGGGGACAGAAACTCAGCAATCACTGAGATGCCTTGATCAAGGAAATACAAATGAAGTACATACCAGAGGAGATTTAAAGGGAGTAGGAATAGTGAGGAAATCCTAAAAAATTAAGAAAATAATTAAGGCAAAACTAGGAGCAGCAGTACAAGAAAAGTCATTGCTTTCCCTCTAAAATTTGCAGGTCTGGTTCTATATCTGTATATGCGTTGTGAATTTTCCAGAAGAAAATACGAGCAGATTGAGATTGCAGAGGATCCAGTCAAAGGCACCTAAACAAATAAAGTATTCTCCTCTAAGTGACTTCCTTCCAGCCTTCCAAAGCAAACCATGCTGAGCTGTCACCCTGCTGGAGAAGCCCTGAGCACAGCCCTGTCCTGCCCCTGGTGCTGGGCATGCACCACACCCCAACCAGCCTTTGCCCTAAACTTTTGCCCTGAGACATGAGTGTCATTCCTGACCTCTGCAACCCACCAGAACTTCAGAGCCAGGCTGCAAAGAGGGAGAGAGGTGGTGGACACTGAAACTGCTGGCACATTTGAGCAGGGTGCCAGCCCTCACCAGTAATGAGCTCACACATGCAGAGCAGGTTGTGTTTCATTTCATAATGAGTCAGGAAACAGCATTTCCCCCAGCCAGTAGAACCAAGGAGATACCCAGTGGTCTGCATAGAGGAAATCTGCCTGTACCAACAGCCCCTTGCCCCAGCACAGTGTGAGATGGCTGGGCCATGGTGCCTGCAGTGAGCCAGGCTCAGTGCTGCTGGCAGATACCCAGGGCTGACCCCCCTGGCCCAGGCTGCCAGCACTCAGGTGCTGCATCACAACCTCTCAGCTCCCCCCAACACAGCCAGCTCCTAAAGGGCCTTCTGGGCAGAGCCCTGCTGCTGGCAGCAGTGACAAGCAAGCACTGCCTTTAACAAAAAAGACAGTGATCTTTTCCAGTTAAATGAGTCTTGAAGTCTGTTTCCTTTCACTGTTTATTTGACAGCTCTGTAAAAAGTGCATGTGCTCAGCTCTCAGTGTGCTGAGCACAAGGATTGGAGGCCAGAGGGGAGGGTGGCCATGGCTTAACCCCACTTCAGCAGCTCTCTCCCTGCAAGCAGTGGGGGGAGTGAGGAGTTATAGTTCAACTCTTCTTCACTGAGTAAAAAATTCACCTTAACTTTATCTCAATCTTCTCCAGAAGAAGTCCAGCAAAGGGTTAGGGTGATGAAACCTGCCCCTGCCCATCCTCTGGCAAAGACAGCACCAACCAAACACTCTTTTGCTTGTGCCAAGAGTCAGCCAGCTCAGGTATCAAGTGAAGACTCACACAACAGCACTGGAGCTCATGGTCTTTCTGATGGAAGAAAATATTCTGCATTTCTGTACACTTCTACTCTCTGGACCTTCTTTAAACTACACCTACAACTGCTTTGAGGTGACAGCAATCACCATAGACTAGTCAGAACAGATTTATGTGGGGACACAATACTATTCTTGGCCCCTTTTCCAGTGTTCTGTGTGCCTTTCTAACCACTGAGCATGAAGCAGACATTTTGGAGGCATGAGTGCAGCCCACCAGCAAGGAGTCACATTCCAGAGCCAACACAGCAATGCTGTGCTTGAGAAAAGCCTTTTGGAGAATCCTGCTCCATACAGCTCTGCCCAGACAGCCTCTCCAGGCTGCCCCAGGAGTGTGTGCTACATCCATAGCAGAGCCAAGGGATCAGTAATTCCTGATGCTGTGTGTAGAATACACAGTTCAGCTTAGCTTCTCCTTAACTACTCCCATTCCTCGTGCCTGATATTAATCCTAGCAACTACCCCTAATAAAACCCTGTTTTCTTTCCAATTTTTTTCTGTTATTGCCAAAACCCTACAGAGAGGGAGTGCTGAACTTGTACCCATTAATTGCACTGCACATTCAGTGTAAATGTACCACTGATGCAGGATGAGTCCGAGGAGTTCCTAAACATGGGGATAACAGAATGATCAGAAAAGGTACCTACAACCTAGTCTGGCACTGGTAAGTCAGGACTTCATGCTTCAACCACTACAAGGGGCAGTGTCAGCCTTTGATGATGCAGATCAGAGGTACAAATGAAATAGATGGGGTATTTCTAGGACCACATCTTAGTTCTGGAAGTATTTGTAGAATTATGAAGATGTGGTTTAGATTGCACTGAACTGAACTCATCCCACCAATTTTCTTTCTGCTGGCTGCTGCTGGGTTTTGGGTTACCCAGCTGAGACAGATGACATACGAGTCATTTAAGGGCTGAGGTGCCTCCCTACCTAGTGGATTTTGCAGTGTGTGCTGTACTGTGATGCAGAGACTCAACCTGGCACCTTGCACCCTCCCTGGGCACTGGAAGGTCTCCCAAGCACATCAGAGATTCAGGGGGAATTGTGCTGTGTCCCAGCAGCTCAGGTGAGGTGTCTGCACTACAGAGACACAATCCTGACAGCTGGAGTCCCACAGGCTTGACAGACATAAGCCTACATAAATATCATGGCAAGACATGGGAAAACCTTCTGCTAGAAGATCTTGCATATCTGTCATGTTAGTAATAATTTTATCCCAAGCACGATCTCTTTGCCTTGAAGTCAGAAATGCCTTCCATTGTGGAGTTAATTCATGATCTCAACAACACTAGAAGGCAGGTTTTTGTGGTCAAATATATTGCCACATTAATAACTTCAAAATATTACATGAAGCACAAAAAGAAAAGAAGTGAATAAATTAACAGAAGAAGCCTGCATGGCTCACTAGAGAATTAAAGTGCCATTTTATTACACACACCTCAGAGTTAAAGTTTTAATTTTCTTCTAAAAGACTGCAATATATAATTTTCATCCTCCATATTCAAAAATACTTAGAGACGATGATTTGTTCTTTTGTTGCAATCCACAGGACAAATAAAGCTATAGTCAAGTGATGCTGACCAAATCCCTGCAATTTCCCAGTGATAACAGAATTGTTATAATCTTTTGTATTCATTATTGCTCTAATAAGGAACTTTTCTCCAAGGATCCTGATGTTTTTTAAATACAAATGAATGAGTCTTTCCCAATCCCTTGGGACCTGCTCTGTGGTCTTGCTTTACAAACAGATTGAAAAGGAAGACACTGAGGCAGAGAGGTGTTACTGGTCTTATTTCCAGAGGATCTGACACTTTGAAACAGGTTCTAGTTAGTGGTTTGGCTCAGGTCAAAGCTCTAGCTCTAGGTTGGAGGCAGCTCCAGGAATTATTCCCTGTCCCCTGCTTGGGACAAGCCTCCCTTGCAGATGTATGGCTGCAAGCATTCATACAGTACAGGCACAGTAAGCACTGCCACTTGTGGGTTCCACTTGCTCTGCTGAGCCCGCACTGAGGAGCTTTTAAAAGTGGAAAGGCATTCAGAGGCATCTTTTTCTTTTACAAGCTGCAGACATTTGCCTCTTAGTGAAGAAGGTCATCAAGCAGGCACAGAGATCTCTGTGGATATCACTGCAGCAGCTCCCAAATGGCTCCTCGGTGCAGCAGCTCTCCCCACTGCCTTATACTGCAGACCAGAGCTATATTTGGAGACAGATATGGGGATTATGTTCCCAAGAGCCTGGGATGGAGTAAGTTCAGAGTGTGTTGTCGTGATGGACGTGCACACATGTGCCCTAGCAGAGTAGAGGTCAGCCATCATTCATGAATATGTGGAGACCACTTACAGTCCAGTTACAGCATATGCTAGTAACACGTGTTCCCCACACACCCTGTTTTCTCCCCAGTAAGCTGCTATATTTTTAATGTCTCCATTAGCTTTTGGAACAACTGACAGCTTTAAGCTTTTCCCTGCAATGAGCTCCAATGTGGAAACATCATGCAGCTTTCGATCACAAGACAAATGGCTGAAGATTTTAAGGGGAGATTCCAATTCTAGAATAGGAAGCCTGCCCAGTCAACCCTACACCTTTAATATAATTGTTATTTATTCATGACCAACCATAAATGCACCTAGTTCCTGCAGCACTGTTAGTCTTCAGAAATGCCCTTGCTGAAATTGCAGGTGACTTTCTGCAATTTTCTCTTTCAGTGTGCCTGTACCTAAGGCAAAGTTGCTGGACCTCATGCTTCTATGGGGAGACAAAAGATTCAGCATTTAATGCAGCAACACCAACTTATGCCCAAAACATATCAATTTTTACAATTGTTTCAGTACAAGAAATTATTCTTTCATTTAAAGGGAGAAAAGTGCCATTAAATGCTTTCTACATAAGGCTGTCAGACCTCAGTCCCCCCAAAGCCATGAGTCACATTCACAGATGCTGAAGAAAATTCTGAAGCTGGCTGGTGTTGCAAAGATTCAAAGTTCCAAGCAAACAGAAATACCATAAAGCATCTGCTCTCCTGAAGTCTGTCTTCAAGAGATGCTGCCAGCCCCACCAGCAATGAAAGATGTGCTCAGGTATGAGATAAAATAATGTTTCTCTAAGTGCCATGTGATTTAGTTTGGAAGCAATAAATTAAATAAGGCTCTGAATTTAAATATCACTGAAAAACCTACATTTTGCTATCAAAAGTTGGCTTAGTTTTAGTGGAAATGGCCAGATATGGAGACACATGAAGCTGTCTCATCTTAGGTGTTTCAGTTTTACAGAGATTCGAGGAATAGAAAGAGATAAAATCACATTTCTATCACTGAAAGAAGTACACTTTGAACAGCAATTTAATTTAATTTAGAAAACGATTCCATTAAAGCAGGTATAACCACTGTGATTAAGTGGTATAATCACTTTGATTTTAGCTTTACAGCAGTGTTTTGACTAAGGGCTACAGGCTGAAGAAAGAGCAGAGCAGGTCACTGAAGCTGCAATTACACGTGCTGTGCTGATTGCTGCCAAGCCACTGAGGCTGTTACTGCCCAGCAGTTTTCTGGCTTAACATTAATGCCCCATCTCCCCTCTGTGGATCTTGCTGCCTCTTTGGATGCCCCAGGTGTGACTCTGAAGAAGCAGAACAGACTGAAAGTCCTGATAAGAACTTAAACTAAACTTCATCTATCTGGAGGAACTGAGTTAGGAAGAAACCACACCTAGTCATGTTGGCAGCCAAGGGAAGACAGTGAGTCCCTGGAAACCAAGCAAGGGAGATATTTGTGTGGTGAGCTGTGGTTAGCTGACAGTGATAAGAGATCTTACCAATTTTAATCTTAAATAACAGTTGCATTTAGAGTAAGAAGTGCATTTAAACTGCTCATTATTTATGCTTTGGTATTGTTAACTGCAACAGAACTCTAAAGACAATTCTGGTGACATGAAACCTCAGGGAAGTTATCTCCCTGTTGCTGTTATATTTCTTTCTTGATGGTGTGCTGCCCAAGCTGGGCACAGCCCAGCCAGGAGCTGTGCTCCCTGTATCCTCCATGGTGCCACACATTCCTGTGGCTGCAGGCTGTGTAACCCTGTCACACTGTCAGGATATGGCTGACAATGCTTTCAGTGCATCTGAAGCTAATCTCCACTTCCTGCAGATGAGCAAGGAGATAGCATCCTTCATTTCCCTGGTGCTCCTCTACCCCATCCACTCTCACGATTCCTGAAGGGATAACACATCCTCCTGTTTTCTCCCACAAGGTTACAACTTTTCTGCAGGAGCAGTCTGGACAAATACCTGTCAGCTGTTAACAATGTGCTTTTGTCATCACCATTCACCCTTGCATTCAACAAATGAATGTAAGCACTAGAGCATCAGTGCAATCAGCTCACTGATACGAATCTTCAAAAAACTGATGCTACAGAGAAAAGTCTTTCCCCTGTGAGATCACAGAATTTAAGAAAGGGGCCATGAAGTCAATGAGTCAGGATACCCACACACTAAAAGTCTCTATTCAGGAAGCTAGGCAGGCAGAAAAAGAAATGGTATTTTACACAGATAGATGGAACTGGAGATTTTTATTTTTACACTACTATACAGCTGGAGAAACCTTGGGGCCCCTGAGTGAAGTCTTGAACCTCAGTACCCAACCTCTCTCCTGGATGATTCTCCCAACACCAGCAGCAGCCAGGGACCTTGATGATCCAGCTACTTTCCTGCATTCACTGAATTGCTTTAGTTTTCAAACAAATCTTCAGTACCACAAATGCTTGATTTAATGCTAGGATTGTGAATTAAGCTCCCATGACTTTCCTAAAGAAAAGTGCTCTGTGAGGACAGCCCTCTTGGGGAAGGGGCAGGTTGGGGTCATGAGGAGGAAACCCTGCCTCCATCAGCCCCCAGAGCTGGGGGGCTCAGGGGAGGCACCTCCAGCTCTCCACTCCATGGGTCATGGGGATGCTGCTCTGCAATCAACAATCACTTGTCTTGAACTTGGACCCTGCAGGCAATGACAAAGCAAGCAATCACACAGCATTTCTTTATCTTCATGGGCACACTCCAAGGTCCTATTTTCAATGTGAACACTTAGGAGAGTAAATCCCAATGAAAATCACTTTTTGCAAGTGGTACTGAATCCCTTTTGCACTTTCACAGTTGTATCTGGACCTCTCTTGTGCAGTATGGCTGGCAAATCCTTTTATCCAGCTGCTGACAGCCTCTCTGCACAGCACAGCTCTTCAGGCTCTAGAAAACATCCATTTCTAAACAGGACAAAGCCAAAACTGACCACACCTGGTGACAGCAACAGACTAGCTCTGAGGAGGAGTTTAAGCAAGAAACTCTGGAACTCTCTTGCTACTAACTTTTCCATTATTTCTATGGCTTAGAAAGAAGCAGGTACCTGCAAAATTCCACATCAGTCCTTCAGAGAGTCTAGTCTTATCTAGCATCCTTCAACAGGAAGATACACAGATTATCTACAGTCCAATTTATTTCAGCCTCCACAAGTCACAGTGAGTGCAGGAGGTGAAACACACCAGAGAGTAAGAAAAGGACTCTCCTCTAAATCTTCACTAAGAGGGATTTCAGAGGGAAATGTGAGATGCACCTAGTCCATTGTGATAGAAGAAGACTTTGAGGTGTGCAGTCTTCAGACCTAGACTGGGAAGGGCAGAGCAGACCCTTCTACTGAGAGGAAAATTTTTGCTGAAGATTGACAGATTAGACATTTCTGCTCTAATACTGTGGGATTCAAGAGAAATTTTACGTATACTCAAAGGAATGAACAAATCTTTGTAAATGCTGATAGACTGTAAATAAATAAATGAAGTATTAATCATGACTTTCATCAGAATCTAGGAGAAATCTATCTTTGTATTATTTGGATAAGGCTCTGTCATTAGCTCAGCTTTGCCATTTTTAGAAATTATTAGAGTTTTATAGCAGGTCTGAAATTCTGTGGCAGTGAGATTGTGATTTTAATGCATATTAATGGCAGAAATGGGGGAGGGGAAAGGAAGTTGGTGTGATTCCCTTACAGAGTACAATACTAAATAAGAAGATTCCAGCTGTGCAACAGGAAAGTTAAAATGGTTTGTTTGGATCATTAATATTGCAATGAAAACTAATTAAACCTAGAGCTACAAGGAGGAGCTCATTAGAGATTTGAATAGAGGCAGCATAGCACTCAGCAGCCTCCAGTTTTAGCAGTTTCTTTTATCACACCGAGTGGGATAGCAAGAATTCACTGAAGAGAAGAGGATAGTCTGTAGACCCAAGGAGATATGGACACACAGTCCATGGGATGCAACTGCAAGAGGCACCTGATTGCTACAGGGCTTCTTTGGGAAATGCTGCCTGAGCTTTGTAGCCCTGTAGAATGAGCTGAGCCCTTTTACTGGCTCTGCTCAGACTAACATTGCTGCTATGCTACAACTCTGTCCCCTTGTCTGACCTGACATTTGAAACTTCATCTAAAATTTTCTTAGCCTAAGAGCCCTCAAATATGCTTCACAAAATATACCTGCTTGTTTAGCATCAGTCCCTGCATGCCCATCCCTGGGCATGCCACTTTATGGTCTGTAATTTAAGTGAGACCCTCAGTTTTGCATTTCCTTTCTCCTTTAACTGGTCATGTCATTTTTGCTGTAGCCAAAATTGTCCCTGCTCCTATTCTGTGGTCACCAGCATCCTCCTACAGCTATTTAAATCTTCACACTTCTGATACTGTCATTCCCATCCCATAGCCTCCCAACATCCCCACCCCTCAAACCCTTCTACTAGCTTCACACAGAAGCCAGGGACTATACTAACCTAACTGTCCTTCCAGGGAGATTTATCTGAGAAGGAAATAATGATCAGACTGGACTTCCCTAAGCCTTGCATCCTTGCAACTTCAAGTAAATGCTGAAGCCCCAACTGAGCTGTGAATTATCCATGGTGAGTGCTGGTAAGAGGGCTTGTATTTCACTCCAGCAGAGGCTGCCAGGGTGAAGGAATGCCCTCTTAATGCTGATCACAAAGGCTTTCATGGGGGAGAGTCCTGAAATACAAAAGATACTTTGTAATTTTACTAATCTTGTCTAAATGCTGGATCAGGGTCCTACTGGTGACTTGAGAAATTTAGAAATCCTTCAGTCATAGAGAAAACACAGTTATATACAAAAGCAGTGACACACTAAACTGTACATGTACAACTCGGACTATAATTTTTCCTACATGATTTAGACAATTGAATGCCAAAGGAACATGATAGGTGAGGCACTGGAGCTGATGAGGTACTGGAAGAAGTTGCCCAGAGGAGCTGGGGATACCCCACCCCTGCAAGTGCTCAAGGTCAGGCTGGATGGGGCTCTGAGGAACATGGTCCAGTGAAAGGTGCCCCTGCCCACGACAGGAAGGTTGAAATTAAATTATTTCTAAGATTCTTTTCAAGCCAAACCATTCTATGATTCTACCAAATGAACCTTGCCTCCCTTTATCAGTGTCAGAACATGTGAACATGTGGATCACTGAAAAATCTTCTTTTTCAAGTCAGAAATTTCCCACCACTAAGTTTTCATTAGTTTTGTCTATCTTTGAGCATCAGGGAAATAAATTTTGAACAAAACCTACATCTGCATTCACTGCTAGGTGATAGTACATCCAAGGGACTGGACTGGAAAAAGCAAAGCTCAAAAAAGGAGAAAACAGACAATTAATACTGAAGATCCAAAGAGATGAGAATGGATCTAAGCAAGTCAAGAGGACATCAGTTCCAGCCCAGCCTGCATTTCCAGGCAGGTATTATCAAGGTTTGACTTCCTTAGACAGCCAAAGAGAAGAAAATTATGGAAAAATGCTGCAAAAGTGAAAATTAATCACCGGACATGAAAAATGTCCAGAGGCATTGGACATGTCTTGGCATTGGAAATGTCTAGGCAGGACCTAGAGCTGTGAGCTGTAGGCAGAAATGGCCCCACAGGCTGCAGGGGTGGCACCTCTGCAAAGACCTCTCTCCCTGGCATCCCAGGACAGGATGGTGTCATTTAAGGATACTCATCACATAAAGGGGATGGTTTTGATTTTCTGCAGCCAAAACATGGACATGTAGATGTGATCTCTTCCTCACTCCTCATTCTGCAAACCCTTGCTTAGCTGAACCTGTGAAGGGACTTGGTGGACATGGGCCAGGCTCAGGTGCCAGCAAGCCCACAGAAGAGCCCAAGAAATGCACTTCAGATTTCCCTTGAACACAGGAGTCCCAACCTAAGATTATATCCATGTACACTGACAAGATTTATTCAAATCCTGCAAAATTCACACCAAGAGATCAGGAGTAATTTTATATGTACTGTTTCCACCTTTTCCCTGGGGAAGAAATAGATGAGTTTGTCATGATGTCACTTGTGCCTCTTTATAGCAATCCTGAGAACCTACATTCCACTTTCTATTTTACCCTCCCTGATGTTCCCCCTCAACCAAAGCCCTCAACAGCATAGTTTTGGAATGACAAACATCTCCACAGGCTTGAGTGACTGCAGTAACCTCACATTCCCTTTCCTGGTGCAGCTTGCATATCACAAATTCACATAGTTCGAAGTCAGCTCTTGAATACTTCACATGCTGGTTCTGCTGCTTCCCCCTATGGCATCAACACCTTTAAGCAACCCCATGTTGCCCCTGATCTGGTTCATCTGATATGCTTTAGACTGATAAACAAGGACAGTGACAAACAGAAGGGAAGAAAATCAAGAAACGTTATGGCCGAGGTCTTGATTTCTAAAGAGAAATGAAAACCAAATTTACATCAGTGATCACCTCACATTTGTTGCCCACCATCTAAAGCTTATAAAGGATGTCTTCAAATTGATCTAATACACTAAATGCTCTATATGAGGGTAACCAGGGGTGTAGGAATCTGCAAGCTCCATGGAGATGGACAAAGGAGGGGAATGGCATTGACCAGAACTTGTGGTGCTGCAAGGATTCAGTGAGAAAAGCAGTCTTGTTTCAGACCCCACCCAGAAGATTAATTTGGGCTGTGATGTAGGCAGACGTTAGTACATAGTAAAAGCTGAATGCCTTGGCTGTCACTTGATCAGGCATAGTGATGATTTTACTAGCAAAGTGCCTCTGCAGTGAGATGCTGTTTCTGCTAATTGCCTATCATTAACAGTACCTCCACAGGAAAGACTTCGGGCCACATCCATCAGAAACAGAACACAGGTTAGATCCTATAAGATTCTAAGGTTCTAACTATCTTAATGTAGGTACTTAAATTCCTGTTGAAGGAGTTAAAACACGTTTTTACATCCCTGTATCTATATATAAGGGCTTAAAGAAAGCAGGGATGTAACATAATTAACTCTCTTACTTCAGCTGTCTAAATTTGAATTTTACTGCCCTTCATCCTTTGTCCATAAACATCTTTCCATTCACTTTGGCAGGCACAGCCCTATCACACAGAGATGAGATTTCTGAAAGCCTCTGTCAGAGGCTGAAAGCTTTCAGCCTTCCACAGAACTGTACACACAGCAAAAGGACTGTTTTCACAGGCAGATAATGTCATGTATTGGGGGAAATCTGCATGGAAATGAATGTTGAATGGTTGTTTTACTTTAACCTGGTGTTTATGAAGATGTCTAATGACTGTTAGAGCTTTTTGGTGTTAGATGTAAAAGAAGAAAAAACACAATTCTTACCCCAAAGAAGGGAATTAGCTTGCTGACGCCTATTATAAAGATGCAATGTTTGCTTTACATCAATAGAAGTCCCAGCTTCTTTAATGCCTTGTGTAAGTACAAATATTAGTTGGCACTGAAATGGGATGAAGTTATGTCATGTACAGTTAATGTCATGTCACTAGTATTGCTCATATTATAAAGAAAGTGGCAATTAATTTGGATAGGAACTGCATGGTTTGTTCAAGTAACTCTGCTCTATGTACATTCAAAAATGGCTTCTGACAACACGATTTCAAAAGTAAAGTGCAACATGTTTGTACATGCAAGGAATAATAGAAATGAGCTGTAGGAGCCCAGTTGTCCACTATTCACTAGTCAAAGCTGCCCTGGTCTGGCAAAAACTTCCTTATCACTAAAACAAATGCACACACCCACACCCAAAACCACAAACTGAACATTTCTACCCAGAAATTTACCAGGCTTTTTTTGTGGAAGTTACATACCTCACATTTCATGTTCCCTCTTTTGATGGTTGAATTGACTAGCAAAAGAAAAAAAAAAAAATCCCTGGATGCACACAATTTTTGCTGTGCCAGTGCAATGGATCATTCTGTTCTCTGGTTACAGCACATCATGAGAATGCAATTCAGCGGGTGACCCAGCCAAGAGGGGATAACAGGGACATGAACTACCTGAATTACAGCTCCTATGGAGCACTGAACCTACATTCTCACAAGGGAACAGCTGGTGTTTTTCAGGAATTCATTCCTCATAAAGATGCTCAGCCTTTCCACATCTACAGCCTATTTTCTTGGAAGATTTATTATGTTCAAAATCCTATTTTACACCTCAAAGGGGAGAGACAAAAAAAGTTTCTTCTACTCCAATATCTATGTTCTTTAGTAGAAACTCACCATGGTTTCCCTTTAATAAAGTCCAACATGCTTATACAGAATACAGACAGACAGGAGATGCAAGAATATTGGATGGAAATTGGACATTACCTTTTTCTCTTGCTCTGGAATTTCCCAGCCACTGCATTTTGCTGTTCCACCACACACACCACCTTCAGAGAGCAGGCACCTAGCCATTTTCAGAGGTTGCTTAGGAACTTTCTAAGTTATCATACACGTCAAAGGTATTTTAAGACACAGCTGAGTGCATCAGAATATGCAACAATGACAAAGCCAGGCTGCCTGGCATGTTTTGCTCATGCCCTATGAAAACCTACATAGGAAAAATTCCAGCAGTGCTGCCTCAGTAAAGGAATTTTATCAACAAACACCCCTCCAGTGACTGAGATAATCAGGAGACCAGACAGTACCATCCAGTGAATACTGGAACCCTTCATTTAGGGTCACCCAGTCCAAAACTCACTGCTCAGAGAGCCAAACTCTCCCACAATGATTTTTCATGAGCTTTGCAGGATTGTTTCTTCCTCCTGTAGCATCCTGGTTCCTCTGGCACTTTTACAAATGCTACAGTATCTCCACAGGGACTTGTAGTGCTTCAGAGAATATAAAACCTATGGATGAATCTCCTCCTCCAGTTGCTCACTCATATTTCAGCAATGAGACAAATGATGCAGACTCCTTTCCTGACGTACACAGGAGACCTGAGTACCTGTCCCAAGGCTTTTGTCTTTGCCTCCTTGCACCTCTCTGAGTTGGTAACAGGGCCAAGCTATAGTGTCCCTCAAGTAAAATCCAGAAAATGCGTTTTAAAAATGTACCAGCATCTCTGTAGCATAACACATTCCTTTACACAGAAAAGGAAAGAGGAATAAAAAAGGAGCAAGACTGGAGTGACAAATGGTTTCCCACAGTATTCCTGAATGCCAAGGGAGAAAAGCATTAAATAACTGGTGCAGGCATGCTTCCCTTTGTTAACACACCCAACATCTGTGATTCTGCTGCTTGCTGCAATGTGCAATCCCCTACAGTTGTCCCAGCAGCTCAGAGTCCTGACAGAGGGGATGATGGAGAAAATAGCAAAGGAAGAGCAGCTGTGAGTTTTCAAGCATAGTTTCCATTTGTTCTGGATGCCCACAGCAAAGCCAACTTGATTTTTTGGCAGTAGCCAGCCTGAACATGTTTCCTTCAATTTGTTCCGTGATGTGATGTGACATGTTAATGGAATGGAACAGCCACACACACCAGGCTGATGGAGGGTGTATAATGTCCCTTGGTATCCACAAGCAAAGAGCACAAAGTCTTTCAACCTTTTTCCAAGAATCTTTTTCAATTGGACCCAAGATTTACTTGGCCACACTCTGAAAGTATATACTTGAGCCTGAGGACTGGATTTGTGTGATGATGAGCTCTCATCAAGAGCTGTTAATGAAACAAAGGAAATGACCCCTTGGATCAGACCAAGGAATTGTTTCACTCCATGTCTGGCTCAAGTGGCCAATGCAGAGGATGCTGGAATCCTGTCAAGAGGATTTTGACATGAGTCAGCCAGCAATGTTTGCATGGGTCAGTCTGTAACAGAATATTCTGCTCACCTGGGGTGTTTATTTTTGATTTTTCTCTTTGGGACTGACATACATCCCATTGCATTGGAGTTACTACTTCCTTTTCAAAAAGGGTTGGCTTGCCATTATTGAGAAAGCTTTTTTTATATTTGTCTGTCTGATTTGTCCTGCTGAAATTCTTCATTTCACAACATTTGTTTTTTTAATTTTTTAAGAGAATCTCCTTTTTGAACCCACAACTATCTTGGCACCTCATGCTATCATCAGCTGCTGCACTGGTCTTTGCTTCATGCTGCTCACTGCCATCTGAGTCCATGTTATGCCTATAGAATGAATTCCACAAAGAATGAAAGTTGGTCAGGACAGATTTCTTTTGAACCTCAGATGGAGTAGAAGGAACAGCATTTTAGTGTGTCTCTAATTACAGTCACCATGACAGTTCATATGTGTAGCAATAAAAAAACCCATAAACCTACCTAATCATTAAAGTAAAGCAAACAACTCCTCTCTGTATCATCATACACAGGTACTGGAGTTGCTAATAAACCAGGAAGAGCACTGAGGCACTGGAGTAGCATCTTTCCTATCTCCACAGTTTCTTAAACAACTTTAGAGGCGTATTTTTATTAAGTATATGAAAGGCAGATGATCTTAAACCTCAAAAAGAGTCTGTATAATAATTGTGTGCTCCTCTAATGCTCTCCAAAGACCTATTCAGAGTCCATTCTGAAAGACAATAATATATCAAGAACTTCTGCAAACTTCCTCCTAATGAACACATGCCAATTTGAGACCAAGAATTCTGGCCTCAGAGGACAAAATAACCACTGCACTTAGTCTCTGGGTGTTTTGCTACTTTATTTCAGAGTGATTCAAAATCTAATTAAATTTCTAAACTCTAATGAAATTACAGAAGAAAAATCATTTAGGATTATATTATATACAATTACTCACAGCTGAAAATTACAGTTAGCCTCTTTCACCAAGACAGGGTCTCCAGAGAAATCCTTGTTATTCATATAACATATAAATCTGACATTACTCCCACTATTTACAGGTCGAAGGTAAAAGCAGAATTAATTAAACATATATATCCTGCCCAGTGGCTGGATGGTGAAGAATAGAGGGAAGGCTGATAATGATGACAGTGCTTGAAAGCACATTTCCCAGTTTGGTGAAGAATCAGAATAAAGATATTACAAAGCAGGATTCCATTAAGTCTGTCTTTTTCTGGTCAGTGCTTTTCCTGGCTGGAGGTATGCTGTGAACTAGAACAGTGAAGCTTACACAGTCAGCTGTGTGCAGTCACCTAGCCAAGCTCTTTGAAGCATTCATGGAAAAGCAGCAATGAAATAAAGCTAATAGTTTTAGAGATTTCCCCCAAATATTCAGATATTTAGTTCCCTCTCTGAAATACTGAAACTACCTGAAACTGCTGATTTGGACCAGCAGAAACGACAAAAATCAACCAAAGCAAAATAAAACAAAACCACCCCAAAATAAAAAAGCACCAACCACCAAACCCCAAAACAAGTGGTGACATTCCTGTTATTACTTCTACAAGAAGTAATTTTGAGGAACCTTTGCAGATGAAACATAAGGTACAAAAACACTGGAGGTTTCTTACAAGTATCCTGATCTTTCCCATCCAGCTGGTGCAGAGATTTTTGTTTGCTTGGTTTTGATGTTTCTAACTCTGATCCCATAGAGAACCAGGAGCAGAGAAAGAGCAAAAAGGAGCTACACATATCATACACACCAACACTACAGGTCAAAACAGTAACAAATATTTTCTATGACACCAGCCACACTCAGTCAGTTGTACCAATGCTTCACACAGCTAGATAGGCCAGGGACATCAGGACATTTTTCTTAGGTAGAAGTTACTGTCTGGGAACTGGCTTGCAATGGTTTAGCAGCCAGAGTGAGCTGCTTCTCTACTCCTGAAAAAGCTGATTGTGAAAGGGAAATATTCAAATAAGTGCTCTGCTGAAAACATTATGATAGCATTCAAGTTGGGTTCATAAAAAAGCTAGCAATACTGAAAGAGAATGCCTCAGAAAATTCTTCTAAGACTGAAAATCCACTTGCTTATCCACGGATTTAGAAGATTTCAGCAGAAACAAATTCACTGGCTGCACCAGGCTGTGACTGTTGGCTGTCCACCTTCTCCACAAAACATTTTCGTTTGTTTATATATCGAACTTAAACCCAAAAAAGGGAACTCGTGCTTGCAAATGTAACTACCCAGGATGTGACTAGTTTCTCAATAATCATGTGACCTACTTCAGCTTTTTTTCCCCCTGACACTGAAGAAGAGCAAAATTTGCAAAAACTTGGATGAAACCACTCTGTTGTCACAACTTCATAATGACCTTACTAACAAACTGGATATCAGCCCCAACAGCATTTCTTCTCTTGCGTAAGTGATCTAAATTATTTGTTCTCCATTCTTTTTGAGAGCTTTTATTCTTGAGTTTGATGGGCTTATTTAGTCACCAGCTGTATATATCCTGTGTAAAACATTGTTTCTTGGGGGAAAAGCATTTGTTGAGCCAGGGGGGTATTTTGCTGAGTTTTCTAGCTCACATTTCCTATTCTGGGTGGAAAGGGCTCAGCTGTGCACAATCCAGAAGGCACCTTGAAGTTAAATGCCTGTGGTTTTGCAGATGAGATGTGCACCTGCTGAGCACCGTGTTTGTTTAGCACTTTGTTTCCTTCTCCCTGTACAGGAAGCAGTAGTTCAATAGGGTTTGAGGGTAAATTGGTCTGTGTGCATGCTGACTGCAAGCTGCTTTTGGGCTCTCCCCACCCGGACTGTCACAGTCCTGCCTCTAATGCTCCCTGCTCCCAAAGCGGGGCTTTCTCACAACCTGCTTCTCACTCTGTTCTTGCTCATCTCCACTCTGCAGGGAAGAAGGGGCTCATGGCTAGGAAGCCTCAGCAGGGACATATGAACCCTGGGACAGCATGGTCTAACGGGGAGCTGGCAGCACTTCCACAGGCTACTGCTGTCCCTCGGCGCTTTGTAAGGGGGCAGGCACCACCCTCTGGTGGCAAAACCTCAGCTTTTACCTAATGAGCTCCTTCCATACTACCCTGCTTCATGCAGACATTCACAGAAAATCACCATCTACACTTGGGGAATCCCACAGGGGCAGTTTGCCCCACCTGAGCCATGCAGAGCTATTCCAGCTTACCTCCACTGGGTATCTGCTCCTGCCTCACCTGCACAGCTGTCCACACATCTGCAGCCGTGCTCTACCCTGCCTCTGGGGTCCCCCTATTTATGCTTCCTTTCCTATTTGCTGCCTCGATTATAAATGGCACTGGCTGCTGCAATGTCACAGGATCAGCCACTATCTGTTGCAATGAGGAGAAATATGAATTTTTGGAGGAAGGGAAAAAAGTCTCATGGAAGCAGGAGGTAACAAGCAAAGGGACTAAGGGAAGTTCTGCGTACTTAAAAAGACAAGGCACACATTGCTGTTTATCACTGAAGGTTCTGGATGGGAATGGGTTACAACACCTAATCTGGTAGGGAAATTGAGCTCTTTCTGCCCCGTGATTTTATGCCCAAATTGCATCTGCACCATTTTCCTGGCTGAGCTGACCTGTGGGCATGCTCATGCTGTGAGCAGACTGGCACAAACCACACCATGACATGGAACCTGCTCTCTGCCTGGCTCAGCTCTGAGTGCAGCAGGTCTGGGCAGGGCTAAGCCTGCCCAGTTACACCAAGATCACGGACTAGTGCTCCCAGCCCAGTGAGTTTATCTGGGCTCCATCGCTGGCTCAGTGGCTCTACCTTGCAGTGGGTAACTGTTGGAGTGTGTAAGTCAATTCAGAGAGGAATCAGAGTACAGGGATTGATTAAAAACCTTTGGATGGACTGAAGTATGTTAAGCCACTCACACATAAAGTAGAGGTGTAAGTTTAAGTTTTAGAATAAGCAAGGAAGTAAGTAAGTAAGGACAAGTTTTAAGTGCTTTAGAGAATAAAGGTCTCAGATACCAGTGTAGAAGAATCAGTTCTATTGAAGGTTGAAAAACATAGTCCTAGATAGTAGTGTATCTAGTAGAGGCTCCAAGAACATAGTTTTAGACATAGTAAAACTATAGTAAGAACATTGCTTGCATTTTTTAGATGGAACAAGATAAACCATACACGTAGTTTATTATGTAACCTGGCATGCTAAGAAACTAGAATTCTGGTAGGTTAAGAAGAAATGGTTCGAGTTCCTGTCTTTAGCTCGTTGGGTAACTTGTATGTAAGAATCTTTGCTTTGTGAGAGATTTCCTTTTTGCCTTTTCCTTTCATTCCTGCTCTCTCTCTGCCATCACCATTGCCCTAAGAATACAGGAGCTGCCCAGCAACACCGGCCCTGCCGGGACCCTCGTGAGCAGCTTCTGCTTCTATTTGGGACTCTACACCAAAACTTCAGCATGGACTTTAATGTCGCTTTGCTTTTCGAGACTGATGTGCCTTTGCAATAAACAACTTTATAGCAACTATCATCTGCTCATCTCTTTAAAGAAAACACGCAGAGGCAGCAGGTAACCACAGGGGAGAGAGAGGGCTGTGCCTGCAGTAAGAGCTTCCTTCCCCCGCCCGGCTCCAGCACAGCTCCCCCCGCGGCTCCGGCCCTGCCTGCACCGGCCCAGGGTAAGGCAGCCCCCGGCAGCCCCATGTGCAACTCACCGGGACCTGCCGCAGCGGCTGGAGGCGCAGCTCCCCCGCTGGTACCCGGCAGCTGCGGGGACATCCCATCACTGCCAGCTGCACATCCCCGGCCGGGCACGCACAGGGCACAGAGCGCAGACTGCCCGCCAGCCTCTGAAAAGCGATCCGCCAGCCACCCAAGCGTGGGTGTCGAATTCACCCACACAGGAGCAAATATCTGCAAGTCCAGAGGGTTTATTCCAGATGCGAGTGTTAGACTAAACTCCCTGCAGAGTCAGATATCCAGCACTGCGACTAAAACACTGCAGAGTTTAAGGCATCATTTCTAACTCTCCCAAATGGGAGCTTTTTGTACATCCCCAAAAGATCTAAATTGCAGGTAAGATCAAGATCAAGCAGAAAAATAGATGTATTTCAACTAGCTAATCCACCTATTTCCACCCAAGAAAAAACTGAAACAAATAGAATCCACCTAACACTGTCTTCAAAAGCAAACAGTATTTAAGCAGCATCCAGTAAATGATATTAAACCTTAATTAAAAGCATATTGGAAGTATGAATTAAAAATATTTTCTTTAGTCTTGTGGGTTTTCAGGAATTCCCCTCCCTTTTAAAAAAGAAACTAATAATTTAATCTCAATATATTAAACTGACCTACATAAAATATTCCATGTAAAATATTATTTCTGCCATAAAACACATAATCTGTCACTGGTTTAATTCCATTAGAAAGCATACATTAAGGTCTATGTATTATGATCATTAGGATAATAAAAGTAATACAATATCACTTTTATTATGCTTGAATTTAAAACATTCTTCATATGAGCACAAAGAATAATTAAGGGGATGGAAGAAAGGTGTTTTTTTAAAATTTATAATGAAATAAAATCACAGGCGAGAGCAAAGAGATTGGGTTTTAATATGGAAAAACAGAAGCTATGCTTTTTATGCCCACTGTGTAGCCTTAGAGCTTTTTGTTCTCTTTAAATTTTCTTATCTTTATAACTTTGATTTTGGTCATTTAGTATAGGTGTATAAGCACAGATTATCTACCCCTTACAAATCCTCTTTTGAGTGTCATGGAGGTTTTGGAGGCAAAATAAGTTTCCAGATATTTTCGTTATGAAGAAAAGTTTGGCAAAAAAATAGACTTTCAGCTCTGAATTATAGTTCTCAAAATATATTTTGCTTTAAAACTCAAGATTTTTTTTTAAGCTCTTCTCCAGATTTTTGAAGCTTCATTTGTAATTTATTAGAATTTGGGCATAGAAATGTGATTAAGACTCGGAAATAAAAACAAACCTGCTGTAAGCCGCCCAATATATCAGATTTTTTTTTACATAGCCCTGGAAGCCTCAGAGCCCACACTTAGCTCAAGGGTTTTAGCAGTCTGAAAAGCAGACACAAGATTATTTCTGTAAAGATACCAAAATGTCTTGTCTTGGAATGTAAGGACTATGCTTCAAGTTTAAAAGCAGTCACATTTCTAGCATTCATTTTACTGGACAACAAATGAAAGCATAGACCCCCCAAACATCAAGAAAACAAAATTATTTCTCCACGAAGAGTGGAGGAGAGGAGTTGGACAGTTTAGCAGTAGGAAAACTGAGTGCACTTAAGACATTCTACTTGGGTTTCAGCCAGACAATAGTTGCTCCCAATTCCCTGCTGTGGTGGGAATGCCAGTGAAAGATGATGACGTGTGCAAGGCAGCTGTGCTCCCAGCAGGTGCCACATGTGCTGTCACCCCGGCCAAAGAGCAGTGACTTTGTGCTCTGCCTGCAGTGTGAGCAGGAGACAGCAGCTCAGCAGCACACAGGTTTGGAATGCAGGAGCCCTTAAAGCCTCCTCATGGCCCAGCACCTCCTGCAGGTGCACACCAGTTACATCATTTGGAGCTACTTGGAAAGGCTGTGGTGGAAACATCCTTGCACTGAAAAAAACATTTGAGTGTACATTTTTAACAATTTCCCGTAATAACCAATCAACATCAAACAAAACATGACCTCTCCTTTTTTCTTGTTTTTTAAAAATGTTGATTCTGTTTTCTTCATAAAGTATGTGGGAATGAATTGTTTTTTTCAAAGGCACTCCATGCTGAGTGCCTGCACACTCTGAGCATCAGGCACCATGGCTCAGTGGATTTATGGAGAAGGGGAGAGCCAGGAGGTGTCCTTTTCATCAACAGGGAACTTGGTATAGAATTCTCTGGAAAGGTTTGCTTCCAGCCCACACAATTTGTTTCCAAGAGGAAAAGACTCTTCTCTGCCAGCAATAAATCACATTCTGAGAACTGGAAGTACAGGCAGGATTGGGATTCATGTTTTCTTGAAAGGAGTGTTGAGTTATGCCATATCCTCACTTATTAGCATGTTTTATTAGCTGTAGTGCATCTGTAATCCTTTCTTTGATTTATAGCAGCTTCTTTTGTATAAAGCTCTCTGGCTTGCAGTGACAAAACCATGATATGGAAACATGCTAAGGCAACATAAAATTTTGGAATTGTAGTTTCTCTTCTGGTCAAAAACTAGCACAGTGTGACCACATTTATAGGATGCCCTCATTAACTTGACTGACAGCATTTCACTACTGCAGGAAGCCTCAGATTCTATCTTAAGGTTTATTAGAATCAACCATAAAAAAAGTCAGAAATGGCATTCTGCTCTATGTCCTAACAGGCTAAAATATTTCCATTCCAGATTTTTGGAGAGCAAAGGTACATGCTTCTGGAAACCCAGAGGACGAAATAGGTGAGTTCATGGTGGGATTTTCACTTCCACAGAGGAAGTTAGAGGCCAAATAACAAAACTGAATGTCCTTAGGAGACCTTGTATACTCTTACATGGAGAAGATAAGCATTGTGAGTTTGTAGTTGCCTAGTGCTGTAGAGTCCTGTCATGTGACTGACACTAAATTACATGTATGAAGACAGAGCATGGGACTGAGATCCTGAGCACAGGCACCCTCCTGTGTTCAGGATCTGAACCACTGACACAGTGATGCCAAACCACAACACATAATTTACACTTTAAAATTCTCCTTCCTCCCAGCAAGGACTTACAGATGCAGAACAGCTGGGCAAAGCAGGAGGGGAGGGACTGGGAGGTGGATATGTGCCAGTGCATATCTGAAGCAGCAATAACAGCTTGGAAGGATGCAGATTGCTGAAGGAGTGTGGATGGGAGATTTTGCTTTTGGGATGAAAGTAAAGCCCTGGCTCTGAAGCTCAGCTGAGACCTGCACACACCAAAATCTGAAGTTGTTCATTATCATAAAACACCCTTGAACTCCTCATGTTCATATGGCTTCATGATATGCAAGGGTTTGAAAAAGCAGACTCAGGATCTTCTCAGTTACCCACTCTTGCTCAGCAATTTTTTTAGGAATGCATTTAAACTTTGTTACATCTTAAACTCAAATAATGTATTTATTGTTTAATGATGTATACTCACTGAGTTGTTTTCAATATTTGCAGATTACACATATGTTATTATAGGAGTTACTCTGGGAGCACTTCTATCAATTGGTTTTGTAGCAGTAATAATCTGCATGATCAAAGCCCAAATGATTGACAGTGTCTTTGGAGGTAAGGGAAAAATACTCCTGATCCCTTTTCCATAGATCTAGCTCTCCTCATCTTCTGATACAGCAGATCTGAGCTTCAGTGTTAGTAACAGTGTATGCACAACAGCTCTGGTTTTCCTGTGAAGAACTGTATTCAAAGTGTTGGAATTGCTGGACTGCCTAGAACTACAGTTTCACATTTCACTATAACCAAGTCTAATCTTTAGCCTCAAAGCTGTTTCTCATGATATCCTGGGGATATGCTACAACCAACCTGAAACCAGACAAAGAATAGCTAAGATACAGCTCTGAGTGAATTGGAATGAGATATTCCAGCTGGGAGAATCAAGAAGGGCCTTAGGAAAGTTTCATGACACAATTAATATCAGAGAGTTTTGCCTCAGAAAGGATGGCTGGATCTTTACCAGCTGTAACTAGGCACTCCTGGTTGCCTCCCCACAAATTCTGTCGAGGCCTATCACCACTCTGTTCCTTGTTTCTCAACTAACCACATTTTCCCCTTCTCATTTTAGATTCAGATGGCAAAATGGATAGAAGGTAAGAGCCATTGTGCTTTCTGTTATGCACAACTTTCAATTTCTCTCTCCTTATGCATGACGCTTCCCCACGTTTCAATGATTGCATATAACACACATGGCAAGCCTCTAGAGGACTGGGATATGTAGTGAATCTGCATAGAAAAAGGAATTTTCTTCTAACAGCATTTTAACATTTCAGAAATGCGTAAGAAAATCCACCTGAGATTCTTTTTGAAGTGAAAAATCCTTCAAACACTTGTGATGAAGCTTCATTTTTTTGTTTGTTTGTTTGTACTATGTATAGTAACAGCAACTCTGGGTAAAAGGCTTCATCTAAATGGATTAGGACTATGATAAGGTCAGAATAAAGAACAAACATAGAATACCTGGTAAACTTCATGGTACTTTCAGGACAGTATAGACAGAACAATGAGTGGGAAAGTCATGAGAAAGAGCTAAACCAAAACAGAAAAGCCAGAGACCAGAGTCAAGAGAATAAAGGGATGAGAGGGACAAAGACAAGAAGAAACACAGAAGGCAGTGGCAGATTTACTGCCTGGCACAATACAGACAGGATGATCTATGAACTGTTCCACACTGGACTTCTCTAGCTCTCTTTGCTGTTTATTATGTGTCATATTTTCCTTCAGAGACAGTCTGAACATTTATTACATCATCCTCTGATCTTTCTAGGGGAAGTGACTGGCTTTGTGGTGGCAGCAAAATTTAACACCTTTAGTGGTGACCTTACATTGACCTCTTTGATGTTTCCTTGTTCTGGTCTACAGGCATTTGCTAAAAGGTAGAGTCAAATTTCCAGTTTCATGATAAAATTCTGGTCTTAAGGCTGGAACTGTGACACAATACACAAACATTTTGCCTTAGAGCCACTGACACTGACCAGTGAGAGAAACTCTAATTCCACAATGTTTTGGGGCAAAACTATTTATGTTAAAGATCACACTTTTGTGGCTAAGCAGGAAAAAACCTAGAAATCCACTGTCACTTTTTAATCAGTACTTTTCAATCCTGCTGTGGTAGTCAGTAGTTTACTAGCAAATCTTTGTTCTCATTCACTTCAGGGCATCTATGTATTGTAGATCACTAAGGCCTTCTGTAATGCTGGTAATAATCTGTGGAAACAGTATAGCCTTCTACTACTTTTGAGGAAACCTCTGGCAGTAAAAAAACTACCAGAGCCATAGAAGCATTTAAAAATGCCCCTAATAAACTAATCCTTAGTATGATTTATTCAGGTCACCAGAGAGACATAGGATAATTACATTTAAGTTGACTTTACCTACTTGCTTCAGTTCCCTAGGGAATTCTGATTCATGGAATTTTTAGACCAGTGGCTAATCCTAGAAAACCCTCTGATAAAGTGAAGTCTACTATCTGAAGTCACCTGATTTATTCCAACCAACCATATAGCCATTCTGAATCCCTCAGGAAAAAGCAACCTGAAACCTTCAGTGTTAGGAGACACCATCCCTTTAGGATTCAGGAAAATAAATATTTAATCCAACTGATAGAACACTCAACCAAATTCACCTTCAGCCAAATTTTGTTTTAAATTTTGCAATAAATGCCACCAGCCACTCAACATTTCTCTAGCTGGGAAATACTCCCAGCACTTTACTTTCACAGCCAGTGGAGCTGCTCAGCCTCATACCAGCTGAAGATCTTGATGCAGATAATCATCCTCTGTGTCAGAACCCCAATTAGCTGGACTGAACCTGACTGACCCCTTCCAAGAACAGGTTTTCACTAAAATCAGGAAGTATTCGGGTGCATCCCCCTTGATAATTTCCAAAATACTTAAAACACAAGTGTTTTGATACCCACATGACACTGACAGCTCGTTGTGAAATAATTAACAGAATTTACCACTTTATTTAGTCAGGTACATAACATTAAGATTTAAACAATCAATTCACAATGGGTTGCCCTTAAACTCAGTGGGATATTTACTAACACTTGAGAAGAAAAAGGCTTGAGGCAAGATTCTGTCAGCCAACAAAACAGCAATTTATATGTCAACTGACAATTATTTAACGTCCTCTTTTTTAATTAATAGCTCATGTCAGTATCAAATGCCATCTTGGTGTAAGCTTGGTAAATTATAATGCCTAAAAATTTCATGCAAGTTTAATGTATTCATAAAAATGTCTGGGCACATTTAATGCTGGCAATATTTTGAGTTAACTACAGTGTATGTCAGCCAGATTTATCTTGACAGGAGCAAGGAAAGAGACATACAGAGACAGGGAGAAGGGTGGAGAGACAGAGAACATTTACTAGAACTGAAAAGGTACATATTTTAAACCTGCTGCAAATGAATCTGTTGTCAAATCCTGGGCAACAGCAGACACAAAACTCCCCATGCCACTCACTGGGTTCTACAGGACTCCATGTAAATGATTCAGTAGAAAATCAGGTTTTGAATGCAATACACAAGTTTTTCTGATGTTTTATGGAAGAGAGAAGGAGCTTGGGAGGTGCTTGCCAAGTGTATTGGTGATTTTCTTTTCCTACCCAAAGCTCCTCTAAATATTCTTTAATATTTTTCCTTCCTGACTTCCAAGGGACCAACTTCTCTGTCCTCTGCTAGACTGTGCTTGAGAAACATAGGATATTTTTAAGAATTGTAGCATTCTTTACATGAATGGAGGAGGTCTTGGAATGTAACAGGACCTTGAAAGCCTCTAATATGTTCTAAAAATCTCTAAAAATTTTTGAAAACAGTGCCACACATTGCATAGGAGGTGAAATCATCTACTTTGAAAATATAAATATCACAGATGGATGGCATGGAAAAGACTATGTTTGGGAAATAGTCTGCAGTTTTCAATGTTGAGCTGCAGTTTTTTTCCAACTATCAGAACTGTGGAAGCCTAAACATCTGAACCAAGAGTCTTTTTCCCAGCAATTTGTCATGTTCAGGTCTGTAGCCTGACAGGCAGGGACAGTGAATAGGTTCTGATGCAAAAATATCGCATCCTTCAAATAGGTTTAAAGTAAGATAGAAAGACAAATATCTTGTTTTGGAGATGAGTTCTTTCTGTTCCAAGTAGTCCAACTTGATCTATAGTACTGTGAATTGCAGAATGCATCATTTAAAAAGCAGGAATAAAAAAAATAGACATGAGTCCCATTACCTGCAAATGAGAGACACTGTCTGGTCAGTGGAGTCTGAGCTTACAAATAAACTTAACTGGAGATCCTGTTTTGATGCTAGGATGGGTACTTGAGAAAGCCACATGTGGCAGTCCTTTGGAAAATGGTCCCAAAATGTATAAACTAAAATCCATAAGCAAATGCAAATTGAAAATAAGAGAGACTTTGGCCTTGTCTGAGAGTGTCACTGGAAGAGTGGTGCACAAGGGAAAAGGGTCAATAAGGAGAGCACAGGTTTCCCAGGATGCTGGCACTGAAATGCATTGCAGCCCCTCAATACTGTGCCAGTTATTCATAGGTAACACTGTAAGTTCAGCCCACAGCCTGCCAGCAAGTTGCCTGCATCTATCTTTACTCTTCTAAAACAAGACTATTTTTTTCCCTCTCCTTTTATACTATGCAATCAGTTTCATCTTCTTCTGTAGCAGACCAGTGATGTAGATACAGCAGAATCCTTGACACCTCTGTGTGGATGTATTCTCATAACATCCCTCAGTGATGCCCAAGCTGTTCTTTCACTTGCCACTCTTGGTTTCCCAAGCAGATCTTCACAAGGTCTTTCATTCTGACATAGGATATTCTACATACAATTCAATCATCATGTCAACAAAGTTTTCAGAAGTTGTTAATGGTTTACATATAAGGAAAAACATAGTGAGCAACAACACTTAACTTCTTCAATGATCCAAATAAGCCTTGCAAAAGTCACAAATTATTTCTGTGAGGTCTGTTTTTACTACAGAATCTCTTTTCACATTGCCACCATGGCCTAAAACCTGTAGTGAAGAACTGTTCTGAGAATGGGACTGGAAGATAAACTTGGAGGGCTCCATTCCTCTTAGGCAGAAATGCATTTGCACTTCACTGAGCAGATACCACCTGCACAAGATGGGTCTGGCCCTGTTGGTGCACCAGAACAGCCAAATTCCTCACTCAGCACTGTAGAGATTAGTGGGTGGTCGACAGGCTGAAGGCTGTACTCACTGCTTTAGGTTTGCTCAGCATGCATCCTGGGAACTGAGCTTAATGGAAAATATTTAAAGCTTCACTAATGCAATAATAATGCATGCTACTGCAAATAAATTTAAGTACGAGTAGAGATGACCTAAACAACTCCATGTGTGTGCAAATGTTATAAAATGGGCAGATAATCTCAGCAGAAATGGCTGTCTCAACTCCTTGTACATATATATTTGCATAAACAAAATGCCAATACGCATTCTGTGTTGAGACAATAGTCATCAGTGACTAGAGTAGTAAACTGGTTTTTCTTCTTACTTCTGTCATTACCCTCTCTAGCTGAACTTGCTCTTCTGAACAACCTTGGACAAGTCACTGGCTCAGGTTACCCTTTCCATAAAATAAAATTAATCTTTTTATCACACACTTCAAAATCAAGGACATTAAGCTTTGCACTATGCTGGGGACAGCAGGCTTTAGAAAGCAGGAGAAACATACTCTGTAGGCTCTCAGCTCCCTTAGCACCATTCCTGGATTGAGGGAATGCAGACACACATAGCCCCTATAGTCTTTATATATATATATATATATATATATATATATATATATATGCTACACACGTACACATGGCACAAACTGCTAGGGTGATATTAATTCATTAAACCCGTTTCCAGGATACAGCATACCTCACTGATGCCAGCTACCAGCCTGATGGGCAGAGCCACACTTCTGGCTATTTTTTGCTCCTCTCTGGCCACTCTCCACATTCCCTGGGAGGGCACCTGGCCCAGGGCACCTGTTCTCCTCTTGGATATGGGGACTGCCTTTGTCGTTGACCTTTTCACAGCTGCCAAACAGGGAAGAATCCTTACTCCTTCCTACCCTTCTGCACAAATGTTTGAGGCTAGTCTTGCATAGCTCTAGATAATTTGATTGTAAGAGTTGGTGCCAAACCTGCTGAGTCAGGAGAATGCTTTCCTGGTAATATTCAGACACCTGTCAGAGGCAATTCCTTCCACAGCCATCGTGGTCGCTGCTGGCAAACTTACTGGTGCAAATGATTCCAGCACTAAATGAGTAATTCTACCCTTCCCTAGAGCTGCTGCAAGTCTGGATATAAAAAAAGAGAAGTGTTTCTGGAAGAGTACCCTCTTCACCCCTGTCAACAGGCACCCAGGGTAACCCAAATATTAGATGCCACAGAGCAAAGAGCCTCCTGCTCCCTGGCAGCACCGCTCTGCCAAACAAACTCAGTAGCTTTGTGTTGCCTAGGGCTTGTCAGAGGAGTGACAACATGGGATTAGCTAGGAATGAAAGCTGCTATGATAGCTAAAGGACAGCTTAAACCCATCACAAACCAAGGCCTCTTGATGCAGGAAACTCGAGTGCCACAGGTGTTAGTCAGACAAGAACAGCATCGAGTTAAACCCCCTGCATATTATAAATCACAGGTTTTTGTGTATCACATTTAATTTCTGCACACAAGTTCATAATAAACTTAGGAAAAAGGAATCACTGACTTAAAGATCCTAGGAGCTTTTGTCAGTGACATCTCAGAAAATAAGAATATTTACAGATCCTTTCTTAGGATCATGTGTACAGTCTATCGCATCATTTCATTTCAGTTCCCTTATCTCTTACTGTCCAAGAGTTCTGCCTTGAACACCCTGTACTAAGTATCAGCACAGCTGTTTTTCTCCTGATTGTTGCTTATAATCATCCACTCTCCATATTCCACGTGTACTTTACAGCCTGGTGTCAGAGAACAAATAGCAAACAGAAAAAAATCAATGAGTACCACAAAGTGATGCTGACCTCTGCCTCTAGGTTGCAATGCTTAGGGTGTACCTCTCAGCAGTTCACAGTTTATGGGCTTAAAGGCTTTCCATACAGATTTAAATGGTGTTTTAAGACACTTTGAAGAGGCTCACAGAATCAATGGAAAATTTGTATGGTCTTCTAAAGGAAAAACACAGAAAACTACTGCCTGAAAAGTAATTAGGCTTTTGTGTGTGTTTCTGTGTGTGCATTAAAACAAGCCCTGGCCCCCTCCCAAGTCTCATTTACCACATAGACATGGAAATGCTTGTGCTGGCACAGGAGAAGTAGAAGCTGGGGAAAAGAAGAATAACTAACCTTGTAGGCAGAAATGGACTTTTTAAAGTGTTTGTGAAGGAGCTTCCACAACTCCCTGGAGGAGAGCAAAGCATGGGAGAAAAGGATGTCCCATCTCTAGAGACAGGTCTGCTTCACTTTCCCCCCTTCCCAGCACAGTTGTATGTTCCGCTCAGGCAGTCATCCTTTGCCACTGCCTCAGGGACCTGGCCCTGCCAAAAACCAATGTGGTAGAACATAAAAATAATTTTTGGAGTTATCAGATTGTTCAAGGATGTCTGGCAGAAGGGAAGTGGTAAAATACCACAACTGAGGTGCCAGGGAAGGCTGGACTACCCTGTCTTGCAGGAACTGGCATTGACAACAGGAAGATTGCCTGAGAGCATCAGCAAGACAGCCACTGTCTTGGGGTAACTAATTGATTGCATTGGACTACATGGGGAAGAGCATTGGCCTCCCAACCACTCTCTTATTTTCTCTTTTTATATGCAGAGAATTGAGTTACTAGGATTAGCTCACTTAAGTAATCACTTGGGAACTGCTGTTCATAGCAGTTTCCTGCCAGCTTCTCCTGTGACACAGGTAGGAGAGCATCCCTGAACCTAATCCATCACTGATTCACCTCAGTTAGCTCATATCACTTTGCACTGGCCTGCTCTGTACTAAACTGTTGCTAGAAGTGGGAAAAATACTGTTTTCTTTAACGAGCTACAGATCCAGACAGAAATTTGTGTAGCACTTCACAGGCTAAAGTCTGTTATTTTGTGTTGAAATTTTTGACAAGTTCATAAACACAGCCTATATCAGGTCCCTGTTTTTGAGATGCCTCTCCTTTCTGGGAAAGAGCTGCCACAAATGGAAAAAGCTGAAAAATATTATTGCATAACTGTTACCTCTTGTTTAACGTCAGAGCTGTGTCACTAAAAGAAAGTCCTTGTGTCAGCAAAGTGCCAGACCAGTGCAGGCAGAGGAGGGCTGAGACAAGCCCCTGGTGCCTCAGAGTGGTCAGAGTCTGCAGGCAGGAACAGGTGAGGCTTTGTCCTTGCATTCCAGCAGACACCTTCCCTGGCTGCCCTGGAAGCTCCCAAGGGCTGGGCAAAGCAGGCAGAATGGGAAATCATCTGTGACTGTACTCAGGACAGGGCAGGCACTGCTACCTTACAGAGCTGTGCTGACTCACCCAGCCCCAAACCAGAGAAAGAAATAAATCAGGAAAAGGATCAAAACAGAGGAAATGTCTCTGATTCCAGTCTATCTATGTGTCACCATATGGTATCCCAAAGACTAGTATGCCCAGGTCAGACTGGAAAGATGGCAATCAGAATCTTACAGACTCAGGGCAGTGAGTTTCACATGAAAATTTTAGCAGAGCATCTGAAAAGACACAAGTGACAAAATTTCTCTCAGAGAAGGGAAAAAGACTGAGGCAAATTATGTGAAGGATTGTTCCTACCCACCAAATCTCCTGTGACGTCTTTCTTTAGCAAAGACACCAGAAAATGCTTGAGTAGCATTGAAGGAATGGGACTATGATGAAGTTCATTTCCCTGTGGAGTCGTGAGATTTAATATAAGCAAGTCGAGGGCTGCAAGACATGATCGTGTTCCCAAGCACTGACACTAGATGGAGCAAAACTGAATAAAAGATTTAGAGCAGTGAAGAAAAGATAAAAAAGTTCCTGCATTTCTGCAACTCTAATGTGCTACTCATTTGAATTCTCAACTTTGATTATGGCCCTGAAATTCACAATTAATAGCTCTCTCTCTCCACTTTGCAGGTCAAACACGGGATCAAGCCAAAACAGGTATATTCTGGGGGAAGGGGGGTGCTGGTGGCACAGGGAGGTGGTGACAGATCCAAAGTTAGAGACACATCCACCAAGGGAAAGATCATACAGCAATACAGGCTGTGGGGTTACCCTGAGCTCCTGCTGACAGCCCGGGCACTCTGCATGGGCTGAGGCAGGCAATTTAACTGTGCTGTCCCACAGCTGCCCAGGGCTTTGCCTGGATTCCCAGTGTAGGGCACAGGCACTTTGCAGAGCTGGCTGCCCTATGCAGCTTCCCCACAGCAGCAGGCACTCGAATAATAAACCCCTGGGAAGCTGCATCCACAAAAGGGATCCAGGAGCTGCTGATCTGCTCCCCACACTGTGGCAAGGCAATACTGGGAAGCCCAAATGACAATAGTCCAGTGTCTGCAATGCAGGGAGCACTGGAATGCTACCTGAAAATCCATGGCTTGCCAGTGGAATCCTATCTGGCAGTGACAAGGAGAACTGGAAGTCACCACAACAGCCACAAGCATGCATTTGTTCTGTTGATTCACTTAGAAAACAAGATGCCTCCAAACATACAAAGAAACATCGATTAAAAGAAAAGTTAAGTGAAAGGAACTTCATGAATGCAACTCCAGCATCTCCATTAATAATTTTCTAGAATTGCTGTGATGTTTATCTGAGTATCTCCCCACTCAGCTTTTACAATGATGTTTTACCTGGGATAATCCAGGTCAAACCAAAGCCAGAGAGTTATTGTTAAGCTGTGATTTTTCTTTCTTTTCACAGATGACAGCAATGCAGTAAGAAACCGAAGTGCAAGAGATCAATAACTCTTTTGCAATCAACTGTTACCTGGTCTGAGGATCAATAAATGTCTCTTGTACACTGGCAGGAATCTTACCAATATCAATGCTTTTCTTTGTTCTTTAGTTGAAAGGCTGATTGATTGTTTGCAGGAAGAGCTTATAGTGCAGCTAACTTCAATCACCTCCACCCAAAAGGCCTGCAAGCCCCCTCGGCATCTATGTGAAGGAAATGTATGAGGAGAATAAAATAGATGAGCTCTGTTCACAAATAGATCCTCTTTATTCTGTGATAAGTATATGACTTTTCTAAAGTTAGTTAAATACCAGGTAATCAGAAAGGTGGCAATATAATTCAGCAGCAGAATTCATGGTCACACCAATATTTCAAGATAACTAAATAATGTTTTCAGCAACTTGGAAAATCATTCGAGGTCAAAACAAAACAAGGCTTCTTATTTATTTCAAGAAATACATGTTTTGTGTTACTGATAAAACATTTCATTAACTTAAAGTTTTATCTTTTTACATCTAGAACTGATATCTTCTGTAGGTGGTAGTGATAATTCCAACCATTTAAAATTAATGACAGCCATTTAAAATTAAAAATTCCTTTTTGAAATAATGTTTTTCATGTTTTGTTGACTCTTCATATCAACACTGTACAAACGAACTAATCTGTTATTTCCAGAATTTTCCTATCCCTATTTTTTTAAATATAAAACAATGCACTAAGTTCAATCAGAATTCATGAATAATTTCAGTTTCCCAGCACCTTCATTCTTGTTCTAGCCTTATATGTTCTGGTGGACTTGGTTACAGCAAAATTTCTTTGCCTGGCTCCAATTACAAGCTTCTTACAGTGGGAGTGATGAGAAGAAAAAATAGAGTTTTGTTTCAGAACATTTAGAGTAGTTTAAATAATTTAAAATAATTTAAGCTCAACTTTTACCAAAGCTTTGAGTTGATGGCTTTGGTCTCAGTTCAGAAAATAATGATATAGATACTATTCTGTTTAATCCTCTTCATTCAAGAATGCTGTATATAATATATTGTCATCATAAGGTATAAGAAAACATGAAGATTTTTTATTTCAAGCCAGGCTTTTCATTCATCTTGTGAAGAGAGGGCAGCCAATGTCAGCTGTGGGAGCTTTGAGAACTTTTGGCCAGCATCCTTTGCTATTCCTAAAGCTTCTCTCAGGAAACCCAACAGAACTTCAAGGCTTGTGGGCCTCAGGTAGATGGCATGCCCAACTTAATTAAGTAATATCCCAATATTTCACAGGCAGAGCTTTATGTTGCAGCATTACAGGATGACACCAAACAGGATGTTACACTATTTTATTGTAATTTACCATTGTCCAGATCCAAAGACCACAAACTGTAAATAAGTAGGATATTCATAATCTTTTAGCTTAAGCCAAATGTCTATAGACATATGGGTTTTTTAAATCTCTCATCTTACATACATTCCTAAAGTTCACTTTTATACCTGTTTCTGCTCTCAGTGTGGCAGATCATAATAAAGTAAGTTCTTTCCAGCTCTCCACTAATATAAGACATTTAATCCAACTTCAAAAAAAAACCGAACAATTGTAAAACTGAAGTCCAACCTAGAAATTCTGAGTGTTATTAAGAAATATCACTCAGAAAAATCATGGACACCAGGGCTTCCTATCCACTAATCAACTTTCAGATCAGGCAGAGCTGATGTGCTGGGTCAGGGACTTTGAGGAAACACGCTGTTAGAGCATTAGAGCGGATATATCACAATTTTGTTTTTATAAAGAATAAGCTACTGTTATACTTGTAACTGTAACTAAAGGGATTTCAATATGGGCATTCTTTGACTTTCACAAAGTACATCATTTGTCAAATGTTCAAAGGAAACTGGATAGTAATTTTTCCATACATATTGAACAACAAAGTGTAAAATTTATTTTGACAGAAGAGTGGTATATTGGAATACTTTCCCTGGTTTCCTAGGTGTCTGTTACCCATGTCAGTAACACTGCAGTTCATTAGCAGCATTTGCTAACAGATTAACTAAAGCAGTAATGTGATACTTGTAAGTAATTGTGTGTACATGAGTAAGTGAATAAAGCATCTTGTAAGGTATCTGTTAATTGATTTGCTTCCTGTAGTATCATTTTAATTAAGACTTGGAACAGAAGAGAGAGCATGTGGTAAGGGAGGAAAGCTATCACCTTCCCTTATTTGTGTGAACAAATGCTTGAGTACGCATCATTCCAGTACACTATGGGAAATAAAGATGAAATTAAACAAGAAATGCTAAGTTACAAGCAGTAGAGGAGAAAGGCCTGGAGAATTAAGGTTGGTAATCTTGATCAGGCAAATGTGCTGGGGTGGTGAATACATTATGTTTTCTGTTTTGATGTGTGCCTTGGCTGTCTGGGAATGGGAGAAGGATGAGTAATACTGGGAGAAGATAGCTGGGCACAAGAGACCCTCAGAGCTACTGCTTCTGCTGCCACTGAGAGGTTTGGACACACTTACACGGGGCTGCAGTCTTTTGCCACCTCAGGGAGTTGCTCTTTTGCCCATTCCTACAACCAGCTTTACCAGCACCACTTGGAGCATCAGCAGCTCCTAAACTCAGGCCAAGCTGCACAGCAGTGCTTGGAAATAATCAGTGAAGGAAAAACTAGATGAAAGAGGAACTTCTGGGAGGCATTCAGTCAAAAGACTGAACAAAAGACATTGTTGCTCCACGAATTTTTGCTCAGTGATTCAGCCCAGGCAGTCCACATCCAGCACAACAGGCTGGAAGCTGTGCACTCTCCTGTTTGCTGTCCAGCACAGGTTGTGCTGTCCATGCCAAGCACCCCGCGCTCTCCCTGAGCTCATGGGCATTCCCCTGAATGGGGAACAGTGGGAAGCTCCTTGGGTTTGGACACATGCCCCAGCACGTCATGCTGGACCTCATCCCCTCATAGCAGATGCCCAGCAACAAAATGATGCTGTGAATAGAGTTATTCAGAAGAGCAGTCAGTTGTGGGCACAAGAAGTGAGCTAAGAGGTGCAGGCACAGCATGCATTTCTAAAGAGATAACGACACAGCATTGCCTTTAATTACAATGCAAGTGCCACAGCAATAGTGAGATCATTCCAGTCAATTCCTTCTGTCAGATGCATCAGTGCAGATCAAAACTAGCTGCAGGAGTCACACAGCTTGGTGTGGCCCTTGTTCACATGATAATAAATCAGGCAAAAACCCACTCATTACAGCTGCATGGGTAATAAAAATGTGCCTGTGGGTGGAGTCCTGGAAATCAGACCCCAGTGGTATAAATCCACTCTGACAGTATGAGAAAGAGGAGAGTCTGATTCAACTCCTCCCAAACAGAAAGGATGGCAAATGTCAATAGTCAAAACATTTGCAATATGATTTTTTCTTGGCTTCACTCGTGCTTGTAAATGAAAACTCAGATCATTTTTGTCAAGAATATTTTTTCTGTTTCCCACAACTGCACTTAATCATATAAAAAAGATTATTAAAATTCTTTAACTCACCAAGCAAATATGGTAAAACACAAACAAAGAAAGTGCCTAACTAGCAGACCTGATACAGAAAAGATATTTGCACCATACAAATAGGATCTATAGAGAATTCAGACTTCTGAAAACTGCCCTCATTACACATGGAATATTACAATAGCCAGCCTAGGTCTGACAGAAGTCCATCTTCTGTGATAGCCTCTTCACCACAGCAAACATCTAGATGAAGCCTAAGGGCATTGCAAGCATGTTCCAGTGCTCTCCTAAAAGACCCTACTTCCCTACAGTAAACTTCTGCTCAGTGTCACTAAGCCAAAAGTATTGAATTTATTGTTTTCTGGTGTATTTTTCTTCCATTGTCAGAAGTGGTTAATTCCATTGATACTACATAGTTACACATAAAAAAATCACAAAGGTCTTTGCCCTCCCTATTACTACATCAGAGAATTTGTATGAATTTTCATGCTAACACATCATGAAGGCAATTCACATAGTCCTAAGAAGGCATGTTCACTCTGAACTGAGAGGGGAAATGAGACATGGAGCAGCCTAAGTGTTGCAGCAAAGGCCAGTGCAGGATCAGCAGAGCAAAGAATAAAAAGTTTTCCAAGCTCAACATGGGTGAGCTACATAGTAGACCATCATTCTTCTCTACTACTGCCTCCAACAAAAATGCTGCTTTTGGAATGGTTAGGTGTTAAGTATTTCACCTTATTGAATATATATGGTTTCAATTCTCTTATTTTTGGCTTTAATCCCTGGACAAACCTTGTGCTTTCACTGATCTCTGCACCAAAGGTAGCTCCAGCAAAGTTACACTGGGCTGGAATACTGTGTGAGCTAATAACAATCCCAAATGCATCATGAGCAAAGTGGCACAGTGCATACATTCTGTCTTGTGCATTCAGACAAAAAGTATGTCTCATGTTCCCTGCTCCATGCCAGAATCCACAGGCTGCTTGCACCCCCCACACCACTGCTGATGGGAATCTGTCCTGATGCAGAAAATCCACAAGACCTTTCCTTTACAGATCAGATGCTATCCAGAACTATCAGAAATCTTCTTCAGTTAATGGGCAATTAAAATAATTACCTTTAATCATATTCTTCAATTACTCCACAGTACTGAGGGAGGACTCGGAGGGCTGAGACCAGATGCAAACATATTCTGTTTTGATTAAAACTGACTGAAATGCTCCAATGAATATAAACCACTGACTATTCACCTGTTTTGGGAACAACCCCTGCATGTTTTAAGCTGTTTCATATTTAAACTCATTAGAGTGACACCAGGGAAGCAACAGAAAGCTGTGCTGAGTGCCCAAGGGCTCCTGAAGAAACCTCTTCAAAGGAGCTGCTACCTTGACATGCATACAAAACACAAAATAGCTACTCAGAAGAAAAGGCCACTGTGTGCTCCTTCCTGCCAAAGGGATGCAGTGCCCAAAGAAGGGCTGGAATGGCTCTCAGGTACCTCAGGGGTCCTGGTGTGAGGAGATGACTGGATGTGTGTGGTATGGGACTGTGGACAGTGGTGGGTTCACAGAGACTTGGCTGGGGATGCTAGGGAAATTGCTTCTTCTTATAAGCAAACTGATGATAAAAAGAATAAAATATGAGAGAACTAACTGATGTTGGTAAGGGTTAAAAAGTGATTGCAGAGGAAAAGGCAGAACATGTGAACTTATACTTGTGTCAAATCACTGTTTTAACTGTCAGAACAGCAGAAAAAGCAGAGTGGTACCAACAGTCATTTAATTTGGGAGTTTTGCACTATCTGCTACGCGAGATGCTAAGTCTTCAAATCATATGGCTGTGGCAACACACACTATAATTTTAAATATACCTTACTTTTGAGCACATTATAATGCAGATCTAATTAATAACATTTTCCAAATAATGTTAACAAGACAATAACTCAAATCTAGTTCCTATTACAGCATGATCTACACATACAAGACGGTGCAAATGGAAAGTTAATCCCAAACCCTGTGATGTAACATTAACAGAACCAATAAATTTTTGATTCAGATCCAACAGCTGCCAGGCTTTTCAAACAAGATTATGAAGCTGTGATTAGACCTTCTGTGTGAGTCATAAATGCCTTCCTACCATGACTCAAGGAAAATTAAAATTACATCTCGTGTTGTTGATTATTCAGTAGAAACCATTCATTGACCTAAAAGCACATGGTTTTTCAAGCGTCCTTCTTGGGGAGGTGATGTTATTGATCAGAATCAGGCTGAGGCTTTGAGCATGTTGGGGAAAGGAGTGCAGGGCAGCTGTGAGAGCAGCAAGGCTCATCTCCAGCAGCAAAGAGACCATACAAGGATCAGGGAGAATCCAGAAGTGGTACCTAGCCCCAAAACAAGTAAGAGCTGTAGTTCTCTGCTCCCAAGCCTTCCTACTATTATCTATTATCTTCTCCTGCATAATTTGTCATAATCTCTGACTCGTCAGGCCAATTAATCATGCTTCAGAAAAAATGAGATTTCTCACAAGGAGATTATCTGTCTCTGACAAACAAGGGATAATTCAATTAGCTTCCTTTTCTAAACATTTAGTAACTGGTTTTGGTAAATTAGTCCTTTTTGTAATTTAGCTATAATTTAGGAAGATTTAATATGTCATTAGGCACACTGAATTTTGTGTTAATATAACATTATGGCTGAGATTTTAATTGCCCCAGAGTCAGGAACTGTATACATAAATGGCTTGATTCCCACATGGAAGCAGCTGATAGGAAATGCATAGAGCTCCACAGAAATTCTCCTTCAAATCCCTTCTTTTAGTTAAGCACATGCTTAAGGACTCTGGAGAATAGGAGGCTTTCTCTGACTTGGATAAGAACTCCAAGAATGAAGTGTAAAAGATAAATATTCACATAGTTATTTGCAGAATTTCTACACACAACAGAAATGTATGGATTTAACTTGGATTTAACCCTCTTCACAGTTCTCGAAGTTCCTGTTTCCCATCCTGCAATTTGCTGGGAAAATCCCAGTATCTAACTGTAGTACCCAACTGTGGCCTGTCTGATGAGAATTTCTTCTGTTTCATTCTGGAAACAGGCCTTTTAGTCCTTTTGGACATTGCCAATTGATACTAATGTAATGGCATTAAAGAAGTCGATGCAACTACACGCTGAGAGTAAAAATCAGCGTCTTTCATGTTGGAGAAAAAAATCAAGAGAAAATCAAAGCAATTGAGCTGTATGAATGTTAAAAGACATAATGGAGAAGCAGATTTTAAAGCAATGTTAATTGCTCTACCACAGCAGGGTCAGCCAGACTTTGCCTGAGCTGGAAATGAAGGGTTAAAGCAGGCTGATCCCCACACACTGCTGGCTGCACATATAGATCCAGAGCTTCCTGGCTGCTCACTGGAACAGCTGAGCTCAGGGTATTTCCCAGTATAGACTAGTAACCTGCCCATGGCATGTCCTTACAGAGCTCATGTTTGACTGTTTGGATCCACCAAAAAGCCTTATGATTTGGAGAATCTCTTCTTTCAGAGAATTTTGGAGCTCAGGCCAAGGCAGTCTCCTCCCACCATGCAAACAGATTTGCCAATTTCTATCAGAACTTGATAAAAGATCAGAAGCCTCCAAAGCATTTACATTCCAGCATGCTTCATGAAGGCAAGCAGCTAGAAAAAGAGGATGCAAAACCCTGTTTCAAGGTTTTTCCCAGACTGGGACCCTCTCTAGATCTCTCTTTGCAGGTTACCTGATGCCTACTAAGATCCATGGCCTTTTTTAGCAAACATCAACCAAGCACATAACCAAACCTGTTGGGAAGCTGACTTCATTAGTTCTGTTTCTTTCCCTCACAGGACAAATCTGCTTACACTGAAAACACACATCTCCCAGCAGAAGTAGTCAGAAAATGGCCACAAGTGACACCAAGGCAGTCCAGCCCATCAGACTGGCACATGACAACTCTGTGGTAAACCACATTGATAAAAACACTAAGGTGGTTATCACAGACCTTTTTATCACAACCTTTCTGATTCTCAACTGAAATAATTGGTACCTGTTTACAGCCAAGTTGTCCAAGAAAAGCCTTAAAGCAGCACAATCTGATTCTCTACCTGCCTTGAAAACACTCACCACTGTCATAAAAGGGAGCTTATAGCTCGGTCAAAATGCCTTATGTTGTAACCACTCTGCCACCACACCTTCATTTAGAGAAAAATAAGAATTTTCCTCAATTTTATTTTAGATTTAAGATACTGCAGGACTCACCAGATGTCGTGCTGTTCACTAGTTTAAAGCCCTAAATTCATATTTGAAATAAATAGTATAAAACTGAAGCTTTTTCATGAGTTATTTCATGTGGTAATAGGAGGCATGATTCTGCACTCAGTTGTACACCAGCAAAGACTGGGAGTAACTTGATGGATTTACTGCAGGAAAGAGCAGTACAGACAGGAGGAGACTTCAGCCCATGTATTTTTTAATTTAAAATATTCCTATATTTAACTACAGTTCCAAACTCAATTCTTCTTGCTGTTAAGGGATTTCTTAGGCAAGAATTGAAGCCCAGCTGACCTCAGTGGGAATTTTGCCCAAGTAAACTTCCCATTGGAGTATGCAATACTCTTTGTATGCTCACAATCATAAGCTTTAGCAGAGACCAGACCCACATCTGAGAACTGTTTCATTAGCTCTCAAAGGTGACATTACTAACAGAGGTGAAGCTTTAAAAACTATTGGGACAGATTCCCTCTGTGCCTTTTTGGCCTGCACGGTGTCCATTAACACTCTGCAAGCAGCTGAGATGAATTCACAGCCCTGGGCTGCAGGGTGCCTTAAACACTTAATTTTCCTCCTCCACACTGCCACTGCAGGGCATAAAAGTGAGGGGTGGAAAGGTAAAAGTCCTGGGGAAAACGTGCTCACAGCATGTGTGCAGCTGTGCCTTTAAAAGCTGCTGGTATGAGACGTGTAGAAGGAAATGCTCAGTTCAGTGGTGCTCCATGCAGAACAATGCTGACACATTCAGAGATCACATTTACAGCCTGTCAGGCTCACAGGCTTGGCCTTAGCTCAGGACAAAGTACAGTATCAGGGAGAATCAAACTATTCTGCAGGAATGAATAATGGAAAGGGGGAAACTCTCTACTAGTGAAAAAAAACCCTCAGAGAAGACCTGCACAGTTTCTACAGCCACAATGAATGCTCTCAGAAGGATACTGGGCAGAAAGTCAATTTATTTCTGATAAAAGTTGGTTCTCAGTCACTTGAAGTTTTTATTAGTTTTCAATTAAGACAGCCAAGAGGCTCACAATGAAAATGGATTGCAGAACCTTAAGGAGGGACTGCATTCTGTGCAAAAATGGAGCAAGATTTTTTTAATGCAAGGGGAATGGAAAGTATTAAGGGAGCTTGTAACAGATCTAAGACTTGATAGATGAACATTTTTTCTGCTGGAGTGGGAAGGGAGGGGGTTGAGGGAGCATGGTAATTGACTAACCCTGATAAGAGCAGAGTTCACCACTGATGTGAAGACATACATACACAGAGAAGCCAGAGAGAGGATCATGAAAGACCCAGAAATAAACTCTGGCAAAGCATCTGGAATTTGACAAGCAAAGGAAGTCACCCAGACTTAACTGAAGCTTCCAGAGTGCAGGCTGCTATGATACTGTGGCCATGATAGCAGACAAATACACCATAAGTAAAGAAATAAAGACAGGACCTGCTCATGGCATTCAGAGTCCAAAACAACAGTGACTAGGCACACAAGCCAAAACCATGCCCAGAGCTTAAAACTAGATTAGAGCCATAATTCTGGATGAGATGGCAAGGAAGGCCTGGCAAGTCCAATGATGACAACATCAACACTGCTGCTTCTGGGGATATCTGGACAGCATGGCTATAAAACGTGATTTGGCTGCAGCTGTGGGCTGCTCAATAATATTCTGTGTTCTAAGATTTAGTGAAGAAGGAAAATCTTATGGCAGGTTTCAACATTCTAAGTCTGGTCAAGACACTCATCGGAGAAGGAGTGACCAAAACAACTAAAAAAAGCCTTAGTGACACTTTTGGAAAATCAGGATGCTCTCAAAGAGAGCTGAGCAGTGCTGAAAAGAATATTGCTTTAACACACAGGCTCCCAGGAAAGTTACTTTTGTAAAGAGAGGGCAAGCTTAGGCACATTTGTCTGGAAGGCAGAGAAGAAATAACAGTCCAGTTTTTGAACATTTGTTCTGGTTGCTGAAAGGGGCAAAACAGACAGTTCATGGAAAGCCAGAATATCCCTAAAGACAAATACTGATATGAGCAAAATCAAAGTAAAACTCAGGGCATTATAATTTTTAAATTTAAACTTCAAATCTGCTTTTGCATATCTTATTAATCCAGAGACTGTGCAGCATTTAAAAATGGAAATATCATTGCTAGAAAGAACTACAGATGCTAATAATTAGTGACACATTACTCACATTTCAGTGTAAAACAGATGTGAGTATTACTCTACAATGACTAATATAACATAGGCCTGTGACATATATATATATATATATATGTAAGCATAATATTTTCTGTGAGTCAGTGCTTTAAATATGGTTTTGATTTTGTTTACTTCCCTAAGTTCAGTGTCAGAGAAGGAAAGTATATTTGTTCCAGGCTAACAGATCAAAAGAAGCAGAGAAAGTCTCTGGGTATTATCAGAAACCCGTGTTTTGACAGTAGGCATTTTCAACTGGTGAGTGGAATGTTATGATCTCCAGCTTCACTCAAATTACTTCTTTTTAATGATAATACTTCCTTACTCTGAGGCTATACCACAAACAATTATGGAACATTTTGGAGCCTGCACTGTGTGCTATTACTTTCAAAAGATAGTATCCTGCTTCCTTTTTTTCCCTGTAATTTTTTTTTTTTTTTTTTTTTTTTTTTTTTTTTTTTTCAGAGCAGTGTTCGAAACACTCATTTTGGAAAATTACTTGCCTTTGCTGTGGGTCATATTATGGTCATTTAGCACTGTGATCATTCACTCTCTGACTAGCTTTTCAGAGTGTTGACTGCCTTTGCACTGAGGAGTCTGAATAACAAAAACAAATAAAGAAATCAGACTTCAAGAGCAGAATCACCAGCAGACATTTAACACAATACTACAAGGTACAACATACCTTATGTGCCAGTCGAGCAGAATTTAGATGCTCTCACTCACCCATCTGATTTAACTTTAGAGGTTTCCTAGATTCAAACACAGACTTCCATTAAAGACCAGCATGATGTCTGTTGTGAGTCCCAGAGAAGGAGGTGAGTTCTCCTTTTTCCCATCTGTGTCTCTCCACAGCCATTCAGACACACACAAACCTGGCAGCTGGTGAAGTCAGTCTCAGGTGTGGGACACCCTTCAGCTGTAACTCCCCAGCTGGAAGACTTTGCTCAATGTTTGCTGTGGACAACATACATTTTGATAAAATTGCAGCTCCAAGAAACTGCTCTGTTTTTGTAGATATTATCTCATAAACCCATGAAAAGCAAGTCAGCACTGCTTATTGGCTTTCCTCATCAACAATCCCCATCAGAAACTTCCATTGCCATTAATAATAAGTTTTGACAGACTTTAACCATCAGAATCAAAATAATCTATGCATAGGCTCTCCACAAAGAGAAGTTATGTTTTTTCAAACTGTGAAAATATTAAAACAAACAAACCAGCCAGCCCAGCACCAGAGCTTTGCCAATATCTGACTTAACATCAACAGAGTACACTTTGAATACCTTAGTGGGCGACAAAAATTATTTTTTCATTTTTCCAGGGTACAATCCAGAGTTCAAAGCTGCCTACCCCAAGCCATAGCGAATCATTCACACAGGTTTTCTGTCACTTAGAAAGTGCAGAGGAAAAGCCCTCTTAGTGTTGTACAGAGGAATTTGATGGAAGCTCACTTGTAATTCTGCCCACGTCCCAGCTGCCCTGCACAGACTATTGTTCCACATAGCCATGGAGCCAGCAAATCAGACCAGACACAGTCAAAAGGGATCTGGCTGCTACTTCACCACATCAAAATCACTAGTTTTTAATGGGTCAGGACCTCTTCTCTTCCATCAAACAATGGAAATAATTTGGCTCCTTTTGGAGCCTGCTGTTGAAACAGGTATTTTCTTCCTCTTTTAGGAGACAAATTTTGTCTATTTCCTTCTCATGTAAGGAGAGGAACATAGGAAAAAAATCAGATTCTTTTTTTAACAGGTAGTGCAAAACAACTTTGCAGACAGAAGAAATACAAGCTTATATGATGATATGACATCCCTACATCTTTTCCACGTGGCCCCAACAATGCTAAGAAAAATATATATTTTTGGTTAAGGGATGCATTCAAGCTTATGGTATGTGCAGTATGTGAGATGTGGCTTCTTTCTCTGCAAAGAATCATTCAACAAATGGCACCTGAACTTCTGTACTTTGAAAAAGAACAGATAACATTTTCTTTTGTTCCTTATTTTTATCTTCAAATGAAAGAAAAGGAAGAACACAATATTCAGTACCTGAGAGCTACATGAAAGAGATATCTTTAATGTGCTACAGCATCTCCCTCTTTTTCACTTAGATGCAGCATTGAGAAACATATGTCCTCATCTACAACATGAAAGACAATCTACTCTAAAATAGCCAGTATTTGAAGGACAGAAAACAAATATTTTGTTTATTCAAAGCTGAGTCAAAAATTCTTCAGAGAGATCATCTTAGAAACACAAGTGGATATTTGGATAAATACTTTTTCATTATTTCCTTGCTCAGCAGGAAACATAACCACTTATCTCATCCATAACTCCTCCTAAGGCTCATAGGTCGAAGTTCGACACTACTCAAACCCATATAGCACACAAAATTCGACTGAGTTTCTGATTAAACTGTCTCTTACAAAGGTATTTACTGGAAGAATTCCTAAGAAACAGCAGGCTTTTACTTCTGTTTTTAAGTTTAAAGGATCTGGTTTAAAATTAGCAGCTGCCAAAGCGTAGCGACACCATTCCTGACAACAGAGCAAAAGTGCAGCACATCTTCCAGGGACATTCCTGAGGTTAGGGAAGGATTCCCTGCTTTTCTGACAACAAACTCTGCACTGTGAGGATGTGCGTGGGTATTTTGTTTTCAGCCTGGAGTGCTTTAAAAAACTCAAAACTCAGAGTCACAGCATTTACTGTCCAAATAAGAAATTTGATCAAGGATTTATTATCCTTAAGCAAAGAAGAAACAGAAGAAACTCTTGGTGGAAAATGGTAGAAAATGGAAATCAGAGGGCAAGAGTCTATCTATCTCCAAGAAGGACAAAGCAGGTCAGAGACAAAATGTTGTTATTCCTTGGGATATGAAGACTTTAAATGTTTTTGTTCTGTGGTGTGTTCAAAGATTTAGTATTTCTTCTAAAGGAGAAAACATACAGAAAGCATAAAGCAGTCTAAAAAAAACCCCAAAAAAACAAAAACAAAAACAACCCAAAAAACAAACAAAAAAACCAAACAAAACCACCAAGGCTAGAAGAGCTCTTTAGATCTCATTTAGGCCAACTTTCTTCCCTTTAATTCACCTTCACCCAAACCTTGCATTCCACAGCCATTCAATTCTTTGCTTGGACACTACTTAAATCTTTCTCAAGCCAGGTGACTGGGTAAGGGCAGATCAGAAATATCAGGAAGGGGGAAGGGGTGCATTTCATGTAATATTTCTTGTTTTTGAAGAGAAGCAGGTAGGTAAAAAGAATTTATGTGGAAGCATTTATTCTTAAGATACATCAAGGCTAACTGTGCTACTTTGGAATATTTGTTGAAGAGATGTTTGAAAACTTAGGACAATAAATCCAAGCATAACCCAACAAACCTGAGACAAGTACACTACCCCTTCTGACTTTAGCTCACTGCTTTTGTAGTGTGACTTTCCAAGAGCCATGTAGCAGCTGTTTGACCATCCCTGTGTGGCTACAGTGATTGTTTAATGATCAGCTTCACCTTAAAATGTTCTCCCTCCCACCAAGCTTTATTCCATCAGAAATCACATCTGGCACCATGGATGCCACACTGCCACCCTGTCAGAGAAGGGATGCACTGGGAAACTTCTGTCTCCTCACCCAGAACTAAGTGACAAAGGAGCACATTGAGTGGTTGGGTGAGATCAGTGAGGCTCTGAGACACATCTTGCTGAGACAGCACATGCTGCAAACCATACAGAGCTGGAAAAGTCTCCTGGGAACACAGTACTGTGTGTTTGCCCTGCCCTTAAGTATTTGTTTATTCCAGCCACAGTCAGAAAAAGGGCACTGAGCCAGAAGGATCATTGCTTTGTCTCAGTAGAGTCATCCTTGTATCAGTCAGTCTCTCAGAAAAAAGGTCCAGAGAAAAATTATGGACACAAAATCCATATAAAATACGGTGCTAACACAGGTTGTATGGAAAGCACAGACTGAATTTCATGAAACATGAGACTTCACAGATAAACCATATCCTGCAGCCTTTCAGAGAGACTTGTCCTTCCCCAAACCTGTCTGCAATACTTATCTGGGGAGGAAGGCAAGCAGAACAGGTGATAGCACAGTGCATTGCCAGGACAGCTCTCACTGGCTCTGTGGTTCTGGCCTGTGCCCTCTCTGAGCTGAGCAGAGTGGGATCAGCAAGCTCACAGGGGGTAGCTTGAAGTCCTGTCAGTAATGTTTTAACTGGAACAGGTCCTAACGAGAATGCATAGACAGAACATACCAATGCACTGAAAAGCCTTTGAAATCCACCTTAGCATGACATTTGCCCATCTACTGTCAGAAAAAAGGCCAGCTAGAAGTGACATTTCAATATTTTTGGAGAACAGAACTAGAGCAGCAATGGACTTTTTAGTGGTTCCCAAATGACACTGCCACCTACCTCTATGAAGCTGACACTGCTATATACAACTACACAAAGCTGGAACTGTGTCTTTGTACACAACAATCACAGTAAGACTGTTCAACTCTTGCACACACCTAACTATGCAGGAAGTACACCTGACAATCTCTCTAAACACTCTTGCAAAACACCCACAGGTCTCATTTATTTTCTCAGGATTAGCAGTGCCCTGAAAATTGGAATGATCAAACTTGAAGCAAAAGCTAAGAAAAACACACTAAATCCCCTGTGCTTTTGTGCAGTCCCAAACATAATCATAAAAGTAATAACAAAAGCAAGTTTCCTGTACCAAAACAAAATGTGCTTTTATTTGAAGAAAGAAAAAATGAAAAATACATTACGGCCTCAATAGTAAGGATTTCACTTCTCCATGAAAGTATGGCTGCACAAAACCTCAGACCCTACCCAGATACATCAGTATCATTCCTTCACAACCCTGAAAGAAAAAAAGGAAAAGGGAATGGAAGAAGGGGGAAAGGAAATCTTCAGTTAACATCATCACTCTATCTATCTAGACATTTTCCAATCAGTCAGAAATAAATGACCACAAGAAAAATATGATCAAACACTGCATGATGTTCAGAGACCTAAAATGTATGATGTTTGCAATTTGGAAACTCTTACATAGTGTTTTTTCTGTTGACAAGGAGTTGGGTTCACAAACCAGTATTTTCCTCATGCTGGTCCACCAAATAGCCACAGAAAAATACCAGGGGCAGAACTACATTGCTCAGTTCTGGATTGCTACAGTTCAAAGGTAACTTGGCCCATTAAAGGTATAGGAAAGTTTGGATGCAGATCCAGACACCCTCCATGCTTGGAAACATTGAATCAGTTTGGATTTTATCCATCACTAATCACTGAACATTCATTTTTAATTAGGATTCCTTGGGCCATGGGTGCTACCATGGATTCTGAAAAAGATGTGCCCATGTCTCTGATGGGAGGTTCCAGGCAGGCAGAGAGCATCTTTGCACACTTCTGCATGAGGTGTGAAACGGTGATAAGCTTTAATTGCCCTGAAAGATGATGTCCAGGTGAAAGATGAAAAGTTCAGAGAGACAATTTATTGCTGCAGGTGGGGAGCAAACTCCCATATATCACTCAGAACAAGCGTAGCTCTCCTTAACAGCATATCAGGTATGAAAGCAGGAGCCCACCCCAGCCCATCAACACAAGGTGAGAGCTGCAGCCTTGAGAAAACCGTTTTTGCAAGCTAGAGCCCAGCCAAAGCACCCAGTGTGATTGCAGTGGATGCCACTGTCCCTCTGCCACACTGCAACAGTACTGTAAGGACAAGCCACAATCCTGCTCACAGGAATCCGGCAGCAGATTCTGGAGACAGATTTGGGAATAAAAGTAACACCTTCCAAAGAAAGAAGGCAGGTTAAGAGCAGCCAGAGAGGGAGAACAGGACAGCAAAAGCCAAGAGATTTTTGTGGTTACCTCTCCTGACAGACGTGACTTTGCAGAGAGGCAAAGGGGATTTGCACAGCAGGTCTCACCCCGAGCGACTAAAGCTGATGATTTCAATAACAGTGCCCCAGGGAGAGAGGGGCTCCAGGCTCTGCAAACAGTCAGTCTGCGCTCTGTCAGCTGCACTGGAGTGCTGAGTAGGCACTTTTCTCCTCAGAGCAGACCCGTTCAGCAGGAAACGAGGCCACATACGTGCTGCCAGAGCTGAGAAAGCTGTATCCTGCGGGTCAGAGGCTCTGCTCGCGTGTGTCAGCACACTGCCAGAGCAGCACAGGGACCTGCACTGTCTCACAGAGAGAGCTGTGCCCCCAGCCTGGGGGAGAAACAGGGAATTGACTGCATCTTCCCTCGGCCTTTGGGATTTTTGGTGCTTGGGGAAACTGTGATGGTATCAGGTAAGAGACATAAAAAATCTTGAAAAAACATTTTACAAAAGCAGAAACATCTCAGCAGCAACAAGTGTTGGAAGGGATATAAGATTTTTACAGTGAAGAAAAGCAAATCATACACTTGTCAGCTTTCATGCTTGCCCCAGTTCCAATAGCAACCCTTCCAACAGAGCAACAAAGGAAGGTTGCATTTCACCCACCTGCAGCCCAGAGGTGGAAACTGATTTGTAAAAAGTCAGCCTAGATCACTTTTAGAAGTACCTTTGAAACTTTAGAATATATATCCTTTTAAGAATAAGAATCACTTCCCATGTTTTTATGTCGTTGAAGAAGTCTAAAGACAGAGCAGTAAAAGTGATTTTACACAACAGACAGAACCCACAACACAGAGGGAATTGTCAAAAGTACAGAGATCACAAGCTCAAACCAGAAAAAGTATGTTTTCAGTAAACTGTCAGACACGAGAAATTTCAGAAGTCCAGATGTGCCTTTGACTCTTCTGTCTTCTACCATAGGCAAATATAATGCCTTCTCCCCAGTTAAATGCTCTAGTTCTGTCCCAAAGCTTGTTAGGGCTCTTGATGCAATTAAAGCTGTTGGTGCAAACAGGAATGGGGATTGTTGGCAAACAACAAACACTGATACTGATTCTCACAGTGCATCTTTCAGCTCTAAAAGGACCAAGCACTCACGTGAGACCTTAGGTAGCCCTTACTGATGTCTTTACACCAGTATTTTGTACACAACTTTAAAAGATTAGTGGGCTAAAGGAATTTATGAGACACATGGAGTGAGGCATGAATGAGCCTAGCAGGTCTATATAAGAAGGTTTAAGATGTCCATCGAGCCTAATATTATCTCTCAAGCAATGGCAAGGAGTAGATGCTTTGGAAGGGTATCCAAAATCAGTCATCCTTGGTTTCCTCTCTATTGGCAGTCCAAGGACTTCCTGAAATGGAGTTTCCATTAGGACAATCAAACTACATAATTGCTGATGGTAGAATATTTTTGTCAATTTGTCTGTTTGTTTTTGAATTAGCTTATCTCTGATAGCATTTCCTTTTGCTGTGTTAAAGGAGTAGATTTGAATCTACAAATTTTAATCACCTCCCCAGGCAGTGTAAATCTCAAAAATTGCTTCTGCTTCCTCAAGTCTGCTGATTGTTCTGTGCATAATCCAGACCTGCCACTCTCTTGTGAGAAGTGTTTGCTGTATGGACACAAAAATCTCTCCCTGGAGGAAACAAATTATAAGATTTTAAAGGCACTTTTCAGTCTCATATGGACCAGATTTAGCACCCACTAAATTATCTGCAATGCTTACAAGCAGACATGTATTATCCTGTCGAAGTGATTATTAGGAGGGGGGTGGAGTAGCTAAATCTGTACTAATTGCCCTATCCAGGGAATACCAATGTGTTTGTATCATCCATGCTTCATGCAACCTGAATATATAACCCATCATACCTGCTGGCAGAAGTATTAAATCCATTTCTGGGAGATTTGTAGGCTTTCAAGTGATAAACATTTCAAAAGGAGCACAGGGGAAAGATGGGAACGGACTGCAAGGGTGCAACTTCCCATTCTGACCTAGTGCTGTAGTACCATTTGTGAAGACAAGGATAGTAACCTTGGGGTGGTGCACCTTAAGCTACTACATCAATTAATTCAGGATGGTTTTAGAGGTTGATTGTCAGTGGTCAGTAGGTGCTGTCACAGCAGAGGGCAAGCACCAGAGCACTGTATGCAATGTCCTGGCACAGGTATCCTAAATGCCTGCAGCGTTCATCCCCATGCCTGCCGATGGGCTGCTCCTGCCTGCCAAACCTTGCACCAGGCAACCACCACCTGAACCCACGGAATGGGAGATAATCTTAACTAGAACTGCCAGGGAATGATGCTCGTGATCCACTTATGAATGGGATGAGTGGAATGGGCAGGAGGGCCTGCAGAATTACCAACACGTCCAGGAAACCTGAGAGGATGCCTTCCCCATCCCACAGCATCCAGCTGCCGGGCTGCCTCACCTGCTGCTACAGAGGTTTTATGTACTCGGGGAGAGAGGGAGTTTCTCATTTCCCATCGGCACAGATCCGTGTCCTTTGGGCAAGGTGTCTGTGTATGTGCAGAGAGGATCCCGGAGGCTAGAGATGGAGCATCCCTAATGCCACCCCACAATGGTGCGGACAGGGAAAGGGGGCGACAAAAAGCGGAGGAGTTGAAGGGCAGCAGGACGCCGCGAAGCGCAAAGGAGTAGGGAGGGAAGGAAGAAAGCGTAAAAAAAAAAAAAAAAAAAAAAAAAAAAAAAAAAAAAAAAAAGGAGGAGAAAGGGGAGGAGATGAAAAGCAAGGGGAGAAGGGAGGACCGGGCGGGGAGGAGGCGAGAGGCCGGGGAGGAGAGGAGGGAGGCAGCTCGGCAGAGGGGACGGGACGGGACCGGCGCCCCGCGGGCCATGCGCCTCCTGGCTACGGCGCTGGCCGCCCTCCTGGCCACGGCCTCGGCCCCAGGTAAGCGGCACCGACCCTCCCTCGGCCCGCCGGGACCCCGGCCCCGCCTCAGGCAGCCCGGCCCGCCGCCGCGGAGCGGGCCCGGGACCCTGCACCGGGCCGGGGCAGCACGGGGCTGGAGCCACAGCCGGGCTGGAGCCACAGCCGGGCTGGGGCCAGAGCCGGGGTCGGGGCAGCACCGGGCTGTAGCCAGAGCCGGGGTCGGGGCCGGAGCTGGGTCCCCACCCGGGGCTCCCCTCAGCCCGCCGGCCCTGCCCCGCTCCCCCCCGGCTCCCGGCAGCAGCGCTCCTTCGCAGCGATCGGATCCTCTTTAGAAAAGAAACCCCTTTCCATGCGATTTCATGGAGATAGGTCCGGGGCCGTCTTGTGTGCCAGGCAAAGCTGGCGCAAAGGGAGATTTGGCATTTTTTTTCCCACAGGTGCCGTTGGCATCAGGTGGAAATGGAACCTGTAGGTATCTTGTAAAAAGCGTCCTCTCTTTAAGATCTTTACAGCTCCAAAAACACAGGTGTGTTGGACGGCATTGTGTGTCCTGAAGCTGCAGAACAGACGCAGTCTGGATCTGAACTTCAGGTGCAGCGAGCTTACAGGCGTGGGGAAGCCTGGCTCCTTCAAGGCTAATGAAAGAGCTGAGTTTGAGCTCCGCTGCAGAAGGGCTGGAGGTGGTGGAGGCAGAGGTTTGGTTCAAGTCCATCTTCAGTCAATGCAGAAGCTTTCTCTGAGGGAGAGCCTCTGACTTGTGAAACTTGCAGACAGATCTGTTCAACTGAAAACAGCTGCTTGATTTTTGGTGCTCTTGCTTGCCAGCTCCTAATTATTTTCATTTAAACAAAGAGTTTTGCTTCTTCCTGGCTCATCTGCTCTTTTTAATTGTAAAGAAACCAAACTAGAGCAGGCTTTGACAGTAGCAGAGCTTCACTGAACAAACTACAACACACATAAAAGCCATCCCATAGCTTCTGGTCGTGCAAAGCTGAGATCAGAAGGTCGCCTGCCCCTCTAGTCCCCCAGATGTGTCCTTGCAGCCCTGGAGGCTGGGGTGTAGATTATCCATGGAGGAAGGAAGATAGGCCATTTACAAGACTATTAGTATACAACACTATGAGTTAGTGTGCAACACTAAACCTGGATTGTGAGCAGTTGTGCACAGGAACAACTCCACTCTTATCTCAGCCGAAGTAATTGGGGCTCTCCCCCAAAACCACAGCTATGCTGAAATTGCTCACCACATGTAATGACCCAATAGCCACTGTAAGTCCTTTTGCACTGTTCCAGTACTCACAAGGGAGAGGCCCTGGCATAAACAAGTTTCTGGGTGCTAGAAGTGTAGTTTGGTACTCCTGACAGTGATGTTAAAGTATTTTGCTATGTAACATGGCAGACAGCAAAGTCCAAATCTAGCTAATTCTTGGACTTATTTGTGTAAGCTTAAGTGGACTGTTTTCAAAGTGGGATTTTTTATAACAGAGCTTGGGCAACAGTCACCTTTCCTGACTCCCCACAGGCTACTGAGAAATGCTGGTGAAACATACCAGAGAAGCAAACAGCTGAAATGTTGGGATGGGAGCAACTAAGCAAGCTCATTACAGAAAGGAGAGAAGTTTGATGGTTAAGCACACTGCAAAGAAATCACCATCTCTGACTCTTTCTCCTCCCCCTTTCTATAAATAATTTCCCTTTCCAAGCAGAAACAAGACTGAAACTTTTGTGGTGAGCTCCACCTGAACGGCTACATCGTACTGTGCTGGGAAGGCAGAAGAAGAAAACAGTAATTCCTTGCTTGAAACAGCAATCTGAAGTCTAGAAATTCAGTGCTGTGTTGGCACACAAGCCTGCTCTTAAGTTGTGAAGTCTCCTGCTCTTGGCAAGGAGCCCATTACAAGGGTAAACCTCATGTTGGGGCTGACCAGTGCCTGCTAAAGACAGGAGGAACATGTCCACTAGTGTCTGGGAGCCTTGAATGAGGGTTTTCCTTTCCACAAAGGAGGTAAATAAACTCTCCTTCAGAATCCACTGTTCCTCCTCCAATGGCAGTAGGAGGATAAAGTCAAATGGATACTGTTTTTCTGCTTTATATAAAGGATCTCCCCACCCTGTTGAGCATGAGCTGATGCCATGGTAAAAGCAATGTGAGATTTCCAAAACTCTCCCCATTGCTGTACTTGTGCAGCTGCACCAGTGGGAGCCACAGAGGGAACATAAGGAGATAGGTTTCCACTGATCAGAAAGATGAAGGATGCAAAATTTGATATGCCCCTATAAAAGGGCATGTCCCCAGAGGAAAAGTAGAAGCCTTAGGTATAAAATACCAATGTTTGTATGAGTGTAAACAGCTAGGAAGGGATCAGAGTCTCTATGTACAATGCTGCTTTATCTTCTCACAGAGGTTTCCATCATCACCATATCTGACTTCCTCTGTATTTTCTCTTGGGTACATCTTGGCACTATGTTTTGCCTCGTTTGGAATTAAGCAATGAGCTCTTTTGCCTTTTATTTTGAGACTGTTTCACAATTACTCCTAGCCAGCTTTTTCAAAAAAGAAATTCACATATCAGGAAAATGACATAATTGTTTTTCTTTACAGTTTTCACGACATGTTCATAATCTCAGTAGAAAAAATGTCTGTGTTTTTCATTTACCCAAACCATAATTTTTTAAATGATCTATTAAACATTTGTTGCCTAAGTGTGTTTGAGGATCCCAAAAAGTGTTGAAAATGTCAAGATTATTTCTTATATACTAAGCAGCACAACCTTCAAAATTTAATCTTATTTTGATGGCAGAGACAGCCATTTACTGGCTTCCCCTCTGCTGGTTAGGCACCAAGGCCTGTAAGTCCACAGAGTAATAACTGAAGTTTCATGCCTGGAAAGCTTTTTGGTAGGATTTGGAAAGATTTTGGTAGGATAGCCTTGATTTTGAATTTCAATGTCCTGTTCTACTTCTGTGCTTTCTACAATCTAAAATAACCTCTTTCTTTGGCATTTACATGAATGCAGACACAAACATAATGCACTAATAATTTTATCAATAACCTCTTCCAAGTTTAGCTGCAGTTTCTGCAAGAAATTTTTTCTGAAAAAGCCAAACTGTTCCTTATACAAAATATTTTCTTTATGACAAAAAAAATGCCTACTTGGAATAAACATACCATTCAGTAGAGATTTTGACTGAAGTGGCACAAAATAATTATCATACTATTAATTTTCTGAATTCTTCTCAACTATTTGCAATGCAACTTCTTTAATTTAGTGGATTTACTGTAAGTAAGGTAATATAATTCACTGCTTCATTTCACTGCTTCACTGGGACCATAAAACCAGTGTCTTTGTCTCCAAAACTCCTTCAGAAATAGAATGGAAATACTTTACTTGCTTGTTTTGAAGATAAATATATGTTTGTGTTTCAGGAGCTGATGTCAGACAATAGTCTCTGCCAAAACGCTCATCCCCTTTGTTAAAATGTTCCTTGCTGATGTGCTAGAAAAGTGTCCAGAAATGAAAAAATCATTCTCCCAGAGTTGCAATTCTCATTAGTGTTTGAGTACAGTGCAGTGCTCACATAACAGGAAGTTCACAGTTTAGAGGACATTTCATGCTTTGCAGAGTGCTTTGCAGGGAGTGCTTGCTCACTGCTGGAATATGGTTCTCTCTCCAGTGGATGCCCTCACACCGGTAGATTACACATCACAAGTCATTTAGGGAGCACATTGCCACAATACACCATTGGTCAAAAATAGATCACTCTCTGATGTGACTAATCAGGACATTCTTAATGTGCATTGGGAAGGAAATAAAATGAGTGTTGATTCCCACGCCTCTGAAAATCAGTCCGGTATAAATCAGTTAGGTCAGGAAAGGGAAATCTTCCTCTAATGAACAGCTGTGGACACTTTTTTCAGCCTTCACCTATACTGGCTATTATTGGAAGTAAAGCAGAGAGACAAAGAGCTGGTCTAAGTGATGGTTTAGGATGAAGAACATTAAAGACAATCAGAAATTAATGGAACAATGGAATAATCATTTGATCTCATGTCATATTTTTCATACTAATAATGTCAGATCTGTTTGAATTTGTAGTCAGAAAAAATAGTCTGATGAATTTAACCCAGGTTTGAGATGACCATTTGATTATGAAAAGGAGAACATTACTTAAACAGAGGACATGGGAAACTGTAGGATATAGAGAATTCAGTGGTCTGCCTGTGATAATCTAGGGAACAGTATGATGTAAGGTCTGCACAAATGATGTCTGAAAGAATTAGACAGAAGCATGCACATTGAAATTGTGACCTTGTCAAATCAGCAGAAGACGAGGACAGGACATGGGAAAAACTGAGGATGGGGTAACAGAAGTGGAGAGAAGTTAGTACAGCAAAGTCACATACTTGAGGATTAGTAAGAATTTCTTCAGCACCTTGATAACTGAACTGCAAATGACAAGGGAAAACACCCAAGTATGCTATTTATTTATAACCTGACATATAATCACACATGAAAGTATCGTGAAAAAGGACAAGATAATTCAGGGATATACCAGGCAAGGTATATCACAGTCAGATTTGGGAAGTACTGTGAGTATTCCATAGATCACTGGAGAACTTCTTTCCAGACAGTGCCTATAACTGCAGTCAATTCCATTAAAAAAATTAATTGCAATCAAATCCAAAATCTAAACTAACCAATGCAGAGAAGGGCTGTTAGGGTGAATAGAGAAGACACTACTTTACTAGAGAAGACTAAAGGAGCTTGTCTTCTTTAGCTCAACAAAGAAAAGGCTGAGGCCAGATAATTGCTTTGTATAAGGAGTCAGGAAGTAAGCTCTAGAGAAGAAAATGCTATTTTAGGCTTAAAGCTGGGACAGGAACAAATGAGCATAAACTGGCTATTGAAACCATTTAGCCTGGAAATCCTAAGTAGGATGAAAGCTGTCAGAAGAGCTGGTCACAGAACAGCTTTCCAAAACTTTTCAGACTGATGAAAGATTGGTCCTGTGACAGTAGCAAGGTCTCCATGTCAGCTCTAGGATATTGATTAATGACAGAAAAAGGCTCAAGCAGACTCACTGAAGGAGGGCCTGTGCCATCCTTCAGTTGACAGAGAGGCAGATGATGTCAGGTTCTCCAAGGTCGTAGATTGCTGCACACTGAGCAGACACCGTCGGTTTGCCTGCTCTGGGCTTGCATGCTGGGACAGATTATGGTGCTGTTGTGCCAGTGTGGAGGATTCTCACCATCCTTTCTTCCCTTTACAGATGTTTGTGAGGCTTTAAATGTGACAGTCTCTCCTGGACCAACAGTGCAATACTCTGAGGGGGATAATGCTACCCTTTACTGCCACATTTCTCAAAAGAGGAAGACAGACAATTTGCTGGCTGTGCGGTGGGTCTTCGCTGCATCACCTACCCAGGAGCATCTGATGATCAAAATGACAAAGTTTGGGTCTGTCCAGTACTATGGAAATTACACTCATCGTTTTCACAAGCAAAGACTTCATCTTCTTAAAGAGAAACATGGAACTATGTACAAATTTCTTATTTTAAGCCTCCAGCAAACAGATCAAGGACATTATATATGCAAAGTACAGGAAATTGGCAAACACAGAAATAAATGGACAGCATGGTCAAATGGTACAGCAGCTACTGAAATAAGAGGTGAGAGATTACTGATATCAAGTCTATAATTGCTTCTTGTCCTGTGATCTCCTTTTTTTTTTCCTTGTAATTTCATCCATAAGACATTTGAACTTATATTATTTTTGAGTGTAATTTGTGAATAGAATAAGAAAAAATAATACTCAGCTTATATTTTGCCTGTCTCTTGGTGTTTCCTTTGCTCTTCATTCTAGTCTAGCAGCAGTTGGTAAGTAGCACTTTTGCCATCACTTCAGTGCTATTGTCTATATCACTTGCAGCCAGACAGCAGAACTAGAAAAGCAATGGCAAGCCTGCTGGTATTGAACTCTGGATAAAACGACCAGCAACAGTGGCAGATGTAAACCAAGTTGAAAACAAGCCATCTCTTTGGGATGGATTAGCTCAAATATTATGCCACCACACCCACACTTTCAGAGATGGGTGAAGTTGGATTTTGAGAGCAGACTCCTTTGAAGAGGTTGTTTTGCTTAGCATCCGTGCCATCAGTGTTAGGTTGCAAACTACCCCTCTGTTTGTGTCTTCATAAACAGATGAGTTGATTTCTCATTGGGACAACTCTAAAAATAATGCCAGAAAGCAGTGTAGAGTGTTTTCTCATTCACTGAGTGATGTAAGTTCCCAAATGCCTGTAGTGAAACATGGATTTGTCAGGAGTTCTCAGGGAGGGAATGGCATGTTCCAAGTGAGTGGCAGCAGAAGAAAAACCAATAGAAAATATTGTCACACCACCTGTCATACCCTCCTCACAAAGAGATGCTCCACATCTTTCATAGCTTCTCAGGTATTGCTAATTATAACACTGAAACCTCTCATTACTTTTCATAGCTCAACTATGGCATTCAGATCAATGAAGTTACTGAAAAGAAAGAAAAAAATCTGTAATTTTTCAGTCCAGTCCTTGAGTAATATTTCCCCCTGATTTTTAGTATGAGTCATGAATATGTAATCAGAATAGGGATTTGAGACCTCATGACTTCATAATTTTCACACTATCTGCTCAGCTGCTCTCCACTTCAAATGATCCAAAGCAGAACAGAAAACGTGAGATGAGGGAGGAAGACTGGCCAGCCTGTAGAGAGTTGTGGACACCCCATGGGGATCTGAGGCAAACACCACAACCACCCTGTCCCCTTAAAAGCAAATTTATTCTAACTCTAAATCCAGATAAAAGGTACCAGAAGTTACCTGAAATATTGCATATCTTTAAATGTCATAGCAACTGTTTTACCACTTACCTGGAAACAAGGGAGCACCTTTGCTAGCATTTGGCTAATGCATCCTGAGTGTATGGTACTTGCTGCACTTGAGAGGGAAGGTAACTCTTTTCCAAGTACTGATAAAGTTTCCAGTTTTCCCAACAGTAACACTTGGGCTTTTCAAGGAGATTTTATTCCAAACACATTTTGTATTTTATATTATGATCAGTTACACTTTATATTGCAAAGGGATTTACTTGTATTACAGTTAGACCCAGGATGCAGCAAAAGGAGCAATACAAATTGCCTGAAGCATTTAGATACTTAAGTTGTACTGCTTGGGCTTTATTAAATAAGGTAGCAGTGTTCCACCACATCACAGTTTCTGTGTTGCCTAACATTTTGTTCCAGTAATGCATCTACAGTTATGCCCAAATTCAAAATAGTATCTTTATGCTAAAGCATCAGGCTAATTTCTTAAAACCTTGCCCATCAAGCAGAGCCAGAAATAGAACAGTCCCTTTTTTTTTTTTTTTTTTTTTTTTAATTCATTCAAACAGGAAGAGGTTACTGTACAAGACACAGATTTCCAAGGAGAAAAGGATAATTCTGCTTCTTCAAAATGTAACTTGCTCTTGAAGCAAATTGACAGCTGGATCGATTGTATCTACAGATTAATCTATTAATTTATACTCAGATTTTATTATTTGCTAGCAAGTTTGCTTGTGTAAATTTGCATAGACCATTAAGAAGTTGCAAATACATTTTGTTGTAACACATAAGTTTGTACAAATACACATATTGGACTTACAGAAAAACAACAGTTGAGTTACAGGCTACAATTCCTTACTCAGTAATGATGACAGTTAAATTTTAGCTAGCTTCTACTTTAGGGGCAGAATACATTTCTTTGGAAAAGAAGCCTTGTTGTGGAGATGGAGTCTTTACAATTTCTGTTCCTGTGCTCATGTCAACTGCAGCAACTCTGTAGTGTTTTCAGAAGGTCCACCTGAAATTTGACCTGTTGCAATTTGCCCCTTTCAGTGTTGTGAATACAAGACATCAGATAGCATTTGTAAGAAGGCTGCTGTTAAATCTTGTTAGTAAAACCAAGAGAAATCCACATGCCAATGTTGCCAAGAAGTGTATTCTCATCCAGCCACGCAATGTCTTCTGTCTAAGATGAAAAATGGTTCTACTCCCTTCCTATAAGAAAGCTCAAAAGAATCAATATTCTTCTCAGAACAGTATTCACTATCCCAAAAACATTATTTGCAATCAGGCAATCCCTCATGATTCTGCACATCTCTTAGGAAGAGCAATACATATTCCAAATGGTTTCCAGTCCAAAAGAAGAGACTTCTTGTAGGAGGACAAATGTAGAAAATTAGGCAGTCCAGCTATAATCCTGCTGGCATGGACAACAAAAACAAGTCGATGATCACAACAATCTGTCTTGTTGGGAAGTTTATTTATCAGAATTTCCCATAGAAGAAAGTCTGAATTCTTAAATTAGTTGCACGTGGCATTTTCTAACAGTAAAAATGTTGCAAGATACAGGAATGCAAGATTATTTTTTTCCCAAAATGAACAAAACCCCTTTTTTCAGGGAAGTTATCCTGAAACACTTGCCAAAAATCTACACATTTGATCCTTTCATGTAACAAATGAGTAATTTGTTAAAATATTCAGGATGAGTTTCCCATCACAACTGAAGAGACATTTCATAAGTCCTGAAAGTTGTATATACATTGATCTAGCCCCACACTTCACATTCCTGCAGGGCACTCCTTAATGAATTCCCTTGCCAGTAAGATGCTTGTTCTCTAATGATTTGCCACATGAAGCTCTCTTGGAGGTTCAGACCTCACTGGCAATCTGGAGGACATTACCAGATTCCCATTGCAGTCATTGCTAGAGGAAGAAAAATCATGGAATTGGCATAAGTGACATTATCTAATGTGATGTCATAAAAAATACCAGCATGCATAAACAATCTGGCTGAGGAGAGCAGAGAGGGTTTTGAATAATGTTTCAGCAGTCAGCATTTGGATTCTGGTTCTAGGCTGTACAGCTGTTGTGATATTGACAGTCATCCATCCTTCTGAAACAGAGAGGACAATTCTGTGCAGCTGAACTGTTCCATCAAAGGGCAATTACACAAAACAAGATCTGGGGGCACTGAAGTCTAAGACAGAATGCATTTACTTCAAGAGATTCAAACTTTTTACGCCAGCCATTTTAAAATTTTTGTCATATCTTCTTTGGTTTTTTTCAGTGATTTCATCAAAATCTTCTGATCATCCTACTTTCAAGAGAAACCATGAAGCTTGGAAATTCTTTGAAGGTAAAGATACATCTTACTTCTGCTGTTTTTATGCATGATGTTAGTTTAGTCCAATGGACAGGACAACTAAAGTGCCCCAAATCAGGGGGCACTTGTTCTTGTGCTAGTTCTTGTGCAAACCCAGCCTTGCTTGAGAAATCATCCCACAAAGTACAAGGGGTCAAAGAGAATGGAAGTCAAAAAGGGGAGATAAAAGAAAATGGAAGGGTCCACTTCACTTTCTTTTATCTGTTATGGCCAATAAGAGAATAACCACTGGAAGTAAATTACAACACCTGGATAAAAGCTATGAAGGGAGACTGTACACGAAGGCTGCAGTTTGAAAAAGAAAAAATAATCATACAAAAATTTCAAGCCAGTCTGCCAGCAGAAGAAGCAATTGCAGACTTTTGTCCTTCTTCTCCAGCCACTCAGCACTCTCCCCACTGCCACTTTCCTTGTTTCATTGTTTGTCTGTTTGTTTGTTTTCTACTTCTGTTACAAAAAAAAAGTACAGCTGTTTGAGTAGCAAAATAACCCAACTGAAGTTCTTTTGGGTTTTGAGTTACTGCTCAAAAAATCCCCAAAACCCAAACCAGTCCTTTGTTTGCTCCTGAAAGTCACAACTCATAAGTGCAGTTATATCTGTTTGCATTTATGCAGACTTCAACCAAATTTTAAACTATAGGAAAGTTTCAAGAGGGTTAAACTACTTCTGAACTGTTACCCTAAATTGTCTGGGCCAGAGTCTATTTAGATCTTGTAAATGTAACTTTTTTCTGTCCTGTCATCATGGAGCATCAGCTGCAACACTGACCATCATCTGCTTGGGTTTCAGATCTGTACGTGTACGCAGTGTTTGTGTGTTCCATAGGAATCATCAGTGTCCTCCTTTTTACACTTGTCATTCTCTGTCAGTCACTTCTGAACAGGAGGAGATCCACAGGTGAGCATTTTTGCCATTTTTGATAACTGCAAAGCCCTTCCCAAAAAGGGGGCAGGGGATGGGGAGAAGAGAATGCAGAGAAAGCAGGAAAAATAAATATTTCCTTGCCTTGATTGTAATTCTAAATAAAATTAGTAGGAAGAAAAAAATTCTGAAAGCCAAATTTGAACAAAGGCATTTTCTTTCTTTTAGGTAGAGAGGAAATAAAGCTTTAAATTTGCTTTGGACTTCTCAAAAATCTTTTGCCTTTGCACAAACATAAGTTGAAGGTAGTTGGAGCTTCTTTCAGGGGAGACCAAGTGCTGAATCATTAAGTGGCATTCTGACCAGAAGCTAAAATTTTGCATGAGTCATGTTTCTCCAGATGTAGAGGGGTTTCAAAACAATCTTTACTCTGTTCTATTTTATTCTCCTTTCTTGAGTAGCTGTCAGTATTCTTGGGAATTGGAGAGATTTTATTAGCAGTCTCTCACTTGCAGTATTTTCTGAAACTAAAGCATTATTTCAACATTCAAATCTATCATTTCATAATAATATTTCAAGATCAAGGGTTACTGTTTCATTCTTTGCCTCAGAGAGGGTTTCTCAAAGAGGCTGCATCAAAGCAGTGTTGTAAACAGAAGTGCTATTTGAGATCTGTGGAGTAATCAGTGCAGGCTCTGCTTCCATTTCAGTTTAAGAGTGGTTTATTTGGGGACCTCACACAAGCTGCAAGGATGAGATACCAGCACACTTAGCAGCCACCATGTCAGGGGAGAGTGTAAGGACCACCTCTGAACAGAAGCTTTCAGAAGGAGTTTGGTTAATGACTTGCTTTGTTAATGACAGGAGAGAATCATGGCTTTGCTGCCTCTGCAGCCTACACAGACCCCACGAAGGAATGAGTGACTCAGATACACAAGTGAGAAGATGTGTAAAGCCAGAGATAGATGTATGGAGAAGCCCTTGCCTGACCACAAACACATTTCAGGCTGTGGTTCCGTCTTCCTGGTAGTGCACTTAGCAGAGTAACTCTGATTCTGACTGAACCCAACAGCTCTGCTTGCCAAGAGGAAGGAGTGAGATTGATGTTACTCTTCCTAGCCTGTTAAGTGATGACAAAGGTTTTGTGCCAAGGGAGTGCCCACACTTAAGTATGTTGGTCATGATGAGTTACCCTGAAGCCACAAGCAGTAGATTGATGTTTCTCAGTTTTTCTTGAGCAGACATTGAGTTAGAATTTGCTTGGTTTTGTCAATTTACTGCTGTGAGCATACAAGCAGCTTCAAGGAAATGTCTTTTTACATTGAACCAGCACCAGCAAAATACCGAACTAATATACAATATAGAATAAAGATATACAAAAGGGGAAAAGTAGGTTCTTCTGAGCTGCTAAAACCTTTATTCACTACCCAAATATCTGAATATTTGCATGCTCAAAAACGTGCCAGCAGTGTACATGAGCATCCCCTTACTCCCAGAGGATTACTGTTCTCCTATTTAAGAAAGACCTGACAGGTAGATGGAAGCACTGCCTTGACTGGCTTAAACATTGTCCCTGTGTCACTGGTTCTCTCAGCACCCATTTCCTTAGGACCAAAATGCACCTCCTGGGAGCTGTATAGCTCCCTTAGAATGGGAGAAATTTGCTAAGTCCAAATATGAAAACTTTTCCCATAGAGAGGGGAATAATCATGTGAGTGCCCTGTTTGGTTTTCATGGTCATTTAAAGAACAGAGAATGAGAAGGGAGGGGCATGTCTGTGTTGCATTCAACTTCACCTCAAGACCCAGGGATGCACTCTCTCATCCTTCTGCAATATAAATTGGCAATAGGTTGACCAGAAGAGCCAGTGTCTGCCCTTTAAGAGAGGCATGGAAGCCACAAAGCCACAAAAGAGCATCTTAATAACCCTGGCTCCTGAAAGGCTGCAGTGGGGGCAGCTGCCCTTGCAGGACTACTGACTCAGAGGAATACAAAGTAGAAGGATTTACACAGCTCACACACACAGCTGTCAGAGACAGGATGGTGGCTGGACTAGACCTCTGATCTGCTCCCAGAAGGGATCCCTTTATGCCACAATCTGACTTAGATTAGGACCAGCCGTGGCTCCTGTGGGTGAATGGTTTATTTCAAGCTTCTGGAAATAAATACGGACACCACAAGGGAAATAAAAGTCTTCAAAGTAAAATTACTGGCCTGCTGTGCTTTTCCTTAGCAAGCTATCTTTTGGTTGGGCTGACCACTGGAATGTGTGTTGCCTAGCATTTCCACAGCAGATTTTTGGTGTTGTTTAACACATTCTCCTTTCCCAAGACTAGCTATGTCTTTGAGTCAGACTGCATTTTATAGCATAATACACAATGTATGCTGACTATCATTAGCTCTCTCAGTGTAACAACCTGGCAGCTCCACCATCTCAGCAACACAGGTCTGTCTTCAATGCTCATTTAAAACTCATAAAGTGTTGGTGTGAAGCCACATTTTCTTTGTTTCTTTTCTTTAACAGTGAAGCATTACCTGGTGAAATGCCCACAGAACAGGTAGGAGATTACACATCTCTTTACTCTAAACCAAGGTAGCAGTTCTGGATTTTTTTTTTTTTTTTTTTTTTTTTTTTGCTATATGTATGTTGAAGAATAGGAGTAATGTTTTCAAAATGCTTATGGGAACATAAGTAATATCAGATCCCTGACTCATGAATGTGCCTGCTGTACATGGAAAAGGAGATCTTCCTGGGCTGGCTGTAGGTCCTGCAGGTGTTCCAGTGACAAGCCTCTCCTTGATGCTCTGAATTGCTTTCTGAAGAAGCCTGCTTTCATTCTGTGTGGGTTTCTAGGGTTCTCCAACACCTCATGGGATAGGAACGACTTAAACTGTCCATACACATAGAACAAATCATAATGTTACCCAGGGATTCCCACACCCAGGAATGGAGTGGGTCTCAAAAGCAGATTTTTGAGGCCCACAGTCTGTTTCCAGCTGAAGACTCCAAGTGATGGGAAGAATTCTGCTGCTGCTGCAGTGTAAATCACTGTCCCTTTAAATACCACTGTCTGCCAAAAGTTTTTTGATGGTGTGGCTATAAAACTGATTTCCATTGTATGATTTTCCTGATATGTGTATTGGGCTGGAACTGCAGTAAAAATAAATGACAAATATTTTACAAACAGAAATTAGGAAGGAGGGTTGCCTCATAACAACACAGGAGCACAGCTGTTACCCAGTTCTCAGTGACAGAAACCATGTGGTTGTAGCCTTGCAGTTTAAATCCAACCTCTTGGTATCACATACTGTTTCTCATAGTCTCTTTAGGCACTATGGGACTCAATGCCAAGTATAGCACACCCTAGATCCTCCAGCAGCGTGATTTTTAGTGCATTCTCATGGGATTATCATGGTATTCAATCTAGCTGGCACTCAGATGAAGTGAAATCCAAACAAAGCAGCACAGTGTTCAGGACAGACCAATACAAACCAAAACTTTCATGTTATTCATGATTATTCATCTTTGTTCTGTGACCTTGACCAGCCAGCACACTACCCAAAAATTCAGAGACTGCTCAGTAATTTCCATTTTTTTCTGGATGTTTTCGCTTTCCCCCTTCTTTATTAACTGCTGGGGCAAAGTTGGAATTACAAAAAACAAACAAACAAACAAAAAAGAATGGGGAGGAAATCAGAGTATATTGGTAGGGAACATAAGAAGAGAAGAAATAATGGAGCAAGGCAGTCAGATAAAAACTCATACTACACACACTGACTCTCTGGGAATAGATGATAGCATACTGCTAGATGATGCTGATACTGCTGCAAACACTGAACTTAGGAGGCTGAATAGAGGGGAGAAAACAAGCAAATATGATTTCTGCACCATAAAGTAGTCTCTAGAAGTGCAAGAAATGCATGACTCTGTATGGATAAAAACACAGTTTAATGTATTTCAGTGTGACAAGTTATGCTAATGCTAATGAAATCCTCCATCACACAAATGCATGCTTAAAGTGCATTGACTTTAGGGCTTTAAAATTAAATAGCTATGAAAGTGTTACCAGCATCATAATTTTTATGTTTCACACTTGGTACCATTTATTTTCCACCCTCTGCTCAAAGCACAAACCATCACTTCCTGTGAACCGATTGCTCTTCACCTGCAAATTCCTTGTCTTGGAACTTAATTTAACACATTTAGACCCAAAACCTACTGTCTAAATATCCATTAGGCCAAAGTGATTAACTAATTTGCATGAGATTCTTGCCATTTAAAATTACTGCTGTGCAAAATTCAGCCTTCATTGGAGAAGCTCAATTCCAGCTCCCTTAGTGATATTTCAAACACAGAGTAGAATCCAGTTTCAAAATTACATTAATAGTCTGGTGTCTAAGAAATGTCTGTATTCCCACTGCAATAATACCTAAGCATCTTAAAATATTTTATGTCTTGACATCAGAATGATGTTTTTACTTTTAATTGGAATCTAAAACACAACAGGCTAAGTGATTTGCCCCAGGTCTCACAAAATGGCTGTGGTAGAAAAGAAAATTAAATCCAGATTTCCTGAGTGTAACAAAGCAAATGTTTAGGTTTTGGTTTGCTACTTGACCAATAACAAATTAAGGGGAAAAAAAAAAGAGTTGACCAAAACCCATTTCTTTACCACATTTTAAAAATAACTACCTAAATAAAATAGTACAGTTATTTTTGGTTTTCCAGACCACCTAATTCCATTTTCTGGTGTTTTCTTTTCTTTAAATAAGCTTCCTCATATTATTTTCTTTGTTATTGGATCATTTTGCCAGTTTTCAGATCCAGAAACCCCCAGGAGGTGAAGCTTTGAAAATAGGAACATTTTTCTCTGTCTTGTGTATTTGTGTTGGCCTGAACTCTCTAGTCCTTCAGTGACTGTTCCTCTGGAGATAAGTGATTGGAAGTAAATAAAGTGTTTGCCTCAGAAAGGTGTCCATCTTGACACCTTGGTTCTGCCATACAGAACCAGAAACAAGAATCTGGCTGGCACCTTTTCACACAGCTCTCCTATCTGGAAAATACCCAACTGACTCCCACTTCACTCAGGTGAATTTTTGTCATACCCCTGCAGACCTTTGACAAGAGAAAATAGCTGACTTAGATGGCAACAGGAAAAGTTCCACATCCTAGACTCTAATAAGGATAGCAAAGCCAGAATTCTAGTCATTTCCTAGGTCTTGCACAGCCATGACCTCCAGGGAAACTGCTGCCCTGGATCCATGATTATTGCACACCTTCCACAGGTGACTTCCCCAAACCCCTGTATTTTTCTTAGTCTCTAAAACTCATTAGGTCCTTCAAGAAATGCACAGTGTGACATCGTTGAAATAGAAGCCAGGGGGCTGCAGAAGGGGATGGAGATAAAAAACTAACTTTCCTTTAGACATAGAACGAGACAAGCTCACAAAGAAGCAGTGTTTCAGAGCCAAGGAGTCTTTTCTGAGCCTCCTTGTTTGGTTTGAGGAGCTCAGTTCTAAGACAGCAAGTATAGTTATTGTATCTCCCAGAATTAGTTAACCCTGTGTGGCCCTGGCATTTAAAAGAAACCTGCAAGTCTCAAATGCATTTCTTTGTAGCTTCACTTTTCCTGGCAAAGCAGGAATAACTAATGCAATGAATTGACACTAAGCCTTTTCATGTATTGTGCTTAAAGAAGTTGTCTTGGAACAACAGCATCTTTAAGCTGCACATCTGCCTTTATGACCTTGGATTATTAAAACAAAAAAGAATTTAAAAAATCATTCTCATCTCCTTTTTGATAGTCTTTCTTCTTGGTAGTGTACTGTTTGTACAAAGAAGCCAGGCAGAAAATTTCATTTTCTGCTGGTTTTAAACCAGTTCGTCTTGATTTTAGTATGGAGACAAATGGTTGTTTTGGGATAGGTTCATAGTAGAGAAGGCAGACTTAAAAATTGTTTCAATCTAACCCTCAGTTTACATAAGATGTGATTAATTTGTAAATCATGAACATATTTTATTTTTTCAACACTTTTTAGAAAGTTCGGCAGCAAACCTACGTTTTTGAATGAGTACACAAAACAGAACTCAGGAAAACCAGCAAACCAGAGTCTTTTTGTACACAATCCACACAAGTGTAAATCCAGAGTGATTTTGCCAATGGTAGTGACATTCATTTGGATTTACAACTGTGTAGAATGGTAATGTCTGCAATTTTGTTGTTCTTGTGTGGGCAATAGCTGTGACATCTTAACTTTCATTAAGTCTTTGGCCCAGTCTGAATATTTTATTCTATTAATACAAAGAGAATGTTTCATTATGCAAAAGAATCTGGAGAGGAGCAGGAGCTTGGGACAGATGATTTAAAATTCAGTGAAATAAGTGTTGACTGTGGAGACCCTGGTTGTGTTCATGGTGTGGTGGAGCTCACAGCACAGAAGAGAAACCACAACCACCTGCCCCAGCCTTCCTCAGGGTGAGCCCAGGGCAGACACAGCTGAGCAGTGCCTGCTTACCAAGCCACCTCCACCACTGCAGCCTCTTAACTGAATGGTTTGCACTCTCCCCCCAGCCCAGCTGTAAGTTAAGATTCCTTTCATTCCCACTTAAGCCAGTACAATTTTATTCCCCTTTAGCAGCAAGGGGAATAGCTTTAGGGGAACTGGCCTTAAAATTAAACTCTAATAATCCAAACAGACAGGAGTCTGTTTACAGCATAACTTGTATTCTTCCCTCATAGCTAAGAGCACCTTTTCAGCACAGATGTACTGGAGAATGCCTGAGTTGTACAGTGGAGCACAGCTTTTTGTATTCTCTGGGCACACTGGCCCCCTTGAAGAAGCCAGATTTTGCAGCTGTGGGTTTGTGAGCTGCCTGAAGACATGCTGCATGCTCTCTTAGTCTCTCAACCAGTCTTAGCCCAGAATCTGCATCAAAGATTTTGCTTTTCCCATGGAAGCTTATGCAACTATTATAATCTGTCTGAGTCTCTGACCCTCGAGGGCAGGTGGGCAGAAGTTCATCCTGGGTGCAGCAGTGGGGTCATGCATGCTTTTAAGGAATAGGTGCTATGAAATGGGTCTTGTTTAAACCTGACAGTTTGCATTTTCTATGCCAGGATGAATGAGACTGAGTTTCTCAGCCATACTATATGGCTGAAAGAGGTGCAAATCCCAGAGCATTTATAACCCCTTTTAGTTTTTTTTTCAACCTAAGAGGTTTCTCATTGTATACCCAGATCACAATGCAGGTTGTTGGGCACAGACAGGTGGAAGGTGATGTCTTTTCATGAACTGACAGGGACAAACTTTTTTTCCCTCCATTGCCTTAATTTTTCCCTCATTTTTGGGCTTATGCTTTGCAGCTCTGGGGAGACAGTTACCAGTGTGACAAGCATGTCTCCTCTACAGCCTAAGAAGGTAAAGAAAAAGAAAGAGAAGGAGAAACTGGAGCAGCCACCAGCCATCCCAGCAAAAGGTATGAAAACAGAGGCACAGAGATATTTCAGATCCTGAGCACAGCCCTGGAGGGACAGCAGAGTGTGGGATGTCAGGAATCCTGCACTTTGTTTCTCCTGTGAGGTGGCCTGTTCTTGCTCCTATCTAGGAGGGAAGGAATGCCCTGTACTTGCTGCTGGGACAGACTGTCCTCTCCCTGCAGCTTTAGACATTCTGAGATGCTACTCAGTGAGTCCAAGCAGGAGGTCTCAGCTCCCACTAACTGAGGAGAGAGAGGAGCCTCTGCAGCAATATTCACTCTGCTCACAGAGAAGATTAAGGTTAGGCAAATTAAAATTACCTGTTGGGGGTATTCTGAGGGAACCCAGCACATTGCATCCTTTAAAACTTCGGCTGCATTTGGGAATTCAAGCAAACTGAGCAGATAAAGACCAGCCTCTTGGGGACTTCATTTTCCAGGAGGATGTGCAGCTCCAGGTCACTCTCACAAACTCTTGGGTGAACCTTCTGAGCAATGCTGCTTGTGCTGAGCCAGTGAGAGAGAGGAGGGAAAGGACCTGAAGATTTGCTGTGGGTTAGGTGACAAATGGAGAGTTCTCAGGGGGTATTCTTGCTCTAGCATTTGCATACAAACAGCATGTCTTGCATATCTGATTCTTTAATTTTACGAGTTTTTCTAATTCAAAATGTTCATTATGTTTCCTCATAAAGTACCTGAAATATGGTTAAATTCAGATAAATAAGTACATGCATTTGCTTCTAATTTGCTATTAATATATAATTTGTAAATTGCTAATACATAAACTAAAAGTGGATGATTATAATATGGAATGATCCCTTAATATTTATTTTTGTAGCTCCAATTGCCAATAATTTCCCGAAGCCCAAGCTCTTGAAACCTCAAAGAAAATTGATCCTGGTGAGTAATTTTCTATGACATAATTTTCTGCATATTCTTCTCTCTCAATACAAATGCTGTTATGTTGCCAGAACTCTAGGTTCAGATATTATAAATTGCCTAAAAAAATCATACAGGTTCTTTTTTTTTTTTTTTTAAATAATAATTTTTCAAATGATGAATTATCTTGGTTCTTTTCATTTTGAGCATTATGTTACACTGGATTATGTTTTTCAACTTTCTAACAGTTGTCATGTCTACAAACTTGGCCTGTCCTTAAATGAAACCTGGTATTCATTCTCATGTGCTCCTGGCAGCTGGTATTTTGGAAAAAAATACCAGTTATTGACTGAATCATAACTGTACTGTTCGCACTTCTTTTGGACTTTTCAAGTGAGAAATGGGGAGCCTTATTCTGCACTTCTCTGGTGTAAGTCAGAAATGCCTTGAATTTCAGGAATAAGATGGATATATATATAGTTCATACTAAGGAAAAAACCCTTCATATAACAGTTTCTCTAGGGAATGAGTTTCTGTTTGAAAAAATTTCCTTGCAGATACAAGATACAGTACAAGATGTCAGACAAATCAGTCGGATGGGGAGATGTTTCTCTGCTTTTGTAACAAAGTGGTAATAGAGTGACAGAGTTTTATACCAGCTCACATCAGATGCCTGTAGCTGCAGTGGTCTGCTATGCTCCCTGTCTAGGCAATAGAAAAAGAGATGAGTTAGAGTCAGACCCTGATGCTCCTGGTAGTTCAGACTACTGCTCTGAGTTGCCTTTTGGGAATCCTTTCTTCCTTCTCTGGCAATAGAGATCCTAGAAAGACCAACTTGCTGTATTGGGTGAAGGTGGGTGCCTAAAATTATGCCACTGGAATAACTCAAGTGCTGTGTGATGGTTTCACTTTCAGATGGGGCTTAGAATTGGGAACCTTCCCATCAATTGTCAGTAAATAACCCCTACTTTTTACCATCCTGAGTACCTGGGCATAATGCCAGGTGACTTGAGAACAGTTCAGCAAAAATCTTAGGCAATTTTACTGCTTGGATATGGAGCTCATCATTCCTCTGCTGGTCCTGCTGGGATTCCCCTTGGCCAGACTCTGCTCATACAGGTCAGGCTTTGGTAGAGGAAGAGGCAGAGTTTTAAAACTCCATGTAAAAGGCCTTATGTTGACATAGGTAATTGTGGCAGGCTGGAGCTATGCAAAGAGGGCAAAGACCAGATGAGAATATTTGGCACCACGGGTGACAGCCACCCTTTGCTGTGCACAGTGTAAATACTGGGCACATCAGTAATCAGGCAGTCTGCAGCCCTCTTAGGAAAAGCTCTCACCAGTTAAAGCACTCAGACCCTTCCTGCAGGTCAATAAAGCACATCTACTCATGCTGAACTTGAAGGAAATCTGTTTCCAGATACTTCTTCTTTCTGGAATAATTCCAAGGTTAGCCCTCAAATAGCTGTTGACTCTTTCCTTCCTGCTACACAACACCAGTCAAGGTCCAAACACTGGAGGTGAGCAGGAATAAAGCCTTTGCAAACAAAAAATCAGCTTTGTCTCTCCTAGCACAGCTGAGGATCCACATGCTGCATGCACACTGCAAACTCTGTTTTGATGCCTTGCTGTTGGATTTGAGTCTGGCAGCTGTTTCCATATGTTGTTCTCTTCCCTTTCATGTTTCACCTCAGAGTGCACCTGGAGAGATGTACCAGCCCACAGAAAGTACACAATCTATGGACATGAGTTGGTTTTAAGTTGAAAAGTGATCCAACAAATGGACTCACCTAGCAATAAAGTGCATTAAGGGACAAAGTAAACTAAACCAAGGTCAGTCTATAAGGCACATTCAGAAGCTGAGTAGGGCACTTCCCAGAGCAGTTTCCCAATTCCATTCCTCTTGCCTCCTTTTACAACATAGTTGTCTATGTTTTTGTATTCTCAGGAAAAAATATAACATACATTTTGCTTTTAAACTACTTTTTTTTTTTTTTTCAGTGACGAAAATTAAACTAATTGAAGTAAAAGTAAGTTAAAGAAAGATTCTTTAAATGAAAAAGAAAGATGAAAAATTTAGAAAATACAGAGAAAAAGACATGTCAAATACATCTAAATGAAACTTTTTTTATTATTTTAGCAAACTTGTCTCCCCATTTTAATTCTCAAAAAATTCTCAGATTTTAAATTTTTCATCTGCTTTGGGGCAAAAAAAAGTATCAGCATCCTGCCAAAACTCTGCAGGCTAAAATAACCTTTTCTTTCCAGCTATAATGATTGCACAGCTGGTGTCTGTACTAGGTATTTTTTCACTGATGGCACACACTTAACCACGTAATCACTACTGCAAAGACAGACACAAATTGCTGAGTTTCTGGGCTACTTCTGCAGTTTCCCTGTGCAACCCAAGGAAGGGATTATACTGGGGCACCAGGAGAATATTCTAGAAAACCTAAGCTAACAAGATAGAGTGTAAAGGAACATTACAAAATAATTCCAGTGTTTTGGGAAATTTTTTTGTAATAGCCTAAATACCAGCAAAATTATTTCCAGAGGACATATGCTTTTGGTTTCTTGAAAGATGTTTATAATAAGCTAGAGAATTTCTTTTGTTGTTAACGTGCTAGAGTGGGTTGCAGTATAATTTTAAAAGAACACAATAACCTGGATAAAATATGGACATAATCTCAATGAAAATTAAAAAAAAAAAAGAGAGTGAGAGAGAGAAAGCCTAATACCAAGTTCAATTGCACAGTTTTGAGTAAAGCCTTTTAAATACTCTGTTTAAGTCATATTGCTTTTGCTTTAGCCAGAATAACAATTCTATGCTCCCCCTGTTGCAAAAATATTCCCCATCAGTGTCATTCTCTATTAGTATCAATGAGAAATGTGTACAGATCAAAGGAAATAGAGATGCTGAAATGCAGAAAGGGATGTTTTTTATAGCATACAAGAAGCACAGAGAGTCATTATGAAGAAGAAAATTCTGGGGGCCTACAAACTCTTCTCTCTATGGGCTGTTCTGTTCTTTCCTTAAGTATTTAGCCCTTTGAGTTGGTAGAGATAAATCTTCTGCTTCCTCAACCAAATTTTCTGCCAAGCCTTTCATTGCCTCCTAGAGATTAGCTGTCATAGCCCAAGAGTGTCAGTTGCAGAATATCATCTAAATGAAAAGGCTTTACTGTCTTTTCATGAAGGTTTAAACCATCAATCTTAGGAGCTCCTATTGATTCACTACAACCAATGGAAAGGATGTGACTTCAGGTTGGAAAAAATCTTCAAATCTTTACTTATGCAAAATTTTTGTTGACTTCATCATTTTCAGACTCAGTTTTAAGGGGAGGAATACCTGCCCAGATAATACAGGCTTATAGAGAACCTTCTGATTCTGCCACTGGCATGTGCACTCTGCTGTATCATAGATATATCACACTTTGAAATCAGGTAAATATCTCCTGTATTAAAAATTATCCCCTTGGGCTTAGTTCTTCAAACTCACCCACATAATTGTCACAGTCCACAAGAGCTGGCTTCTGCTGTTCCAACACTGACTAACCTCTTGAATAACCTCTATTGAATAAAGTATATTTAGCTCCTCTTGTTCCTGTGGGATTTCTGAAGCAGAGTCCTCTCAGGGACCGTGGTACTGAGCTATTAAGAGAAGAATCTTTCTGCCTTCAGCTCATACAGCATAGACAGCTTTGTTTATTTCAGCATGGATTGGATCACCAGTGGCTCAGCACAACATGGTTACTGAGATCTGCTTTTGATGATGATGATGTAAAAGTTACTTGAGAAACAGGAGGGGATTATGGTTATCTAAGGTGGAAGGAAATTTCTAGCAGTCAGTATTTTGCACAACTGGTAGAATTTCTCAGTAGTCTTAACTGTAGGTACCATTGGCCCTTTCCTTGAGAAAGAAAAAGGAAGTGAAGTACATCTGCTCAGTAATTTGTGAATTCTGAAGCTGGGAGCAATCAGGTCTTCCCTTCTGTTGGATGACAAATTAAAAGCTGTGCCACCCTCTGTTAGAAGAGTTGTTTCCTCCACAGCATGCAACAATGAGCGATGATTTAAACTCCTGATTTCTTAATTATTGATGGGCATCATTGATCTCCACAGGTTTCCAGTAAGACCATGCATATGATATACAAAGGAGTGGTGAAGAGTTTTTCCCTTGACTCCCTGTTATTCTTTATTATTTCCATTTAGTCCTCATAATTCCTTTTTCTGTAAGATGAATAATCCTTTTTATTTTCATTTTCTCCGTAGGACGTGAATATCACTTGCACATTCAGGTTGACACTTGGAATTCAAAATACTCAAAGCTACTGAGTTATGCTTGCTTCCCCATTCAGATTGCAGTTACTGTCTTTGCCCCTAGAAGGAATAATTTGTATAAATACATAAAATTTTTTGGATCTGGGTTGAGACTTGTGTATTTACAAAATCCCACAGTAGAAGAAATTTTTTGTGTGATGACAGATTTGGAGTGACAGAAATGTCACCAGTGAACTGAAAACTTTTAATTATTTTGTTGGCTTTTTTTGAGTGATAAGAAGGAATCAGCCAGATTTCCAGCAATGCTGGTTTAGAATCTAGGAATAACTGCAATTGTAAAAGCAATAGAGCATTAGCAAAGCTGAGGATGCTCTTTCCCCAAAACTCATTCAGTGGGACTTACCAAATCATCTTCATCCCTGACTCTGTAATTATAACTTCTGTGGGATTCAATAACGAAATTTAGATGCAGTGGTGAAAGAGTCCTCACAAATTGTTGTAGACATTGTTCTCAGGGAGTATAGGAAACATTTTATGCTATAGGGAGTAAAAAATAGGCATTTTAATGGGAAAATACCTGCCATTTTTAACTGATAATGCCCCTAAAATACATAATTACTACTCTCAATATTTTTCAATATAATATTTCTTAGCTTTGGCACTGAATATTTGTCTCTTGATACTTCAGCACTCTTATTGCCCGGTAGATGGATTTCTAGAGGATAAGTAATTTTGCAAGTCTTGCTTCAGAACTTCTGCAGAAGTAATTTCTGAAGCTCTTCTGTTCCAGGAGAATCTCTGGCTTTCTGCTAGCAATCAAAACAATGACATTGATAAACGCTTGTAGGTCTTAAAAAATAACTTTTTTTCTGACTTCTGAGTTATGGTACTGTCTTAATAAAGGAGTCATCTCACTGAAGTTCATAGGGTTTAAGCATTAAGTTTATCTGTGGCCATCAGGAACACTATTGATTTCAGCACATACTGTAAAGGGAGGGATTTTCCAATGTAGATTTAAAAACAGGACTGCCAAAGGTTAATCCTTTTCTCTCTGAAGCTACAGTGAGTTTTCTTCTGCCTGACCCCACTGCCAGCATGTGCTTTCTCCAGTGTCCCTGGTGGCTCAGACGAGGGAGTTGCAGCCCTTCCACCAGACCTGCTGGATCTTTGCTTCAGCCCATTCTCACTTTCACCTCCATCACTGAGCCTTCAGTGCTGTAAAAACCAGGTGCTTTGAAAAGGAGATATGCAGAGGAGATGATGGGCTACCCCCTTTCCCTTAGGCTGCACTCAGTGTGCAGTTTCCACCCTTCTGGGCATGCATGCAGAGCCAGCCAACAGTCTCTTGCTGTGGTAGCACAGCCCAACCAGCTGGCCTGGGAAGTCCTGTCTGGACACTTTCTGATGGAGTGTGCTCAGCAGTGACACTGGATGCTCCTGGGCTGTGCCATCTGGACACTATCTGCATTTTTTCTGTGGAGCTTTTTACCGACTGTGACTACAAAACAGGATGTTTCTCAAACATTGAAGGAAAAGGCCAAAGAGTCAAGTTTGGCTTTTGGAAGAGAAAAGGAGAGAATAAAAAGTGGTAGTTCCAGAGTGTGCTTGCTAAAAAGAGCTCCTTCATGGCAGTGGGGTAAGGCTGCTTGCTGGAGTGACCTGATGAGAAGTTCCTAGAGACTGGATCAAACAAACATCAGCAGCACTCTTGACTCTGTCCCTTTCCCTTCTGCCCTTCTGAAGCATCCCTGGGCACCACGTGTCCACCCAACAGCAGGCAGGGCTGGGGCACAGGTGGCAGTTTGTCACACCGGCAAACATCTGCAGAATGGGCAGGGTTCTATCCTCACTGACATGATCCATTCACCCATGAGTACAGGGCATGCCAGTCAGGGTGGAGTTTCATTTTCAAGTGTTCCTGCAGGAAACCAGTTACCAAAAATATTGTGAAGCTCTGACTGGAATTTCATAATTTCAGAATCATAGAATGGCTTTAGAAGGGACCTTAAAGATCATCTAGTTCTAACCCTACTACCCTGTGCACATACACTTGATAAATCCAGAAAACTCAGAGCTGAAAATTCAATTTCATCTATAGGTTTTTTTCTCCTCTGTAAAAGTATTTCTGTATTCTATCTCAAACAAAAACTACATTACACGTGATTATCTAGACACTGAATTCAAAGGGGCAATGCAGCAATAGTCCCTAAAATATTGAAGACTGAAATGAACTGGGAAGTCAGGCCTTTTCTTCTCATTTTTGATAGTAAACTAAAAATTCACATTGGGTTTGTCATCTTTATGATAACATGTGAGGTCATGGAACAAGGAGATTGCAGAAGTCTCTAAGAGCAAGTTGGCATCAATTGTTTTTCCAGAGTATTTAAATTTACGAGATTATCATTTGCTTGTTTCATTCATACCTAATTACAAATTTGGATAAGAGAAGTTTTAGTTAAAACTTCAAAAACTTTCAATTCTGACATTGCTCACAATAAACATCCTTGAGGCTGCCAAGAATCAAACAAACTAGCTAAGCCTGGCAAGAGCAAAATGGACATTCCTGGTAATTATGAAATAAAATTCAGAATAATTTTGATTAAAACCCCAACCCTTCTAGTTAATTTCTAACACATTTATATATACTAGACAAACCAAATAAAACCACAGCTTTATATACACATACTTTAATTTATTTTACATGTTCACATGATAGACCTTGCAGATTGCTTAATAAGAAAAATGTTCCTATAAGTGAACTCTTTTGAATAGTTGCCAGTGGGAAGTCCTGTGACTGGAAGAAACTAAAATTAAACTGGAAGAAACCTGGAAGAGGAATCATCTTGTATTTGCCAGAAGATACACTGGAAAATCGTAACTCTCTCTAATTTATATTTTGGCAAAGTAAATGATCCCAAGATGAGAAAACAGACATACAAGATAAATACTGTATCTAAGAATGCCACATTGGAATAGAATCCTACTTGAAGAAATAATTTCAATATTATTTTAGAACAATGATGCAGTTTTTTAGAAAAGGATATTGTAACCCTAGAGAGCCCAGTGACCTCCTAGAGGAAGAGTCAGGACAGAAAGAGAGGGGTGAGTGGCCAGTCATTCATTGTCTCTTCCTCTTCTGCCCTACCCTCCATCCCACCTATAACATCAGTTCTTAAAGTCACACAATTGTTCCAGAAAGGAGGTGGTGGCAGAGTTCCAGGTTGACACTGCCAAGACAATATGCAACCCTAATGAGAGATGAAATTGTAGAATTAGAGGGTTTTTTTTTTCTTTCCCCTGTCTGCTCAAAAAAGTTAGTTTTGGACAAACAAACCAGAAAAATTAAATTTAACATGTGGTTGATAAATGAAGTGCAGAAGAGTGTATGGAATAAAAACCTGGCTACCACAGGTACTTAAAGTACTGTTGGCTCCCATGCACTGTTATTACACATCTTTTGCTGAAAACTGTATACCTTTCACAATTTTGAACCTCCTGTGTGTTTCCTCATATTTTCAATCAAATTATTACATACTAAAAATATGCATAAGGGAAATTATTCTACACATTTTATGGTGTGCTGTTGCTTGTAGCAGTAATTGAAGTACCTTTTCCACTTATGAAAGTACTAATTTTATTTGGTTTTATTGCTTTTCTAGATGCAATTATTTATTTAGTGTGTTTTGGCTTTATTAAATTATGTTTACTATAGGAACATCATAAAAATGTATGAAAGCAACACATCAGCCACTACTGCCCAATGACTTATTTTGGGGAATCTAGTGTTATTTTTCATATCCAAACATAATAGAATAAGGTAAGAATAAAGAGATAATCTACACTGGAAAACAATGCAATTTTGAGATAATATAATAAAACACCTGGACAATATGATTTCATAAATCTTACTTCTAAAATTTACATGAGCTGGGCATTAGGGTGGCTATTTTAGGACATGCGGCATTTTCTAAATGGAAACAAAACAAGAAATATGATTAAACAATAAAGGGGAAAACATATACAGATTTAGCTTGTCCTGAACAACTGGTTCCTACACAACAATGAGAATATTTCTACCTCAAAGATGTATTGCATCAGACTTAGGAAATGTAGAGTTTTACTCTGGCAGGGACCAACAGCTTTGTTTCAAAAGTTGTATCAGATTTATTTTCAGGAGGCTTTTTATGTGCAGTGTGTCATTATGCATTGAATGTCTGATGTGACACTAAAGCTTGAAGCAAAATTCCCAATAACTTCAAACAGACTGAATGTACTGTCATACACTAAAATAAAATCTTCAGCACTTGTTGGTGTTCCTGTGGTGTCCACCCTCCTGTATTTAGCTTCTGTACTACATAACTGAATAGACAGGCACAAGTCATTTGAAGTCTCAAAAGAAATCTGTAACTTAAAAGCAAAAAACAACTGAACTACCTAGGAACTGAAGTTAGTATTTTCAGGATAGAAAGAAAAGGGCACTATAAAACTTTTCCAGGCATCACAGCAGTTGACCAAGAGTTTTTTCTAAGTCTTTAAGCCAAGGCCAGGATAGGAGATGTCTTTCTAAACATTGAGGTTCAGTTCATCCTAATATATTAACAAAGAAAATAAATGTTTGATTTCTCTTACAGTCTGGATCCGCAGGAATTCCTTTTTTTCATTACACCAGAGAATTCAGGGAAAGCAGGAAATTTTCTGTGTTGTCAACAGCAGAGCAGTTGATGGTGAATGAGGGCCAGAAGTTGAGATGAAATAGGGCAGCACATGGAAGTGGGGGAGGGAGGGAAGGCAGTGAGAACAGTGAAATGCAGAGGTGCCAGTCCTGCAGGCAGTGCCCTGCAAAGGGCTTGTACTCACATTGCACACCTCAGCTGACTTCAGTGATACCACCTGCAGCTACACAAATTTTCAGGGATTTGATATGCAGGGAAGAAATAAGATCCAACTAATTCTGGCAAAATGTAAATATTTTCACCCTGATGGAAACAACCTGAAATGCTGAGTGTGAGAAATTGCCAAGGCAAAAGGAGAGGATTCCAGAGCAGTGCAAAGGGCAGGAAGCAGGGCAGCACAGGGACTGATTTCAGAGATGCTTATCTTTTTAGGCAGAAGACAATACAATAATTATTCAAACACATCTCAAGGAAACAGGAATAATTTGTGTTGAATCAGAAATAAGTAAGCAATAAATAAAATGTGAAACTTTTGGCCTTGGCAGATATTTACAATTTCTTCCTAACATTTAAGGAGTGTGTGGAAAACCTTGATTTATGAACTTTTTGCCAGTTTTAAGTTTACAACTACCAAAGTATTTCCTAGTCTGAGAGATGCAACATTTTCATGGTTACTTCTTGTGACTGCAAAAATTTGCATGGCTGAAATGTTTTGGTTTTTAAATTGTCTTCTGAACTTCAACTTGAGGACACCAGTTATTCAGGTAGAACAGAGTACTCAAGAAGATAAAGAACAAATTCTCCAGGTCTTCACTTGCCTAGGTCTGTAGAACTTTACCCATTTTTCAGGGAGCACAGACCTCAATCTTCTACAGGTGAACTGAAATCCATTTCAAATTCTGGGGGTCTCATAATTCCACAGCAACTCTTATTTGTTCCTACATTTTCTGAAGTGAATTAAACATGAACAATCCACTCCCAGCCTTGAGCAAAACACACACAGGAGCACAATACAAGATCTTCCTCCTCTAAGCCACCTGAGTCTGGAAGAAGCTGCCAGTATCATTAGGCAGCTTCTGCCACACACAAGAAATTTGTTCAATAATTTTATTGACCATCTCCCTTAGCTAAATTTTATAGTTGTCAAATTCAATCACTGTAATACAGCAGACAGCTTTGGTGGTATGGCCTTTATTCTAAACTCTGAGCTCATCTATTGCTTGGCAAATGTGGTGAAATTCCACTGGAATGGCAGTAATTCTATCCAGTTTTTTCTGCCTTCTGTGTATTTTTAACATTTTTTGGTTCTGTTAAGAAATATACTGAGAGGCTCTGTGAGTGGCCATGATTAGAGATGTAACTGGTCCAAGGTTTACAGCTGGAAAGCAAATCTGGCATATATCTTTCAAATTTTGAAATCTGCAATAAATAAAATTGGGAATTTAGTATTAAGGGGGCTGAACATTTTGCTTACATACATCTTTCAAATCTGTAATATTTGAATTGTGAAAATGTTCTGTGTTTGTGAAATTAGAAGCAAACCTGAAAATCCTACTTAGCCTTGTTTCCTATTTTTAATATTATTTTTATTTCCTCTTTTATGAACTAGCTCTAATGCAGAGTAAAGTGATTAACAACATTAGAATGGGTGGGAGAAGAACTGCTATGAATGTTATAAAATATCTACATTTAGTGGTAATGACATTATAATGAATTTGTTTGTTCTGTTTTGCAGCCAAAAATTGCAGAGGAGAATTTAACATATGCTGAGCTTGAACTGATGAAGCCAATTCAGGAGGCCAAAGGCATTTCCAGTATGACAGTCTATGCACAGATACTCTTTGAGGAGAACAAGCTGTAATAGTTCATGCCTGTACAAATGTCCTTTGTCTGTGTTCTATTTAATTCTTGCTGTGCTGTTTATTTATAAAAACCATACAAATGTCCTTATTTTTTTATTTCCATTCATGCACTTATATCTTTCTATGAGACACGATGTAGTTGAAAGTAATCATAGAAACAGCAGCTGGTCAACAAGTGACATCCCAGTGATATCCTTTGTAGTGTTCTGTACTCCTGTTGGAAATGGACTCAAGGTCCACCAGGGGCATTTCTACCACTAAACATTATTCCTTCTTTAATGTTAATGTGATGAGACCAGCTGCAAACATCAGTATCTTAGCAAGCCTCAGGAGGACTAACAGCAGGATCCATGCCCATCAACTTACCACTGAAGGAGAAGACCACTGAGCAGGAAAATGGTCCATCAGAAAAATATTAACCCAGTAAAGCTGAAACTTTTTTTCTACAGCCAAGGAAAAGCTAAAATTACTCTCTCTGCTTTTTCCCTCCCTTCTCCAGAAATAGTTAAAAAAGTTTGTGCTCTATGTTTTCAAATTCCCTTTTTAAATGACATTGTCTTTAAAAACTTTAATTACTTTTATTACTGTGTTTGAAATAAAATATTTCAAAATAATCTGAAAAAACATTTATAGTTAAACCCCCATGATTTAAGGAAGAGTATTCATAGCATAGGAGCATCTCCCAGGATTTGCTTTTTAAAATTATGATTGGGAATAGGAAAAACTTGATAGAGAGTGAAAAACTGAGAGAACTAGGACACTGCTTTTGGTCTTGGTTTAGTGTGGTGTTTCCAAACCTGCAAAAGTTTCCTCCTGTAGCCTGCACTAATGAGCTGCTGATCTAGAGGAAAAAATTACACAGCTTCTCCTTCAGTATGGAGCAGACTCTAAAGCCCTGCTGATTTTGGAGTTATTTCTTTGGAAAGACCAGGGCTCAGGAGATAGGGAAATGAGCCTGATGTGAGGACACAAAATCACATTCCTCTTTCTCTTGATAACTGAGAAGGCATTCTTCCTTTTCCTTTGATACACGTTCATGGAAAATGAGCTATTCTGTGCCATCCCAGGCATTTCAGTTATGAAGAAGAGCTGGGCTGATGTTCTTAAGCTCTGCAATGTCTAAATTTCCCCAAAGCTCAGGGGGAGTTCAGTACCCAGCATCTCTCCTGTCTTGGGAGGCTTTAACCCTTGAGTAACTGTGCAGTTGATGGAGATGTAAAAGTATGGGCTCTTCAGGTCACCATCAGGTCATGGAGAGACAATACCTGGCACGTGCCAGGTCTTCTCCAGGTCTGTGACAGGCTGCTCATTCAGCAGTATTTAATGGGGATTTTGGAGTAGCACTCTTTGGGTTTTGGAGTCAGAATTAAGATGGTCCAAGTTGGTTCTTCCTTTACAGGTGACACTTTTTTGGTGATAGAACAACTTCTCACCAGGGCTCAGAGCTGGGAATCATCACAGGAACACTCATGCCCTTGTTCCTATTACTGCATGGGAGTGCAGGAGAGAAGGATGGGGGGACAATCAAGGATGGGGACACACATCCAAGGGCAGCAGAGCACATCACTGCATTTTGGAGGGGTTCACCAGATAAGCAAGTCTATATAAATTGTTTTTTAACTTTTTTGAACAGTGGTAGAGATTAGGCAGCACACATAATCTGTTACTGTCTAGCCAGGATTTGTAAATACAAAATGCAGTCATCTTCTTCCACATTGGATAAAAATCACTTCTATAAAAATGAATTTAAGAAAATCTTACTAGGCTGACCATTGTGTACAGTACTAATTCCAATTCTATTCCTTCATGAAAACTTTCCAAACTAAGGCCAGCTTTCATCAATAATTTGCTGGTAATTATTTGCATTTTTAATGTTTTGTTTGTGAACTGTCAAAAAAGATGTTTGTTTCACCTTTGCATTATCCCAGGATTTAATCACCCACCAAAAGGGCATGGTATCTTTCCTTGTTCTCTGATCAGGCATTGGACTTTCAGTGACAACAGCAATCCACTCATTGACTAAAACCAAACTGGTGCTAATGAGTGACTCAACATTCAGGGATCAATTTTGGAACAGCCAGTTTAACTGACTGTTCAGAGAGGACATCTGTAATGCAGACAGCTGTTCAAAAGGCCTTAGAAAAATATAAAATTTATTAGTTGCTACTTTGGAATTTTAAATCCTAACACATTAATGATTTGACCACTTAGCTGTGAAAATGTTCAGGTTTAGTTACAAACATTTCTTTGCATAGAACTGGCCATTGTGCCCATTATTCAGAAGAATCCTCTACTGTATGTTTATGCCCAGCATGTTAATGAATACCATTCTTTATGTATTAATATCCTATATATTCTTGTTTATGTTTGATATCTAATTCCCCAAAATAATAGTTAATTGAACTGAATAAATTACTCTTTTTTGTAAGACTTGTTGTCTTTGTAGGATTTATTGCTTCCTAGAGAAGATTGTTGCTTCCGAGATTGAAGGCCATGTGTTTATCTCTTACACAGCATTTAGAAAGTCACAGTATTTGGAATTGAATTCTTCATTCTGCAGAAATTTCCAGGCTTTTCAGATGTTTTCTATTTGGAACTTACTTCAAATGGCAGCAGAATCCTGAAAGGCAGCAGACCAGCTGAGTGGAACAAGGCCAGAAATACTACCTGGGAGAGCACCCATCTTCCCAAGCAGACATTTCCTGTATCTTATGCAATGTCCATCTAGATTTAATAATATCAGATCATATTACTGGGGAAAGGAAAACACCATGTTGTAATTAATTGCACATCTCTAAGTGTCAAAGCAACCCACCTAAAGACTATAGAGAAGAAAAATTCATTGAGTGTAATATGCTTTAGTGTGAGAAATGCAGAATAGATTTAGCTCCTTTTAAGAGGAATTGCAAGGCCAAATTAATTCCTGGCCTAACTCTCTTTGGCTTAGCAGAACAGCAGCAGAGCTGAAGGTGGCCCATAGTTCTTTTATGACAGGAGTTCCCATGAAGACTCTTAGTACCTTATTAAGCTGGTACTCTTTATTAAGGTACTCTTATAAGTACCTCAATAAGTACCTTATCAAGTTGGAATCTGCTGAGTCACACTATTTTGGTTACTCCTTCTGTTGTCATTGGTAAAACATGGCTTTGTGCTGAAATCTTAACAAATACAGCTCTATTAGGTTCATATCAATTTAATATCAGATTGTTAATGTACTGCACCCTATAGCTTTAAATAGAATTAGATATGTTTACAGCTTTGGTTAAATGCACCTTGTTCCTCCACATTAAATTTTATTACTGGAATCCTCCATCAGCAAATAGGAGTAAATCATATTAGTGTTGCAGGAGGTGTGGGGGTTGAATCTGCAGCCCAAGGAAAAGGTATTTTATTACTCTTTATTACAACTTTCTAATTGGTAGGTGTGGTCAGCATGTCATTATCTCTGCAATTGCAAGCAAATTATTTGTTTTAGTATAACTGTAACATAATTGTGGGGTTCTCTTCATTAAAAAGTTCAATAAACCTGTGTCCTTAGCCAGGGTTTGGCCAGATGCTGCTGGTAAAGAAGGACTCAAGGCAGAAAAGATTGCATTTAATGTTTAATATATAGGTTAAGTTCTGCTTTTAGAGGACTTCTCCAAAATATCTCTGGTGAGTGGCATCCAGGTACAAAGTTCCTTTTTGGTTTCAGTCTAACCTGCCAGAATAAAAGATGAAAGTCCTAAATTTTACTGCATATTAAGTGGTCATCTGAGTTTTCTGCACTGATGGAAATGTGCTCATTCCATGTGCTTTGCTCCACCAGCAGTTTGGATTCAATTTTACTGCCTTGGTTGGGCAGATCAAAAGACTGCATGTCAGTGGAAGACTCCTGCATAGCAATAGGTATTTCAGGAATCCTCCCTGTCTTGGCACCTTGCATCTCTCTTGTTCCTTACCAACATTGCTTGGCTGTTTCCAAACCCCACAAAAGGCTTTTCAGTCTTCCACCACTATGGTCAGAAATGTTCTGGCAGCCCTTTGTGAGCCTCCTGCTGAGACCTGCTCAGCTTTTCATTTTAGTACATAATCCCAATCACTTGGGTTGTGGTCCTGGCTGGAGAAAAACTCAGGGGAAAGGGACTGGTCTGGTCAAATGCAAGCTTTCCCTCATGGACTTGAGTTAAGCTTTGTTAAAATCCTGTCTATTTGTCTGTAGTGATATTTTGCCATAAGAAAGTGAATTAAATTCCCTGCAAGAGTGCTTTAGGGCTTTGTACATGGATCTGTGACAAGACAATATCACCTCTGGGGCTTTTGCCTTCCTGTTCCAGGTGGCATCATCTTGGGCACAATTAACAGCAGTACATAACCAGCCATAACCCCACATCTTTCCTTGAGAAATTAGCCATTGGTAATTTTAGATTATCCTGAGGAATGAAGATGCCTGCAGGAAGTTCTCTAACTGCTAAGACAAACTCTCTCCTGACACTGGGGAGGGTGGAGGAGCACAGCACAGAAGACATCACATAAAATATACAGGGCAAAAAACCACATGGGGATGGGCAACAGCTGTCACTGTTAAACAGTAACTGGATGCATGTTTTCCCCTTGCCATGAAATCAAATAAAAGTCACTGAGTACTGCTCAGTGGTCCTGCAGCATTTCCTCCACCTCTGATTCTGCCTGCTGTGCACAGGAACTACAATGAAAACTGCTCAGCACTGTCTGTGAAAGGATTTTTCAGGCAACCAGTTAAGCAGCTTTACATATCTCTTTCTCCTGAACTAGTCCTGTGGGGCTGAAGCCAGAGAGTTAGGCCAGGGATTAATTTGGCCTTGCAGTTTATCTTAAAAGGAGCTAAATCCATTTGTTCTGCATTTCTCACACTAAAGCATTTTATACTCGGTGAAATTTTCTTCTCTAGTCTTTCAGTGGGTTGCTTTGATACTTAATAGATGTGTAATTAATTACAAGATTATGTTTTTCTTTCTCCAGTGATGTGATCTGACATTATTAAATCTAGGTGGACATTGCATAAGAAAGGAATCATGGCCTAAATACTCAGGTCATAGGAAGGTCAACAGTTTTACTATTCAGCTGTTACTTTCTACACAGCACCTCTTCATCTTAAATGAAGTGGCTTTGCAACTGTGCTCTGCTCCAGAGGAAAATATGCCCTTCAAATCCCTCAGGCAAACATAGCTGTGCTCGCTTCTACCTCTACTTCCTCCTTCCTGCTCTCAAAGAGCAACCAGAGGATAGAAGAGGAACTAACACAAAAGCCAAAATTAGTAAATCACCTTGCACATGATTACAGCAAATGGCAAAGGCCGCTTCTATTTATCACTATAAAAAATAACACTAATTGGGATGCTTCGCAATTTCCTGTACAACCCATAATTAGGTTAGATAAGAAACTAGCAGTGTCTAAGTGCTATAAATGTCTAAATTAAGTTATTTTGAAAGTGCTTGGCACTTTGACATTTGAGAGTTCAGAGTAATTGGGGTATTGAAATAAAATTGCTTCTGTTATTTAAAAGGTCATTATCTTCTTCGGGTAGATATATAAGGACTATTTTCTACTCTACTGAGCTGGTCTATTTGGTTCAATTAGAGCTGCTTCAGTAGATTTCTAGTGGGCCTCCTCCCACTTATCACAGCCCCAGCATGGCACAGAGAGGGGCCTGTAATGTGCAGCCCAGATATGGAGTATATATTCAGCTGATAACCAGGCTCTGAAGAGCTTCCCCCATGAACACCACAGGCTGCTGTACAACAAGGTGGAAGATGAGTCCTTACACAGCAAAGCCAACAAATGCTGGCTGAAGCCAGCCTGCCAGGCAGACAAAGGCTTTGGAGCAAATCAGGATTTCACCTTCCCAACCAAATAATCTCACAGTCAGGCAGCAGCTCTGGTTATTTCCATAACTACTGGAATTTCTTGTTTACAACATCTACAGTCCCACTGTCACACAAAGATATGCCTTCCTTTACTAGATCTGGTATTCTGCAGCTGTGTCAGTCAAAGGTGGGAATTTAAATGACTGCACCTTTACTGCATTTGATTTTGGTCAGTCCAGCAGTGTCAGTAAAATAAGGAGTGTAAAGACATGGACATTGGACAAGGAAACTTACCTTACCACCACTTGTTCACTGGAGATGTCACAGCCAGGAGATGGCAGGGAATGGACTGAGCACTGGAGAGGCCAAAGAGCATTCTCACTATTCTCTCCTGTGGCTTACTTCATGTGCTCCCCTAGGAGAGCAGAGCATCCCATCAAAACTGGAGTAGATATGGAACATGAGGTTTTGTTGTCTCTCTTGGCCAGAGAACACATGAGGAAGGGAAAAACAAAGTCCTCAGAGCCTCATGTCCAAACTGAACAAGGAGACCATTTCTGACCTGAAGCAAGGAACGTTCCCATCCTGCTGCTGCCCCCATGGCTGCTCTGCACCAAAGTCTTCACATGCATAGAGTTACAACACCTTAGTATGAAACACACCCAGTGATTGCTGAACAGAGGCACCACTGTCCCCATCAAAAGGGCTACATCTGCTCTGTACTCATTACAGCAAATATTACTCATGGTCACTGATATTCCAATGTACTGCTGAAGGCTGCCTGGTTCTGGGGACCACATTTCTGTAAGACATTTAGCCCTAGTGCAGGGAATAAGAGTGAGAGCTTTCACATGAGCCCTTTAAAAAATTTAATGTGGCAAATTTTCATGAGCCTCCTGACGCTTGGGAAAAGCTCTGATGACAAACTGTCACAAAAAAAGTGTAGAGAGGGTTAGCATTCCTCCACAGGAATTACACCATCCTGTACCCTCTCACAGGTCCCATCAGCCTGGCTGACTTCAGTGACAATAATTACCATGCACACATGACACCAATGATGCAACAACTGATCCCTGAGTTGAGAAGACTAGCACATAGTGACAATCACAGGGAAAATTATCCTGTTGGACTTACAGCTTGCCTTGCATAGATTTCTCAAAAAAGGTTCAAGTAAATTCTCTTTTTGAGGATGGAAAGGCCTTGCAGTGCAAGGCAAATATTGCTTCATGAGTGTTAACTAGCTTGCAGAATGCTAAAGATCAGACTCTACTTTATGATCAGTACAATACTTTTATAAGACTTCTGTTGCTGAACAGGGAAGCAAGATAGTCTTTGTAATAACCAAATAAGTGTAATTAAGGCATTTTAGGGTTTATGGTACTCAATTAAATTAAACTGGTTTTTAAAGTCGCAAAGGTTTGGTTGTTCTGCATATCTTTTCTTCATTTCCCTACAGGACAGAGTTAAAACTTATTTCTGCATTTCTTATCCTAATGACATTGGATTTCTTTTAAGGATAATTCTCATCCTGAGCTACTTACCCTGTGCAAAAGTTTGGTCTAAGATAATTATAACACTCTGTTGATGTTCACACTGTTCCACTGACAGAAACAATGGAGTTGTGCTAAAAGTATTTTCTGTGGAATTGCTTTACTTCATTTTTCAAGCATATTCTAGATCTGCTACCCCAACATCCCAAGCATGTGTCACATCAGGATACTCACAATTCACACCACTACTGCCCCTGACCTAGCACCAAGTCTTATCTATGTATCAGTCAAAGCCACCTCCACACCCAGAGCTGATGGAACTTCCTGGACATTTTCATGGACATTCAGAATTTACCAGATATGCAGGAGACCAAAACAAATATTAAAACAGGTGATTGCAGGAATGCTGGTTTCAGGGGATCCTTCAACCACTTATTACAAATTTTGAGCAAAACCTTCCTGTCCCAGAGACTTACCTGTAGAAAAATGACCTGGTAGCACTGTACCCCTGTCACACACACTGGCTGTATCAGGCCTAGAAAATTTGATGACTGCAGCATGCTGACATTTGTGCCTTAATTCTGCAGTCTGGGTCATGATTTTGGTGCTCACAGTGTGTGTTTCTTCCCATGATTTTTGTCATGTGGGAAAAATTCTCTGGAGCTAGAGAAGAACCCAAAATTTTCTTAACCAAGCATTGTTGTACAGCAAATCATTCGTAATGAGAACTTTTACCAGCATGAAATTGCAACCCACTTCTATTCATCTGCATTTTATATTCTCCCAAATTACAGCTCCTTGAAGATGAGGAGAAGCTTGACTTGGGAAAACACTTAACCTGCTGACTTCCATTCACACATGCACACTCTGGACCTGTTCTTTATGGTTGAAAACAGATGTTGCTGAAGCAACTGCTGAAGATTTAAGGGAACTGATGTTAGGCACAGGGAGATGAGCCTGTCAGATCCATGCATGGCCAGCCTACAGCTGGCCTCTTCTTGTACCAAACACAGCCAGGCTGATGTCTGGAGTATTGGAGCATTAGTGCAGCTGCCCAGGCTGCCCAGTGAGTGCCACTGCCAGAACAGGGAGCATCTGCTCTTGGCAGACAGGCTGCATGAAAAGGCTGAAGGAGGAGGCAATTTCCAAGCTACGCAAGATGCTTACTAGGTAAATGAAAACACAGGTAATGACCTTCTTTCATAGCTCTTAATCCCCTTTACCATGGCTCAGCAAAGCTGTATTTTCAGTTGACAGGAATCCAAGTCTTGCTGTCCACTTACCCAAATCACAGCTGATTTCTAAGGAATGTGCAGAGGGAAGAGGAAAGAATTGTCACTCTTGTTGACAATTAACGTTTCCCTAGTCCTCAGGAAAAATAAAGATAGGCACAGTTCACCTTTGCTCCATATTTTGATTTGAATATTGGTGTGTCTAAGCCTGTTTTCAGTGTATGTTTCCCTGAGCACAGAAATATTAGTATTTGACTCATCAAGTCCTGCACTTGGAGGTCAGAAAGGTAGACCAGGCAGGTCATTTGTGTAGACATAATGCAGACTTCCTTGTATGCCTGCATCATGAGCTTACATCTAATTACTGCATTTTCCACAGGCAATTACCTCACTCACAATGGAGATCAGGCTGATCCATGAGGAGGTTGTGTGGGGACATGTCTCAGCACTCTATTGGGAAGGAGGCTGTTTGCTACAGGAAGATTTGCTCACTCAGCAACGTAATTCAAAAGAAGAGTAATTCACTAAGCAATGTCCTATGGGAAGAAAAAAGTTGATCATATAATTAAAAGAAGACTGGTACAAACCTGTGTTCTACTCCAGATTCTTCCTAATGATGCTAGCAAGCTCTAGCACTAAGATTCTGGCATACAGCAGCTCCCCATGTGCAGCACACGTGGGGCTGCACTCCTGCAGTGCTGTCCAGTCCCAGTGCACTGGAAATCAGGGAACTGTCTGCCCAAGGATGTGTTTGGTGGTTTGGAAAAAAGAGCCTTCATGCCCACAATGTGCTTTGTGTTCTTCCTGGCCCATCTCTGACACAGGATTTGTGTTCAGGACGCTGCTCTGCCTGTGTGGCTGCTCAGCCCTTCTGTATGTGAGTTAAGATATTCAATCTCTTTACCAGGTCAAGGAGGAGCAGAAGGGAGAGGGAGTTATCAATTTAGTTCCTTTCAATTATGCTAAAATGTTAAAGAGGCTGATTTTTCACAGTTTTTCTATCCCCACTAGGGACACAAATGGCACTTGAATTTATTACAGTATAGTCTCAGCCTTCATTTAATACAAATACTCACTTTTACCATAAAGGGAGATTGTGGAGGTAAATTCTGAAGTATGTCTAATATACTGAACTTCCAGAGAGTATAAGGACAAGGTCAGAAAAAAGACAGAAAAGAAGGAAAATGAATTAATATGTTGACCAGCCATGTCAGATTTTTCTCCTCACCTATTCCATCATTTTGCCTGCCTTACTATTAAAAAAAAAAAAAAAGTTGGAGATTGGAAACACTGCACCACAATATGTGCTCACAGTGAGGCTGGATAAAGGCACCAGTATAAAGGCTGGGAATTCCAAACTTGGCTTTCAAACAAAATGAAAGCTTTTCAAAAGGCATGCATACATTTTTATGCAGATTCAGGGAGGAGGGAAGAGTAAAGAATGGAGATATTAATATTCCTGCATGTCATTCTTCACTGAACAAAAATCCTGGAACCTACTCACTTACCTGTTTGATGCTTGAGTATTTTTTTTTCTATTGATATTAAAAAACCAATAAGTTATTATTATTAGGCTACACTGCTCTTTGGCATAATCAAGGCAGTTTTATTTGCTAAATAATATTGTGAAATACATTGCATTATGTCAAATTCAGTATCTAAAATAACATTTTAAATACAAAAGTTTTCCCAAGACAAATACTACAAAAATCTCATTGCTTATGTGCATATCTGTCAGTTTCTCTCACAGCTTTGGGGTCCAGTGTCTGATTTAAAATTTGCTTGACTGCAGGGTCAGTCAGTCCAACAACTCTCTTAAGATTCAGTCCCCAACCAGAGGCTTCCAGTTTCTCTGATTCTGTCATGCTGTGAAGGGTAAATTTTCTCTCCATCCAAAAAGTTGAAAAAACAAGAAATCTTGGCTATTTCTTCCTACCCATCCACAGACCAGCAGCAGAGTCTTCCCCAGTCATCACCAACCAGGAGCTTGGAGGAATTTCTTGAGAAGCAAAGAAAAAGACAAAGAAAACCATGTTTAGGACAAAAAAATAGGATCAAGGCTTTTTCTGCATGTGCAGCAATTAGGAGGATGCAATATTCAGGGGTGTAAATTATCTTTAAAGTTAAAATTGAAAACCCATGTTAGAGAATATTCAGAGTTTGGTACTTCAAAGACTGAAACTTGGGTCCAAAATATCCTGGAGTTCAGTGGGTCAGTTGGGGACAACCTAACCAGATCAGAAGCTCTTACACTTCTATGAGATTCTATGGATGTTAAATAATCTGCTGTCCAGATTCAGAATTCAGACTTGTTAGCATGATGTCTTGGCTTCAGCCAATGAAATCTCTGCTGCATGCAGTGTCACCAACACTAATGAAAATAACCCTCACCCCTAATGTTCTCCCTTTCACTTCACATCAGCATCACAAACTGCTCTAAAGCTGAGCATGCAGAATGCAGGAACATTTTGCCAGCTGCCAACATTTCAACACTTTTGGAGAAAGAGACAGCAACAGTTTTACAGGACATCATAACATCCTGGAGTAGGAGATAGCAGCAAATATTACAGCCAAATGACTGCGGGAGGGGCTTGAGTAAACTAAAATACTGCTGACTGTGCAAATTGAGAGGAGTGGAACAACATAGCTGTCCTTTGGTCAAAAACTTCCTGTGCACATTTTAAGGAGGTAGTATCTCCAGCAGCTCCTAAGATAGGAGTTATTTCCATTTTGCAGAGATGGTGTAGCAGCTGCTGAGTTCTATTCTGGTCAAAACTCGCTATGGCTCCTGGTGTGTCTCCTTCCTGACCAATGACACCCCAGCATTTTTCATTAATGCACCCAGCAAGGCCAGCTCCTCGGGGGGCTGCTTTTGGTCAGACTGAGCTCTCAGAACCCCAAAGTGACGAGCAGCCTTGCCCAGCCCAGCCCAGCCCTGGCCCCACCTGGACACGGCCAGCGCCGTCACCGCCGGGCTCGCCCTGCTGGCCCTGCCAGCCAGCGCCGCGCTGGGATTCAGCTCCCGGCAGAGAACAAGGTGCTTGCCACACTGGGCACCTGTGTGCAGTTAAAAACAAACATTTAGAAAGCGTCTAGGGGGCAGCATGGATGGGATTGTTATTATTTACGGTCAGCAAGTTGTTAAGTTGAGAACAAATATATTTAATCTTGGCCCGTGCTGTTGCAAAATAGGCCCATCCCAATTTAATTTGTGGCTGTGATAGTTACATGTGCTGACGTGCGGCTGTATCAATTGTGTGCTAAATTGGATTTGTGTATTATTGCTTTCTAAATTGCATGCCTATGCTTTCTAAATTGCATGCCTAGTTCAGCAAAATTGTTCATCAGTTTTCACTGGCTCTGTGCTTAATAAGATGCCCCACAATACTTTGCTGCCAGGATATAATACAGCCCATAATTGCCTAGTAAAAAGAAATTACATAAAGCCCTGGTATTATCAACTTATCTAAATCTGCTCATAACAGAACCAATAATTAAATGCTGTGGACATTTCACATACACACACATACATACACACACACACATCTAACAACATAACTCAATCACAGTTACTCTAGTCTTTTTAATGACTGTGTTTTGTATTAATTTTATTTTATTTAATGCACAAATGAGATGTGGGAATATTTGGTCATTTAAAATAATTCTGAAGTCATCTGGATAGGGGAATATGACCCTGCTTTGAGTAGACCTCTCAACTCTTTATTAAAGAATGCTGTTCCCATATCCATCTGAAAACATACAGCCTTATGTTCATGTGCAAACAGGTGTTGTCTCTACAGATCACCAGATACCTGGGATGGGCACAAATCTTTTATGATCCTCTTGGAAAACAAAACACAAGAGTTTTCTGCTGTGCACCCATGGATGGCTTTTAAGTCCTCATTTAAAAAACTGCTTCAGATGCGTATTTACAAATAGCTAAAATATCAATCTGTTAAAAAACATGCATATGCAATTATGCATGGAAAGACCTGCCATGGGAAGTTATAGACAAGAACTTCAGAAATTCTTAAATCAAAGGAGACTTTTCTATAGGTAACAACAATCCACAAAATGACTACAGAATACCACAGCAATTTTGGAAAGACTGTTAAGTCTTTTGCTTTGATTTATTGACAAAGCAATCTTCGATTAGAGATGAGAACAAAAACAAATATGAAGTTGCCACAGCCAGACTATCTCACATATGGCATCTCAGATGTTCTAACACCTTCCCTAGAAGCATCTGGCTCAGGCTATTCTGAGGCATGACAAAAGGTCTGGTAAACATCTGGTTGGGCCATTAAACATACAGAGGCATATTGAAAATATTTTCACATAGCAATCTAAGTAATGTTGATGCCAAGTTCCACGAACAGCACTTCTGAAGATCTCTGTGGTAATGCCCAATTACTGTATAATATCTTTTTCTTTTTTGCAGATGTTACATCTATGGCTCTATATTTATGTAAATTGCGTTCCTAAAATTGAAGTAATAGAGAATGTCTGTAATGAGGGCCACAGCAAATAAGTGGAGTAAATTATACATAATAACACCACAGTTCCTTTCTCTTAGAAGAAGCGTTGGGAAAAGAAGAAAATTGTGCTATTTAGGATGTGCCTTTAAAGCTTTTTGACAGGTTTCAGCTCCTGTATTTGTTAGAACAGGGAAGTGAGGTTGAGCTGGCTTTAGTACCAGTCAACACCACAGTCCCACGATCTTCTTAACCTCAGCTCTGTGAGAATTCCAAGGTATCAGCTTCAGCTGCACACAGCCTTGAATAAACAGCTCCAAGCACTAGGGCCTGCTGCTGGCCTCCCACCAGTTTGAAGGGCCTCTGACTTTTTTTGAGGTGGCAAAGACAACAAACTTCTCTGTTCCATCCCAGAGCAGGATCTGGCACTGCTTGCTCTGACCAGGATATTTTAGTACAGGCCATCAGGAGAGGACTTTGTGAAGCTAGGACTATTTCCAGCCATTGGTTTCACAGGTTCATGGAGACAGGTGTTCTTCTGAAGCTGACAGAGCCCCTGGGAGAGCCTGTGAAAAGCCTTCAGCTTCATCCAGGTGTGCCCTGGGATGGCTGCCCAGGTGTGCTCTTGTCTCCAAGGTGGGGCAGTTGCCCCCACCACTGCTGCTGGTCAGACCAGCTGCCCCCACCATGTCCCCCTGACACCACAGTGCTCTCCCCCCTCCTGTTCCTCAGAGGCAGGCCAGGCTCGCAGCCCTGGGCAGCCTGCAGCCCCATCCCTGCTGTGCCATACCTGCGCTGCCCGGCCCCTGCGCCGCGCCGCCCCGCGCCCTCGGTCCAGCGCCTGCCTCCGGGGCTCTGCTGTGCTTCATCCTCCACAGCTGTGCCGGCAGGGGCAGAAACGGGAAAAACACGGATTGGAACACGGAGAGACAGATTCAGCTCCTGCTTCTCAGCAAGGGGTGGGAACTGGGCTTGAAGCACCAGAAGAGGATTTTGCATTGTCTCCCTCTCTGTCGCTGTGCTGCAGGGTGTCACCCTGGAGGAATCTGTGCAGGGAGCTGGTGGGGTTGCAAGGCTGACATGCTATCAAAATTCCCAGTAACTCAGGAAGTTCACCCTCCATACTGGAGGCAGAATCAGCAGTGAATTCCTACTCATGAGAAAGTAGGACTTACTATACTGATCTGTGAACTTTCAGAAACCATATTCAAACATGTTTTTGAGGAGTGATAGAATTTTTACTTTCAGAATCACCCCAGAATGGACAGCACATTTTCAAAATTCTCCCTGAATGGCAAAAAGTCCTTTTGTCAGGAGGATAAAAGTTGGTAGGAAGCAAATATTTTACTCTGATTTTTATTTCCTGCTCCCTGTTTCACTGTTAACAAAGTGGCATGGGCTTTTAGTAGCTCTGTCCCTCCATTTAGAATAAAAAAACTCTACTTGTGGTCTACAATGAATCAGGATTCCTTTTCCTCTCTGCCATCCACCTACCCTCACCACTCCATCTGTGCTTCCTGTGATGATGATGCTGCGAGTGTCCCAGTCCATCACTTCAGCAAAGCAGCAGCAAACGATGTGGCAGGAGGGGCTGCAGGCAGTGCTGGTGCTTGCAAGAAGCTGCCCATTGACTGTCCACAGGTACAGGCAGGAGCCTGCACAGGAGAGGATGTCACCCTGCAACACAGCAAGAGGCAAAGTCTCCAAGTGCTACACTCATCCTCCTCAGAACTTTGAAATGCTGGTTAGAGATTGCTGAATTGCTCAGATTTAAATTCTGACCATTGTTTTTCTTCTGGGCAGATGACATAAACCAGACAAAGTAAAAATTACTTTTTTTTTTTTTTTTTGTTCCGTGACAGGTTCTGACAATTTTACAACACAGAAACCTGAAACAACCATCTCATATTTAGCAAGATAATGCAGAAAAAAGGTTTTGAGGTAATTTTCCCACATTGTAAAGTGAAATTATTTAGTGAAACGTTCCCTTTCTGTTTTCCATAAAATCCAGGCTTTTAGTGAAAAAGCAGACTGACCTAGCTACTGTCAGGGACAGGGGCTGTGCACAAGCAGTGCCTAGCACAGGTTCTGGGCTAGGACTAGTGCTCCTATAAGTTTTGCAGATTCTCTGAAACAAGGACGTGGTGTTCACCTAGTTAGTCAGGAAGCCTTTGGTGATTTCACAATCCTCCTCTGCCCCTCGCAGGGAGCTCACTGTCATCGCATTTCTGTGTTCTGCATCTGACCAATGACCAGCTCTGCATCCCGTGACCTGCACTTGTGATGCAGAAAACATCCTTTGCACAGCACCTGCCCCCTCCTTTCCATGCAGGTGCAGCCTTTCCAGAGACTGCTTATGAGGGGCAAATACACAGGTAAGTCCTCAGGGAAACACACAAAACCAAGAGCCAAAGCTGCAATTGTAAATGATCTAATCTAAAGTGCATTTTGTTCAAGCTATCAATTGAAATTCTACATAACTTTTCTACTCTTGATTCACACTAAGAATCAGCTAAATAGAACTTCATCATTAAAGTCATCTGATTCTGAGAAAGGACAGTGTGCCCTTAAATTAGCAGCATGTATCTGGTTTAAGTCAACAAACACCTTACTTCTCCCCTGCCTCATTTGGGGCCAGGGCTCTTCACACTGCTGGGCAGAATTCTGGAGATAAAAAATGATGGCATGTTCAAAACAGAGCTGCCAATAATTCAAGAGATTAGATTTCAGCTACCTTATCTGCATGATAGTACATGTTGTCCAGGCATTTGGCACTGATCTACAGTGGTTTCCAGGTCTGGATTAGGGATTTAAAGCTAACTGAAATAATTAGTTACAGCAAGCTTTTACAGTTCTCCTTAGCTTATGAACTTTTTGGGACAGTTCTGACCTTGTGTCTATGCTGCACAAATACCATAAGGCTTGGATCTATAGATGCAACTTCTAGATGCTCAAGCAACTCCAACAATCACATAATGAAGAGCTGTATAGGGTTCTTATTTAACTGAATTTTTTTTTTCCTTCAACACTTTGCTTTGAACCATTCTGAATTTTTCAGGAAAAAACCCTTGCTACCAATTGTGCAGTTTTGTGCCAATGAAAATACTGAAGCACAAGGGAAACACTTTGTTTCTATTTTCATGTAGCTTTATCTAAATATACAGAGAAGAATTAAACAAAAATTATGTTTCAGAATTAAGTGTTCTGTTTTGCTAATATCAAAAACAATTTTTTCATCCACAAGATATGGACTTTTTTTTCCCCTTGAAGCTTCAGTCATACTTTTCTAAGGTTTTTCCTCTATTAAATGAACCTTTTGACATACTGTTATCCAAACAGCTTAACCATTTGCACTCCAATAAAGTGGAGATAAGCCATTTGGATCAGTCACAGACTGTCCCTGGCACAGACTGTCTCATTTTTGGACAGTTCCAGGAGAGCAGACACCAAGTGAAAAGGCTGCTGTACTGGCTGGTACAGGCTGGAGAGAACTCTGTCCCCTTGGGATATCCAGCAGCTCTGTGCCAGCCACCCCTCACTTCTGAATGCTTGGCACTGCTTCAGCTCACTTCATAAGGGACCACCAAGATATTCTGACCTGGCCTGCTGAGGCCACTGGCCACTTTACACTAACCAGGACTGCTAGGACTGGGGCTGAGCTGGCACTGAACAGACAATTTAATTCCACCCTCACCCTGCTAGCCATCAGACTGCATGGTTAATAAAGCTCTGATGGGAGATGACTGTTTTGGCACACACTGAGTAGAGAGTATCTGTCTGGTTTCTTACTGCTATGAACTCAATTTTGCTTCTGTACAATATACAGGACCGGATTCAACCTTGAATTGTCTGAGCAGCTGAAACCTTGTTCTAGTATAAAAGCAGAGAGAGAAAAAACAAATATGAAAGCATCATTTTTGGGACTTAAAAGGTTGGGAGAAAAAAAGTCTTCCAGAGTGTTTACAGTAGAATCCAATACAGAATATGTTCTTATCAACATGCATGCAATTCTGGCCAGGCACAGACCTCAACACATTTATACCCATGGCTCTCAGGAGCTCTCCCCACACCTGGGAGTAGAAAGGAAAGGAAAAAGCCAACATTATCAGTGCAAAAGTGTAAGGCAGTTGTCAGCTGAGCTGGCAGACTGCAGTCTGGCATGTCTCAGCTGCAGGAATGTGCAGCTTAGATGTGACTCTGCTGCACCAATGTTGGAAGAAATTAATAAAATTACAGGGCCAACAAGGTTATGGTGAGGCAAATCCAGGAGGTACCAGGGTAATACTTCATGCTCCACAAACTAAAAGTTGTTTAATCCTGCTATCTATCTATCCACAGAAGCTTCTACTTAGCTACTCAGTCTAAGATGTTGCTTTTAGTGCTCTCCTCTCATCATTAAAAACACTATTAGCAATCTATCTAGAAAGAAAAAAAAAATCAATGTATCAGACTCTCAGGATGTTTTTATGTTGGGAAGAGCACCCCATTACATTATCATGAAATGTTCATGGACGCATCAGAAGAAAGATGATAAATGAAGATCTTACTGTTGAATTGTTGATGGCAACAGCACGGAGGCTTTCCTGGTGGGCAGGAAGCTGGTTTATGAGCCTCAGCTGGCTCAGGTCCCAGATGATGCAGCTCCTGTCATCAGACCCACTCACAAAGATGCTGTAGGTTACAGATGCAGCAAGGCAGGTCACTGCCTGAGTGTGTCCATACAAAGCCTGGTGGGGAAAAACCAACCAATAAACCACAGCAGATGGTGGGTGATTTACTAGGGAACCACAGTCCTTCCTCTTTTGCTTAGTAAGAACAAGCAACCTAGTCATTCTTTGGAGAACTGAAGAGTGAATGAGAGGAAAATACTGAAGGATATTACAGAGATGCATCCTTGTCCTCAACTCACAGTTGAAGAAAACTGAGGGTCCAAGAGATTATATGATTTGCCCAAATTACAAAGTGATTCAGGGCCCTTAGCCTACTCTTCAGACTCTAAGACAGTGCTTTGTGCTCAGAAAGAAAGCAAAGTCATTTTTCACTTTAGTCCATGGAGTTTTAACTAAAATTTATGGTTGGTAATTTCTCAATATTTAAAAAAAAATTTCCAATACAATTTATCATGATGTATTTCAGTAACCTTCTTTGTCTTAGCTTTCTGTGTATATGAGCAATTGCTAATACATTTCTAATAATGGTTAAGAAGAGAAAGAGCATTTATGAAAAATTCTTGCTTTAAAGCCGTATAGGAATTCCTTTCTCTTTCATCATTACATGACTTTTTTTGTTGTTGTTGTTTTATAGGTTCAGAGACATAAGGAATGCCCAATTAAACTTAGCCTTATTTAAACAGCTTCTTTAACAAAGAAACGTGCTTTAGGCAATTTAATAGCACAGATAGAAGGCACGGATTGAAGTATGCTGCTAACAATTGTTGTATGCAGCATTCTCAAGTGTATCCTTCTGCTACATAACCACAGTAAATGACAGTGAAACTTGTAGGACAACAGAGAAGAAGTCCTTCACAGCTTTCCTAAAAATCTTTCAGGGCTCATTTTTTAGCTGCCTTATTTTGAAAAATTAGACCCATCAGTTTAATTTTTTGGTTTTCCAAGGAAATGCATATTTCTTGCTGGCTTTCTTCCCATGACATTATTAGCACATTTCTAGGTTCTATCTCAGTTCAGCTTGGAGCGGGGTAGCCACATTCCCAGTTGGCTTTTGTGGACCCACCTCATCCCCTTTTCCAGCATGTGATTGTGATATTGAATTTTGCTGGCTGACATGCCCTGCCACTTGCCAAGGTCACCAGGACAGCAGCAATCACACGTGAATCCACTGGTGAAGAGGCTGAGCTGCAGCAGGCTCTGTATTACTGAAGGTGACCCACAATGGGAGGGATGACTTTCAGCTTGGGACTTACTCCATTCACAAGAACTGTCAGCAATAAATACTGGCACAAAATTAGGTCTGTAACTGTGGTTTTGAAAGTCAGGAACACCCTCACCTAATAATGGAAAAGAAGGTGCAGTGATAGCTTTGGATTTGCTGTAGAACATTGCTTTTACATACTTGACAACTGTGCAAGACTGCTACAAAAAAAGCTGGGACAAGGCAGGGTCAAGAGCTCAAAATTTTCTCTCCTTTCTCTAAAACATAAAAAAGCCCCATATCCAGTGTAAAAGCATCCAACTGCCAAATCAAACCAAGCTAAGCTCCTGCACAAGTTTCACTAAAACATTTTTTCTCTTTAATTTTAACCCATGAAGATCCTATTTGGCAGTGAAACACTTTAAATACAAGCTGAATGTAGAAGAGAGGGATAACCTGCACACAATTACAATATCAGCTTCAACCCAGCAGTCTCAATGCACATTCATGAAAAAATATCTCATGCTTTTGGCTCCCTACATCTTTTCATTATCACTCTGCAAAGACTGACAGATTTTCCTTAATGAGAAATATTCTGCAGCATATTTGCATAAAGATCTCGAGGCTGATTTCCAAGGTGTTTTAAATATCAAAATACAAAAATGAAGCTCAGCTTCACTGCAGGAGTGTTTAGTCCATGAAAACTTAAACCAAGTTTGACCATTCAACTTAACTGGTGGATAAGGACACAGAAAATTTACAGATATGCTCCACACCTTCCTGAGAGGTCTGGGAGACAGAGAGCACACCTTCTTCAAGTGTTTCATTTAGCCCTGACATTCTGGTGACTGGATTGCACAGATCCCTCTGCCAGTAAATTTCATGGATCAATACACTCCATCCTTAGTGTTCCACAAAATTGTGGAAGCAGATCCCGCTAGAGAGGCAAAAGCTACTTTTTTCTGCAGAAATACAGTTTCTGTACTTTGCTACATTCCAAGCCAGAGTGTGTCGGTCCCATGAGGCAGCTGGTAAGTGAATAGCATCCACTTTATAGCACATAAGCTGTTCTTAAGCAAAGCTCACTCTCTCAGGAAATTTTTTTTTGTTCAGCAGAAAAAGCAGCCATCATGAAACAGTAAATTACATGAAAGCAGAAAGTAATTCACTGGAAGACATTTAGAACCATAGTTCAAGTTTACATCCAGTCCAGACAGTCATAAAAATCATAAAAAAAAAGCTTCTGCTAGCAAAGTAAAGGAAAAATACAGAATTTGTTATTGCATGATCTCATACCACTTTGTGGATTTTGGGTAATACCAAATTAATCACAGTGAAACACATCAGCAAAGCTGATTTTAGATTGTTAAAAGACATTATAATGCAGATAAAGACATCCTCTTTGGTTGCCTGAAACTCAGACTGACCCCTGACTGGTATCATTTAGATGCTGATGAAAAATATTGCTTATGCTTTTCTCTACTGCTAGTTCTTCCATTTCCATGTTCATGCCTTCCTTTGGAATAATAACTAGCTGAATTAAAAGGTCATCAGATCTTGTCTCATATTTCTGTCTTCTACAGCATTAAACATCATAAAACTCAAAAGAGAGGCTGCTCTAAAACAGTTTCCCCTGCTAATTTCAACACAAATTCTAACAAAGGCTTTGCATAATGAGGACAAAAACTATAATATTCTTATTGGATGTATCCCTCCCTCACAGAGTGACAGATAAACCTTTTATGTTCTGAATTCAGGCTGAGAAAAAAGAATCAAGAACTTTGCCTGGCTGAGCCTTCATCTCCACCAGCTAAGTTTGCAGGATGTTTTAAATATCCTGTCCATTGCTGTAGAAGCCCAGAACAAATTATAAGCATCTCTAGGTGATACTTGTTTTTGAAAATAAACCAAGGGCTGCACTTCAGGAGAGAATATGCCTTATCTTCATTATTTCTTTTATCATTAGGAACTTTGAAACTGCTACTAAAGAGAAAAAATCCACCAAGTGGCACTCATAGCTATGAGCTGTTGGTACAAGGCATATTACCAGCTCCTGCCCTGATACAGACTGTCACATGATATTGCTTATTACTGCTTTTATCCTGCCTTCTCATTCAACAAAGGTGCTTTTTCTGCCAATCATCTGAGAGATGAAAACCTTATCTTCTGAGTTTCATTAAGTTTCCATAGCTGAAGAGCCACAATACTTACCTGTCTCAGGTTCAGACATTTCACTTTGTCCTTGACCAGGGAGAACTCCCAGACACACACAACTGAGCTCGTTCCAGATGTGATTATGGTAGTTGCTGAAGGACACACTGCACAGAGGCACTTTCCCCACTCTGCCATGCACTCAAATGTAGTCACATTCTGTACAAGAAAGCACCTCCAAGTCAAATGCTCATCTGATGATACCATGTATTACCAAATGACAGATTCAATTTTCAAAACTGACCCTCCATATTTTAAACTTAAGAAAGTTGGACTTAACTCTTACTCATAATGACTGTGTGATCTCACACTCATGCTCAGCATCACCCTGAGTTTTGAAGTGACAAACTGAATAACTGATGCCTGCAGCAACACTGTGAACTGCTAAGTACTGATTTTATTAGACAGGGAGCAGAAATTAAAATATATCTCATGGCTTTTTCATTTCCATTGACTTTGGGTATATCTGTAAAAACATAATGAATGCTCCTTGAACAAATATTCAAGTCAGTATCTTGCTGAATTACATGTTATGCTATTCTGGTACCTAAGCTAACTCAGAATTCTTTGCATAACATTGTCCCAAACACATCCAAAAATCAGTGCATTTGTGACAGAGGAAGAAACTAGATCTGTCAAATGCCCTAACAAGCAGAGTGATGATATAGATAATTTATTTTTTACAGCAAAGGAGTAAGAGTATTAACTTCATTATTTTGAATGAATGCACTGGGCTATGCTGGAACCAGAGGGGAATTGACAGATGGTTCCATCTTAATTCCAGCAGAAATTTCTGCACAATGAAATTTCTAATCACTAACCAGGAGACCTTGTGATGTCCTTATGACCTGTGGACAACACAATCACTGGGTGGAAAACTTGAGATAATTTAGAGGCAAACACCATGTTTTTGAGCATTTTACATTGTCTTGAATATTCCTTAAGAAGCATTACTGTGAGAAATCCTGTACAGCATCCTCTGAAATCTGCTCTCCAACAGCCCCTGAAATGGGTGCCCAAACCAATCAAAGGCCATGACATATAATTAATTTATTGAATTCTTAGTTTTTCATATTTACCTTCTCAGATCCATAGTTGCCAAAGCAGCAGGTGAAGTCCTCAAATCCCCAGCAGAATGTTTTGTTCCAAAGAGGAGGAATCAAAATTTTGTTTTTTTCCACGGCCAGAATGCCTTTCTCTGTATGAACAATGTGCCCAATAGCTCCCTTGGGGTAGTCTGGCAAGACAGAGAAAATATTTAATTCTGTTGGGTTTAGAGCCCTTATATTAACTTTTCTCCTTGCACAGGTCGTGTGGTGAGGCTGGTGAGTCTCACATCTGGGCTCAGTGCTGTGGCCAAGCCCACAGACAGAAATTCCCTCTGAAACTGAGATTCCACACATAGTGGAAATGCTCCTCTCCAGTTGCCTGCATAAATCCATGCAGAGAGAGTGATATCTTATAAAGAAAAATCTGTTCCAAACTCTGCAATAGAAGTTTGAAGAAGTTTTCAGTGCCCACTCCTAATACAAAGATACAAAAGCCATATTTGGCAGAAGGGATCTTGATTGAACCAGCTTGTACAAAGCTGTGTGACTACTTTTGTGATCTTGAAAATCCAGATTCATCCTATCCAAGAACTGTGTAGTTGTTAGCTCAGAAAATGGAACACAGCCCCTGCAGCACCTTTTATGGTAACTGGTGAGAGCTTCAGATTTTGCAGACTGCTCACAAAAGGAGGAAGAATTCCACTGGAGTGAAGGAACAGCCCAGTCTCTCTTCCTGCTGAACTTTTCCCTTGAGCGTTCCTAGATGGATGTGGTTTCATGAAGAGCTAGAACAAAGGAATGTAATTGAAAAATAAATCTCTATTTGCAAGACCATGCAGGAGAAACACCTGTCTAAATCATTAATCACAGACTCCAGGACTGCCATACATGACCCTCTTAATTAAAATAAAAACTTATGCATACTAGGTTTTCATCAGACTACATCCCTCCCTCAGAGAGGGACAAAGCTAATCCCACCAATTCTGGACAAGAAAGAAAAGCACAGGTGAGAGTTTGAGCTGAGTTTTAGTTGATTAGACCCATTCCCAGACAAGTGATCACTTGTGTGACTGCACTGAAGGAGCAGAACCCAGATATGATGCTCTGGGTATGGCACACAACAGAAGCAGCATGGTTAGGAAGAGGGACTGCACACTGATGTAGTACACAATATGGAAAAGCCTACAGCTCATTTTCCAGCAGATTTAAATCAGAAGATGTTTCTGATTCAAGTCACTATTACTGGTTTCCAGTCAAAATACTGTAAGATTAAGACAGATTATGTTCTCTGCTCTCATGATAAAGTGGTACCTGCTTTGGTATCTGTCCAAAGTTGCTGATAAATCCCAGGATAGTGCTCTTAATCAGAGGATCTTTGATGTTGTTGAGGTCCATCTTGTCTCCATAGAAGTAAGGGTGGTAGGTGTTAACTGCCTCCACTGCAGCTGAGCCATGCTGCTTGTGGCCAAAAATAAGGTCTATCCAGAGATGAAGGTGTGCACTGACATAGTCACTTTCCAGTGCCTGAAACCAAAACAAAATGACTTAATTCACCAGACTGTATCCATTGCAAATGCATTGCTGCTTCCCAATCTTTGCTGGAGATAAATTCTCTGCAAGACAATCATCACATTTTCGGTTTGTCCAGTACTACCATTCTCAGCACATCCTTATGAAATATTGAAAGAGACTAAATTGGACCCCCACAGGAAAGGAGGACAGAGTGTCACATGTTTGACTTAAGAGACACCAGGAGCAATATCCTCAGAGACAACACAGGTGTAGAATGAAAGCATTCCACGATCTTGACACCCAGATGATTGGCACATGGGTTAATAGGACCAGAATGACCAATTACTACTGGAGAAGACTGGAAGAGATGCTACAAGGTAATATACCCACCTAAATGTGGGCTCTGTAGAAAGCTCAATGCAATCACAGAGGAAAACTTGTGCTTGGAAGACCCAGACAGCAAGTTCATAAGCAGGGGACACAATTTCAAGCTGAACCTGTGACCATCACCAGGTTATCCAGTTTTCCCTGTGAGGTTTCACTAAATACTCCTGCTCCTGCCATCACCTGCCTCACCAAATTTCTGTGTGCTCCCAAACAGCCTTGCCCAATGATTCAAGCAGCAGTGTCAAGCATTATTAAAAGCACTTTCCTATCTCCAAATCATTTGACTGAGTAATCCCTGATGTTCAGTGAAAGGTCTTCCAAGCAGACCAACCCACCCAAAGCACAGCAGAAATAAACAAACTAATGGGATCCAGAACAATGGCTCATTTCACAGAGCAGACAGTTGCCCAGTGCAGCTGGTGTAAATGACCCTGCCCACAGCTATAATGATCACAGGGCAGCTCACAGAACAAGCACAGTGTACAATCTGTCCCTGAACAGACTCAGAACTCATTCTTATTAATAAAAGCACTCAGTCCATGAATTACAAACTGTAAATTTTGACTGGCATTCCTGCCAAAGCAAAACAAAGCAACTAACAGAGCTGTAACTGTGCAGCCTCTCAATATTTCACTGAGCACTATGGAAAGCCCAGCCAGGGAGGAAGAACTTGTGCTTTAGAGAGGAAGTAAATGCATTTATTTAGTGGAATAGATTCCTAACTTACTAAGCATGAAACAGGAAGCTGTTCAGAGTTTTATGTCAAGAACAGTTCTTTGTTCTCATATTGTTGAAAGCAATAGTCAAACATCAGAGCAGTGTCAACTTAAATCTGTTTTATGCACCAAACTCATTGTGAAGCCTCCTAAAAATGACCACAATACCAATAATTAGTGCCTCCAGCCTTGTGGATGATTTCAGAGGAGACAGAAACCTTCATGTTTCAGAACCCAAGATCTCTGACTCTTCACTTCTGGGTTACACAAAGTCTCCCAGGCAGGTAAATTAAGATGTTTTGCACTCCCCTGTGTAGTACCTAGTATCAGATCTGGTTGAAGAGACAATACTGCACTGACTGTAAGGAAATCTGATCAGGTCTGGCAAATTATTAAGAAGACAAGTCTATAAACATGATTTTTCATTTGCTAAGCTATTCTTATTTGAGATTTAAATTGATTTATCAGCTGTGCCAATGTTATTAAATACTGCAGCCCAGTGGAATCGGTTGTGTAGACAAATGGTAGAGAGCACCCTGTATCCACATTAAACACACTCTGGGGGCTTTATTTCCAACTAAATCCACACTGCTCACGCAGGCTGAATGCTACCAGCATCTGGAGCACACAACTTTTCAGAAAAAAAAAAAAAAGTGCAGCTTCAGAAATGCAGTTTTTTTTTCATTCCATCAAAAAAAAAAAAAAAAAAAATAGTTCACACAATCTGAGATCATTCTACAGTGGCAGGAAACCCAGGGATGACTGTAGTTTCATTTCCAAACTGCACCATTACTCTAAAGCACAAGGTAAAAGCAGATTTCTCCATTGTGTCCAAGTGCCTTTAGAGTGTTCACCATTGCACAAGGAGCTCAGTAGTTTACACTCCAGACAAGCCACAACAGAATAGAGAGGATGTCTGCCTATGTCCTTCTTCCAAAGGCATCAGTGTAAAATTGCAGCACCTTTCAGTCATCCAGGCTTTTTGTCTGCAGCACAGCTGGTAGGGAAGGACAGTGCTGCCTTTCCCTTATTTGGGGAACTGGAAAAAAGAGATTGAACACCTTGCAAAAACCACAAGACAGAGCAGTGAAAGAAACCAGACCACCCCAAAACCTCCATGCCTTCCATGGAGCCACTGAGGAATATGGGGGAACTTGCATATTTGACCTCAATGGCCAAAAATCTGCAATAGGTGGGAGACAGGGAATTCACTGGACTCAACTCTTTATTTTAGCAAGGATTGTACTTCCAGCAGCAAGCCTACAGTGCACACAAAACTTAGATGAGGGTCCCTTCCTCCTAAGAACTATATCATCATGTGGTTATGGGCACTGACAAAAGCTCAGATCTCTCTTCCCTTCAATCACCTTTCATTATGAACAGAGCTCTGAGCCTCTAAGTCACTCTCTACACAGCTTCAGAGATGTCTATCTCAGAAATAGCTATTAATGTGTATGCACAGGAAATTAAGCATTCTGAACATGGTTTTTAATCTCCATTTCAATTCTCTGGCAAAAAAAAAAATCCCAAAAAAACCAAAAATCTCTGGTAGATGACTGCATTTTGAAAATTATTGAAGACAAAATTTTTTAGCAGGTTATCCATAACAAGAGGTATCCAAATTAGTTAAAGTAGCAAGATAGAAATTTAACTTCCTTTAAATATTTTTTATAATTATTGTTCTGACACAGATTTGAAGTGAAGTGTTCAGGCCATAAATTCAAGATAGAAACTAAAGAGAGCCTCTTAATCTCTTAAATGAAAATATTAAATATCTCACTGTTGATTATATAGTGATTATACCAAAAACAAACAAGGCAGCATTATTGCACAAAAAAAAAGGTAGGCAAGCACAGGCTCAGATCATATCCATGTTCACTCACAGGAGGAACCTGAGCATGTGTGAATGAAGCCAGAGTTGAACTGGCTCTCTCTCATACTCAGTCATTCACAAGCCAAAGAGTTTGCAGCATCAGGAGCTTCCAGTACCTAAGGGGAAGCCTACAAGAAAGCCAGAGAGGAACTTTTTACAAGGGTTTGTAGTGACATGATAATGGGGAATGGCTTTAAATAGAGAACATAGATTTACATTAGGTATTAGGAAGGGATTGCCCTTTGTGAAGGTGCTTAGAATTTAGAACAGGTTGCCCAGAGAAAATTGTGGGTGCCCCATTCCTGAAAATATTCAAGGTCAGCTTGGATAGGGATTTGAGCATCCTGGTCTAGTGAAAGGTGTCCTTGCCCATGGAAGAGGGATGGGAACTAGGAACTCTAAGGTCCCTTCCAACCCAAACCATTTTATGATTCTATGGGAATGATTAGTGGGAACATTATGGTTGCTCTTAATGGTTCAGAGAACAGTGAAGGAAAATATTTACAAAATCAGAGTATGACCCTGGTTTTGTTCAAAAGAGGAAGAAGTTAGGGTAGTAAGGAGGTCAGAGGATTTAAGCCAGCATTTGGAGAGGTCATCTGAGGAGAGGCTTATTTAGAGATACCAAAATAAAAAAGAGGTTGTATCCACAGGCTTGGATACAATCTGCAATCACCTACAAAGTGATTATTGAGAGAGAAAATTGAAATCCCAAGGGCAGGACCCGCAGAGCAGAGGTGAGAAGAACCCACTGAGGCAAAAACTGAAGCAAACAGGACAAACCAGGATAATGTAATGCCTTGAAAAAGTCATGGGCTGTTAGTTTAGCCCTACCAATGATAACACATATATTCATCACAGCTGTACACAGCAACAGTCAGTGTGCACCCACACATGCAGCTCACCCAAAAAAATCTGGTGGGGTCATGCAGGAGCACTAGAGAGACCTGCACTGAGATACTGTGCTGCAAAGCCTGGCTTCAATGCACCAATCCCCATGCAGAATTGCACTTGCCTTCACTTTTATGTAGCAGATGACATCACATGGAAGACTTTCTAACTATTAATAGATAGCACTAATTGCAGTAAGTCTCAGGACCTTAGAGCTATTTGCTTTCAAATTGCCAAGGCTGACTCCATTAAGGGCAGAGAATTACATTAGGTTTCCCCCATCCCAACCCCCAAAATTAAAAAAACCCTTTAGTTCTGGCATGACTCAGTGATGGAAATAAATAATTTAAATAAACACAAAGATTGTTAGCAACAACATGGAATTGCATGCATATAAATGCCTGTGCATTATATTATGTTCTCTTACACTTATGGGCTGAGACATGTTCATGCCACAAACCTACACATAAACCACATCTGGTCTGGAAAGTTTGCCTTGATTCAAGGAGAATTGTTAGGCAGAGAAAGAGACAGGCAAAGTCCATAACCAACAGAAACTTCACAGGCAGGATGCATTTGGATCCAACATCTTCATTTGTGACTCTGGCCTTCAGAGCTTCATTTTCAGTGGGACCCAGGTAGTATTTTGTTACAAATATTTATATTCACTGACCTGTCTGTGCAGGAGAATGAATTTATGGGGGTCCCCATCTGCCCAAGGGGGTAGCTGCACATCTCCCAACACTGTTCCATCCTGCATGCAGCCTGCAGGAATGACAAAGAGAGAATCCAAAACAAGAATCAGACACACTGAAAAATAGGAACAACTTTACTAAAACACTGAAGTCAAAGGAAGTTGAGGTGATTTTCCCACATGCATTTTCAGGTTCATCAAATTTAGAGCCATAGGAGACTGAAGAACCAGTGTTACAGAATTTCTGATCCAGTAATAAAGCAGTGAGAAGATGTCCTAGAAATTGTCACTAATGCAGTAAAAACATGCATGTCCTCAGCACAAACCACTTTAGCACAGAATGCAAATTCAGACAAGACAAATGTGTTTGCACAACTTTCTTTTTATACATAATCCTGGGGGCCTAAGTGCCAAATATTCCTACCAAAGCAGCCACTGAGGGATTTTGTTCTCAAGTCCTTTGCAACCTGATTCCTTTCAGAAGGTGAGCACATGTTCCTAATTCAGAGCACAGTGTTGTGCAACTGGATGAATTTAAATCTAAATTGAGGTCAAGTTTCCCTACAATTTAGCAGTGAACAGATTCAGGTACTTGGCTTTGCCTATTTTAAAATCTGCTTGTATGTTTGGTCCATACTGGCAAGATTCCAGTGCCATTTGGGTCTTACCACTCAATTCCACTCAGGTCTGTCTCTGTATCTTGATTTTAGCCAGGTTTTGTTTTTTGGTCTCTGCTCAGGAGGAAGCTACCTTAATTCTTTCTTATCTTTCAACAAACTTCTAACAGATTTTTTCCCTTATTCTTATATATAAATATAAACTTTACTATATTTTAGCATGCCTCATTTCACTGATATCTTAAATACAATTATAGCTAGATTTCAATGGGTTAAGTTGCCTTTGCTGCCACAAATTCAGGATGATGCTTTAGGTATTTTTCCTCTGCCTTATTTGTTAACCAACCAGTGTCTATTAAAGAGAGCAGTTTTGCATTGCAAGTGGTGTGAAAGTCCTGTAAAGTGAGGTGAAGCTCAACTGCCATGCCTGTTTCTGAATAGTGTTTTTTCTGGATCCTCTCTGAGTCTTCATCATGGATGTAGAAAAGTCTAGAGACAGTGTACATTCAGAGGGGATTGTGATGCTGCTTGAGGACAGGGAAAATACATCAAGCTCATGGGAGTTGTGCAGAACCTTTGGAGATGAGAGTCAGAACATTTGGATACTAATCACCTTGTGATCTCATGCAGATTAAAAAAACAAACAAATTTTAAAAAACCCTAAAAAACACCTTTCACCAACACCATTTAACAATTAACAAATTTAACACATCTTCAAAAGAATAGTACATTTTTCAATAGTTGCACAGATGTGATAATACAGGCCAAACTTTCAAAAGCACTCAACTAGATTGGTTATATAAAACTCCACTTTTGTATGACTAAATGTGTAATTCTTTTGCCAAGAAATTAATAGGAACTACTTGCTTCTTTCTGGGCTGGAAACTTGGTTATTCTGACATAATTCAGTTTTCAGAAGCCTGTATTCTTGCAGTGTGATTTGAATAAAAATTGATCTCATCCTTAGACTCAGCCAACACAATCCAGAGACCAGCTCTAAACATATGATCTGGATCCTTCCTTTTGGTAGAATGTGGAAGGAACACTTATGTCCCTCCTAGAACTTACCAAGCTCAAAGTGATTTGCATTGGTCAGGAACTCTGGCAAGTAAAAGAACTCAGGGGTGAGCTCTCTGACATCACTCATGTTGTCCCTCGATGCTGATTCCCACGTGCTCTTGACACTGTGAAACATCCGGTCTGCAACATCAAAACTCCCACCCTGAGAAAGGGAGACACACAAAAAGACTTCACTGGGAGGAGTCTGTTAAATTAAAAGCCTCTTAGCCAATTCTGCAATGCCCTTTATCACATGATTGATAAGGGGATGTCTCAAGATCTGTCCCAGCTCCATATTCTGTGGTCGTGTTAGGAGCTATCAGTCCTGATTTGCAGATATAAAGTTTGATGATTTAGCAGAGCCTGCAATAACAGAGGCAAGCAGGAGCCCCCATGGGCAGCTTGAGAATATCACCATGCTTCTGAAAGCAATTTCATCCCAGAGTGATTTGCAAGCAATGGAACTTTTCACTTGTGACCCAAACAGTTGTGAGCAATCTTATGTGCAATTCTCCTGTGAGAAAAATCCTTGGAGAAGGGGAGGTTACCACTGAAGTGACATTAATTAGATCCAAATAAACAGGAAGGACTCAGTTCTCAGGAGTGTGCAGGGACTGGTCATTCTGTATAGGAAGGAAGCAGAGCATAAAGAGGGAGAAAAAATGAATTTCTGGGAACTAAGCTGAATTGGTAAGCAATGAAGGAGGTAAAAAAACTACCTCACTTCTTGGGAATATTTGAGCAAGTTTAGATTAACAAGAGTCAAACATTAAACCAAAGTGGCCTTAGTATCCCAGGACATAATTCTGAACTAAGGCCTCGTGAGGAAATTTTTTAAGAAATCAGAATGAAGCATATATGCCTTTTAAATGAAACTATTTTTCCTACAGAATTTCCTAATGGGATTTCAGATACTGTGTGTATTTGTGAAAATCCAGGTTTACCTTTACATATGGAACCCTATATGGAGTATGGGGGAATTTAATGTAACATAAAATTTCTATAATAATGGAAATAACCAAATAAAAATCAGTTTTTGGATATCACCAAATGAGTTTGTCAGAAACACCAAACTATTTTAGAGGAAAACTGACTTCTTAACTGTATTAAAGTGACAGAAAAGAAATGTTTCTCAATATCTAGTTCAGGTGCTGGCAGCAGCTCTCCTAGGCTAATATAGATATTTCTCATTGGGGTTAATTAATTTGGATTATATGTCATGGGACATAACTCTACAGCCCAGTGCAAGGGCTCAGGAGAGATTGTCAGAGACAGAATGAGTACCTTTAAATAGTTCTGCAGTACAGTGAACATGTATGAATGATTGCTCACCCTCAACAATTTAATCCTCAGAGCTGCTTCCCTAGGCAAAAAGAACAAACCAGTGGGGTTGTATAATGAAGACACTAAAACACAGGTGAGGTGCAAGAGTCAATCTGTTAAAGATATGAGATGCTGCCAGGTTCTGCCTATGGCTGACCTCTTGGGAAAACAAAACCTTCAGCTGGTTTATTCTCTGCCTGTAGACTGTTGCATGTGCCAGATGAGGAGGATGTTGCATTTCTGCACAGTAACAATCAGCTGAAGTTTTGACTTGCAATCTATCATATAGGCAAACAACATGCTGTGAGGGTAGGATCCCACTCCCATGGATCAGGTTAAGCCAGCAGCAGATCCCACATGGGTTTCTGATGGTAACAACCACAGCCCTGTGGCTCCCCCTGAGCTCCTGCACACTTCAGTTTCAACTCCTTTAGATCTGCTCTGCTCAGCCTGGCAACTGCAAGCCAAGAGTGATTTTGGCCATATCTTTTGTTAGGGAGAAAATACCTTCATAGATAAGGTGTTAGAAGCCAGTAGTCAATAAACCCCAAGAGCTGAAGCCCCATTCCTTGTTTGTCTTTTGAGAATAACTCACACCAAAACTTAACATATATTCCAGATGGAAAGATTCCACCCCTCCTTCCCCAAGAGAAGAATTCCAAAGGGGAATTCTGGTCAGGCTTCTAGTCCAGCCTCATCTCTAAATGACAGCATAGTTCTGCTTTAGATCCCTGTCCTTCTTCCTTATGCCAGTGACAATTGTGTAGCCTTCGCACACCCATGCAAAGGACAGAGTGAAAAAGTGGCTAATCACATGAGCATGCCTATCTGGAGTTAATCTGATGCACAAGGTCATCTTGCTCTTGATCATTATTAGGCAGGGACCCTTGGAGTCAAATTCAAATTGAAATTAAAACAGAGTAGAAGGAGGACTATAAATAAATCAACAGCTAACAAGTATCTCATTGAAGCATATTAAAGGGCTTTGTATATTTAATCTGCACACAGTGTGCTGTGTCTGGTGGTGATTGATGCTTTTTCATCTTTTTTGCAGCTTTTATGAGAGCTGGTGGTAATCTCCTGAGAAACAATATGATTTGTAATAAAAAGATTACCTGTATTAAATAAAAATAATATATACATAGGAAATGCTGTTAGCGCGACAAATCTGGTTAAAGATATTACCACCACGAAAAAATGTGATTTTTTCCCTGGCTGTCTAATTCATTTTAGGGAAAAGTAATATCTTTAAAACTTAAGCCTGTATTATTTATAAAGGAAGCAATAACTGATTTTCCCATTTCCTATATTAATAAATTTATTTGCATATATTTATATCAGAATTAATGAGTTTTCTCTCTCTATGAATGCAAAAACTGCACTGAAAGGGAAAAAGAAAATCAGGAATTGCTTTATGCTTTTAGATTGCAAGACAACGAACTCATATGACTTTTCTGCAGCTCAACACAGTAGTCCTCTGTTTTCTTTCCTTTCAGTAGAGGCCTTTCTGTCATCAAAAAACACTGGAAAAATATGCTTTTAAAAACTGAAGTCCAGCAGAATATATGCAAAGCAAGTAGGCAAAATGATTTCTAGAGAGAAATCAGAACTTCCCAAATTTGTAAACCTAAGCATAACCTTGGTGGTGTTCTAGACCCAAAGACCTCAGTGTATCTAAGAGTTGCTTATGAAGGTGCAAAGACTTACATCGTGCCCAGAGATGCTGAGAAGTTATTACCTGCTGGTAGTGCTCTAATGACTGCTCCAGAGTCAGTAATCCATGAAGAGTAAAGACCCTACTCTCTGTAAGTACTTTTGAGAGGGAAATGTCAGGAAAAGTCAACCTGATAGTTGAAATGCAAGAGTGGGATAAGAATAAAAGGGGATAAAATCTGAGTTGACCAAAAGCAAATTTCAGTACTGAGGGCAGGAAGTCCTAGAATGCCTTTGCAATAAAGACACTAAACATGGAAACCTTTACTGCTGTTTTGTGGTGCTGAGACCAATTCTTGAAAGAATCCCAGGAGGTACTTCACCAAGGTAAAGTGGAAGGCACCAACCAATACCTGTTTGATAAGACAATTTTTCCTCCATTCCAGCACAATAGGCACAGCACATACAAACTTTTATTCAGAGTCAGATTTCAGAACACTTAAAAAAAAGTGGAAACTGCACAGTCCCATTACTGAAGGCAATGCATCCTCACTCCTGCCTTCTGTGTCAGGTGCAAATCAACTGTTTGACTTTAGAGACATGATGCTATGCCAAAATCAGTTTTTCAGAGTGCACTCAAGTTGTTGCATGTCCTTGTCATGTATCCAGTCTGTGAAGTTTGGGAACTTTCAGCTCCCAAAGGCAGCAGCACCCTTCCAAGAGCTTAAGTTTGGGAGTTTTCTTTCTGCAACCTGACATTGACTTGATCATACAGTTCTCAGATCTGCTGTTTTCTAACAGCATCTAACATTAGCAATTCCTAGGCTACCACAGGACCAGTCACCTGGGGGAAATGGCAACAATAAGCTCAGCTGAATATGCACCAACAGAAAAGCAAAAAATAAGAGCAGATGGAGTTCAATAGTTTCTTTTAGTGGATCCACACCCAAAAAAATGTTTGTGTGTTTCAGATCGCTGTAGATAAATATCCTCACAAAACTGCTGGTTACCTGCTACTGACACAAACACAGCCACAAAGCATTCTCTCAGACTGTGAACTCATTATGCATGAAAAGTGTGCCAGGGAGATCCAGCAGCCTTTGTTGTTTACAACAAGAAATAACTGCTCCACAGTCATTCATGACTGCAGCTAACATATGGCTCACAGAGTGTGATGGCAACCATTGCCTCAGGTGGTTCACTAACCCATCAGCTACTGCTGGCAACAGCCAATATCACAGGGCTTATTACTTAATTAACACAGCACTTTATTTGTATTACTTCACTGAAAAAAACCCAAACCAAAACAGCAAAGCACTTGGAAAGCTGCAGGAGACATGACCATCCCTCACTATGAATACAGCAGTTTCCAAGTGTGAAATATTCTGGCCAAGCTATCTTCCTGTATTTCTCCACAAAGATAGGTAGATTTCAGCAAGATACTCCTTAAAAATACACTTTGGAGGATCAGTCCTCCTGGCAGATCCTGTTTATAACAGAACACATTACAGAAAACAGAGTAACAACTCTCTGCTACAGCCCAAGTGTATTTGCTTGAGCATTACTAACTGCCTGCTGAAAGGGGGCAATCAGGAAATTTGGTGCCCCTGTATGCTGGGCAAATGGGAAAGGTACACACAACGTTCAATTTTCATAAATTCAATTCCATGGTGAGAGCCAGCTTGGCACTGTATAAAGAGTAACAAGCTCAGAAAAATAATACACAAAATATTCCTTCTGGAGCATTGGATGTAATCTCATCCCACTTCTTCAGGAAGTTGTACTCATGATCTCTATCATTTCACACCTACCAGAACCTGCATGTCCTCACCTAGCCCAGAAATGCTCTTTATGCCACCACAGCAACCTCCAAGTACTTTCCAGTAGCCACATATCTGTACTTGGGCTTAGAAGACCTGCTGTCTTATAGAATATCATACCAAGTATCATCTGCCCCAAAGTCAGAAGCTTATGGTCAGACAGGCAATAAACATTATCTATTTGTTTACATGCCTCAGCTCTCACAAAGCTAAATAATCCTTCACCCTCATATCAGTCATGGTCCCCTTAAGATGTTAATGAACATTCATGGCATAAATGTTGCCCCAAGGAAGACCCAGGTCCACATATAGAATATATCAGATGTCAGAAGAACTATTTCCCCTTCATCACACAGCCACAGTAATGCACCACCTGGCTCAGAACAAGGTGTAGGAGGGATGTGATCTGCCCCCTTACCTGCAGAGAGCAGAAGGTCTGGGTGAAGGGCTCCATGCGGACCAGGTAAGATGCCACTATGATTGCTGATGAATAGTGAGTACAGTAATGGCACTGGGCTGACAGGTCTCCTGGAAATTGCACACAAATCAGATTCCAGTACAAAATCCCACCATCTCAAGCCCATAGCATCCAATTACCACAGTACAACTAAATAGGGAACAGGTATTTTAAGCAGATGTGTTCAAAGACCTGTGAGCTACAGCACACCTTGCACTGAATATGTGCATTGAATGTGCACAGTTACTACTGAAATATGTTCATTTTGCCTTTCACATTTCAATTTCTGAAGAATAAGAAACTTTTATATCTTTTAACTTTCCTGGCCCTTTCTCTAGTAGTGCCAAAAAAAGGTCTTGATTTCCAGAGGTCAACAGCCTCAACATTCTGTTTCCTTTTCTTATGTAGCTGTTAGTTAACCTATGTGCAGCAATCTTCTCCACGTAGCTTAGCTTACAAATAAGACCAATGTGTCTTTGCTAACAGCACAGTCTTTTCCAGGGAACATTGCTTTTTGCTGTAGCTTGTTTTCCTGTCCAAAGGAAGAGAACAGAATGCAGCAGTCCAAGGCACATAAGGCAGCACTTGCAGGAGACTTTTCTCTTTGAATTGTTAGTTTGTATACAGCAGTGAGAGGGGCTCTCCTTGGCATGGTGTTTCCCTTAGGCACAGCTCTGCAATGTTTTTGGGTGTTCTGAGGGGACTCAAGCCTCTGCTGTCTATTAAAACACTCACCCTCACTTTTTTCTACCTCATTGAAGCGCTGGATGAACTTGTGTTTCCTCTCCACAGTCTGTGCTCCCATGGGCTTTGACAGGTCTCGAAATGTGTGAGGATCAGTGAGGTTTAGAGTCTGAAAAGAAACCCAGCAGAGATGGAGATTTTAAGATTTTAGACACCATAACTATCCCAGTGACACTGGGAGGTGGCAAGGCTATGTTGGAGGTTTCACTCATACAAGAAGGTCACAGGTTTGTCCTCCTCTGGAACTTTACAAATAAAGGACCTGGCAGGTTGAAAATTGCTCTCAAGGCTTTTCTGTCCAAAGCTCCTTCTCTGTGTTCACAGAAACCTGTCCATGCCTATCTGCTGAGCTGATGCAGCATGTCCTTAACTAGGTCTGTATTAAACAGGTGTGCATCCCCAGAACATGATCCTCAGTATGCTGACTTGAAGATAAAGCTAATCTATATGGAATCAGTACAGTTAAAACTAATTACTTCAAATTTTAAACCACTGATCTAGACCTCTCTGCTTCAATTCACCAATCCTTTGTGCAGTTGCTCCCACAGCAAGTACAGGATTCTGCAGCCAGCACTGACCTCAGAGTGGTAGTCAGCAAGCACCCATGGAAACACAGGATACTGCATGTAATCATTGTAGCTGCGGCCAGCCAGGGTGTTCAGGTACATGAGGTAATCAAAGTTGCTGATCTCCCTCTTCTGCAGGAAAAGGAAACAAGCATTAAAATCTCCAGACTCTGACTCTAAAAAACTCTGCAAAGGCACCCTCACAGGCCTGTGGTTTCCAGGTACACCAGGACAAGAATTATTTAAACAGTCAAATCAATCATCCTGTGTCATTCAGATCAACACAACACCTCTTATACAACAATCTGTAAATAGAACCTGTTTTCATTCTGTCTCTTCTTTGAATGGGCCATTTGCCTTTCTCTATAATCATGCTATATTTGCAAAACAGAGCAATTTTCCTGATTTAAAAGAGCCAAATGCACACAGCCTGGATATTGGAATGCCTATACAGAAAAGGCTGCACAAAGTGCTACATATAAGAAGGTATGGATTTCTTCATTTGTCTTGAGTCACCAGGACCACAGCAATAGAAAGGTAAACATGTCTCCCAGCTCAGCAAAACATCTGTGCATCGATTTAGATGCATAGATGATCTGTGAACAGGAATTCAACTAGGTGGCTCTCTTTGGTCTCAATTTAAAAATGTGCACAAAATCACACTTAATCTGCCAGACAGTAGCACCATGTGTTTCATAGCAGGAGGAGCAAAAACCAGATGTAAATACTGTGCTCCTCTTGCCAACAAGCTCACCTCCAACAGTGAGAGAAGAGCTCAGGCCTTGAGGTACATATGTGCACACACATATCTGTGTGCAGACATATCTGTGTGGTGAAATTATTTGATTAATCATGTGTAGTCAAGATTTAGCTTACCTGCCACTTCTGGAGCATTGTCTTTTCACCTCCTGAGTGCTTCCTGCATGGAACAAACATTTGATTGACACAGCTTACTTCATAACAATGAAAGTCAACACATTAACATCTATGCTCCCTGTGCCCTCTGCTATCACTGCACTGAAGTGAAAGAATACCAACACTAGAAGGTTGAAGTTTCATTGACCAAATAATTCCAAAATCAGTGTCATTGATTAGGTTAGTGCTGTTCTGAGTTAAGCCATACTGCTCAGTCTGTACTCTCAGTCTCATGCCATTGTAGAGCTATAGATTGCCAATGACAGGTACCATTAAGCCTGTCTGCTTCTATTCTGAAGCCTTATTCTCAAAAGCTCGTGCTTTTCTGAAGCATTTAGAAAATCCTGGCTTAAGAACAGAAGTCTCTGTTGCATAAAGCACTTTGAAACTAACGTAGTTCTTAAAGAGTGGATTGCCATTTTGATATTTTAAAAAGTAATAAATATGTATTTTCCACTTTTTTGTTCTCAAAATGCAACTTGTTATTAAAACTTAAAAACAAAAAAACAACAACCAAAAAAACCCCCAAAAACCCAAACAAACAAACAAAAAAACCCCAAAAAACCAAAAACCAAACAAAAAAAACCCCCGAATAGATGAACTAAAAGCAGGGCAATTCACTTGAAAATAAGAAAGAGTAAAAGGTTCTGAGAAAACTAAAGTTGCATTTCAACTTCACTGAACCAGAACGTATGTTAGCATTTGAAGATCATGGACTTGCTCTTGTCAATATCTAGAGACCAAACTGAGACAAGGGACAACTGGATTGTCATGGTTTGATCCCAGCCCAACACAGTCACTTATGCACTCTCCCTGCATAGGGATGAAGGAATTGCAGGAGAAATAGTGAGAAAACTTGTGGGTTAAGATAGTTTAACAGGTAAAGCATAGGACGTGCACGCAAGCAAAACAAAACAAGGAATTCACTCACTACTTCCCGTTGGCAGGCCAGTATTGAGCCATCTCCATGGCTCCATCACACGTAACCATGACTTATGAAAACAAACATATCATTTGGAATGTCCCTGACTCTTAATCCCCCAGGTTTATATTCTGAGTATGGCATGGTTTGCTGTGGAACCTTTGGCCAGTGGGGATCAGCTGTCCTGGCTGTGTTTCCTCCCAACCTTCTATGCACCTCAAGCCTCCTCATGGTCCTGGTGGGATAGCTTGAGGGACAGAAAAGGCCTTGACCCTGTGTACTGCTCTGCAAGAACTAAAACATCCCTGAATTATCAAAACTGCTCCCAGCACAGATCCAAACACAATTTTCTTCTACAATGAGGAAAAATTACTCTATCCCAGCCCAAACCAGTACACAGACTGAAGAAACTTTTCATCTGCTGAAGTGAACAGGCTCACTGGCATGATACAATGCTGGTGGTAAGAGAGGCTCTTCCCTTTAAGAATAAAACAAATCCTAAGGTGCCAGCTCAGAGTCAGGACATTTCACTTCACAAAGCATAAGGAAATCAGTTCAGCATAGATTATAAACTGCTGCAGGAATAAGTAGCTGCTATTTGTCACTCCCTTGCTTTGTATTGGATCACACTAGAAATACACAAAGCAAGAGCAAAGAGCTAAATAAAACACCAGAATGGTCTATGATCATTACCATTTTATTGAATTTGCAGTAGTAAATTCTTGTCAACCACCTCTCATGCTTATGAATAATTGTTTTACTGCCTATTCAATCCTGGACCAGTTAATAGTATACATAAAGGAAAAACTCTGCAGTTTACACACTATTTTATTCCTGCTTAGGACTCTCTTCACAGAAAAGTGTGTGTCTGAGAGAAGGATTTTGAATGCATAACCATGAAAGACAGGATGACTTCTAGCACATGGGCTACAAACCCTAAGCTTTGCTTAGGTCTCCTGCTAAGCATATGAAACCTAATAATGATAGGTTATGTTTCTGGAAACCAGTAAACACAAAGGTGTAGAGTTCACATCCAGTACAGAAAAATATGATCTTCACTCTTTGTCCTAAAAAGGGATAGATTATACAATTTAAACAGTGTAAATCAGAAGAAATTCTATTGACTAGGGTAGTTGTGCACCCCTAGTTTGAGCAACACATGGCTCATGAATGTGGGCATTCCAAAGTACAAAAGAGGTATGATGAATACTTACCCTTGAAAATTAACTCTCACACTCTATGTGCATTTCACAGAGCTTTGCCCCAGTGGCCTTTGTAAGGCCTCCAAGACACATTTGGAATTCAGAGAGGGTATCTTAAAGGGATGTAACAGGATGAGGATTCCTGGCATTATTTGAAGTGTGGTTGGATTATGTTGTTTGTTACAGAGCGATCAAGTTAGGGTCTTCCCTTTCCACAGGGGCACACTAAAACCACCCAGGTTTATTTTGGATTTCTGGCTGAGTTAGAAAGCAGGAGAGAGCATTATAAAATGCTTCACACAGGACTAAACTGGGCCAGTCTAGTTTGTATGTTATGCAAATATACATATGTTGACTTGTGGGTGCCATGACTCCCTAGTGAAACACTTACTCTGCTTTTCACAAGCCCTAAACAGCTAATAAGACCATTCAGGGGTCAAACTAGTTCTCTCTGCTGACTTTGGGAGCCACTACATAACTCAAAGATGTTGACAAGTTCAGCATGTCATGAAAACAAGCAAGGCTAAATGTAGTCGGTCCCCTGTAAAAGCCATCCTTCTGGGTCTCAGAGGATGTGCCTTCTAATTCCCCAGAGAACTGAAATTCTCCATTCTCCTTGTTTGAGTCAGGGTCTCAAAACAAGAATTGCATTATAGACAGCTCAAGCCTCTTCCTACCTTCTCCTTGATAATCAATTTTTCCAGCCAACACCTCTCTAGGCAGCAGAGCAAAAGCTCAGTGTAGATGAAGGTCAGCTATCCAACTGCAGTAAGTGCTTTTATAAATAAATAAATAATCAAAGGCTGAAGTGCTTTATAAATATAAATAACTGAAGTTCCAGAGAGAGTGAAATTATATGAACTCAAGAGAACTACCTACAGATCTATCTATGTCTTAATTTATAAGGTATTTGTAGGGCACCAGCCATGGCAGAATGTAAACACGACGTGTACTAACAATGATCCACCTTCAGCTACTCTATCCATAAGTGATTTATTAATCCCTCTTCCATTAACATCAGACTATGATCTCACTCTTGTGATAGCCAGTGTGCCATTTGCTAGAGACAGGTGGACCTCAACCCATTTGGAGATTCATTGCAGATGAGATAATCGTAAAGGGAAAGATTTTGCCCTCACTGAAATTCATTGTAAAATTTCAATAAACTTGATAGACTCTTAGATTTCACAAAACTGTTTTAATTTTGATTTTTTCTCCTTCCATCCTCCAGACTACAGTCTAAAAAATTGTGTTGAGGCTCTCCTAAACCAGCTTTTCTTTAAGAATCTTTGCAATTACCAAAGATATGGTAAGCAAAATCTCCTCTTTGGCAAGCCACAATGTAGGTCCAAGTTGTACTATTAACAGAAGAAAGAAGACTTCAAAATAAATACCTTTTGAAACAATAAAGTCTCTCTCAAACCCAGAAAAGTGTTAGGTTAGATTACTTTATTCTAAAGGTACAGTGTCTTCCTTGTTTGACTGTATCAGCCCACCTTCCGGTCATGCTTAATCTATGCTAAAGAATTGAGATTTAATTTGAAATAAAAAATGAATGCCATATTCAAGTAGGGCTGCTTGAAGCAGGGTGTCTTCAAGGGGCTATTGGGGGGAGAAAGGAATCTCCCTCATTTATGGAACACTGCTTGCACCATGTGCATTCACAGTGCTTAAACCTAAGGGATAACATTTCCACTGTGGAGATGTTGCACTCAGGCATAGTTCAGGTCATGAAGAAACACATCAAGTAAATGCAGTTAAATTGTTTAGGTGAGCAGAATGCAATCTCCAACCCTGGAATCAGACAAGTACATTAACATCATCAGCTTCTTTATGCCAATAATATCTTGAACCTATTATCAGCAGACAGGTCCCAGTGTTCCATGTCCTGTGAATATCACCTAAACAAACCACTCAGCTTCTTCTCTTCCATAGTGGGATTTCTTTCAGATATTATTTTTAAATTATTCTGATCAGTTACTAAAAGCTTGAGCATGGTCACCTCAGTCATAGGGACAAATTTCAATACGCTCACATGCTCCAGAGGGAAATCATTGTACCAAGTGCACTTTTGAAGGGTCACTGATAGATATGAGATAGATAGACACATATGCACAGATAGATAAATTGCAGCTCATATACTGTCTGCTGCACCATTGAGTGAGCCTTCCCTCCTGTGTCCACATCTATCCCATTTGGCATGTGCTAAGGATGGCATCACAAAGGTGAGTTTCAACACATGCAAACAAGTATCTCTTACTCTGCTACAGCCAAGTAAAATGAAACAGTCAAGTGATTCAAATGGACAGTTAAAGCAATGTTGGAAGCAGACTAACAGCATCTGATGAGCTCCAGATGCTTTTCCTTTCGTCATAACTTGAAATATAACATTTCCAGGCACTGCAAGCCATTCAGCTCTTTTCCTTCCAGCTCAGTCTTGCATTCTGGAGCCAGCCATTATGCTAATGATCTCCATGGGTGTAGCACTCTTGTTGCTTAGTAACACAAGTTTCATAAGCTTCATAATGCAGAAGGAGCATTGAAGAGCAGGACCCTGGAGTTGGGGAAGACCTTTTGCCACTCCTCATTGTGGCATGCTCACATAAACTTCTTGAAGAGCTGCCATTTCCATCAAGGAGGTACAGTTCAGAGCTCACGGGACTGTGGAAAGGAAACTGTCATGTTTTGTGCTCATGGGCTTATTTACAGACTGAAAGACTAATTCAAAGAAGAGCAGACAGAGGACAACTGCACAGTAGACTATTCATAGCAGACTATGAATGCTCAGCCCACATCCTGAGAAAACCTGAGCAGTTTGTGACACCTGCAGCTCGCCCTCTCAGCCTGGTAAGATCAGATGCAGGGGGGCAACCTGGCAGAATTGTTGAGATGAAACTGGTTTTGCTTATTCTTGATGTGCCTTGGCTTTGCAAGTGACTTTGCACTGTGTGATAGCACGGTGGCCCTGAAGTCATCTGGAAAAGTAGGAACATTAAGAAAGGAATCTTTCTCAAACTATGAGCTCATGATGGAATTTAGTCTTAAACCTGCCTGTTAGCAAGAGACTGCATTTAAGACAGTTAATGAATTAATCTCTTCCACAACAGGTCATATCCAACAAGAAATAGTAACAGGCTTGTAAGCAGGGAAGTGGAACTGCTTGTCTTCATGCAGAGTCATTTGCTGTAGCAATGCTGGTTTTAAGCTCTGCATGCAAGTATTTCACTGTAGATGAGAGCATCACCTATTCCATGGGTGAATTAGCACACATCACCCCATGGCCTTCCTGCCACCACACAGGTGCAGGGAGCTCTGCTGGGCTTGCCTGCTCTGCAGCATGCAGAATTCCAAGAGCAGACACAGGAAATTTTCCACAGAGTAGCTCAAAATGGTTCTGGGCAGCTTTGGGTGCTGCAGTGAATCAGGAGGCACCACCCTAGAAGAAAATAATGGGAGAACCACGGAGGAGGAGGTCCTGAAGCACCAAGCAGTGCTACAGGCAGAAGGCCAGTTCTTCTCCCGCCTGGGCCAGGAAAAGAAAAAATAAGTGTTCAGGGTCCAAATATGCAGTCTTTTAGGATCAGATCTTCTTAGGGCAGGCTTTAGATACAATGGGTCAGGACTGACCCCTGTGCAAGTGCTTAAATGTACATAAGGAATAATCCCCAATCCTTCCTTGCTTCAGAGAGATACTGACAGTGTTAGCAGTGATGCTCAGGTCTGTTCCATCCCTGCAGCTCCCAGCATCCCTGACAGAATGACATCCTTGACACACATTTTCTGTTAATTTCTGTTTTGGATCAACTTCTAAACTCTGAGCCTGTTAAACACTTCTAAAGCTTTGGGCATTCAAAAGCCCATCCAAGCCAAAAATTCTAACAAGTGTGGATTGAAAGGGAAAGGGTTTTCTAGTCAAGATCCATTTTAGTGAGATCTTATCAAAGAAATACAGCACCCTCCATCCCAGGAAAAGGCTTGCTAACAACTCAGGGGGTGAAGCTGGCAGTGGGGTACAGTTTAAGGAAAGCAGGTAGAAAGTCTCATCATAATTTCTTAGGTGGCAGGGTAGCACCACATGTACCTCTCTCTGCCATTCCAGGAGATGCACTGTAAGACTGAGCAGGCATAATTAACACCTAAGCAAGGAAGATTCC